>NC_090927.1:78779275-80029275 GCF_040938575.1 Ambystoma mexicanum | reverse complement strand
TGCTATGGGTCTATAACATGTAGGATCTTTCCAGTTCCCTTTCTTAAAAATGGGAATAATTATTGAGTGAGTCCAAGAGGGGGGAAGAGTTTGCGTTTTAATGATGATAGAGAAGATTTGAAATAATATTTTGAACCAGATTTCTGGATGATCTTTGAACATTCTGTTAGATAAACCATCAGGTCCGCATGCACCAGATCGACTGGACTTCTTGATAAACAGGCGAATGTCATCCAAATCAAAATTTAGATGAAACTTCGTTGTGATCTTGTCAGATGATGGTGCAGAACCCCCTTTTGGAATACTGTATAAAATTGAGAAATGGGAGATCCAGTCCGCCTCAGTAACTTCATTGGCCTGTATTATTGCCTGGGGCCCATTAATGGCTTGATTGAGCAGGGACCAGGTATTAGCAATGTTCAGGCTTTGAATAGTGGCCAATAACAGTTGGCTGTCAAGATGGTATAATGTGGCACGCCTGGATTTAATCGAGTTTCTGTAACTGGTTTTGATTTTTGATAACTGACTGTAACGAATACTATGAGGTAATTTCATAGCTTCTCTTTTTTGAAGTCTGAATAACATCTTTTGATTTCTGACTTCAGAATTGAAGTTATGAAGAAAGGGAGGTCGAGTCTTAGGTTTGGATACAGTGCTTGCCAAAGAGGGTTGAAAGGCTTGAATCATGTCAGAATAGCAGATGTTAGAATTTACCACATTCAGTTGGAATTTGTTACCTTCATGATTCAATTGTGTATGAAAGCGATCTGAAGCTTTGTCCGTCCATCTTACTTTATTACCTGCATTATTGGAAGTCAATTGAGAATGTTGATATTTATCTCTCTGCAAGTTTGGGACACCATTGAACAAAAATTTGGCCGTCAGTTGATTATGGTCACTCGCGTCAGATTTTACAATTTCAAAGTCTATTATATCAGAGAAACAACTGAGATTCATGTACATATAATCTATGATGGAGGAAGACTTCCCTCTATGCCACGTTGAACCCAGGGGGATATCGGATTTGAATGCACCATTGAGTCTGTAAAGATTGTGATATTTTACAAATTGTAACCATTTCTTAATTCGAAATTGGGAATTTAAGGTTTTCCCAGCTATACAATCCAGATTTAGGTCACCAGCAATCAAAATTTTGTATACTGTGTTGTCAATATAACCCAGACTGATCATATTGCTCAACATTTCCAGAAAGCATTCGTCCGTTATCCCTGCCGGATTCCAGTATACATTAATAATGGCATAGGAGGTGGCATCCAATTTTAGCTGTGACATTTGAATAAAGGGGTTAGGGGATGACCAGAAAGTGAGACTGGTATTGATGTTCGCTTGAATGGCTGTTAATAGACCACCATAAGGTCTGCCACAAGAACTCTTGCTAGCAGTATTAATTAAAAAATCATGTGTGTCCCAAATTGGCGTGCTAGTTAGCCAGGTTTCCGGTAACATAATCAGATTGTATTTGCTTAGTGTACTCAGATCATTATTCATGAGGTGAGAAAAGCCCCTGGAGTTCCAACTTAAAAGTGTGAATTCACTTGTTGTCAAAGCTTGATCTAGTTACTGCTGGTGTTCAGATCCTATAAAAGCTCTAGATTCTTTGGGCCCATACGAATGGCTTTCATATGTAGCATGTTTCGACTGACTAAGAGAATGTTGCTGGTGGGCAACCTGCGGGTTAAGGTTGGATTCAGAGTGTACTTCGAAGCCAAGGTCAAACAGATCCTTTCTTGCTAACCATATTGCGTTCTGTATTACACGAGATTGCATTCAAAGTCTCACAATATGTAAGTTAGAATTGTCAAAAAAATCTACTAATGTTAAATCGTCAGAACTGATATCCTCAAGTGCCGCTATGTCTGCAAAGATATTCAAAATAGAGTTTCTGTTCAAAACAAACTGCTTATATGGCAACGGTCGACATGTTAATACTAAACAGAAATTAGCTAAACGTTTTGGAGTAAGTTGAGTAGTAGTGAATTTATTATTGGGAACCAAAGAAACCGAGTGACTAGCGGTAAGTTTTTTATCACTAGTTAAAGCTGTACTAGATGGCATTTTAAGATCCTTAGAAATGGCGGCTTTAAGTAGGCTAAATAATTCGGGGACAATTTCAGCCAAAAGTAATTTCCCAGATTTATCAGATAGGGGCATGGGCAAAATGTTAGTTTCAGAACAGTGCTTGATGGGAGATGCCTTGGGCTCGGTAGATGCAGACAAAGGGTTACTCGCAGGTTGACGATCTTGTTCAACCACGGTCTTTGCCTGTTTGTTCTGAATTAATTGAGTTACAGGAAAAGACTCATGTTTGCGGAAGCCCTGATCTGACATATAGGCATCAACAGCCCGTCGAAGTTCCAAACGATGGAGCTCTGATGAACTACTGACTTTAAAGGATGAGGGGTTCGGGGTGATATCTCTTTCATTTGGTGGTATAGGATTTGATGATTTAGGATCATTAATTGCAGTCACCAGAGCGTCCAATGGGGCATAAGGCGGCACGATAGGCGCACTCTTAAGATTTTTAGTCAGGGAGATAGTCGAGGTGCACAAAAAGGCCAATTGCTGATATTTTTTTGATACTGCTGAGGAAGCAATTAGAGTATTTTTTTTTGGCAAATGAATCTGACGAATAACATTTTTAGTTTTGGATGTATGGTCTTGATTGATAGTGGTTTGGTTTTTCGTTTTTTTTGTTTTTATTATTTTTGACCCCGCCCTCATAGGAGTGACCCCCTTGCCAGCACCTGTCTGCGCTTTATCTGTGAATATTTCGTAGGGAACATTGGTAGTTGACGAGATGCCAAAGTCAGACTGAGTAGTGGCTAGACCTTGTGCAAAAGCACTTGGACGGACCACGGCACTGTGAATAATGCCTTCAATGTATGGAACGGCTGTATATACAAAAGATTTGGGTGGTGTACTGTGCTCAGTATGATGACTCACCAAAGTTTGCAATGGGCCAGAAGTTTGTGTACCTAAAGAAGCTTTCAATACTACAGGTGTATCACTTGGTTCACATACTTTCTTCACATTAGCATATTTAGAAAATAAAGTAGGGGCATGCTCCTGCCATTCCAAGATTTTGTCTAATTTTTGAGTATGTTCAGTGGACTTGTCTGTCCACGCATCAAATAGTTTGATTAATGTTTGAAGTGAAGCGTGCATGGCAGCTAATGTTAAGTTGACCAAGCTTTTATTTGTCATTTCTGGGTCCACCTTACATGATAAAATTGGAGATTGTGGACGTTGTCGAGGGGTGGGAGCAAGATAAGAAGCATCAATGGCAGAGCAGTTCGACTCACAATTTGAGAACATAATAGGAGATTCAGAAAGACGATGAGAGACATCCACACGGAGTAATTGGGAAGAAAGATCAGCATCACTCAAATTTAGATTTGCGGTGACATTTTTTGCCGAAGCAATGGGAGTTTGAGCCCCTACTGGTTGAGTAGGAGCAGAGGAAGGTATGTTGTGTAATAATATGCTGTCAGAAAGGGAAACATGTTGAACTGACCCAGACAAAAAGGGTGTTGCTGGCTTGGTGACTATTGGTACATCCTTAGTATCATTACGCAAAACAGGATGCACATTCATTTTAACAAAAGTTTGATCATGAACCATATGAACAATAGAAGACGGTTTTGGGAGGCTTAAAACTGGCCACTTTGCAGATCCTTTGTAAAATTGTCGAATATCCTGCAAAGGAGGCCCGAGAGGCACAGCCTTACGACCCTTGCGCGTTCTGCTTGCTATTGGCATTGAGCACAAAGTCAATGCTGGTTGTTGTACAGTTAATGCTATGGAATTTCGTGAGCATGAGTTGCGTGCCAATTGTGATTTTGGGGGCAAGCCCATTGTTATCGACGGCAGTCGTGACTGCATAATAGAAGAGCTGGTCAATAAATACTATGAATTTGGTTATAAATGCAATAAGACTGATAAGAAAAGTCCACAAATCACTTTTAAAAGTTATTAAAGTCCTCCAAGTAGTGCGGCACTTACCAGAGCACCTCAGCACCCAACAGCCGCACAACAGCACAGCTAGAGCTAGCGGCCTTGTCACCGCCGGGCTTAACGCTGCAAGGGTGAATGAGAGGGTGCTTTGAAGTAGATCCAGTCACGTGATGATCCACGTGACACGCACCAGTCCCGCCTCCTCAGGGCAGCGCTCCAAGTCCTCCTGAGCTCGGGGTCCAAAGTCCTGCAAGAGCTGATAGTCTGCTCGCAGTGCAGGCTTAAGAAGTGGGAAGCAGAAACGAGCGTCTTAACAGGAGGTTAAAACGCGTAGTGAAAACAAAACAATACAGCGCTCGGGCGGATGAAAGGGTGCTTTGAAGTAGATCCAGTCACGTGATGATCCACGTGACACGCACCAGTCCCGCCTCCTCGGGGCAGCGCTCCAAGTCCTCCTGAGCTCGGGGTCCAAAGTCCTGCAAGAGCTGATAGTCTGCTCGCAGTGCAGGCTTAACAAGTGGGAAGCAGAAACGAGCGTCTTAACAGGAGGTTAAAACTCGTAGTGAAAACAAAACAATACAGCGCTCGGGCGGATGAAAGGGTGCTTTGAGGTAGATCCAGTCACGTGATGATCCACGTGACACGCACCAGTCCCGCCTCCTCAGGGCAGCGCTCCAAGTCCTCCTGAGCTCGGGGTCCAAAGTCCTGCAAGAGCTAATAGTCTGCTCGCAGTGCAGGCTTAACAAGTGGGAAGCAGAAACGAGCGTCTTAACAGGAGGTTAAAACGCGTAGTTAAAACAAAACAATACAGCGCTCGGGCGGATGAAAGGGTGCTTTGAAGTAGATCCAGTCACGTGATGATCCACGTGACACGCACCAGTCCCGCCTCCTCAGGGCAGCGCTCCAAGTCCTCCTGAGTTCGGGGTCCAAAGTCCTGCAAGAGCTGATAGTCTGCTCGCAGTGCAGGCTTAACAAGTGGGAAGCAGAAACGAGCGTCTTAACAGGAGGTTAAAACGCAAAGTGAAAACAATACAATACCATTCGCATTTACTGCAGCTGGTGTTACTGTAGTCCAGGAAATGGAATGTCACTTGTATCTGGTGGCCTTGGTAGCTGGCCCTCTCCCACATGGTTGCTCTCCTGTTCAATCTTAACTCAGCTTATTTTAGCTCTTACTGAGGTGCTTGTGGCCTACTGTGATTTTCCTAAGCCATGGAATGGCTTCTACGTGTTTGTGTTATTCTATAGTCTCCATAGGTTAGTTATACGGTTACAGGTCATTTGGTCGGAAAAAAAAGGTCGACAGGACAAATGGTCGACGCAATTTGGTCGAAAGACACATGGTTGATTTATTTTTTGTATTTTCACTTTTTTTTAATTTTATTTGGGGGTCCACCCCCAACCGCCTTTTTTTGCTTAAAAACAATTTTTTTTCCAAAACGAAAACCTGAAAAATATATATATATAAAAAAAAAAAAAAATTCGACCATTTGTCTTTCGACCAAATTGTGTCGACCATTTGTCTGTTGACCAATTGTCTGTCGACCAAATGACCGGACAGCTAGTTATACATGGTTCTGTCAGGTCCCATAGGTGCTCCTGCAGCTCCATAAGGTTATTTGCATGTAAGCATCTGCAAGCTTTGCTCAGGATCTCTTGCTTCTTGTGGTTTCTGCGTTGCTGTGCTTAAGCTAATGACAAAATAATAAATTAAAGACAGTATGGGCCTCATTACGACCCTGGCGGTATGGGGTTAACAGCGCCGTAAAAGGTGCCGGCGCCGTTTACCCCGTACCGCCTCATTACGAGGTCCCCTCGCGGGATTCAGGAAGTAACGCCTGGTCAAACCAGGCGTGCTTCCTGGGTCCCACGAGGGGAAGAGGGAGCAAACAACGGGCCAACTCGTAATGGCCCGTTGTTTGCTCCCTCTCCCATCCCCATTCAGCCCTATGAGGGCTGAAATGGGAATGGGGAAGGACCTCTCAACCTACTTGTCTATCATAGGAGCACTAGGGATCAGTCTGAAATAGCATGGGCGATGGCGGTATGTCCAGTTCTTCTTCCGGGCCATGTATCTTATGGGAGGGGGAGCAGGGGCAGGATTCATCCATCCCTCTTCAATCCTTTTGTTTATGTGACGGCCCTTAAGTGGTTTTTCCCACACCCTGCAGGCCTCTGCCAAAATGTCCTTTTGAACAAAAAATGCCAAACCCCACTGAGTCTTCAATGTCCCTGCTAGAAATCCCGCCAGCAGCACCAGTGGATCAGGAGTTGGAATGTCCAATAACGTCACAAGATCCAGCACCCTGTCATGAAATGCCCTAATTGTAATTGTATTTGGTTATTTATAACGTACTTAATACCCAGAGGGTTCCAAGCGCAGAGATGGGGATCGAACCTGTGTTGCTCTGTCTCGTCTTGCTTCCAAGGTGAGCGTGTTGCCCCTGAGCTATCCTCCTGGCGGATCCTCTTCGTCTTTGTGAACATCCAGTGCCTCCCTTTTGGCGGAATCATCAACAAGCGGTGCAGAGTGTGGAACGGTGAGCACTGGCTTAGGCTCCATTGGCACCGAAGGCCACTCCGTTGGAGGAGGGTGGGCGAAGGAGGCATTTCCACTGACCTGAGGTAGAATAGGAGGCACCTTCCTTGGTGCAGGAGGCTCTGGTGGTCTGGGGGAAATATCCCTGATGCGGTTCTTAAAGTATGCCTTTATGGGGTCAGAGTGTATCAGGTTTTGGAAACGACTGAAAAACACCGCCTCTGAAGACAGTCTCGGCTGTGGAGCAGGGACCGGATAAAAAGCTGACTGTGCCTCCACGAGTCTGTTGAGACCAGTTACCAAGAGAGTTTCCCCATTCATGGGTCCACATAGTGCATCACAGCCGATGTCGGAGGATGCTATAAAGATGGTGGAAGGGGCATTCTGAAATTCCATTACAATGGTGGATTGAAAGGATTCCCCCCTCAATGCCCAAGGACGCAGACAGCAAAGATTTGGGCCTGGCATCCATACCTGACACCGCTGAGGGCTTTGACAAAATGGCCGACCCCAAAGGGGCCAACAAAATGGCTGACACCTTCGACACTGGTTAAGGGGCCATTTTGAGACATTCTGTGGTGACATGCATCACAGATCTGTATTGGAGCCACTTCTCAGACATAACCCAATGCAGCTAGCCATCCTTTGAAAAAAAAATACACAGTTCCAGAAACAGAAACTTTTATTTGTCCTTCCCCACGGCTGTCCGGGGAGCTTTTCTCCTGCAACAAGATGTTTCAGTTAGCAAGGAAAGACTCAATGCTTTTCCATCTCCAGCATATTTTTATAGAAAACCAATACTGACACTCCGATTCTGTTCTAATATGAGTCTTACAATATAATATCACAAGCCCCAGATGAGCTGGAGACCTTCCCAATACTGTCGGAGCAGTATCCACTCCAGCCGGAGGAGCGCAGTGCCTCCAGGTAAGCCCATAGGGCCTGGGCACTTTCCAAGGCGAAACTAGAGCACCTAAGAAATTACATGATGCTAACCTTCTTATTCTAGCAGCGCTCGCCATTATTTTCATGCAACCAATCTGCGTACTACAACAGCCTTAGAATAGGCTGATTTTTCCTGATTACCCTAACAAACGCACCCATTGAGGACCACGAGGATCCACATACTCAAAGATGGCCGCCCCTACAGCTGCCTAAAGCCCTCCGCACCTAATCTGTGCCCGCATCCCGCCCCGACACCAGACTGGTGCCTGCTTCCTCTTCTGCACCAATCCAGAAAGCCGGGAGGCATAGCCGGCTCGTCGCACGAAGGCGATGCACAAATGCGCCTGTCGTGTGCCCAGCCACAACATCACAAGCCCCAGATGAGCTGGAGACCTTCCCAATACTGCCAGAGCAGTATCCGCTCCAGCTGGAGGAGCGCAGTGCCTCCAGGTAAGCCCATAGGGCCTGGGCACTTTCCAAGGCGAAACTAGAGCACCTCAGAAATTACGCGATGCTAAGCTTCTTATTCTAGCAGCGCTCGCCATTATTTTCATGCAACCCATCAGCCTACTACAACAGCCTTAGAATAGGCTGACTTTTCCCGATTACTCTAACACAGGCACCTGCCGCCATTGAGGACCACGAGGATCCACATACTCAAAGATTGCGTGCCAGGCTCGCAAGACTCTATGACCCACTGTCTAAACTAGCCCACAACAAGGTGACCAGGAATCCATCCCTACACCCTCTTCAACTGAATAGTAGACTCCACCGTGAGCCCATCCGTGACCAGAAAAGCACGCACAATGCTATGCCACCACCCCTAAACCTAGCAGATCTAGGGACTAAGGGCACATTAATAACTGCACGTTCCATGGTAGCCCACGCATCAGACATTGCTGACTTGCTACATAATGAAGACCTGGACTTCTTAGCAGTTACCGAATCCTGGCTTCACCCCACGGCAGGCCCTGCAATTATGCTGGCAGTCCCAGACGATTACACACTATTAAGACTTGATCGCACCACTTCTAGAGGTGGAGGTCTTGCCATCATAGCCAAAACTAAATTTACTATCACAATTGAATCTCCTATCAATGCTAGCTCCTGTGAATCTCTTACAGCCAGGTTAACACTCTCTAGTACTCAATCCATCTCCATTCACCTTATCTACCGACCACCGGGCCCTTTAGGATCATTCGAAGAAGACATCACAGACATCTTATCAAACAATCTCAAAAACTCCTCACAACGCATCCTACTAGGAGACTTTAACCTTGGTTTTAGCGACCCTGCAGACGCCAATGCTAGTACAATCAACAATACCCTAGAGGAACTGGGCTTCACCCAGAAGATTACCGAACCTATCCATATCAAAGGGAGAACTCTGGACTGGCTAGCTGTGCACGACTGCCCAGTCCTGGTCTCTGCCATACTCCCACAGCCCTGGACAGACCACTATTTGATCTCGTTTACCCTAAAGGCAACCCCAGCACAAGCTAGTAGTATAGCTCCAGCTGTCCAATCCCGAAATAAAAAAACATCACCCCGGAAAACCTGATCCCGCTTATCAAACCAACCTTGAATGCCATCCCGGACCACACTGATCCACTCACGATGGTGGATATCTACAATAAAATCATGCTCTCATCCCTCGACGCTATAGCCCCTTTGAAGCTAAAAAAGAGCAAGCCCCGGAAACACATTAACTCCTGGTTCTCGCCTCATCTCAAAGCCCTCAGACAAGAAAAGCGACCCTGTGAAAAAATCTGGCGAGCTTCCCCCTCAGAAAAAAACAAAAAAAACTTGAGTAGCCTAGCCTCCCAATATAAAAAAGAAATTATACTGGCTAAACAATCGTCATTCAGCATGCGGATCTTACAAGCCAAATCCAACACTAGAGAGCTTTTCACAATACTTAAAGATATTGAATCCCCGATTCAAGTACCTGATTCGTGTATCAAAGATAAAACTGGTGCACGGGCGTTCAAAATGCCCTAGCGAACAAAATATCTTCCCTTAAGACTAAAATAAGCACTAAAAAAGAATCTTTACTCTCCTCCACCAAGCAGAGTACCGCCCCCACAAAAGGTTCACCCGACTCAATCCTCCCCCCCAGCGCTTAACCCATCCTTTAACTTCCACAAAGTATCCACCAAAGAGGTAGAGAATACGATTCTCACCCTCAAACCCTCAAACTGCCATGGAGACTTATGCCCCGCTCAACTGATTAAGGATGCTGCCCGTGATCTCGCACCATTTATTACCAAACTAATAAATGCGTCCTTCACATCAGGCACCGTACCTAATAATTTAAAACAGTCCTGGGTCCTCCCTCTGCTTAAAAAAACGAATCTGGACCCATCCACCCCCACTAACTACCTCCCTATTACCACAGTACCTTTCCTCCTTAAAATCATCGATAAAATAGCATACCAACAGATCCAACACTACCTTGAGCACTTCCAACTCCTAGGCGTCCGTCAATCAGGCTTCAGGCCACAACACGGAACAGAAACCGCACTCATAGACCTCAAGGCACAGATAGATGAGTTGAGAGACCAGGGGAAGACAGCACTATTGCTTCTCCTTGATCTCTCTGCGGCCTTCGATCTGGTCGACCATGAGATCTTGTGCAACCACCTACAAATAGCTGCCCACTTCTCTCAAGATGCAACTAACTGGATCCAATCCTTCCTTAATAACCATACGATGAGAGTCTTCTCATTAACAGCAGCAGCCGACCCTATCCCGATCACGTGCGGCGTACCGCAAGGATCATGCGTCTCCCCTACACTTTATAACATTTTCACGAAGCCCCTTTTTGATGATCTAGATGATCTGGGTATCACCTACACTAATTACGCCGATGATACCCAGATCCTCATCCCGTTGTCGGGGGATTATGACAAGGATTTGGCCTTCGTTAATAAAGTGTACCTCATCATCCAGGCATGGATGGCCTCACACGGACTATGCCTGAATGATGACAAGATGGAACTTCTCATTCTAGGCTCCACACACTACCTCAACAAACTCGGACACAAATACTCCTCATTCATAATTGACGACAACAAAATCATGGTAGCTAAAGAGGTTAAAACCCTTGGATTCTATCTAGATTCCACCCTTACCTTCAACAAACAAGTGAACGCAATGGCCTCCGCCACCTCTTACACTTGCAAACTTATCAGGGCAGCCAAACCCTTTCTCTCCCCCACCAACTGCACCACCTTGGCCAGGACGCTGATCCTGTCCAAGTTGGACTATTGCAATGCCTTATATGTAGGCTGCAACAAATATATCTCTAACAAAATCCAAATCCTCCAGAACAATGCCCTCAGAGCGGCCCTTAGTATCCCGAAGAAAGCCCATATCTCAGATTCCAGAAGATCTGCTAATTGGCTATCCACCAAGGACAAGATATTTCTTAAATCAGTGTCTTTGATTCATAAATGCCTCCACCAAGCAGCCCCCCAATACCTCACCGCCAGATTTACTAGACCTACCCTCTACCGCCCCGCGAGAACGGCCAATTCCAACCTTCTTCTGGTGCCCAGGTTTAAACGTACTACATCTGGAGGACACAGCTTTCCAGTAAAAGCAGCACAATACTGGAACTCCCTCCCTCCATCGTGCAGGGAGGACCTACCCTACCACCAGTTCAGAGCCACTGGCTCAAATCTCTCGACTCATAATGACTCTTAGAGACCCAGATTCGCCACTACCATGTGGCACCTCACTGAATGTAAATATGTTTATAGTATTGCCCTAATGTACATGTTATGTTCTACCCCTACTCATTAATTGTAAATATGTTTATAGTACTTCCTTTAATGTACATGTTCTACCCTCCTATTTGGCGTGATACGTCCGGCAATGTAACCCTAGCTGGACCTCGCCATACGTATGTAACGAAGCTTTGCAACCCTCTTGCTGCCTTTGCGCCTGGCTACCTTCGGGTTAGGTGCGCATTACAAATAAATAAATACAAATACAAATACAAATTGCCGCCCCTACAGCTGCCTAAGGCCCTCCGCACCTAATCTGTGCCCACACCCCGCCCCCGACACCAGATTGGTGCCTGCTTCCTCTTCTGCACCAATCCAGAATGCTGGGAGGCGTAGCCGGCTCATCGCACGAAGGCGCTGCACAAAGGCGCCTGTCGTGTGCCTGTCAGGAGCCAGTTTGGAGCATAGATATAAGTACAACAGTACTACATTATAATATTGGCATCCAGGCTTTATATAATCGCTACCCACTAAACGGCTGCACAGAAGAGCGTCCCACTCGCATGTGTCTTCATCTCAACTGAACCGCTCCCATCCGCTGCAACGCCACCTGACTCTGCTTGAACACATTACCCTTGCCCTACAGTGCGACGTGTATACCTATAAACCACCAGTCGCTCTAAACTTTTTACCTCCAGTCCACCCCTCCAATCCAGTACTCTGTGCCCACTACCACTTTTATCACTGCTACCAGCCCACCACCATTGTGCAATCACCCCACTGGTGCAAAATCAGACTCCTCTTTAACTGTATCCTCGCTATAGCGTGACTAGCATACTGGTCTGATTTTACCTGCAAATGTGCAAGCAGCCTACCTATGATCTGTACCACTGTCTAACTGCTATTGAACTAGCCTACTTGAACCCGTGTTACACCACCATTATTGAACCAGCCTATTTTGAACTGTTGTTGCCCCACTGCTATTGAACCAGCCTATTCTGAACTGTTGTTGCCCTATTGCTATTGAAGCCTACTGCTATTGAACTATCTGGCTTCTCAGTAAATCTCTGTAGCCATCATTCCCATTTCCTTACGACTACAATTGTTACTATGTACCAAGCGTAACCCGTTACTGCCCAAAAGTGCCCCCATGTTGACTGGGCCCCACCGCTCTAGCCTGGCCCTACGCCAATTGATGTGTTTCATTGCTCCAGCCTATGCCCTCTAGCCCAGCCCCATGCTAATTGAAGCGTTTCACTGCTCTAGCCTGGCCCTATGCTAATTGAAGCGTTTCACTGCTCTAGCCTGGCCCTATGCTAACTGATGTGTTTCATGGCTCTAGCCTGGGCCTATGCTAATTGATGTGTTTCATGGCTCTAGCTTGGCCCTATGCTAATTGATGTGTTTCATTGCTATAGCCTGGCCCTATGCTAATTGATGTGTTTCATTGCTCCAGCCTGGCCCTATGCTTATTGATGTGTTTCACTGCTCTAGCCTCGCCCTACGCCAATTGAAGTGTTTTGTTGCTCCAGCCTTTGCCCTCTAGCCTGGCCCCATGCTAATTGATGTGTTTCACTGCTCTAGCCTGGCCCTATGCTAATTGATGTGTTTCACTGCTCTAGTCTGGCCCTATGCTAATTGATGTGTTTCATTGCTCTAGCCTATGCACTCTAGCCTATCCCCTTGCCAATTGATGTGTTTCATTGCTATAGCCTGGCCCTTGTTAGGCGGAAACCTGTGCAGTTCCCTCTGGGACCACTGCAAAAGATTTAAGACTACAGGTGTTTAGCAGTAAACCTACTTGGTAGCAGTCTGTACCACACAGATTCACTTGGTGGCTGTGGCTGAGCAGTCAGACTTCCCTCAAGAAGAGTTAGGCAGTATACAGAGTATTCACAATAGGTCAAAAGAACACAGTAGAACAAGCAAACACTGACCAGAGCTTGGTATAAAATAGATATAAGTATTTATTTAAAACCACATCTAATAAAACACACAGGCACTAATATTAAGCAGTTCAAAAACACGGTCACTAAAAGATATACACTCCCTTCAACGATTAGTTAGACAAGTCTTAAGTAAAGCAACACTTATTTTCAAACAGCGGTGAGCGGTTAACGAAGATGGCACTCTAATCAAACGGTTTACAAGGGGGAGAAAGGCAGAGCAAAGATAGAAACAGATCCCAACACTTTCAGAAGAACACAGTAGGAGAAGAAGGCAGGTTAAAACCGTAAAGTCAAAGTTAACAAGGCCGGACCCACTTTAAGAGGCTCCGGTCGAAATGTGTCCAAGGTCACACGGTTCAAAGTGCCCAAAAGTCTCGAAATCAGTTCAGAAAGAGTTGGACCAAAAGAAAGGGACCAGTTAGATGGTCAAGGCGGCCAGCCCAGTCCAGAAGGTTAAGGGATTATTATTACCTTGTAGCAATCTTTAGAAAGGGAGGCCTGGCGGACACAGTACCTTAAAGTGGTGAGAATACTCCAGCGGGGGCAGTTATTCCTGGCAGCGGATGCAAGTCGGTGCTTCGTCCGGGGGAAGAGAGGATCTCGTCGGGGAGGAAGACAGGAGTCTGTTGCACTGCCAGGGAAGAAACCAGCCGCGGAGATCTCAGTTAAAAGGAGCGGTCCTTTTATTCGCGGTCCAGTGGTACGTGGCTATCTGGTTTCCGGGGTGCTTGGCACGGGAAATTCGACCACAAGACGTCCTGGGATGCGAGAAAATGAAGGTAAACTGGTTGTGCCCACCAGTCAGGGGAAGAAGACTCTCCAGCCGGGAGATCTTCTCTGTCGTCGGGAAGTGGTGAGTCGGTTCCGCAGGGCTCCACCGGTGGTGTCGTCGTAGCAGGTCGGCTCAACTTCTCCCTCGTCGGATTCTCAAGTCCTGTGGCGACCTCTGAAGTTCCAGTCCCAAAAGCCCTGCTTTTATGCAGCACACCCCCATTCACTCAGCCTAGCTGTCAATCAAACATGCTAAGTGGTGAGCCGGCCAGCTCACCACTTGGGCCAATCACACAAGAGTGCGACTTGAGTTACCAAGGTAACTCAGTCCAGGGTGCCTAAACCCCCTCCCACACCCCCAGTGGTACCCAGACAGAGTGGCACCACTTTTGGAGGCTTCTGTGGAGAAGCCCGCCAAAAAGTGGAACAAAGGGCTCGCCTTGGGTTGGAGTCACAGAAGAGAACACAAACGCTATTTTAGAATCGAGTTCTGGCAAAAAATACCAACCAGCGAATTAATATTAAATAAATAAACCGGCGATATGTTCGAGGCTATAAGAATTAAATAATTAAAGTTGGTAGCTTCGAACAATGGGAAAATCCCATAGAGATATATTCGCGGTCGAATATAAAAAGTAGTATCCACTGCCACCAACCAAAACTCGATCAGGGGGGATGGAGACGTGCCCCCTCGACTAACAGACCCCGGGGCAATCGAATTGCCCCATCCAGTACGTCCACAATATGATGGTTTGTACTGGTTTCTGTTCATAATTTTGGACTAGTAAAGCCAATGGTGACTTTACATGCCCTGGGAGACAGTAGTCAGTCCCAGGGTATGGAGTCTATGGTGGGGTGTCACTATGACACCCCTGTGTCACTGCACTGAGGGTGCTGTGTAACACACATAGTAGAAACACATGAGACCCTATGGAGTAAAGGACCCCATAGCCCATAAAACACATTAACAGTCAAAGGAACACCACAAATCATGTCCAAGAGTGGGAGAAAAAAAGTCTCACTCTTGGCAGGAGAAAAAAACAAACTCCAGAAATCCAGCAAAGCTGCTGGGTGACTCACTAGGTTAGGAAATTCAGCCTAAACAGAGAATTCTCCCTAACAGCCCTATACTAATCGATGTGTTTCATTGCTCTAACCTGGCCCTATGCTAATTAATGTGTTTCACTGCTTTAGCCTGGCCCTATGCTAATTGAATTGTTTCATTGTTCCAGCCTATGCCCTATAGCCTAGCCCCACGTTAACTGATGTACTTCAATGCTCTAGCCTGGCCCTATGCTCACCTTATGTTGGTCATATACTGATTGGTGTGCCATACTATACCAGTCTGGCCATATTGTATGCTACCCTCTCAAATTAGTCCACGTCCCGGACTCCATGCTTTCCACTCATAGGTTCCATCCTATATAAACCTTGATATGACATCACCCATACCCAACCTGTCCACCCGCCTCTTAATTATCTTCACTACACTCACTGCCCTATCTACTATGGAAGTCACCCACGATAGATTCCCAATAGCTGGGGATCAGGTAGATAAGCCATACACTCAACCCTGGTCCCTACGGTTACCAGAGCCTACCTCCTTAACCTATCTAAGTCAGACTTGCCCCATCACCCTCTGTAACCTCAGACTAGGATCCAGAACACCTAAGCCACTACGAACTCACCCTGTTCTAGGCTTTTCCAAGACAGAACACACACATGTAGTGCACAACTCTTCCAAAAGGAAACCTAGTTACAGCCAGAAACCTTGCACCAAATCACCTGAAACTACGCCTAACACTGATCACATTAGTGCTACCTCAAAAGGATCACATCACCTTAAGGAAGGCCTCATGAACGCCAGATCCTTAATAGCCCACGCCTCTGCAATTGCAGACCTCATTACTAGCAGACAGCTCGACTTCCTAGCAGTGACAGAAACATGGCTGCACAAAGCAGCTGGCCCAGCCCTAATGCTCCCCATTCCCCCTAACTTCACCATTTTCAGAAACGATAGAGAAACCTCTAAAGGAGGTGGCATAGCCTTCATCTGTAGAGTTCACCTCACCATCAAAGAAGTAGATCATTCTACTGCATATGCATATGCCCTCAGCAGAACTACTCTCCCTCAAACTAGGTATCTCTGCATCACGTACTATTACGGTGCACCTGATATAAAGACCTCCTGGCCCTCTAAATTCCTTTGAAGAAGACATAACTGCCCTTCTTAATACCAATACTAAACCAGGGACACAAATTATCCTACTCAGGGATTTCAATTTAGGATATAATTACCCTAAAGACTTTAATGCCACAATCCTAACAAACAAATACTAGAAGCAGGCCTTACCATCCGGAATAATGATTCCACACATGTCAAAGGTCGTATTCTGGATTGGGTGACAGACATTAATTGTACTGCCACCATAACGGCTATTGAACCAGGCGTCTGGACTGATCCCCATCTGATCCTGCTGACCATCTCTGACCTACCCCAACTAAAAATAGTTAAACCTTTGGCACCTCCAACCCTAACACGCTGCAAAAAAAAATAACAATAACTAATCTCCTCCCTCTGATTCAGCCTATCATCAACCACACCAATCCTACCACTAACCCAAATGAATTGGTCGACTTAAATAGTAAATCCAAACCTCTTGCCCATCTAAACACCTGGTTTACCCCAAACCTAAAATCCTTGCGTAGAAAAAAACGACAAGCAGAAGCCCACTGGAAAAAAAAAAAACCCTTCATAATAAAAATCTCCTCACCATCCTGACCAACAATTACAAGAAACAAATCATACAGGCTAAAAAAGAGACCTTCAATGACAGAATTAAAAAAGCGAACTCCAACACCAGGGAAATCTTCACCATCCTAAGAGAATTAGAATCACCCATCACACCTATTGACTCCTGCACCAAAGATAAAATTTGGTGTACCAACATCCAAAACGCCTTATGCAATAAAATCACCCGGCTACAAAACAAAATATCTGCCAAAAAATCCTCACTCCATAATATAGCGCTCTCTACCCAAGAAGCCATCCTACAGGAACTATCCGTCAACCAAATTAAACCTCACAACAAATTCAATTTTAGAGCTATCTCCATTGCTGAAGCAAAAAACAACGTCGCATCTCTCAAACCCTATCGCTGTCTGGGCGACACCTGTCCAGCCCCCATTAGCAAAGAAGCTGCTAAGAACTAGCCCCCTTCATTACCTCTTTTATCAATTCCTCTTTTAAATCCTGCACTGTGCCTACCAACCTCAAAAATGCATGGATACTACCCCTTCTAAAAAAAACTAACCTCGACCCCAATACCCCAACGAATTACAGACTTATAATGACAGTCCCTTTTCTCCTCAAAATCTTAGATAAAGCTGCCTATCTCCAGATACAATCTTATCTGGAGATCAATAACCTACTAGGCACCAGACAATCTGTATTTAGACAGAGACATGGAACCGAGACAGCCCTCCTTGATCTTAAAAATCAACTAGATGAGCGAAAAGACAAAGGAACCACATCTATTCTCCTACTCTTAGATCTATCAGCCGCATTCGACTTGGTAGATCATAAAGTACTTTGCAACCACCTCAAATCGGCTGCCAACTTTTCTGCTAAGGCCACAGCATGGATACACTCTTTCCTGGACAACAGAACTATAAGAGTCTTCTCATCTATCTCTGCTGCTGACCCAGTCCCCATCACCTGCGGGGTTCCCCAGGGCTCATGCGTCTCCCCTACTTTGTATAATATTTTTACAAAACCCCTCTTCGATATCCTGGATAAACTGGGTGTCTCGTATACCAACTATGCTGACGACAACCAGATCCCCATCCCAATCCAAGGAGACTACGACAAAGACACCATCATCGTAAACAAAATCTACCAAATCATCCAAACCTGGATGGCCACACGCGGCTTATGTCTCAACGATGACAAAACTGAGATCTTAATCATTGGTTCCACTAGCAAACTGAACAAACTCTCCCATCTGTATAAATCATTTGACATTAACGGCATCAGAATTAATGTAGCCAAGGAAGTCATAACGCTAGGCTTCTACCTAGATTCAACGCTTAACCTTAACAAGGAGGTGAATGCCACAGCCTCAGCAACTGGTTACACCTGCAAGTTAATTCATGCCTGCAAGCCATTTCTATCTATGGACAATTGCATTACCATAGCATGAGCCATTATCCTATCTAAATTAGATTATTGTAACATACTCTACTTAAGTACTAGCAAACACAACACCCACAAACTCCAAACCTTGCAAAACAATGCCCTCAGAACAGCACTAGGCATCCCCAAAGATCAACCTATCTCGGACCACAGAAGAACTGTGAACTGGCTGTCCATCAATGACCGTATCAAATTCAAAACCCTTAACATTACACACAACTGTCTTAATAACAAAGCACCAGCATACCTCACTGAGAAATTTACTAGGCACACATCTGAACGTCCCATTAGGAAAGCACAAGCCAACAGCATCAGAGTCCCTAACTTCAATCTGAAAAGAACAGGAGGTTCTAGCTTCCAAGTATTGGCAGCAAATTTGTGGAATTCCATTCCGGACCCACTTAGCGCCATTCCTTCCTTTCACTTGTTCAAAACGAATGTCAAACTCTGAATACAAACTAATGACCGTTGACACTTCTCCTACGAACGACCCCTCCTATCTTTCTCACCTTAACTGTATATATATATACTAACACCCTGTATGTAATTTGAAAGATATGTGTCGAGACCTGCCGCGTAGTGGAGAGTAATGGGCCTCTGTCCACAAATCACCCACAGGGAGAAAGTAGAGCAACTCCCTGTGCGAGCTTTGAGGCCACAGGTGGTTTGATGGTTCGCCGGATCTGATCACGCCGAGGACCCCAGAGGCTGTTAAAAGGAAGTTAGGGTTAGCACAGGCAAACACAGTACTTTGATATGAAGAAGTGTGCAAACTCTCTTACCTAAGTATAGCAGGATGGTGCTATAGTGCCTGGGGTTCTGGTGCGAGGGAGCATCAAAGATCGGGGCAGCCGTGTACCAGATGGGTGGTACAGGGCTGAAACCTGTAGCCCTTCCGGTGTAGCCGAAGGGAGCTTGGACTGATCACGTAGAGTCAATGTTCGAGGGGTCCAAGAAGTCAAGAGCCAGAAAGGGGAAATCCGAAAGCAATCCGTCGAGCGTTAGCAAAAAGAGTCCAAAGTACCAATATCCGTGCAGAGTTTCGAGTGACAGTGTCCGTGGAGTAAGAAAGCCAATCCGTGGTTCGTACGCCTGAGTCCTGATCCGATGCAGCAAAACAACGTGAATCCTGAAACGCCGAACAGAGTCGTGAGACAGCTGTGAAGCGGTGAGCGATTCGAACTTCCCGGCTTTTACTTGCGCCGGCTCCCAATCACGTGAGCGGAACCCTGAGCACGTGATCGTGAAGCCGACGCGGAACCAGGAAGTAACCGTGATCGGGTGCTCCAGCCCGACCGTAGTCTCCATGGGAGTTGCCAATGGAAACGAGGCAACAAACTGGGCCGGCCCCTGCGCACGGCCCGAAACCACCGGCGATGACGACTCCCCCACAGCACAGGTGAAGGGATAGCTTGGGAGGTGGACTGTGACCCGGGGAGTCTAGCAGTGTGTGTCGGGGTATTAAGCAGGGTGGTGTGTAGTCGTGTAGCTGATCTGTTGTGCATGACAGAGCCCCCCTCAATGGCCCACGACCACATGGGCAGGTAGGGTGATCCCGGTGAAAACGTGAAACAAGTCTCGGGGCATGGACATCAATCGCGGGGACCCAACACTGCTCCTCGGGGCCAATACCCGCCCAGTCCACAAGATATGGAGACCACCCCGAACCACACGAGATCCCAGTATACCCGAGACCTCGTACTCCACTGAGCCACCCACCGAAACGGGGCCAGGCGTAGACCGGAGACGGGTAGGGGCAGGACATGGTTTCAACAAGGATGTGTGGAATACAGGGTGTATGCGCCAGGAGGTAGGGACTGAGAGGCGATAGGCCACAGGGTTGATCACAGCAGAAATCCTATAGGGGCCCACAAATCGGGGAAGTAACTTGCTACAACCAGGAAGCCTGAGATGGCGAGAAGAGAGCCAAACCCTGTCCCCCACAACATAGGAAGGTGCCGCTGCCCTCCTCCGGTCCGCTGCAGCCTTCGTAGACTCCTGGGCCTCCCGAAGGTGAGTAAGGGTTTGAGCCTGAACAGTCGAGAAGTCGCGAGCACAGGCAACAGCAGCAGGATTATCAGAAGGTGCGAGGTCTGGGACAGGCAAGGTGCGAGGGTGTTGACCATACAAAACATAAAAGGGAAAAGAGCCAGTGGAGGAATGCATGGTGTTGTTGTAAGAAAACTCAGCGAGGTGTAGCACACCCAGCCAGGATCGCTGGTGTTGCAAAACAAGGCAACGCAAATACTGCTCCATAGCTTGGTTCACCCTCTCAGTCTGGCCGTCCGTCTCCGGATGGTATGCGGAAGAAAAACGGGAATCGATACCCAGGAGAACTGTGAGTGCCCGCCAGAACCGAGAAGTGAACTGGGGTCCCCTATCTGAGACAATAACTGTGGGTAGCCCAAAGAGGCAAAAGATCGACCTAAAGAAAAGATCGGCCAAAGCCAGGGCTGAAGGGATGCCAGAACAGGGAATGAAACGAGCCATTTTGGAAAAGGAGTCGACCACCACCCAAATGGTGTTGAATCCCTTGGTTCGGGGTAGGTCTGTTACGAAATCCATGGATACCGTGTGCCAGGGCCTGGGAGGTATAGGCAAAGGAAGCAGGAGCCCACTGGACGCCCTCTGCGGTGCTTACACTGGGCGCATATCGCACAAGTGTTAACATATCCCTCTACATCGTGTTTCATGGAGGGCCACCAGCACCAATGCCTGAGGAGGTCCAACGTGCGTTTTTGTCCGGGATGACCATTGATGGCGCTATCGTGGGACCATTCCAGAGCGAGATTGCGAGCGTCGGTTGTCGGTAACCACAATCTGTTCTGGATATATGGTAGCCCGTCATGAAACACCGGATTCCACTCAGTAACCTGATCAGGATGTAGCGAAACCCAATTGCGAATGGAATCCAACAAAGGCAGAGGAGGGGTGCAAAGAAAAATGACATGTTGGTCTAATAGATTTTCAGGGAAAATCGGCAAGGATACCCCACCCGGAGAGCGAGACAAGGCGTCCGCCTTCCCATGGGACAGACCGGATCGATGTTTGATCTGGAAGTCAAAGGCCTCGAAGAATAAATGCCACCGCACTTGCCCACTGTTGACACACTTTAGTGAGGCCAAGTCCTGGAGGTTACGGTGGTCCGTGAACACCTTGACAGCGTGCCTTGCCCCCAATAGGTGATGCCGCCAGACCTGGAAGGCATCCTTGATGGCCAACAGATCCTTCTCCGTGACAGTGTAGTGTGACTCAGTAGCAGAAAACTTCCGGGAATGGAACGCCACCGGATGTAGCTGACCCGAACAAGGGCAGCGTTGGGACAAAACTGCACCAAGGGCGAAGGAGGAGGCATTAGCCTCCACAATGAACGGGAGTTCCGGGTCAGGATGTTTCAGGACAGGAGCCATAGTAAACGCCGACTTCAGGGCATCAAAAGCCGCTTGGTGTTCCCCCAACCAGACAAAAGGCAGCTTGGGGCTGGTTAGGGCAGTAAGGGGGGCTACCAGAGATGAGAAATCCTGGATGAAGCGCCGGTAGAAGTTCGAGAACCCAAGGAATGATTGTAAGGACTTGATGTTACTGGGCTTTGGCCAGTCCAAAATCGCACGGACCTTCGAGCGGTTCATTGCCAAACCCCAGGGGTAATATGGAATCCCAGGAATTCCACGCTTTCAGTGTGGAACTGACATTTTTCGGGCTTGGCGTAGAGGGAGTGCTGACGGAGACGTGACAGTACCTCACGGACGTGTGATACGTGATCCTTCATGCTCTGTGAATATTTCAAGATATCATCAAGGTATACTGCTACACAAACATCCAATAAGTCGTGAAAAACCTCATTCATGAAACGTTGGAAGGTAGCAGGGGCGTTACAAAGTCCGAAGGGCATGACCACGTATTCAAACAATGCGTAGCGAGTACAGAAGGCTGTCTTCCACTCGTCTCCGGAGCGGATTCTGACCAGGTTATAGGCCCCACGGAGATCGAGTTTTGTGAAAACGGTAGTGTGACTCAACCTGTCCAGCAATGGGGTAATCAGGGGAATCGGATATCGGTTCTTGATGGTGATGGAATTTAGTCGGCGGTAGTCGACACAAGGGCGCAGATTGCCCTCCTTTTTGGGGACAAAGAAAATAGGGCTGGCCGCCGATGAGGTGGAGGGACGTATGTGGCCTATCTTCAGAGCTACTTGAATGTATTCCTTTAATGCTTGTTCTTCCAAGGGAGACAAGGAGTAGATGCGGCCTGAGGGAATCACGGAGTCTGGGAGCAGATCAATGGGGCAATCGTAGGAACGATGTGGCGGGAGCACCTCTGAGGAACCCTTATCAAAGACCTCATGAAAATCCCTGTATTCCATAGGGAAGCCAGTAGCAAGGGCCCCCACCATGTGAGGCTCCAGGGATATAGGAATGTCCTCATGCAGTGTGAGTTGCGCTACGGCCCCTAGGGCTCGTGTGGGTGACTCAGTGTCGTCAGGTGCGGTGAGACAATAGTTCTGACACGTTTCTGATTCGAAATGAACCTGCCCAGACTTCCAGTCAATCAAAGGGTTATGTTGATGCAAGCATGGGAGACCCAGTATGATCCCGAATTGTGGCATGGTAATCAGGTCAAAAGAGATAACTTCCTGATGCATGTTCTGTATAGTTAGGGTGACCGGGCAGTCTGTTGCCGGATAGGGCCTGAAATTAGTGCTGTGCCATCCACCGCCTGTACCGGCTCCGGATGTTGCTTGGTAATCAGGGGTAGATTTAAGGACCCGGCCAGTTTTATGTCAATGTAGTTGCCTGTGGCGCCTGAGTCTATGTAAATCGAGACAGCATGAACAATGTTGAGTGTTGGTTTTAACATGGCCTGTACCAGCACTGGCCTAATCCTGCCAAAGGTGGGGTACCTGTCCGGGGGAATGGAAGGACTGCTCAAGCCGGCCCCCGGGTCTAGGGTCGAGCATTCCGAAAACCCGGATTCTTGAGCTTAGGGCATCTGGGACATGACTTTACAAAATGGTCATTCAGGCCACAATAGAAACAAGCGTGTCGTTTCTTCTGCGGTCCCTCTCTAGTTGTGTGATGGGACTTCGAACGCCTCCTATTTGCATGGGCTCAACGCCTGTATCAGAGGAAGAGGAGGGCAAAGTGGTATTGAGGACTCCTGTTTCGAACCGGCGTTCGGAACGCCTTGCGTCGATCTGTAACGCGAGGTCCACTAAATCGGTGTGGGTTGTGGGTATGGAAGGGACTACAGCCATAGCGTCTTTCATGGTATTGTTGAGCCCTCTATAGAAGACAACTGCCCTTTTGGGTTCAGGCCAGGACGTCTCAGCAGCTAGCTGATTAAATCGAGCAATGTATTCTATGAGGGATCCCTTTCCTTGAGTCAGGTCTAACAGCTCAAGGTCCCGGGATTGGGCCTTGTGACGTGTGTCGAATACACGAGACATTTCTGTGATCAGCAGCTCAAAGTCATATAGGACAGGGTTGTCGTTTTCCAACAAAGGATTGGCCCACGCTGCGGCGGTGTCGGCCAGATGAGACAAAGTGAACGCCGCTTTTGTGGTGGCGTCGGGAAAAGCCTGAGGTCTACAGAGGAAGTGTAATTTGCATTGATTTATAAAGGTGCAGAACTTTCTAGGGTCTCCGTGGAACCTCTCTGGGGCGGCCAAGGGAAAGGGCGTGGGCATGAGTACTGGCAACTGTGATGCTGTAGAGGCAATAGGAGGTTGGGGAACAATAGGGGGGACAATAGGCTGGACCGCTGAGGGTTGTGCAGCGGCAGCGGCCTCCCCGAACTCAACATCAGCGGGCAGAGGGTGTTGTGTGCTTTGGATCAAGTCTAGCCTCTGGTGTATCGCAGCAGTGGCGGCACCCATATCTGCCCTTAGCACTGTGAGTGCCTGTACCAAGGCAGCCACGGGGTCCTCAGCTGCAGGCTCCATACTCATCACAATGCAACGGCTTCACAGTCTGTCGAGACTTGCCGCGTAGTGGAGAGTAATGAGCCTCTGTCCACAAATCACCCACAGGGAGAAAGTAGAGCAACTCCCTGTGCGAGCTTTGAGGCCACAGGTGGTTTGATGGTTCGCCGGACCTGATGACGCCGAGGACCCCAGAGGCTGTTAAAAGGAAGTTAGGGTTAGCACAGGCAAACACAGTACTTTGATATGAAGAAGTGTGCAAACTCTCTTACCTAAGTATAGCAGGATGGTGCTATAGTGCCTGGGGTTCTGGTGCGAGGGAGCGTCAAAGATCCGGGCAGCCGTGTACCAGATGGGCAGTACCGGCTGAAACCTGTACAACCTTCCGGTGTAGCCGAAGGGAGCTTGGACTGATCACGTATAGTCAATGGTCGAGGGGTCCAAGAAGTCAAGAGCCAGAAAGGGGAAATCCGAAAGAATTCCGTTGAGTGTTAGCAAAAAGAGTCCAAAGGACCAATATCAGTGCAGAGTTCCGAGTGACAGTGTCCGTGGAGTAAGGAAGCCAATCCGTGGTTCGTAAGCCTGAGTCCTGATCCGATGCAGCAAAACAACGTGAATCCTGAAACGCCGAACAGAGTCGTGAGACAGCTGTGAAGCGGTGAGCAATTCGAACGTCCCGGCTTTTACGTGCGCCGGCTCCCAATCACGTGAGTGGAACCCTGGGCACGTGATTGTGAAGCCGACGCTGAACCAGGAAGTAACCGCGATCGGGTGCTCCAGCCCGACCGTAGTCTCCATGGGAGTTGCCAATGGAAACGAAGCAACAAACTGGGCCGGCCCCTGCGCACGGCCCAAAACCACCGGCGATGACGACTCCCCCACACCACAGGTAAAGGGATAGCTTGGGAGGTGGACTGTGACCCGGGGAGTCTAGCAGTGTGTGTCGGGGTATTAAGCAGGGTGGTGCGTAGTCGTGTAGCTGATCTGTTGTGCATGACAATATGTCTGCAACTGTAATATAAGAAATATAAGATAACCGTAATTTAAGACATGTTAGATAAGTTAATCATGTAACAGTAACATGTAACTGTAACATAAGAAATTGTAAGATATTTATGTAACTGTAACCTAAGCCTTCTCACTAGCGCCCAGAGACCGAACGGCCCGGTGCGCTCTATAGATAAATAAACAATACAATACAAACAATAATAAGTCAGGCTTCTATGAGTGAAATGCGTTTGCCCTTTCTCATTGGACACAAATGCTACCTGGAATACCTCACTATTACTCACTCCCAATGACCTCCTCCTCTGCTGTTTAGAAAAAGCTTGTTTTTCTCCATTTCAAATGAATCATGGAACTCGTGTTGCAATCAATTAAGAGCTAGTTAGAAGCAGCTTTGGGATGATGCAGGCTGAAGCAAGACTCTGCCGAGGACATAAGGGGCCTAATTACGAGTTTGGCGGCAGCCATGGAGATAATAGCTCCATGGCTGCCGCCAAACTGGGCTCCTTTACCGGGTTCCTGCAATGGGGACTTACTGGGTCATTCCGACAAAGGACGACCTGGTAAGTCCTCCTTGCAGGAACCATTTCCCATTCCCATTTTAGCCCCCATAGGGCTCAATGGGAATGGGGAGGGAGGTAACAACAGCCACATTATGAGTGTCCCGTTGTTACCTCCCTCTTCCCCTCGCGGGACCCGGAAAAGACATCTGGTTTTACCAGGCATCTGATCCGGGTCCCGCGAACGGAAGCTCGTAATCAGTGCTCCCGTAATGAAGGGGGCCGGTCCCGAACATTTGAGCAAAATCATCCAAGTCTCTTGAGCTGTTAATCCACTTGTGTTTTAATGGTTAGCCAACACATGTTTCGACCCATAAACATACTGTTCTTCCTCAGGAATGTCTTCTCTCTGTGCTTTGTGGCCTATATAAGATCAACTAATGTCACCTAAACTAATGGCAGTAGGAATCTACTAGGGTGTCCTGGGTATGCGTGCCTCTAAGCTTTCTCATACTTGCAATATTTGACAGGGGTAACAAGAGCCCTAAATAACATGTTCATCTGTCAATCAAAAGGAGGGGGGTAGTCATTTTTGGTCCACACCTCTTCAGGTCTGTCACAGGCCATCGTGGATTTGGCTATTTTAAGAGCTTTGAATTGATATATGATATGATATGATATGGCATTTGTAACGCGCCTATACACAAGTGTTTCTTTTAGCCCTCCTTGAGCGATCCTCGGAAGAGCAGGTAATTAAGGACATTGGACGCTTGTCCGCTATGCACTCGCTCCAACTGGCCAGTAGTATGTTTAGCCGCTGAAAGGAGACCCTCAGAACTTAATCCGGTCTTATTAGCCCTGGAACAGAGATCCTCAGCTTTGCTGGCGCTTCTTTTAGTCCCTTTCAGGGGAACCTCGGGCGAGACCCTGGTACTTTTAGTTGCCAGAGGGGGAACCTCGGGAGCGATCCCAGTACTTTTCGGTCCCAGAGGCATAACCTCGGGAGAGACCACTGTACTTTTAGCCCCTAGAGGGGGAAACTCGGGAGAGACCCTGGTACATTTAGTCCCCAGAGGGGGAACCTCGGGAGAGACCCCTGTACTTTTAGCCCCAGAGGAGGAACCTTGGAGGAAAGTCCGGCATCTAGTTAAGACCCTACTTTGGCTACCTCAGGGGGAACGCTGGTGACGCTGGAGCCCGTATGCCTCCTCCCAGAACTGGATGATCCCGGGAAAGAGTCACCCAAAACGTGGTGCCCTGAAAAGAAAGGTACTTCTCTTTTCTTCAAAGAAATTTCGTAGGTGTAGCGGAGGAAAGCTGTGGAAGACCCTTTCCCACCTGATGAGCCTTCTTTCGAGTGTCTGGACTGAGTGAGAGTCACAGTAGATGCAAGCATCCTAACAATGGTCTGGGCCCAGACACTCAAGGCAAAAGATGTGAGGTTCCTCCGCTGCATTATGATGCCCAAAATCGTTATGCTCCGGCATAGGCAGAGGAAAAGAATATGACCACAGGAAGACAAATTTGAAGTACAAAAGCAGGGAAGACAAAAAAAACTACGATGCTAATTGCGCCCGATCCCGGGTAAAATGACTGAAGGGCGATACGCTGGGCAGGGCTCAGGAAGGCGAGGCTAAATCCACATACGCTGGTCCGTTTAAAAATCAAAAAAGGACAATATTTTTTGATGCAATCAAGAAGTGCTCTAAAACTGGCTGACAAGAATTGCAAAACGAAAACTTGAGGCTGAGTCTGGTGGCAATTAAAATCGTACAAAAATCAAGCTTAAAGCGAAATAAAATAACCATGCAAAATTTGATCCCGCGGTATACCACTTCACAGGCAAAAAAGTCTGGCTTCGGGAATGCAGTGGTGGTAAGTCAGAAAAATTATTTTTTAGGCAACAGGAAGAGATTACAACTAGAGTGTATAATACATGACAACGAGGAAATAAATTTGAATCGGCGAAATATTATGAAATTGTTAAGCTGTGTCCCAAGTCTCAGAACCATCCAGTCTAATGACATCAATATCGTTAAATCTATCGGGGCAACGATCTGACTGAGTTGCTATACATGTGCATTCTCAATTAATGGCAAACACCCTAAGAAATGCAATGCAAGAGCTATTAACATTTGGCTATGACTTGTTTGACTACAAAGGCTCTGAGTCTAAGACCCATGCGACCTCGCTGAGAGAGAAATCGCAGCAATCAAGTCCTCA
Organism: Ambystoma mexicanum; assembly: GCF_040938575.1. Taxonomy (NCBI): domain Eukaryota; kingdom Metazoa; phylum Chordata; class Amphibia; order Caudata; family Ambystomatidae; genus Ambystoma; species Ambystoma mexicanum. The sequence goes on along the minus strand of NC_090927.1, from coordinate 80,001,522 downwards.
TAGAGCCAATGAATCATGTAGACAAGTCTTAAAAGAGCACTTCGGGAGATCTAATATAGAAGAGAAATCAAGGAGATCCTTTTTGGACAATAAAAGTCATTATTCCATGGAAAGAAACAGACAAAACCAAATGATCCGTAATTAGCTCTCTTACGAAGATCAAAAAAAGGAAGGATCCTTGATAACATGGAACACTAGAGGATTTATCCATCTATTTCAAGAGACTGAGTTAAAGAAAAATGAACATACCATAATCTGCCTTCAAGAAACCTGGATGAGAGACATTCTAATGTGCAAGGGATTTTTGATAACATTCTCACCAGCTCTGAAAAATGTAACTGGTCGTCCCTTCTCTGGAATCATGACTTTGATCATAGATATTCCAGGAGGGTCCATCATAAACTCCCATCATCCAAATGCGTTTGTTCAAGGCACTACAATTGACATAACAAAGGAGACTCCAAAGTCAGGAACATTCCTATTGTTAGTGAACGTATATTGGAATCCGGCGAAAATATCCTCAAAGGCCTTTATTTCCTCTGTGACTCTATTAATTGATGAATTCATAATATCTCACTCAAACCTTTCCATCATGGTATGTGGTGATCACAACAACTCATGGGTTGACTCAAGTGGTATTATTCAAGATCTAGACCACAAATCAATAGCAAGTAGCGGCAGAAAATGGTCCAAAGAATTAGCTAGTAGGAACTGTTTCATGCTAAATAGTCAAACACATGGTGACATACCTGCTCATCCAACCTGCCATAGAAATAGTTCATACAAGACCCTGGATTACATTTGGGTCTTTCGCGATCTGATTGCTAAGATTCAGAGACTGGAAATTCTTAAAATGCAACACAGCAATCATAACGCTGCTAACATGCACTGGACCACAAATGTACCTCAGAGAGCCGAACGCTACGCTAAGTCACTTTTTGATAAACTCAGGTCTTAATAACATAAGAATTAGACCGGCGATGATCGCAAGACTTACTAAGATCTTACGAGAAGATCCCATGATCAATGAGGAGAATGTTGAATACACGCCGCTTTTGGTTCAATATAAACAACTGACAAGTGGGCTTAAAGCCGACAAGTATGTACATAAATATCTATATTTCTGAGGCTTGTGGAATCTGCTTAGATCACATGCTGTGCATAGGCCGACATCTAGTGGAAGCTGCGGAGTATTACAGTTTGTTTTTCGAAAGTTGAAAATGGGCGTCGACACAGGCGTGCCAGTAATACTATCCCTAGTGTGACGTCCACTGTACCCAAGATCCCTCACGCGTGTAGGATCCTCAGATTGTTTTTTTCCGCCATACTGGTCGGAAGCATCTTGCGGAGTTCCCTGGCCTTAGCCATACTTTTGCTGTTATTATAATTTTAATTCTTATTCATTCCCTTCCCCACCCCAACGTCGACCCTCAACCTCGACGACGGCTGGAGAAGTCATCGACCGTCGACTGCTGCACGACGGATCTGGGCCTCGGTAGGCCGCTGGCCTCGGCCCGGGCCTAGTAGGCCGCTGGCCTCGGCCCTTACAAGTAGGGAGAGTGGGGGGTGGTACATACTCTTCACTCTTGATATATAGTTACATTTATATATATTCCTACACTTAGCAGCCCGCTGCCTTAAGGTGCGTATGGAGGGTACCCCTTTTCAATTCTGCCCCAAGTGCAATCGCAAATACCCTTGGGTCGACAGGCACGCCACGTGCAATCTCTGCTTGCCGAGGGATCACCCCGAAGCGAACTGCAGAGCGTGTAGTAGGTTTAAACCTAAGACACTTAAGGACCGTTCGACAAAGCGTTGGGCCCACCACGCCAGGCAGGAGGCCATGGCAGCGGAGGGCGCCTTCAGCGATGGCAGCGACGCCGTACTTTCGGACGGCGAGGGCATTACGGCGTCGAAAGACAGCCGACGAGCGCAGGTCCCCGACCTCGGAAGGTCGTCCGGCAAGGCGGCTATGGGGAAGACCCCCGGCGACGCAAGCGCTACACACCTAACACACACTAAACACACTAAGACCAACCGGACCTCGACGACGTCGACTTCCCGGAAAGAGGCACAAAAAGAACGGTCCGACTCGGTGTCCTCTGGGCGCTCTCGATCGAGATCGCCTCACGACGCAAGGCAATCATCCACTCTTGCCAAGAGTGCCTCGCTACACACACTAACGGAAGTTCGATCGTCGGGAGACGAAGACGACTTCCACCCCCAGGCCGCGCTCCAAGATACCGAGACCGCGGTTAACACCAGTGAGGCCCCACGCCCGAAGCACACAGATACCTTTCCAGACCCTCGACGCCAGGCGTCGAAAGTCTCTGGGGCCCCCAAGGGACAGGGAAAACATTTTTCCACGCACGGAGAAGGGGGGAAACAGCGGAAAGCACAGCCTTACACCCCTATAAAGCCTAAGCAGACAAGCAAACACAAGTCTACCCTTGAAAATAAATCACCTGCTAAAGTAATACCCTGTTCCAGGGAATGGTCCAGTGAAGACATAGACAGGGTTATGTCTAGGATGTCTTCCTTGGCTGATTTTTATGATAAGAACCCAAAACACTTTCTTTCATATAACCCTCAAGGGGCCACACCCTCAGGCTCCTCCGATCCTATCCCGCTAAGTAAAAAGCCCCGGGTCGAAAGACCTGAACCCTTCGAGGTTCAGCCTTACTCCACTCCATATTCTACTCCACTCCCCAGTTATCAGGGACAAGTTTTCCCTGAAGAGGACCAGGAGTTTGCAATTATGGAAGAACAAACCGGGACAGATTACTATGCAGAGGATGAGGACCTGGAGGAGGGAGAAGATGAACAGGAAATTTACAGAGTAGATTCCCCAGTACAAAGCGAAGCCCCAGTTACTGACTCTCCAGTTGATAACCAGCCCCTCCTTAACGAGGTTCTCGCTCGAGCAGCGGAACACTTCCACATCGACACCCACGGTGTACAGGAGGAAAGGGACTTCGCGGAGGAGTTTGTAGGAGAGAGAAGACCGGTCGCTCAGACCATCCCTATCCTCAAATCCATCCAACGAAGAATAGATCCTTCCCTGGTGAATCCTAACCTCACCAGAGCTGTCAACCCCAGAATTGAAAAGATTTTCCGGGCAGCCCAGTCTGACCCTCTGTATATAAAGGGACATCTTAAACCAGATTCCCTAGTGGTGACCAACACTAGAAAGAGGGCTGGCACGCCCTTATCTTCATCAGAAGCTCCTCCCGACAAGGAGAGCAAAAAACTTTACGGGTTTGGCAGAAAGGTAGCCTCAACGTCCGCCTACCAAGCAAGGATTGCGAATTCCACCACCCTGTTGGCTAGTTACAATTGCCATCAATGGGAAGAAGTCGCGGCGCTCATTGCCTCTGCTCCAGAACCGTTAAAGGGCCAGCTGGCTCGGATCTCGGCAGAGGGGAGAGCCGTGTCTGGTTGCATTTTAAAAGCAACTTTCGACGCCGCTGACAGCGCAGGGAGATTGATAGCAGAAGGTACTGTTATCAAGAGACATGCGTGGTTACGGCAGTCGGGATTCAAGACAGAAACCCAGGCTTCTTTAATAGACAAGCCAGTGGAACCCGACCTATTGTTTGGGAAAGCGGTCGAAGACGCACTTAAAAATGCCAAAGATGAATATGAGACTCTCAAATCCCTTGGCCAGCTTACCAACAAACCCCCTAACCAGAGGGGGAACAATAATTTTCGTCGCCCACGCGGCCAAAATTCACAAAGAGGCAACTATGCCCAGGGACAAGGTACACAATGGAATAACAACCAGCAGTCTACCCAGAGTTACGGCAGGGGTAACAAGAGAGGTCGTGGAAGAGGCAGAGGCAGCCCCAACAAGGGCGGTGGCACGCCTCCACCAAAACAGTGACGCTCAGTTCAGGGTCCCTTGCCACGCAACCCCAGTAGGGGGACGCATTTCCACCTTCACCCAGGCTTGGGAAGGGATCACCTCAGACAGATGGGTGCTGTCAACAGTATCCGCAGGATATTGTATAGAACTACTGCAGCGTCCCCGGAATCATCCTCCACGACAAAGAGTGCACTCCCTAGAGCATCAAAGGATCCTTCTCGAGGAGATCGCCATTCTGCTAGAAAAGGACGCGATAGAACTCGTCCCAGGACACCAGGTAAACAAGGGTATCTATTCAACTTACTTCCTTGTGCCAAAGAAAGATTTGACAATGCGCCCAGTATTGGACTTACGGCCTGCCAACAAATATGTCAAGCCCCAAAAATTCCGTATGACCACGCTACAAGAGGTAATCCCCCTCCTAAAAAAGGGGGATTACATGGCAACCTTGGATATGAAAGATGCTTATTTTCATATTTCCATGCTCCCAGCGCACAAAAAGTACTTGCGCTTCAAGGTGGACAGTCGCCACTACCAATTCAAGGTACTGCCCTTCGGGATAGCTTCAGCACCAAGGGTATTCACCAAGGTACTGGCGGTGGCGGCTGCACACCTACGCAGGGAAGCAATCCCGGTGTACCCTTATCTGGACGACTGGCTCATAACGGGGGAAACCCCAGGAATTTGCAGGTCAAACATTCAGAGGACTATCGACCTCCTCCACGAATTAGGCTTCTCCATCAACGAGAAAAAGTCAAGTCTGGTGCCAAGCACCTCAAAACAGTGTCTAGGAGCTATCCTAGATACTCAGAAAGGATTGACCTTCCCTTCGGAAGAGAGAATTCGGAATATACTTCTGCAAATTCCGCATTATCAGTCAGGTCAACAGATAACAGTACGCAAAGCTATGCGGTTACTGGGCATGATGGCGTCATGCATTTACCTGGTCCCCCACGCGCGTCTGCGCATGCGTCCCATGCAGGAATGGTTGGCGAAACAGTGGTCTCAGGCAAGTGGTCATTGGGACGATCTAGTGGTCGTTTCGCCAACACTCGTACAGAGCCTACACTGGTGGACAAGAGAGAATCTCGCAAAGGGGAAACCCTTTTACGATCCCGAAGTACAAGCCGTGGTGACTACAGATGCATGCCTGACTGGGTGGGGAGCTCACCATCTCCACCACACAGCTCAGGGTCTCTGGTCTCACTCAGTAGCCAAGAACCACATCAATCTGCTAGAGCTTCTGGCAGTATTCCGAGCGCTAAGGGCGTTCGAGCCCCATCTACTGAACTTGTCGGTGCAGATCAGGACGGACAGCACGACAGCCATGTTCTATCTGAACAAGCAAGGGGGGACTCGTTCGCCAAATCTGTCCAAGCTTGCCCAGAAAATATGGATATGGGCACTCAGACGGAACATCTTCCTGTCATCGCAACATGTTCCAGGGGAGCTCAATTCCCTAGCGGATGCTCTAAGCAGAGACTCCCTCCCAGAAGAACACGAATGGGTCCTTCACAGAGACGTAGTAAGAAATCTCTTCTCTCAGTGGGGTTTCCCCACTATAGACCTATTCGCCACAAGCGAAAACAAACAATGCCCAGGATTTGCATCCAGGTTCCCCCAGCCGGACTCCCAAGGGAATGCCCTGTGGATGAACTGGTCAGGGATGTTTGCGTACGCTTTTCCACCAACTCCTCTCATCAGGAAGGTGGTGTACAAGATGAACAAGGAATCTATGACGCTCATCCTAGTTGCTCCCATGTGGGCGAGACAACCATGGTTTCCACACCTACGCAGGATGGCGGTGTGCGAACCCATCAGACTCCCAGCCTGGTACAACCTACTGTCCCAGCAACAGGGTCAAACAGTGCATCAGGAACCCAACTCTATGAACCTAGCAGCATGGCTCCTGAAGTCATAGAGTTTGGACATCTCAAATTACCACAGAGGTGTATGGACATTCTAAAGGAGTCCAGGAAACCAAATACAAGGCACTGTTACTTTGATAAGTGGAAAAGATTCGTTATCTGGTGCCAGAATAAACAAATCAACCCGGTTGATTGCACTCCTTCCAACGTTGTGACATACATGCTCCACCTGCTGGATGCAGGGTTGGTTTTTAACTCGCTGAAAGTACACCTGGCAGCCCTCTCGGCTTACACCACATCCCATAACAAGGTCTCGTGGTGGAAAGTACCAGTGGTTAAAGCCTTCATGGAAGGAGTAAAGAGACTTCACCCTCCTATTTCGAACCCACCGCCAGGATGGGACCTCAACGTGGTGCTAGCTAAGCTCATGGGACCCCCATTCGAACCCATGCATAAAAGTAGTCTCAAACACCTGACTTATAAAACGGCCTTCTTAGTAGCCATTACCTCCATAAGAAGGGTCAGTGAAATTCAGGCTCTGTCAGTGCAGGATCCTTTCTTTACTATCCACAAGGACAAACTGGTTTTACGCACACACCCTAGGTTCTCACCTAAATTCATATCCAAGTTCCATGTAAACCAGTCCATCGAGCTTCCGGCTTTCTTCCAGAACCCGCAAAACTCGGCTGAGGTGAAACTACACACCCTAGATGTGCGTAGGGCGGTCCTATACTATGTAAATAAAACCAGACCGCTAAGGAAAACAGATCAACTGTTTGTCTCCGTAGCTACAGGCAGAGAGGGGGATCGCGTCTCTAAGGGCGCTATCTCGAAGTGGATTATCAACTGTATACAGCTGTGTTACTCTCTTTCTGACAAGACTCTGCCTTTTACGCCAAGGGCCCACTCTACTAGAGGCATTGGTGCCACTCTGGCTTTCATTGCAAATGTTCCCCTCGACACCATTTGCAAAGCGGCTACTTGGAGCTCTATTCACACTTTTACTCAGCATTACTGCATTGACACTCATTCCAAGACAGATACACAAGTGGGACAAGCGGTTCTAAGACACCTGTTTGCTCATGACCCTTCTCACATCCCACCTCCTTCTTCTGGTACTGCTCGCTAATCTATGCACAGCATGTGATCTAAGCAGATTCCACAAGCCTCAGAAGGGATACATTACTCACCGTAATCGTATTTCTGATGCTTGTATCTGCTTAGATTCACATGCGACCCACCCTTCCTCCCCTCCGAGAGAAGGCGCATGATTGCTTGTAGTCTTACCTTTTCTGTCTATCTGCTTGGATTATCTGTACTCACGCTACTCCTCATGCTTCCTCATGTCAGAAAAAATACAATCTGAGGATCCTACACGCGTGAGGGATCTTGGGTACAGTGGACGTCACACTAGGGATAGTATTACTGGCACGCCTGTGTCGACGCCCATTTTCAACTTTCGAAAAACAAACTGTAATACTCCGCAGCTTCCACTAGATGTCGGCCTATGCACAGCATGTGAATCTAAGCAGATACAAGCATCAGAAATACGATTACGGTGAGTAATGTATCCCATATCAAAGCAATAAATGACAAAAAAGAAAAAGCTTGAGAGCAACATTAAATTGTTGAGAAAATCATGTCCAAACGCTAAATTTGCACAAGAAAAGAGGAAGCTGCAACAAAAATACAGAAATTGGTTGTTAATGTTTAAAAATGGACGAGAACAGGAGCAAGCTGAGAACTTACTCTGCTTACTTTGCACCCGCAAAAGCCGTGAAACATGGGCGATAATAAATGCGGGTTCCAGATCACAAACAGCCAACACGATAATTGGGGTCAGCGAGAAAGTTTCGATAGATCATTTCTCAATGGTATTTAAAACAAACTCAACTCACGACTCATTGCAATACCTAAATTCCACTGTTCCTTGGGTTTTGCGACACAACCGTGCAGAAATCGAGGATTGTATAATGAAACTGAAAAATTCAGGGGCCCCCGGCCCTGACGGGTTGACGAACCTGACTTTAAAAAAACACAAAACCGAATGGGCATCATTCATTGAACCCCTGTTTTCAAACAGAGCAAGATCAAGAGACATCCCCACTTCATGGCAATCGGCAGTAGTTGTACCAATATATAAGAAGGGTGACCGTGCAGACCCGGCCAACTACCGTCCGATTGCCCTCCTAGATGTGATTGGGAAGATTTTTGTGTCGCTAGTACAGAAAAGGTTATCGAAATGGGCTAGCGACGCACACAACTTTGATAATCGGCAAACAGGGTTTACGAACGGTGTGTGTGTAGAAATTAACATCACACTGTTGAATTTGCTGAAATTGGAAGCCCTGAAAAGCAAAATACCTTTGTTTTTGGCGTTTGTGGATCTCCATCAGGCCGTTGATTGGGTCAACTGATCAATTTTGTGGGCCAAACTACAAAAATGGAAATGCCCTCCTGACTTGCTTCAGATGTTAATTTAATTGCACACCAACACCTCTATGAAAGTCCACCTGAACACTGAGGGTGAACTCTCATAAAAGATCATAATTGAACGAGGCCTCAAGCAAGGATGCCCCTTGGCTACCTTAATCTTCAAGCTTTATATCGCAGATTAACCTGACGCACTATGTAAACTTTCCCTCCGAAAGTTAACAATTATCCTGTTAGCTGGGTAACATACGCAGACGACATTGTGCTTTTGGATTCTACACAAATCGGCCTGCAACGACTTTTATCCAGTATGGACTCTTACGTGAAAGACAACAGTATTGAAATTAACGCCGAGAAGTCCAAAATGATTGGTTTTGTGACCAAGCAAGGGTCACGAGGGAAGAACTTCAACTGGGTTGTTGCTAAAAAGCAAGTTCTAAGAACTGAAACCATCCGATATCTGGGGATCTTATTTAATAAATCAATAAGAGAATGGGATTTGATCAATGACTTGCAAGAAAAAATAAAAACTCTTGCTCTACAAGGTTCTAAACTGCACCGTGAATATGGCAAATTTACACTCTTGCCAGTGATCCAATTTTATCGTCAGAAGGTCGTACCAACGGTCACTTTGGGCAGCAAAGCTGGCCTTAACATCGACTGAAAGATTTGGAACCTGCTTGAAGGTACATTTTGGAAGAAGGTGTTGTGCCTTCCCTCGAATGTCTCGAGTCTGGCGTTAAGATACGAGCTGAGCCTAGAATTCCTCAATGCGACAGTATTATGGAAATCCTTTGCCTTATACCGGAAGATGTCCGAAAATGATCAAGTCGCTCCATATACAATTCTAAAAGAAAGCCTGACTACTCCATAGAACGGGATTCTAAAAGAGTGGGTGTCAAAAATCTTGAAAATGTTAGCACACGTAGGAGCCTCTGTGGAATTACTACACACAAATCCCTGTGCAGTAAAAAAAAGGTAACTCAGAACGATTGGAGCACGACATTAGATGGACATTTAAACCTAAAATCTGTCATCACATCAACCAGTGACATTCACCCGGTAAATTTACTACCAAAATATTTGCAACAGTTTCTGTCGAGATACCATTGTGATCAGTTCCTTTGCCTATGGCTGGACTTGTTGCCGACGAATTGGATACTTTGGCAAAAACATGATAAAGATACACTAACAATGTATGCCGATTTTGTGGAAATTATGTGGAAACACTGAAACATCTAGTGGCGAGCTGTTTAGCCTTAAACTCTGAACGAACCGCTGCCTTGGGAAAGTTTGCCCCCATTAACAACAACATGGTCGATTGGTGGCCGTTATTTTTAGCTGGTCACAACAAAATGTTGACATGTGCCACTGTAGACTATCTGGACAGACTATTAGCAAAAGACAAGTGATCGGTCCTCTGATGAGTCATTGGAGTGCAGTTGTATAAATGAGTTCTTAAATACTGATGATTTACGAATTTAAAATAGTTATGTAGTTTCATAATACTGATTAATGGACATGGATTGCAAAGTTTTTCTTTTATTTTTTTTTCTTTCTGTCTTTTCTGTGACCATTTAGGATTATGTTATGTTAAGTGTGGAAAATTGATAAATATGTACTACAAAGGACAAATATGGAGGAAAGGGGACGGGACATAGAACTATGAATGGGAGCCATGACGAACCCCTGTCCTCCGTGAGCAGCTGAGAAGCCGGAAGAGACACCATTTGGCAGTGAAGGATCAGAGGCTGCTTCAACTGCAGCAGGAGCTTCAGAGCCCAAAGCAGGAGTGGGTGAGTCTGAGCTTAAAGGCAAGACTAAAACAGGTGTTCCCGAGAATGGAGGTAAAAGCATTCACAAGCCCAGGACCGCCAAAGTAGGTGAAATGCACCCACAATTGGCAGAGCAAGAAAGCCCATCTCTGCGCAAGTGCCTGTATGTCAAGAGGAGCTGGCCAACTGGACACCAATGAGTGGTCCACACAGGAGAATCAGAGGCAAGGGGACGTCAAGAGTGAGAGAGAGTAAACGGTACTACAGAAGCAAAGGAATTTTGCATGCCTGGAGAAAGAGACCAACAACCAGAAGAAAGCAATAAAAAAGTAGCCTTGAGCCATAGCACTCTGAATCCAGTGAGAGAGCACAAGAGTAAGACACATCATTATGAGACATCGAGTCATATCCCTAGGAATATGTGAAACCAGCAAGAGTACTTTGAACCTGTGAACAGTTGGGAGATAAGAGTCAAGAATAACACAGTGATTTCTGAGATACAGAATCAGATCCCGATGTGTCAGGAAAGCACAAAAGAGACATCTGAGCCCCTGTAATCTGAGCCTGCAAATAACATGCTGCAATCTGGAACACTAAAGCCAATTCTCAAGGACCCAAAACCTTGGGTTTCCTGTGCTCTGATAAGAGTAAAAGAGTCCATTAGAAGAGTGAGCCCAGGACATTATATGCAGGGAAAAGAGCACCTTGAGACATTATACTCTGCTGGTGAGTCAGTGACACTCACCCAATCACTCAGATTTCGGTCACTTTAATAAATATTTAAACTTTAGTGCCAAACCAGAGATACACATTATGCAGTCTATGGGCCATTATGAATCAAAAAAGAAAACCAGTCTTGAACAGCACTGGTGCTTTCCAGTTAAGATGTGTATGAACTTAAAGGTAAGCTGCTAACTGGGACCTTGTCTTGAGACTGGTCAGGACTTTGAATGACTGAAGGAGATGTACAAGTCCTGAGTTGCGCTTTTACCAAAAAAGGATCCTAATGCTCAATTTGAACCTTTAATAGTTAGAAATAAGTGGTTGAGTCAAAAAGAAAACAAGAAAAAATAAAGTTCAGTTGTATTCACTGTTGAACCTTTTGAAGTTCCAATAGTCTAAGTGTCTGGACCTCGACACGTGTTTCCCCGCCTTGCTTTCAGGCTGTTCTTCAGGAGGTGCAGTGAAAGAAATAATGCAGTGTCTCTCTATCTCTTTATCACATTATGCAAAAGTTCATTGTTCATTTGTTTGCATATTAATTCCTTTGTTCAAACCATTAGTGATGAACCTATAGACCAAGACAAAACTACGTTGTGGGGCCACACTGCTTATAACAGTAGAGAAAGTAATTATCAAATTGATTAGAAATGTACTTACACATTTAGCTTGCTTAGACCACAGAGAATGATGTTCGTTGCAGAGTTAGAGATCCTGTTGATGTATATGTACATTAATTTGTTTGTCCTGCAATTAACCATATAATGGGTGTCAAAATAATAGTAAAGTTTGCTTCATAATGAATATACCTTAGTCAAAGAGTAGCCTGGTTTGATTATATAGATCAGGGGTCTCCAACCTTTTCGTTGGCAAGAGCTACTTGTAGTTAATGGCCAATAGGCGCGAGCTACTAGGGTGGTGATATCTATGAGTATTCGATTTTCGACCAAGATGTTTTTGGGCAGTTAATTTGCTCTTCATATATAAAAGGAATACTGTATGAACACAGCCCATTTTACACAGCATGCAGATTTATGCACCCAGGCCCTTTCTAACCCGCCATCATTTGCACCTCTTGGTGACAATGGCCACATCACACATTTCCCATTTACTTTTGTTATTGATAGTTAACCCCATGTTGGGACGCTACCCAAGCCCTTCAAGCCCAGTTACAGCCCCTCCTCTTACTGTGCACACAGCTTTTGATGGTTTACCTTACAGGAAGAGGAGTGGGAGGTGGCAGGGGAAAAAGTCCAGGGGACTTCAGACACCCCAATAAACACACAGTGCTCATTTTGGGGTTTGATCAAAGAGCTACTGGGAAGCCTCAGGCGAGCTACCAGTAGCTTACAATCTACCCCATTAACGTGCTTACCTGTAGGCATTCAAGGTGTAACCCTGCGAGCATTCCCGAATGGTGCGGTTGCCATTGCTCTAGGCTTAAAAATGGCTGTTATTTATGTAGCGCGATGACGTCATTGTGCGCACCTGCGCAATGTCATTGTGTGCGCGGTGAGTGCCATTTTGAAACAGTATATATATATATATATATTTTTTAACATATTTGTGCTTGCGGTGTGAAGTTTGATTCTTCAGATTTATGTATCTAATGAAGTGTGTTGGCCCCAAAACTAATGGTGTGTCTTGGTTCAAGTTAGCCTGCATATAACATTTGATGTTGAGCATAATACAATGATCAGATAAGAAGCTGAACTTTAATCAATATAGAGAACAACATACATTGTAGGTAGTTAACATTTGATGCAATTTGATGGTTAAGAGAGGTTGAGATATACAGTCAGAAAAAAATATAGTAACGTAATCAAAATTTAGGCAAGAGTGCCATGTTTCTATAGTACAAATCCACTTTACCTCCCGTTTTCATAGATTTTGTTGCATATTTACACCTCTGGGTGGTGGGTATATTTTTTCAAGTCCAAACAATCTGAGTTCATTGAGATGTTTTTGATTTGTGGTTTGTTTGGAAGTAGACTGCTAATAGTGATCTTGTGTCAAGATTTGATGATGGCTCTGATGTGTTCTCCAATCCTCTTTTTTAGTTGTCTAATTGTGCTGCCAATGTAGATTAAATTGCATGCACATTTGATCCCATAAATTACATGAGTGCTATTGCAGTTGATTAGTTGCTTTATGTCTTTGTTTGTTCCATTAGGCATCCAGATTGTTTTCTTGGCATTATCTGAATATTTACATACCTGGCATTGGCCACATGTGTAGTTTCTTTGTAGTGGTTATTTCAGCCACATTGATTCTGGTGGGGTTGGTTCTGGTTTTTTGTGTTGAAAATGTGACAGACTCAGTAGCTCTGAGACTTTTAGTTTTACGGAAGGTGATGGTTGGATGGTCATCCAGAATTTGATGTAAATCCTGGTCCACTTTAAAAATGTCACCATTTTTCGATGGGATTTTTTTGATGATGCCATTGTTTGTACTATACATGGTGATGAACCATAGTATCTGTTGATTTACACTTGCTTTTTGGGGTCTTTTATCTTGTAAGAGTTGTTCTCTGGTTCTGCTGTGTGTTTTATGATAACTTGTTTATGTGGGCTGACTGTATCCTCGTTTTTTTAAATTGTTCATCGTTTGAGATATGTGTTTCTCAAAATCCTCTTGTGTGGTACAGTTGCGTTTCATTCTTTGCATTTCTCCAAATGGAATATTGTTGATGATGTGTGTAGGATGATTGCTAGTCGCATGAAGAATACTGGTTACTGCAGTGGGCTTGATGTATAAGGTGGTATGGATCATATTTTCTTGGATGAAGAGGTTGATATCTAGAAAGTTGATAGATGTTTGGCTGCATTGAATGGTTAATTTCAAGTTGTAGGTGTTATCATTTAGATAGGTAAAGTAGTTGAGTAGTTGTGGTTTGCTGCTGTTCCAAATCATGTTGGTATCATCGATGTACCATGCCCAAATAATAACATTGTTGTGAGTGGAGAATGAAGGGTGCCGCAATGCGTGCTCAAGTTCGTAATGCTCCATGTATAAGTTAGCATACGATGGGGCGAACTTGGCACCCATGGCGGTACCTTGGGTCTGTTTGTACAGTTGTTTATTGAAAACGAATATATTGTTATTCAAAGTAAAATGTAACATCTCCAAGATCATGTTGCTCTGTTCATAATAGGAAATGGAGCTGGTCTTCAGAAAATAGTCTGTAGTATGTAAACCTTTGTTGTGGAGAATGCTTGTATATAGTGCCGAAACATCCATTGTGACAAGATAGTAGTTCGATTCCCAGTGTATAGTTTCAAACCGTCGGATGATGTGTTTAGTGGATGATAGTGAAGCTGCTAGTGGTTGTAAATGTTGGTCTATGTATTCTGATATGTGTTCTGTGGAAGATCCAATGCTATTGATGATGGACCGGGTTCAGAGTAGGTTTGTGAATGTTTTATGAATTTTTTGGCACGAAATACACTGTGGAGATGATTGGGAACGGTGTACTCATGTATAGGTATTCTTCGTCTGTAAGTAGATCCTGGTCTCGCCAATTTTGGCTTATTAGTTTCCAATCTTCTTGAAGTTGTGGGAGTGGGTTTTTCATAGCATTTTTCATCCTCAAGGTGTTTCATTGCCATCTTTGTATAGTGCTCAGTTTCTAGTAATATGATGATGCCTCCTTTATCAACAATCCTGACTATAATGTCAGGGTTCTCCTGTACTTCCTTTAGTGCTTTAGTTTGCGGCAGTGTTAGATTGCGGCGAATCTTGTGTTTTGTGGCTTGTAAATAGGTTTGTCTTAGATCCTTCTGGGTGACTTTGAAAAAGTGTCTATCACATTGTCCGGTGATAGTGTTGGTTGAAATTTTGGTTTGAGAGATGTTGTAGCTGAGAGTCCAATATTTATTTCTTGTTCTGACACAAAAGATTCCAAGGTATATTAGTCATCGGGATCGGGTATGTTTAGTAGGTTTACTGTCTGTTCAACATGTTCACTGATAGGGCTGATGGTATACTATGGGCAGTTGGATGTTTCAGTACATCTGCTTGTACAAAGAATTTTTTAAGTTTGAGTTTTCGGCAGAATTAAAATAGATCAACAGTGGTGGAGAAATAGTCATATCGATTGGTTGGACAAAATTGGAGTCCTTTATTTAATGCCATTGTAAGGTGTGACAAGGCGAAAGGTCTATGTTGGTGAGGTTGATTACCAGGTCTTGTGTTGAGGTAGTGGATTCTTTGATCTGGTGTGTACTCCTGATGTGCTTGGTTTTTGATCCTTTACCCCTACTGCCCCTTTTAGACTTTGATGTGTTGTAGTATTTCCTTTGTGTATATAGAGTCTGGAGTAGTTTCTCATTTGTTTCTGTTGCATAAATTCTTCTAAAAAAGATGATTTCACATGTGTCACAGTAGATGTTTCAGACGAAGGTATTATATCTGCAGGTTGTTCATCTCTTGATGAAGGTGAGCCTTCTTCTAATTCTGTGTCACTTACAGTATCTATATCTGTGGTGAGCGATGTTGTGGGGATGGTTGCTGCAGGCTTTGGTTTTTGAACTGCTCGTTTGACCTTGGTGTTGAGATGTTTGTTAAAGGTGTAGACTCTAAAATTTGTAATGTAATTCATCGCACAGAAGAACAAGTTACTTATCAACTGTAACGTTCTTTCGACTGGATGTTCCTCCCACGTATTCCTCATCTTGTGATAATTCGTTATCTCCAGCTTCGCTGCTTCGGAAAAAAATGTTCTCGGCAGAGGGTGCTGTGCTCGAGGTCGTGACGTTGATTGTCCCTCGACAGACTCCGTACTCTGTCGACGTCACCAATGGTATAAAAAGCTCGAGCCGCGCCCGTTGCTTCAGTTCTGTTTTTTTGATGAAACATATAGGAGGAACACCCAGGCGTGCCCCATGACCGATACATTCTTCGTGAGAGGAAAGTGTAAGAAAACGTAAACTCTACTGTGGGGTAGGATGGGAGGGTCGATGAGGAATACGTGGGAGGAACATCCAGTCGAAAGAACGTTACAGTTGGTAAGTAACTTGTTCTTCAAATGGATTGTGTCCTCCCACGTATTCCTCATCTTGTGATAGGCTCCCATAGCAGTAGCAATTTTGGAGGCGGGAGTACTAATTTCAGTTTTCATGGACAGAATGCAGAACTGCCTTGGCAAATAAACCCTCATTAGAGGAGGCAGTATCCAAACAACAATGTTTAACAAAGGTATGCATTGTTTTCCAGGTTGCAGCTGCACAAATATCCGCTGCCGGGACTCCCCTCTTTAGAGCCGCAGAAGTAGCCATTCCCCTTGTAGAATGGGCACGAAGCCCATCTGGTGGTTCTTTTCCCGCTAATCTGCAGCATTCACCTATGGCTAATATGATCCAGCGGGAAATGGTCTGTTTTGTTACAGATAATCCTAATTTATGACCAGTATAACCCACAAATAGTTGGTCATCCTGTCTCAATTTAGCCATCCTTGAGATGTAAAAACTAAGAGCCCTTTTGGGATCTAGTCTATGTAATCTCTCCTCTTCCTTGCCCAGAAGAGGAGGAGGATAAAAAGTTGTTAGTACTATTTTTTGTGACAAATGGAAGTCCGAGACTACTTTTGGTAAGAACGAAAGTTTAACTTTAAGGACTATCCTTATAAAAAAATAGTTTCTGATGTTTGTTAATCTGCTTAGAATCACATGCTGTGCATAGGTCCGACATCCAGTGGTCACTCCGGAGTATTGCATTTTGTTTTTCGTAGTCGAAAAGGGGATGTCGACAAGGCGTGTCTGTAACACTATCCCTATAGTGACGTGCGTTGTACCCATAATCCCTCACACGTCGAGGTCCCTCAGATTGTTTTTTTCCGCCCAGCTTCTGGTCGCCTTACGCGGAGCTCCTAGAGAGACATTGCAAATACTTACTACGGACCTCGGTCCTTAATTATACTTATTATATTGTTAAAGATCCCTCCCCTCGACGTTAGCTGTGAAGCTTTTCTCCACTGAGCAAGTTTTCGACGGAGGGGAAGAGACGGAGGAGATCCTTCGGCGCTGCCGAACACGTGGCCTGGCCTCGCCGGCCAACATACAGTAGGGAGAGTGGGGGTTCAAACTTTTATCTTCTCTTTGAGAATGTCTTTCTTTCTCCCCTATCTTTCCCTTGGGGTTGTTATCACCAGTTATTATTGCCTCAGCTATGGAGAGGACACCTTTTAAGTTTTGCCCACGCTGTAGGGGCAAATACACTTGGAAGGACAAACACAAGCTCTGTAATCGTTGCTTGCCCCTCGATCATAAGGAGGACAGCTGCGCGGCCTGTAAGCTCTTGAAACCAAGAACTCTTAAAGAACGCAAAGTTAAGAGGTGGGCGGACTACGCTATGTCGAAGTCAGTTTCCTCACCCGCCGCCACTGTTACAGAAAGTGACGAGGAGGGTGATAACTCGACGTCCGTTACAGAAGTCATTAACCCCCAGAAGGAGCGCTCGCGCTCCTCGACGTCCGTCCCCGGCCCCGACGGGCTCGGCTCACGCCCTGCTTATGGGGATGAACACCCCGGCGACAAGGACGCACACAGACCCCATAGGCCTAAGCACACAACCCACGGCTCTTCTTCGTCGAAGACGAAGGATCCATCAGCGCCGAAGGGGACGCAGGGCACTCCGACGTCTACCTCAGACCGTAAGGGTCTCAAGCCCCACCCGCAAACACAGTCGCGACTAGCGATTGGGCTTTCATCAAACACGGGCGCTACCCCAAAATCATCCGATGTAACGCTCCGTAGAGCGGCCGTCGAGGAACAACGCGTAACGCAGGCAACGTCGACACCAGAGTCCTCTACTGACAACCTCGTTGTCGAGAGCCTGGCGAGAATTGTTTCCGAAGACAAACGTCGGACGACGAAACAAACGTCGAATACCGCACAAAAAGCTATGGAAACGCCGAAAAAGCACAAGAGTAGCCAGGAACTGCCCCTTCATCTAAGGGCACTTCAGAACTACCGGAGGGCTTTTCAGAGGGCGACGGAAACCTTTCTTCGACGTTGTGGGAGCGTTCTAAGCGTTTTGAAGGTGAAAACACTGATTTCCCCCCTCTAGACTATTCAGGGGTCCCCCATGAGACCCTTGAAAGACTCCATTATTGTATGGAGAAAATGGAAAGGTTTTTGGGAAACCAAAACCCACCCACACCCAAAAGACCAAGAGAATGGCCCCAGGATGACCCTAGGGTCAAGATTCCTAGGCTGTTTCCCCCTTCTACAGACGTATATGACCTCACTGAAGAGGAGCAATACCTCCAGGAAGATGAGGAGTGTTTGGGTGGAGAGGAAGAACATGAGGAAGAGGGGTTTGAAGAAGATCCTTACACTAGTGCAGGAGCTTTCGAAGAAGATACAGCTACCTCGCAGCCCTGGCAATCCCCATCAGTGCAGCCTTGGCAATCCCCATCAGTGCACTCAGACCCTGATGTCTTTCACCCTTCTCCTCCCAAGGAGACACCTATTGGAAACACCTCTCCCATAGATGACCAACCTTCACTTAATGCACTATTGCGCAAGGCAGCAGCGCATTTTGAAATAGACACAGGGGAGACTCTTCCTGACATAGACTTTGTAGAGAAAGTTATTAAAGAAAAAGCCCCTGTTAGTCAGTCTATTCCGCTCCTGGCTTCTATAAAGAGAAGAATTACTCCTTCCCTTTCCAATCCTGCCTTAGTCAGAGGGGTCAACCCTCGGATAGAAAAGCTCTTCAGCCCTTCGTCCTCTGACCCTTTGTACATCAGAGGCCATTCTATTCCGGACTCCCTCGTCGTTACTAATACAAGGAAAAGAGCAGGGGTACCACTATCCACTAGTGAGGCACCACCTGACAAAGAGGGCAAAAAGCTCTATGCACTTGGGAAGAGAATCACGACGTCCGCTGCCTTTTCAACTAGGATTGCAAATAACAATTCCCTACTAGCTAGCTACGCAGATGCACAGTGGGGCAAGCTGCGCAGCGAAGCGGAGGACGCCCCAGAACCCCTGCGTTCACGCCTGTTAGCTACCATCTCAGAGGGAACTCTTGTAAACCAGGGCATCGTAAAGAACTCCTTAGATGCCGCAGAGATGGCTGGCCGTTCCCTGGTTCAGGGAATACTTCTCAAACGCCATGTCTGGCTGTGCAATTCGGGATTTAAGCCGGAAACCCAGGCTTCCCTGATAAATAAGCCCATAGAACAAACACATCTGTTTGGGAAAGCAGTTGATGAGGCCCTAGAACATGCGAAGAAAGAGTTTGATACCATCAAGACTCTTGACCAAATTTCTAGGCCCCCTAACAGACGCGGCTATGGCAATAGACGCTCCTTTCGTGGCCAACGTCAGCAGCAAAACCAACAGCAATTTTACTCTGCTACCAACTGGCCCTCTAACCAGGGTAACAACACCCAGTTCAGTCAAAGAGGCCAACGCCGTGGCAGAGGAAGAGGTCGCGGCTCCAGCCCCAAAGGTTCCACGCCCAATAACAACAAATGACCCGAAGATTCGGGTCCCCTCCCATGCATCACCGGTCGGG
This sequence comes from Ambystoma mexicanum, assembly GCF_040938575.1. Classification (NCBI taxonomy): domain Eukaryota; kingdom Metazoa; phylum Chordata; class Amphibia; order Caudata; family Ambystomatidae; genus Ambystoma; species Ambystoma mexicanum. Next base: position 79,982,338 of record NC_090927.1, on the reverse strand, counting down.
GGCCGGCTAACTTCGTTCCTTTCAGCATGGGAGGGAATATCGTCAGACCGCTGGGTATTATCCACCATAGCCCACGGATACTGCATCGAATTCAACGGTTCCCCGAAGTACAGACCCCCACGGAACCGACGCATGACACCGGAACACCTCACCATTCTTCTTCAAGAAGTAGAAGAGCTACTGAAAAAAGAAGCTATAGAGGCTGTCCCCCTATCTCAGGTAACAGAAGGTATTTATTCAGTGTACTTCCTTGTACCCAAAAAGGACTTAACCATGCGCCCTGTATTAGATCTGCGCCCAGCGAACAAGTTTGTCAAACCCCAAAAGTTTTGTATGGTGACCTTGCAGGAAGTAATCCCACTGTTATCACAAGGGGATTACATGACGACACTAGACATGAAAGATGCATACTTTCATATTTTAATGTTGCCAGCGCACAGAAAATACCTCCGGTTCAAGATAGAGAACAAACACTACCAGTTCAGAGTACTACCCTTCGGGATAGCATCTGCACCAAGGGTATTCACGAAAGTACTGGCAGTGGCAGCGGCACACCTGCGCAGGTTATCCATCCCGGTATACCCTTACCTCGACGACTGGCTCATAACAGGGGATTCTTACGAAACATGCTTCTCCAATACCCAAAAGACTGTAGACCTTTTGTTCCAACTGGGCTTCTCCATCAACGAAAAGAAGTCCAGCTTAGACCCCAGCCAAATCAAACAATTCCTAGGGGCTCTAATTCGAACAAAGGACGGTCTCGTCTTCCCCTCCAACGAGAGGGTCCAAAACATGCTGTTTCAGATCCCCCATTATGTAGCAGGTCGAGAGGTGACGGTACGCAAAACAATGCGCTTGCTAGGGATGATGGCGTCATGTATTTATTTGGTACCTCACGCGCGCCTGCGCATGCGCCCAATGCAAGAGTGGATCAACAGCCAGTGGTGTCAGGCCAGCGGACAATGGGACGATCTAGTGGTGGTCTCGCAAGCCTTGGTTCTCTCGCTACGGTGGTGGACAAAAGAAAACCTGTTATTAGGGAAAACTTTTGCCACGCCCACAGTGGAAGCCACTCTAACCACAGACGCATCCCTTACAGGATGGGGGGCTCACCTATCCCATCAGACTGCTCACGGAGCGTGCACTCCGAGCTTAGCATCCAAGCATATAAACCTGCTGGAACTACTAGCGGTGGTCAAAGCACTGCATCCATGCCCTCAGACCATGAACTTAGCAGCCTGGCTCCTGAGATCATAGAATTTGGACATCTACAACTCCCGCAGAGATGTATGGACATCCTCAGGGAAGCCAGAAAACCTAATACTCACCACTGCTATTCTAGCAAGTGGAAAAGATTTGTCATCTGGTGTAGAGGTAAGAGCATCAACCCGGTTGACTGCTCTCCCACTAACATTGTTCTGTACTTGACCCATTTACTGGATTCAGGTCTAGTGTTCAATTCCATTAAAGTCCACCTAGCGGCACTTTCTGCATACACCACTTCCCAACTTAAAGTGTCGTGGTGGAAGATACCAGTTATCAAGGCCTTCATGGAGGGGGTAAAGAGAATACACCCTCCGATAGCTAACCCAGCTCCCGGATGGGACTTAAATGTGGTACTTTCTAGACTCATGGGCCCTCCTTTCGAACCCATGCACAAGGCAACTCTTAAAGACCTCACTCTTAAGACTGCTTTCCTAATAGCTATCACCTCCATTAGGAGAGTAAGTGAACTACAAGCTCTTTCTGTTCTAGACCCCTTCATAACAGTTCACAAGGATAAGGTGGTTCTACGCACACACCCAAGGTTTGCACCAAAATTCATCTCGAAATTCCATGTAAACCAGTCAATAGAACTACCAACGTTCTTTCAAAACCCTTCCAGCTTGGGAGAAAAAAGTCTGCTTACACTAGATGTACGCAGAGCTGTCATGTTCTACATGGAAAGAACCAGACCACTGAGAAAGACTAATCAGTTCTTTGTCTCTGTGGCAGCAGGAAGAGAAGGAGATGCAGTCTCAAAATCCACTATATCGAGATGGATTGTTCAATGCATCACTCTCTGTTACACTCTTGCTAAGAGAGAACTACCCTTCAAGCCAAGAGCACATTCCACTCGAGGCACTGGGGCTTCCATAGCGTTCATTGCAAATGTTCCCCTTGAGTCCATCTGCAAAAGCGGCTACCTGCAGTTCTGTGCACACCTTTACAAAACACTACTGTCTAGATGCACACTCTAGATCTGAATCACCAGGTGGTACAGGCAGTATTAAGACATCTTTTCTCTACTGTTCCTTCTCATAACCCACCGCCAACTCCGGGTACTGCTCGCTAGTCTATGCACAGCATGTGATTCTAAGCAGATTAACAAACATCAGAAGGCAATGCATTACTTAACGTAAAAGCATTTCTGATGGTTGTATCTGCTTAGATTCACATGCACCCACCCTTCCTCCCCGCTCGGATGGAAGGAACATAGACATCCTTTTCTATATCTCTCTCTTTTCTGTACTCACTCACGTCTAGAAGGCTCCCTCAGGGCAGAAAAATACAAACAGAGGGACCTCGACACGTGAGGGATTATGGGTACAACACACGTCACTATAGGGATAGTGTTACAGACACGCCTTGTCGACGTCCCCTTTTCGACTACGAAAAACAAAATGCAATACTCCGCAGTGACCACTGGATGTCGGACCTATGCACAGCATGTGAATCTAAGCAGATACAACCATCAGAAATGCTTTTACGGTAAGTAATGCATTGTCATATGGTGGTTTGCATGAGGGAGCCTCAAGTTCACTAACCCTGCGGGCTCATGATAGGGCCAAAAGAAGGACAGTTTTTAGAGTTAAAAGCCTAAATGGACATGAATGCAGAGACTCAAATGGTATGCAAGTCAAGAATTTTAGTACTAAATTTAAATCCCAAGTTGGTACATGAAAAGGTACTGGAGGGTATACATTAGTAAGCCCTTTTAAGAATTGAATGATTAACGGTATTTTGAAATATGAAACCTCTTCCGAGGAGCGCTTGAAAATGGACAGCGCAGCAAGGTATCCTTTGATTGTTCCTATCTGGAGCCCTAGATTAGCTAGATGTAATAGAAAAGAAAGCACCATTGGGGTGCCACACTGAAAAGGGTCCACATCCTTGTCTTTGCACCAGTTACTAAACCTGTTCCAGCGACATCAGTACAAAGTTTTCGTTGCTGGTTTCTGGCCGAAAGCAAAATTTCCATTACGCCATCCGGAAGATCCCAATCCTTGTATCTCAACCTCTCAGAAACCATGCGTGAAGGTTGAGTGTCTTGACCTCTGGATGGAGAACCCGACCTTCCTCTTGCGAGAGAAAGAAGATCCTCTCTTTGCGGAAGACGTATTGGAGGGCAGATGGCCATGTCCAGAAGGTCCGGGTACCATGTCCTCCTGGCCCAATCTGGGGCAATTAGGATCATGGTTTTCCTGAACTTTCTCAACCTCCTGATTACTTGAGGAATCACAGGGACTGGGGGAAACGCATACAGCAGTGGAAAATTCCACTCCACTACGAATGCGTCTCCCAGAGCTCCTCTTTGAGGAAATTCCCTTGAGCAGTACTGATCGCACTTCCGGTTCATCGCGGTGGCGAACAGATCCACTTGAGGGGTTCCCCAAAGGGCGAAGATCTCCAGAAGGACTTCCTGAGCTATCTCCCACTCATGAGAGACTGTGCTCTGCCTGCTCAGAGCGGCTGCCGCCATGTTCTTCTCTCCGGCTAGGTGAATTGCCGATAGAGAGATTCCTTCTCGTATTGCCCAGAACCATAGCTGCATTGCCTCTCTGCACAGTGGTAGTGACCCTACTCCTCCTCTTTTGTTGAGGTAGTACATGGCCATCGTGTTGTCCGTCATTATCAGGACATTCTTTCCCTGTACAGAGGGCAGAAAGGCCTTCAGAGCTAGTCTGATTGCCCTCAGCTCCAAAAGGTTGATGTGTAGTTTGGACTCCGATGGAGAACAACGACCGCTGATTGTCAGATCGTTGGTGTGTGCTCCTCACCCCGTGAGTGAGGCGTCTGTCACTACTGTTATCTCCGGCCATGGTTGCCAAAAAGACTCTCCCTTGAGAATGTTGTTGTTGCAAGCCCACCATAGAAGATCCTGAGCAACTGCGCTCAGGACTTGCAGAAGATCCAACATATTCCCTGAGAACTGGGACCACTGAGTTCTGAGTGCCCATTGAAGGGATCTCATTCTCAACCTGGCCTCTGGTACTAGGAAAATGCAGGATGCCATGAGGCCAAGCAACCTGAGAAAATCGAAGGCCGGTAAACGTTGGGCATTCTGGAATTTTGTTACCATCTGCTGGATGTGGAGAGCTCTCACCTCGGAAGGCGAGGCTTTTCCAGAGGAAGTGTCCAAGACTGCTCCGATAAACTGAAGCTTCTGGGATGGTATCATGTGGGACTTCTTGAAATTGAGGGAGAAGCCCAATTTGTGGAGGAAGTGGCAGGTGACCGAAAGATGTTCCTGAGCTTGTTCTGGAGAACTTCTCTGATCAACCAATCGTCCAGGAAGGGGTAGATGTGAATGTCCCCTCTCTTGAGAGTTGCTGACACAACCGCCAACAGTTTAGTGAAAACCGTCGGGGCAGAGGTCAACCCGAATGGCAGAACTCGAAATTGATAATGAGATTTGCCAATCGCAAACCTCTTTCTGTGTACTTTCTGTGCTTTGGATGAATTGGCACATGAAAGTAAGCATCCTGAAGGTCCAATGATACCAACCAATCTTGGAGTTGGAGAGCCTGAAGGATCTGAGAAAGAGTCACCATCTTGAACTTGTCCTTCCTTAGGAACTTGTTCAAGTTTCTCAAGTCCAAGATGGATCTCAGTCCTCCGTCCTTTTTTGGGATGAGAAAATATGGGGAGTACCAACCCCTGTTCCTCTCCGCTACAGGTACCAGTTCTATGGCACCTTTCTCTAGCAGGGTTAAAATTTCCTGCAACAGGAGCGGATCTGGAATTTTGGCGGAGTTGGCTCCCGGTGGATGATTCTGAGGCCTTTTTTGGAAGGGGAGGCAGTAACCTTGGGCTACTGTTTCTAGTGCCCAAGATTCTGAGGTGAAGCCATTCCTTCAGATGCTGAGAGATCCTGCCTCCCACTGGTGTTTTGTGCAACAAGGACTCAGAGGGATTTGGAGGTGGCTGCAGGAGTGGCTGAGGGTACAGATGCCGCTCCTGAGGCTGATTTTGCACCTCTTCCTCGTGCTCCACGAGGGAAGTTTCTATTGCCCCTTTGAGAAGCCTGTCCTCTTCCCCTACCAAAAGAGGAGTAGTATCGAAAAGAACGACCCTTCCAGGAAGATGAGCCAGAATAGGGTTTTAGAGGCTGGCGCAAAGAGGCGCTAAGTGATTTAGCTGCCGCTTTCGAGGTTTGAAGTTGTTCTAGGCTTTCATCAGCCTTTCTGCCAAAGAGCCTCGAGCCATAAAAGGGCATGTTGAGGAGTCTAGCTTGCACGTCTGGTGCAAACCCTGACTTCCTCAACCACGCAAATCTGCGTAGCACAACGCTTGCAGCCATGGATCTGCTGATACTATCAGCAGTATCCAATCCAGACTGGAGACATTCCCCCATTGCTTCCTTTCCGTCTTTGACTATATTCAGGAAGCCTTCCCCTTCCTCGCCTTCCGGAATATGATCAGCCGCCGCCGAAATACAGTCCCACAGGGAATGGGTAAACCTGGCTAGGGTACAGGTAACATTTGCCGACTTAAGTGCCATACTGCCTGACGTGAAAACTTTACGTGCCCAGGCATCAACTTTTTTATCCTCTCTATCTGGACAGATAGTTGGATAAGCAGTTTGTTTTGAAGTGGATGATGCCTGAATGACTAAACTCTCTGGAGTCGGATGTTTATTCAAATATTCAGGATCCGTTCCAGCTGGTCTATATTTTTTTTGAAGAGTGCTATCTGCAGCAGCAATACTCTCTGGTTTCTCCCAGTTTTTCTCCACAGTCCTTTGAAGGGCCTTGTGGAAAGGGAGAACAGGATCTTTCTGAGGTCCCTTGACGATTATATCCATCATGTCATCTTGTTCAAAAATGGGTGAAGTATTACCCCAGCCCATGTACTCAATTACCCTCGTCATAAGACCCCTGTACCCAGCATCTGCATGCTCTGCAGGATCAGGTCTGGCGATCTCTAATTCTGGGGATGTGTCAACTCCACTGGCAGAATGTAGAGTATCACTCAGGTCTCTCATTCTAGATTCCTGATCAATAAGTTCCTCAGGAACTTGTCTTGTACCATAAGAAACGCCAAGAGGAGTAACTTCATCCTCTTCAGAAGCAGATTCTTCATAAATTGCTGACATAGACTTGAAAAAGTCTGATCTGGGCAATGGAGTGAATCTCCTTTCTTCCTCTACTATTCGCGTCGAAGGAATTGATAAATCCTTCGAAATTGTCGAAGGGGTCTTCGAAGACTTCGAAGATGACTTCGATACTGGTGTCGAGGATGTTTTTGGTTTTGGAGTCGAAATTATCGACGCCAATGGCGTCGACGAAGTCGTTGAAATCTTCGACAACTTGTGTTTTTTGCATGGCACTGGAGAAGTGCTCGACTCTCGAAGAGTCTTCGGCGGATTTACGTCGACTCGAGTTCTTTTAGATTCCTCGACGCTACCGATCTTTGCCATGGTAGTCTTGAACTTCCCTTTGTCATCCAATGGAGCGACTTTAGGGGTATGGCTTTTTCGAGGTTCTTTCGAGGGGGTCGGGGCCACGTTCTCGAAAACCTCCATCATCTTTTTGCAGAATTCTTCCCACTTACTGGGAGAATCCGATTTAGTCGGACATCGAATTTCTTCGGTCGACTCTGAAGAAGAAGATGATGATGAGGGAGATCTATGTCTCCTCTTCATTTTTTTAGATGATGACGAAGAGTGTCTCGATCTACTCCTAGATCGAGATCTCTTTGAGTGCCTATGTCGATCTGATTCCTTTGAATCCGTTGCTTTCTTATGTCTTTTTGACATAGCCTTCTTAGAGGCTTCCCTCCCCACCGACGATTTACCTCTCCTATCACGAAGAGCTTTCTCGGTCATGGATTGACAGGACCCGCAGTCGTCGGTTCGGTGACTGGAACCGAGACACCAGAGACAAATCCGGTGGGGATCGGTGATCGACATTTTAGATCCACAATCTACACACTTCTTAAACCCCGTCTTGGGTGTCGAAGGAGTTGAAGATGACGACATTTTCTTCACAGAAAATAGAAGCGTGCCGTTCTCGATAGCGAAGCGATCGGAAAAACGGAACTGAAGCAATGCGTGTGGCTCAAGCTATTTATACCATTGGTGACGTCGACAGAGTACGGAGTCCGTCGAGGGACAATCGACGTGATGACCTCGAGCACAGCGCCCTCTGCCGAGAAAATGTTTTCCGAAGCAGCGAAGCTGGAGATAACGATTTATCACAAGATGAGGAATACGTGGGAGGACACAATCCATTCGAAATTGCCTTTGTTTCTTGATCTTAATTTCTGTGGTGTACTTGTCAATAATGTCATCCAATATTTCATAATTTTGTAATGTTTTTTTCTGGGATGTTGAGTTTCTCTATGTCTTCCTTATTTTTGGTGATGTCCTTTATAAGTTTGTCGTGTTGTCGCTTGGCATTGTTGATTAATCTGTGGATCATTTCATTTTTTAATATTTGAATTTTATTGATTTTGAAACTTAAGGGCGATAAACAGAAGAACGTACACGTAAAATTCACATTGTTACCTCGGTATATCATTGTTGTTGAACATAGGCGGTACTGTGGTCAAATGTGCCCTTCCCTCCCCTTTGCATTAAGTCATTTTGTTCCCTTCCCCTCTCCCCTCACTCCCCAAGACGGTGTGTCGTATTATTCTGGTTCATTGGCATAAACGTAGTCTATTATCTGTACCCCTCCCCGGAAGTCCTTCAAGGATGGCAACCGACTCCACATTGCCACTCTCAACTCTCGTTCTGCTGTCAAACACTCCTCCCGACATCTGCCGTCTTCTGAAAGAACGTGACCTCAATATCCTCGGTCTCACTGAGGCATGGTTCACAGCCAGCTCTGTCACCGCTTTGACACACTCCTCCCTGACGTCTACAAGATCCTCTCTGCGCCCAGGTACATCCGCTCCGGAGGGGGTGTAGCCCTGATCTTCCCTGAGTGGATTCCTGCCTCTGTCATTCCTACGCAGGCCTACTCCTCTTTTGAATGCCTCGTCTGCAGGCTCACTCTCTCCCCTGGCCATTCCCTTACTGTGGCCACTATCTATTGGCCACCTGGTCAAATCTCCTCCTTCCTCTCTGAGTGGGCGGACCTCTCCTCCTCACTCCTGGCCTCAACCACTCCACTCCTCCTTCTTGGAGACTTCAACATCCACCTGGATGTTTCCTGTCCTTCCTCTGGACTCTTTCGTGACCTCTGCGACTCTCTCTCACTCACTATTCTCCCCTCTGGCCCCACTCACTCTGCAGGGCACACTATGGATGTTCTGATCTCCTCAGACCTTCCCCTTTCTGTCCCCCTCACCACTCCCCTTTCCTGGAGTGATCACTTTCTCCTTTCCTCCCATCTCACCCTCTCTACCTCTCAGGCCAAGCCACTTCCATCACTGCCACCCACCTTCTCGGTCATCCGGCCCATGAAGCGCATATCAGTTGAGGCTTTCGCTGCCAATTTCTCACCCCCATCCCCTTTGGCTGAATCTCACCCTGACACAGCCCTCTCCACGCTCCACTCTGCTATTTCTGATACTCTTGATATCCGTGCCCTTGTCATGAGGATCGTCTGAAGCCCAAGGCCAAGTACAACCCCTGGCATGACTCAGACCTCGTCGCCCTTAAACGCAAGTGCAGGGTGGCTGAGAGGACATGGCGTGCTTCTTGTTCATCCTCTGACATACTGGCCTGTCGCCTGCTCCAAAGGCAATATCGGCTCTCTGTCCACACCAAGAAGAGAGCTCATATCCAAGCCCACATCCCCGCAGCATCTAATAACTCGGCTGAACTCTTTAAAATCTGCAAGGAACTGGCCAATCCTGCCACAGTCTCTACCTCTCCTGTCCCTTCCCAGGCCCTCTGCATGGCACTGGTGTCTCACTTCATCTCTAAAACTCAGGGCATCCTGTCCTCACTCGCCTCCTCACCCCCCCCCCCCAACCCTATACTCCCTGTTCTTCATCTGGCCCTTCTGCAGCTATATCTCCTCCCTCCTTCTCTGCCTTTCCCCTGTACTCCGCTGACAAGGTCTCTAGACAAGTCCGATCTATGAAAGTCTTGTCAAAACAGGTTCACCCCTGTTCCTCCAAAACCATCAAGGACCACATTGACACTATTGCCCCTGCCCTGGCTGAATTCTGCAACCACTCCTTCGCCACTGGAGTCTTCCCTTGCCCTCTGAAGCACTCCCTGGTGCTCCCTCTTCTTAAGAAACCCTCTGCCGATCCCTCTTGCCTGGCCAACTATCGCCCAATCTCCATCACTCCCTTCCTGGGCAAGCTCCTGCAGAGACTGGCCATCTCCCAGCTAAATCACCCCACTGAGTCTGTTGGTTGTCTTCATGACCATCAGTCTGGCTTCAGAGCTGCCAGAAGCACAGAAACTGCTCTCCTGAACATCCGTGAAGACCCGCTCTCCAACCTTGACTCTAACACCCCCTGTGTCCACATCTTGCTTGATCTCTCTTCTGCCTTTGACACAGTCAACTATGCCATCCTGCTTAACTATCTCCGTGTTAACCTAGGGATCACCGGTCAGGCCCTGGAGTGGCTGACTTCCTTCCTCTCTGACCAACCCTCCCAGGTCCAACTTGGATCCTTTCTCTCCGCCATTTTCTTCTCTACCTGTGGTGTCCCCCAGGTGTCTAACCTCTCTCCCTGGTTGTTCAACCAATACCTGGCACTCCTTGCCCACTGCATTGCCGCTCTCTGCCCCAACTTTCAGTGCTATGCGGATGACACTCAGCTCATTTTCAGGCTACATTCAGCCACCAATTCTCGATCGCTCATCTCTGACTGTCTTCTATCCAGGAGTGGTGCGCTGCCAATGACCTCTGCCTTAATGACAGTAAGACTGAGATTCTCCTCATCGGCACACCCACTCCCTCCTTGCCTGTAGCTCTCTGGCCGGCCTCTCTTGGCCCACTCCCCGCTCCCACCTGCAAGGCTAAAAACCTTGGGGTCATCTTCGACTCCACACTCTCTTTCTCGGCTAACATCTCTGACGTCTCTAAGAAGTCATACTACCAGCTGCACCTCCTTAGAGGTATTCTTCCTTTCCTCTCCTTCCCCCAGAAGGTCACTGTCTCTAGAGCTCTGGTTCTCTCTAAGCTGGACTATTGCAACAGCCTCTTTCTAAATCTGCCTCCTTCCACTCTACGCCCTCTGCAACTCAGCCAGAACAGGACTGCGAGACTTGTCCTTGGCCTGAAGCCCAGGGATCGTATCTCTCCAGGACTGAAATCTCGGCACTGGCTCCCAGTGGCCGCAAGGATTAAGTTCAGAACCCTCTGCATCGTCCACAAGGCCGTCTGGGGTTTGGGGCCTCAATACCTTCAACTCTCTCTTCCTAGATATCTTCCCTCTTGAGCTCTTCGCTCATTCGCCTCCAACAATCTCAGGATCAGTCGCTTCTCCAAGCAACGAGTTGGTGGCAGATCTCTCTCTTTGGCTGGGGCCTCCCTCTGGAACAACCTCCCTGCCTCCCTGAAACATAAGGAGAACCACCTGCGGTTCTGGAAGCACCTGAAAACCCTCCTCTTTGCTTCTGCTTTCTCTCCCCCTCTCCCCTGCTAAATTCCCGGCTATTACTGAAACTGCACTGGTTACCTGGCCACCCATGTTATCTTGGGCCCTAGCCCAGCCAGATGCATGCCTGCACTGCCTCCCTGGCAACCCGTGCACCTGTGGACTGTTTTCTGTATCCCTACAGTCCCCCACTAGCACTTATGTTCTGCACTCACCCTGCACTTGCCACCTGCTGGCCGTTTATTTATCTTGTTATTCTATTATCCCATGCACTGCACTTCCCCCCCTGCACTTGTCTTCCTCCCCCTTCCTTTGCACTTGCACGATCATAATGACACTTGGCCTAGTTCCCCCTCCCCTGCCTCGTCGCGCTTTGAGACAATTGTGTATAGGTGCGTTATAAATGCCACATCATATCATATGATTATTGTAGGCTGGGACATTAATCTCAATTGGTTTGCATATGTTCAGATCATGCAACAGGTCTCTTTGCTTGTGGCATGTCGGGTAGTGTCTGAATTTCATTCTGGTGTGTTGCTTACGGGGATTCGGGGTCATTGGATTATTTTTGTCTCTGGCTTGGGATATGTAGGCTGGCGAAGTCACACCAAGTTTTCTCGTGACGTACTGCCGCCCCATGGAGCGCCGCCGTGATTTTCTCCATTGTATAAATGTTCATCGCGATATTGATCCATTCTTTTTTGACTGGAAGGTGGGGACTTTTCCATTTAATAACTAGGCTGGCTCTCCCAGCTAATAACAGTGGGAATGCCAATCCCTTTATCCTGTTTAGCTCACCGTCTCCTTCTTCTAGGCCAAATAAAGTCAGGAGAGGAGTTGGGTCCCTTTCAATGCTGTCTATTTGTTTGATCCATCCAAGGACTTAATTCCAGTATATGTGTACTTTGGGGCAGTCCCACCACATATGCCAATAGTTAGCATCCATTCCACTTCATTTCCAGCATTTTGGGCTGTTGGTCTGGTACATTTTCGAAAGTCTGTGGGGGTCGTACTGCCATCTGTGGAGTCATTTTATTGCATGTAGTTTGTATTGTGCGGCTATTGATATTCAGGATGGTGTTTTGCAAATTGCGTCCCATACCTGCTGATCGAAGATCATTTATTTTGATGTGGTGGTCAATAGATCTTCCCAATCTTGTAATCCTTCAATGCCGTCATCTTCAAAAGGTGGAAAAATGCATATGCGTAGTCCACGTGGTATGCAACCAACTTGTAGATATTTTTCTAAAGTTTTTATTTGCCACCAGCGTGATAGCTTTTGTTTTAATAGTTGCTCCTGTTGTTGAAAGAGCTTGTGCAATGATTGTGTGGTTTCTCCTACCACGGTGTCTACCTTTGAATTTAACCCAGAAAATAGAAGAACAAGTTACTTCTTACCTTGTAACATTCTTTCGAGGGGATGTTTCTCCGACGTATTCCTTATCTTGATAATAGATCACTTCCAGCTTGCTGGCCTCAGAATTTTTTTTTCAGTAGAGGGCGCTGTGCGTCGACGTCCCTCGAGTTGGTGTCCCTCGACAGCCTCCGTATTGGCGCCGACGTTATCATGCGTATAAATAGACTCGCAGCGTCCGTTGCTCAGTTCCGTTTTGAAGCTTAAGAGTAGCTGTGCATGAATTGGTTATTGACCTTGAAGGAGCGTAAGCTGCAACCACAAGGGAAGTTTTACTGAGGGGATGGATGGGAGGGACGATAAGGAATACGTCGGAGGAACATCCCATCGAAAGAACGTTACAAGTTAAGAAGTAACTTGTTCTTCAAAGGGATTGTGTCCTCCAACGTATTCATCTTGATAGACTCCCATAGCAGTGGTGTGTAAATGGAGGTGGGAGTAAAATTGCCATATTCCCCTTTAAGAATGAACAGAGTGTAACACAGCCTTGCCAAATCTAGTCTCTTGGCTAGAGGAGGAATCCAGATTATAGAATTTTGTAAAGGTATGTGCGGACGACCATGTGGCAGCCGCACATATGTCTCGAATCGGTACCCCTCTTTGGAGGGCCGAAGAGGCTGCGATACCCCTGGTTGAATGAGCCCTAAGATTTTGAGGGGGCTCTTTCCCTGCCAATTTGTAACATTCTAGAATGGCTAAAATAATCCATCTGGAAATGGTCTGTTTTGTGATTGGCAATCCTAATTTGTGCCCTGTGTAAGCTATGAACAGTTGGTCTGCTTGCCTAATCCTACCTAGCAAGTCTGCTAATATAAAAACTCAAGGCTCACCTTGGATCCAGCCTATGTAGCCTCTCTTCCTCTTTCCCAGGATGGGAAGGAGCATAGAATGAAGGTAAAGTTATCTTCTGAGTGATGTGGAATTCAGAAACTACCTTTGGGAGGAAATTAGACTTCACTTGTAGGACAACTTGGTCTTTGTGAAAAATTGTGTGAGGGGGTTTGCAAGATAGGGCTTGTAATTCGCTCACCCTCCTGGCAGATGTCAAAGCCACTAATAAGGCAGTTTTAAGGGTGAGAAATCTTAATGAACAAGAGTGGAGTGGTTCAAAAGGAGTACCCATCAGGAAATGTAAGACTAAATTTAAGTCCCATAAGGGAACTTGGAACGGTCTTGGGGGATAGACATTAGTTAACCCTTTCAGAAATTGTATTACTAGGGGTAGTTTGAAATATGATGGCTCCTCCGCAGTGCGCTTGAAGATCGATAGCGCTGCGAGGTAGCCCTTGATCGTACCAACTTGAAGACCTGAATTCTCCAAATAGAGTAGAAAAGATAACATCATTGGTGTACCACATGAAAAGTGTTCAATATTCTTTTCTCTACACCAGCTGCAAAATGTGTTCCAACGGCAGCGGTATAAAGTCTTTGTTGCTGGCCTTCTAGCTGAAAGCAGCACCTCCATGACGTCATCTGGGAGGTCCCAATCTTTGTATCTCAACCTTTCATAAACCAAGCGTGAAGGTTGAGGGTTCTGATGTCTGGATGGAGAACCTGACCTCCCTTCTGCGAGAGAAGATCCTCCCTGTGTGGAAGACAAATCGGAGGGCAGATGGACATGTCCAGAAGGTCCGGGTACAGTCTGGGGCAATTAGGATCATAGTCTTCAGGAATCTTCTCAACCTCCTGATCATCTGAGGAATGACAGGGACTGGAGGAAACGCGGACAGAAGTGGAAACTCCCAGTCTACCACAAACGCGTTCCCTAGAGCTCCTCTCGGGGGATATTCCCTTGAACAAAACTGATCGCACTTCCTGCACTTCCTGTTGATACTGGTGGTGAACAGATCCACTTGAGGGGTTCCCCAAAGGGCGAAGATCTCTCGAAGGACTTCCTGAGCTATCTCCCACTCGTGAGAGACTGTGCTCTGCCTGCTCAGAGCGTCCGCAGTCAAGTTCTTCGCTCCGGCTAAGTGAACTGCTGATAGAGAGATTCCTTCTTGAATTGCCCAAAACCAGAGCTGCATCGCCTCTCTGCACAGTGGCAGTGATCCTACGCTTCCTCTTTTGTTGAGGTAGTGCATGGCCACTGTATTGTCCGTCATTATTAGGACATTTTTCCCTTGTACAGATGGCAGAAAAGCCTTCAGCGCTAGTCTGATAGCTCTCAGCTCCAACAAGTTGATATGTAGTCTGGACTCCGATGGAGACCAACGACCGCTGATGGTCAAGTCGTTGGCATTGGCTCCCCACCCTGTGAGTGACGCATCCGTGACTACTGTTATCTCCGGCCATGGTTGCCAAAACAGTTCTCCTTTCAAAATGTTCTCCCGACAGGCCCACCACTGAAGGTCTTGAGCCACTTTGTCCAGGACCTGAAGGAGATCTGTCATTCTTCCTGAGAATTGCGACCACTGGGTTCTTAGTGCCCACTGGAGGGATCTCATTCTCAGGCGAGCCTCTGGCACAAGGAAGATGCAGGATGCCATGAGGCCTAGCAACCTCAAAAAGTCGAAGGCTGGGAGACGTTGGGCATTTTGAAACTTGGTGACCATCTGCAGAATATCTTGAGCCCTCACCTCTGATGGTGAGGCTTTCCCCAGAGAAGTGTCCAGGACCGCTCTGATGAACTGGAGTCTCTGTGATGGTATCATCTGTGACTTCTTTAAATTGAGGGAGAAGCTCAGTTTGTGAAGGAAGTGGCAGACATAATCTAGTTGAATCTGAGCTTGTTCCGAAGACACAGCTCTGATCAACCAATCGTCTAGGTAGCGGTAGATGTGAATCCCTTCCCTCATTAGACTTGCAGCCACTACCAACATTAGCTTGGTGAAGACCCTCGGGGCGGAGGTCAGGCCAAATGGCAGAACTCGAAATTGATAATGAGAGTTGCCAATTGCGAACCTAAGGTATTTCCTGTGTTTAAGATGGATTGGCACATGGAAATAAGCATCCTGAAAGTCCAGAGATACCAGGCAGTCCTGATGCTGGAGGGCCTGAAGGATCTGAGAGAGAGTTACCATCTTGAACTTGTCCTTCCTGTGGAACTTGTTCAATTCTCGTAAGTCCAAGATAGGTCTTAGTCCTCCGTCCTTCTTCGGTATCAGGAAGTAGGGAGAGTACCAACCCTTGTTCCTCTCTGCTACAGGTACCGGTTCTATGGCACCTTTCTCCAGCAGGTCTAGAATCTCCTGCAAAAGGAGCGGATCTGGAAACTTCAAAGAGTTGTTCCCCAGTGGATGACTCTGAGGGGTGCGTAGAAAAGGCAGGCAGTAACCTTGGGCAACTGTCTCCAATGCCCAAGCATCTGACGTAATAGCCTGCCATTCCGTCAGATGTTGAGTTAACCTGCCCACTACTGGTGTCTTGTGAGGAGAGTCCTCAGAGTGGTTTAGAGGCGGCTGACGCATATGCCGAGGGTAAAGAGGCACCTGCTTCTGCTGCGGCTTTTGTACTTTTAACCCGTCCACCTCAGGTCAATCTTTTTTGGCCTCTTTGAGCCGGCTGTCCTCTGCCTTTACCGAATGCGGAAAAAAAACAAAAGGACCCACCTCTCCAAGAGGTTCCTGAGGGATGATAGGGAGTTTGACGGATTGCAGCTCCAAGGGATTTTGCTGCTGCCTTGGATGTTTGTAACTTCTCTGGGCTGTCATCAGCCTTCTTACCAAATAAAGAGCCGTCAAAGGGCATATTGAAAAGTCTGGCCTGTACATCTGGAGCAAATCCAGACTTTCGCAACCACGCAAATCTGCGGATTGTAGTACTGTCAGCAGAATCAATGCCAGTTTGAAAGGATTTGCACATTGCGTCTTTACCATCTTTAATGATGTTCAGAAATGCTTCCCTTTCTTCTCCTTCTGGGAGGCAGTCAGCCACTGATGAAGCACACTCCCAAAGTGTATGGCTGAATCTTGCGAGCGTACAAGTAGCATTAATGGATGTAAGTGCCATGCTACATGCAGAAAAGACCTTTTTTGACAGAGCGTCAAATCTCTTATCATCCCCATTACACTTGTGGAAGAGTAGGGTATGCAGATCTACTGTTCGATGAAGTTGCTGCTTGAACAACCAGACTCTCTGGAGTTGGATGTTTGGACAAATATTCAGGGTCAGAAGCAGATACCCTATATTTGGCAGTTAGTTTTTTGTTAACTGCCGGGATAACTCAGGAGTTTCCCAGTTGGCCGATATTTTCCTCTGCAATGCAGTATGAAATGGAACCACAGGATCTTCCTGTGTGCCTTTAATTAAAATGTCTGTAAGATCATCTTGTTGAAAAGAAGGTGAAGGTGTAGACCAACCCATGAATTCTATTATTCTGGCCATTAAAGTTCTGTAAGTGGTCTCAGCATGTTCCCCTGGGTCTGATTTGGCAAATTCTACTTCTGGGGAAGTATCTAACCCACTTGCATCATGCAAGGATTCTTGAAGGTCCTTCAACCTATTTTCTTCAGAGATAAATTCCTCTGGTACAGGTGTTGTAGTCCTCTGCAACCCAAAAGATCTTTCATGATCAGAATCCCCCCTTTCCTCATAAATAGAGGACAAGGCTCTGAAATAATCTGACCTTGGGAATGTCTTAAAACCCATTTCTAAAGCAGAAGGGGCCAAGCTTGTAGTAACCGGTTGAGAAAACGTCAAAGTTGTCGACGCGGAAGTCAAAGCTTCGAAGAAACCGAAAAAGACGTCGAAAAGGTATGAAGAGACCTCGAAGAACTCGAGAGGATCGGAATCCTACTCGGAGTCGTCGAGGTTATCGACGACATGCTCGAGGTCATGGTCGAAGCCCTCGGTATGACTACTGACTACGAGGTAGTAACAGCAGTAGGTTTGTCCTTTATCGGCGTCTACATCGGCATCGAAGACGGCGTCGATTCGACCGATCTGTATGTCAATGGGCCCTTTGATAATGGCGTCGATGACCCAGATTTATGAGTTGAAGGGACCTTCGACGATGGCGTCGATGACGCAGTCTTACTGCCTTTGCTCGAGGGTTCATGACGCTCTCGGGCAGTTTCTTTCGCCAGGTGCAACGACTCGCGGCATTTCGATTTTTCGGGTCTTTCACTCAGGGTATCACCTTTAGCCATCTCCGAGGGGGTCGAGGCCGCTTTCTCGAAGACGCTAAGCATCTTTTTACGGAATTCCTCCAACTTAGCTGGAGAGCTGTGTTTCGTGGGGCAGGTGACCCTTTCCGGGGAAACAGAAGAAGACGAAGAAGAGGGTGATCTAGGACTCCTCTTTTTCAAGTGTTTGGATCTCGAAGACTGATGGGAACCGCTTTGAGACCTTGAACGGAATGTTTCCTGTGACGGCGAGGAGACGAATGTCTTGACTCTGCCGAGGAAACTTTCGAAACTTTCGTTTTAAGAGTCTTACCTCTTTTGAGCTTCCCCTTACGCTCCTTCAAGGCGTTCTCCGTCATGGACATGCAGTCCTCGCATTCTGAACAATGGTGCTCCGATCCCAGGCCCTACAAACAGATCCTGTGAGGATCCGTCAACGATATTTTCTTTCCACAATCAGAACACTTTTTGAAGCCGGACCATGGGGTCGATGGTTCAGATGAGGAAGCCATCGAATAGAGTAAGATATCTTCGAGGAATAAGTAGAATCTACTTGAAGAACGAACTGAGCAACACGATTCCGAGGCCCACGAAGCGCAGAAAAACGGAACTGAACAACGGACGCTGCGCAAGTTTATTTATACGCATGATGACGTTGGGGCTAATACGGAGGCTGTCGAGGGACACCAACTCGAGGGACGCGCAGTGCCCTCTACTGAAAAAAAATTCAGAGGCTAGCAAGCTGGAAGTGATCTATTATCAAGATAAGGAATACGTCGGAGGACACAATCCCTTCGAAGTTCAGCTTTTCTTCTCTTTGGGAGTAGTTTCTCAGCATGTTTAGAGCTTGTAAAATGAGTGTCTTAAAGTCTGGATGCTGCCTGCTGTCTTTGTACAATATGAATCAAAAAAGAAAACCAGTCTTGAACAGCTCTGGCGCTTTCCAGTTTCAGATTTGTATGAATTTAAGGTACGCTGCTAACTGGGATTTTGCATTGAGACGGGTCAGGACTTTGAATGACTGAAGGAGATTTACAAGTCCTGAGTTGTGCTTTTACCAAAAAAGGACCGTAAAGCATATAGTTGTAACCTCAATTTGAACCTTTAATAGTTAGAAATAAGTGGTTGAGTCAAAAAGAATACAAGAAAAAATAAAGTTCAGTTGTACTCACAGTTGAACCTTTTGAAGTTCCAATAGTCTAAGTGTCTGGACCTGGACACGTGTTTCCACGCCTTGCTTTCAGGCTGTTCTTCAGGACGTGCAGTGAAAGAAATAATGCGGTGTCCCTCTATCTCTTTATCCCATTATGCGTAAGTTCATTGTTCATTTGTTTGTATATTAATTTCTTTGTTCAAACCATTAGTGATGAACCTATAAACCAAGACAAAACTACCGTGTGGGGCCACACTGCTTATAATGGTAGAGAAAGTAATTATGAAATTTTACCACAGGTGGTGGTGGAGCTGAGTGGCTGCTACGACTCTGATAACAGCAGGGTGGCACATATATACAACACCATAGAGGCCTGAATGAAAGTCAACTGGATGTGCTTGAATGGGAGCAAAACCGAGCCGATGATCTTTGGGACACATCAAACACGGGCCAAATTTAAGTAATGATACATGACTTTCAAGATCAAAGACTCCCACATTCAGGTCTTAGAATAAGTAAAAACACTCGGGATATACTTGGAAGCTTTATTGAATAGAAAATGTCAGTACTACCTGAGACTTCTAAAACATATCAGACCTTACATGAATGAAAATAATAGAGCAACCAGGCTAGACTATGGAAACTCCCTACTGATAGGAGCAAGCAAGGGCTGCATAGCTCGGTGCCAAACCATTCAAAATAACGCTGTAGGAATTTTTAGGAGGAAAGCCAGAAGGGAACATGTCACAGCAGAAAGGAAAGCTCTTCACTGGCTTGCACTCGAGGATAGGATCACCTTTAAAACCATGACCATGGTACACCCCTGCCTATTTGGGCTAGTACCTGCCTACTTGAAGGAAAAGATCCCCCACTATACTTCTGGTCGCTCCTTAAGATCAGAGGCATTGGGGCAGATGGCATGTATTCCTGCCAAACGAGCGAATGGGCTAGGGTGATCCTTTCCCATAGAAGAAGCTCAGATATGGAATGGATTACCGATGGACTTAAGACAAGAGAACAACTACACTAATTTCAGGAAAGCTTTGAAAACAAGTATCTTCAAATAAGCATACAGTTATGATCTGAGCTAGCAAACTGATGTCACATCTAATTTGAATGTCTGTGTCTAAATGTACGCACCCTGATGCCTGTGGGCTTCAGCGCGATATATATGAATACATAAAAAATAATAAAATTAAAAAAATAATAAATGGCTTATCTATTTATCAAAGATGGGATAGACCACAATGAATGTCTAAAACTATATTTATACTGTTCTACCACATTAGACAACAACAAACTATCTTTCCCATACTATGCAATCAAATTCCATTCCACAAGATTTATTAAATCTAAATTTGTATGAAAACATAGTAATACATCTTTTGTTTATTCAAAGAACTGCACAGTTAGAAACAAAGCCAGGAATAAGAGCGGCATGTGTGTCAGACACATGTGTATTCACCTGATGTTCTGCCAGCGTTGGGATTCTTCTTTGCAATTCTGGACACTTTCTTGGTGTTACTCAGTGGTGTTCACACTAAGAGCAAAACAATGTGGGACATAAATCACTTGTATATTTAAAACAAAAGAATCTAAACTACAGAGCGGTGGTCATCCAGGCAGCCACGCACATGAATGGACATAAAGAACCAACAAGTCAAAATCCTGGTAAATTTGATAAAGTTGTCTTCCAATCAACAGAAATATACCATTCATCCTCTTGTTTCTCACAAAGTAAGGGGTGACCAAATAGAACTGCAACAAATGCACCACCCCAAAGATACAGCACTATTGGGGAACAATAACAATACGTAAAAACTGTTTTTGACAGGTACTCCCTACAGAGGGTAGTGTCATACCGAATATCATACAAGTTGCATGTATTCTGCATGACTTAGACTAAATCGTGAGTACATGTTTCACTAACATTAGGAAACTGCATCAGCCTCGTTATTTTATAGAGAGCATCTCAGGCCGAGGGACCACATATACTAGACTTATTTATTTTGAGGCTCAATTGTGGGAGATACCTATTAAAAAAAAATATATAGCTTTTTGATTAATGGCAGACGCCAGCCTCTAAGGGCAGGACCATGTATCAAACCTGTGCTGCTCTCCTTTGTTTTGTTTCCAAGACAAGCACCTTGCCCCTGAGCTATCCTCCTGGCCTGGGTTCCACTGGATTAAAGCCTGAGTCTTATATTTATTTATTTTATGTTTTATTTTATTGTGCACTTGTCAGGGGCTTATACATCAAGTAAATTATGTTTTAAAGCGCCCAGAGGACAACACGGAGGTATCAAGGAAAATCAAATCAAATATAACAATGAAAGGGATGCTTATAGAGTTCGATAAAAATAATACGGTTAGAGTATGGCTAGACGAAGAGGGTCATCTGTCAGAGCCAATTGAGGTGGATCGGAGAGTGCGGCAGGGGTGCCTGGCTGCACCTTTTTTTCAATTTATATGCGGCTGACATGGGAGAATATTTGGCTTCGTCAGCATTGGCAAGTCCAGTGGTGAATGGGGTGAAGATCACTGGCTTGCCTATGCCAACGATATAGTCCTCATAGACAGTACAGCTATTGGACTGCAACGTCTGCTGAATTGGTCAATGGGAGGTCAACAGATCCCAAGGGTAGAAGATCTGACAAATCTAGGCTACAAAATCTATGCCTCACCAGCAATATGCAAAGTAGAAAAAGACATTTTAATGAAAGTGAAACAATTACCTGCGCAGATGAAGAAAATACTAATGAGGTATGGCAGAGTCTCACTTATTCCATTAATAAAATTCTACCAAGCCAACGCAATTCCAGTCATATTGCACGGGGTGGAAGTAAAACCGCAGTTATGGAATGCAATGTGGGAAAGATTTGAGGGACAACTGTGGAAAAATGTCTTGGGCTACCAATGTACCTTTCAATGTTTAACATCAGATTTGAACTGGGTTTAAGATCTTTGAAAGGGCAAATGGTCTGGAAATTAGCCTCACTCTTTCGCCTTATAACAACAGCACAAGAAGGAACACTCTATGCAGACATAAAGGTCCATATGGACAACAACAAATAAAAAATGCTGACAAACCTAAGCGCACAAGTCAAAGTCTGACTAGCCGAGGCAGATATTGGGATCCAACCATTAATAGACAATCCGGTGAAAGCTAAAAAAGGATGGGATGAGATGGACTGGATCAAAACGATTGAGGGAGTACGCATGGCGCCCAATCCATATCCACATCAGAAAGCAAGCAAGAAACTAGGTTATCTGAATAAATATCTGGTGAAAATCCCGGATTGGAGAATTAGAAAGAACTTCCTAAGATTGCGGTTAAATGCAATACATACAGGGGAGGTGCTTGCAAAAAGAGGACTTAAGAGATTCAGCAATCCATTTGTGCCAGGAATGCAAGAATGCAGAAGCACAAACTGCTAGATATCTATTAATGAATTGTGAAGGCACCTGGCAAACAAGATCAGCCCTTTTTGGAAAATGTGGTTTTGAATCAACACACTACATCCCAGAAATGTTTTGGGAGAGACTGATTGCCGAGCACTCACAGGCCATGACGATAGCAGTAATTCTGATGCTTGAAAAATGTAATATAGTGCTCTGAAAGGCCGGGTGAACACTGTTTAAAAGGATAAGCAGATAACGCAAATTCTTTTCAAAGAAATCGTTTTAAAGATATTTTAGGTGAGGAGGGGAAAGGAAGCTGAATTTGGTTTATGGATATGATTTATTGAATATCGGTTTCAATGAGCAATTGGAAAAATGGTATGTTAGGTAATGTGTTTTTCCTTTTTCTCTTTTTCCTGTCTTGTTGTTTCCCTTCACTCATGTCTTATGGATCATTGAGATTTTCTCAATGAGTGTTAATGTCTTTTATGTTTTTATGTGTTGTTTTCTTATGGAATTAAAAGGTTATGCTAACCAAATACAATAAAAAAAATATGTAAATATATAATAATGAAAGATAGAGATGGACTTACTAGGTCTTGTGAGCATTCAGATCGTACAAGTGCAGAGAGAGAGAAGTGATGAGGATGTGTGTGGGGGGTAAGTGCTAGGTGTACCAAGAGTGAAGTGCTAGGGAGTGAGCAGCTGTAACTGCCATGGTGAGAGTGGGCAGCTGCCAATAAATATGTAAGTTCAAGCATGTGCTGGGAGTGAGTTGAGGTTGAAGGCGATTGGGTGTGGGATCGAGGACCCAGGAGGACACATAAGGGCCATGCTCACCAATCTCAGCAACTGTGGACAGAACAGGGAGGAAGGGAAGGAGGAGGTTAAAAGGAAAGTCTTGAGGAGCTCCTGGAATTTGTGGAGATCCAGCTCAAGACAAAGAGGAAGGGGAGGCTGTTCCATAGGAGGGAGCCAGCTGAGGAAAGAGATCACCCACCAGCTCGTTGTTTGGCAAAGCGCTTGACACACAGGGAGTTGGTGCCAGAGGAACGTAAAGATCTAGAGGGAGAGTGTTTAGTGAGAGCTAGGTGTAGACAGCATTGTCTCTGGCCCTAGACAGCCTTACGGATGATGCAGAGGGATTTGAATTTGATGCTTGCAGCAACCTGGAGCTTGAGGAGTTTTTAGGGCTGGAGATATGCGGTCCCTGGGCTTGAGGTCAAGGATAAATCTTGCAGCCCTATTATGGATTAGCTGGAGGGGTCGTAGAGAAGAAGAGGGTAGATTAAGGAAAGTGCTATTGCAGTAGTCTAGCCTGGAGAGAACCAGAGCTCTAGAGACATTGAGCTTTCGGGGGAAAGTGAAGAAGGGAAGAACTCCTTTGAATAGGTGGAGCTGAAAGTGGGCCTTCTTGGCAAGTGAGTGTAAGTGTAAGGAATGTGAATGTAAGGAACTCATGGTGACAACAGTAAAGGCAGACACAAGTGATCACAGTTCAAGGGTGTTTATGAAACTGTAAATGCAGGGTTGAAAAACGCCTAACCTAAATCTAAATTTAAGATGGGAGAAATCTTCGACGATCAAATGAAAAAAAAAGGCAGTCCTTGTTGTGTCTTGTCAAAGTAAAAGGCCTTTACTAAACTATTGCCAATTCCTTACAAATAACTACACAAAGAGTGTGGCATAGGGTTTTCAAATGAAGAAAAAGGTGTTCACAAATAATAAGTCAGGATGTGATTGCCTTGAGATCACCCTTCCCCACGTTTATAGCACAGGACAAGGTAGGACTTTGTAGCACAGCACACACTTGGGCCTTCCCAGCACGAGCCAACAGTTCTGTATCAGCTATCAGGTTCTTTGATGGTTAAGTCCCTTTTCAATAAAAGTCCCTTGCCTTCGAGGGACTGATGTTCTCAACAAACAAACACAAAGGGCCTCATTACGAGGAGCGCAGTAAAAACGGGGTCATTACCGGCATGGAGGTACTAGCG
Organism: Ambystoma mexicanum; assembly: GCF_040938575.1. NCBI lineage: Eukaryota > Metazoa > Chordata > Amphibia > Caudata > Ambystomatidae > Ambystoma > Ambystoma mexicanum. Next base: position 79,958,536 of record NC_090927.1, on the reverse strand, counting down.
GGTCCGTGCTCGTATGACGCAGCTAATAGGGGGTGATTATGAGTGTGCAAGCACGCGCGAACCCCCATGCTGGTAATGGCCATACCGGCATGCCGCTAAAGGCCCTCCAACCCCCCGATAGCGCCATCACGGGACCCGCCGATACTGCTTCCGCCTAGGATGCACCCCTTAATACCGACCCGGTAATAACAACATGCTAATACCGGGCTTGAAATACCGGACCCGGAAGTAACGTCATTGCGTCGGAATGGGAAATGCTGCGACGGCCATCTTTAAAAACACAATCCATTGCCATCCTCCCAAACCACCAGTTGCATTCAGGAGAGACCAGTGGCAATCCCTTCACCATGTCGAAAGCTACCCGTAAAACAACCTCCCTCCTGCGCAAAAAGCGTTTCGCAGACGCAGAACTTAATATGCTGGCAGACACCCTTACCGCACATGCTGACGAGATTAATCAGCAGAACCTGAAGCGTGAGATGCAGCAGCGCAAAAAGGAGATCTGGGAGGAGGTAGCCCGCAAGGACTCAGCTGTCGGAACCACCCCACAGACAGTGAAGGATTGCAAAAAGAGGTGGGATGACCTCCGCCCCAGGGTTCGTAATATCCTGGCAAGCAACAGGAGGGAGGCCATGGCTACATGCAGGGGTCCCCACTCTCCTGCCAAACTGACCAGCTGGGAGGAGACGGCAAGCATGTTCATTCAGATGGAGTCCATCGAGGGATTTGGGGAGATGGAGAAGGGTGCGGCAACATCTGCAAATGGAGGTGAGTGACCCTGTAGATCCCTGTAAGGGAAACCATGATGTAGCACAAGTGATGTGGAAGAGAGTCTAGGCAAGGCAATGCATGTCCCAACACACACATTAACATATTCTTGTCCAGATGGAGGGCCAAACCCTGCAACACTGAAATGCATGCTGAGTGCCAATCCCATTACAAACACACAGCCAACACACACGGACCGTGCCCATGTAATACATCACACAAACCCCAATACAACGGCATGCCACCTGCCATGCAGCAAACGCCAAAATGCCCCATCCATACTACCCTGTGTGACACACCTGTAAGATATGAATGCATGATAAATGAAATGCTCCTCAGCACCATATAATGCATCTAGCATGTAACACCATCGCTGATGCCCTGCATCTCTTCTACCCCCCCAGGCACCGATGGAGAAGATGCCAGCCAGGATCCCACCACAAGGGCATCCACGTCCTGGCCAAAGACAACGGCCAGCGACAACACCACCTCTGGGGCAGCCTCGCAGCCCACAACAACACCCAGTGCGCCTGACACCGTGGACACTGAGCTGCCTACACCTGCACCAGTGGAAGGCGAGGCCGTAGAACCACTGACCAACACTGATGATGCAGAGGATGAGTATGTGGACCAGGAAGGACTGACGCATGTGGAATGTCCACACTCTCCAAGTCCCGTGCCCACCCCCCACCCCACATTCATCCCTCACCCACCTGCAGCAGTGCGGATCCCTGCCTGCACGATTCAGACCTAAGCAGCATCCACGAGAACAGCACTGCCATTGCAGGCCCCGTCACAGCACCCTCGACCACTGCTGCTCCCTCCATCAGCCTTTAGGCGCGGCTGGCGAAGGTGGAGGCCAGACAGGACTCTATGTTGGACCTTCTCTGGCAATATATCATGGATGGGGAGCGCACGAGGCGTGGGATAGCCCAGGCCATAGCGGCGAACACAGCCGCCATAGCCGCCAACACAGCCGCCGTCAATACCTCGCCATTGTTGATGAAAGACTGGGGGCCATCACGCAGGTCCTCACATCCATCCTGTTGCACATGCAGCAGCCACAACACGCACCAAGCGTGCAAATGACCAGAAGCTTCCTCCCCATCCACCACACCCGCTTCCTCTGCCCCCCCTTCCTCTGGACCCTCCAGCCCTGTGTGTCAAACAAGGCGCAGTGCGAGGCACCCTGAAATGCCGCCCCCGGTCAGCCAGAAGTCCCGGAAATAGTGTGGGAGAACTATGAGAGTGGGTAAGATGGTGTTGGCGGTGAATGGGAGTATTAGGGGGAGTACATTGGGGGGTTTGGGGAGTTCACTGGGGGGTTTGGGGAGTTCACTGGGGGGTTTTGGGAGTTCACTGGGGGGTTGGGTGTGGGGTGGTTGCACTTTCTTCAGTTGAAATCAATACACCTGTTGTGTTAAAAAAGAAATCAATGGCTGGACATTATTCATTTTGTGTGTATCAATTTAATGTACGACGGTGTACAGTGGCCAAATCCCCACATTCCCTGTGTGCATGTCCACAAGGACACAGTGTACAATGTGTCACTGACACATTTCTATCAAGGTCCCTTTGGATCAGAAGTATTCGTCAATCAGTGATTGGCGTACTGCATGGCCATCCTGTGCATCACGTACTGGCAGGGGTGCTGCTTCTCCTCCATCTTCATCCTCATCATCCTCACCCGGTGCATGCATGTCAATGTCAGGTGGCAGTGGTACATTTCTCCAGACGCACATGTTGTGCAGCATGACACTGGCCATGGTGATCTTTGCCACCTGTTCAGGTGCATAAAGGAGTGCTTCACCAGACCTGCTTAGGCAGCAGAACCGCGCCTTCAACAGGCCAAAGGTCTGCTCAATCACAACACGGGGACGGGTATGTACCCGATTGTACTCCTCTTCAAGGCTGTTCCGCAGGCTTCAAGGGATGGTTCTATGTGATTTCATCGACGGACTTTTCATCGCAGGGTTTTTTGCCGCAGATTTTTTTTTTTTTTTAAACATCAATTTTTTTTTTTGTTTTGGGGGGGATTACCCCCTCAAACTCCCATCCGTTTAATTATTTTAATACTCCCCTAGACACACACCAAATGTATTTAATTTTTAACCCCAGAAAAAATCGATGTTTTTCTTTTTCGAAAAAAAAATCGCAGCAAAATACCCCGCAATGAAAAGCCTGTCGATGAAATGACGGTATACCCAAGGGATATCCTCCATCACCTGCCAGAGAATACAGATTGGTCTATGTGAGTCACTCTGAGCTGCCACCTTCAGGATACACAGTCATGAGCGCAGCTATTTGCTGTCGACCTGCACATGTCCGTGTACGTATGCACCAATATTGTTTAGATGCATTCAATACTGCAATATGGTGTGGTAGTCTGGATGGCGTTGCACAGATGATGCAGGGTGAAATCATGCATGCTGATGCGGATGTACTGTGGTTGTACGACAATGTTTTGCCTCCCATTTTTGCTGTGTATACTACACTGTGCATGGTCATCACTAGCCACATTGGCACCGTTGAAATCCTGTTTAGTCATGCATTGCTTGACATACACATGGTGGCCAGGTTGTGTGTCTTACATGTGGTCATTGATATACGTATTGGTCAAATGTGTGCCACTGATGTGTCTTGTTGGGGTTGGGAGGTTCAGGTCAGGAGTCATTAGCTCTGTGTCTATTCTCCACTCACTGTCCATTCCCACCCAGGTGGAGTATGCATCCCCCCATTCCCACCCAGGTGGAGTATGCATCCCCCCCATTCCCACCCAGGTCGGGTATTCTGCTAACCAGATGGAGTGCTGCTTTATGACCTGGAGTGTAGGCAAACACATAAAGAACTCAGGTGGCCTGAGGGGGGGGTGACAAAAGGTACTTTACTAGGTGGAGGGCCTTAGAGGAGATATGTTCGAGGTAGATGAATATGTCATTCATTGTGTCAGCCCCTCCCCCAACTCCATACCGTAGACTTGAAACTGCAAGAAGACATTACTGACACTAGCTAAAATACAAATACATGATCGAAAATCAAGTTAATAGAGCAAAATAAGTCCGAATGTGGTCCCCTCACGGGTGATCTATAATTAGAAGACAGGGTGTGATGCGGGAAATGCATTGGAGGGACAGACCTCCGTATCCTTGTCCTTTACTGTTTATCGTGTTCTGTTGTGTTTTCCGCGCAGGAGTTCATGCGGGACTCCTGGTGGTGCAGCTCTCTTTCTTGGTTTGGTAAACAGACCCATGGGATACCCTTATGGCACCCATGGGTAGGGGTGCAACCCTATGCCCCTAGTGGGCACCTGTGGGTGGCCCACAGAGCAGGGTACAGGCTGGTGGCAGCTACGTGCTGAAATGACTGGGGCCCTGAGCGTCCTCCATTTTGGGATGCCCAGGCCCTGTCATTGGAATCGGTAGATTCCTGATGGAGACAAAATGGCCCCCATGGCCACTTGCCTTCCATCACCTGTTACCTTGATCTTCCCGAAGTCCCGTGAAGCCCTGACTCTGTCCCTTCCCCCTGACTGGCTGTTGGGTGGAAGTTCCATATATGGTAGTGTGGGGAAGTGCTGGAGCCTTCTCAACGACCGTATGTTGTGGGTACGCCTGTGGTTGGGACCTGGGTGAATGGAGTGTGTGACGAATACTCATTCTATGTTGTCGGTGTCTAGTATCTGGTGGTTGACACAATGACTGAGACAGCCCTGCCCGAAACCGGTATGAATGCAGTATGAAGTGTTGAATGGCTCGGTACTTGTCCCAATACACTTAACTTGTTGTGAGTGTCAGGAGGGAAGTGAATGGCCTGAATGCACTGTGTGCCTGATTGGTTGCCTGCCTGCATGAATGCCCTTCGTGTGTGACCCAGCGGAATGGATAGGAGATCAACAGAATATCTGGGGACCTCTCCCTGCTAGGAATCGTGTTCAGAAGTGTTCAGAGCTGAAGTACAAACTTCACAATCTGAATGCTGCACAGTCTCCAAGGACTGACCCAGAGAGGACCTGGTAAGGCGCCCTAATCCCGAGCTACGAAGGACCATCGTGCACCAGCTGACCTTTGCCAAAGCTCCCTGGTAGACAGACCTTCGACAGGCTGCCGACCCGATACGGGGACTGCTGCAGAACTCCAAGGATAAGCGCCTAAGAACTTCATTGATCCAAGGATGCTCTCGTCTGCATCGTCGCAGCTATATCCTGCCGAGACGGCCTGACCGTCGACGCGCCGAGGAGCATCTGCCGGTGGCTTTCCCGCCACCCAAAAGACCACAGAGACGCCGACGAATCGACGCCCTTGCTGGCCCACAGTTCTTCAAACTCTTTGCGGTCCAGAACTATTGACACTGAGGTGCCCCGCACACCTCTTCCTTGCAAGATGTTTACGCTTCCCAGTCAATGAGCAACACTAGGAACGACGCAGCCACTTCAACGTCGTAGCTCGACCTGTTCTCTGTCAGACTTTCGACGACCCGTGTGACTCCTGCCTTAAAGGGACGGCACTCAAGAAGGGCAGTCGATTCCCCGACGAGGAACGCTACAACACCAAGGTACTTTGGGGTTGCAGAACTAGTGGAAAGTCTAGTGTGAACAATATATGGACTGAGCTTGTATCTTTCTTTATAGGTTGCCCAGGTGGGGGGGATCTCCACAGAGAACTGTGTCTAGGTATCGGGGCCAGTATTCTGCCAATTGCTCAACCATCTTGCTTTCCTTCCTCTCTCTACTGCTGATTTCCTCTTTATTCTGATCTGTGTGTCATTCTAGCCGTATGCACTTTAATGAGATCTAATGACGTTAGTGGTACCACTTTAGAACTGTATTTATTTACCATTGCTGATTTTCGGAGTACAAAGTGAGTTATCGTGATATGTATATACCTTTGAATATTAATTATATAAAGAATGTGTTGTAACCGGTACAGTGTTGACATTCCTTTGTGGGTGCTTGGGGACTACACTGTACAGACACCCCCCAATGGCCGTCTTTACACAGGGCCCATTTATTAACTCTAGACACAGATACCTGCTACGACTCCCCAAAGTTTCCCAGAACAGAAATGCCAGACAAGGCCAATTACAAAGCTAGATGTCCTGCCTCAAAGTCTAGGAAATAAGGGATGTTGTCTTATTAAATCAGAAAAGGCTGCTCCTAGGTTTCGCTCCCCCTACCACTATTCTCACTCATGTGCTGGTGGCGTGCCAAGTGTCCAAGGTTGTTAAAACCAATGCCAAACCAATCACAACTCTCAAGATGATACCGCCATGTCATTTTGCATTAGCTAATTACCTTTTGGTAAAATGTCTTTATTACTTGTATCAATTTAGCGGTGGTCCGAAGACAGGCCATCAGATAGCTATATCCAATGAAAATACTAATCGATATGTAAACTATATGTAGACAATTCCCCTAACCAATCCCTCCATCCCGCAGGTTTTAGTAAGTAAGATTACAGTGTAATGTTAGTAGTGGCGTATTTTGTGTTTTTAAACAACTGTTTTGCATTGTGTAGCTAGAGCTTGAGACGTGCATGCTTAATGCTGCCCTTGTTTAATATGATCCATTAAAGAAGGCATTTGCCAACTACATTGTCTAGTTCTGTCATTTGGGGGCAGGATTTCTAGACCTGCCTGTTGCGCTCACGCTGGGAATTTCCAGAGCCCTTACTACAATTCAAACAGGACAGACTAGGGCAAAGAACGTGACTCAAACGGGACAGACCGGGGGGAAGCAGGTGTTTTAAACAGGACAGACTAGGACGAAGAAGGAAAAAAGTTGACTCAAACAGGACAGCCTAGGGCAAAGAAAGTGATGCAGACTGGACAGACTAGGGCACAGAAGGTGAATAACAGGACAGCCTAGGGCACAGAAAGTGATGCAGACAGGACAGACTAGGGCAAATAAGGTGATTAACAGGACAGACTAGGGCAAAGAAGGTGATTAACAGGACAGCCTAGGGCAAAGAACGTGATGCAGACAGGACAGACTAGGGCAAAGAAGGTGATTAACAGGACAGACTAGGGCAAAGAAGGTGATTAACAGGACAGCCTAGGGCAAAGAAAGTGATGCAGACAGGACAGCCTAGGGCAAAGAAGGTGATGCAGACAGGACAGACTAGGGCAAAGAAGGCGACTGAAACAGGACAGACTACAGCAAACAAAGTGACTCAAACAGGAAGGATTCTCAGATCACAAACAAATGGGAAGGTTTTAGGTTTCACAAACAAGCGTGAATAAATAAGGGAACAGTTTACTATTATGTTTTGAATATATTTGGGGACTAAAATCTAAGTAAGGGAAACAACTGGAACAGGTCACATGAGGCCTAGTAGGACAAACACAAAAACAAATGGAATTCGAAATAAATAAGGGAAAGGTGCTTAATTGTCTTTTTTAAACTTTGTCGGTATGAAAATGGGAAAAGGAACATGGGAAATGACGGGGACTGATGAAAAAAGGTAGGATGACAAATGGGGTATAATTAACACACAACAGACAAAAAGGGGCACCTTGCGATCAAAAAGCACTCAACCCTATTCCACTAGCAAGAAAGAACACTAAACTTCTCAACAGGTAGCAAAATGTCCCTAAAACACTAATGATAGCCTTTCCCTGTAAGCAGCAGCTCCTCCAGTCTAACAGGAAGCTAAAGTGATGTGGTGCTTTTACAGGGGTTGTGAGCCTCTGAGAGCATATAGCATCTTGCCACACGATTCAGGGATTCAGATAGGCCCGCCAAGTGGACACCATCTGTTACAACCCATGGGGCGAGTTTGGACCCCATTATTGGCAGGTGGTGAGTCCCGCAGGAATCCCAAGACGCATATTCAGTTCATGCCGCGAATGGGTGGTGGACCGCCCCAGACTTACGCATCATTGTCATCAACCATGACAAATCCAATACACACATGCAATTCAACCTTGACTGACACCAATCATCAACCAAACCAGCAACATTCCACCAACTCTGAACAGCAAGACCCACATGAATGATCATTGCCCACTTTCAGTACATTGCAATGTCTGCATATGTTCAAGAAGCTGAAACAGTGCTGGCAGTGACACATTCTATCAGGCCAAGTTGAGAAATTGGACTGTCTTACCATACCTTTCCAAAGTGATGAGAAAGATGTTGCTTATGTTTAAAAAGTGCAATTTAAAATTACTGCTTATTTCCAGAAAAGTTTCATAGCTTGATTTAATGTTTCACCTCTTACCTGACAGACACCGCCACAGTCCAGGTGCAGTGAGCCGTGCGTGCCTGGATATCAGAAACTAATGTTACCAGGTAAACAGGTCTGCTGCTACGGCTGTATCCCGTGCCCAGAGGGTGAGGTGTCCCACCAGACAGGTAATGGAGGCTGCCATGTTCTGAGTTTGGTACAGGGAATGGAGGCTGTTATGTTTACACACTGCGTAGTAGTTTGCAGACCCATCAAGACCACTGGGATGAACAAAGCATAGCCGAAGGCCAGGCTGTGGGCAATGTGGCACCAGGCATGGCTAGTGACTGCTTTATATGGCTCTGTGCTGCCCCTTGGCATGCCCTAATTACATGCCTTGATATTCCTTTAATAGTTCCCACTGAAAACCTACCAATTTGTTTCAACCAAGCATACCTAATCCAGTTTCACTGCAATTAATATTTCCCACCACATACAAAAAATATTAAATAGTGTATACATTATACATTATACATACAAATCAGTACCTTTTAAATTCCAAATAACTCAGCTTTCAAAAAGTGCCTATATTTCTAAAATATACAAACACATTAATCCAAAAGAAACATTCTCACATACATTTGACAATCATTCACACCCATTTGCACCTGGGGTGGGCTCTCAGCCAATCAGGCAGCTGGAACAGTGGGCGAGAATACACTGTGTACCACCCACTGTTTCCAGCCACCAGAGGCCCATCTCCGGGTGGCAGCATCTTGATTGTGGGGAGGCAACAGGGAGTCCCCACTCCCCCGCATGAGATCCTGTTCTCTTTCCCCACCCTCATCCCTCCCTCCCCACTTACCTCGCTTTGTTCGGGCCTGCCTAGAAACGGGCCTGGAAGGCCGTTACCAGCCATGTCTGCCCCCCAACGCGGGGTTGATTTCTATATTCAAACTCTTTCATTCCTCTTGCCCTCCCGTGCTAATCCCCCCGCCTACTGTGACTGGCAGACTGGTCCCTTATGAGTCTTACAGGACACCAGGCTCCACTCGTCCAGTCTGCCTCAGCACTCGCCCAACCTAGCTCTGCCCTTCTGGGCCCCCTCCCATACCAGCCTGGATGGTTGGCACCCTCCCCTCCCCCCAGAGTCCAGTCCATCCCCTTCTCTACACTAGATGATGATCCCGTCAGCCGTGAGTCGGGTCCTGCAGCCTAAGGGCCTCAGCACAAGGGCCTTTATCTGCGGGCGGCCGGAGCCCTCGGGCCGGCTATGTTGCTTCTGCTGACCTTGCTGCAGTTAAAGTAGCCGTCAACAACACAATTGAGGTAAGCCTTGCTTGCTCCACAGCCAAATGACCTGATCTCACCTAACCTAAGGCAGATCCATCTACACACTATACTCTGATAGCATCTCATTGCACAGGGGGTTCACTGTGCATGCTGTACCAAGCTTGAGATACTCAGCAGACGGCCCACGCCCTACCCCTTTGTACTGTAACTTTGTGATGAACTGTTGACAAGAGGTCTCCCCATGCCTATAGTCCATGTTACGTACATGTTCTGCTAAGCTCGCCGATTACCTACTTATTTTTCCAGATTTACATAGAAACGATGTAGCCTCTAACTTCTTACTAAACCGCACCGCCAATCATTGCGTATGTGGTCCTCTTCCGACAACCGCATATATGCTATTTCGCTTGTTATATCCCACATACTGCATTATTTGCTAGGCATCTTTCGTTCTCTGAATAATTCATCCTAGCTGGATCACAACGTCCGCCTCATGATATTAAACACTGTCCTTTCTGTCCACTGTATTACTTACTTTGAAATATGCTCTTATAATATGCTGTGCATTCTGCTAAATCTTACCAGTCTATGCTACTTGTTATAGACTATTGTAACATTGCTATCACTTCTACATGCTAAAATGACATACACACTTTGTACATCTTGTTAGGCAATGTGCTCCCATTGACTACCTATCGCTATCAGATATCTGCGCTTGCGTCAGGGTACCAACTCAGCTGTATTCTAGACCTGGATCTATGCTCTTATATTATGTTAACTTTACTAGTCTAAGATCATTAACAAGCTCCTTGTATGACTGCCATTCCTTAAGCATTCACGCATGCAGCTATCTACCATGCCAGCACACTAGTCTAATACCCTGTACTGGCAAGTCATGCCGATGCACAACACCAGACTGTTGCTGAACTGGCCATCACTATTAACAGTCACTTCTGCTATTCTGACCAGAATGTCCCTGCTAGCCACAGCCACCATTGATACTAACATGAAGCATGCTACCATGAAAACTGTGATTCCGATTCTATACACAGCAAAAGTAGTGTCTCCATATCCATGTCCAACACACTACCCCACTATGACTCCATAGCACCTACCAATTTCCTGCCATCCTGGCCATCTCGGCCTCCTAAATGCCCCCCTGCTTACACAACCTCAGCAAATGACACTAATGTTCTCACACCTACCCAATGGAACTTACGCTTTGCCTCTCGACCTGTCTCTAATCAACCTTACGCCACAGTAACTAGGAACCTCACATTAGGATCAAGACTTAATCCATCCTATCTACGTACATCTAATACCGAATCCACAATCAATTCCAAGACCATGACCATTAAGAAAATATGCCTGAAGTCTTAAAATAATTCCACCATAAATGTCACTACCCACTCAAGTAAGACCACAACTGCTTCTAACACTTCTAGTAACACCAGTTCACCCCTCAAAGAAGCACTCATCAACACTAGATCACTGATAGCACATGCCTCAGAAGTTGCTGACCTTATAACTGCCAACCAGCATGAATTCCTAGCCATAACTGAAACATGACCACATGCCGCAGCAGGCCCTTCACTCGCTCAAGCCATCGCAGACAATTTTACTATCACAAGACTTGCTAGAGAGCCTTCTAAAGGTGGTGGAGTCGCCATCATTTCCAAGAGCCACCTTAAGAGCCCTCCCTCACCATTCTCAGCCTTGCGGACCTAAAAAATGTATCTCGTTTGCAGACCACCCGGACCTATATCCACCTTCGAGGAAGATATGCTACAACTCCGCGCCACTGATACTAAAGCAGGTTCACAAATCCTGCTACTGAGTGATTTCAACCTAGGTTTTTTAGACTCCAATGATGATTCAACTACTACCCTAACCATCTCAATTACAGAACTAGGTTTTTCCCATCGCATCACCAAACCTACACACAACAAAGGTAGAATCCTCGACTGGATTGCTGACCTAAATTGCGAAACCAACATTCTTTCCAATGCACCATGTGCATGGACAGACCATCACCTCATCTCATTCACCATACAGTTATGTTCTCAACTAAACCTTCCTTGAGCTCTACCTCTGCCATCGCTAACAAGAAATAACAAGATCACAACTGAATATCTATTTCCCCTCTTACAGCCTATCCTCAACTATTCGAATACTAACACTGACCTATCTACTTTTGTAGAGCTCTACAAACTAACACTACGTCAAGCCATTGATACTATAGCCCCACAGAAACTATGGAAAGCCAAGCCGCAAGCTCATCTGAATAATTGGTTCACCCCTAATCTTAAAACTTTACGCAATAACAAAAGAAATGCTGAAACCGCCTGGAATTACCACCCATCAGTCATCAACAAAGACACTTTTTCAAAAGCCGCAAACTGCTACAAGCTAGCCATCTCTCAAACTAAAAGTGAAACCTGCAACAACAGAATCGCCAATGCAAAATCTGGCTCTAAAGAGCTATTCACGATCCTTAAAGAGCTTGAATCGCCCACGCCACCCTCTGAAACTTGCTCCAAAGACAAGACTTGGTGTACGAAGATGCACGCAGCCCTACTCGATAAAATATCGATTCTCCAAAAATGAAAAGAAAAAACTGAGCATCAGCCCTAACCTAGGCCTCCATAGGTCTCAGCCTCCAATGGGGAAGGCTGTCATCCAGATGTCAGGGCAATATATGCCCTGCTACAATCATTAAAGAAGCAGCGAAAGAACTTGCACCTGCTATCAGATCATTTATAAACTCCTCCTTGGAAACCAGTACGGTCCCCACCAACCTGATATATGCCTGGGTCCTCACACTGTTAAAAAGAACCAAACCCTGACCCAGATATTCCAACAAACTATAGGCCTATCACCACAGTGCCTTTCCTGCTGAACATTCTTGATAGGGCAGCCCATCTTCAAATACAGGCACACCTGGAAACAAATAATCTACTAGGCCTTCGTCAATCAGGGTTTAGAGGAAGGCACAGTACGGAAACCGCGCTTGTAGACTTGAAAATGCAAACAGATGACCATATAGATAAGGTCTATCATATAGATAAGGGCAACATAACGCTCCTCATGCTGCTAGATTTATCTGCTGCCTTCGATCTCGTCAGTCATAAAGTCTTGTGCAACCATCTCATTTCATGAGCTTATTTCTCTGAGAAAGCCACAGCTTGGATACAATCCTTTCTGGATAATGGAACAATGAGAGTATTCTCTCCCTCCGCATCGGCTGACCCAGCACTGGGTCTTACGTGTCACCCACGCTGTATAACATATTTACTAAGCCCTCTTGGGTGTCACCTACACTAACTATGCAGATGACACCCAAGTCCTCCTCCATATTTCTGGAAACCAGGAAAGTATACCAATCTCCTGAACAAAATCTATCTCATCATTCAGGTATGGATGACTACACACATGGCCTTTGCCTCAATGATGAGAAGACCGAATTACTACTCATTGGCTCAAAAGCCAAATGAAAGGAACTAGACTGCACATATAACTCATTTACCATAGACGGCATCAACATCCTGGTCGCTAAAGATGTCAAGACTCTCGGTTTCTACCTTGACTCATCCTTAACCTTGACCAAACAAGTGAACGTGACAGCCTCTGCCACAGCTTACACACACCTGTAGACCTTACCTCTCACCTACAAGTAGCTCCATGTTAGCTAGGGCACTTGTTTTATCCAAACTGGATTACTGGAATGCGCTCTATTTAGGAATCATTAAATAAAACTTAAATAAGCTTCAGGTCTTGCTCTTAGAGCAGCTATCAACATACCTAGATCTCACCACATATTGGAAACTAGATGCAATTCCCACTGGCTGTCTGTCAAAAACAGAATCTCATTCAAAACTTTGACTCTCACCCACAAGTTTCTGTCTAACTCAGCACCCAATTATTTAACATGCAAATTCTCCAAAAGCCAATCTGACCGACCTACTAGATCAGCACAACTAGACTGTCTTAGAGTACCTAGAAATCGGGAGGCAGCAGCTTCCCTCTCCTAGCTTCCAAACTATTGAACTCATTGCCTATAGCTATTAGAGCAGAACCATCATTCTCCCAATTCATGATAAATATAAAAAATGTGTTGTCCGCTCAGGAGATCAGTTAACCGCCTTCTACCTAGCATCTCCTATCGAACTGGTATGCTCATACTTATCTATCTGACTGTACCTACATTGTTTTATATGTATCGACCCTATGCCTGTACATATTCTCACTATCATTTTCTGTATTACTGTAACCTACTATTGTAACCTTGTACAAATATAACTTAAGCAACGTGCCCAGATACCCGAGGGTAAGGTGTGCTTTATAAATAAACCAACAATACCCTTTGGCACTTGCCCTCCTGGGCTCCCCATAGCACTTGCCTAACCCTGGGCCCTCCTGCCACTGCTCTCCCCGCCCTCCCTTCTTGCTGCTGCAATTGCATGATCTGAATGTCACAAGGCACATTTATACATTTATACATTTATACATAGAGAACAAAAGGAAAACAACGTATTCTTATTGCAACAGCTAGCTAGCTTCTGAGTACAGCTAATTAATCCAAAATGTCTTGGCTTTCGTCATAACATCAATCAATCTGGTGTTTTGTTGTAGATTTGATAACCAATATCTGCCGCTTTACTTATCCAAGAAGATTTTATGAATTCCTTGATTTCTAAGGATTATAAATGCCACCAAACAAACGATTGTGTAAACATGTTACACCTCACGTACATTTCAGATTAGTGAGAATTCTTTTAATGGTGGCTATGCGAAGAGAACAACTTTCAAGAAAGGCTTCCTTATGAGTTAGGGAGAAAAGACAAATCCAAGCACGAAAAACGGTACAGAGATAAATGACCAAATATCTTCTCTTTGTGTGTACTCAATTCTTGGTAGAATACAGAGGGATTCACAATCAATCATAAACCTTGAACCAGCCAATGTGCAGTTGCCAAGATATATTTGACAGCATTGCCAATATAGTCTCCTTAGTGTTTGACAGGCAAAGCAGAAGCAAACATCAAACTTGACATCCTCATCACACTCACCTTCCTGATGAAATGGAAATTGATGTTATTACCAATAAACACAAGAGAACCAAAGCGCCTGCTGACCGTACACAGCAATCAGTCGGGCCGCAATCCATTTCAGTTATTTATCATTATATTAATTTTCACCTTTACTCAAGTTTCACATCCTGTTAAGTCACTCACAGGATCCATGAGAGGGGAAACTTCATTTTAAGGAATGCTACCTTGAGATCCCTGTGCCATTCATGCAATTATAAGTGCTCATACACTTTCTGCCACCAAACTGCAAGCAACCCAATAAACCACCTGCAGCTCACATCCCAATATCACTGTTCACACAGTATCTAGGCAGGCTTCCAAATGTACAATTTCACAATGCCCATGAAGAGTGCATCACGTATGGTGACATGTCATATGTCCAAATATGTGAGTAAACATTCATTTGTGTCCCCACATCACTCACAGGGAAACATTAAATGCTTGCTTGGATCAAAACAAGGGATTACTGTTCTCCCCCCACCCCCTCCAAGATCGCTGCAGTCACCCATGGTAGCACTCCTTAAAATGATATCTTGGATTGTGAATTTGTCTGTATTCTAGCAAGAATTGAGTACACCCTGTGAAGGCATCAGGAAGTAGACACAGACAACTAAGTAAAACTTGTGTTACAAACTTTTATTCAAAATAAAAGGGAGGTTAGAAAAAGGCCTAACTTGCCCTTTGCTAAGGTACGATTTTCCTATCTAACTGAAACTAATGATAGTCTGTGTCAAGGAAGTCCAAAGCACATGTCTGTCTGTGTCCAAAACCTATACTTGCCCTCACATCTATTTGTGTATAATGTGCAGGGATGTCAGCATCAAAATGAAAAGTGTTCAAATAACAGTTCAGAGCTTCTTCCAGTTCTTCACTGGAAAAGGGGTTTTCCCTTCCCCGAAGATTCAGGATAGTTCACTTTATCATAAAGAGGGGTTCCCTCAAGCAAGCTTCCAAAATCACACAATTCCTTGGGCATCTACAGAGCTTTGCTGGTGGTATTGCCTTTCACTAATGTCTCAGAGTTCGTTTCATCAAGATCATGATCTCCAATCACAAATCATAAGTGGCTTTTTTACTTTCAGTAGGCGTACTTGGTCTGGGTGCAGTTGTCAGACCACACATTCCACCCATTACAGGTCACACAACCGATACACCTTACAGGCTTATTCTTCACAGTTACACTGCCACTGTTTCAGCATCACAGTGGTATTGGATTTATCCTCTTGGAGCTTTCTCAATATTTGTTTTCCCACCATTCACATGTGATACTCTCAGAGATGTTGCCACTGCTTACTTTTTCAATTGACACAGTTCCTTATGACACTTGCCAATGCTTGTTCTCTTCTACACAGTTCACAGTTCCTTTCATCAGGAGGTTTCACCAATTGCTTTCTTTTGATTTAGTATTCCAAACAAAAAAGTTTCATTTCATTTCCTTTGGTCACATTAGACAAAGCAGCATCAAATTCCCACTTTACTCTCCTGCTGGGAATTTGCACCCTGCTCGCAGGCGTTTTCACAAGTTCAAAGACTTCTGCTTCCCGGGCCCTTTCTTGCCCTCATCAATTTCCTCTTTTTCACAAATCCGTTTTCACAAAACTCTTTCATTCATTTTTCTCAGATTTCAGGTTATCATAATATCAGAAGTCTTTTTTTCAATCTGGTCCGTCATTCAGATTGCCTAAATGGTCCCTCGGATCCAGCGATCAGACCTGCAGAAACCACGTTGTTTACCCCATAGCGATCTGGAGTCCTTCAGGCTCCTTTGACTCACTGGGTATGCTGTCTCCGGGTGCTGCTCTCTGTGTTGGCAGGCTCTCTGTGGCAGCCGCTGCTCCCGGCTCGGCGTGCCTCTCTTCCAGGTTCCCTACCGCCTCGGTTGTTCATAAAGGGGGTCTCTCCGACTCCAGGAGGTACGCAGACCAGCTCTGCTATGGGAGACCTTTCGAATGCTTCCGCCACAATCCACTTCTGCTACATCGACTCTGCAGCTCGTAGGCGCTTCGGGCCCATGTCTCCCTGGTCCCACCTCCGGCTTCTCCTGCAAGTGTTCCACAGGCAATCTCATTAACCTCGCCTGAGTAGGCCATTTATACCACACCCTGACCCCCAGGTGCAGGCAGTGTTCCTTTACTGCATAAGGGTCTTGATAATCAGCATTCCTCTTCCCCATCCCAGTACCAGAGTGGTGTGTATTGGGTGAGTGTTTTCTGGAAAAATAGGGAAGAGATTGGTAATACCCTATAAAGGCCTGGGGTATATTTGACTCCTTATAAAAGGGAAAAGGGGGATACTGCATCTCACCCAAGATTGCCTCATCCCCACTTCCCAACTCTCCTCCACCCAGGTCATCCTCCCTCACATATCCACCCCTTTTCCTGGCCACCCGGGAGGAGGATTTATTGGGGAAAGTGAGGACGCCCTCAGATTCCTCACAACCCAAAGGTAAGATATTTGGTAGCATGCCTTAATGCAACCCTTTACTTTAGAAAATTGGACTGTACCATAACACAGCAATCTGGCAATTTAGGACCTATAACTCATGGTTTGGCATCAAGAGCATCTAAAAAACTACTATGAACTGTGTTTTGGTTGTGCGGGATAATTTAAATAAAAAGGAGGCAATTTGACAGAGGTAGTTGCTGGGAATTGGCTGGTTCCACAGTGAGCATGTTGAAATGGAATCCAGAAACTCCTCATCTCTGCAGGCTTACGATCTACCAGAAGTAAGGACCTGTGCAGACTTGGACTTCCTGTGCAGGAAGGTACAAAACAGTAAACAGGCCTTCTCTGTCTACGCCCCAAGACTCTGGAACCTCCTCCCCATCAACATCTGACTAGCTCCCTTCGTTTCCACAGTTCAGGAAGGAGCTGAAGACCCTCCTCTTCAAGGGGTGGCTCCTCCCTAACATCTAAGTCCATACACCATACACGCTGCACCATACCTGAGATTGGGTGATCTGTTCCCCACAGTTTCCTCCCCTGGTTACAAGAACATCCATTGCTGACAATTGCCCTCGCTCCCCTGTTGTTGGGTCCCCACTTGTTTCTCTGCTCCCTAACCCTGTTCTTCCCACTGTGATTGTAAAGCAGCCTTTTGCTTCCAGAAGTTAGGTCCATGGATCAATCAATATTATTATTATTATTGTAATAATAATAATAATAATAATAATAATAATAATAATAATAATAATAATAATAATAATGCTGCTACATAAAAAGAAGTCATTGATACATTGTGAAAATAACGTTTCAGTGAAAAAGTCACCAAGAATAATGTAGTAATTTTACTTGGCAACATAGGGGTAAGTCTGATAAGTGCAGAAAAAGAAGAAAAAAAAGAAAAGAAAAAAAATGGGGGGGGGCTGTATGGGTACAGATACAATTCCTAGTGCAAGAGGTGGATGAGAGGCAGTGCAGGAGGGTGGCAGGGTGAGCAGGTACCTGGGCCCAGGACAGAGGGTGGCCATGTGCACAGTGCCAAGAGAGCAGATCAGCAGAGGAGAGGGGGAGCGAAGGCAGAAGCAAAGAGGAAGGTCTTCAGGTGCTTCCGGAACCATAGATGGTTCTCCTCAAGTTCTAGAGTGGCAGAGAGGTTGTTCCAGATTGAGGCCCCAGTCGAAGATAGAGATCTAACCCCAGCACGTTTCTTTGAAAAACGATTGACCCAGAGAGAGTTAGAGGTAGAGGAGCGAAGAGCAGAAAAGTAGAGGAAAAGTAGCCAAAAAAGTAGTGCTGTTAGGGGATGCATTAGTGTTAATGGAGGTGTGGAGGGCTTGTTATTGCCTGGTTCATGGATATTACAGGTGTTATGCGTAAAGGTTTTGGTTAGAATTAGGGTAAGCGTTAGATTCAGGGTGGTTGTTGAAGCCAGACGATGTTGGGATTTGGTGGGGTACAGTAAGGATTAGGGTGAGTTCTAGGCTAGGGGTCAAGGTAAGGCTAGGGTTAACAGAGTAAGGGTTTGGGTTAGAGTTAAAGAAAAGTATAAGGAGGTTGGGCAGGCTGGTATTGTTGTGGTAGGATAGGGGTTAGGATAAACTAAGGGGTTAGCATAGAGTAAGGGTAAGTGTTATCGTAAGTGTAATAGCTCCGGTTGGGATAAGGCCGCGGTAGCGTTGCAGGAAGGCCAATTATTTGTACCGGTGGTTCGCACTAAGCCTATAAGTAATATTTGATCATTCAAAGTATATCATAGAGTTCTTCTGTACAATACATTAGTTAGAAAGATCATCATTTGTTCTGCTCTAGATTCCTTTTCTTGTTACAGCCGACACGTTTTTCGACACCCGGTTATTTTAAAGCTGTTAATTTGAACACAATCATATAGAAATCACCACATGTGGTGACAGTATCAAAAGAAAAGTAAATTTACATACCAAAGTCATAATTTGTGGGCAGGTAGGTGTGATATGAGGAAAAACAAATAAAAGCACATCTCATTCACGTATAAACATTAAGCCCAATTGGCATTAACCTCATTTTCCCAGATATTCCCACTGGGCTCTACTAATCAGGTGGCACCAACCAACCTTGTTACTGTTCACCAGGGAGCATCTATAACTATATAAGACATAAACACAAAAATATTTAGGAATTACCACGTGCGCTGGAAAGGGACCATGGACATATGGACTGGGCACAGGCTATTGGGTGCGTCACACAATCTGTATATAAATCTCTGGGAAAATGAGGTTATTGCCAATTGGGCTTAATATTTATACTTGAATGACATGTGCTTTTGTCTGTGTTTCCTCATATCACCCAATACCTTTTTTGGTGACAGTATCACTTGCAGCAGTTGCACTCTTTACATTGCTTCCATCCAATGACTATTTTGAAAACAAGTTTTTCACATGACTACATTTTGCTGGCGACACTAGTTTCACATAGAACTGTAGAAATGTAGAGGAGGTAGGAGCAGGTCTTGGTAAACCGAGCAGGGCCACATTTGCCCGGGGCGGCCCGGCATGGATTTCCTGCAGTGGCTCGATGCAGATCCTTGAACCAGGGTCACATTTACCAGAAGCAGCCCAGGTTTGGAGTAAGGCGTGTGGGAGAGGGTCAGCAATTCGGAACGCTCAGGCTGTGTCTATCAAGCTCCCCAGTGGCTCTCCTATGATGGGAGGGAACACCACACTAAGATCCCTGCCATGCGGCAGACACCACGCTTCCCCTCATTGGCTAATTGACCAATTTCCAGGCTTTTTATGAGATTTCCTAGCCATATTGGTTCATATATCCCAGAAGTTGGCCAATGGGGGGAATGCCAGGTCATTCCACTGGATCATAACAATTGTTAGGCCCACTTTCATTGTGTGAAAGTCAATGTAACAAACAGTTGTAATTTATTGTCCCACATTATTATCTGTGTGACACTAACACGTGGCCCGGGATACACTAGTTCATTAAGAAAATAGCTCTCAGCTCGAATATGGATGTCACTCCCATTGAACACATTTTCACCCAGCCAACACACCACTTGTGTTGCAAAGACTTTAATGAACTCCCCTCCGCCCCAGGACCACCTTTGGCAACAATCAAAAATGCACTTGTCCCCATTGAATTCAATGGGATCACCTGCCACGCACACCTGATTTTACCTGCATTGTAGAGTCAATGGATTTAAATATATGCTATATCATTGTGATTATTTTCATGGTCTCCAGGCACCCTGGAAAATCTGAAAAGGTAGGAGTGCTCGGGAGGGTTAGTTAGTGGTATTGAGAGGGAAAACGCAATAAAGAGCTTGGATGTACTGTTGGTCACTCTAGTTTGCAAAAAACAGTCACTGTGTACCTGGTTTGCTTTTAGTTGTTAAAGTTTTGGCACTGGTTTGATGAATGAGTGTGCATAGGGTGGTTTAAACCTGCAGTTCCGATCCTCACGTCAGGCTGTCATGGACAAGGAAAGGGATTTCATGAATATTGTGGAATTTCACTGTAAAAACCTCCACTCCATTTGCTCTTCAAGAATTGTCAGAGCGTATACAATTTTAGAATGCAGGGGGATTTCTTCATAGTAAACAGCTCACCAGATCTTTCCGTCCTCGTCCAGTTAGACATGCACCCATCACCCACAATATGCCAGGATGCTTGTGTTTCAGCATATGAGAGATGCTGGTGTAGTGCCCAATCTTATTGCAGAATGGTGATCACTAATTCTAACAGGGACCGGTCTAGTGGTCATCCCCACATATAATACTTTACAGGGTCCCACTGTAGCATGAACCACATTTGGCAAATGGGATGTTGCTTTGGTTGGTTTCCATGTAATACTACCGTATATTTATTTATTTATTTGTATTTTTAGAGTGTGCAAGCATCCCACAGGCATCGAGGCGCTGAATCAGAGCTTAAGGAGGCTTATTTAAGGGTTACAAAGAAGCTGACCCAGAAAGAACTTATTTACATTTAGGTAGTTACATGTTACAGTATATTGCAGGTTTTACCACATCAAACAAAAAGGTTGGTCTTGATGGCTTTACGCAAGACAGTGTGGGAGTCAATAGCTCTGAGGTGGGGAGGTAGCGCATTCCAGAGGGTGGGGGCAACTGATGGGAAGCTGGAGCCGCCCTCACAAGCTTTGCGAGTCCTGGGAACAGACAGGAGGTTTGAGTACTGTGATCTGGATGGTTTGTGAGTGGAGGGTTTGGTAATCCTACATGTTAGGTAGGGAGGAGCAAGGTCATGGAGACATTTGTGAGTCAGGGCCAGGGCTTTGAAGATGATTCTTTGGTTAACAGGAAGCCAATGGACTTGTCTTCTGAGTTCAGAGATGTGCTCTTTACACAGGAGGACTGTAGCGGACCTAAGTGCATTATTTTGAACAATTTGGAGTTTAGCAATATTCTTGGCAGAGGTGCCAATGAATATGGCATTGCAGTAATCGAGCCTCGAGCCAATGATAGCCCTGGCGATGGTGAGGCAGTTTTGTTGGGACAAGAGGGGTCGGATTGCATTGATAAGTTTGGAATAATAGGCGGACGTGGAGGCTATGGCTTTAACCTGTCTGTTCATGGTCATATCAGGTTCTAGAAGCACACCAAGGGTTTTGATAGACGGTGACATAGTGTTTGGAATATTGTCAATGACGAAGGAGGAGTACTGTTTGCGCAACTTATTCAGGGTGGATGCAAACCAACCAGCAGGAGCTCAGGTTTGTCACTATTAAGGCAGAGCCAGTTTTCTGCCATCCACGTTTGAATTGTTGAGTAGATGGAGTTTAAGGTATTCTGGTCAGATGCTTAATCTCCTGAGAGGGGGATAAGTACCTGGGTGTCATCTGCATAGTTTGTGTATGAGATGCCCATGGAGTCGAGGATTTTAAACGGGGGCCTCGTGAAGAGGTTGTAAAGGGTGGGGGCCGTGCAGGAGCCTTACGGGACCCCACACTTGATGGTGCTAGGGTCAGCACAGGATGAGTCCGAGAAAACCTTCATGGGTTTGTCTTTTAAAAATGACTATCCATTTGTAGGCATTATCGGAGAAGTTGGCTATTGAGGATAGATGGCGGCAGAGTGTTTTGTGGTTAACTAAATCAAATGCGGCCGACAGATCGAGGAGCAGGAGCAGCGCAGGTTTACATGTGTAATCCTCCCTAACTTTTTTGAGATTACAAGAATTACATTGACCCCAAGGATTGAGTCCAATGATTTTTTGCAAACCCCACAATTCACTTGGGATAGTGGCCCCAGCATCTTGTTTGAATATTGAATGTACCAATTAGTCTCTCACATTACAGTTTGTTTTAAGGGTAAACAGTGTGAGGTCCATCACCTTTTCTTCTATCTGCCAGTTCTGAGAGTCACTTTAAGATAGTGTGATCCCTGAGTCAAGAAGCTGGGAGTTGCTGGAGACTGTTTAACCTGTTTCAGTTAGAGGGTGTTATTTGCCATGTGTTTGTGTGGGTGGTGGTTTTGTGATGTTCTTGTCATGAAAAAGGAGAAGTGTGGTGTCCCTTTAACAGACACGTGCGGAGTGACAAAACTCTGTCGCATGTGTAAATTAATAAATGGGGCGCATCTCGTGCACCTGCCAGAGCACGTGTGGAGAGCAGACGGGAAGCAGAGTCTCCTATGTCTTTTGTTGGCCAGGGGGGTGCACAGTGCAATGGGAGGCCTCATAGCAAGGGGGCCCTTTCCACAGTGGTGCACAAATCAAAGATGTGTCCAGGTCACGAGCGCTTTTTGGCACATACGTAGATGAGGTACAATTCCACCTGCGTTGAATAGCACCTCTTTAATCTCTGCTACTCGTGGCCGTTGGTTGAATAGAAATTACTTCCTGTTGGTGTGCAATGTATATTTTCAAATTCAAAAAGCAGGGACTCTATTTCAGAGTGAGACTTTGGGGGTCATTACAAGTCTGCCGGTCTGGGAACGGCAAACTAAGAGTTCTGCTCCCAGGTGCCATTACGGCCGCCAGGTCTCACCTCGCGGGCACAACCGCACCCGTGACCAAATGGTGCCGGTGCATCCGACCTCCCCATTCCCATTGAGCCTCAAATGGGAATAGGGAGCATTCAATTCCTACGCCCGCGAATGGGCAATTGCCGGGTCCAGCAGGGCCGTAATGACCTGGTAATTTCCCATTCGCAGACACCAGAATTTTTTCTGACGTTTGGCGGCAGCCTGCCGGTTTTACCGGCAAGGATACCGCCAAACATATAATGAGCCCTGTGTCTCCGCTTTGATGCCTTCATATAAGGAGACAAGAACACTCAAGACTTGGTTGATTTCCATCAGGAGATCTTCCTGTGGTTCGCCTCCTCACTGGTCCAGCTGCCTCATTACTGCTGACAGCCTCCTCAGAGGCAATGAGGCCCGGTGTGAATTCATATAATGAATTGGATGACTCGAAATCTGATGCATCCATTATCAACCAACACTGGGGGGAGTCTAGCAAGCTCAAGTCATTCAACTGTTCTCTAATCGGGTGAGGGGATACTTGCTCGCCTTGATTAAATAGTGTTGATGCTGTTCCTGCTAACGAGTGTTCTTCTAATGCAAGCACTCCCTGGGGTTCCCCCAAATAATTTCTTAGTGAGTATAGTAGTTCTGTTTCATTCTGTACTGGCGGAGGTACTGGTAAGAAATAGGAGGCGATTTTAGTGGCATGCGTGTGACCTGCCACCTTTGGGGGGTGAGATCTACTCAATCTGCCTATGGGGAGGTCTCATCAGTAAGTGTATGCATTGACCCACTGCCGATCAGATGACCAGACGGTCCTTCCCCTGGTGATGCGGCAGTGGAAGCTTTGCAGTCGCTAATAAATCAAAGTCTGAGATTTGTTCGTAATATGCCACCACCAACATGTTATTTGCACTTCTCAGGTTGTACATGTATGTGTGATTTTTGCACAGTGGCCTTGAAGCCGAAACATCAATAGCCGCAATTCCCAAAGAAGGATTTCAAAAATGGTAACAAGCAATGAGCAATCGCGTCACACTCACCACTTCTGTGAGTGTGTACAAACAGGACAAACATCCAACGGTGTACGGCTCAATAAGGGGTCACAGAGGTGGACTCTAACTCCACGAGGACGTGCAGCTCAGCTCCAACTCCTTCACTGCTGAACTGCCTAAATGCACACTGCTCATGTAACGTGGTGCAAGCCGCTTTTCACTAGTGGCCTGCCCCCACTTGATCGCAGTAGTTGAAAAACTCTGGCTCACTTGAAAACAACTCAGATTGACTCTGAATACCGCCAATGAGCTTCGCTAATGCTGATGCTGCAGTCTCTCCTACTGAACTGCACACTGCTCACACATGCACATGTGTCTATTAGTGTAGTGTTAGCTGCAGTGAGCTTGACCTATCTACATGCTGCCCAGCGGTGTGGCACACCCGATATGTTGTGGGGTTTGGCTGAACCCATGCCATAGGGAGTTTGTAGTGGTGTTGGACACCCCAGAGTTGTGTTACATAGAAGTTTTGCAAACCCCGGTCAGTGGTGTATTGGCCAATTGGTTTCAGCTTTGTTTGTTTTAGGAGCGTTGGTGCAGAGTTATGTTTTGAAGGTTGTGCAGCGCATTTGGTCTGTGGAGACGGATACCCTGTACCATTGTGGGAGTGTTTCACTCCACCTATGTTTGTTTTGGTGGTGGGCACTTTGTATTTTTGCTGTGGCATTTAGTGCACTATTCATAGTGTTTGGTGGTGTGGTGTGTTTTCTTTGGGTTTGGCAGTGTGTTGGTGATGTGCTGGCAAAAGCAATGCACTGCTAAGTAGATGGTCTAGTTGGTGGGGTGATGGAAGCCATTGTAGTTAGACTGTTTAGGGGTTGGAACCCTATTGTAGTTGCTGTCCTGCTGTTGCTCTGTACCATTCTCTCTCTTGTTCCGTCATAAGGAGGGAGATTGGTAATGAGTAGTACATGGGGTCCCCTTTGCTCATCATGTACATTTTGACAGGTGGGAACTCTGTTTCTTTAGTCCTGCCCCCGTTTGACATGATTTTGATATCAATTTTAATATAAACAATCTTTGATATCAAAAAGATATCAAATCAATATCAAATGTATATTTTTATAGGAACTGTGTGTGTGTTTTGATGTGTTTTGATATCAAAAGGCTATCATTTATATCAATTTGATATAAAGTGTATATTAAAATGAGTTTAATATGGGAGAGGGCGTGTGTGCTGTTGCTTGGTCAAGGGCATAGTGAGTTGTGAGGAGTTAGCCGGCGAGTGTGGGGTGTTGGTGATGCGTTGATTATGCGGGAGTGGATTGGGGCGTGATGTATGATATTTTATATAAAGCTGGCAGGATTTTGATAAGCCTTTGAATAATTATATATAAAATGTATATTATTTTTATTTATAAAAATATTTGATATATATATATTTTTTAATCGAACATTTTGGATAGGAACATTTTTTATATCAAAATTAAATCGGAAATGTTTTTATATCAAAATTTTAAAAATTTGATATCGACATGTTTTATATCCAAATTATATCGAATTTTTGTATATCAAATTGTAAAAAATGTGATATCCAAATGTTTGATATCAAAATATTTGAACTTTTTTTTATAACAAAATGAAAAAAATGTATATAAAATATGTTTGATGTAAAAAAATATCAAAATTACTAAAACGTATCAAAATGTTTTGATATCAAAATGATATCCGAATTTTTTTCATGTAAAAATTAAACGTTTTTGATATCAAACATTTTTTATATAAAAATGTAAAACATTTGATATCCACATTTTTTGCTATCAAAATTATATCTGAATTTTTTTAACCAAAATTACACGTTTTTGATATCAACATTTTTTATAGCAACATTTAAAAAAATTATAATTTTTTTACTGCAAAATTATATCGAATTTATAGGGCTGACATCAAACATTTTTTATATCAAAATAAAAAAAAGTATCTCAATTTTTTGGGTGGCATTGTGAAGGTGCCCTGAACATATTATGCCAACCAGCTGCAAGATGTTTTTTTTTACAAAAAAAACAGCTGAGTTAAACAGCCGGGAATATACAGTTTACAAGCATTATTTTTGCTAGAATGAGAATGAAAAGTGAAGATCTAATTCCAGGGCTACAAAAAAAAAAAACACAGACCCACACATGCAAAATGCTGGGACAATAGATTCTGCCATTCTGCCTGGTGTGCAAAATGCACTGTTCACAGCAACACAGCAGCAGCTGGCCTTTATCTATCAAAATGCTGCAGCTGGGCAGAGAATTCACAAATGACAACACAAATGAGGCCCGGCACTCTGACTCAGATATTTTGGGCTATCACTGTAGTAGAAATGATAAGAAACCACATCAGAATAATGAATACCGGAGGCTAGTGTAATCATGCGCCGCCATGTGCCTGGTGTGACTAAACTGTATTTACATAGCCCCATTCTTTGTAAAGGAAGCATAGCCCCAAGGCGCATGGGACCTCCAGCCAGCATGTGGCTGCTGTGTCTAAAGTGCATCTGAATGACCCCATTGTATTGTAAACTCCCCGTGACTAGGGGTTTTCAAAGGCCCGCAGCAAGCTGCACGTGAAATAGGCCGGATGGGGTAGTGTTCTGCTGAGGGGGGCTGGATGTCTGTAAAACCCAGATTCTGGACCCATGCTAGAACAGCGCTGTGGATTTCAGGAGATTTGGAGACCCCTGTGGACCCCAAACCATCTACAAGTCCGGTGACGACAGAGGCATTCTACTTTTAAAAAAGTCAGTGGATTCTATGCATTTAATGCAAGCTTGTAAATGAATAGATGTGTTTTAAAAGTGTACAATATTTAAACACGATGTGAAAACCATTTTATTTAAAAGTCTATGTTCTAGAATTCAGCCCTGTGCATTTTCGTTTAACGGTGCAAACAGAGATTTTAAAACAAAAATATGTTTATTCTTTATGTACAGGCAGGATTATTTGCTAGCCTATATTTTTATATAGGGAAGTGTATTTTTATTTAATGGGGTAAACAGACAATTTAAAACAAAGAGCAAGTTACTCACCAACTGGTAACCTTCTTTCGACACAATGTTCCTCCAACGTATTCCCCATATTCGATGTATTCCATCCAGTTCAGCTGCTTCAGAAACATGTTTCCCTCCGCAGAGGGCGCCGTGCATTGATGTTGTTGAGTCGAGGTCCCTCGGAGGCCTCCGTCGAGGGTAATGTCATCGGGTATACAAGTAGCACGCGCGGCGCCCGTTGGCCTCAGTTCTGTTTTTCCTCCTCTTGCTTTGTTGTATGGATAATGTAGGTAGCCAGGTGTCAGCCTTGCGAGAGTTGAAGTGGCAATAACCCAGAAAATCTACAGAGGGGTAGGATGGGAGGGCGATGAGAAATACGTTTTAGGAACATCCAGTCGAAAGAACGTTACCAGTTGGTAAGTAACTTGTTCTTCGAATGGATTGTGTCCTCCAATGTATTCCTCATCTTAGATAGCCTCCCAAAGCAGTGTAGAAAACTCTCTGGAGGAGGGAGTAGATTTTTAATATTATTATTATATGGCCAAATATAGCACTGCTTTACCGAAAGCAAGCTCTTTAGACTGGGAAGCATCCAGACTAAAGAATTTAGAAAACGTGCGCAGCAATGACCAAGTTGCTGCTTCACAAATACATTTTGTGGGAACACCTCTTTGAAGGGCTGTGGAAGAAGCTATGCCTCTGGTGGAATGGGCCCTTAAGCCTTCTGGTGGGTCTTTGCCCACCAATCTGTAGCATTCTAAAATGCAAGGCACAATCCAACGTGATATGGTTTGTTTTGACACCGATTGACCCAATTTCCTACCGGTGTAGCCAATGAAAAGTTGATTATCCACTCTAAGCTTGGAAAGTCTAGAAATGAGGCCGAGCAATCTTAAGAAGTCGTAGGCCTGGAGATTTTGGGCATTTTGGAATTTGGAAACCATCTGAAGAATGTCTTGAGCTCTCGACTTGGGAGGCGAGCTCTTTCCCAAGGATGTGTCTAATACAGCCCCTATGTACTGGAGCTGTTGGGAAAGTGTCATTTGTGACTTCTTGAAATTGAGGGAGAAGCCCAGTCTGTGGAGGAAGTGGCAGGTGACTTTCAGATGATCCAAGGCTTGTACGGCAGAACAGACCCTGATCAATCAATCGTCAAGGTAGGGGTAGAGGTGAATCCCCCCTCTCCTGAGGTGCGCTGCCACCACTACCATTAATTTGGTGAAGACCCTTGGGGCGGAGGTCAACCCGAAAGGCAGGACTCGAAACTGATAGTGTGAGTCACCAACTACGAACCTCAGGTATTTTCTGTGCTTGAGATGAATTGCCACATGCAAATAAGTATCCTGGAGGTCCAATAACACCAACCAATCCTGAAGTTGAAGGGCCTGAAGGATCTGAGAAAGAGTGACCATCTTGAACTTGTCCTTCCTGAGGACCTTGTTCAAGCCTCTTAAATCCAAGATGGGTCTCAGTCCTCCGTCCTTTTTGGGATTAAAATAAAATGGAGAGTACCATCCTGCAGACTTCCTGCTGTAGGAGAGGGTCTGGAAACTTCAAAGAGTGTCACCCTGGTGGATTGCTTTGAGGGTGCATTATAAAAGGAAGGCAGTAACCTTGGGCTATTATTTCTAGAGCCCAAACATCTGAAGTAATGGCTCGCCATTCTTGCAGATGCTGTGACAGCCTGCCTCCCACAAGTGTTTTTGTGGCAGTTGCTGCAGCCGCTGATGGCAAAGTGGCTGCAGCTGGGGCTGGCTTTGCACGTTTTCCTCGTCCACCACGAGTGGCTTTTTTCTGGCCTCTGACTGACCATTCCTCTCGCCTTTCCATATGAGGAGTAGTAACGATAGGATCGTCCCCTCCAAGATTGTCCTGATGCATGAAAAGGCTGAGGTTGCCTAATAGCAGTTCCTGAAGACTTGGCAGCTGCTTTTGAGGTCTGCAACCTCTCAAGGCTCTCGTCAAAGGCGAGACCCGTCAAAGGGCATGTTCAGAAGATGGTTTTGCACATCTGGTGCGAAACCAGACTTCCGTAACCACGCAAATCTGTGGATTAATGTGCTAGTGCCCATGGACCTGCTCACACTATTTGCAGTGTCCAGTCCAGACTGAAGGGATTCCTGCATGGCCTCCTTTCCATTATTAACATTGGCTAGGAATCCTTCCCTTTCATCCCCTTCTGGTATGTCCTCTGCCGCCATTGCAATGCACTCCCACAGAGTGTACGAAAGTTTTACCAAGGCACATGCTGAGTTAGCCGATTTTAACGCCATACGTCCAGCTGAAAATACCTTGCGTGCCCAATCATCAATGCGCTTGCCGTCCCTATCCGGAGGGATAGAATGGTACGTCACCTTACTTGAAGCTGTGGCTGCCTTGACCACCAGACTCTCAGGAGTAGGGTGCTTAGATAGACAGTCGGGGTCGCTACTGGAAGGGTGGTATTTTGAAGTGAGGGACTTATTCACCGGAGGAATAGAGTCTGGGGTCTCCCAATTTTTGGCCAACCTATTTTGTAAGGCTACATGGAAGGGTAAAATCGGATTTTCGGTGAGACCATGCTCCAATATATCAACCAGTTCATCCTGGATGAACTGAGGTGGTGGTCTAGCCCATCCTAAGTTTTCGACCACCTTTGTCATTAGTTGTCTGTATGAGGGACTGGCACCTTCCCTTGGATCTGGCCTGCCAAAATCTGTTTCAGGTGAAGTATCAATTCCACTTGCGTTATGCAAGGTTTCTACCAGATCCCTCATCCTGCTTTCCTCAGAAATCAGGCATTCTGGGACATTTGGGGTGCCATATTCCAGTCCAAAAGGAACATTCTCCTCATCAAAATTGAAGTTAAGGATTTGAAAAATTCTTTCTTTGGAAGAGGTTTAAAAACCTTTTCTGGGAGAGGTTGGAGAGGTGTATCAGTGGAACCTGAAGGCATTACAGCCTTTGCAGCCTTCTCTTGTGCTGTTATTTTGACAGCTTCTGGCTGAATTAGCTGAGTTGGAGCCTTTGCAATATTTGGCGCTTAGGACTTCGGGGTCGACGTTGACAAAGGCGTCGATGCCGCCGACAAAATAGTGGTCGTCGACGGAGCTGGCTTCGAGGTCGTTGAAGCGCTCATCGGAGACTTACCCTTCGAGGTGTGTCGGGTTCTGGACGGCGTCGATGACCCCGAACAGTCGACTCGACTCGAGCAATCTTTTTCCCTCAGCGTCCTGGAGGGTCCCCGATCCTTTCTCCTTCAATCACCCGGGCTCGAGGGCGCGCAAGTGTCGGAACGGTAACGCTCCCGGCCAGCTTCCGAAGACTGAGGCTTAAGCTTCGACTTTTCAAACACCTCTATCATTTTTATTCTAAATGCTTCCCATTCTTCGGAGGAAGAATGTTTGTGGGGCATTTCATTTTTTTGGGGATTTGTCCAAGGACGAGGTGGAAGGGGACCGGTGCCGTCTTTTCCTGGACTTTTTAGTCAAAGACGAAGAGCGATGTGAACCACTTTGGGACCTAGACCGATGCTTTTGCCTTTTGCGTCGAGAAGATTTCTCCTCACTGGACCTCGACTGGATGCTTTTCGGTCGGGTTTTCGACCTACCTGCAGTTTTCCCTTACTCTCTCGCAAGGCCTTCCCCGTCATTGCCTGACACTCGCACAGGCCTCCATGTCGTGGCCTTCACCGAGGGCACCACAGACATTCTTGGTGCGGGTCCATGATGGACATTTTCGAACCGCAGGATTTACACTTTTTGAATCCTGAACGCGGGGTCGTAGTCGGGTGTCGACGACGAGGACATATTGAATATGTTCAGTAACTGCGTCACAGAACTACTTGAGGCGCGCCGAGTCTCCGAAGCAACACGTACTGGGGAAAAACGGAACTGAGGCCAACGGGCGCCGCACGTGCTACTTGTATACACGATGATGTCACCCTCGACGGAGGCCTCTGAGGGACCTCGACTCGATGACATTGACGCACAGCGCCCTCTGCCGAGACAAACATTTTTCAGAAGCAGCTGAAGCTGGATGGAATACATCTCAGATGAGGAATACGTTGGAGGACACAATCCATTCAAAATGTTTACTCTCTATGTGCAGGCAGGATTAACTGCCAGCCTGCATTTTATACATTTAAGTTAAAATGCGCCAGGAAATTGAAAAACTCTCTGGAATCTGCCTGATGCGATAAAGTCATTTTGTAATCCGCATTTAAATGTCGAGCTTGTTTACGAAGTTTCCGGCAGTGGGGACATTCTATGTGTAAAATGAAAGCCTTGCGCTAGGGTCTATCGTCACATACAGAGCTGACACAGCGCGCACAACATTTACTTGGTTTTATGCAAATAAACTTTAAATGTTGCGCTCTGGCTATGCACACATAAGGCACTCTGAACTAACTCCCACTCCCCGGAACTCCTTTGTGTAACAGAGACATGGCAGTCAGATGGATCTTTATCATACTCTTCCTTACGAGTTCACTATTTTGCATGCCAACCATGCCTCGGGGCACCCGGTAGGCGGGGTAGTGCTTATTTTCAAGAACCAGTTTCAGTGCTCAGTGGTTACGCTCCAGTGCGAGATTAAAATGGAGCACGTGTTTGTGCAGCTGTCTGTCTTTGTCTCCTACTGTCACTCATTATCTTTTTAATTGTTTATCATCCCCCGCAGTTTGATTCCGCTTTTTCTAAGTATTTTGCTAATATTGCTGCAGCTCTGCAGCTGGAATATCCTCACCTTACCATTCTTGGCAACTTCAATCTGCAGACAGGCGATCCTTCGGACAGTCACGCTGCTAATTTACTTACCCCCTTTCTGTCCTTCAGTTGTCCCAAATTGTATCGTGCCCCACTCACGTACAGGGTCACACCCTTGACTTAATTTTTACAGAAGCTAGCAGCATACTGCTTTCCTGGTTGTCTGTTCAGACCATTCTGTTATTCCATTTCATGCTTCGGATTCCTTTCTCCAGACCGACGGCCAGGCCGGCTTGTTTTTCTTTTCCCTCTTGGAGTCAAGTAGATTGAACTGTTTGGCCAGTCGGACTAAGACCCACTTTGCGGCTTCTAGTATCAAGTCGTGTGCAGACCTGCTATCAGCTTTCTACTCTGCCCTTATCCTAGCAGCTGATGATCTTGCCCCAGTCAGGCAGTTCAAAAGGCCTCGGAAGGTGGTGGCCCCTTGCTTTACTGCACACCTGCGCTCTCTTAAACATTTGTATAAACGTGCTAAGCACAAGTGGCTTTGGGGCTATTCCGAGTCTGAAAAATCTCTTTTGAAACCTCAACGGCTTGTGTACCATCAAGCTATCAAGGAAGCAAAACAGGCTTTCTTTTCTAATCGTATTCACGCAGCACAAAACCACTCGAAAGAACTGTTTGCTGTAGTGAGGGAGCTGCCTCAGCCTGCCATGAGAACACCTAAGGTGCTGGGGTCACACGATCTCTGCGATATGCTCTCTGACTTCTAGTGACTGCTCCTTTATCTTCTTTCCTATGGCCAAGGAGGCTCAAGTTCTGCAGATGATCAGAATTTTTAATTTGCTTCCCCATTCGGCCCAGTCCCCCTTCGAGTCTTGAAATCTATTGGGCCACAGCTTGAAGGGGTGCGTACTGGCCTGGTTAATCATACAGACTGGTGCCATTCTGGGGGTTTTGAGGCATTCACTGGTCACACCCTTGCTCAGAAAGCCTTCATTGGACCTAGCTGTACAATTAAACCTTTGTCCCATCTCATTGCCGCGGTCCCTGATGAAAATTCTTGAGTCTATTGTGAGGCCTCAACTGAGAGACTATCTGGAGTCCCAGTTTATCCTGAACCCCTTTCAATCTGGTTTCCGCCCCCTTATGGGGACTGATACTGTTCTGGTGACCGTGATTGACGACCTCTCTCTGATCCTTGATCAGGGTGGGATTGCTGTTCTCAAATTACTTGACCTCTCCGCTGCGGATGACACAATTCACCATGCTATTCTTTGTTAGCACCTCAGTCCCTGTCCTTGGCTGCCTTCTCTTCTGCCCCGGTTCCTCTTACCTGTGGCGTCCCTCAGTGCTCAGCCATTTCACCCCTCTTGTTTAATATCTATATGCTCCTGCTGGCTAAACTTATTCATGCTCATGGCTGGAGACTTTCCTCCTATGCCGATGACACACAAATTATTTTGCATGTTGATCATTATCAGGTGATGGCGGCTACCCACTTAAATAACTGCTTGTCCGACATGGAGTTTGGATGCGTAGAAATTGCCTCATACTCAATGCAGACAAGACAGAAGTGATGGTACTGGGAGCAAATTCCTTGGAGGGTTCTGCCTGGTCCACAGCCTTCTGACTGCCTGCCTTGTGTGCTCTTTCCAGCCCTGTGGCTATGGTAAAGAACTTGGCCATTACCATT
Organism: Ambystoma mexicanum; assembly: GCF_040938575.1. NCBI lineage: Eukaryota > Metazoa > Chordata > Amphibia > Caudata > Ambystomatidae > Ambystoma > Ambystoma mexicanum. Next base: position 79,925,402 of record NC_090927.1, on the reverse strand, counting down.
GCTGCCTCCCTTTCTGCTTCCCCTCAAATCAAGGCGAGATGCAGTGTTGCCCATTGCAAGTTTAGGCTCCTGAGGAAGGTCATTTCTTTTGTGCCCGCTCATCTCCGTGGCTTGGTGGTTTCCACCTTTGTCATGGGAGATTGGGACTATTGAAACACTACTCTTTTTGCTCAGCCCAAGAAACTTCTCCACAGTTTGCAGGTTGTGCAGAATGTGGCCGCCCGTCTGGCGATGGAATTGTCGAAATATGCCGAACCTCAAAGGTGTTGCAGAAGCTGAAATGGCTCCCGATTGCCGGCAGGATTATATTTAAAATCCTTTGTCTGGTTCATCGGGCTTTGCATGACCTGGGAGACTGCTTTTTATGCCAGAAGATCAAGCGTTATTGTCCTGCCCAGAATCTTGGTTCCGTTCGCCAAGCCTTGCTCCAGGTTCTGCATTTTCGTAAATCTATATATGGGTGAGAGATTTTCAGTGGCGGCCCCAGTGTTTTGGAATTCCCTCCCCATGCCCTTGCGGAAGATTGAGGACCATCTCCACCTCCGAAAGGCTTCAAAACTTTCTTGTTCAATGCAGTAAATTGTGGGGCTTCTCTTTTCCTTTTCCTCTCTGCCTGTTTGCTGGTTGTCGGGCCTCCCTTCGATTGGGGGCACTCTGTTTAGTGCCAGGATGCCTTCGAGCCACATCCGCCCTTTATAAACTGTCATAACATCACCTTTGAAAATCAGTGCATCAGAGTATCATTCTTTAAAATGTATTCTGAAGATTCAAGATACCGTCATAACATTGGATATAGTTTCTATGTTCAATTTGAAAGGGAACTAGCAACTCTATGCTCTGGAGTTCCTCATATAGTAAAAACTGGGCCCACATTCTCAATATGTCATCTTTTTAACAACTTAAAAAGTTAAACGACAAAGATGAAATATTGGACTCTATTACAAATATCTTGGCAAATGTGTGGAACAAAAGAATACTGCTTCCGATGTCAGGCTGACATTCACCGTCTGCTGAAGTACTTACGTCCCCACACATGGCTTGTTACACAGAGCTGTGTATAATACACATGGGGTGATTAACATGCCTACCTATGCACTGAAAATCAAAACAAAAGAGGAATAGACTTAAAAAGCAGTGAAGAACTTTGTTGGTTAGTTACAGTAAATGTTCCACATTACTTCCACATTACTTCCACCTCTGTTTTATTGCTATGTTACCTTTCATCTGCGGCAACACAATTGTGTTCCACTTGGAGAAGTAGAACACTACTTTTGGAGAACAGAATACCAGTCTAGAGGAGCACCACATATTCACATGCTTTTGTGGGTAGAAAATGCTCGGAAATTGGTCCACGACAGTGATGAGACTGTCCTACAATTTATACAAAAATAAATTACATACAAAATCCCTACAGAAGAAATATGCCTACGAACTCGAATTGTGTGTTGTCAACTATGTATGTGTGGCAAATATTGGTGATGCCCATATAGCAACGAAGGCAAATACTACACTGAGGGCCTCATTACGAGTTTGGAGGTAGCCATGGTGCTATTAGCGCCATGGCTGCCTCCAAAATCGTGTCTGGGTCTGGGTTCTGTGAATGAGGAATTACCAGGTTATTCCAACCGTGGAGGACCCGTAATTCCCCATTCACAAAACCAATCCCCATTCCCATTTGAGCCCCCATAAGGCTCAATGGGAATGGGGGTGGAGCTAATAACGGGTCCGTTATTAGCTCCTTTGTCCCCTTGCAGGACCCACAAAGGACATCTGGTCTGACCAGACGTTCTGAGTGGGTCCCGCAAGGGAACCTCGTAATAGGGCGGAATGGTTTTACCGGTGCTGGTAAACCCATTCCGCCAACCTCGTAATGAGGACCTAAATGTTGTTTTGGATTCCCTAGACCTGTTTGCATCAAACTCTCTGCAACTCTACCTCTCTGCTCTGAACTCTCTGAAATCCACTCTTGGTAGAGTGAACACGGAATTCTACTTCACCCTCATTGACTCTCACTCCAACCATCCTCACTTGCTACAGGACACCCTAAACTCACTCCTCCTAAACCTGTGACCATCAACTCCACTTTCACAACCAATGACCTAACTGAGTACTTCACTGTAAACATTTCCAATGTTAGAGGCTCTTTGCTGACCTTCCTTATACTGCCTCCTCCAACATTCCACAATCCGCCTACTCTACCATCATCCTCTGCCTCTATCTCCCACTTAAGTCACACTAATAATGAAGACATCCTATCTCTACTGATGAAGGCTAACCCCTCTTGTGCCCCATCAGGGATGTATGTGAAATAAATGAAAAAAATAACAGTAGAAAAGTTTTTTGGGGTGGAAAAACTAAAATAACTTTTGGGTTTTTTGCACTTTTTTTAAATTAATGATGCGTGGGGGACCCACCGCACACACTGACTGCCCCCTACCATAACATATACCCTTACCCCACCCCAACTATTTAGTTAATAAAAATGTTAAAAAATCCTGCAAAAATGTGACCAATAAAACTCAGTCCTTTCTACTTCTTTATATTCTAATTCAGTCATTTCTGCAGATACCCCCCCCTCAACAAACCCTCTTGCTTCTCAGCTAGTCAACCCTATATCCCCTTTAGTGGCCTTTCTCCTCACTGAAGTCTTCAACCTGTCCTTCAACTCCACTTGCGTTAATTTTAAAACAGCCCCGGTCATCCATCTCCTAAAAAAGCAAGGTACTGATGCCAGAGGGTTCTAGAGCACGGCATGATCAGGCGTGGACGCCCTGCTTCCTGTTCCAAAGAAAAGGAGCTGCAATTGTATTGATGTGAGCCGGCAGGTCCAAAGCATGATTGCATCTGCCCTGATTACATGTGATCAGTCTGGCAGAGCAGGTGTCTGGGTGGGTCAAGGGGTGGAATCTTTTTATCCATTTGATACGGTCAAATAATCAACCTGTAACATAAGACACATAAAGCATCAAAGCACATAACATAATACATCATGAAACAATTATAAAACACAATTAAAAATGAAAACAAATACATTTCGTGATTGCATTTCCAAGATCCAAAAAAAAAGAAAAAAAAAAGATGTTCTCACTTTATCCTAAAATTCACAAATCCTTACTCTTAAAAACAAAAAAAAAGTAATTTAAGAGAGGTCTATGCTTGACTCAGTTCCAATTGATTTAGAAATGTCACCAGCTCACATGGTAACAATGCCTCATTACCAGAGTCCAGTCTATTGCAGAAATCCCACCAGGTCTCTCAACACAAGATGTCGGAACGTTTGGACCTCATCACAACCCGGCCAACGTTACAGAATGTCGTTGTTGCTTTACCTGTAGAAGGTATGGCCAAAATCTCATTACTATAGAACAGTTACAGACAGAACCTTAAAAATTGATCCCGCCTAAAGGATAAGGAAACTTCAAATACCTTGCGAGAATGCCCAGAGGTTTATCTACAGTGGTCATATAATGACACAGACCATAGCTACACATTTGATCAGTGGTTCTATCCGGAAAAAGCAATGCTTTTTTAACCACAGTAGAACGCGATAGTAATAAATCGCCCGACTGACCACAAACACTGAGGATTTGCTTTCCTAATTTAGCCGCTAGCATCCAGGGTTCAGCAATCTTTCATTTCCCCATATCTACCAAGAATAAACATGCAATATGCAAAAATACCAAAGTTATGAAACAATTAGCAAATATAAGATGACACATTTTGCTTAAAGCTAATGTCTGAAGGCTAGTTTGTAAAACATTGAATGCTTGCATTATGCACAGGTAGGATGCAGCCAGCACCAGGTAACAACAGCCCCAAGGCGCACAAAGTCTGGGGTCTAGTCTCACAGGAGGAAAGGAGCGGAGAAGAAAGGCCACGTCCAGCTGCATCATACCTATACTAGCATTCAAACTGATTGACTGGCGCAAGGAAGTCTAGCCCCACCTTCACAAGTCAATGCTGGTGTATATGATCAGAGTGCAGTCTTCGCATGAGTGACTGACCAAGGAAGTCTAGCACTGCCTCCACAAGTCAATGCTGATGCATATGATCAGAGTGCAGTCTTTGCATGAGTGAATGACCAAGGATGTCTAGCCCCGCCTCCACAAGTCAATGCTGGTGCATATGATCAGAGTGCAGTCTTTGCATGAGTGACTGGCGCAAGCAATGCTGGCCCCACCTCCACAAGTCAATGCTGATGCATATGATCAGATATGCAGTCTTTGTGTGAGTGACTGGCGCAAGGAATGCTGGCCCCGCCTCCACAAGTCAATGCTGGTGCATATGATCAGATATGCAGTCTTTGTGTGAGTGACTGGCGCAAGGAATGCTGGCCCCGCCTCCACAAGTCAATGCTGGTGTATATGATCAGAGTGCAGTCTTTGCATGAGTGACTGGTGCAAGGAATGCTGGCCCCGCCTCCGCAAGTTAATGGTGGTGCATATGATCAGATATGCAGTCTTTGTGTGAGTGACTGGCGCAAGGAATGCTGGCCCCGCCTCCACAAGTCAATGCTGGTGCATATGATCAGATATGCAGTCTTTGTGTGAGTGACTGGCGCAAGGAATGCTGGCCCCGCCTCCACAAGTCAATGCTGATGCATATGATCAGAGTGCAGTCTTTGCATGAGTGAGTGACTGACCAAGGAAGTCTAGCCCCGCCTCCACAAGTCAATGCTGGTGCATATGATCAGAGTGCAGTCTTGGCATGAGTGACTGGCACAAGGAAGTCTAGCCCCGCCTCCACAAGTCAATGCTGGTGCATATGATCAGGATGCAGTCTTTGCATGAGTGACTGACCAAGGAAGTCTAGCCCCGCCTCCACAACTCAATGCTGGTGCATATGATCAGATAGCAGTCTTTGCATGAGTGACTGGCGCAAGGAAGTCTAGCCCCGCCTCCACAATTCAATGCTGCATATGATCAGATTGCAGTCTTTGCATGATTGACTGGAGCAAGGAATGCTGGCCCCGCCTCCACAAGTCAAAGCTGGTGGATATGATCAGATTGCAGTCTTTGCATGATTGACTGGAGCAAAGAATGCTGGCCCTGCCTCCACAAGTCAAAGCTGGTGCATATGATCAGATTGCAGTCTTGGCATGAGTGACTGGCACAAGGAATGCTGGCCCCGCCTCCAAAAGTCAATGCTGGTGTATATGATCATATGGAAGTCTTTGCATGAGTAACTGGTGCAAGGAAGTCTAGCCCTGCCTCCTTAAGTCAATGCTGGTGTAAATGATTGCAGTCTCTGCATGAGTGACTGGCTCAAGGAATGCTTGCTCCGCCTCCACAAGTCAATGCTAGGGCAGATGATCAGATTGCAGTCTTGGCATGAGTGACTGGCACAAGGAATGCTGGCCCCGCCTCCACAAGTCAATGCTGGTGCATATGATCAGATTGCAGTCTTGGCATGAGTGACTGGCGCAAGGAATGCTGGCCCCGCCGCCACAAGTGAATATTGGTGCATATGATCAGATTGCAGCCTTTGCATGAGGGACTGGTGCAAGGAATGCTGGCCCCGCTGGCACAAGTCAATGCTGGTTTATAAGATTGCAGTCTCTGCATGAGTGACTGGCTCAAGGAATGCTTGCTCCGCCTGCACAAGTCAATGCTACTGCATATGATCAGATTGCAGTCTTGGCATGAGTGACTGGCACAAGGAATGCTGGCCCCGCCGCCACAAGTGAATATTGGTGCATATGATCAGATTGCAGCCTTTGCATGAGGGACTGGTGCAAGGAATGCTGGCCCCGCTGGCACAAGTCAATGCTGGTGTAAATGATTGCAGTCTCTGCATGAGTGACTGGCTCAAGGAATGCTTGCTCCACCTGCACAAGTCAATGCTACTGCATATGATCAGATTGCAGTCTTTGCATGAGGGACTGGTGCAAGGACGCTGGCACAAGTCAATGCTGGTGTAAATGATTGCAGTCTCTGCATGAGTGACTGGCTCAAGGAATGCTTGCTCCGCCTGCACAAGTCAATGCTACTGCATATGATCAGATTGCAGTCTTTGCATGAGGGACTGGTGCAAGGAATGCTGGCCCCGCTGGCACAAGTCAATGCTGGTGTAAATGATTGCAGTCTCTGCATGAGTGACTGGCTCAAGGAATGCTTGCTCCGCCTGCACAAGTCAATGCTACTGCATATGATCAGATTGCAGTCTTTGCATGAGGGACTGGTGCAAGGAATGCTGGCCCCGCTGGCACAAGTCAATGCTGGTGTAAATGATTGCAGTCTCTGCATGAGTGACTGGCTCAAGGAATGCTTGCTCCGCCTGCACAAGTCAATGCTACTGCATATGATCAGATTGCAGTCTTTGCATGAGGGACTGGTGCAAGGAATGCTGGCCCGCTGGCACAAGGAATGCTGGCCGCACCGCCACAAGTGAATATTGGTGCATATGATCAGATTGCAGCCTTTGCATGAGGGACTGGTGCAAGGAATGCTGGCCCCTTCTCCACAATTTAATGCTGCAGCATTTGATCAGATATGCAGTCTTTGCATGAGTGACTGGTGCAAGGAATGCTGTCCCCGCCTCCACAAGTCAATGCTTGCCCCCTGGATTATCCCGCCCCTACAGAACACACTTTGGCATCTGCTGTTAGCATCTAGGAATGTCACGGGGGCCCTCTTGACCTCTGCCAACGGTTGGCTGTACCTATGTCCCTCTGCTTTTGTCACTACGCTTTAACTGATTTCTTTGTACTCACAGTATGTAACTTTGTTTTCCCAATTTCACTGCATTACTGCATTACTGCATTACTCTGTAACTAAGTTCTCAAGTATCCTTGTAATGTCTGCGCCCAGCTACCATCGGGTTTGGTTTTGCGCTATACCAAATAAACAAACAAACAAACAATGCTGGTGCATATGATCAGATTGCAGTCTTTGCATGAGTAACTGGCGCAAGGAATGCTTGCACCGACTCCACAAGGCAATGCTAGTGCAGTCTTTGCATTCTGCGCAATTCTGTGGCATCTCTATTCTAGCACCTCTTATTTTCCTTGTTTGATGGTTTATCAACCAATCATGCTTTTCATATTTTATGCATCCCTGTATGCACCGCGGATGCATGCAATCTGGTAAGATAGCTCAGCCGGTTGAGTGCTAGCTCCTGTGAACTGAGTGTGATCTGCAGGTTGTAGGTTAGAATCCCGACAAGGCCAACTCACATTTCATCGTCCATTGTCAATAAAAGAGTACCACCTTTGGCTGGGTGATAATTGAATGTAAAGGTAATGTAAAGGTTCTATACCCAGCTCTTTGGTGAAAGTGCTAAGTAAGTAGTAACTGATTATCATTAATCAGTGTCCACATTCTTTTTGTAGAGAGCCAGGAGAACAAGTAGTGTGCTCAAGAGGCCCCTCCGGACACCTCCTCCCTTGGTTGACCTCCAAGACCTATGGTCCACGAGGTCACTGGCAACGTGCAACAGCCGTGCCACTGATCACTGGTGGGCAGCAGCAAGACTTTCCCCTCAAGATGAAGGAGTGGGCTTCTTTATAGCTTTACTTGGACAGGACACTTGTTTACAGCAATTAGAAATCAAGTATATGGGTCAATGCAGGGCGCCATCACATGCCCTGCAACCCCTGCACAATCTCCTTCACCCCCCTAGCTCTCAGTCCAATAGCACGTGTGTCACTCACTATCCTGCCAGTGGTGGGTGGCTTGTTTCATGGCCAGCACCTGGTTGCTACATATTAGCTCATTTACACCTTCCATTGACGCCACAGCTCATTTTCATTCCTTTGTATGGAGGAGAGGAGGGGCGGAACACAGTTTGCATGTCCGTGCACTCCGCCCCCCCTTCCGCTCCACCATACAATTGCCACAGTATTTTCACCGACATGCATTTTAATGCCCTGTAAATGCTGGGGATACATATGCAGCCCTCCTGCTTTATGCAACAGCATAAAAACTGGCGGAGTCAGCCGAGTCTCTGGGCTGATCATTCTGTTTGTTCTACTGTGCTGTGGCTGCTTAGCGCCGACACCCTCAGTGGGGTGGCACGGTGGCAGACCTTGTTGCTCCCAATGCCCCCCCCAGCTCTCATTCCACATTCCGACTCTCACTCCTGCCCAGCTACCCTCCTCCCAAATTAGCCCAACCCCCATCCACCCAAAGGATAGGCAGAGACCAGTAGGATGAGTGGGAGAAAAAATTGCCACAGCAAACTTTATTACACATAAAGTCAAGAGTTAGCTTACAGGTGTTCCGTTCACGCTCAGGATTCTGCGCTGAGAGCAAGCAACTTTCCCCCCCCCCGCCCCTTCGGGTCCTTGGGGGACCCGACGCGGGCGCCCAGTCCCTTCTTCAGCAGTCCCTCTCTACCCTTTGGCAATTTCTTTGTTTTGCAATTTTCTTTTCATTTTTCTTTCCCCAACGCTATTTAAGTGCAATTTTATTCTGTGCTTTACTTTCTTTCCATTCTCCATTTCTGCTTAGGCTCCTTCTAAAGGATGCGTTCCGGTCTCCTTTTCCCCTTTTTGCTCCCTTACCCCTGGATTCCCTCTTCCCGTTTCCCCGGGTTGGCTTATTAATCATTGTTAATTATCTCTCCCCAAACAGGTCTTCCTCCAACCCATCCTGCCAGGGAGCCCCTCTCCCCCCTTCCGCCAAGACCCGGGTCTGCCCTAGCTCTCCCCGCCTTAGTTGTCCCATTCCCTCCGGCCCCTCTACCCCATGGCACCCTCCTGTTCTCGAGAGCCCCATCCATCCAGCGCTACCTACCCCCCCAGAGCCCAGCGACCTTCTTATTCCCATCCTCTTCCCCTGCCTTTAGCTAAAGAGGGGTCCTCCCCAACTATCCCCCCTGCTCCTCCTGGCCCCTACCCCCCGCATTCCAAGGCCCCCCCTCCCCCGTGTTTCTTTTACAACTGCTTGAGCTGCCAATCTCGAATGCCCCCCCTTCTCTTGAGCCCCCCCTTACCAACCCCTAATCTCCCATGGGCCCCCCTTCCCCTCAGTTTCCAACCCACTTGCCGGAGCCCCGTTTACTGTGAAATCTTTCAATTCACCCCCCCCCTTGCTGACTTCATTGTTTCTTTCCATTTTTTGTTTCCATCGATGCACTTCCCGTTTCCCCCACCCACTTTTGGAGTTGGAAGGTCTTCCAAACCCCCTAACCCTCCCCATTAACATGGGCCTCCCCTGAGTCTAATACTCCTGGGCGCCGTTCATAATAAACTGATGGCTGTGCAGTTCCCCTTGTGGTATCCGCCAGTACTTTCTACGGGAACACCAGGTAACATCCGCTGGGCTTGTCTGCAAGAGACCTGTTGCTGCGACCGGTGTCTCAGCCACGACTCACAGCGGGCCACCGGCCGCAGTGAGTTCCCCCTCATGCACCTGGTCGCCTGAGCTGCCCCAATCCCCAGCTATGATCCAACAATGTTCTTTTGCCCCCATTCATTCCATTCACAACAGACATGGCGGCCCTCCGGACAAAACCGGTGGCGTGATGAATAGTGTTGAGGCCTTTCCTGCTGCCGTTCTTCCTGTTTGCTTGATCGCTTGTTCCGTACTCCATTGCAGGAGGGCCAACTGACCTGGCAGCGGCGTGCCAAAATTAGGTCTTCCCTTGACCGTTCCGTTCTGCTTCCTTAGCAGAGGCCCCCTCCCAAGTGCTTCAGGAGGGAGCGTTTCGGGCCAACTAACGGCCTTTTTTAGTGGGGTTTTTTCGTTTGCCCCCCCTTCCTTGTGGGCCCTCAAATGTAAGCATTTGGATTACTTCTGTTGTTCCATCTGGCTAAGCAATGGCCTAAATTACTATTAATTTAATTGACTGGTTTTTTCTATGTCTTAACCTTTCAATAACAGGGAATCCTGCAAATTCTTCCACCCCCCCGTGTACGCTCTAACAACGCCCACTCCCCTTTCCTTTCAACCCCCCTGACACTGTGCGTGTTATCAGCCCCTCCTGTCGCCCACCTCCCTTTACCCCCCCTTCATACGCCCGCCAGAGCACCCCTCTCCTGCAAGAGAGAGAGGGGGATCCGGATTGCGCACCTACCTTCCCCCATAGCTTGACCCGCGCTATTGGCCATCCCACTTCTACAGCCGGGGGCGGAGATTGCGCCCGTGACACTCCATAACTTACCCCGCCCAGAGCAGGGAGGCTTGCCCTTGCAGCCAAGCCCGCAATGCTTCCGTTTGCCCACAGCTAAACCATGCAAGGACCTGGTAAATGTTAACCTTGCACCCTGTGCACTTTGGCCAGAGTATGCTTGCTGCACCTTCGTCCTGTCTGATACTAAGATGAGGCGTGCTGAAACCCAGCAGCTTCTATGGTCGTGCCCACGGATTGCACCTGTATTGCTCTGTGTCGTTATGCTTCCTATGCGTGCCTGTTGCTCCTGGCCCCGTAATCCTGAAATGCTCTGTTCTTGGATGCTAAGCATACAGGAAAACTCTATTGCCGTTGGACACCTTTCCCAACTATCCTATAGGCATTTGAAAGAGTAACCTATGAGCCTACCAGCGTGCCCATCTTGGAATGATAACCTTGACTGCAATTCATTTCTGTGGTTGGTTTAGTCTAAGTGACATTCCCATTATCAGAATCGTGTACTCTTCATAGAGCAGTTTACGTCCCCCAAGATAGTAAGTATTTCACGAGTAGTTGAAGGGCTTGGCTTCCTAACCCAGTGGCCTAACTTCCCTCCCCCGCTTCTGTCCCCCTCCTTGGGCTGGGTGCATAGGCTACATGTCCTCTAATGCCGGGGTATATCGTCGAATTGGTTTATTCTGTGATTTGTCTCGAGGGTCGCTGTGCGACTCATTCCCACCTCTCGTGAACCTTGCACACTAGCCCTTGTCCTAGTATTGGTCATTTGGCAACAATTATTAGCATTGTATCCCTTACAGTTCCCATTGTCAGCATCACACGACCCTTTAATCCTGTCTGCAACTCCCAGCCTTGGCCGCACCAGCGACCTCGAACGTTGCTTGTATTCTCCACCTGGCGACACCTTAAACGTGCGCCAACTGCACATGAATGGGCCCCGCAGCCAAAGAGTATTGCCAACCATGTACAATAACCTGCCCAACGCTGGCGGCACATCTCCCCCCCTGTAGTGGACCCGTAAGCGAGACTGCCCGCCTGCTAGTCCTGTGATCAAATTTGTTGCAAGCCCATCATCACCCCCATCCCTATTGAACATTACAGGCCTGTGCACTGTAACTTCCTACTCGCAATCCTACCTACCACCCCCCCTTGCTGGCTTCGCTCCCTACCATCACATCTGTGTATCTTCAGTAATGTAAAGGCCACAGTTGTGCCATGCCGACTTGGTCCTTTAAGGCGGTGTCAAGCCTCCTTATCAGCGGTCCCTCTCTCACACCCTCCCAACACAACCTGCGCAGCGGTGCTATTGCCTACTTGTGACCCCTTAACCTGTCAACGGCTCGCAATGAGGGATAGGCGGGCAACCGGTTGTTCGCTGGGCGGAAACATGCATCCGTCCAAATTAATAGCAAACCCCTGTGTGCTGCAATGCGCCAGAAAGGAAATGCCATGATCCCCCCAACCCCTCGGCATCCCCAACCTGAAGCCCGTCGAACACCACAGGCCTCTTCCCCGTTCTAATCCACTGAGCAGCCCTCATCCAAGGCCTTACCCCACGTGCCCCAACACGCCCATCAGGACCCCCATCCGTATCAGACCTAGCGACCTAGCTAACGTGAAATGCATAAACCTGTTCCCATTCCAAACCCACAACAAAGTACCTATTTTACCTGGATGACATTCCATGTGCATCCCCGCCCCATGCCGCTTTTTACATGCTGCATATCCCAAATTTAGTAACCAGGGCCCCACGACCCTGCCACCACTTGAAATTACCGCGCCCTCGCACCCCCCTCTCCCCGGTTCCCGAGTGGTGCCTCATACCGTATTGCGATGCCCACCCGATTACATTACCCTCGTAGGCACGCTAGCCTTTTCCCTTGTGGCTAAGGCCCATCATGTTAACTCCCGTACGCTACTGAGCTCCCCTGCCCCCGATCCAGACAGCTGTCGACATGCCCATTTCTTGTGAGGCCTGCCCACCCCCTTCCTCTTAACCTGCTGCGAGGCCTCGCTGCTGCCCCTCTAACGCCCCGAACCCAAACCTAACGACCCTATGCCCTCATCCAACCAAACCTGCATATCCTTAAATTTACCAATAACCCCAGTGCTGCACAGCACTGAAGTAACCTGGATGCTCGGGGCATTGTACGCTAAAATGCTGTTACCAGGAAAACCTGTTTTGAAATTACTCTGTTCAACACGTGTATTGCACTTGACGCATGTGCACTTCTCGAATGTTATTATCTTAACTGGGTCTCAGTTTCGAGCAGTGCGTAATTGCCTGATTCATCATTGGCTCTCTTTAAAAACCTGGACTAGAGATTGCAATAGAGTGACCTTCACCAAAACATTTCACCTAACAATGAACAAAGCAGAGCCACAATAAAATATAGTGACTATTCTCCATCAGAAAGCACTGAAAGTGAGAAACCCCCCCACCCCACCCAGCACTGTATACCATTTACACCGTTTACAGCCCCAAACCGTGTTCGCCCTATTTAAAATCATACGCACCCTGCCTTTCAATTACCAGCCAAGCCCCCCATTCCTAGTTTTCTACATTGCAGCACCGCCTAATGCGTTTTGTTTTCCACACCCAGTTAGACACATGGCAATTACCCTACATAGCACCCAACCCCACCTAGCTGGCAGCCTCGTGTACATACGGGGGCCTGCTTCCATGCCCCAACATGTCTCAACTCCGCCCCCCCCTTTACCCTCTTACCCCTCCCTTCCCCACGGCCCGACTCCTCGTCCGCACCATACCTTCGTGCACGAATGATGGTTTCTTCGCCACCCGATTCCTACACCGTATTTTCCACCGTCATAATCAACACCATGTAAATAAATTACGGCTAAACCCCGGAATCCCCACCTGTACCATGCCGAAAACCTGTTAATCGCAACCCCCCGTGGGACACCCATTGAAACCAAGCCATCTAGCCACTCCTTTGCGCACCCTGTTGGTTTGCCCCCCTGATTGAATTGAAATTGTGTTCCATTTTCCCAAATATGCCAAAACATCGCCTCTAAATATCTTAGTTCTGTTCCTTATTCCGAAAGTAGCAAAACATGCCGTTAACTATATTTGGCCAAGAGTTAGAGCCGGGCGCAAAAGATTGTTCTAAAATCCACCAACGGATTTGTTGTCTTTTATTTTAAACCCAATTTGTACAAACATCATTCGTTGTCCCGCTACACATTGAATACATTTCAATATTAATCCTTCTGAATTAAGATAAGCAAAGTGAATGAACAACATTATGTACCACTTCTCTAGTTCGAAGGTGTTTCCTAAATATATTTTGAATAAATCGCACCCAAATGTATATCTCCCGGTCCCATCAAGGAATTTGATTTTAAACTGCACAAAATGATGTGCTACTTTGCTCTACAACTGCACCAAATCATGCCCAACCCGCCCTGTACGCCGTGACCATGGGCCAATATAGCCTTTTATAACTTAAGAACCTCGTGGTTGTGTTTTTTTGTAATAAAATTTTTTTTTTTTTTTTTTTTGTATTTTTATTTTTTTTTTTTTAGCGCTGCATCGTGTTCTAACCAGCAATTGCCCCATTGAATCACCCCCAAACGTGATAAGCCTTTGAGTGCAGTTCCAATCAACCAATTGCGGCACCCCTCAGACGCATACATTTTCCGTCAGCAGCTTGGGCCCCGTACCTTGCTCCCCACGGACTGAAACCAAAAAGTACACACTGACCCAAAACTTATCTCTCTTACGACGACCCTGCCTGCATCCTTCGCCCCCTCCCAATCGCTTTTGGGCCTCTATACCCGCCGGTCCCGTGGCACCGAAAGAATGCAGGCTGAACCAACCCCCCCCGCCCCGCCGTATCCGGTAGTGTGTATACCATCGCCCATCCCCGGTCTGGCCCCTTTGCTGTGACGACCAAACTGAAAAGCCCATATCCAACTTGCCCAAGACTATCTTCCCGCTTTTGCATCACTGTGCGCTCCAGACCTCGACCGCTCCCATCCCCCAAACGCCCCCATGTGCATGCCATTAAACCCTCCCCCTGAGCCATCATGGTGTCCCCCCCACCCCCCCCGCAACCCCTGGGCCCTGCTGTACGGCAGCGGAACCTTGGCCAATGTCCGGTTGACTAGTTCACCTGATGCAAATACAATTTTATTTTTTATTTATTTTTTATTTTTTTATTTTTTTTCTTTCAATTGAAACAACCAATGCGTATTCGAGAGGCTACCATTTCGAATGCCATTTGCCCCTACCTAGATTGGCCTCTTTGCTGCGTCCTGCCCATTCTTCCCCTCCTACCTCTCCATCAATCTTGCACTACCCTGAGCGTGCCGACAACTCCCCCATCGCCTTTCGGAGTCTCATAATACCATCCCGACATTAGCACTGTGCCTCTTTGTAATAACCGAATTGACATCACGTTTTCTGACCTCCTGAAGCATAACTCTCGTTGACCTTGCATTTTAGCACTAATAATAGGCAAGCTGTCCCATTCGATTATCAGACCCCCCCCTTCGGAGTCTCTTATATATTGCATGCAACCGCATGTCCCCTTGCAGTAACGGTAATAACACCTCCTGACTCCGCCCCTCAAAACATCTCTCTCCCCTGCCCCTCGACCATTGCCAGCACCTCTTGTGCATCGCACTTCGAAGCCCCACCACCAAGTGGCCCAATTCTCTTCCTATGCCCCCCTGCTCGTTTGCATTAACTGCGTCAGAATTCGCCCCCTCCCCCACCTCTCACCAGCGCTACCCGTGCCTCAGTGAGTGTTCCCATTCTAACTTCTTACTGGCGTGTTAGTTGGCCTGGCTCCGTGCCGCTTGGAACCTAAATCACCAGCGACTTTGTTAACACACAATTGCTCAGCCGGGTGTTGGGAAGGGTGGACACGGAAAACACATATATGACCCATGTAGTGGGCATTTGTTAACATAATACGGTTGTGCATCTTTTGTGGGGGACTCAGAGCGCATGTAAGCGCGGCTCCAGGAGTGCTTCCCGCCCCCCCCGCCTTATTCCTTCACCTGAGTGCACCCCCAGCAGGCCAGCGGGCCAACATGGTGCCCTTCCCCCACCCTAACCTACCTACGGCGACGCGACCCGATAAATCTATGATGCGTCCCGAGAAATCGTTTCCACTTTGACCCGCGTGCTACAGG
The DNA here is from genome assembly GCF_040938575.1 of Ambystoma mexicanum. Classification (NCBI taxonomy): domain Eukaryota; kingdom Metazoa; phylum Chordata; class Amphibia; order Caudata; family Ambystomatidae; genus Ambystoma; species Ambystoma mexicanum. The sequence continues at coordinate 79,910,168 of NC_090927.1, read as the reverse complement.
CCCCCGTAATCTTCTGCGTTGCCATCCGGCAGCTAAACAATGTACCAGCTCGCCCCATGCCAGGTTGCCCCTCACTATTTGGGCCTGTACCTGCCTTTGCGCCGCGGCGGCCGCACGCACACTCGCTCCACCTCTCTGCATTCCTTCCTTAACCACTCCGGCCCCAGCTGCCTAACTTGCCGACTCCGACTGTGTTCTATTCTAATAACACCCTCGGGCCCCACAGTTAAGCATTTATTCTACAGCCTAGAGCCGATGCACGGAAGCAGCACGTCTCTTACCCCTATAACCAATTGAGCTATAAAACTGGCTTTCCTCATTCTCGTACCTCCTATCTCCTTATCAGCACTGCGACTCTCCTGCCCGACTCGAACCGCGGCTCCTTCCTCACGCGAACCTCGAACTCCTTCACACGAAACCGGAGCAGGAATCGAATCCACACGAACAGGAGCTGCAACGTCGGCGAGGAGCCGGCAAAGAGAGACCCCGCGACCCTTGTCCAGGTGTATTTATAGCGCCAATGGGCGCGTGGGAGATGACGTCATCCACCCCCACTTCCCCTCCCGACTCCTCATGCCGCCGTGCCGCGTGAGGCAGTCGGCACTAAGGGGGGCCCCCGCCGAGGGGCCCTCCTTCGTAGTGCGCGGGAGCCCGTCGGTTGTTACTGCGAGCACCTGGAGGAGGAGCCGGTGCAGGGACAGTCCTTTCTTGCTGCCCATAAAACATCCCAGCGTCCGCGATAAGAAGCTGCCGATCCCCTGAGCTCTGTCCAACTTGCTGATTACAAGTTGAAGGAAGCCGAACATGTAGAGAAACTTGAAACCGGATTCCTCTGGTGCAAGAATGCTTGATGCCGCCCCGCTAACACAGCAAAAGCTATTGCACCAATCTCAACTACGGCGTGAACCGGAGCAAGAGCCTGAGGCCTCTTGAGGTGAGTGTAATAGCAGCACTGACTGTGTTTGTATCAGAAGGCATTGATATATCACAACAGCTTTCTCCTAGTGCTGCATGTTCAACACCAGCGAATTTTCAATGAAGCATTCAAGCAAAATGTATGACAGTTCCCATTGAATGTATTAAAACTAATATGACACACTTGGGGAATTCAGGAGTTACTCCGTTTCTTACGGCGGGTACATCCGCAGAGACAGTCTTTACTTTTCACGAAACGGACTGATGTTTCCGATTGTGACCTTCTAGAGATTAGCAAATGTACTGATAAACTGTTGATTGCAACGCAGGAGCACAATGCTGAACACAATGAAGAACCCTTGAATGTTAGCCAAAGCCTCCCGGACCTTCTGGGAAGTGCACCAGTGATGCACAGAGAGTCGACAATAAATTGTCTTGCTGACACTGCAAATCTAAATGTGCCTGAGTTAACTCAGAGAAACAGTATTGAGGATGAAGAAAGGGATCAAGTGGATGTTATTGATGATCCTGGAAACATAAGGTTCATCCTTTGAGTGAAAACACAATGCATCCTGAGAATTCCAATTTGAACTCTTCAGGGCCTAATATGAAAGGGGCAATCTCTCATACCCCTCCCTTTTCGCAAATAGCAGCAAGAGAAGCAAGACTATCAGAGCGATTAAAGGCGGACTTCCTAATTGTTAAAAAGAAATTAGAACGCTCGAGTGGGCTCTCTGCGAGGAAAGGTGATTTTGAACATTCTTTTTTACCGATACCTGCTTGCAGTGTGAAAGACGGGAGATCTGGTAATGTAAACCTTTGTGTATCAGAAGAAATATCGAAAATATGCTCACCGGCAAAATGTGGAAAGGAAAAAATGTTGACCCCGGATATGCAAAGGAATGGAAAAAAAGCATATTCCTTTCATCTACGTTCACCCAAAATGCGTAATGAGGAAGTGGCAGAGAAAGGTTTGGCTCCACCTGTAACTAACGAAAAAGTGGATTCCTGTTTGCCACAACAAAACACAATTAGTCTAGAATATGGCAATAAACAACACTTATCTGTTGCAGCTGGCATTCAAAAGCATAATAATGTTATGGCAGCAACTTCATTGGCGTTGTCTCCATTCATCAAAATATATGAATCACTACATGAGGCCTCAAAAGATCAGATTTCAATATTGGCACTAATTAACAGTAGAATAAGTGCACTAGAATTAATATCGACTCAGTTGTCCAAAAGATTAGATTTAGAAGCAGAAAATACTTCTAAATGGGAATATCGATTAAGTGAGATTGCAAGCAATGAAAGACTACAAAATAAGGATTTGATGGAGGCAGTAATGTAAAACGTAAAATGGATGAGGCATAACACTACTGGGGTGAGGACTCAAAATAACTTATATGATTGTGTCTGGATCAGAAAAAAAAGACTGTGTAACAAACTTAGTCCAACAGGTGACTGAGTTAAATAAGCTCAAACCGCAATTGGGAGTAAAAGAGAACTTATCACAGGTCAACTGCGATATCAGTCAAAGTAAACCTTGCCACGTAGTTAGCGACGATGACCCAGCTCCTGTTGTGTTAGTTGAAGCAAAAAAACAGACAACGATGTTGATGCAAGCCAAAGTCAGGATATGTCTTCAAAAATGGTGAAAATTCAAGTATCAAAGCCCACGGGCCTGAAACTGACTACTTAAGTCCCAACACTGTGGATTGGGTGCAACACTAGAGAATCCAGGTGTATCGACAAACATGACGTTTGGGATTTAAAAAAAAATGCTCCGATAGCTGGTACTGTAAAATCAAAACAAACTGAACAAACTAAAGGCCCAAGGAAGAAACTACTGGTTGGAAAGAACAATCAGTCGAGCCACTCAAAAAAGTTCATTTGTAATTTAACAACGCCTCCTCCAATTTCTATGTTTGAACAGGGCTACCAGAAGCCTAAAACAAATATTGGCCCAATAATTGGGTTTAAAGAGCCGTTAGAATTAAAAAAGCAGCAGTCACTCTGCAATCCTAACAAAAGGCCAAGACTGGATGACGTTTCAGTTGAAGAAATAGACTCCTTCAATTCAGAAGATCTGGCCAATCTATCAACTTATACTAGTGGAGATGAAACAGTGGAAGAGTTTTCTGATGTAACGAGTGGCATTTTGGCGACGGTTGCAGATAATGTAAGCCCTAAATTCTGCTCTATAAAGATTGGTAGCGACTCGCCATTGCAAAGAAGATTTGAAGTTCCTAAAAGGAATCTCGTAGCAAAAAGAACAAGTATTGAAGGAAGAGCATCACTAAAATGAGGGCAAAATAAACAAACTAAGATAGCATCACCGGTTTTGTTAAATAAGAGACTAAACCCAAAATTCACAGATGCCCAGGAAAAGAATAAACAGAGAGATGATGGAAAGCACCAGAATGATTGTGCCAGTACTGGTAGGATAAATAATAGCACAAGAAAATTTAAACTTGAATATATCCTGCGAGACAAGGTGGAAATTAATCTAAATAGGAAAAATATAATGAGTCTTCTAAATTGTGTTCCTTCACAAAGAACAATAAAATCGGAAGATATTAAGATTGTAGAATACCTGTCAGAGACACTATGATCAAGTATTGCTTCACGTTCATTCCTACTTGGTGGCCAATATTTTAAAAGCAGCCAAAATGGAATTACTTACACTGGGCTATGAAATTGGATATGCTAGTGACTGTGAAGCTTCGTCCCCAATAAAAAATGCAGGCATCTGACTTGGATAAAGAGGATGAGCTAACCAAGAATGAATCAAGGAGAGGCGTTCTTCAGCCTCAGTTTGAGCTAAATGGAATTGCTCAACGTTTCTGCAGACACCCGAGTAAGGATAAAAGAATGGAACAATTGAATAACCAAAGATGATTCGAGGTGGACTCATACTAGGATAGCAAGTCAAGACAAGTGGACCATCATTCGTTAATTTCATGGAACACACATGGATTTGTCCATTTATTGCAGGATGATGAATTGAAAACTGCTGATTAACCTGTTTGTTTACAGGAGACGTGGATGCGAGTCTCGTCAGTATGTGAAGGCTACACAGTTAATTTAAATCCAGCTTCGAAGAAACAATGTGGTCGTCCTTTCTCCGGACTTCTGATATTAATGAAAGACATTCCCCGGTGGACATTGTTAAAATTCTTCCACCCTAATCCGTGTGTTCAGGGAATATTTATCCAAATATCTGAAGGCGATGCAGGTTTGATCAGCAACATACTCTTAATAAGATTTCCACCAAACAGTTCCTTTCCTCAATCTCAAGATTGGTGGACGATTTTGTACTTGGGTATGGGAACTGTGCGGTGATAATCTGTGGCGATCTGAACTATTCATGGTTGATGGTGATGGTCTTATAAAGAATTGTTATTCAGAAGGGGATTGTAGTCGAGGGAAATGTTGGCTGAACACTATGAACGCAAGGAATTGTGAAATGCTTAATGGACAAACTACCGGTGACATTCCGGCTGGTTACAACTGGCATCGTCACACACATAAAACTTTAGATTATATTTGGACAACAAGTTGTTTTAAAAGAAAGATCATAAAATTGAGGATAAAAAAATGAGAAAGTGATCATGATGCTGTGGTTATGCTTTGGAATGAATTCTCACCAAAGACTGAACTTAATGGAAACTATAAGCAACAATTGGAAATAAATCAAGGCCTAAATCAGCTCAGAATGAAACCGGCAGATATTGCAAACTTAACTGAACAATTTACGATTTACAACATAGAGAACGGAAGTGATGCGGATTATGACGCACTTCTAGTTCTCTACAAAACAAAAAAGAGTGGTCTTAGGTCTGATCATATGACGCATTCTCATCCATTTAGCAAACAAATAGCTGAGGCAAAAAATGCCTTGAAGGAAGATCTGAAACGTTTCAAAACTGAAGTCTCAAATGAGATGTTGTAGATCATGATGAAAAAACGTAAGCAGAAATACAGAAATTGGATGTTAAATTTCAAGCTTATGCGAAGACAAGAACAAGCTGAATCAATGTTAAACAATAATAAACTCAGGTACTCAAGCACAAAAGGCTAATCTAGAAAATGGGGTAAAGGAGTCTGCATGGATTGCACATTTCTCTGCAGTATTTCAAATTTAAAAAAAGGAACTCAAAATACATGATAAAGATCCAGATATCGAATGGAAAGTGCCCTATACTAAAGAAGATATTGGAGAGGCAATCATGAAATTGAAAAACTCAGGTGCAGCTGGACCTGATGGGATTTGTAATCTGATGTTAAAGAAGCACAAATCTAGTTGGGCTATGTTTATCGAGCTGCTGTTCCAGGAAATTAGGAAGTTGAAAAAGATCCCCAGTTCTTGGCAATCTGCGGTGGTTGTGCCAATATTTAAGAAAGGTGATCGTGCAGATCCGGCCAACTACCGACTGATTGCCTTATTAGATGTTATCGGGAAAATATTTGCAATGTTTTTGCAAAAACGACTTGCAAAATGGGCCAAAGACAATAACATCATAGATTTAAGACAAACAGGTTTTACCAAGGGTGTCGGAGTAGAACTGAATTTGATTCTGTTAAACTTCTTAAAATTGGAGGCACTAAAGAATAAATGAAATTTATACTTGGCCTTTATCGATATGCGGCAAGCATTTGATCGGGTAAGTAGAGAAATTCTTTGGAAAAAACTGCAAAAATGGAAATGTCCAGAAGATCTACTTCAGATGATAAAACAACTTCATACGGCCCCACTCCAAGATGGCCTCCGGACTGTGAGGACGTACTCCTCGAGTCCTCCGTCCAGGCAGAGAAAATAAATGGTGAAAACTGCGGCTGATGAAGCTCTAAGCAACTCAACGGCGAAGCTTAGTATGCGCGTATTGAGCTCCCAGACAGCACACACCGGAGCGAGGGATCTGATGCGGGCGTAGGTGCTCACAACATTCAGGCGCGCACTCAGTGGGGAGAGTGCCAGCCCCCGCCAAAGGCCGCGGAGAGAGGCAGGAAGACCGCGACCGGCAGACACACACGCCCGGTCGCGGATGCCCAGAGGAGACACCCTGCCCCAAGACAACGAAGCCCGAGCTCCCGCCCTGCAGCGCTCCTCGGTGGTGCAGCGGAGCCTGCGAAGCGCCCGTTGGAAACCTCGGAGGGAGGCAGGTGTCGAGTAGCCCAGTGCGCCCTGTTGCGGTCTTCCAGGGAGGCAGGTGGCCCAGAGACAGCAGCGACAGGCAGCCCCAAGCCCCTAAGCAAACCGCAGCAGAAGAAGCATAGCACACGTGGACCGAACACCCGGATAGCGTGTGCAGGAGCGGGCGCCGGAGCCTGCATCATCCAGGCTCACTCCCAGCGGTAAGGGCGAGCTCAACCCCGCCAGAGGCTGGAAAAAGAGGAAGGAAGATCAGGACCGACAACCCCACGCACCCGGGTCAGTAGCGACGGGCACTCCTGCATGCCCATATGTGGTCGACCGAAGCCCGACCCCCATTAAGCGCGCTCCCTGAAGTAGAGAAAGGTGAGCGGTGGGGGGGAACTCTTTTCATCCCCCAGCCCGACAACGGGCCACTACGGTGCGGAGCCCGCGAGGTGCCAGCGGCTTCAGCAAAAGGAGCTCCAGTGGAGTGGGGAGAGACAGAGGTGCGGATGGAGAGGGGAGCGGCAGACGTTGGGGGGGAGTTCTTCTCATCCCCCAGCTCGACAACGGACAACTTCGGTGCGGAGCCCGCGAGGTGCCGGCGGCTCCAGCAAAAGGAGCCCCAGTGGAGCGGGGAGAGACAGAGGTGCGGACGGAGAGGGGAGCGGTAGACGTTGGGGGAAGACCCGAGACATTGTATGGTCTGAAGGAAGAAGTGCTACACGCGGCAAGGACAAACGGGGACCTCACGATCAACGGGTCCTATATACAGCTATACCAAGACCTCGCCTGGATCACTCTTCATAAAAGGCGCCTAATGCAACCAGTCACAAAAGCTCTTCGGACACACCAAGTCAGATATAGATGGTTGCACCCGTTTGGCCTGTCATTCACATGGGAAGGCAAACAGAGGAATATTAGGAACTGTGCAGAAGGTCTAGCTCTCCTACATCTGGAGGACGAACAACAGGAGGCTCCCGAACACCCTCGGCCGAACGCACCAGGTCAGCCAAGCAAACCATGGGAATGGTCGACGGGGAGAAGGCAAAGACGAGGGAGAAGCGGTAGGTCGGGCAGTACCCAACCAGTTCAAGTTCGCGAACCAAAAAGCCCACCAGATCCGAATGCAGTCAAGCACACAGACATTGAGTGAAGCGCCACTTAAAAGTAAGAAGGCCGCAAAAGAACTCTGAAGCGCCTGCACGGAGGTAGGAGGTCATTAATCTTGGAACCAGGGTCGGAGTTATACTACTTCTGACCTACGTGAACTGGAGGGAATCTAGAGGCCTTACATCCGTTGGTTCAGCGGAGGAGCCCATTAGGGGCCCAAGCCTCATACTCTCCCAGGATGGGGGGGAGGAAAGGGGGGGAAGGGGTGGGGAAGCATTCGAAGTACAAGGAACCCAAAAACTATGAGCAAAGAGGGGCCACCTCCACAACCGGGTTTAATGCGATGAAAACAAAAGGAAGTAAATTCCGGAGCATGACACTGGGTCCATATACTGAATCCCATCTCCTAGGAGCCAATGGCTGATGTGAACATAATCTCGCTTAATGTCCAGGGCCTAAATTCCCCTGCTAAAAGACGATCGATCCTAGGCAGACCATGCAAACGAAAATAGCGATCCTACAGGAGACGAGAGAAGGATGCACAGCAGAGCATTCCCTCTCCAGTTTTTTTCGCCTCAAGTCAGTCTAAAACAAAAGGGGTGGCAATCTTATGTAGCAGGGACCTGGGATTCCACAAACAAAATATCATGAAGGATTGGGAGGGCAGATACCTGGGGGTGAAAGGTACCATCAATGGCCAAATGTACACAATTTTTGCAGTATATGTCCCCAACGATAAACAGGACCAGTATATTCCCAAACTACTTCAGAAGATCGGAGGATGGTGTGAGGGCAGAGTGATAATAGGAGGTGACTTTAACTGTGTCATGGACCCAAAGTTAGATAAATCACTCCCCCCGACGACTGCAGACCAGCGAAATAGACAAGCCCTGGGTAAACTCTTCAGAGACCTGGAGGTGATAGAGACATGGTGGTTCTTCCACCCAGATTGCAAGGAATACACACACTACTCGGCGGTACACAAGGGATACTCTAGAATCGACATGATCCTAGTGTCCTCCACCCTGATCCCCTATGTCAAGAAAATAGAAATCGGAGTCCAATATCTCTCAGATCACGCCCCAGTGGTAACCTACATAGAACTGCAGTAAAAACACGAGTAGGCCCCGTCCACAATGGAGGCTGAATGAAACAATCCTGCGAGACGTAGCGCTTAGGGCAGACATGGAGGAAGTCATAAGTAATTGCTTCCAGGAAAATGACAATGGGGAGGTGGACTGGCGGGTAGTATGGGACGCGGGGAAGGCAGTTGTTAGAGGTGAATTCATAGCCCAAGCAACACAATACTACAGGGAGAAAGCCCTTATAACTCATAAACTAGAGGAAGAGGTGAGAAACGCTGAAAAGCTCCATAAGACCCGTCAGACGTCCAGAGCCTGGCGAGACCTCAAAAAAGCTAGATCCAAACTTGAAAACCATATGGCGGACAAAACAGCGCAAATACTACTAAACGCTAAACAATCATATTACATACACTGGGGAAAGCGAGCAAATTCTTGGCAGCCAAATTACGCAAACAGAAAGTGCGCAACCACATTACCCGGTTGAGAAACAGTAGTGGGGTTCTGCAAACGGGAGATAATGAGAAACTAGAAACGATGGTCCACTTCCACAAAAACCTGCTGTCTAATGGGAACCTGAACGCAGCATAACAAGTATCCTATTTGTCGGCCATAAAACTGCCACAGATTTCCGTTCAGCAGAAAGAACAATTAGGAGCCCCATTCACAACACAAGAGGTGGGGGACGCTATAGCAGCACTATCCAGGGGGAAAGCACCCGGCCCAGATGGTTTGGGGAACGGGTACTACAAAGTGTTCCTTCCCCAGTTGTCAACCCCACTCACTCGCCTTTTCAACCTAATTAGGGATAAAGGAGCAGTCTCAAAGGATATGGGTCACACGGTCACAATTTTCCCCCTAAAGCCGGGGAAAGACCCGGTGGAATGCTCCAGCTACCGCCCCATAGCCCTCCTCAATACTGACGCAAAACTGTATGCTAAAATTCTCGCGAACCGGTTGGCAACAGTACTGCCCGAGATAATACATACAGACCAGGCGGGCTTCGTACGGGGTAGACACACTCAAGATAATGTTAGGTGGGTAATTGATATCATAGACTGGGGCACTAGGAGCGCCCAGAAATTTGCCATCGCTGAACTTGATTCCACACGTGCGTTCGACAGCATTGACTGGAAATACATAAGCTTGGTACTAGATGGTTTCGGCTGTGGGCCGTCATTTACTAAGATGGTCCTGGCTAATTACCAGTTCCCATCCACACACCTAATTGTAAACGGCTACACATCAGAAAGACTCAATATCCGGAGAGGTACTCGGCAGGGGTGTCCCCTCTCCCCCCTTATATTCGCAATGTCAATGGAGCCATTTGCCCATAGGATCAGGGCGGACCCGGGTATTAGTGGGGTACGAATAGGGGAGACCCACATAAGATAGCCTTATATGCAAACAATGTTATACTTTACATGGCAGACCCAAAGCACACACTACCCAACATAATTAAAGAACTGCAGAGATTCGAAAATACATCAGGGTTCACAATAAATCACGCCAAATCCAAAGCACTGAATGTAACCGAGGATAGAAGGAACATAACATACCTAGAGGAACGCTACCCCCTACAGTAGGAAAAACAATCCCTGGAATACCTAGGAATCTGCATCACCAGGACCACAAAAAACCTGCTCAAAGCTAACATCAATCCTCTTTGGAAGCGCCTGCTAGGAGACTTGCAGAGATGGGACCTCCAGGAACTTTCTTGGTTTGCTAGGATAGCAGCGACAAAAATGACCTTGCTACCCAGACTGCTGTACGTGGTAAGCTCCACCCCGGTGGTAATCCCCCCGAAAATGATTCAGCAACTCCAAAATGCCGTGTTCAAATTTATCTGGGGGAATAAGAAGCCAAGAATCCAAAAAAAGATCATGATGCGCCCAACCCTTCTGGGGGGTCTGGGAGTGTCGGATATAGGGAGATACGTCCTAGCGGCCCAATTGGCGCAGCACTGAAATGGGCGGGTAGTGACCCCCTCCCAGGGTGGGGGGAAATAGAACAGTTCGCGACCGACACCACATTACGTGTGCTCCCATTCCTTAAGCCAAAAGCACGAGAGAGGGGAGGCATCCTATTGGAAGCGACAAAGATGACACTTCACACCTGGTATACGGCGATCCATCGCAGAAGGATCAAACCAGGTCTGGGCCCAATGTCCCCTATTATACACAATCCAGATTTCTCGCTTGGGCTCCAACTGAGGTTCTGGGATGGCTGGCAGGGAGCAGACATAGCGTCCTTACGAGACTTGTACCAAGATGATGCCCCACTCTCCTTTGATTTATGCAAACAAAGATTTGGCATCACCGAACAGCACAGATTTAAATATATACAAGTGCGCCACTGGATCTCGCACCCTGCAGTAAAAAGGGCCGGACTACGCCCCCCAGTAGGCTCACGATACGGGAGGGGGCACAGGGAAAAGAGATCACCAGATTGTACAAGTTATTAGATAAATCGCAAGCAGATGAAACCCTCCAATACATGAAAGATTGGGAGCGGGACATGGGGGAGGAGATCACTCAGGAAGAATGGTGCCAAATCTGGAGGAGGGCTCACAAACTATCCAAGTCCACTGCAATCAAAGAATCAGGCTATAAACTATGCTATCGTTGGTATCTGCCCCCAAGTAGAATCCATAAAATGAACCCCACGTACCCTTCAGACTGTTGGCGCCGGTGTGGTGAAAGAGGTGACCTATTCCATATGTGGTGGACATGTCCAAAGATAAAGGTGTACTGGAAAGAAGTTCTGAGTCTAATCAAAGACATAACAGGTGCAGACCTACCTCAATCCCCCAAGGTCATCCTGTTGGGGGCAGTGGCAGAAGGGATATACGCAGCCTCAGGGAACAGAGCGGCCCTCATCACCCACCTGCTGGCGGCAGCAAGGATGACAGTCGCCCAACGATGGAAAACAGTGGAAGGCCCTACAGCCCCATGGTGGTGGATGAAAGTGTGGGGAGTGATGGCGATGGAGAACATTTGCGCCACAAAATCAGGGACATACCTGAGATTCCTAGCCATATGGGATCCACTTCAAGACTACGTGGGGGAGAGGCAGGCCCAATTCTTTAAACCCAGGATTTTAAGAAACATTCACATCAGATAATGACAACAGAAGACACCGAGGAGGGACGGGCTCAGGAAACTGCCTTGCTCTGGTTATAACCTTGACTCAGTTTGGTTCAGTATTTTCTAAAGGTAGAGGGTGGGATAGGGCGGGTGAGGGTGGGGGCACTGGAGGGGGAAAAGTTGGAAGACAATAGTTTCAAGGCCAAAGTTCGGGGAGGTCAAACATTTGGTTCACACAGATGTTAATTTCTGTAATACTGCTGTAACCGAAAGCTAATTGTTGTCTTACAGTTAAAAATGAATGAAAATAAAGTTGGATAAAAAAAAAACAACTCCATACAAACACCTTGATAAAAATAAGACTAAATGGCGATGGAAAACTGTCTGCGAACATCTCCACGAATAAAGGTGTGAAACAAGATTGCCCTCTGGCAGCGCTCATTTTTAAACTATGTATAGCAGATTTGCCAGAGGCATTCATGAACTGTCGCACCTTTCCACCAAAGTTTAACAGCCATGAGATTTCCTGGGCAACATATGCTGATGATCTCGTCCTCGCAGATTCCACACAGATTGGTTTACAGCGTCTGCTGACAGGACTTGAGACTTATTTACGAAACAATACCATGGAAATGAATGCCAGTAAATCCAAAATTATCCCATTTGGGCATAAACAAGAATTGATGGGAAGAAAGTTCAAATGGTATGTTGCGCAACAAGAGTTAGGAAAGATACAGAACTTCCGTTACCTTGGAATCATTTTTAACACCTCAGTGCAAGAACAACAATGATGTGAAGATCTAAAATCAAAAATGACTAGTTTGAAACTTCAAGGCGCAAAGCTTCACCAAGTGTATGGTCAATTTACCTTGATTCCGATCTTCATGTTCTACCGGCAAAAGGTGGTAGCTGCGATTACATTCGGTCGTAAAGGCTGAGCTTAGTTTGGACAACAAGATATGGACTTTGTTAGAAGGTCAATTCTGGAAACGTGTGTTGGAACTTCCATAAAACACTTCAGTGAATGCGATTAGATATGAGCTTGGGTTACAGTCACTGGAATCAGTAGTGATATGGAAAAGTATGTCCTTGTTTAGGAAAATAACTGACGGACTCAGTACCCCAGTATAACATTCTAAAAGAAGATACTAGGAAACCTAACAAAGGGCTACTAAAAGTTTGGTCAGATAAAATGCTAAAACAACGCTAAATATTGGCGCCTCACTGAAATTAGTCCATGAAAATCCAAACGCAGTAAAAAGAAAAACTGAAATATCATGATTGGATGATGACAACTTCTCAAAGTGGAAAATTGAAAATGAGTCTTGATGTGGAAAGTGAGAACCGAGCAGTAGATTTTCTAGCAAAATACCTAACCAAGTTCCCCTCAAAATATCATCGTGACAAATTTATAAGGTTTCGTTTAAATTTGTTGCCTACAAATGAAAATCTATTTGTTAAAAAAACTCCCAACATTATCGATAATAGATGTCAGTATTGTGATAAAGAGAAAGAAAAATTGAGACACGTGATCACCGAATGTCCTATCATCAAAGTTGAGAGAACGATATGGTTGGGAAAGTTCGCTCCTTTAAATGAATATATGAATGAATGGTGGACGGTGATACTGTCCGGAAATAGATTCAGGTTGATATGTGCAGTAATAGATTTTCTTGATAAAATCTTGTTGAGACTAGACGTTTAGCTTCTCTTTATCTAGGTTGGTAATTAGGATTTAAAATGGAAATTTGTAATTGATGTTTTGTAAAAAGTTTTTTGTAAAACTGAACAAATAAAAAAAATAAAAACTGGCGGACTCTGTAGGGATCATTGTACACGCTGCCTGCCATGCTTGCATGCCATGCAATGTATACAATTAAACGGTGCCTACCGCGCATGGTAGGCAGCTTTTTAACTGCAATTGTAAACGCTTCTCGCCATCCGCACATGGTAGGCAGCGTTTACTCATTTGCACCGCATAGTGGAAATATGCAGGGCAGAAGGCGTGTACATGCGTGTTTGCCGACTTTTAACCTGCACATTTGCACTCTGCGTGCAAATGAACCAGCACTTGGCTGTGGGGAGCCGCCTGCGTGCATGTCTACATGAGCGCTATAATGTTCCCCCAACTAGTTCTGGTCCATACAAATCATGTGCTAAAATCCTCTGTGTGCGGTTCAGTCTGGATCCAATTCAGGAACATAGGCGAATAATTGGAGGTTGGGCAGGACTCCTAGATGCTGCTACCAGTGAGGAAGAGGAACCAACAATGGTAGCCCAGCAAAGGCACTTTGAAGGTTTAGGGCAGGGACAGGCAGACAATGCTTGAAAAGAAAGGGTCTTCCAAGTCCAAACATGGGCTTATGTCTTCATTACAGTCCTTCCACTTATCTACTTATCGAAGCTTGAACAGTACTTGCAAGCTGTGCGTTTCCTAAACTGGTGAATGACGGCAAGGAGCTTGCAAATAGCTACTTTGCAGCCTTAAATTTGAGGAGCTTTGCACACTTTGCAACATGAGCACACGTGTGAAGTTCACCACAGGGAGATAGGATAGTAACTTAACGCACATTTGACAGAGATGACAAAGCACCCTTCCTTCTCCACCACAGCACATAGCTGCCTAGAGTTTATTGGGACCCAAAGGAACCAAGGCAAGAACTCGGGTCAAATCCACGGTCCTTCTCGTTGAAGGCTATCACAGTAAAATCCCTTCACTAAGGTACCACAGAAAACCTCATTCATCTGATTTCCCCATTCCCTTATGGCAAACACAACCAGAGTGCCCCATACCTGTTAACTTAGAATCCTAGTGAGGGTACTGTTGGGATGCACATTCAGCTCCCAAACACGGCCAAACAACTCAAGCAAATAAATATCTATTAGCGTATGAGAATGTGAAGGTACGCAGCTCTACGGGGATGGGGGCACAGTTGGGAGCAACAAATGTATCTTCAAGGTAGTTATAGAGGCTTAGTTAGGCCCAGGTATAGGGCATGGGTGATATTGTGTAGCAGTAGTGAAATATAATGCTTAACGCTGACTACGTAGACACAGGGCCGGGTGTCATGATGAATACCCCGGGCATCCAGACCACGTCCATCAGCCCCGGGAGCAGGCATCATGTGCACATTTACCTGATGCAGACCATGCTGCAAGAAGATCCAAGCCCATGTGAGGCCTGGAAGGGACTACTTTACCTTAGGGACTATTTTGTTACTCGGGTGTGGTCGGGGAGGAATACCTACCTGGGACTACTTTGGAGGCTATTTAAACCACGCCCGAAGAGCAGCACACGCTTTGCGTTATTCTGCATCCAGCAGCGTAACGCTCACCGTGCCAGCAGCAGCATCCAGCCTTCTGCGACGCCTGCCTCGAACCTGGAGCACCTAGAAAGAAGGAAAGAAGCAAAGATTAGAACAAGAGTATTACCTGATTTCTTACCTGATTCCGGATTCATCGCATCTTCAAACCAGAGGAAAGACTTTGTTTTAAACGCGTCGCATCGCCAGCAGCAGTGCCGCGCCATACTCACCGTTCCATGCAGCATCTCTTCTATCCGGCGCTGTCTCCATCTTTACATCGCCGAATCCCGGCACCTAAGGGGGACAAGAAACAACAAGGTGAGCAGAGAGAATAGACAGAGACAATCTCTTTAGCCGCCATATGCTTACCTGATTTTACAGCCGGAGGTATAATTCCTCAGCACGCCACATCTTCTAATGCCGCACCTGTAAAATAAGGAGAAAGCAGCAAGTTTAACCCTTGGCATTATTTACCGGACAGTTTTGGGTAACACAGACTTTTACCGGAGCGCTTTCAGCTGTCAATCTTCTTATTGGGTCAAAGCTGCAAGATAAAAGAGGAATTGGACAGGAGTGAATTCCAGACATTTTGAACTCTTACGAACTATATACTTACGGCTCTTCGCCAGGACCTTTGGAGCCAGGATTCATCTACAACTCTTCCAATATCTTCAGGCCAGTGAAGTAACTGGTCATCAACGCGCCCCTGCGTGCTTCGTAGGATGGAGGGCTCATCCTTCAAGAATATAAGGTGAGATTGCTGAGGGCGCTTCAGAGGTGATTCGTGGGAAGGACAGTGGGGGTGCTATCACTAGAATCCACGAGTGGCTAAATCTATCTCTCCACTTGTAGGAGAATATTTCTACGGGCAAAGCAGACAAGATTAGGAGGGCAGATCCAGTCAGTCATCGCTGCACTACGCATCACGTGGGTGGAGGCCGCAGCAGTCCGTGTCCGACCGACGCCCCTGTGGGAGCCAGGTGAGTGTAACACCGAGGTGCAGGAGATACTGAAGCATTGCCATACTGGAAGTGAATTACCTGTTGGAGGTGTTGCAGCTTGGCAAAATGAAGAGTTCAAATCATTTTCCCTTTCCCAAGTCCCAGGAGTTGAAGCTGAGTATAGCGACATTGCTTAATTGTATCAAGCCCGTAGGCCTGTGGAATAAGATTGAAATGTGAACGGCAAAGTGATGGTAGGGCTGCGCCTGTCCCAAAGGACAAATCCATGGGAGACAAGTAAGAGGTCTCGAGCTACCAAAATGCTCAGTGTAGATTTAGAGTACTAGTGCCCCCGGCACAATGGCCGTCCTATTTGAACTGGAAGGTGGCTGGAAAATAGAGTACGTAAATCCTTTAGAATGGGGCCGATGTGGTTCTCGGGAGAGAGAGCAAGGAGGTGTACCGCGGATGGTCAACTGATAAGGGGCGAGCGAGGAGCAGAAAATCCAGTGATTTGTGATATGAAGAGCGAGAGGTGATGCCAATATATCTAGTCCAAAGCTGAAGAGGCATGACTGGGGCATCTACGCGTTTGGTATAAAAAAAACGCACTATTATTTCTAAGGGCAATTTCGCCTCAGAGTTGTCCACTGAGCTCATGCTAATGACCAGGTGCATACCATGTGACTAGGCCAATGGGGCGGGTAACATTCCAGGTAATTTGCCAATCCAATAATTGGATAGGTGACAGAAAATGGGAACCACGTTTTGGAGGGTAGGAGTAGATTAGGATGTGAGACTATAGAGGACTGGTAGTATTTATATAGGTGGTAGCCAACGATGTTGGGGTAATAACACTGTTCATTGTTCTACGGGACCTCCTGATACCTTTTTTCTTTTTGTATACAAAATAAATCTTGTTTTCCTTGCAAAGCGGTGCACCAAGCCTTTTTCCCCTAATGGAGTTTTTTTTATTGTCTTGTTGTCTGGGGGTCTTGCTTTACAGTACTGAGTAATGAACAGCGCCCCTTGGTGATGAGCTGGTATGGCATGACAGAGGCAGGACAATATACCCCATGGTTGTTAAGAATTGAGGATGAAGTTATATCCCTGGGAGAAGAGCAGGTGAGGCATGGCTGAGGCAGGACAATATAAAGTGAGAAAGGAGTTATATCCCTGTGAGAAGAGCAGGTAGGTTGTGGTACGAACGGGACATTATACCCTTAGGTTATTTATAAGTGAGAAGGGAGTTATATTCCTGGGTTGTCAAGAAACAAGCAGAGCACCATATCCTAGAGTGTGTGTATTAGGGAATCTTAGTGAAGATCAGCATTCCCTTTGTTAGGTTCCTTAAGATAACTCATCATGACACCCTGAAGCATAGTTTATTTTCTCAAGAAAACCTTTTCCTCAGGACACAGAGTCATAGGAGAGGCTTCCTTCCTAACTTCCATTCCCTTCATCTGTTAAATTATCCATCCGGACACTTTTAATGTAGTCATCCCTCTTTAGTTTTAGGTCAAGTCCCTAGGCCTTGTGGGAGTTTATCCCATCCATCCTGATGTTGAACTTTAATTCTGTCTCATGGGCTCTGTTGATCATACATTGCATTGGTCCGGTGGTGAGCACTGCTCTACTGCATTTCTAGGTAAGGTGGGTATAGTGTGTCTGAACTAAGGGAAGTCTTTCCCAACACCCCCACTGCTATGATAAAAAGCCATATGGTGTTTAAAGTTACGTACCATCTGTTGGGTCGCTTAGGGCTGTCCTCCTTTACTAGTCTATGGAGGGGGACTTAACACCTTTGATATTTTACTATATGAATACTTGCATCTAGAGTCTGCTTAGAAATCAATATGGTCTTGGGTGTGTTCTTAAAGTGATATAACTAATGGTCAGTCACATGGACCTGGCCTCTGATGGCTAATGTACGGAGGGCAATATGATGCTTTTGTAAAGCTTACTATCTCCGCAGCTGCGTATAGAGACAGCATACAGCCATACCGTTTGGTTATCTGCATAAAGTAATGCACATTGGGTTGGGCTGCCTAGACCTGGCCTCTGATGGCTAGTGTAGTGATGGCAATAGTATGTCTTTTGATAGCTTAGTATTTCAGCACCCACATCTAGAGACTGCTTAGAAAGCCATATGTACTTGAGTGTGTTCTTATAGTAATAAAATCTTGTGTTGGGTCCGATGGCTAGTGTATGGAGGGCAATATCATGTCTTTGGGGAGCTTACTATCTTAGCAGCCACCTCTAGAGAGTGCTTAGTAAGCCATATAGCTCAGATGCCTGCATGAAGTGATATAACTTGTGTTGGGTCAGCTTAACATGGCCGCCCATGGCTAGCGTATGGAGGGCAATATATTTTCTTTTTTTAAAAATATTTATTTACATTTTATTCTTAAAACAAAATAGCTATATCAGATCATTAAGACCAGCATACAAATACAATAGCAATCAGATAAACAAAAGAAATAAAAAACAACACTCCAACAGTGAAAAACAAAATATACCATTTCTAGCCCTCCCCCCTCAAAGTCACCCTATCACATGTTCTGAGTTAATCTAGGAAACTAATCATTAAATGCATATTAATAGTAAAATGTACCAAAAACACAGACTAAATTCACCAAACCACCCATCCCCCTCCAACCCAACTTACAACAATATACAATTCAAAAAAATGAAGAGGCTAGTATCGATCCAAAAACATCCGCCACATCTTCTCAAAAAGATTCACTTTCCCAATTCACCTGTAAATGGTCTTTTCTACATTTGCCAGCTTGTTCATTTCAATAATCCAATCATCCAGAGATGGAGCAACCCTAGATTTCCAACCACGTAAGATTACTTTCCTCCCAACTGCCGCACCTCTGAAGAGCCATTTCTTCTGAGAGCTAGTCAAATCATCCAGTCCCTCATCCCCGCCTAGAATCATTGTCTTAAAGTCAATCCTTTCTCCTAGCACATCCTGACAGGCCCTACAGATTTCCCGCCAAAAAGCACTCTTATGCAATTCCATAACGGATGTTCTATACTACCAACTTGTTGCACACAGCCCCAACATTCATCAGAATCAGACAGACCTCTCTTATACAAAAGTTCAGGACTCCAGTAGACCCTGTTTAATATTTTAATTCGTCTAGATCTCTCACCAATATTAATAGAACAGAGATTAACATTTGTGCACATATTTTGCCATACTTCCGTATTGATCTCGCAACCCAGACTCTCACTCCTTTCTACCCAAAGACTATCGTTCTCCTTATAATTTGCCATAATCAACTTGTATATCCTGCTTGCAAGACCACTCTCAACTGCCCGGGAATTGAGATAAAAAATACCTAGATTCAGATCATTCAACCAATCGACCTCTCCAATAACCTTTTCAATTGTCTATAAGCTCCATTTGAAAAGCCAGGAATACTCCATGTTGTCGTGACTTCCTTGGCCGGAAGCCATCTACCATCTTTCCCAAGATCCCGGATCCAGTTGATCCCTCCCAGGAACCAGACTGGCCAGAATAATGATCTCCCCTTGTATTTAATCGCTGCGTTATGCCAGCTAGAGGCACTTGGCGCTTTTAAAGCATCCACCCCTAACTACCTGTTTAAATCTCTCCAACTGATATGCAGAAATTCAGTAGTGGGATTTTGTACCCCTCCTGCTATCATTGTTGTAGAAAGAATTGTCCTAGGGATCAATGGACCCGCACGGCTACCTTCAGCCATCAACCAGTCATCAGAAACATCTCCAAGAAATGGAACAATGAATTGAGCCGTGAATGCCAGATGGTATGCTTGACAATTAGGTAATCCCAATCCATCCTATTCTAACGGCAATTGAAGCTTCCACAATTTAAGTCTTGGTGGTTTTTGATCCCAAATAAAAGTGTGCTTTAGTCTGTCAATCTCCTTCCAGTAGTGTTGGGCATTCTTCAATGGTATCATACCGAGTACGTAATTGATTCTCGGAGTAGATGTCATTTTAAGAGCGTTTACCTTACCCCAAAGCGACAGATTTAGTATTGCCCATCTCTGTAAATTCATCTTGAAATCCTTGCAAAGATTTTTTTAAGTTTTCATCAACCATGTCCTCAACCAATGGTGTCAACCAGATTCCTAGATAGTTTAATCTCTTCTCGCACCACTTGAAACCTAGAGCCGTTATTGAAGACTTACAACATAAAAAATGTAAAGACATTGCCTCGGACTTTGTCCAGTTGATTTTATATCCAGATGCTTCATTAAATTTGGAAAATGTTTCCATCAGAATGGGTAAAGAATTCCCCAGACCTTGCAAATTTAGCGATACATCGTCTGTTTAAAACCAGATCTTATGTCCAACTCCCCAGCACTTAATACCACCCAACCCACTCTCAAACCTAAGAGCAATTGCTAAGGGTTCAATCGCCATAATGAACAAGAGCAGTGAAAGAGGACAGCCCTACCTCGTGCCTCCCTCTAAGATGAAAGGCTCTGACCTTAGCCCATTGGTTTTAACATCCGCCGTGGGGTTTGCATATAGCAAAGTAACCCAAGATATGAACCTCTCACACATATTCATTTACGTAGAACAGTAGTACAAATAATTCCAGTTGACACGGTCAAAAGCCTTTTCGGCTTCTAGGGAAAACACAGCTGCATCAACCCTTGAATCAATGGCCTGAGACATAGTCTGGATCTGTTTACGAATATTACTTGAAGTCAGCCGATTTCGAATGAAACCGGACTGATTTTCATGGATTATTTTTGGAAGAGAAACTGAACTGATTTTAATGGATTATTTTTGGAATAAGTTTTTCAAGCTTCATAGCAAGGATTTTTGCCAAGATCTTGTTGCCAATATTAATTAAACTAATGGGGCTATAGCTAAAAGGCAAATTCCATCTTTTCCTTTCTTTAGAAATACTGAAATCATGGCATGATTTTTAGTGGGAGGCAACATGCTGTCCTTCAGCGAAGACTCAAACATATCTTTCACTAGAATGAGGGCGGACCATGCGAGGATCTTATAAAACTCGACTCAGAGCCCATCCGGTTCCAGTGTTTTCCCAATATTCAATCTACTTATCGCTTTCCGTATGTCATCTACCATCATTTCTGATTCGAGAGACAAATACGACCTTTGCTTGAGATTTTAGGAATATCAAGATTCTCAAAAAACGCTCTCCCACACCAGAAATGCCAGTCTCATTGCGATAAAGGTTTATGTAATAAATTCTAAAGATCTCATTAATCTCTTTGGGATCATATGTGATCAAACCTTTAGGACCTGAGACGACGTTATGGCTCTATCAGAAGTCATTTTCCTGAGCATGTGCACTAACCAACGATCACACTTCTCCCCATTTTCAAAATATAAACACCTCAAATAGTATAGATTCCTCTCTGCCCTTTCCGTTAGAATAGAGTTCATCTTGTTTTTCAATTTCCTCAGTTCCTTCACTTTATCCGGCTGAGATTGATCTATCATCAATTCTCTTGATAAATCCTGAATTTTCAAATCTAAGTCTTCTTTAGCTCCCTCAAGGCTTTTTTCTTACTGCAGGAAAGACCAAGTAGCAAGCCTTACATGGTGCACTTAAAGGCTTCCCATACTATTTTAGCATTTAGCTCCCCGGAGTGATTATCTTCTACAAAATAGTCAACCTCCGAAGAAATGTTTTCAAGAATCTTTCCATAATGTACAATAGAGGAATTAATTTGCCAAGTAAACGTCCTATGCAACTCAAAATCTAGTTCCAAATGCATAGTTACCGGTGCATAGTCAGTCAATAAAATATTACCCATAGTGCTAGAACGACAATGGGGCGCACTATCATGTCTTTGGGGGGGCTTACTATCTTAGCACATGCCTCTAGAGAGAGCTTAGTAAGCCATATAGTTCAGGTGCCTGCATGAAGTAATATAACTTGTGTTGGGTCACCTTAACGTGGCCTCCCATGGCTAGTGTATGCAGGGCAATATCATGTCTTTGGGAAGATTACTATCTTGGCACCCACCTCTAGAGACAGCTAAGTTATCCATATGGTTTGGGTGCCTGTATCAAGTAATATTCCTTGTATTGGGCCGCCTTGACCTGGCCAACAATGGCTACTGTATGGAGGGCAATATAATGCCTTTGGTGAGCTTACTACCTTAGCAGCCTCCTCTAGAGAGAGCTTAGTAAGCCATATGGTTTGGCCTGCATAAAGTAATATTCCTTGTGTTACGCCGACTGGACCTGGTCTCCGATAGCTCATGCAGTAAGGGTAATACAATCTCTTTGGTATCTTATTTTCTCAGCAGCTGCCTCTAGAGACTGCTCACAATCCAAAGACATATTTGAACCAAATGTCATTGGTTTTACAAGAGACACTGCCCTTACCCTCGGGATGATTTTAGCAGAAAAAGATTAGTAGTAAAGGAGTGGGAGTTTGATGACCTCAATGATTGAGCTGGTTGATAAATAAAATCTTTGTGCATAAGTACCACTCTTTCGTATAACATATTAATTCTCAAATATAAATGTCTTGCTTTTAACATAGAATGGATTACTAGTGGATGAGGGTGGATCCTGATTCTTAGCACTCCCATGATTTGACGATAAGCAGCTGTGACAGTGTTTTTTCAGAATCATAGTTTCAAATAAAAAGACTGAATACAGTCTTCACCTTCCACACCTTGCATATTAGGCACTAGGTTGAATCTCTCCAATACAATGTTTTCTCTTCAACTCATTGACCTTCTGAGCTAATGAAACTGTGCTCTCTCTCTCTCTCTCTCCCTCTCTCTCTCTCGCTCTCTCTCTCTCTCTCTCTCTCTCTCTCTCTCTCTCTCAGATGCTGATCATTGTGTTACGTGCCCGGAAAAGATGTGGTCAAATACACGACGAGATGGATGCATCCCAAAGGAGGTTGTATTTCTGTCCTACAAGGAGCCGTTGGGTGCCTTGTTGGCTGCCATTGCTGTGGCCTTCTCTTTAATCACAGCTCTAGTTCTGGGCATCTTTTTACATTTCAGAGACACTCCGATAGTGAAGGCCAATAACCGTAACCTCAGCTATGTCCTCCTGCTCTCACTGATGCTCTGCTTCCTCTGTTCCTTGATTTTCATTGGTCAACCTCAGATGATCACCTGTCTTCTCCGACAGGCTGTGTTTGGTGTCACTTTTACTCTTTCTGTGTCTTCGATATTAGGTAAAACCCTGACTGTAGTTATGGCATTCCAAGCCACCAAACCAGGAAGTGGGATGAGACGCTGGATGAGATTCGGGTTCTCCAACTATCTAGTCACTTTGTGTTCCGGTATCCAAGTCGTTATCTGTATCGTCTGGCTGGGGCTAGCTCCCCCTTTCCCGTCCTATGACACACAGTCTGTGATTGGTCAGATAATACTGGAATGTAACGAGGGGTCAAACATTGCATTCTACTGTGTTCTGGGGTACCTGGCATTCCTGACCTGCTTCTGCTTCATCATTGCCTTCCTAGCAAGGAACTTACCGGACAGTTTCAACGAGGCCAAGTTCATCACCTTCAGCATGCTGGTGTTCTGCAGCGTCTGGGTCTCCTTCATCCCAACCTACCTGAGCTCCAAGGGAAAGTACATGGTGGCCGTGGAGGTCTTTGCCATCCTGGCCTCTGGCGCGGGGCTCCTGGGCTGTATATTTCTACCCAAGTGCTATGTGATTCTTCTCAGGCCAGACATGAACACCAAGGAATATGTGTCACAACGTGGAGTTTCAATTGGTTGTCATTAGTGGGCGCCATCTCTTTTGAAAGCTGAAAAATATTTTAAGTAAATCAATACATATGAAAGCAACAGTCAACTGACAAAATAAACATGTTATGACCTACTACAGTAATCCATCATATTTTAGCATTTTGTATTCTGGGCTCCATTATTCACTTTAAGGCTTCTGTTTGTGGGTTCTGCGGAAACTTGTGTAATATTTCCTACATGGTTTTACTGCATAGGTGGTGCTGATCAGGTCCTACTTTCTGCTGTGATCTGCCTGTAAGAGTGAGCAATGGGAATGAAATAATGCAATGCCTGCGGCAGGTCTTGGGTATTACTCTGTATCAGGGGTCATAGGTGGTGCTGATCAGGTGATATTTACAAGGAGGGTCACACGGGATCATTACTGCAGCCTCACCACACACCACTGAACCTGTTCTACAGAAATCTATGCTTGTTTGTGTTTCAATAGTTATTTTAGTTTAAGACATCAAGATGACATCATATTGATTTGGGGTGCATATTAAGGAACATCCAAGCAGCCTAGAGGTAAGTACACAGGAAGACACTTTAGTTGCTGACAACATACAGGATGAAGCGTGGAACGTCAACTCCTTGGAATCACCCCAAGCATTAAATGGGGAAAATATTATCTCATGTATACAAATCTTTGCCACATAAAGACAGTCAAAGTCATACAACTGTTTGCCACAAAGAATGCTGCTATAAACCTAAAAAGGGCGAGTTTCCTCATGATAGTTCTAGCATGCCTAATTTAAGAGCACTACTCTTGGAGACCTGGCATTATTAAATGTGTACAATTACCTGGTCCCATCAGATGTGCAAGTAACATGCCTGCATTTTAGTCAGTGACATTTCTTGTAGATGTAGAGCAATTATAAATGCAACATTACAATACAACACACTTAAAAATTCAAAATATAACTATGCATAATACACGACATCATAAGAAGGTACAGAAAAATGCTGAAACTGAAATAAAAGCAATAGCAAAACCCACTATTTCTCTATTAGTATCCCATGTTAAACCCAACTGTGGGCTGCACAGGCCTCTCCTGGGGAAGAGTCAAAACAAACCTGTAGTCTCTTTGCAGATCCCAGCACCCACAACATTGCTATTATCATAAACACCGGAATCCCTTCTCCTGAGTTTCAAACTCGCCACATATTTATTTATTTTTTTCATTGGCAATGAGGCGCTGTTGCAGGTCAAGGAGGCAAACTAAGTCCTACAGTCAGGTAATTGTAGCATAGACAAGAATGAGCAAAGGTAATAGTACAGTTACATTGAGACATAGCATTCTCGTACATATTAGTCATACTGTGCATGCTGTAAGGAGGTATGGTGTGGGTAACTTGCTGACGTGATGGGAAGGGTGGGCGAGGTAGGAGCAGTGGTCGAAGTGTAAGAAAATAAGTAGTGGAACTATGTTCCCTGCTAGCCTGTCCCGCTCCTCACAAACCCCATTGTCCTGCTCCCTCCTACACACAAATTAAGCCCACAAACACATTTGCCTGCTGTTTAAGGGAATGTTCAGTGCAGTGAAAATGCAAGTTTCAACTTCTTCCTACACTGTTATTTTAAAACAAAACCGTTCCGGAACGGTTTCTTTTTAAGATAAAAGTATAGGAGCTGTAAAACTTGATTTAAAAAAGTAGAGGAGCACCGCTCCCGACCACTCCCGCTTACTTCGACCACTGGGTAGGAGAAGAGATGAGTTTAGAGGGCTTTGTGAATGATCCAGTAGGATTTCTCAATTATCATGGAGGGGGGGGGGGGTTCATTCCAGAGTTTGGCTGCGCAGTTGGGGAAGCTGGAGCCTCAGCTTTACATCTCCTCAATTTGGGCACAAAAAGAAATTGGTGATTCTTTGCGCGAAGTAAGGGGGCGCTGAATTGGAGAGCTACTTGTGGGCAATGAAGAGTGTTTTAAAAGTGATCTGCTCCTGGATGGGCAGCAAGTGAGCTTCTCTTCTGGCTTTGGAGATGTGTTCTCGTTTCGAGATATCAAGGAAAGCTCTCAAGGTGTTATTTTGTTTGCTGGAGGGGGAAAGGTCTTGTCTCTATTGAGCTTGCGAGAGCTTTGTGTTACCGCAGGAGGCAGTGGGTTGGATGTAGTTTTGACTTTGGAGGGCTGAGGGATAAAGAAGATGATGTGATGATCAGACCAAGGACAGGGAGTAATGGTGCTGGTGGTGATCTTACAATTGTGGTCATCGATCCAGTCTAGAGTGCGTCCTTTCGAATGTGTGGGAAAGGTAATGCGTTGACAGAATCCTAGGGTGTTAAGGGTTTCAGATAGGGACGATGCCTGTGGGTTGTTAGGGTCATGGAGCCCAAGGTTAAGGTCTCCAGGCAGGATCATTTTAGAGGAGGCTTTAAGGTTGTCCTGAAGAATATGAAGTAGGTTTTGCTCGAAGTTTTGTGGGGGGCACGGTGAGCAGTAGAGGATTTGGATGGTGATGGTCCATGTCGGTGAGGGTGAGGATTTGAGTGAAAGGAGGTAAGAAGAACCCTCGATGGAGGACTTGCATCTTCTGATGGGAAGAGATTCTCTGGCTATAAGGGCTCCGCCTCCTCCTTTAGCGGAGGATCTGTCATTTCGGAAGACGGTGTATCCCAGAGGTATTTCTAGTGAGAGGGCAAGGCCACAGGCTTTGTGAAGGCAGGTCTCAGATATGGCTAAGGTGTCAAGGTTCTGTTTGGAGATAAGGTTGTTATTGTCTAAAGCATGTGCAGGCAGTGATCATGCGTTGATGAGGGTTCAATTCAAAGGGGGCTGGCTGGCTGTGGTTGGGACAAGTGGGCCAGAGCCCTGTTTGTGGTTCCACCTGGCCCACATATGACAAAAGAGATCCACAGAGGTTTCAACCATTTGGAACCGTGGTAGGGAGTGCAGTACTTCATACACCACCTGGCCCGCATATGACAAAAGAGATCCACAGAGGTTTCAACCATTTGGAACCGTGGTAGGGAGTGTGGTACTCCATACACCACCTGGCCTGCACATGACAAAAGAGATCCAGGGAGGTTTCAACCATTTTGAACCGTGGTAGGGAGTGCGGTACTTCATACACCACCTGGCCCGCATATGACAAAAGAGATCCGCAGAGGTTTCAACCATTTGGAACCGTGGTAGGGAGTGCAGTACTTCATACACCACCTGGCCCGCATATGACAAAAGAGATCCACAGAGGTTTCAACCATTTTGAACCGTGGTAGGGAGTGTGGTACTTCATACACCATCTGGCCCGCACATGACAAAAGAGATCCACAGAGGTTTCAACCATTTGGAACCGTGGTAGGGAGTGTGGTACTTCATACACCATCTGGCCCGCACATGACAAAAGAGATCCACAGAGGTTTCAACCATTTGGAACCGTGGTAGGGAGTGTGGTACTTCATACACCATCTGGCCCGCACATGACAAAAGAGATCCACAGAGGTTTCAACCATTTGGAACCGTGGTAGGGAGTGCGGTACTTCATACACCACCTGGCCCGCATGTGACAAAAGAGATCTGCAGAGGTTTCAACCATTTGGAACCGTGGTAGGGAGTGCGGTACTTCATACACCACTTGTCCCATGTATGTCAAAAGAGATCTGCAGTGGTTTTAACCACATAAATCTGTACCAGGGGATGCTGTACTTCTTACACGCCTGTCCCACATACGTCAGAATGAGCCACAGAGGTTTTAACAATTTGGAACCGTGGTAGGGGATGCAGTATGTTGCAATGCATGTCCAGCTCACCGTCCCGTTAAAACGATTAAGAAAGGTATATTAGTAGACGCGAGAATGACCACACACGTTCAAAAGGGCTGAGGCACACAGAGTACATCAAGTAAATAGGGCTTACTGTTATAAATATGAAAACACAAGTAGGCCCAATATAGGGCATGTGCAATATAGAACTAAAGAGATGGAAATACAATGAATAATGATTAAAACCTTGCAACCTTGCACTCATCCTGTACCGCAAACAGCACTAAAGTCCCGCCATCTTGTAAACTAGGCCCATTTCACTCTGAGCCAGAGAAATGCATATGCTTATATCCAGGAAGCAGATTCCTTTCCCCACTCCCTGTCCCGAGAAGGGAGGTAGTGGCCCCAGACACAGAGACCTTCAGGCCGCATAGATAACATGCACTTGTATCGCGTTAATGGTCTGCAAAATCTGAATGGAATGTGAAGGACTGAGAGTGGGCAGGGCTGTGCTCGGTCAGAAGGACAGACCCATGAGAGGTACCCCTGTCATCTTCCTTTTTGTATACAAAATAAACCTTGTTTCCACGCAAAAGGGTACACCAAGCTTTTTTCCCTAGAGGGTTGTTATTACTTTCTGGTTGTTTGGAGGTCTTTCCATTCAAATTAGTGACCCCAACGTGATCCCAGACCCTCCACAGTGATGCAGAATTCATGGCTGCACAAGCCGAGGGGCTGTGCTCACCTGCAGCAGCCAGTCTCCTTGTGCACAACCTGGAGAGGTTTACAGGAGCCATGTTACCAGAATTCCTGTCTGTTCTTTGGAGCGGGGTTCCGCTCCTGGATTGTGCAGGCCACTGATGGGACCCTGTGATGGAGGCATTCGGGAGATCACATTGATTTAAGTGCACCCTTTGCAGGAGAAAACAACGTTGGTGCGGAGGGGATGATCGTGACTGTTGATGAATGTGGAGGCGAGTGGTGACACAGTGACTGACAAGTGGGGGTTTTGTGTAGAAAGACCATGTGGCAATTTGTTTTATGATCTATTTTTGTTATTATTTGGAGTAAAGAGGATAACGGAGTAACAAGATCCTTCCCAATCGAGCGAAGAAGGCAGCGCTGTATTATTAAGAGGAAAAGATAAATAAGGGTGGAGGATCTGTATATTGAGTGGGCTTGGGATGTCTCTGCCCGATATAAAGGTGGCATGAGAACGTGAAGTCGTTTTTTGATATTATATATACAGACTTGAGCTGGATCTCCTTAAGTTCTGGAAATGCCTCATGACTTTCCTCTTCTCCTCCTCCTTCCCTTTCCCTCTCCCCTGCTAACTCCCCCCTGCTGGTACGACTGGTTGCCTGGTCTCTTTTGAGTACTATAGGGGCCAGGCCCTCCCCCTACCAGTACTTGCCTATGGGCACCTCCCCCAGACTAGCCTACTGTGACTGGTCCACCCCTGCTCCTTGCACTTACCCATACCCCTGTCTCCCTTCGCACTTACCCTGCCTCAGCCCTGCCCCCCCCTGCATTTGCATGATCCTAATGTCACAATTCCTAGCAGGACCGATTCTTGTTTATCCTTCACTGCTCCCCTTCCCCCTTTGTCTTGTGGCGCCTGGAAACACTTTCTACTGTATAGGTGCCATACAAATGTCCAATTGTCATGAGAGAGTGGGAAAAAAGGCTCTCACTCTTTCCAGGTAAACATTAAAATCCTAGAAATCCAGCAAAGTTGCTGGGGGTCTCAAAAAGGTAAGGGAAATTAGCACATTCTTGAGAATTCTCACTAACAAGCATGGTATGGCATTTATAACGTGCCTATACACAACGAGGCGCGACGAGGCAATGGAGGGGCACAAGGGGAGGACGGACAGCGATCCTAATAGGCCAGGTGTCATTCAGATCGCGCAAGTGCACGGGAAGGGGGAAGGGACAGTGCTGTACATGGGAAGATGATAAAGGTAAGTAAGTAAACGGCCAGCATGTGGCAAGTGCATGGGTAAGTGCGGGCATCAGGTGTCAAGGGCTGGTAGGGGGACTGTAGGGATACAGAAACAGTCCCCAAGTGCAGGGGTTGCCAGGTGGGCAGTATAGGTTTGTGATGCTGGCGGGGGAAGGACTTGGTCCCGAGATCAGAGGGTGTCCAGGTAGCCAGTGCAGTTCAGGTTACAGCCAGGATGTCAGCAGAGGAGAGGAGGAGAAAAAGCAGAAGCAAAGAGAAAGGTTTTTAGGTACATCCGGAACCGGAGATGGTTCTCCTCAAGTTTGAGGGAGGCAGGGAGGCTGTTCCAGAGGGAGGCACCCATCGAAGAAAGAGATCTACCACCAACTCGCTGCTTGGAGAAACGACTGACCCTGAGGGAGTTGGAGGCGGATAAGCGAAGAGCTCGAGAAGGAATATATTTAGGAATAGACATTTGAAGTTATTGAGGCCCCAGACCCCAGAATGCCTTGTGAACGATACAGAGGGTTTTGAACTTAATCCTCGCAGTCACTGGGAGCCAGTGCAGAGATTTCAGTCCTGGAGAGATACGCTCCCTGGGCTTGAGGCCAAGGACAAGTCTCGCAGTCATTGTCTGGATAAGTTTGAGGGTGGAGAGTAGAAGCAGGCAGATTTAGAAAGAGGCTGTTACAATAGTCCAGCCTAGAGAGGACAAGAGCTCTGGAGTCAGTGAGCTTCTGGGGGAAGGTGAGGAAAGGAAGAATACCTCTGAGGAGGTGCAGCTGGTAGTGTGACTTCTTACAGACGTCCGAGATGTGACGAAAGAAGGAGAATGTGGAGTCGAAGATGACCCCAAGGTTTTTTGCCTTGCAGGTGGGAGCGGGAAGAGGGTGAAGGGAGGCCGGCCAGAGAGCTACAAGGAAGGAGGGAGTGGGTGTGCCGATGAGGAGAATCTCAGTGTTATTGGCATTAAGGCAGAGGTCATTGGCGGCACACCACTCCTGGATAGCAGACAGACAGTCAGAGATGAGGGAAGGAGAGGAGGAGGCCGAAGGTAACCTGAAAATGAGCTGAGTGTCATCCGCATAGCACTGAAATCTGGGACAGAGAGCGGCGATGGGGTGGGCAAGGAGTGCTAGGTATTGGTTGAACAGCCAGGGAGAGAGGTTAGACCCCTAGGGGACACCACAGTTAGAGAAAAAGATAGCGGAGAGGAAGGACCCAAGTTGGACCTGGGAGGATCTGTCGGAGAGGAAGGAAGTCAGCCATGCCAGGGCCTGACCAGTGATACCAAGGTTATCACAGAGACGGTTGAGCAGGATGGCCTGGTTGGCAGTGTCAAAGGCAGAAGAGAGATCAAGCAGGATGATGACGCAAGGGGTGTTAGAGTCAAGGTTGGGGAGCAGATCTTCACGGATGTTTAGGAGAGCAGTTTCCATGCTTCTGGCAGCTCTGAAGCCAGACTGATGGTCATGAAGACAACCAACAGATTCAGTGTGGAGATTAAGCTGGGAGATTTCCAGTTTTTAAAGGAGCTTGCCCAGGAAGCTAGTGATGGAGATTGAGCGATAGTTAGCCAGGCAGGAGGGGTCGGCAGAGGGTTTCCTAAGAAGAGGGTGCACAAGGGAGTTCTTCAGGGGGATGGGATGACTCAAGTGGCGAAGGAGTGATTGCAGAAATCAGTCAGGGCAGGAGCCAGTGAGTCAATGTGGTCCTTGATAGTTTTGGAGGAACAGGGGTGAAGCTGTTTCGACGAGACTTTCATAGATCAGACTTGTCTAGAAACCTTGTCAGCAAAGAACAGGGGAAATGCAGAGAAGGAGGGAGGAGGGGTGGCTGCAGAAGGGTCAGAGGAAGAGCAGGGAGTAGGGGGAGGGGATAGGAGGAGAGTCAGAACAGGATGTCCTGAGTTTTAGAGATGATGTGAGAAGCCAGTGCTGTGCAGAGGGCCTAGGAAGGGACAGGAGAGGTAGAGACTGCGGCAGGGTTGGCCAGTTCCTTGCAGATTTTAAAGAGTTCAGCCGAGTTGTTAAATGCCGCAGAGATGCAGGCTTGAATATGAGCTCTCTTCTTGGTAAGGACAGAGAGCCGGTAATGCCTTTGGAGCATGCGGCAGGCCTGTTTGTCAGAGTATGTACATGAAGCATGCCATTTCCTTTTGGCCACCCTACACTTGAGTTTTAGGGTGATGAGGTCAGAGTCATACCAGGAGTTGCACTTGGCTTTGGGCTTCAGGCGGATTCTCATGACAGGGGCAATGATATCAAGAGTGTCACATATAGCAGAGTGGAGTGTGGAGAGGGATGTGTCAGGGTGAGAATCAGCCAAAGGGGGAGGGGAGGTAAGAAGGTGGCGGCGAAACCCTAAGCTGACACCCGCTTCATGGGTCAGATGACCGAGAAGGTGGGTGGCAGTGATGGAAGTGGCTTGGCCTGACGGTTAGGGAGGGTGAGGAGATAGTGCTCGCTCCAGTTGAGATGAGTGGAGAGAGAAAGAGAGAGGGGAAGGTCTGAGGAGATCAGACATCCAGAGTGTGCCCTGCAGAGTGAGTCAGCCCAGAGAGGAGAATAGTGAGTGAGAGAGAGCCGCAGAATCAGCTGATTCCTTGGATTTTGTCTAGGCCACCGCCAGTTGCAGCTGATGTAATGGAGATGGGAGAAGTAGACAGAAGAAATTGTCTCTTGAGAATGGTTCTCTCCCAGAGTCTTCTAGGTCTTCCAGTCCTAAGAGGCCTTGCATGCCCAAAGATGCAGTAAGTATGTATGTGGTTAAGCTTGATATTTTGGATTGGTTGGCAACTTTTGAATATAACCATGGGATTCAGAACATTACAGGGAAACATCTGATTCCTTGGATTTTTTCTAGGCTACCACCAGTTGCATCTGATGTTGTAATGGTGATGGGCGAAGTAGATAGAATGGAGTATGAAAGTGTGAAACTAGCGTTGATAGCTAGGTTTGGGGAAACTCCTTCCCAGTATCTTAAGAGGTTTAGAACCCTCAAAAACCATGATGGTACCCCTTGGCCTACCTGGGTGTGTGAATGCTTGAAACACTTAGATAGTTGGTTTAAGGGTTACAGAGTTAACACTTAGGAAGGTATGAGCAATCTGTTTATGTTGGAGTCTATCTATGATGCCTGCTCTCCTGAGCTGAGACAGCATTTGGCTGACTCTATGGAAATTGATCC
This sequence comes from Ambystoma mexicanum, assembly GCF_040938575.1. Lineage (NCBI taxonomy): Eukaryota > Metazoa > Chordata > Amphibia > Caudata > Ambystomatidae > Ambystoma > Ambystoma mexicanum. The sequence continues at coordinate 79,878,005 of NC_090927.1, read as the reverse complement.
AAAGTAGTTGGCAAGGGCTGCTGACTTGTGGGTTGCCAACAAGGCTACTCACAAGTATTCTGGGGCGACTCAGAAGAAGGATGAGGGAAAGCAGCATAAGAAAGATAACAAAGAGAATTCCAATACCTCCAATCTAAAAGAAGGCCTCAAACATAACAAGGGTAAGCCACAAGGGAAACCAAACCAGGCTTGTGTAAACCCTGGTGCTAAACCAGAGGTGGGTCAGGCCAAACCCCCATTCATCAAGACATTTGGAAAATGTTATGCTTGTGGAGTAACTGACTATGTGAAAGGGGATCCCAGATGTAAGGGTAAACCTTCAGGGATCCACACTGTCTCCTTAGCCTTCTCCCCAGAGGAAGAAGTTCAAATGGCAAGTGGAAACTTTCACCTACTGGCTGAGGAACCCATGAAAGTCTCAGCCAGTGTTTCTTTAGTGTCCCTGGGTCTGTGGGATCAACAGAATTTAGATGTCTACAATTCCATTCCAGACAATACTAAAGAGTATTACAAAGACAGTGTTGTTCTGAATGGTCAGGAGAACCCTGCCATCAGAGACACGGTTGCCAGCATTAATGTAGTGGATGAATCTTTTTTCAAGGTAGAGGATGTTGCTAAGGTACCCACATACCTCACTAAGCTTGCTGGAGGCCCTGTCCAGATGCTTCCAAAGTTACCAGCTCTCACCCAGTGTAATGGCATGACTGTCAAGATACCTGTAAGTGTCCAGAGTGATGTATCTGGGAGAGTCTGGTTGGAGAATGACTTACAAACTCTTTGAGTTGTATCAAGCACCCCCAGGCCTCTCAGCAAAAGGAAACAGGAGCAGACAAGGAAGGCCAGAGAGAGCACCTTAAAAGGCTCCCCAGGGGAACTTATAGAGGAAACTATAATCCCCAATCCACAGGACTCACTGACTGTAATTTCTAAGAAAAAAGAGGAAAAGGGGAAACCTAAAGCCTCAAGGAAGAAACCAGCCAGCCAGCACTCATGTGCTACCTACAAGGACATCCCCGAGAGGACTGTCCAAATTTACACCTGTGACGACTGCACCAGCAGAGGCTGAGTGTGAGGAACAACCTAGTGTGGTTGAATCAGCTGCTGAGGAATCGGAGCTGGAAGAGGACCTTGCTCCTGTTGGAGATCTGGATCCTGCAGACCATCCTGAGCTGCAGTCTTTACTGGCAGAAGGTGGACCCAACATGGCAGACTTCAGCAGAGGTCAAAGGGAGTGTCCTACTCTTGAAGGTCTTCGCCAATAGGCAGCTTCCCAGCTGGAAGTGCAAGAGCCAGGGAAGCATAGGTTATACTGGAAGGATGGCCTATTCTACAGTGAACCTACTGAGTCGATTCCAGGAGACTACAGAAGACTTGTAGCACCTCTGGAAAGCAGACAACAGTTCCTACAGTTAGCCCACAAGTCTCCTTTGGCTGGACACTTGAGTTTCAAGAAGACTAAGAAAAGGCTTTCTCTGTATTTCTACTGGCCTAACTTGGGGTCTGATGTAGATAAATTCTGTAGGAGTTGTCACACTTGACAGAAATCTGGCAAGAGTAGAACCAAGAATGTGGCACCCTCGGTGCCTCTCCCAGTGGTGGGAGTCCCTTTTGAGAGGGTAGGAATCGACATTGTTGGTCCCTTAGACCCTCCCACTTCTTCAGGTAACAGGTTTATCCTGGTTGTAGTAGACCATGCTACTAGGTATCCTGAAGCAATACCTATGAGGACTGTCACAGCTCAGGCTGTTGCTAAGGCCCTACTTGTTATTTTTACCAGGGTAGGTTTTCCTAAGGAAGTCATCTCTGACAGGGGATCCAATTTTATGTCCCACTACATGCAGGCCATGTGGAAGAACTGCGGAGTGATTTACAAGTTCTCAACTGCCTACCATTCACAGATAAATGGACTGGTAGAGAGGTATGATAGGTGCTTTAGAAGAACCCCTTATAAGAAAGTGGGACCTTCTACTGCCATGCCTTCTATTTGCTTATAGAGAAGTCCCTCAAGAGGGAGTTGGATTTAGTCCCTTTGAGCTTCTCTATGGCCATCCAGTTAGAGGTCCCTTGGCCCTAATTAAGGAGGGGTTGGAGAGTGCTCCTTCCCCCAAGCCAGTGAGAGTCACTGACTATGTGATAGATCTCCAGAGGAGAATGTCACACACGATGGCAGAAGCATCAGATAACTTGAAAGCAGGTCAGGCTTTGGTGAAGCCTTGACATGACCAGAAGGCCAACATGGTTGAGTTTACTCAAGATCAGCAAGTTCTAGTTATGGTACCTACAAGGCAAAGGGCCTTACAGGACAAATGGATAGGCCCCTTCAAGGTTGTGGGCAAACTTGGAGAGGTCAACTATCTGGTGGACTTGGGCATTCCTAGGGAGGCTCTCATAGTCTTTCACACCAACTGTCTAAAAGCTTATGTCTGAAGACCAGAAGTAGGAGCTCTGCTTCTAGCTTCAGCTCAAGAGGAGGAGGAGAGTGGACAGCTACCTGACCTACTGAGAGGACAGCCTTTAGAAGATAGGATTCAATCTCTCTTCTAATCTGACATTGGAACAACAGGAGGAGTGTAAGTTTCTGTTAAATCAGTTTCCCTCCTTGTTTTCACTATCACCAGGCTTGCCCCTTGGGGCCAGCATAATATTCTCACTGGTGACTGTTTACCTCTGAAAAGCAGAGGTTACAGGATGTCAGACCATGTAAGGACCCACATAAAGGAGGTCAACAAGATGCTTGATCTCAGGGTTATAGAGCCTACAAGTCTCTGGTCTAGTCCAGTTGTACTAGTGCCAAAGGCAGGATCCAAGGAGTTGAGATTCTTTGTGGTCTATAGAGCTATTAATGCAGTCACAAAGACTGATGCCCATCCTTTACCAAGGACAGATGAACTGATGGACAAACGTTTGGTTCAGCCAAGTACCTCAGTACATTTGATCTCACTTCAGGCTATTGGCAAATAGCACTGACAGACCATGCCAAGGAGAAAACTGCATTCTCCACCCCAGCAGGCCTCTACCAGTTTAAGGTAATGCTTTTTGGACACAAGAATGCACCTGCAACATTCTAAAGGATCGTTAACCAAGTTCTGAATGGGATGGAGGACTTCTGCATGGCATACTTGGATGACATTGCAGTGTTCAGCCCTACTTGAAAAGAACATGTTGACCACTTAGGATATAATTTGAAGGGTCTTGAGAAGGCCCATCTGACCATAAAGGCGAGTAAGTCTCAAATTGGTCAGAGTAAAGTGGTCTACCTTGGATATGAGTAAGGAGGAGGTGAAATCAGACCATTGCCTAGCAAGGTACAAGCTGTACATAACTGGGCCACCCCTATTACTCAAACCCACGTGAGAGCCTTCCTAGGCCTCACTGGTTACTATAGGAACTTTATAGATAACTATGGGACCATATCTTCTCCCTTGAATGTGATCTCCTCACCCACATTTTCTAAAAAAGTCAGGTGGAATGAGGAGTGCACTCAAGCATTTGAAGGACTTAAGAAAGCCCTTTGTCAAGCTCCAGTTTTAAGAGCTCCTGACTACAACCAAACCTTCATTGTGCAAACAGATGCTTCCAATACAGGTATAGGTGCAGTTCTGAATCAGCTGGATGAGAAAGGTAAGGAGCACCCCATTTGCTTCATTAGCAGGAAGCTGAAGGAACCTGAAACAAGGTGGGCAACCATTGAAAGATAATGTTTTGCTATTGTGTGGTCACTGAAGAAGTTTAGACCATACTTATATGGATCTACTTTTGTGATTCAAACTGACCACCAACCCTTTAGATTGTTGATGCAAATGAAAGAGGGGAAACCCTAAACTACTGAGATGGTCAATCAGCCTGCAAGGGTTTGATTTAACCATTGAACACAGGTCTGGGTGTCACCACCAAAATTCTGATGGTCCCTCCAGAATGCTTGACCGACTGGAGTAAGGATATTCATCCAGGTGTAGATTAAATCCTCCTGTCTCTTAGTCTGGGGGTAGGGGGGGGGGAGAGTGTTAGGGAGAATTCTCAAGTATGTGCTAATTTCCCTCACCTTTTTGAGACCCCTAGCATCTTTGCTGGATTTCTAGGATTTGAATTTTTACCTGGAAAGAGTATGAGCCTTTTTCCCCACTCTTTCGTTTATTTTTATGTGTGTTTTACTTTTGTGTTCTTTGGGTATGGAGTTTTAAAACAACTCCATAGGCATCATCCTTTTCTTGTGTGTCACACAGCACCTTCATTGCAGTGGCACAGGGGTGTCTTTCAGACCTCCCAAGCTTTAAATGCCTTCTCTGGGACTGACTACTGTCTCCCAGAGCATGTAAAGTTAAATTGACTTTGCTAGTCTTTTTAAATAGATAGGCCCTGCACACACTATCTTCCTATAGAGTGCTGGAGGGGGTGCCTACCATCCCCTGTGTCTAAAAACTCATGTAACAGTCAACCGTTACCCTTTCCACTTGAAATGGCTGGTGGCAGTGGTTTTAGAACACACTACTGTGATTTTTCCCGACCGTGTACACCGGTAGCTAAAAATCGGGTCAGCCAGGTTTTCTCAATATGGCACACAAGATCCCACTGTAAAAAAAGACTACGCTTATCTTTTTTGCTGTTTCTTTTAGGAAAGGTCCTTCTTGTGTTTATCTCTGGGGTGGACAGGATGTGAGGGAAGTGCCCAAAACTCCCTGTGCTTAGTCTCCTAGGAGACCTGAATGCACTCTGGTGTGATTGGCTGGTTGACTGTCCGGCAAGCTAGGCTGGAATGATTGGGAGAAAACTGTTTAAAAGCAGGTCTCTAGGAATTGGAAGGCAGAGTCGACCACTGGAACGAAAGAACCAAAGACGAGCTGAAGGAAGATAACTGCTGCAACTCCTGGACCATTGGCTTGCCTGGTGAAACCCTGCTGCAGGTCCGAATTGCCTGAAACTCCATCAACAGAGACGCTCCTTGAATGACGACTTCTTCCCTTGAGCTGGTGGGAACAACCAGCTCGTAAGCCACCTGGACATCGTCTCCCTACTGGTCAAATTTTCATTAGAGTGCTGTTGAAAACCAGATAGCCAGTGAGAAGGATACCAGTTTGTGGACTTTAAGGCACTCACACCTTAAACTTGACATTTTGCCAAGCTTGTGGCCTCTTCCCTGGGCAGTGCTGGAACCTCCTGACGTCCTCCTTCTTGTCCCCACAACTGAAGCTCCGGAACAGCGAGATCTGCAGGAACTGCCAGGAACAACTACCTCAGCTACAGCTTTTCTTCATACTTAAGGTACTGTGCAAACGCAGTGTGGAAATCCTTTCTGCCGCGGTGAAAGTTTGGGAAACTTTCCCCACTTTTGAGTCTTGTTCGCTCTTAAACCGACATATAACTCCTTTTCTGGCAAACTACTTCCAAGAACATTGGCAAAGATGGAACCGTTTACTACCAGAACTGTTCTATCCTATCCAAGATACTGAACCATTGATTTTGGCCCAGGCCTATTGAATTGAATTGCCTATTGTAGTGAACTGAAACTATTTGCCCTGCCTATGAAAGTAGTTGTGCTCCAATTCTTTTAATCTTTGTCTTTCTACCCCTTTTGATAGTTAATGAAGTGCCATTTTGCTCCCAATTCAGGGGAGCCTAACTTGTTCAGAAACCTATTGGTTGTGTACTGTAGTGTATTATAGTGTGATATTGAGCTGCTTCCTACTAGTGGAATATTTTCTAACCAAATGTGTAAATAAATGTATAATCTTTTACCAAAAAACCTTGGAATAGTGTTTGTTTGAACTACTGTGACTACAAATCCTTTGTGTAACATCTTGTACTGCTCACATCCCTTTTGAGATAAGCCTGGCTGCTCAGCCCTACTACCACAAAACTGTGTAGTACAGACTTATACCAAAGGTGAGATTGTGCTTACACCTGTATTCTTAATTGTGTGTAGTGTTCCCAAAGGGTACTGCATGTAATTCTGCCTAACCGTACTTATGGAATCGGTAGGTGTTTCTTTGTGAGGAGAAAAATAATACTGGGTATGATTACTTAGTTGCATATGGTAATAAAACTGTACACTTTGTTAAACAAGATAGTGTGGTACACTGTTGTTGTGTTGTGTTGACATGAAATAATCATTGGGAGAAAGACCATTCATAATGGATTACAAAGAAAATACTATATTTACATACAGTTTCGGGCATTTAACAGTTCTAAAGAAAATACATGTTACAGAATATATGTGTGTGGTAGCATGGATATATTATGTGAATGTAAGTGTGATAGGATGTTTGTTGAAGTGTGTTATAATTAAGGCTATGCTTAACGTAGTCAGATATCCATTGGTGTATTCTAACTATATTGGATTTTATAAGAAGTATTACAGTAAGAATAACTCTGATGTATAAAATAAGTATATTTATGTGATGGGGAAAGGGTAATAAACCTTTGATAGTGGAATGTGCTGAGCACTGCTGATGTTAGGAAGGGAGTGTGGTGTGATAGAATAAGCAGGATCATTATGATGTTTTGAGGAAAACAATGGTTGTTATAAGGGTGCGATTTACACCAGGTTTGTCAGTGTGTAATTGAAAATGGGTGAGGAAGTGTGTGTATGGGTGGTAATGTTAGGTATAAAAGTGAGAGATGGATGTGTTGTTAGGCAGTAAGGAATTAATGGTGTATTGAATAAAGAGCATTCTCACTGGGGAAAGGCAGTCTGACTAATCAGAATCTGCCTTTCTGAGGTGTGATTCAGCCTTCACCAGACGCGGCGGTGGGAAACAAAAAAGCAAAACAAAAACGCTGCAGCCATTAAAATCGAAAAAAGAAACTAGGTCCCTTCTCGGATGACAGTGGCCATTTTGAACATGTTTTCAATGGCTACCGTCCTCCGAAAAGGGAGCAAGTCCCTCTTCCATTCTTTTAATCATTTTTTGTCTGACAGGAGATGCGCTAGCACAGCGCATCTTCCTTCAGACTAAAAAAAGAAAACTACCCACACCCCGGAAATCCTGGGGTACAAATAGCTTTTACGGTCCAGCGCCAGGACGAACATGGTGTTTAATGGCCTGCTGTCTGAACGGAGGCCCTAGAAATCGTGTGCTGGAGGGCTGTTAAATGGCATGATCGTGCTGCCGGCGGGGCGTGAAAGCTATAATGTTTAGATAGGAATAGAAAGAGTGTGAATGCTGTATTTGTAACTTGTTGCAGTGTCTGTAAAGAATAGGGAAAATGTGGCCTACTGGTAATGGTATGGCAGTTTGTAGTTGGAGCAGTGTACAGTGTGTTATAGTAGTGGTTGGAAAAGAACATTACTTTATATGTAAGGAGACTGCCACCTGATGTGACCAGGTGCATAATGCTGCAATACATGGCATTTGATATAATGATTAAAAAGGCAAGTATATTTATTGAGAAGCTTATTACAGGGTGATTGGCAGTAACCCTACATATATATATATATATATATATATATTGCACTACTAAAAACCTATGAAATTCAGTGAAAAAACTTTGTTAAAGGGACGTTATGGTTCCAAGTAAAACCGAAAAACCCTTGAAATTCGCCAGTTATGGTAAGCTAAGCAACCATAACTCACGCCACCACCGTGCACTGCTAAGACTAACACCCACGACATCAAAGATGACATCACAAATGTCATTGATGACATCACTGATGACATCACATGTCTGGCTCACTCTTTTTTCTTTTGCTGACATATCTAGGCCACATGGTTTTCTTCAGTAACAGTCAGAAACTAAAAATTGTATTTTATTTGTAGACGTATCCCACAAGTAGGTTCTTATAGTAATTCCCTTAGAGTCCAGTCACATCATATGAAACATATACATAGGGGAAGACACAAGATTTAAAGACAGCATTATTTTCATGCAAATAAATGATTGCTCTGTTTCAAAGCTGCTATTTACCCTAGGTATATGTATATTGGTATGTGTTCTTGTCTCTTTGTGTTTTGTCTATTGTAATGCAATTATGTAATATATGGGTTCTGTCCCGGGAGGATAGCTCAGCGGCAACGTGCGCTTCTTGGAAGCAAGACGACACGAAGCAACAGGGTCCGCGGTTAGAAACCTCTGGGTGTTTAAGCGCGTTATAAATACGTAACTAAGACAAAAAAAAACAATTACGCAACTAAGAAAACAAATAATTCCTGTAACAGCGCCTCGATGCCCACGGGCTGTGTGAGCGCTTTAAAAATGTAAAATAAATAAAAAATTAGCTACTTATTACATATTTCACAGTACACAAAAATCTATTAAGAAAACAATTATCATTTCATTATTCAACATATTAACATTACGAATATTATACCTTCATCTTGTACGCTGCACACAATGCTATGTTTCTGCATTAGTAGCTTAGTATACTAGATAGAACCCCATAATAGAATGCTATTTATATCAATGCATCGTTCAATGCACTAATTAGAGTATGATATTTATTGCAATGATCCTTGACACTTTTTTCGCAACATTATAATAAGAATCCCTTGTACACATATTTCATGAAAAGTACATACACATGTGATGTCATCAGTAATGTCATCAATGACATTTGTGATGTCATCTTTGATGTCGTGGGTGTTTGCCTTAACAGTGCACGGTGGTGGGGCGAGTTATGGTTGCTTAGCTTACCATAACTGGCGCATTTCAAGGGTTTTTCGGTTTTACTTGGAACCATAACGTTTTTTCACTGAATTTTATAGGTTTTTAGTAGCGCAACTTAACCATAACGTCCCTTTAACAAAGTTTTTTTACTGAATTTCATAGGTTTTTAGTAGCGCAACTTAACCAAAACGTCCCTTTAACAAAGTTTTTTTACTGAATTTCATAGGTTTTTAGTAGCGAAACTTAACCATAACGTCCCTTTAACAAAGTTCTTTTACTGAATTTCATAGGTTTTTAGTAGTGCAACTTAACCATAACGTCCCTTTAACAATGTTTTTTTACTGAATTTCATAGGTTTATATTAGTGCAACTTAACCATAAAGTCACTTTAACAAATTTTTTTTTAAGGAATTTCCTAGGTTTTTATTAGTGCAACTTAACCATAACGTCCTTTTCAATGGAGGAAGACCACTAGCATCCTAGGTTCTCAAAGTGGGAACCCGGGGTGGTAAAAAAAAGATTTTTCTTCCCAAAGCGGGACGCCGCAGGCAGGCGTCCCGGTGTAGGAAGGAAAATCTTTTACCAAGATGGACACCAGGGAAAGGGAAGGCAGGGTGTATAAAGAGAACACAACAGGGCATCGGCGGGGGGTCGGGAAGACCAGGAGAGAGACACTGGGCATGAGCAGGGGGTGGAAAGAAGGGAGACACGGGGCATGAGCGGGAAAGAAGGGAGACACGGGGCATGAGCAGGGGGTGGGGTGGAAGAGGGAGACACGGGGCATGAGTGGGAAAGAAGGGAGACACAGGGCATGAGCGGGGGTGGGGGGAAGAAGGGAGACACGGGGTATGAGCGGGGGGTGGGGGGAGGGGAGAGACACACAGGGCATGAGCGGGGGGTGGGGGGAGGGAGAGAGACACGGGGCATGAGCGCAGTGTGGGGGGGAGGGAGAGAGACACACGGGGCATGAGCGGGTGGTGGGGGGGAGGGGAGTGACAAACGGGGCATGAGCAGGGGGTGGGGGGACGGAGAGAGACACACGGGGCATGAGCAGGGGGTGGGGGGAGGGAGAGAGACACATGGGGCATGAGCGGGGGGTCGGGGGGAAGGAGAGAGACACACGGGGCATGAGCGGGGGGTGGGGGGAGGGGAGAGACACGCGGGGGGTGGCGGGAGAGACACATGGGGCATGAGCGGGGGGTGGGGGAGGGAGAGAGACACGGGGCATGAGCGGGGGGTGGGGGAGAGGGAGAGACATGGGGCATGAGCGGGGGGTGGGGGGGAGGGAGAGAGACACACGGGGCATGAGCAGGGGGTGGGGGGAAGGGGAGAGACACACGGGGCATGAGTGGGGGGTGGGGGGAAGGGGAGAGACACACGTGGCATGAGCAGGGGGTGGGGGGGAGGGGAGAGTCACACGGGGCATGAGCGGGGTGGTGGGGGGAGGGAGAGAGGCACACGGGGCATGAGCGGGGGGTGGGGGGGAGGGAGAGAGACACACGGGGCATGAGCGGGGGAGGGGAGAGACACAGGGCATGAGCGGGGGTGGGGGGAGGGGAGAGACACACGGGGCATGAGCGGGGGGGTGGGGGGAAGGAGAGAGACACACGGGGCATGAGCGGGGGGTAGGGGGGTTTGTATGTCAGGAGACAAACAAAAACACGGACATGAGTTTGTGCGGCAGATCCCGCTCCTCGGCCCTCCGCTGGCCACCGTGTGCGATGGCGTGAGCGGGGGGCTGGAGGAACAGGGGAGACACGAGCATGAGCGGGGGTTGGGGGGAAATGAAGGACACACGGGGCATGAGCGGGGGTGGGGGGAACAGAAAGGACGCACGGGACATGAGCGGGGGGTGGGGCAGACACGGGGCATGAGTGGGGGGTGGGAGGAACAGGAGACAGACACGCTCCTGCTGACCTGACAAAGCCTCTCATGCGGGAAAGAAAGATGGCGGGCGTCTCTGAAGCCAGACACACTGCACGCTTTCACCGCATCCAATGAGCGAGCACGTCAGATGTCCGCGGACATCACGCAAGCTGCTTGCCCAATCACCGTCCTGTCCGCGGAGCGAACAGGGACGTGTGTCCGTGAAACGAACACAGATATCACTTATTTTTTTTTACCTGCTTTTTGGTCATTTTAAAAATAACTACTGGACGGATTTTCACCAAATTTGCAAAAGCACGCTTTCGGGACCAAGCCGCTGCTCCTTGGTGAAAATCCGTCCAGCGGTTTGGGCTGTAGGCGCGAGCAAACATTTTTTCTCATTCAGTCTATGGGAAAAAACAGAAATTTTGGGACCCCCCCCTATAACTTACCCACCCTGGACGAATCCTCACCAAACTTTTCAAAAAAATTCAGAGTGGGCCATATACTTTCTTTGCGACGTTTGGTGAGGATTCGTCCAGAGGGGACGAAGTTATAAGCCGCCCAAAAAGTGCTCTTCCTATGGAAACACCAACTTAACCATAACTACACTGCCACTATCGTGGCAGTGTAATATATATATATTTCTGAGGCTTGTGGAATCTGCTTAGATCACATGCTGTGCATAGGCCGACATCTAGTGGAAGCTGCGGAGTATTACAGTTTGTTTTTCGAAAGTCGAAAATGGGCGTCGACACAGGCGTGCCAGTAATACTATCCCTAGTGTGACGTCCACTGTACCCAAGATCCCTCACGCGTGTAGGATCCTCAGATTGTTTTTTTCCGCCATACTGGTCGGAAGCATCTTGCGGAGTTCCCTGGCCTTAGCCATACTTTTGCTGTTATTATAATTTTAATTCTTATTCATTCCCTTCCCCACCCCAACGTCGACCCTCAACCTCGACGACGGCTGGAGAAGTCATCGACCGTCGACTGCTGCACGACGGATCTGGGCCTCGGTAGGCCGCTGGCCTCGGCCCGGGCCTAGTAGGCCGCTGGCCTCGGCCCTTACAAGTAGGGAGAGTGGGGGGTGGTACATACTCTTCACTCTTGATATATAGTTACATTTATATATATTCCTACACTTAGCAGCCCGCTGCCTTAAGGTGCGTATGGAGGGTACCCCTTTTCAATTCTGCCCCAAGTGCAATCGCAAATACCCTTGGGTCGACAGGCACGCCACGTGCAATCTCTGCTTGCCGAGGGATCACCCCGAAGCGAACTGCAGAGCGTGTAGTAGGTTTAAACCTAAGACACTTAAGGACCGTTCGACAAAGCGTTGGGCCCACCACGCCAGGCAGGAGGCCATGGCAGCGGAGGGCGCCTTCAGCGATGGCAGCGACGCCGTACTTTCGGACGGCGAGGGCATTACGGCGTCGAAAGACAGCCGACGAGCGCAGGTCCCCGACCTCGGAAGGTCGTCCGGCAAGGCGGCTATGGGGAAGACCCCCGGCGACGCAAGCGCTACACACCTAACACACACTAAACACACTAAGACCAACCGGACCTCGACGACGTCGACTTCCCGGAAAGAGGCACAAAAAGAACGGTCCGACTCGGTGTCCTCTGGGCGCTCTCGATCGAGATCGCCTCACGACGCAAGGCAATCATCCACTCTTGCCAAGAGTGCCTCGCTACACACACTAACGGAAGTTCGATCGTCGGGAGACGAAGACGACTTCCACCCCCAGGCCGCGCTCCAAGATACCGAGACCGCGGTTAACACCAGTGAGGCCCCACGCCCGAAGCACACAGATACCTTTCCAGACCCTCGACGCCAGGCGTCGAAAGTCTCTGGGGCCCCCAAGGGACAGGGAAAACATTTTTCCACGCACGGAGAAGGGGGGAAACAGCGGAAAGCACAGCCTTCCACCAAGTCTACCCTTAAAAATAAATCACCTGCTAAAGTAATACCCTGTTCCAGGGAATGGTCCAGTGAAGACATAGACAGGGTTATGTCTAGGATGTCTTCCTTGGCTAATTTTTATGATAAGAACCCAGAACACTTTCTTTCATATAACCCTCAAGGGGCCACACCCTCAGGCTCCTCCGATCCTATCCCGCTAAGTAAAAAGCCCCGGGTCGAAAGACCTGAACCCTTCGAGGTTCAGCCTTACTCCACTCCATATTCTACTCCACTCCCCAGTTATCAGGGACAAGTTTTCCCTGAAGAGGACCAGGAGTTTGCAATTATGGAAGAACAAACCGGGACAGATTACTATGCAGAGGATGAGGACCTGGAGGAGGGAGAAGATGAGCAGGAAATTTACAGAGTAGATTCCCCAGTACAAAGCGAAGCCCCAGTTACTGACTCTCCAGTTGATAACCAGCCCCTCCTTAACGAGGTTCTCGCTCGAGCAGCGGAACACTTCCACATCGACACCCACGGTGTACAGGAGGAAAGGGACTTCGCGGAGGAGTTTGTAGGAGAGAGAAGACCGGTCGCTCAGACCATCCCTATCCTCAAATCCATCCAACGAAGAATAGATCCTTCCCTGGTGAATCCTAACCTCACCAGAGCTGTCAACCCCAGAATTGAAAAGATTTTCCGGGCAGCCCAGTCTGACCCTCTGTATATAAAGGGACATCTTAGACCAGATTCCCTAGTGGTGACCAACACTAGAAAGAGGGCTGGCACGCCCTTATCTTCATCAGAAGCTCCTCCCGACAAGGAGAGCAAAAAACTTTACGGGTTTGGCAGGAAGGTAGCCTCAACGTCCGCCTACCAAGCAAGGATTGCGAATTCCACCACCCTGTTGGCTAGTTACAATTGCCATCAATGGGAAGAGGTCGCGGCGCTCATTGCCTCTGCTCCAGAACCATTAAAGGGCCAGCTGGCTCGGATCTCGGCAGAAGGGAGAGCCGTGTCTGGTTGCATTTTAAAAGCAACTTTCGACGCCGCTGACAACGCAGGGAGATTGATAGCAGAAGGTACTGTTATCAAAAGACATGCGTGGTTACGGCAGTCGGGATTCAAGACAGAAACCCAGGCTTCTTTAATAGACAAGCCAGTGGAACCCGACCTATTGTTTGGGAAAGCGGTCGAAGACGCACTTAAAAATGCCAAAGATGAATATGAGACTCTCAAATCCCTTGGCCAGCTTACCAACAAACCCCCTAACCAGAGGGGGAACAGTAATTTTCGTCGCCCACGCGGACAAAATTCACAAAGAGGCAACTATGCCCAGGGACAGGGTACACAATGGAATAACAACCAGCAGTCTACCCAGAGTTACGGCAGGGGTAACAAGAGAGGTCGTGGAAGAGGCAGAGGCAGCCCCAACAAGGGAGGTGGCACGCCTCCACCAAAACAGTGACGCTCAGTTCAGGGTCCCTTGCCACGCAACCCCAGTAGGGGGACGCATTTCCACCTTCACCCAGGCTTGGGAAGGGATCACCTCAGACAGATGGGTGCTGTCAACAGTATCCGCAGGATATTGTATAGAACTACTGCAGCGTCCCCGGAACCATCCTCCACGACAAAGAGTGCACTCCCTAGAGCATCAAAGGATCCTTCTCGAGGAGATCGCCATTCTGCTAGAAAAGGACGCGATAGAACTCGTCCCAGGACACCAGGTAAACAAGGGTATCTATTCAACTTACTTCCTTGTGCCAAAGAAAGATTTGACAATGCGCCCAGTATTAGACTTGCGGCCTGCCAACAAGTATGTCAAGCCCCAAAAATTCCGTATGACCACGCTACAAGAGGTAATCCCCCTCCTAAAAAAGGGGGATTACATGGCAACCTTGGATATGAAAGATGCTTATTTTCATATTTCCATGCTCCCAGCGCACAGAAAGTACTTACGCTTCAAGGTAGACAGTCGCCACTACCAATTCAAGGTACTGCCCTTCGGGATAGCTTCTGCACCAAGGGTATTCACCAAGGTACTGGCGGTGGCGGCTGCACACCTACGCAGGGAAGCAATCCCGGTGTACCCTTATCTGGACGACTGGCTCATAACGGGGGAGACCCCAGGAATTTGCAGGTCAAACATTCAGAGGACTATCGACCTCCTCCACGAATTAGGCTTCTCTATCAACGAGAAAAAGTCAAGTCTGGTGCCAAGCACCTCAAAACAATTTCTAGGAGCTATCCTAGATACTCAGAAAGGATTGACCTTCCCTTCGGAAGAGAGAATTCGGAATATACTTCTGCAAATTCCGCATTATCAGTCAGGTCAACAGATAACAGTACGCAAAGCTATGCGGTTACTGGGCATGATGGCGTCATGCATTTACCTGGTCCCCCACGCGCGTCTGCGCATGCGTCCCATGCAGGAATGGTTGGCGAAACAGTGGTCTCAGGCAAGTGGTCATTGGGACGATCTAGTGGTCGTTTCGCCAACACTCTTACAGAGCCTACACTGGTGGACAAGAGAGAATCTCGCAAAGGGGAAACCCTTTTACAATCCCGAAGTACAAGCCGTGGTAACTACAGATGCATGCCTGACTGGGTGGGGAGCTCACCATCTCCACCACACAGCTCAGGGTCTCTGGTCTCACTCAGTAGCCAAGAACCACATCAATCTGCTAGAACTTCTGGCAGTGTTCCGAGCGCTAAAGACGTTCG
The DNA here is from genome assembly GCF_040938575.1 of Ambystoma mexicanum. Taxonomy (NCBI): domain Eukaryota; kingdom Metazoa; phylum Chordata; class Amphibia; order Caudata; family Ambystomatidae; genus Ambystoma; species Ambystoma mexicanum. Next base: position 79,862,905 of record NC_090927.1, on the reverse strand, counting down.
AGCCCCATCTACTGAACTTGTCGGTGCAGATCAGGACGGACAGCACGACAGCCATGTTCTATCTGAACAAGCAAGGGGGGACTCGTTCACCAAATCTGTCCAAGCTTGCCCAGAAAATCTGGATATGGGCACTCAGACGGAACATCTTCCTGTCATCGCAACATGTTCCAGGGGAGCTCAATTCCCTAGCGGATGCTCTAAGCAGAGACTCCCTCCCAGAAGAACACGAATGGGTCCTTCACAGAGACGTGGTAGAAGATCTCTTCTCTCAGTGGGGTTTCCCCACTATAGACCTATTCGCCACAAGCGAAAACAAACAATGCCCAGGATTTGCATCCAGGTTCCCCCAACCGGACTCCCAAGGGAATGCCCTGTGGATGAACTGGTCAGGGATGTTTGCGTACGCTTTTCCACCAACTCCTCTCATCAGGAAGGTGGTGTACAAGATGAACAAGGAATCGATGACGCTCATCCTAGTTGCTCCCATGTGGGCGAGACAACCATGGTTTCCACACCTACACAGGATGGCGGTGTGCGAACCCATCAGACTCCCAGCTTGGTACAACCTACTGTCCCAGCAACAGGGTCAAACAGTGCATCAGGAACCCAACTCTATGAACCTAGCAGCATGGCTCCTGAAGTCATAGAGTTTGGACATCTCAAATTACCACAGAGGTGTATGGACATTCTAAAGGAGTCCAGGAAACCAAATACAAGGCACTGTTACTTTGATAAGTGGAAAAGATTCGTTATCTGGTGCCAGAATAAACAAATCAACCCGGTTGATTGCACTCCTTCCAACGTTGTGACATACATGCTCCACCTGCTGGATGCAGGGTTGGTTTTTAACTCACTGAAAGTACACCTGGCAGCCCTCTCGGCTTACACCACATCCCATAACAAGGTCTCGTGGTGGAAAGTGCCAGTGGTTAAAGCCTTCATGGAAGGAGTAAAGAGACTTCACCCTCCTATTTCGAACCCACCGCCAGGATGGGACCTCAACGTGGTGCTAGCTAAGCTCATGGGACCCCCATTCGAACCCATGCATAAAAGTAGTCTCAAACACCTGACTTATAAAACGGCCTTCTTAGTAGCCATTACCTCCATAAGAAGGGTCAGTGAGATTCAGGCTCTGTCAGTGCAAGATCCTTTCTTTACTATCCACAAGGACAAACTGGTTTTACGCACACACCCTAGGTTCTCACCTAAATTCATATCCAAGTTCCATGTAAACCAGTCCATCGAGCTTCCGGCTTTCTTCCAGAACCCGCAAAGCTCGGCTGAGGTGAAACTACACACCCTAGATGTGCGTAGGGCGGTCCTATACTATGTAAATAAAACCAGACCGCTAAGGAAAACAGATCAACTGTTTGTCTCCGTAGCTACAGGCAGAGAGGGGGATCGCGTCTCTAAGGGCGCTATCTCGAAGTGGATTATCAACTGTATACAGCTGTGTTACTCTCTTTCTGACAAGACTCTGCCTTTTACGCCAAGGGCCCACTCTACTAGAGGCATTGGTGCCACTCTGGCTTTCATTGCAAATGTTCCCCTCGACACCATTTGCAAAGCGGCTACTTGGAGCTCTATTCACACTTTTACTCAGCATTACTGCATTGACACTCATTCCAAGACAGATACACAAGTGGGACAAGCGGTTCTAAGACACCTATTTGCTCATGACCCTTCTCACATCCCACCTCCTTCTTCTGGTACTGCTCGCTAATCTATGCACAGCATGTGATCTAAGCAGATTCCACAAGCCTCAGAAGGGATACATTACTCACCGTAATCGTATTTCTGATGCTTGTATCTGCTTAGATTCACATGCGACCCACCCTTCCTCCCCTCCGAGAGAAGGCGCATGATTGCTTGTAGTCTTACCTTTTCTGTCTATCTGCTTGGATTATCTGTACTCACGCTACTCCTCATGCTTCCTCATGTCAGAAAAAATACAATCTGAGGATCCTACACGCGTGAGGGATCTTGGGTACAGTGGACGTCACACTAGGGATAGTATTACTGGCACGCCTGTGTCGACGCCCATTTTCGACTTTCGAAAAACAAACTGTAATACTCCGCAGCTTCCACTAGATGTCGGCCTATGCACAGCATGTGAATCTAAGCAGATACAAGCATCAGAAATACGATTACGGTGAGTAATGTATCCCATATATATATATATATATATATATATATATATATATATGCACATTATGTTGTATAATGAGAAAGAGAGATGTTTTAAAATATGACTTGAAAACATGTATGCATACGTGTACTATGTTTTGTTAAATGTAGATAGTGTTGAATCTGTAAATAGAAATGTTGGAGAGTTTCACAGTAGTTTTTTATGCAGGTGGCTTTGACTAACAGAATAATAATAATAATAATAATTTAGCTTTTATATAGCGCTACAAACCCTCAGGTATCTGAGCGCTGCTTATTATTACCCACGGTGTGTGGTGCTCATTTATCGACCTCGGAAGGATGAAAGGCTGAGTTTCACCCTGCTGGGATTCGAACCTGCATCAGCAGGCTCTGCATGGGTGTCCAAGCGCTCTACTCGCTGTGCCACTTGACCAGCAAGACATGTAGTCTGAGAGTTCAAGAGTACATGTGAAGTGTTGGACTGAGATGACAAGGTTATATGTAGTGTGTTTGGATGTGGTTGGAGGATGGATGTGTGACTGTTCGAAAGAAGCGAATGGGGGAGTGTTACAAACATGAAAGTAAAACGGTAGAATGGCTGCCCTGTCCGATGGTGTCCACGTGCCATCTGGGTTGTGTAAGGATGCCTGGCATGGAAAAGGGACTGTGGAGGCAGCAGACAGTTGTAAAGATCCACGTATTATAGCCCTTATTGTATGCTAGAGAAAAGGATTTGGGATGGTCATTTTCTGTCCTTTTATCTTTTTCTCTGGTATACAATTGTCCATTATTTCTATTAGCATAGAACAAAATGCTAATGGAAATGTTGGAGAATCTAATTGAGTCTAACTACTTTACAGAAAACTAACGCAGGTGGAGTCTAAAAGATTGTTTTTGTTCTATTTTCTAACTGTGAAAGGTGGCTCCAAAAGGAAAATGTTCTGTGTATTTTGGTTTTGTATTTGTTTGGATTTATTAAAATATTTTTTATTTTTGCAGGAGAGAAAAGGAAGACAGGTGGGGGAGGGTAGTGAGAGAAGGGGCACCAACCATTGATATGGAGGGGCAGGTAGACATGGGAAGATGTTGGGCGTGCCTTAAATCTAAGGTGGGCGGCAGTGTTTCTCATGTTCCTTGAACGCAGCCTCAAAAGCACTACTGCTCCCCCTGCAGAGTGTGTGTCGCAGAATATACAGAGTACTGTTGTCCTGGAAAGATATGGATCAGCAGCCTCTTTTATGGCCTGCAGTGCAGCTGGTGGGATCCTCTGTCCCACAGGAGTAGCCTGTGTGGTGGCAGGAGAGGTTGAGGAAGATTAGGTGGAGTAAGACAGCCTACTACTCAGAGGACCCAGGCGGTTTGAGCGGGTATGGTGGCGCATGGTGCAGTATAAAAAGAGTACAGCCCATGTTGTCCGTGACTGAGTTTGACCCCACACTCAATGCATTCAACAGGGGCAGCCAGAGCCTTTGGTACACCTCCTATGGTCTTAAAGAACCACCACACCCATGATTCTCTCTGGGTGCTGGAGGTAGGTACTTCCTCTTCCTCGCCCTCTGATCCTCCTCTGCATCATTGCACCTGTTCCCCTTTCCAGTCCTTCGAGCTGGTGGTGGTGGGGGTGGCCTCTGTGGAGGAGGGCTTGCCATTTTTGAAGTTAAATAGGTGTGCTAATAGTCTTCCAAGCTGTGGAAGGGTAAACCTTCAACTTCAAACTTCCTAGATTGGCCGAAAATGCAATTTCAAAAAGTCTGCGAAGCACAGACCCATTTGCGGACACGTCATCACATCAGACAGGCGCGGTCGCATGACGCTGACTGGGGGCGTTTGCGAATGTCGGCGAAAAAACAACAGCATAAAAAGTTGTAGAAAGTTAATAGAAGTGTTAAGATTGTTGCTAGGAGGTGGGGAATGGCACCGTTTTTACTTGAAACTTCCTAGATCGGCAGAAAATGCAGTTTTGAAATGTCTGTATCCCAATTACGGACACCTCATCACACCAGACAGGCGCAGTCACATGATGATGTCTGCGATGGCGTCATGAAACCCGCGGACATCAGCAGCAGGAGACGCGGGGAGCAAGTGCAGCGGTGCCCGCAAACAGGGGCATTGTCAGCGGACTAAAGGTGCGTCACAGGGCACACATCTGCGGATGTCATGGTTTGCGAGACCGGACTCCGAACATACCTATAGGGAATGGCTATCAATTAGGGTGTTGAAGAATAATATAGAAGATATTTAAAGAATATAAAATACATGTATTTATGAAAGGAATGGGGTATAGGATTGGGAAAAATAAATGGGAGAATTTGGAATTTCTGGAAAGTCATCATTGGGGGAATGAGGGAGAGAAATTTCATCAAACAATGTTTGATTGATGTTTTGTGAACTTCATTGGGGTGATTGTTGGGGGAATGTGAACAGGTACAACTAGGCCAGTGATAATCAACAATTCGAATAACATGAGTTGTTAACATAATATAGAAGTTATTTAAAGTGTACTGGTAGAAATCTATGAAATTCAGTGAAAACCCCCAGAAATGTGCCAGTTATGGTAAGCTAAGCAACCATAACTCGCGCCACCACGGTTCACTGCTAAGACTAACACCTAGGACATCAAAGATGACATCACAAATGTAATTGATGACATCACTGATGACATCACATCAAATTAATTCTGATGAACAATCCCTACAAGGGGTTGTGTTTACAATGATGGTAGCAAGATATCAGGGGTGATTGGGAGACCTCTCATGAACTACTTACTGTATTAATAAAATGTACTCATTAAACAAAATGTTATGTCGGAGTGTTGTTGTTAATACAGCAACCTAATAATACATACACATAGGCAATGGGTGCAGTATGCACCATAGAGTTAGTACAGTATTTTTAAACTGGTAATATTGTACAGTAAAATAATAAATGCAACCCTATCAGAGATTGACTAATGTTAAACATGGAAAAAATAGCTAACAATTCAAGACCTACTACACACTTGTGTTAGTACACACAATGCATACGAAGACACAATGCATACAAATCAGAGGCACGTACAAGTAAACTATACTAAGGAAGAAAGAAACATCACCAGAAAATGACAATAACATTAAAGTTCATCATCATGTATACAAATGAATTGTGTGTTTGAGTCCTGTTTATTGTCTCATGTATGTGCACCATGAGCTAAGACCAAACCCTAAGGAACGTACTTTAAGAACATACAACAAGGTTAATGTCTAGAGATATAGCACCTTTTGAATTTTTGAAATGCTCACTGTAAGAAAAACAAGTGACCTTGATATGTCGGTGAACAAAAACAAGTGGCCCAGATATGTGATGTCATCAGTGATGTCCTGGGTGTTAGTCTTAGCAGTGGTTTTCGTTTTTTATTTGTAACCATAACATCCCTTTAACAAAGTTTGTTCACTGAATGTATAGAGAGTTTTTGTATTGTGCGGAGTGGACCGCAGGAGAGTCCAAGTGTATTATAGGTTTCTGTGTTTAGGCCAGGGAGTGGCCTGTTTCAGGCGAGGGCATGAGGGTGTGAGAGGTAGCAAGAAGGCGTGGTGTGCGGAGAAGAAATTGAATTTGAGGCACGTTAATGGGTCGCATGAGGGATAGAACTTGAGGCAATAAAGGAAAGCGTACAGTACCAGGTACAGGGGCGGCTAAAATGCAGCTGGTAACCCCATCGGAATACTTGTGCACAGCTGCCCCGATTTATAGGGAGACGATAATGAAGTACCACAGAGAGTGGTTGGCCGAAATGAGGGGGGTATATACTAACCATGACCAGAAGCAAACAACAGATGTATTGAGACATGTTTACATGTTTTTAACTGCAAAATATAAGGGGAAGATGTTAAAAAGTAGAAAGGAAGTGCTGGAGTTGTGGAAGATGGTGGAGGGCTTTGAAGACACCACTTCAGGCCCCGCACAGACAATAGGTGAAAGACTGCAATTATCCACCCCAACCTCAGTCACACCCACGGCTCCCACCGCCCCAGAAGCTTTGGTGCCCCTGGAACTCACAGCAGGATGCCATCCAACCTGTGCAGCATTAGGATATACAAACCCCATGTATGCCTCTCTCCCCACTACAGCGCCTCCTCCCCTATCATCTCCAGGATAGTACCAGAATCTCCTTAACCCCATTGCGTCCGCATCCGCACCAGAGAAGATAGAACAGAAACCACAGAAAGACCTGGCAGAGGCATTACGGAGGGTGGAATGGGAGCTGGACAGGCTGAGAATAAACAGATGGGGGGACAGCAGGATCCTATTGTGAACGATGAATGAAGGGCAGGAGACTTTTTGCTCAGAGGTGACAGGATGGCAATCAAGGATTTCCATGTGAGGGGGATGAGGGAAGTGTGGACTGTGTCCATTAGATTGGACAAGAAGCAGCACAGGCAAGGAGATGAATGGGATGAGGTAGAAGACGTGGCAGATGATGAGGCCCCACCCACCATATCTCCACAGGTGGAAAGTTTGTGGGTGCCTAGGTTGAGAAATCGCTATGGGCATATGGTGGTAGTGAAAGGGAGGCAGGCGGGGAAGAAAAAGGTGACACAGGGAGCAGGAGCGAACATGTTAGGGGCTCAGTTTCTCCTACTTCATGAGGGAATGGGAAGGGCACAGTATGTACCATGGGCACACATGGACAGGAATACTTTGATAACATTTTAACATTTCTCACAAGAGGGGCGGGAAAGTGGATCTACACATTTGAGAACTAAACAGCTGTGGTTACCCTAGCTGTGGGTGACATTAAATGTTTGTTACCATTCAAGGAAATCAGGCGGATGACATCTGGACAAAAACAAGGTTTCCCGGAATACAATTGGGAAATGACAGTCATGTTGTGGCCCATTTCAATGATACTAGGGCCAGTGTATGGGCAGCATTACGGCAGGTTTTCCCCATAACGCCAGATCTCCAGTACATTATGCAGCGCACGATAGGAGAAGGTGAGGACCCAGCAGAATATATCTTGCAAAGAGATATGGAGGGTGGAAACGGGTGGACCCATGGGACCAGGCTTTGGCATTCTTCTATTTTATAGTTAGGAGGGGACTTCCCAAGGACGTGCAAAAGGCACTTGATAAAATAGTGGGCATTGAAGTAAAGGGATGGGCGGAAACACAGTCTATTATTGTGCATCACTGTAAACGGTTGAAAGAGAAGGAGAAGGAAACAGCAAAAAGGGCCCAAGCAGAGGAAGCAAAACTGGTGCAGAAAAAAAAATAGCAAAGTTGGCAGTGGAGGGGCGCACTTGTCACAGTGCTGCAGGAGGGAGGGACAGAATACAGGCTGTGCAGGGTGAAATGAAAGGAACACCCGCATGGGGTGGAGCACTTGAATGGAATGGTGGGTACCAGCCACAGCCGCAGGGATGGGCCCTGGGAGAGTATCCCAGAGGGAGAGGGGGATTTGCAAGGTTTCGGGGTACAAGAAGTGGGTTTGGAGGACCAGGCCCAAGGGGTGAAACCATGGGACAGTGTTGGACATTTGAGGGAGTAGGCCCCTTTTTGCAAGAATGTAGGACCAGACAGGCATCTGCATATTATCAACAGATGCCCCTGTATATGCAAGGGGCCCCTGGCCCATACCAGCAGTCCTACTGACCGCCACCACCCCCAGCAGTGCCTTATGGCATACCTCTGCCCAATGCACAGCCCGCAACCCCACCTCAATTCCCACAGCTCCCTGTACCCACATCTACCGCTATGCCAGCATACACACCCCATAGGCCCCTCAAATTCCAAACAGTAACGCAGTACCCAATGGCACATTGACACACTACCAGGGAGCAAGCGTAGTAGGGGGCAATCCTTTCGTCTTCCCGGGGACAAATACATTTGCAGACTAGGACAACCCACATAGAACTTTAGCGTGCCCAGTCCTATCAGTCACTGCCAGCCCAGATGAGGAACATTGGTGGGTGTGGAGATAGGGAATACACCGTTCATTTTCATGGTGGATACAGATGCAAAAAAATTGTGTATCACAGAAGGCTACTTCCCATTGTCAGGGGAAGGAATGGACACACACAGGTTCTCTGGGGCAATAAAATCGGTTCAATTTACTGAAGAAGTACCTACCAAGGTAGGTGGCAGAGTGGTTCGGGCACTGTTGTTGGATTCCACGGCATCCCCCGTTAAGCTGTTGAGGCGGGACGTGCTCAGTAAGCTGAACATGACCATCTGCTTTACAGAGAGGGGGGTGGTATGCTAAACCCACCCAGCTTATGCTACGTTTGGGTGATGTTAAGAATACACTCGCTAGGAGCTGAGATCGCAGCTAGAGGGGTGCCGGTGCACCCAGACTTGTTCGCATATGGAGCTACAGAGTTATTACAAGCAGTGCCATGTGCGGCTGGCAAGACGTGGAGAATACCAGCTGAATTCCTGTTCAGGCCAGCCCAACCCTAAGAGCATGTCCCAGGAACCATTATCACCGTAGACATTAAGGAGTTGCTGGTGTTGAATGACAAGATAGTGCTGATCGGGGCAGACAGTGAGGGAGGGGAATGGCGTACAGTGTTATGCACTGATCTGACAAAACCTTTGAAAGAACTAACAGATTGGGACTTGTTTGACGGTGATGAAAGAGACAGGTCAGTGGTATTGGCAGTTTGTGTCCAATGTGAGATAATGGTATAGTACAGACGTGTCCCCGCACTTGTTTAGCTTGCAGGCAGTACCTCATCCTTTGCCCAAAATGACCTAGCACAAGTGCCCAACAACCTGTGGCCAAGTAACCCCCATGACATGGGACTTTTACGAAGTGTTGCCCCGATCTGTATTACTTTGAAGCCAGTTGCAGTCCTACCCGGAGTGAAACAGTATCCTTTGTCTAAAGAAGCAGAGGAAGGTATCTGCGATACTATTATAGCGCTTCACACCAAGGCATCATAGTGCTTTCAACCTCCCCATGCAACACCGCAATATATCAGGTGAAAAGGCAAAGGGGGCTAGTTGGAGTTTGATACAGGATTCGCGCCCTCACAGGATGAATTTCTAGCGGTTCCCAATCCTGCAACCATTTTGTTTAACATACACCCCACAACAAAACATTTCACAGTAGTGGATTTGAAAAAAGCCTTCTACTCTGTTCCATTGCACAGTGATTCGCAATATCTCACTGCATTTTCATATGGTAGCGCCAGATCCCAGCACACTAGTCTCCTCCAAGGGAACTGTGAGTCCCCCAGTATTTTCAACAGGGTGCTACATGCAGATTTGGGTAGTGTACACGTGGCCAGCATGTTTATGCAATATGTAGATGATTTACTACTGTGCAGTGCTGACGAACAACAATGTAGGGGAGACTCTGGTGGCGGGTACCACGTCCTCCTGGCCCAATCCGGGGCAACTCGGATCATGGATTTCCTGAACTTTCTCAACCTCCTGGTTATGTGAGGAATGACAGGCACTGGAGGAAACACGTATAGGAGTGGAAATTCCCAGTCCACCACGAACACGTCTCCTAGAGCTCATTTTGGGGGAAATTCCCTTGAGCAGTACAGTTTGCACTTCCGGTTGGCACTAGTTGTGAACAGATCCACTTGAGGGGTTACCCAAAGGGTGAAGATCTCTTGAAGGACTTCCTGAGCTAGTTCCCGTTTGTGGGAGACTGTGCTCCGCCTGCTCAGAGCGTCCGCTGTCGTGTTCTTCTCTCCCCCTAGGTGAACTGCCGACTGAGAGATTCCTTCTTGTATTGCCCAGAACCGGAGCTACATTGCCTCTCTGCAAAGTGGAAGTGACCCTACACCTCCTCTCTTGTTGAGGTAGTACATGGCCACTGTGTTGTCTGTCATTATCAAGACATTCTTTCCCCGTACAGGTGGCAAAAAGGCCTTCAGTCCAAGTTTGATTGCCCTCAGCTCAAAAAGGTTGACATGTAGTTTGGACTCCGATGGCGACCAATGACGGTTGATTGTCAGATCGCTGGTCGCTGGTCGCAGATCGCTCCCCACCCTGTGAGTGAGGCGTCCGTCATTACTGTTATCTCCGGCCATGATTGCCAAAATGGTTCTTCTTTCAAGATGTTCTCCCGACAGGCCCACCACTGAAGGTCCAGTGAGACTCTGCTCGGAATTTGTAGGAGGTCTGAAATCTTTCCTGAGAATTGGGACCACTGAGTCCTGAGAGCCCATTGGAGAGATCTCATTCACAGACGAGTCTCAGGCACCAGAAAATGCAGGATGCCATGAGGCCGAGCAACCTCAGAAAATTGAAGGCCAGTAGACACGGGGCATTCTGGAATTTGGTCACCATCTGCAGAATGTCTTGAGCCCTCACCACTGGTGGCAAGGCTTTTCCCAGGGATGCATCCAGGACGGCCCCAATTAATAAATTGGAGTCTTTGTGATGGTATCATGTGGGACTTCTTGAAGTTGAGGGAGGAGCCCAGTCTGTGAAGGGAGTGACAGGTATAGCTAAAATGTTCTAAGGCCTGTTCTGCGGAACTGGCCCTGATCAGTCCATCGTCTAGGTAGGGGTAAACGTGTATTCTCCCTCTCCTGAGACTTTCTACCACACCCGCCATCAGTTTGGTGAACACCCTCGGGCGGAGGTCTGCCCAAATGGCAGAACTTGCAACTGATAATGAGAACCTCCAAAGGTGAACCTCAGGTACTGTCTGTGTTTGTGATGGATCAGCACTTGAAAGTAGGCATCCTGAATGTTCAATGATACTATCCAATCCTAAAGCTGGAGGGCCTGAAGGATCTGAGAACGGGTTACCATCTTGAACTTGTCCTTCCTAAAGAACTTGTTCAAGTCTCTTAAATCCAAGATGGGTCTCAATCCTCCATCCTTTTTGGGTATTAGAAAATACAGGGAGCCAACCCTTGTTCCTCTCCGCTACATGTACTGGTTCTATAGCAATTTTCTCTAGCAGGGTTAGTATCTCATGCATAAGGAGCGGATGTGGAACTTTCAAAGAGCTGACTCTGAGGTTTTTGCAGAAAAGGTAGGCAGTAACCTTGGGCAAATGTTTCCAATGCCCATGCATCTGAAGTAATAGCCTGCCATTCCATCAGATGCTATGACAGTCTGCCTCCCACTGCAGTCTTTTGAATCAAGTCCTCAGAGAGGTTTTGGGACGGCTGAAGAGGTGGCTGCTGTTGCGGTCTTAGTACTTCTTCCACGTCCACCGTGGGTGAATCTTCTTTGTCCTCTTTGAGCTGGCGGTCCTCTGCCCTTTCCAAATGTGGAGTAGTGATGAAAGGGTGTACCCAAGGGACAGTTTGGAGGTTGTCTGATTGCAGCACCAAGGGATTTGGCTGCTGCCTTAGAAGTGTGCAGCTTCTCCAAATTCTCATCAGCCTTGCTTCCGAATAAAAGAATGCTGTCAAAGGGTATGCTGAGAAGTCTGGATTGTACGTCTGTGGTAAATCCTGACTTTCTCAACCAGCCAAATCTGCTCATCACAGTACTTGCAGCCATAGCTCAGCTGATACTGTCAGCAGAGTCGAGACCAGTCTGGAGGGATTCGCACATCACATCTTTCTCATCCCTGACAATGTTCATAAACCTGTCTTGCTCTTCCCCTTCAGGGATATGGTCAGCCACCTTGGAAATGCACTCCCAAAGGGTGTGTGTAAACCTTGGTAATGTGCACGTAGCATTAGCCAATTTCAAGGCCATACTCGCAGCTGAAAAAACATTTTTGGCCAGGACGTCATAATGCCTGTCATTCCTATCGGAGGGATTGTGGGATAGGCATTCTGCGTACTGGTGGACGTGGACGCTTGAACCACCAGACTCTCTGGTGTAAAAAGGATCAGAGCTTGAAACTCTGTACTTTGAAGTTAACTTCTTGTTGACAGCCGGAATAACCTCTAGTGCCTCCCAGTTAGTAGCCACACGCCTTTGTAAGGCTTGATGGAAAGGCACAATTGGGTCTTCTTGTGGTCCCCTGTCCAAGATATCAGTTAAATCGTCTTGCTCAAAACTGGTTTTCGTCTCGACCACCCCATATGCTCCATAATTCTTGACATCAATTGTCTGTATGTACACTTCTGTGTGATTAGCGGGGTCTACCCAGCCAAACTCAACCTCTGGTGAGGTGGCTAACCCACTGGCATCATGCAGACATTCTTGTAAGTTTTTTATTCTAGAATCTTCTGAAATGAATGCAACGGTGTTCCATACTGTAAACCAAAAGGTCTGGATTCATCAGAAGATTCCTCTGCATCCTCATAAATAGAGGAGATGGACTTGAAATAATCAGACCTTGGCAAGGGAGTATATGGGCCTCATTTCAACTCTGGCGGTAGCCGTGCTGGTAAAAATGGTAGGCTGCACCGGATTTGTGTTTTTTTGACGCCTTGCTTTAGGAGAATGACTGGGGCATTACAGCCCGGCGCCGGAAAATGTTACTCTCCATTCCCATTCAAGTCCCATAGGCACAGTGCTGGTGCTTCCGTCAAAGTCAGTGAGCAGCTGCTGGTCCGGTAACAATGGTGCTAGTACGTTTACTGGGGTGTTCAGTCATAATTTCGACAGTAAAAATGTCGACAGTCAAAATTTCGAAAAATAAATGTCGAAAAAAATAATGTCGACAAACAATAATGTCGACATTTTTTCAATATTTTTTCGAAATTTTCTATTTATTGTATAAATAAATAAATATATATATAACTAAAATGTGTTGAGTATGAGGGGTGAGAGGGTGGTGGGGGGTGAGGGGGGGTGGCAGGGGGTGTTGGGTGAGGGGGGTTGGGGGGACACCCCCATAGTAAATGATACTCTTTTTATTTATTTAATTATTGAATAAATAAATAAATAAATATATAATTACTATGTGTTGAGAATGAGGGGTGAGAGGGTGGTGGGGGGGTGTGGGGGGGCGGCAGGGGGGTGTTGGGTGAGGTGTTGGTAGTTCTAATTGACATTTTTTTGTCGACATTTTTTTTTCTAAAAAATGACTTTTTACATTATATGTATAGGATGTCGACATTATTGCTTTCTACATTTTTTTTTCGACATTTTTGTTTGTCGACATTTTTTTTCCGACATTATGAGTATAAACCGTTTACTGGTACCGTTGTTACCATACTGGCACACTCATAATGAGGCCCTATGTCTTTTCCAATGTAGTAGACGTCGTCATTATATTAGTGGTCAAAGGTGCCATAATCTTCAAGACTGTCGACGGTTTCGAAGGTTACTTTGATGGCTTCGACACATGTGGCGTCGAGGAGGTTGATGCTCGAAGCGTAGATGGCTTCTCATAAGTTATTAGCGCCAATGGCGTCGATGACACACCTTTCGACCCTGATGGTGTTGATGTCGAGTTTTACGGCATCAATGTCGTCGACGACGCAGTCCATGAGGGGACATTTCCTCGATTCGAGGGATCCTTCGACCGCTCTCAAGGAGTCTTGCCCAACGTGTCTGAACATGCAGAGCTTTTGTGCTTATGAGGACTTTCGAATGGAGCATGGCTTTTAGGTGTAGTTGAGGGGGGCAAGGCCGCGTTCTCCAACACCTTTAACATTTTTAATCTAAACTCTTCACACTGGGCCTGTGAGCTAGATTTAGTGGGGCAACCGACCCGTTCCGGTGAGGAACTTGTAGACGAGGAAGATGGTGATCTATGGTGCCATTTCTTTATGTGTCTAGAGGACGATGAGTCGTGTGAACCAATATGTGACCGGGAATTTTTGTTCTTTTTGCGACGAGGAGAAACTGTTCTCAAGTCGTCTGACGTTTTTTGTTTTTTCAACGGAGTCGAAGTGGAGTTTTGGGACCTACATGCCACAAGCTTCCCTCTCCGCTCTCTCAGGGCTTTGGCCTTAATGGAAAGGCAGTCCTCACACTCCGATGACGGATGTGTCGACCCCAGACACCAATGACAGATCCTATTAGGGTCCTTAATGGACATCTTCGCACCGCAGTGCCAGCATGTCTTGAAGCCTGACTTGGGAGTGGAAGACGCCAAAAAGGTAGCCATTCTTCATAAATTCACTCAAAGAATTAACTATTTTATTCGAAGAAATTATCGAATATATTCCTCTCAAGGAACTAAGTGTACCGTATTCGAAGCGTAAGCACAGAAAAAGGGAATTGAAGCCAACGGGCATTGCGCGTGCTACATATATTTCCAGTGACATCGACATGGAGGCCTTCGAGGGACATCGTGTCGACAGGCATCGACACACAGTGCCCCCTGCTGACATTTTTGCGAAGCAGCAAAGCTGGATATCGGAAATATCAAACATAAGGAATACCTGGAAGGATACAATCCATTCAAAAATATTTTTGTCCTCAACTTCATCCGCAGGTGGAGTGAGCCACGATATAATGGTCCTTACACAGTCATCTATGCCACTCAATTTGTGGTCAAGGTTAAGGAGCTGCGGTATCGGGTACACCTCTCAGATATCCAGAACCCCCCCCCCATGCTGCATCCCCTTTAATACCGCAGCGGTAATTGCGCCGGAAATGACAATTTTCCGGACGTGTTTACACCCATGAACTGGGTTTAAACATGCCAGACTCGAGATTGGGTGGTCCCTAAAATGCGGTGGTAACATTGTTACCGCCGCATTTAAGTGCTACTGGCCAACTCAGAATTAGGCCCACTGTGGTTTTTTCCAGTTGAATAATTTCTCTTTCTTGCAATTTCCAACACACTTCATGTACAAACTACCTCATCAATGGAACAACCTGTAATATTAGAAAATGTGTATATCCATCATTGCCATGTTCAATTACTGTTCTCAATCTTTTTTATTTGGTTTATAGTGCAATGGTTAATTAAAAACCTTATACACTAAAAGAAATATAAATAAAATTACAATTCTTAAACGTATACAAAATAATTCATTACATTTCATTACTATTTCCTTAAATATACCCAAAATGTCATTACATTTCATTTCATACACAATATTACATAATCATAATTCATTTCCAATATATACTAAACTGTCAATAAAACCATTGTATGTAAAAATCACAAAAGCATTCATTATCAACAGTAATTCAAATCAATAAAATTACAAATTCAAGGAAACCCTAGATTAACATCGTACTTAAGCTATCTACCTATTCTTTTCACCTTAAATTCCTCTATCCTACCAGAACTACGTTGTTATTTCGCTCAACCACCAGGATATGATTCGATTCCGGCTCTTTTCCATATATAATATGCTGACCCTATGTAAAGCAGGGTTTTGGCAATGTAAATCGTAGACCAAAATTGATCACTTGTTATCATTCTTGGGTCGCATACTATATCTTTGTACCCCTTATAGTGCCATTCCTGCAATTTACAGCAATCAGTCAATAAATGTCCAATGCTCTCGACCTCTCTACAACAGTGTGTCACGGTTTTATTACACGGAACACTCCAGCCAGGGACTCCTCCTCTGACAAAGAATGTGGCATACAATAAAGCGCTTTTTATTTTTAATAAACCACAGGTTCTTTTCTGTTTGAATAGGCCTCCAACCCGTCTCGCACCCAACCTCCACAAACACCCAGTGTCTCAATGGATCAGGAATCAGGCCGGTGTGTATCAGTAAGATATTTATTAAATTATTTCTTTAATGAAAAAGGAAAATCAAACAATTTTACAGCCACTAATGTTGTGGTAATGTTGTGGTACACAATTGCACTTATCTCTACAAAGCAATTGGGTTAAGATATCCTGTTACAATTCTCACAATCTTTAATGGCAACACAGATAAAGAGCAGTTTTAGATTTGTGATGGCATGTTTGATGTCATGGGTGTTAGTCCTTGCAGTGCACACTAGTGGCACGAGTTATGGTTGCTTAGCTTGCCATAACTGGCGAATTTCGTTTTCTTTTCTCGGTTTTACTTGTAACCATAACGTCCCTGTAACAACGTTTTTTCAATCAATTTCATAGGTTTTTGCTAGTGCAACTTAACCATAACATCCCTTTAACAATGTTTTTGTTATTGAATTTCATAGGTTTTTAGTAGGACACTGTAACCAGAACGTTGCTTTAGCATAGTGTTTTCTGTAAAGATGATAGCAGTTTGGTACTGCAAGGGAACTATAACGTCCCGTTAACAACGGCTTGTTGCTGATTCCTTGGCTGCCCTCATGATAAACATGTGGAAAGGCCAAATTGTCTGGTGTCTGTATCTATTTGCGCTACCCCTTTCTTTTCCGAATAGTGTTGGTGTATTTTAGCAATTACAGATGCACATAGTAAATGTTGGTGAGTGTTTGAGTAGTTTCTCTTTTTGTGCTGCTTGCCTTTCCATGACCTGTGAAACAGACACATCGTGTCTGCACTGAGCAGTGTGACGGAAAGTGTCAGGAGGTCGCCTGCAGATCGTACAGTTGAACAAAACATGTAACTGCAGGTGGGACAGTTTGTTGTGAGTCTGCAAAATGGCAAAGCTGGTGCGCCTTGGTCACGCACATACTAGTGCATGTAAAGGCAAGTAAGCAAACAGCAGAATATGCAGAGGGCAAACAATCTTAGTGGTGGTTAAAAAAGTACTGCAGCTGCATGGGTTGCCCAGAATAAATGGCTTCCTGCTACACGTAACAAAGCTATGTTTTGCGTTGTTGTAAACATTCTTGTATTCCACAATGTATGCATCTCCGGGAATGCTACCCCTAAGACTAATGCCGTAGCATGAATATTTGTACTGCATGTGACAATAACTGAAATGAAAGTACAACGGACAAGTGGGCAGTCTACCGCCCTTCCAACAATTACGTAGGGTAATCTCATGTACAGCATTTGCCACATCTGTTGCGGGCAACAAAAGGGGCACTCCTGTAGGGCTGCGGAGCTCTAAAACATTCTTTCAGACCATATGCCGCGCTACAGACCATTACCCTGCAAGGGGCATTGTATTGTGCATGTACTGCAACACGCTACTCTACAGAGGGAAGGTACTTGGAAGTGCGTGGGAAGAGTCATTCCGGGAGCATGACATGTAGGTGAGGGCCACCCAATATTTCCGTCTCTCGTCACGTCCCCTATGGTATCCATGCAGGCGCTGCCCCTTCTGTACCAGGCCTTTCCTGCCGTTCCTTCTGTGGCGTGTGTCAGAAGATCCTAATAAATGGAAATGAACTGGGAAAGGAAAAAAGAGAAATAAAGAAAGCACCTTTTAGAGATGAACAACGGAATTGCCAATGAACAGATGCAGGGCGTGAGGTGTGGCACTGTGCAAAACACTGTAGGTCAATTGGTTAGAAAGGGGGTCGCAGAGGGCGTGGCCTGACACCACTGAAGATGGACGTGTAGTGCTGCCGCTCCATCCCATACGTATATATCAATGGCATTATTTTAAATTGTACAAACATTATTTCACTTACCTTACGTTTGTATTCCATCTTTGGCTGCTGCTCCGTGCTCCGACTGGCTTCCCGACGCTGCTCAGCCCCTCTTTCTGAGCTCCCTGTGCTCCGGCGGTCTGCCTACGGAGACAGCTGCCTTGGGTGCCTGTCCTCTCTGAGGAGAATAACGGCGATGCGCCTACTGCGACTTGCGGCTCTCTCTCACCAACACTGCTGCCTCTCTGTCAACAAGGAAGGAAGGAAAAAAAGAAAAAAGAAGTGAATTTCCGGATTACGTGCATTTAAGAACTTAGTCAACTTAAAGGTACAGGAACACATTTGTATAATTCAGCATCTGCAGGCTCTTTTATTTTTCGTTGTTTTTGCAAAAAAACAGCTGGGCCTAGCAATATATTTACAATAATATAACACGAATAATCTATTAAAAATCTAACAAAACACAGGTTATTTTTCCAACGTGCATTTTACATTTACAACTAACAGTTTTATTAAAGTCATCATATAAACAGATAGGGCCTCATTACGAGTCCGCCTGTCCGGACTTATGTTTCCAGTATAACCACATTGGCGCCGTTTTCATGATCGCCACATTCTGACCTACGAATCCGGAAATACCACCACCATAAACCGCCACCGTGGAGTTAAGGCACCCGTAAACTCCGTCTGCAGGGAAACCCCCCAGTTACCAGCAATACGTAACACTGTGCGCATTACGAGTATCACGGACATGGAAACACTGGCACAAAATGTGCGTAAAAACCGTGACCATGATGTTAAACAGTGCCTGGTGAGCTGAATCAGGCCACAGGTGCACCAAATGAGCCCAGCTGGACCCAGCAGGCCACTGGGAGCTCACAAAAGGGCCACACCCAGGCCAACTCCAAACACAACTATGCAGGCAGCAGCTCTAGCAGCATTGGGACTGGGGCTATTGAAACAACAGGCAGCACTGCACATGGTGGCAGTAATGGTGCAGAGGAGGATGAGGCGGAGGCGTAGGAGGCGCAGGTGGCTGTTAGCAAACCCTGTACCCATGCCAAACCCAATTGTACAGCATGACCCCGCAGGCAGCCTGCAATACCCCGCATCAGGGCCTCACCCTGGAACCTGCCCCAGGACAGATACACACATTATACCGGCTGGACCGTCCAACAATCATGTACATCACCACCATGATAGAGGACATCAGCAGCCACATTGACATTTCCACCGCCACCCTGCCCTCCTGAAGGTGGTGTTGGTACTGCATTTTCTTGGCACCGGAACTTATCAGCACACAGTTGGTGAGCTGAATGGGCTCTCACAACCCTGTTTTTCAAAAATATTGGGACAGGTACTGGATGCCCTATTGCACCATGTTTCTGAACACATCGCCCTACGCCGTACCCTTGCCCAGGTTATTGCCACCAAGTTGGCCTTCCATGCTATTGCGGGCATGCCAAATTGCATAGGTGCAGTAGACTGCACCCACATAGAGCTGACAGTACCACGTGCAATCGAGATGGTGTGCCACAATAGGAAACTGTACCACTCACTGAATATACAGATGGTACATGATGCCGGACAAGTCATAACACATTGCTGCGCGTGTTTCCCGGGCTCAACACATGACTCAATGGTCCTGCAGAATTCGACGTTGCCACGGTACATGGAGCGCTATGCTGGACAAAGCACATGGCTATTGGGTGAGTACAACTGCCAATGCACAGGCCCTGTGGAAGGGGGGTGTGTCTCCAAGGCAATGACCTATGTGAGTGGGCTGCTACAACAGCATATGCAACGCCCCCCGCCTATGTAATGGACAGTCAGCACAACCCAAACATCACAAAGCTACACATGAAAGGTTGCCACAGTGTGCCCGTACACACCCTGCCAAATGAGATACACAACCAATACTACCACAAGCCCATACAACCTGAGCCACTCAATGCATCCACCCACACTATGCACCACTACCCCCAATGCACATGATGCCTGCACATGAGACATCCTGCATCGACCACATCATCACAGTCATTTGATTGACTCTGCCATGTGTGTACATCACTGCACAATGCCATACTTACCAACCACTATTGTCCGCAAGGGCAACTACATATTCACAGCAAGTCGTTGGTCAATGTACAAATGGCAACAACGGAACAATGACCCAAGAATGGTAATCACCCACCGGTCCAACCACTGCTTGGCACATATGGATGACTGAATGATGGCACAAGATTGAACTGCATCTGATCAAGACATGATACCAGACACTGACATGCCACCCACATTTCCATCCCATGTAGGTGATGCTGGATATGCACAGACGCCATGGCCTGTACGGAGGCCAAGGGACAGGCATGATGAGGCGTACAACAGGGCACACGTCCACACACGTGGCATGATTGAGAGGACATCTGGCCTACTGAAGGCCAGGTTCCGCTGCTGCAGATCTGGCGGATCACTGCTCTACAGCCCAGTGAAGATGGGTAAAATGACGCTTGTGTGTGCCATGCTGTACAATCTGTGCATGCGCATGAACATTCCACTGCACCCAGACACAGAGGATGATGATGGAGCTGAAGATGGGGATGGGGATGGGATGGCTCCACCGCCTTCCGGGGGTGCACAAGATGGCCAACGAGCATGGGATACACTCATTCGCATTTACTTTTGAGAGACTGCACATTGACACCATTGCATGGATATGACAATGCAGTAAATAAATGAATAGCCTGCAAATGAAATGATGGATGTCCACTCATTAATGATTTTCTCAAAGATTATATAGTTTAAACAAAACAGGGAAGAAGGTGCATTGGGTAGGGAAGCTGTACACCCGTGCCCACCCACCAACCAAACGTACCAACCCCCAACCCGGCCCCAATGTACTAACCCCCTAATGGACCTCCCCCACCATCCAAACGTACCCACCCCCTACCCGGCCCCAATGTACTAACCCCCTAATGGGCCTCCCCCACTACATAAACGCACCCACCCCCTTACACCCTTTTTGTCCATGTATGTGTCCTGCACTGCCAAACACACATCGCATTATTTGCGTGTGCGCTTCTGCGCATGGGCATCCTTGCCTGAGGGCCCTGTCAGGCGACTTGAGCGCCTCCGTGGGCTGGCAGTGGTGGAGCTAGATGGGTTGGTGCTTGTGGACGGCACTGTTGGTGTCAGTGATGGCATACATCCCAGATACGCCTGCTGGGCAATCAACATGGACTCCGCTATCGTGGAAGTGTTGTTGTTGCCCTCCCGGACATGGCGTGCAAAGGTCACAATGGTGGTGGCAAACCATCCAATGGCCCTGGACATCCGATGCACAGATGTAGTGTAACTCTCCCTCTGCAGCATGGCCTCCTCCCGCTGCAGCCTGGACTCCTCCAGCTGTCTTTCAACTAGCTGGGTAAGGGTGGCCTGCTGATCCTCCATCCGCTGCATACGGGCATTCAGCTCAGCCATGGAGGGTGTTGGTGACATCATGGGACTATGCAGTGGTGGACAGCTGAACTGGAGGTCTTGGAGGGATGGTATGTCATCCAGGTTGGGCTCCTCCCCCTGTGGCCCTACATCAGCCTGCAGGGCTGGGTCACTGTTGTCACTGCCTGCAGCCTCATCTGCAGTGCAGATGTTCTCAGGGATGGGATCTGTGAGCAGACTGGGTGGGCCTGGCAGTTGTGTGGCAGCAGGCAGCATGGGGATGGTGGTGTTGGCTGGTGCATCCGTGCCAGAAGCAGCTGGTGGCTGAGTTCCAGAGAAGCTTGCCTCATCCTCCTGGGCAGGGGTGCTGTGTTCTCCACATGCAGGTGCACGTTGCCTCGCCTGTTGGGCGTTGTCACTTGAAATGGCTGTGGGGACACAGAGGGCATGCTATTAGTTGTGTGCTGGTACCTGATGGTCCATCACATGCATCAGACAGGTCGATCAGTGAGCATTTACATTTACACGCACATGACTTTTGATGGCCATGTATTGTGGGGGTGTTGCTTCTCATCTGGGTCTTGAATGGGTCCTTTGGGGCACTCCTGCACTGACTGGGGGGGAGGTTGTAAATGGGTCCTTTGGGGCACTCCTGCACTGACTGGGGGGGGGTTGTGAATGGGTCCTTTGGGGCACTCCTGCACTGACTGGGGGGGGTTGTGAATGGGTCCTTTGGGGCACTCCTGCACTGACTGGGGGGGGGTTGTGAATGGGTTTTTTGGGGCACTCCTGCACTGATTGGGGCAGGGGGGTTTTGAATGTGTCCTTTGGGGCACACCTGGGCTCCACAAGTACTCATGGCATTGTAATGTGTGCATTTACCAGCATCTACAGGTGGGCTCACTCCTGCCTCTGCATCGCCAATTCCATGTATTGCCTCAGGTGGGGGACACTGCTGCAGCGCTCCTCCCATGTCTGCAGTCTTAGTGGTGAAGCAAGCTCTCCACCTGTGCCACTGCTGCAATGCCAGAGTGCAGCAATTAGGTTTCGCACCCTCAGTCTGAGGTCGTCCCACCTCTTGTGGCAGTCCTTCACACTGCGTGTGGCGACACCCACAGCTTACACTTGCGTGCAGCTTCTGCCCACACCTCCTTTCTACGCTGCTGGGTTGCACGGCGTTGGTCAGCGCTTAACAGCATTTCTGCATGCTGAACAATGTGGTCCACTAGTACAGTCAGCTCTGCCTCACTGAAGTGCTGTTTCCGCTGTCTCTGTGCAGGGATCCTGGCTGCCATGGTGTTGGTCCTTTTTGCCTTCTCAGAGTGGTGATTTGGCCTGTGCTGACTCTGGATGGCAGTGGATTGTGGTTTATATAATCGCCGCCTCTCTCTTACCAATTTTCGCGGGTCATGGTATTTCCGCTTCCGTGTCCGTGAGGACGGCGGGGGACACAGTTTTTACACTGCTTTTGGGGGCGGTATGTCCATTTACGTGGGCGTTTACGTGGCAACGGTGACACCGTTTCCGCATCGGCGTGGTGCGAGTGACCAACAGGCCGTAATCGGCCTCTCTTTCCGCAACCTTGCGGACGCGGAAACTTTATTAACGCCGTCACGGAATTACCGCATTCCGGACCGGCGGACTTGTAATGAGGCCCATAATCTTTTACCCTTACTGTTTTCTGCCATGTTTGGAGCTTCTCCGAAAGACATTTGAATGCCTTACACAATAAACATTTATTCATAGACTTCCTGCCTTTACTTGGAGGTACACACATGAAAAGGAGAAGAAAAAAAAAGAAAAAAGAAAGGGAAGAAAATAAAAGCATTTTTTTTTTAACCACACTGTTACTTACTCAATTGTTAATCTGCTCATGCTGAATGAATTTCTAATACCACAGGGCTAGTGGCTCTTCATGAAACTCTCCTTAGTTTATGCTTTATCATTCTCGAGTGTTCGCATGTAACTTCCTTTAACAGGAATAACACTTCATGCATAATATGGATGTAATAATTGTAAACTTATGTATTCTACATCTAGAGAGATGTGGTTACTAATATAGGTAGACTCTTCAACTAGCCTTCCTTCAGTCCACACAATTACTGATCTTTGGCATGTGCTGATGATAATATAAGCATCTTCGAGCTCTTCAATATATACACTTTTAGTCAAATATTCCAAATATATACATATATTATTATATATATCAGCAAATAACATGGCAGCGAATAAGAAAAATACGACAACTACAAAAGAACCTAATATCTCGGCCTCTAACCTTAAGAGACCCAAGAGTGACTCACCACCTCCGCTGGGTATATCCGATCCTGCGATTGATGCCATTTTATCTGAAATCAGATCACTTAAACCCTTCATCAAGACTACAAATCAAAAATTACAACAACTATGACAAATGGAAAGCCTTTGAAAATAGAATGGATGAAGTGGAAAGAGGAGTTGGTCATGTAGAGGAGGTTTCTCCCAAAGTGGCATTGCTCGAGAAGTCCTTCAAAGACCTCCAAAGGCACAATGATGATTTAGAAAATCATAGCCGACACAACAATCTTTGCATCTCAGGGCTGCCGGAGGGCTCAGAAGGTAACAACACCATTGTTTTTTTACAAAGGTTTCTCTCAACCCAGCTTCACTTACCTTCTGATTTAATAATCAACATACAACGTGCTCATAGAATTGGAAAATCACCCATCTCTACATCTCCAAAAGCTTTGTCCAGAACACTGATTTTTTATCTTCTGGAATACTCCCAACTTCAGCTCATCTTGTCTGCTCCCAAGGAACGTAAATCCCTCATTTGGAACTGCAATAAGATATGCATCTCACAAGATGTTGCTAAAAGCACGGCCCAACGCAGAAACATTTTTATATCCTTCCGTCCAGCCTTAAAGCAACTAAATATCTGGTATGGTCTATACCACCCTTGTTAATTCAAAGTGAGATATGAAAGTTGTACAAACATGTTTGACAAACCAGCTGACCTTAGAGCTTTCATACTTACCATAACTTGTGGGACGGGTGTCCTTACTATGTCCATATTCCATCCTGAGTCGTTTATTTCTTTTTGACGACTCAGCGGGCCTCACCCATCCCTGCTATTTCACTCACCTGTTGTTTCCCTTATCCAGTCTGATCCTAATTGCTGTTTTATTGTCTTATACCCTACCTTTCATTCTCATGATCAGACCTCCTACCCCCCTCCCTTAACCCATTGTGTCACCCTCTTGTGTCTCCTTATGAATATTTATGATTCAATATGTTTTTTTCTGGCACTACAGTTCTTCATCTTCATGGTCTCAGGTTATGTTAGCATAATTCTTGAAATGTTATAATGATCTGCAATTGTGTCACACGGAACATCAAAGGTTGTAATACCTCAATCAAGAGATGTAAGGTCATTACTCATCTTAACAAATTCAACCATTCCATAGCCTGTATACAAGAAACACATCTTTCCCACAAGGAAGCATTGAAACTAAAATCCTGTTGGGTGATGGAAATCATTTCTAGTCCTGCTGTCGCTAAGAAAAATGGTGTAGCTATTTTAATTAGCAAGA
This sequence comes from Ambystoma mexicanum, assembly GCF_040938575.1. NCBI lineage: Eukaryota > Metazoa > Chordata > Amphibia > Caudata > Ambystomatidae > Ambystoma > Ambystoma mexicanum. The sequence goes on along the minus strand of NC_090927.1, from coordinate 79,838,463 downwards.
AATGACCCTTCAAAGTTCTTAATCATGTGCTGATACTGATGGAAGATGGGTCTGGGTCAAACTACAGATAGATTCTACACAGGTTACCATTTTCAACATTTATGGTCCCACTAACCCTGATCCCAATTTTTGTGTTTCCATTAAACAATTGATACTTCAAAATAATTTTACCAATTTAATTATGTGTGGGGAGATCAATCAGGTCCTTGTTCCTTTTCCTGATAGAAAATATGGTTGCCAATTCAAAAACAACAAATCACACAAATCTTTTTTGGGATGTTTAGCTGAAACCGGCCTTATTGATACATGGAGATTATCTCATCCTACTCAACTTAACTATACTTTCCACTCTTCTCCACATAATACCCTCTCCCGCCTAGATTACATTTGTTCTTCTAAATCCCTTACAGGTTCCATTATTGATTCTAAAATATAAAATATCATATCCGACCATGCTCCGGTATGTACCTCCGTCAGCCTATCAGACGTGCATAAATCGTCATGCCATTGGAAACTTAATCATTTTCTCTTACAAGATCCTCTATTTATCCCAATAATAGTGATGCTTTTAAGGCGGCTCTAAGTGGTCACATTATGGCTTATTCAGGAAAAAAGAAAGCTCTACGCAAAAAGCATCTGGATGACCTTTACTCTCAGCTCACCTTAGCTGAACAACAGTATTCTAGCGACTCCAACCATACTAATCTTCGTCAGGTATTGGCCATATGCTTCCTAATTAATAAGGAGAGTACTGATCTTGCTGCGGGTACCATTTTTAAATATAAAACGAACATTTATCAAACATCCAATAAAGCCGGAAAAGCACTTGCCTCTTACTTGAAAACAAAAAAAGAAACATTTTTTATTTCCCATATCAAAGTCTCATCCGGCACTGTATATCATCATCCTAGCGATATACTAAATTGCTACAAAAAATGTTATGCTAACCTATACACTCCTGAGAACTCAATTCCCCATAACAACATCATATTCTTTTTTGATAATATTAACAGCTCTTCTTATCCTCAATTGGATCCATCCCACTTAGATAATGATATTACTCTTCTAGAAATCTCCAAAGCAATTAAAGGCTTAGGTAAAGGCAAAGCCCCTGGCCCAGATGGTCTTTCCACTGAACTCTTTGATAGCGTGTCTCAATCCCTCATCCCCAAACTCCAAAATCTATTCTCTTTCATTATTTGCCAAAAAGCCTACTCTGGATCCTTTTCGGAAGCCTTACTCATACTCTTCCCCAAACCCGACAAGGATCCTTCTTTCCCTGGTAATTATCGGCCCATCTCTCTTATCAATATTGAAAACAAAATCTTTGCAAAAATTCTAGGCAATAGGACCGAGTCCTCTCTTCCTTCCCTAATAAAACCTGATCAAGTTGGCTATGTAAAAGGGCGCAGCATTTCTTCCAATGCCAGACCACTTTTAAATGCTATCCACCTATCGGCCAAAAATAAAAAAGATAATCAGGGTTCCGCTGTCATAGCACTAGAGGCTGAAAAGGCCTTCGATCGGGTCAATTGGGACTTCATGTTTCAGTCTCTTCATTGGCACGGTTGTGGTGATAAGTTTATCTCCCTTGTTAGGTTACTTTATTCCTCTCTTAAATCTTCAATATGTATTAATGATCTAACCTCCCCATTCTTTTCCCAAAGCAGAGGCACCAGACTGGGTTGCCCCTTCTCACCTATCTTATACATTCTCTCATTAGAACCGTTATTGGAACTAATCAGATCTAACAAAAATATCCAGGTATATCAGGTGGTACATCTCATATAAAAATAGCTCCATATGCAGATGACAGATGACATCCTCATTCTCATTAAGAACCCTAAAATACACATCCCACATTTACTTAACGTACTCTCAATTTAGCTCTGGCTACAAACTTAACAAAGACAAATCAGAAATCATGCCCCTCAATCCCTTCTGTCTTAAACATGACATTGACTCCCTTTGGTTTTAAATGGTAAAGCTCCTATATTAAGTATCTAGGTTTATGTTTTGCCCCTACTATACAGGATACCATTAAACTTAATACACCATCTTTATTGGATAGATTAAAGGAATTAACATCTAGATGGTCCCCCCTGTATTATTCATGGCGGGGACGACTTGATACGATCAAGATGATGCTGTCACCAATAATTTTATATTATCTACAACTCCTATGTGTTCCGATATCTCCTTCCTTTTTTACATCTATTTACTCAATCCTACTAAACTTCCTTTGGGGGGTGGGTAAAAGCAAAATAATTGCTTTGATCAAATTGAAGGCGCCCTATGACAAGGGTGGGGTTAGGTTTCCTGATTTTAAGGTATACCACACTGTTTTTCTCTTGAAAAATCTAGATGTTGGTTTGCATGTCCTAAATTATCAGATATTCCCACTTGGTGTACCATAGACAAACAGTTGGTGTTTCCTGTAGAAATAACTGACCTTATTTATGTATTTAACCATTCTTCATCAACCATATCAGACCCAATCAGAGCTACAATATCTGCCCTCCAATTCTTTCTATTTCCTCATACAAAACTTCGTAAAAAATGCCTCTCTCCTTTACTATGGCATTACAGAGAGATCCTAATTAATAACAGAACCCTACACAGAAAATTCTGGTTGAAAAAGGGTATTAGATTTATACAACAAATCATAAATAATCCTCTATTCTATCTTTTCAACAATTCAAACATCAATTTTCCATCCCCAATACAGAATTTAATTTATACAATAAATTAGTCAGCTCTTGCTTTGATGCACTTCACAGTTCTTCCAATGACATATTAACTCCTGATGCCCTGAGACTACTACAGCTTACAATGCTGTCTGACACCAAGGCTTCAAAATTCTATAACATTCTTATTGCATCCTTAAAGTTATGTACGATCCCTATAAATGGGAAAATGATTTTGGTCACATTTTAGACGATCACACGTGGTCTACTCTTTTTTTGAGAATTAAACATATCTCTACATCAGCGAATTTCTCTCAGCATTTCCTCTTCTTTATACATAGAGCATTCCTCACACCTGCTAAATTATCTTCATCTAAGATAAGTAGCAATGATAACTGTTGCACATGTGGATCTGCCTCTGCCTCATATTAGCATACGTTTTGAAGTGTCCCTATACTTTCAAGTTCTGGCAACATGTATGGAAATACCTTCATTCTATTTTTTTGACTTTCCTTCATAAATATTGTCTTGGGAAGCATTGCAATAACCACCTACTTACCATCTGGAGCAACCAAACTCTACAATCTCTTTATCAGTCTGGCTTTGAATAACATAACTGCCAATTGGAAAGACTTTCGTTCCGTGTGTATCAGCAGCTGGTGGAATAACATATATCTCACGCAAAGGATGGAACTATGTATGGCAAACAATCTAAACTCTATACCTAAGTATAATGCTAAATGGTCTTTTTTCATCCGCTATCTGGATCACTTTAATGTAACCACACAATGAAGGTGACCTCCTCATACCTCCTATATTCCTTCGATGCACCTAGCATTTTTTATATCTATATTTAACTCCTGAAACCTTATTGAATATAATCATATGCAAAAGTGCCATATCTTCTTTACTTAGCTCCCCATGATTCCCCCCTCTATCTCTTGTTTGTTCTATGTATGTCTTGTGTTTGTCTACCCCTACTTAAACTATCGTTATGCAGAAATCTTTCAATGATAAGTTGTCCTCAAATATGGTTATATATTTCTCTTTTTTGTTTAGTCATAATGCAACATTATTCAAGTAATTTATAAGCAAAATCAGCATTTAATGATTTTTTCACTTGTTCTTCAGAATTTTTCATCCCTAATTATCATCTTTTAATAGTTTAACCAATGAATTACTGCATTATGTTTATAAAACAATGTCATTATTACTGTATTATATATTTCAATAACAATTATTAAAATAAAAAAAAGAAAGGGGGTCGCAGTAGAAAGAGGTTTCTTTACATGTTGCAGAGCGTTTTGAAGAGTGTCAGTGTGCAACACGTACTACAAAAATGTCTCACTACTTTCAAGAAGGGCACCAAGGCAATTTGGATGGGGTGTGCAGAAATCGGGATGGCAGGCATAGTAAGATGAACGTTATAGCTGGGGAAAACTGTTCATGCTGTGAAACGTCATATTCCCATGTGTGAAGTACGCCATTGGCACATGTCGTACAAAGACACAAATGCACTTCTTTGCAATGTACTGCACTTTCTCCATTTGCAGACCAAATAGAAAATGATACAGCCACATGGGTGTCTGCATAATGCGATAGAAAGTTATGCAAGAGATCGGAAACAAAAGCATGACCTGGGCAAGTGCCACCTTCATCGCAAACATCACTGAAACTCGTGTAACATGCTGTGCAATTTTCCCTCCACAATGAACAACAATAATATCCTCATGATTACATGTCACCAAAGTGTCACACAGACAAAACCAAAATCAGTCACTTCATTGTAGGTACTCCATAGCACTACACATCCACATGATAGATTCCAAAATGAGCAGCTACTTCACAGTGTTTTCCATTCACTTTCAGTCAATGTATTTCAAATTCCCCTAAAGCCCAATCGCGTCACCTCTACAGGCCCATTTCTATGGCCGTCATCTTCAAAAGGGGCGTATTTAACACGTGCCATCCTGCAACTATTGCGATATTCACGGACCATTGCGCGCGCGCGGGGGTGGGGGAATAACTTTCAACCAGTGTAGGGGACGTCGTTAGTTGTGGCGGCTCTTAAAAGAGGCTTTTTTTTTTTAACAGGTGCTTCCATAGAAACACTTTTTTTTGCGTTTTTTGTAAGTAAACCTGTGTTCAACGTCAGCTCACATTCTTACAAAAGGGTCTTCAGTGCAGCCTGTAGATTGTGAAACAAAATTTCATTGCCACTGGTCGACAATGACATGCCATTTGCCCTGAATAGGTGTATATATGGAGAAGAACAAGTTACTTTCTTACCTGGTAACGTTCTTTCGATGGGATGTTCCGACGACTATCTATGACAGGTAATCACCACAGCTGTGCTGCTTCGGAAAATTTTCAGTGTCTGCGTCCTGCATCGATGACATCGATACGCTGTCCTCGAGGGCCTCCGTCGAGCCGACGTCACCGGATATTATAAGTAGGACACACGACGCCCGTAGCCTCAGTTGTAGTTTTTTCCCAGAAAGTGTGGCACCAATCTTCTGCCAGTATGACCACAGAAAGCCTTGCGGAAACGTAAGCTGCAATCGCATAAGAAATTCTGTAGCGGGGCAGGCAGGGAGGGAGCGACATGGAATACGTCGTCGGAACATCCAATCGAAAGAATGTTACCAGGTAAGAAACTTGTTCTTCGAGGGGATTGGTTCCTCCGACGTATTCCATATCTATGACAGACTCCCAAAGCAGTACCAACGTATGGAGGAGGGAAAAGAATTTAGAATATAGAAATTTAGAATGCCCAATTAAAATGAAGAATAAAGGACCGCCTTGCCAAAGGCCAGATCCTCCTCATGGATAGAATCTAGGGAGTAGTGTCTTACAAACGTATGGACCGAAGCCCATGTGGCTGTTTCATAAATGTTACGAATGGGAACACCCCTCTGCAGAGCAGTAGAGGCAGCCAAACCCCTAGTAGAATGGGCCCGTAAGCCTACTGGAGTGTCCTTACCCGCCAAGTGGTAACATTCAGAAATTGCCAAGGTAATCCATCTAGACAAAGTCTGCTTAGTAACAGCTTGTCCCAAACGCCTTCCAGCGTATCCTATAAAGAGCTGATTTTCCACTCTGTCCTGGGACATGCGTGAAATGTAGAAACTTAAAGCTCTCCTAGGATCCAACCTATGGAGCCTCTCCTCTTCCTTACCAGGATGCGGAGGAGGATAGAACGCCGGAAGAATGACCTTCTGGCTTAAATGAAATTCCGACAAAACTTTCGGAAGAAAGGAAGGACGAACCCTAAGGACAACCCTGTCCTTATGAAACACTGTGAAGGGTGGCTTAACAGAAAGTGCCTGCAACTCACTCACTCTGCGAGCGGAAGTAACCGCAACTAAAAATACAGTTTTAAGGGTTAACAGTCTTAAAGGACAAGAATGTAAAGGCTCAAATGGAGCACCCATTAGGAATTTTAGAACCAGGTTCAAATCCCAACCGGGCACCTGGAAAGGTGACGGTGGAAACACATTAGTGAGCCCTTTCAGAAACTGAGAAATTAAAGGAATCTTAAAATAAGAACACTCCTCAGACGAGCGCTTAAATATGGACAGCGCCGCCAAGTAACCTTTAATGGTACCCACTTGCAGGCCCTTGTGGGCTAAGGAAAGCAAAAAAGACAGAACCACAGGAATGTCACATGAAAAAGGATCCACATTCTGAACCCTGCACCAGTCGCAGAACTTTCTCCAATGGCAACGGTACAGGGACTTTGTTGCGGGCCGTCTGGCCGAAAGCAACACCTCCATCACGTCTTCAGGGAGGTCCCAATCCTTATACCACAACCTTTCAGAAGCCAAGCGTGAAGGTTAAGGGATCTGACCTCTGGATGGAGAACCTGACCGCCCTCCCGTGAGAGCAGACCGTCTCTGTAAGGAAGACGGCGTGGAGGGCAGATGGACAAGTCGAGAAGGTAGGGGTACCACGTTCTCAGGGCCCATGCCGGAGCAATGAGGATCATCTGGGAACCGAACCTCCATAACCTCTGCAGCACTTGCGGGATGACGGGGACTGGAGGAAACGCGTACAGCAGTGGGAAGGACCACTCCACCACGAACGCGTCCCCTAAGGCCCCTCTTGGAGGAAATTCCCGCAAGCAGAACCTTTCACAATTCCGGTTGACACTGGAGGCGAAGAGATCCACTTGTGGGTTCCGCCAAAGGGCGAAGATTTCCAGGAGAATCTCCTGAGCCAGCTCCCACTCGTGAGAGATCACGCTCTGCCTGCTCAGAGCATCCGCCGTCTCATTTTCGTCTCCGGCCAGATGAATTGCCGAGATCGAAATTCCTGCTGGATGGCCCAGAACCAGAGCTGCATCGCCTCCCTGCACAGAGGAAGTGACCCTGCCCCCCCTTTTTGTTGAGGTAGTGCATGGCCACTGTGTTTTCTGTCAGAATCAGGACATTCTTCCCTCGCACAGTCGGCAGAAAAGCCTTCAGGGCAAGCCTGACGGCCCACAGCTCCAACAGATTGATATGGAGTCTGGAATCCGACGGAGACCAACGACTGCTGACTGTCGACTCGTTGGCATGACCTCCCCATCCTGTGAGGGATGCATCTGTCACGATCGTCACCTCCGGCCAGGGTAGCCAAAATGGAGCCCCCTTCATCAGATTGCCTTTGACGGCCCACCACAGAAGATCTTGGGCGACCGAGGGCGGCACCTGAACGGGATTGTGACCACTGCATCTTGAGAGCCCACTGCAGAGCTCTCATCCGCAGCCTGCCTCTGGCACCAGAAGAATGCAGGATGCCATGAGGCCTAGCAACCTCAAGAACTCGAACGCCGGGAGACTCTGGGCATGCTGAAACTTGTGCACCATCTGCAGAATGTGATGAGCCCTCACCTGGGGAAACACTGTCCCAGGGATGTGTTGAGCACTGCTCCGATGTACTGGAGCCGTTGTGTTGGCGTCAAGTGGACTTCTTTAAGTTGAGGGAGAAGCCCAGCCTGTGAAGGGAGTGGCAGGTGACTGACAGATGATCCAAGACTTGCTCGGGAGAGCGAGCCCTGATCAACCAATGGTCCAGGTAGAGGTAGACGTGAATCCGCCCTTTCCTGAGATACGCTGCCACCACCATCACGAGCTTGGTGAAGACCCTCAGGGCGGAGGTCAATCCGAACGGCAGGACCCGAAACTGAAAATGCGAGTCGCCAACCGCAAAACTCAGGTACTTCTTGTGCTTGGGATGAATCCGCACATGAAAATAAGCATCCTTGAGGTCGAGAGACACCAACCAGTCCTGAAGTTGAAGGGCCTGGAGGACTTGAGAGAGAGTAACCATCTTGAACTTGTCCTTCCTGAGGAGCTAGTTCAAACCGCACCAGTGTCACGACCCTCGTCCAAAACCCCCTCTGGCAAACCCATTGGCCAGGTGGAGTCAGGACTCGGGCCTCTAGAACCTGGCATCCTCTTCAAAAGCCTTCATGGGGCCAGTCCTCATACACCATGAAAAACAATGTGCTTGGGAACTACTTTGTTGTATTGTCAGCCAACATGGAGGCATCCACATAGCTTGGTTCCTACGAACCAAGCTATGCGGTCTAGTGTTTTGGGTGTGGTAGCCTAGGGACTCCTTTACCTGGACTATTTTGTCGGGGCTATTTAAACCACACCCGAGCTTCGCGTTATTTTGCAGCTTGCAACGTGACACTCACCGTGTCCAGCTATTCCCTCGAACCTTGGAAAAGCAGAACCTGCAAGGAGACAAAAGGAGCCTCATTAGCAGCAGCATCTTACCTGCAGTCTTCATCTTTAAACACTCGCAGATACTGAGAACAGCTTCCTCGAATCTGCACGCCTCCCGGACAGAACGACCTGAAAGAGGAAGACAGAGGCAACATTAAAGAAAGCAGTAGAGACATTTACAAATTACGAACTGCTCAAAAGGCTGTTAATGCCTAGGTTTGTGGGTCCTTACCTTGTTGCTTCTGTGATCAATACGGTGGCGGTCCGCTTAACTTTGCCCCCCTCTTGGCAGATACACCCGGTCTTTCATGTTTCTCTGAGTCATACCAAGAATTGCACTTGGCGGTAGGCTTCAGACAGATCCTCATAATAGGGGCACAGATGTCATGATGGGAGTCAGCCACAGTAGTAGGTGGGGGAGAGAAAGTGGAGGCAAAGGTGCCCACTGACACTTGCTTCATAGGTCGAATGACCATAAAGGAAGGTGGCAGTACTGGGTGTGCCTTTGTCAAGGGAACAGGTAGCTCCAAGTGAGAAGAAAGAAGAAAGTGGTCAGTCTAGGAGAGAGGAGTATTGAGAGGTTTAGAGAGGGGGATGTCTGAAGAGATGAGAACATCCTAGGTTTGGCCGGCAGAGTTAGTTGGACAAGAGGGCAGAATGGAGAGGGAAAGAGAGTCCCATAGGTTGTGAAAAAGCCCAGAGGAGTCTGGGGAGTCCAGGTGGATGTTGAGATCCCCAAGGAGGAGAAGCTGAGAGGAAGAGGAAAGTAGAAAGGAAGTGAGGTCAGCCCATTCAGAGAGTAAGAGGGTGACCTGACCAGCTGGCCTGTAGATGATGGCCATGGTCAGCGATATGCCAGGAGAGATAGTGGGCCTGCAGACCAGGCATCCAAAGGAGGAATAGGTCGAAGTGGGGATGATGGAAACCAGGATCCACTCAGCAAAGATAAGGGCCACTCCACCTCTGGGCCTATTGGGCCTGGGCTCGAAGAGGATTGTGTAGCCCTCGGGGAGGAGTGTCTTAAAACTCGTGACATAGCTTGCCTTGAACCCTGTCTCAGTAAGAGCAAGAACATCCAGGTCCAAGTGTTCAAGGAGATGGCTGATGTCAGGAGTGTTTGACATCAGATCGAAAGTTGAGAGTAGCCACATGGAGCAGGTTGCCACTTTTGAAAGAATTCTGTGGGAGTTACAGGGGAGAGGAGTTCCCATTGAAAGTGGTAGAGGAGCCAGAGAGGTGGAAGGACGAGGCGGCAGAGAAGCCAGAGTCAAAGTGGATGGCAATGGAGTCAGAGAGGTGGTGGACAGAGGTGGCCGAGGAGCCAGAGCAGTAGTAGATGGCATAGGAGCCAGACCAGTAGAGGAAGGAGGTAGCAGAGGAGCCATAGAAGTGGTAGAAGGAATAGCAAGAGAAGGAAGGAAGTTGATGTGGTTAGGGAGGCGCTTATCAAATAGTAAGAGATTGGGCTGAGGGCCCGGGACCATGACAATGTCATTTAGATAGACATTAATGATGACTCTGGAGGACTGGAAGGAGGCCAAGAGGACCACCGACCGGGTGCCACCATTAATGGGAGATGAGGAGGAAGGAGAGAGAAGTGCGACCATATGAAGGGTTCATAGTTGGGGTGAAAGGAACGGCAAACAGGATGTCGGTGAAAGTCTGTGTGGAGGAAGCACTGACATAGGTGTTAGAAATGGGGAGGCCTGGATTGGAGACCAGGGTGTCCTTCTTGAGATTCTTCTTTCCAGTCTTGTGAGTAGGATAGGAGATAGAAAAGCAGTTAGAGAAGATGGGGAAATTGAGAGCACCATAGTGGATGTGATAGAGGGAAGCGAAAGGGCAGGCGAGAGGAGGAGAAGAGAAGGAAACACTGCACAGAGCTATTCTACAATTCCTATGATGCATCCCTAAATACCTTTAATGGAAATAAAAATTCCCTTAAAACTAAGCAGTTACCACAAATTCCTGATTGTGTTGTTGAGGACTACAAGTTCCACAATCCTATAGGTACTGAGACGAGGAAGAGGGCTGAATAGGCATGTTGCACCAGTAGCCAGGCAATTAGGCCTGATAGCCCACACCTGAGGAAAGCTGAGAGGCATAAAAGCCCCCTCAGGTGCAGACCATTAGAAGGAGCTGGAACTGGGGCTGGAGTGTATGCTGCAGTAGCAGAAGGAAGAAGGCACAGTGTTGGCAATTCAGGCAGAACTGGGAGAACCAAAGGGACACCAGGACTTTGATACAGCAGATTCCACTTGCTTGTCTTGTGAGGGTCCTGTTCGCTCAAACTCTGATGTGCAAAGGTTGTGCAGTGGACGGCGTGAAGGAAGACTGCCTCTCCCCATTTGAGCCTAATTGCAGAGATTGCGCAGCAGAAAGCGTGTTGGAGACAGTGGCCAGACGTTGCTGTGAAGCCAAGAGACGTAGGAGCAAGAGGGGCCCCTTAATTGCATGGCCAGACCGGAGACGCCTTGAGTGCGTGTGTGTGTCCAAAGTGTAGCCAGAAGTCGTAGAAGTTGTGTAAACTGCGGAAAAAGGAACACAGAAGCCGGTGAGTTTAACCAGGCATTCTGATTCCATGCGCGAACACTGTTGGCAACAGTATCCAGAAAAATCATCACTTGCTTATGAGTAGAAGTGATGCAAAGTTGATTGTTGAGCATTTAACAATGGAACACTTGAATTGTAGCACTCGCATGTGATCAGGTATTCTCTCTTTCACTCACGTTAAGAGGAAACAAAGTGAAACTCAAATGTTGAACTTAAAACTTTGCGCTCTGAAACACTTGTGTACGAGCACGATATAAATTATCATTTCATATCATATCATATCATCAAACTTGTAGAAGCACAGAAAGAAGTGGTGGCATGTACCTAATAAAGGTTCCAGGAGGAAGAGTGACCTCTGAATCCTTTACTAAACCAGTTGAACAATTATAACAAGAGAAGTCTAGTGTTTAAAGATTGTTATTAGAAGTTGGAAAGTGCAAGCATTGCCCAAGCCAAGAGTGAATAAGGTATTTCCCCAATTAAGACTGAAACCAGCCTTACCCAAAGCCAAAGAATGGTTTAATTATTACTATGAGCCAAATAGAATACCAGCATTGCCTAAGACAAAAGTGTGCATGCGTTGCCTAAATCCAAGAGAGTGGAAACAGAACTTCTGGGTAATTATACTGGCTAACAGAAGACAGAGGGATAAAGACAAGGTTGGGGAAGGGAAGGTTGCCACTTGTGATTGTTCTTTGAAGTTGATACAACCTACATTGCCAAAGCCAATAGGAAGAAGAGAAGTGTGTCCTAAAGGCAATTCCGGGTTTTCTTTGTTGTAGATAGACAAGAGTGGCAAAGAGGCTGCCCCTCTGGAAAAGGAATATTCAGAGGAAAAGTGCCTTGCTTACTTGAAGGTGTTGAATTAACCGAAAGTGAATATTGTCATAACTGAACACTGTTTAGAGTCACAAAGTGCTGAAGCTGTGGTGGTATTTTTGGTTGTCAGTAGATGTGATACTTCAGTAGCACAACTGACGTTGGAATACTATAGGTCAGGGGAGGAGACCCTTGGTTGTCATTAGATGTGATGATTCAGTAGCACAACTGACGTTGGAATACTGTAGGTCAGGGGAGGAGACCCTTGGTTGTCATTAGATGTGATGATTCAGTAGCACAACTGACGTTGGAATACTATAGGTCAGGGGAGGAGACCCTTGGTTGTCATTAGATGTGATGATTCAGTAGCACAACTGACGTTGGAATACTATAGGTCAGGGGAGGAGACCCTTGGTTGTCATTAGATGTGATGATTCAGTAGCACAACTGACGTTGGAATACTATAAGTCAGGGGAGGAGACCCTTGGTTGTCATTAGATGTGATGCTTCAGTAGCACAACTGACTTTGGAATACTATAGGTCAGGGGAGGAGACCCTTGGTTGTCATTAGATGTGATGATTCAGTAGCACAACTGACGTTGGAATACTATAAGTCAGGGGAGGAGACCCTTGGTTGTCATTAGATGTGATGATTCAGTAGCACAACTGACTTTGGAATACTATAGGTCAGGGGAGGAGACCCTTGGTTGTCATTAGATGTGATGATTCAGTAGCACAACTGACGTTGGAATACTATAAGTCAGGGGAGGAGACCCTTGGTTGTCATTAGATGTGATGATTCAGTAGCACAACTGACGTTGGAATACTATAAGTCAGGGGAGGAGACCCTCATGGTGAACTCTTGTAGAAGTTGCTCAGAGTTGAAAGTTGCTGAAGTGGAAGTAGAAGTGCTGTGAAGTCCCCCTGACAAAGATACTTACTGTGACTCCTAATCTTATAAAGAAAGGTGTAATAAGTGTTAACCAAGAACCGGCAGCGAGTCAGCAATGTATTCACTGAATCACAGCAATGTAGGAGAGCCCGCAATGTATACACTAAAGCACTACACTGGAGGATTGTCAGCATTGTGTACACTAAAGTACTGCACTAGACCAGAGTCAGCAATGTATACACTGAAGCACTGTAGGTGAGGAGAGTCTGCAGTGTATGCACTAAAGTACTGTATTGGAGGAGAGGAAGTAATGTAATTGTAATTGGTTATTTATAATGAGTTTAATACCAGAGGTTTCTAAGCGCAGACCCATGTTTCGCTGCACGTCGTCTTGCTTCCAAGGCGAGCGTGTTGCCCCTGAGCTTATGTGTACACTAAAGCACTGCACTGGAGGAGAGTCAGCAATATATACACTGCAACACGGCACTGACAAAGAGTCTGAAATGTATACACTTTAGTACTGCAGGAGGAGTGTCAGCAATGTACACAATGAAGTCCTGAACTGCAGGAGAATGAACAATGTATACATTGTATACAGTACATTGAGGCACTGTACTGAAGGAAAGTCAGCAATGTATACACTGAAGCACTTCACTGGAGGCGAGTCAACAATGTGTACACTGTAGCACTTCACTGGAGGTGAGTCAGCAATGATGCACTTAAGCACTGTAATGGAGGAGAGTCAGCAAAGTGATTTTCCATCACCATAAGGCAGCGCTACAATTCTCCAAATCTGCTACTAGGCACAAAGCTGATGCACTTATGCAGTGCAACATTGTCTAGTAGTTGCTTCCCTGTCCTGCTCAGCATGCCTTGGGGCCTTGTTGTAGAGATTCATCTGAAAGTGGCAGGTCACCTCTGGTGACATTTCTCAGTGAGCTGGTTTGTTGGCATAGGTGAGTTTCCAGAACATGTCACAGGACACCTTTTACAGGAGCCCCAGCTTTGACCTGTATCTGGAGTTAGTGGAAGCAAGAGTTTGTCTTCTAGATCTGCCAGCATGTGCTGGGGCTTGCAATCACTGCTCAGCAATGCCTGTGTGCATGTGTCTGGGATGGATAGGATGCGGCCCTCCCCGTGTCCCTGTACTTGGTTGAGACCATACCATGACCTCAAGATGGAGATTTACTCAAATGAAACAAGGATATTGGTCCCTTTGGACCTCTCTGCTGCATTTGATATTGAAGAAAACACCATTGTAATATCTAAATCCTTAGACATAGCAATGAGAGGCAAAGTGCAAAGTAGAAATCATACACAAAAAATCATCCTGCGTCCATTTGAGTCCCCCAAAGAGATCATAACATGTGGAGTTCTCCCCCAAAGAGATCATAACATGTGGAGTTCTCCCCCAAAGAGATCATAACATGTGGAGTTCTGTAGGCTCCGTCTTGTCTCCTCTTATTTGGTATTTACATAATCCCACCGATGCTTTGCCACAATCTCACGGCATCCACGTATCCAATGGTGTGGATGATGTGCAAGTCTATTTGAAAATGGTGGCAAATTCTCAAGTGCCTCTTTATACGTTTACACGCTCTATGGAAGCTCTTTAAATGTGAATGGGTGTCAACTTCATGAGGTTGAACCGTGACACAACTAAAGTCATTCTGGGGGGGGGGGGAATACTCCTTTACCTGGCCCCCAAAAAATCTGGCCAAAACATATGGGGAATGTTCAGCCTTGTTAAGAATGTTTGATGTGGATTGTGGGTTATGAGTGTTCACTACATGTCTGTTGTGTGTAGATTGGGGTGCTGTTTTATCAAATGTCTGGGTGAACACCTTTCTTGAAATAAACTTTACAGAGGCCCGATGTTTTCCAAATGTAAAGAAATGCACTAATAACTGATAATGCTTGTACCCTCCAACCCTTCTATCAGCAACTACAAGTAACGATTACATACCAGGACAGAATAGATAGTACCCTATGGTTTCTACACCACATGGCATGTGGCCAGGTTTGGTGATGTTCGTCTCTGAACCCAGTGAGTCCTTCTCAAAATAAAAGGATAAGACACCCTTTCAAATGGAAGAAAAATGAATGTGTCCCATAACTAAAATGGGAGTTGCCACTGAGAAAAAAGGAAAAAGACAGTCATTTCCACGTCCCAGCAGACATGCATTATCGTTCACCTCCACACCAGGGACGACCCCCACCTTGATTTCATGGTGAAGCAGCAGCACCCAGCATGATTCCAACATGATTGACCCCTGTTAAGATGGATTTCTGAACTCTGTCATGGAGGGGCAGAGGTTCAGAAGGCCAGCCTAGTTTCTTGGAACAGGGTAACCTCTGGACAAGCCAGACCAATCTAGGTAGCGATCGCGGCGGTCAAGACTGGGTCTCAAGAGGGGTGAGGGTGACTGAAAGCCCGCAATGAGCACACAAAGCAAGGACACTTACAAATTACTCCAAGCAGGTGTTATATTAAAAATATAGACACATTTATTACAAGGCCTTTGTAACATTGACCATAGTAAAGAATCACGATAAAACTCAAGTAAACCAACACATCACAATCAAATACAATATGTGTACAATTACCAAAGGGTCTAAAGAGTGCAAAGCACGAAATATGCAGACCACCTAGATGGGGAGGAAAACAGGCAGTGCAAGTAATCTTTAGACCCAGTTCGCCTTCAGAGGCCACCTAACTAGAAGGAAGTCCGAGCCCTACGAAGAGTCAAGCCTTGTGCTCAAAAGTACCTGCACACGCTGGTGCCAACGGGCCAAGGGGAGTCTCTTCAAGGAAATGAGGCAGTTCAGAGTGGTGAACAAAGGAGGGTGAACAGATCTCCACTACTCAAGCACGGCCTCCACTTGCGGGCAGAAGCAGAGCGCGAGTGCGAAAAAGGTGTGCTGTTTAACACAGCGAGGAAAAGCTACGGGCTACTGCAGGAGGGCGACCAGTTCCTAGCGTTGCTACTCACCAGTCCCCGCTGCAGGCAGACCCAGACTTCTCTGGGTCAGTTTCAGTGCTGGCAGGTTCAGATACAAGCAGGGGACGTCTCGGCGTCGTGTAGATTCCGCGGCAGCAGAAGTTAGAGTTGAGGATGTCCCAAACGCAGTGAACCCGCACAGATTGTTACCACAGCAGGGCAACGAAGCGGCTGTGTGTATTTCAGCCCAGACCGTTCTGCGTGCTGCTAAGCAAAGTGGAAGAATATGCATGGGGTTGGTGCCAACCCAATCACAACAGACCAAATAATCTAGGGTCCTATAGTTAGTAGAAACCAATGGGACATCGGACCTTTAGTGACGTCTTCAGTAGTCATTTTTGAAGGTAGGGCTTAAATGCCCATCTGACAGTGTTTACCCAATCCCCTCACTCCATTACCATATACAGATATAGTACTTATATTAAAGTTACCTTTTCCTAACCAATAGAATTGCATGTTAACTTTGGAGTGTTACACGTCAATTATGATGAGTTCTGAGTATAAAAGTTACAATTTGTGTGAAGGTCATTGGAGTTGAGGCGAGAAGGACGATCGCAGCACTGCTGATTTCCATGACTCCCCGTTTTTTGTACTTGTCATGAAACGGACTCCCTTTGCCAAACCATTGAGTTGTCCTTATTCATTGGTGTTGGAGTAATAAATCTGCACCCCCATCCATCTCATGGGTGCAGCTATCTCGTCTTAAAGTACTTTGGAGCAAAACTTGGTTCTATCGGCCGGCCGGCGGTCTCCAGAGTACACTTTGTAGCAGAGATTGATGGTTATCGATTATCGATTATTGATTAGAATAAGACACCCATTGACCATCGACATAAAGTAACTCTAGGTCTTCAGCAATATCACAAGTCCTTTGCCATTCGGCTGAGTAGACCGTGAAGCTCCCCATAGACAGTGGTAGTGTAAGAAAAAACTGCAGACCAGGGTCTGAAGGGACCCGTGTTGCCCACATTATCCCTTCCCATTCCTACGGGCAGCTGAGCGGGTGAAAAGTCAAAGAAGGCGGTAACGAAGGCTGTGATCCCGAGGGTCCAGAGAGGAAATATAAGAACAGTGAGTAAAAAATATTGAGTGTTTTGGCAAAAGTGCATGCTTTAGAACAAGTAAAGGGAAAGGGTAACGGAGGGAGGTGGGAAAAATATGGTAAGAAGAAGAGAAGAATGTGTATATAAGGGAATAATGACTCAAGGATAATTAAGTAAATAAAGGTTACCAGGAAGGACACCCTAGGAGAGAGAGGTTACCGGGGAAGACGCCCGAGAAGTGAGAGGATTCGCCTTATTCCTACGCTTTTAATACAAGCGGCTAGAAGAAACATGTACCCATAGTCCCAAAGAAAGGGGAACAAATAGACTACCACAGCGATTAAAGACGCTGTAAAAGGGGTATGTTTAGACTCCATGAATGGGTAATGATTAGAGGCAGAGATACCTGTGACCAGCTGGTGTTCGTCTAGTCTGTTAAGCGTCTGTCTTACATGTTTTTTGTTGTGGCGTCATACATCGAAAAATGTTCCTTGAGAAAACAGATTTCAATTTTATGCGATTGAATAGCTGAGATAATATTGCATATGAATTGATGTTTTTTGAGTAAAATAGAAGGTATAACATTTTGTGAAAAATATGGGTTGGAGCTTGCAGTGTTGGTGCTCGATCATATTTTTGGAACTGTTTAAATTACGCAAAAGTGTTGACAAGTGTTATATAAGAGGAAAGGGAACAGATTTAAGCATCGAAGAAATAACCCCATTGACACACTTATGCAAACAGTTGCCAAAACACGCACTCAAACTGAAGAAATATAGTACAGAGTGGGTTAAGGGAACCGCCCACAAAATGTTTGTGCCATGGCCACAAGGTGGATCCTTATCTAAAGCTGTCTTGCAACATATGACAACATATTTGCATGCCACATACACAGGCAAAAAGTTAGACAAACGCCTAGCCATTTTAAAACTTTGGAAAATGTATGAACTAGAAAAGGGAGAGGAGCTGCCAATAGATTGGATACTTAACATATGCACAGAAAGGGTTGCGACGCCTACCGCGCCACCCGCCCCATCTGAAACAAAAGTTGAAGAAATTAAAGACGAGGGATTATACCCGCTGAGAGAACTTAAAGCAGCCACGGGGTATAGCAACCCCGCATATGAGTCGCCTACGCAAAGTAGGGACGAAAATCAAGGGAAAGATAACGATAAGGATATTACCTCCACAGTCCAACAGGACAAGGGGGGACACAATGAAAAAAGAAGGGATCGGGCACAGACAAGTGCATCTCTCGACAAAGAGAGAGAAGGGAAAAGATGGAAGGGAAACGAAGATAGAACTGATGAGCTAGCATTTGCAAAAAACGAATGGATGGGAGGGCACATTTTATTGAAACTTAATGGCAAAGGCATTGATGATGCGAAACAAAAGGAGAGGTTAGATGATGTACAGAGAAAGGGGAAAGAGAAGGAGTTAAGAGATGAAAGAATAAGAAAGAAAGACAGACAAAGGGGAGAACAGCTACATCCCGAAGAGCAAGAAAGACAGCTCGATCGCAAACCAGGAACAGCCAATGATCAAGACAGACAGGAACAGCAAAGGTCAGAGGAAGAACAAAGAATACGAGAGAAAAGAATAAAGAGACAAAGAAATGAGGACATTCGAAGGGCAGATGAACGTAGAAATGAAAAGAAAAAGGAAGAAGATAGAGTCAGAGAAGAGGCAAGGAAATGCAAAGAATTTTATGACGATGTAGAACATAAGCGAAGACAGAGACCATGCGATCTTGAATATCTGGGGAGATAGGTTAAAAAACCTGATCCTGTAGTAGATTGGGAAGATGTAGAGGAATTCTTTCCTGCACACGATTCAGTACCAGGCACGTCTAGGGTGAATATTGAAGATGACTTCGACACCAGAAGCATCGGAGAAACAATCGATGGAATATATGATGAACTGGGGCTAGAACAAATACCCCAAAGGGAGGGGGAAGATGAGCGCCTGCAGAGCACCCCGCTCTATGACACTGAGGATGTCACCTGAAGTAGTGGGAGTAGGGAACTATCCCTGGATAGATTAGAATTAAGTAGGAACCAAGAAGATACAAGATGTTGCACGAATTGGGGACAGACAATGTCCGATTCAGAAAGGGAGGAGTGTGAGGAAAATGAGGAAGAGAGACAGAGCAAAATTCGCCTCCCAAGAGAAAAAGGAATAAGGTGGTCAGACACTAGCGAGTCTGCACCGAGGGCATCAGAGTCAGCCATGCAGTCAGAACGACATGAAGAAGTATCTCACGGTCAGAGGGGGGTGTCTTCACCGCCCTACGTGGACAGACTTGGGTCCCTACCAGGCAGGCGACGATGCGGAAATATTACCCCTGCCATAGATAGAATAACCATGAGGGAAGAGAGAGAGAACTATGCATCCCAATTTCCATTGCTTGAGAACGGGAGAGTAAGACCACAATATATTCCATGGCCACACATGGATCGAGAACATTTGAAGAACAAGCTTCCAATGCTGATGAGTTAGAGAAAATGACAGGAGGGAACACGTTAGCTATAGGGGATATTAAGGGTCTCCAAATCGCCATACTTGGTGAGAGAGCAGACGATGTGTGGACACGGGCAGGCTACCCTGGTGTAACCACAATTAATACCGCGCATGACGGAGCACCATCTAACAACTGCAGAGCCACAGTATGGAAAGCGCTATGAGTGCTTTACCCAGGCGCTTCGGATATGGGAGCTATAATGACATGAAACATGAAGGAGTCTGAGGATCCTTTAATTTACATACAGAATTTTCAAGACGCATGGATGCTCGAGACCCATGAAACTTGGACAAAAGCTATACCTGTGTTCTACCATATATTGTGCCAATGTATGTGCTAGACTAGAGAGAACGAATGAGGCCTGAAATGACACATTGTCATATTTGGAAATGCCACGTAGTGCCATTTAGAATGACACATTGTTATTCTTGTAGAGACACATTTAGAGATATGTTATGTACACATGTATGTATGAAGAGTGTGCACTACATACAGAATGAGTTTGTATGTAGTTAGCGCTTGGATTTGCGAGAGAAAGCGTAAACGCTAGGAAGCATTTAGCTGGCAGCATAAAGCCATTTCTGATGGAGACCGAGGAGTGCCGCGGCACTGCGAAATGTTATGGTACATTGTGATAGAAGGAATGTAAACAGTTTCTTGGCAGACACAGAGGTCGCCTTTGCCTTAGTAGAAGGGAGCCTTATCAGCTTGAGCTCTGAGCTTTGCGGAGACAGCAACGGTGGGAGGGAGCGCGACATGGGGAGATGGGAGAGAAGCCTTTTCAGGCAATGAGATGCTTTGCACACGGGCACAGAGAGAGAGGATTTTGTGATGCAGAGAGAGCCAACATTGGAGTGAGTGGAGAAATGGAGGAATTAGATGGAATTTTGCACTGCACACAGAAGGCCAAGGAAGAGATATGATGTCCAATGTCACGCTGACAGAACACAAAGTGAAAGTGCACGCATAACACAGACTGGCAGGCATTGCTAACAGAGAAAGAGACATTCTTAGCTTAGAGAATGTAAGTAACCATGGAATGAGTGCGTCATTGGAAAGTATAACCAGAAGCCGAGAGAAGAGAGCAGTTAGATAGAAATCGATCTGGAAGAGAGAGAGCGAGGCCTGGCTCTGAATGACTGGCTGATTGCAGAGTAGCGAGAGAGAGAGAGACTTGACAAAGACAGAGCTGGAGAGGAGAGACATGCAAATGGGAAGTATGGTTTATGGCCTAGACTGAACTGATTGATTAGAACAGACACTCACACAAAGAACTTTGGGTTTGGGAGAAGGGGAAATCAGACAGGGATTGTCTTAAGAGAGTGAGTGTGAAGTATGGTGTGGATTGGTGTGGATTGATCCTGCATGAAGGAGAGGGATGCTGATGCTTCCATTAGACTGCATTAGAATCATAGGCTTGAATCACAGACTTGCATTAGAAGCCTGTAAGGCTTATAGTTATTCACTGCATGGTAGAATTGCACCAGAAGTATAAAAGGTGCAAATTAGATATGTGCAATAGTTTTAGGAATGCTTGCATCATCATCATGCTTTGCTGTGCATAAATAAATGTATTCTATTGTTATAATTGAATGGCTTCATGTGTTTTCTTTGTGTCTTATGTTATTTGTGTCCACCGTAGTAAGATAGGAGTATATTGGTATGTTGTTAGAAGTAATCTAGGAGTAACACAGTGCACATAGGGCCTAAAATACGAGAGTAGGGGGGTATAGTGATCCACACCCCCCTAGGAGATTGTCTAAGATTGTCTAAGACCGGTGCATGGGTGCCCAGGGGGGCTAGACGATGGTAGGGATTTGTTTTTTGGAAAAGACATGATAACTAGCGCAGCTGAATCGAGCATGCAGCAGGTGACTAATCCACAGCAGAATAATCAGGGCAGTACTGGGTTTTACTCACGGGGAAGAGGATTTAGGGGAAGAGGATGGCAGAGCAATCAGGGAGGCTTTCAGAATAACCAAGGAGGTTTCCAGAATATGCAAAATGGCAATCAAGATATGTCAAATGGGCAAATTATACGACCACCGCCAGTATGTTGGTTGTGTGGAATGACAGTGCCCTTAGCGCGCACATGCAGAAACCAAGGCATGATGCAGAACGGCCAAGGGACAGGAGCAGGCATGGCAAATCTACCTGCAGTTTTACAGCAGGGTGTTGCACAAAATCACACGTGCAACAACAAGTTCCAGGAGCGCAACAAGGCGTGCAACCTCAGAACATGCAGAATTTTCCACAAGTACAATCCCAACAGGCACTGATGCAACTATAGCAGACGATTGGTACAGGGCAGACCACGAACCCTGGAATGGGATGTAACAAGGGGAATGGGGGAAATCTACCAGCACACAGTAGGCCACATTTTTATATGGACTAGGACAGCTCACTGGGAACCCTGATGTGTTCTATCTTATCAGTGACACCAGACCCTCATAGGGAACCTAAGGTGGATGTCGTTATAGGGGATAAAGAATATTCCTTCCTAGTTAACACGGGTGCAACACGCTCGTGCATACGTGAAGGCAGGTTTTCCTTGTCCGCCGAGGCCATAGATACTCAGAGTTTTACAGGAGCTACACGTCGTGTTCCCTTCACAAATGCACTTCCAGTCTCCATAGGAGAATGTGAAATGAATGTGCCTTCACTATGTTCTCTTCAGACCCATATAAACATTTTGGGTCGAGATTTAATGACAAAGTTAAACATGACAATCTCATTCACGGAGGAAGGCATAGTATGCTCAACTCCAGGAATGCACTATTCAAATGTATGCAAAATAATCAGAGCATACGCGGGACACACAGCAATGAGGGCTACACAATTAGAGACAGAAATATTTGCATATGTTATGCGTGTGCTTATGGCAGGACTGCCAGGGCTTGCAGACAGAATTATGAGAACCCCTGATGAATTCCTATTCAGACCAAGAATACCGATGCAAGAGGAAAAGGGACAAGTATTTCCCTTGATGATACACACAGCTGCAGTACGAGGGAGAATGGCCTTGATTGATGGTTATGATGACGAGTGCCGACAATGGTGCACAGTAATCGCCATTGAAGAAGGATATCGATTGACTGACATCACCGATGACGATCTGTTTGAAGAGCAAGGAGATATGGGAGAGACAATAGTGGAAGTGAGTCTCACCTTTTGGTTGAAAATAATCAAAAGAGAGGTGCCTCAGAGAATGATCTTGGCACAAAACCGTCCTGAATATTTTGATGACGACAGGGGCCAGGTGCCTGTCTCAGTATGGACCACAGGCCCCTACGTAGGCCTCTTGAAAGGGGTTGGAGAAGTGAAAATTAAACTGAAACCAGGAGCAATTCTACCAAAAGCCCGACAATATGCCATGTCCAGAGAGGCAGATGAGGGGATTTTTAAGACAATTTCCGCAATGATGGAGCAAAGCATCTTAGTGTCGTCAGAGTCGTCATGCAATACCGCGGTTTATCCGATCAAACAATCAAAGGGAGGGTCTTGGCGTTTAATCCAAGATCTAAGGCAAATAAATGATATTGTTGAGGCTGAGTTCCCTCTAGTCCCTAACCCGGCTACAATTCTATCTAATATATCCATTGAGTTAAAATATTTCACGGTGATTGACTTGAAAAATGCATTTTTCTCAATCCTGTTGCACCGTGACTCACAAGATCTGATGTCATTCACATTCAGACAAATGCATCTGAAAAGCACAAGGCTACCCCAGGAGTATTGTGAGTCTCCATCGATTTTTAACAGAGTCCTGCAGATGGACTTGAGCAATATTGCACTAAAAAGTGTCATCCTGCAATATGTGGATGAAATCTTAATTTGCAGTACAAGAGAAGAGCAATGCAGGCACGATTCTGTTCAGCTACTGACTACACTGGCTGAGAAAGGATATAAGGTTGACAAGGAGAAGTTACAATATTGTCAACAGGAAGTGCTGTACATAGGCCAGCTAATCTCACATGAGGGAAAGAGTGACCCCAGAAAGGGCTGAAGCCATACTGAACACGGCTAAGCCACATATGATAAAACAGATGCAGAGCTTTTTAGGCCTATGCAACTATGTCAGAGCATGGGTCTTCGACTATAGCTCTTACACTAAGCCTTTTCTTCAGGCCCTAAAGAAGGCCCAAGTAACGAAAGAAAAGATTGAATGGCCTGAGACCATGGAGAAAGGATTTGCTGAACTCAAAAAAGCCATTTGCACAGCACCAGTTCTAGGGATTCCCAATTATGCAGAGGTATTTTACCTGTTTTCACACACAAATGGCAGCGTTATGACGGCAGTACTCACGCAGAGAACCACATTGTGGTCCAATGGCAAGCCCCTGGCTTACTACAGTGGAAATTTGGACCCAGTAATGAGAGATAATTTCCCGTGCGAACAAAGTTTAGCTGCCGCAGTGTTCACCATAGAGAAGGCTACAACCATTGTGATTGGATGCTTCATGACGTTGTACGTCGAGCACTCGCTATTTGCCATTCTAGAGAAACCAAAGGGCACATTGACATCTCAGAGATATTCTGCTTATGAAGTGATCATATCAAATCCCTCGATTAAGGTAGTCTGTCGTAAGATAGTGAACCCAGCTACGTTTATAGCAGAGCCAGTCACTGAAGGAGAGCCAATACATGGCTGTGCAAATTATGTAGAATTCTATGATGAAAATGCCAGGGTGAAAGAAAATGCCTTGGCAGAAGGAGAGATCGTCTTTATTGACGGGTCTTCGAGGATTGATGAAAGTGACGGACAAAGATATACAGGTGTTGCTGTGATGCTTCTTAGTGCACAAATACCATCTCGCTATTCAGCACATGCTGCAGAATTATTGGCGTTGATACTCGCCATTGAGAATCGCGCAGACCAGGAAGTAACGGTGTACAGTGATTCATCCTATGTGACGTCGACAGTGCATGCAGGCTTAGCGCGCTGGAAAAGGAGGGGCTACCTCCGAGCAGACGGCACACCAGTGCAGCACGCAGCCTTACTGGACAGGCTGATCAAGGGACTACAGCTCCCAGTGGGCATAGCAGTCGTGAAGTGCGCCACCCACACAAAGGGGACAGATTTTATCTCACGCAGAAATCAAGCAGCAGACACGGAAGCCAAGCAAATGGCATCCA
Source organism: Ambystoma mexicanum (assembly GCF_040938575.1). Taxonomy (NCBI): domain Eukaryota; kingdom Metazoa; phylum Chordata; class Amphibia; order Caudata; family Ambystomatidae; genus Ambystoma; species Ambystoma mexicanum. Next base: position 79,814,093 of record NC_090927.1, on the reverse strand, counting down.
AAAGTGAAACAATCCTGGAAGTGGAAGTTATCCATGCCAACGAGTGAATGATGGTTGCACAAATTGCACCTGTGAGTTACAGTAATTTGGGACAAACACAGCTAATGGAACTCCAAGGGGAGGCACCACAGGAAGAAAAGAACCTTTGGAAATGTCAAGGGGGTTCTTTAACCCCCTCTGACAGCTTGTGGCAACAAGAAAGCACTGGTAAACCAGTAATGCCTGTAGCCCTATTAAAAATAGCGCTGGAGCAGTTACATTATCCGACGCACATGACAAAAGAAAATCTTGCAGCAACACTCGCACTACCGAATTTAGCCGAGCACGTTGCATTTTTTTTATAGTAAATTGTATAATATGCCAACAATTCACAGCTGGGCAAACATTAAAAGTAATGAGAGGAGTCATCCCAAGGCCAAATGGGCCTTATCAGCACTTGCATGTCGATTATGTCGACATGATTCAAGCATGTAACGGGTACAGATACTTAATTGTTGTGGTGTGTCCATTCTCTAGATGGATTGAGACATGTGCCTGTACACACCCAGACTCTACCTGTGCGGCCACATATTTAGTGAGGGAAGTGTTCCCCAGGTGGGGGGTGTGCGAGGTCATGAGATCAGATAATGGCCCTCACTTTGTTAATGCAATATTCTAACAGATTAGCTTGCTGCTTGGTATAAAGCACAAGTTCTTGACGGTGTATCATCCGCAAGGTAACGGGGGATCTGTGAGAAGCTCAACGGCTTGTTAAAGGAAAGGATAGCCAAGTTGAAGCTTACTCTAAAGAAGGGATGGTTGCACTGTCTTCCTTTGGCACTGTATGCACTTAGGAACAAACCCGGTTCTGACCATCATTTTACGCCACACGAGATAGTCACAGGAAAAAGAATGAGAACTACATGTAATGCCCAATCAACAGGAGAAATTGTAGGGTCTGAAATGTAAAACTACCTGAACTGCATGACATCTTGCCTTACTGTAGTTTCAGACCAGCTGCAGCGACGACGAAAGGGGTGCAGGGCAGCACGGAACACAGAAGAGATACTACTACCGACGCAGTTCAAGGACTTTGTGTACCATCCGTTTTCCCTGGAGACACCGTCCTTGTAAGGAACCATACAAGGAAAAAGTGATTTTACGGTCCCTTCACAGTAGAGGACTGCACTCCATCCGCAGTGAAACTACAAGGCAGGAGAGCTTCAATTTTTCTGGGCGATATCAAACCCTACATCGAAGAAGGCCCCCTGCCTGCACCCCAATGAGAGGAATCAAAGAACGACGGAGAAGAACCACAGCAGGCGAGATCCATGACGAGGAAGAAGGACGCATGACCAGCCAGACAAAGACAAAGAACTTTTTGCAAATTGTGCTTAAATTGGACACTTCCTCTAAGCAAAGAAAGGGATAAGGACATAACAACTGACACTCTGTACATCCTAGTTGCAGGGTGAAGAAGAAAATTGCATGTATAAGCCACAACATAGTCTGTTGACTTTGAACTTTGGACTGAGGCACACTTAAGCCTTGATGAGAAAAGAATATGCCAAATTTTGACCGAGGACACTTACATTGGAAGCAAATACAGTATCCCGACTCATTCCACACCTAGACCCTATTCGGAATCACTTATGGTGTCCCACAGTAGTGACATCACAAAAGACGTGATCACTTATTTTAATCTAGTGCTAAGATAATACCCTTCATTGGTGGGAAGGCTCACCAGTGTCACTGACTTTCTTCAAGATCCTGAAAACGAAAAGATAATAAAGAGATTGCTTACTATTATTGCTGAACAATTTCTCTTACTTCCTGAGTACTGTGAGAAAGAACGAAATGTCTCAAACACAGATGGAAATAAATGAGCTTATCAACGCATTGTTCTTTCGTATAATCGAAGACGGTCCAACTCTTGTCGGAAGAACAACAGACACACTCACGTTTCGTCAAGATCCAGCAAATACAGAGCATCTAAGCCAACTCCTAAATAAAATTGTGATCTTAGTTGCACTCCACGCGAACGGACAGCGCAGACATTGTTTACATTGAAGAGAAAGCATACAATCCTGAAAAACTCAGCAAGACAGGACGGATGTCCCTGTCACTAGAAGACAGCAGGTTAGCTAACAAGGTCCTTTTTCGTCTAGTCACTGACTTTCCAGAGTTAGTGGGGAGACAGATTGATGTTGAGGTCCACACATTCATCAGAGACCCAGCTAATGTTGCACAGATGGGCATGCTCTTGCATGGAATTGTACTATAAATAGAACTCTCGAAACATCAGCAGAACTATCTGAGGAGATACTAAAAGCCTTCCGCCGAGGTACAGATCGAGGAAGCAGTGTCAAGGACTTCACTTATTGCATTTGTTGTTATTTTGTCCTTACTCTTCATATTGACTAGCATACAATATGTCCTCAGGACTGAAGCAAATCCGAGGTGTGGACTGGCAGTTGATCTACTTTGAACACGCACAGTGAAAGGACGTGGTGAAGTATAATTTGATTTGATTTTTTCCCATAGTTAGCAAAGGAACTGTATCCTGAAATAAGAGACAATTCATCACCCACAAGAGGGGGGACACTTGTGGAGCACCTAACACTCTTAAACATAGAACCCGAAAGACACTGTTGTTTAAAGGAGTACGATAAAAATTGACATTTGTCGAATGATCGAGATGGGGATCCAGAGAAGCAATCTGGTTCTCCCGCAAGAGGAGAGATGACCACGTTTCTCTGGAAGTAAATGCTGGCGCCTGACTGTAATGTAGTGAGTCAGAGACCACCGTGTGAGTACACAAAACACAAACTTTATTGCACAGCTCACCGGAGGATATGATGTTATTTAGGCAAGTGCCGATACAGTTGGTCAGGTAAAACAACTAAGGATTGGCCTCTTTCAGCAATTGCATTTCTTAACTTAAATCAGAAACCCCCCACCAAGGTTGTCAGTCTTACTTTCCAATGCCGTTCATCGGAACAAAAAACCAAGGGTTTGGGGTTTCTTTTAACACTTGAAGTTTGTAACGGTTTTAACACAGGACTCTAGTTCTTGACTCAAACAAATGTAATTCCAAAAAGGTCCAAGCGTTTTCCCGACCGCTTGTTTAATCAATCAATGTCCTGGCCTTCTGTTGAAGGTCCCTCCGGAATGCAGCCCACTTGCCTGGCTGATCCCGGCTTGTAGCACTAAGATAAATCAAATCTTTCGGTGTCAGTTTACACACCCGCGGCAAGCACCTTTTCCGTCAGGCACTTTCCTCCGCTCTGTAATCGCTGTTGTTTGCTGGACAGGTATGGTGTGCTCCGCCGGTCCTTCTTCTTCTTCCTAAAAGGCCCACCGGTATGGGCTACTGGCCTCGTTCCACTCGGGAGCCTCACCGGCAGCCTCCTTCCATTCCTGAAACATGAGAGAGAGCTTGAGTGGTTTGGTAGCAGTTTTAACCCTTGAGCCCCTCCTCTCTGGTAATTAATGCCATGTGTTCCCGGCCACCTTTCATTCACACCTGTGTCTAATTCCCCTCCTCCCTGCTCCCTCCTCGCTACGCTGGCCTGAGTTTTAACCCCTGATGGTGAGGGTCTGCTTGAATAGGGGCACGTGGTTTTCCGCCTCCCTTCTTTACTTACATTGCCCACTCTCTGGCTTTTAAATGAATGCGGTAAGTGGAGGGGCATTCTGGGATATGTAGTCCTTGTCTTTTGTGGTTCATTCGTTTAACCAGATTGATCATTATGTTGTCCTGCTTTATGTTTGTATTATATCCCTCTCTGTGGTTCTGTTCCTTATTGTCCTTCCTTCTTATGTCGGCAGCTGCTGGTTCTCCATCACACTGATTTACAGGGGCATAGTGTATTTGTGTATCATATTCATCATTGTTTTACTGTCATTAACGATCAGAACTGCATTTTGTATTGGTGCACAAAGCATTCAAATTCCAGTGCACCCACCTAATGATGCACACATGAAACCCACAAAAGCACCCAGAATTTACTTAGTCATTCCAGTCCCTAGAAGATCTGATGGAGGAATGAATGAACTTGAAATGGATGTGATTAGCAATGACACACACACACTTGTGGTAACAACCAAAAAGAAAATCCGGAGACAGGGTAGACAAAAAATCAATGAAGAAAGGTTACTGACAACCACACGCATGCAAACACTGAATGCACACGAAACAGGCCTAGTGTCAATGACTGCTGAACCACAAGCCAAAACAGTAGAAAAGAAGAGACTGCTTGCCATAAGAAACTCCACAACAGACATTGTGGAAGGCAAGAGGAATCGGAGAAGAAACCAACAGAAATGATGATGATAAACACCCCTGAGACAACAATGATGGAGACAAAGACAAACTCAAGGAAGATCTCACAAGCACAACTAATAGTAGACTCTTTATGGCTGGTCATAGCCAAAGCAAGGAAAATACAAGAGGAACTGAAGAATAAAACCGCAGAGACTGCATTGCCAAACATATATGTGCCAACACAGGGGACAAGTATCATTTCCACGGTACAACCATATACTACACCAATGCCAGAATGGATACGAATATTTGTAGCCAGACAGAAAAGGATGTATGAAGAGAGGGAAAGAGCTGCCAGACTCTTATCCACTCAAATGGCGCAGATGAGGAAGCCTGCACCATGGACCGGATACCTGAGAATCCTCCAGCAAGAAAGAGCCATACAGATGCATTTAGGGATGTAGTTATAGCAAACTACAGGAAAATACTAAGAATCAAGAGAAGCATGCATGGAGATGACAATGAACTAAACGACTACCTGGACAGCATAGCACATTTGGGAAACAACATTTGGTACCAGCATGTGAAAGAAACTGGAAGACAAAATTCAGAAGGGAGTGCTTTGTTTGTGCACTCCTACCATACAGCATGGGGAAATCCAAGATCTTCGTAGCTGTAGAAATCGATGTCCAGACAGCACACTGTCTGTCACACGTAGCAATGTGCAAGACCAGTGGCCAGTTCATGAGTAGTGATGCCTCATTAATATGGGCAACTGAAACAGCCTATCCTGACAAAGATGATTATGTTCAAGACATTAAGACAAGAAACAGAGCTCATACTAGGAATCATGTGATCAGGTACGAGAAGCCTAGAGTTAAAGGAGCAGGAATAAGATGGGAAGTGAACCCAAAACTAAATGTCCAAGGAAAAACTCCAGAGGAAGCTCGAAAGTGGAAGAATAGAGCTCAAATGCAGATCTGGGGCACAGTGCTGGGTGGGAAAAAGGAGTGGTGATTTGCAGAGCCTAGGTGATCACTGGACTCTACAAAGAAACTGTTGACATTGTGCAGAATGGCTGCAAGCCATTGTGGCCGAAACTTGCAAAACTATTGACATGGGTCGAAGACTGAGGAGGACCCTTGCAGATAGTGCTTCTAGAAAGCCCAAAATTCGCCTTCAGGAATAATGGCACTAGAAAGATGGGAGTGAATAAGAACTTTTTACGCTCCAGGTATGGTACATGGAACTGCAGTAATTATGCAGATCCAAGGCATACATCAGACTGCCAAGAGACTGGGGAGGTATATGCATGGTGATCCTGAAAAGTTACCTGAATAGTGACAGTTTCCAGAAAGCAGATGCTCACCTGAGGAAGAAGGGATCTGTGGAACTGATAACTCGGATGAAGAGAGAGAATTACTTCTCTGCTAAATCAGAAGAAGCCTTTCATGCAATCGCATATGAACACAGGCTGTTCAGCCTCACCTCATCAGTGTTCATGATGATCTTCATGCTGAGGATCCAAGTTGGAGTAAATACTAAATGGTTGCAGATAACCAGATGGGAGTTACTGCAGACCATCAACCCGACTATAAAAGGATTTAATGTGATCAAGGAAGAGTTAAGAGCCATCCGACTGATGACTCTCCAGAACAGATATGCCCTTGACATGATCACAGCTATGGATGGAGGAGTTTGTGCAAAAATAGGAGACTCATGTTGCACATTTATACATTCTCACGATGGGGAGAATGGAACCCTAACAGAAGCCATAAGTATGCTGACAAACCTGCAGAACCAGATGATCAATGAAACTGATGAAATTGATGATGACAGCTGGTTTGGATCACTTTTCTCGTGGGTCCCGCAATGGATGGCAGATGCATTCAAGTTCTTGGGAGCCCTGCTAGTGATGATATTGCTAGGATTTTGTGTTATGAAGATAATAATCTCTCAGTACCAGAAGACTGTGAAAAAAGCCATATGGATGAAGATCATGATTGATGTCAAGCCAGGATGGAAGCCCAAAGACCTGACTGATGAAGAAATAAGAGACTTTGTGAAGGCCAGCATTCACGCCCCAGAAGGAACAAAGTTTCTCTATCCCAGAAAGCACAGAAATTATGTGGGAAGATGGGTTTATTGCAGCCCAAATGGACAATGTCAATTGATGACTTGGAATAAAGACTAACATGTAAGGACAGCAGGAAGCCTGAAAGGAGTAATACAAATATGGACTTCTTCTTCAAATCATCATGTATAGACCCAGAAGATGAAGAAGGAATGAACCCAGGTGAAGGAGTGAAGATAATTACAGAAGAACCAAGTAAGATGAATCCAAAGATGAAGGTGAAAGTGGTCGATGAATCGCCCAGAGGGGGGAGTGTAGAGGAGGTCCCAAGTAAAGCCAGCACTCCAGTCGCCCATTTTGAAGTACCAAAAATGTTCACACCAAAATATGTGACGTATGACGATCAGATAAACCAGCAGAGAGCCGCAGTAGGGCTCTGCCCAGACCTACCAGAAGAGCAACACCTATTGAAGTACCGATACCCAGAAGACCATGGACAGTAAGGTATCCATTAAGAAAACCCTACCAGCAAATGAAGATCGCCCAAGTACTGTCCCGGAAGAAACCAAAAAAGTCTTAATGGAAGACGAATGGTGACGTCACAGGGAGCCGGACAGACTCACAGATAAAAGAAATGACAACCCGAGAATGACACAAAGAGACAAAGCATCATGAATAAAGATATCGTGAACCTAAAGTGGAAGAACAATGTTGAAATGCAAAGAAGTTCAAGCTGTAAGCAAGATGAAGATATTCAACCAGTTTACACCTATAAATATGCTTTGAACCGCAAGAAAGCTAAGAAAACAGTGTGGCTTGCTATGCTAAGCAGAAGAACAGTGCGCCAAGCGTCATTATGCATAAATCTACCTCAAACAAAGTACTTTAGTATAAGTATATTCCACTTTGCAAACGAAGCAGAATCAACTCAGGTTACTAAAGGCCGAATGAGCAGAGATTCCTATTCTAGCAAAACAAGAAGAGATGGCTGAAACGAAACTCGGCAGATGCAACTCGTGCTAGGGGAGCCAAGGTCATACCAATAAAAGGAACAAACAGTAGCTACATATAATTGAAACTTAAGAACAGAATATCCTGTCTCTGAAAGGTCAAGATAAGGAGGTGTAGGCAGGTGGCAAGCTAAATAAGAATCAAATACACAAATTGAGAGAAACTAGACAAATTCACAGTGCGGGAAGCACGTGACCAGCCGAACGAGATAAAGCATGGGTTCACACCTGCCCTTGGCATCCGCCCAGCCAAAGATATCAGAACTTTTCCAGACAGAAGATGCAGTTTCGAAGCCAACCACAGCGAAATAATTGACACACAGTTGCTGAAGTGGTGACTGATTGTAACCTTAATTGGAGAAAGGCCGGGTAACTAAGGGGCACCCCGCACCTGGACGACCGTTCTGCGTGCTGCTAAGCAAAGTGGAAGAATATGCATGGGGTTAGTGCCAACCCAATCACAACGGACCAAATAATCTAGGGTTCTATAGTTAGTAGAAACCAATGGCACGTTGTACTTTTAGTGACGTCTTCAGTGGTCATTTTTGAAGTTAGGTCTTAGATGTCCACCTGACAGTGTTAACCCAATCCCCTCACTCCGTTACCATATACAGATATAGTACCTATGTTAGTTACCTTTTCCTAACCAATAGAATTGCATGTTAACTTTTGAGTGTTACACGTCAATTATGATGAGTTTTGAGTATAAAAGTTACAACTTGTGTGAAGTTCGTTAGAGTTGAAGCGAGAAGGACGATCGCATCACCTGAATCCCTGTTTTTTGTACTTGTCATTAAACAGACTCCCTTTGCCAAACCATTGAGTTGTCCTTATTGATTGGTGTTGGAGTAATAAATCTGCACCCCATCCATCTCAAGGGTGCAGCTATCTCATCTGAAAGTACTTTGGAGCAAACCACGGCTTTAAGTGATCAAGTATATCTAGTGGCACCCTCCCCCCCACCGTGAGTAAAACCCATAGGTAGACATGCCGCCTCGCAGCATTCAAAATAAGCATGTTTACTCCCTTTAAGTCCCCTTACCCTCTTCATTCCTGCTCTAATCAGATTGATAAAAAAGTAGCATTTGAAGGCCAACATTAGCAATCTACGAAGAGGTTACTTCTGTTCTAGTATAGAAACAGGATACTTTTTATCAATAGCATCCGGGAAGTTATGCAGCCTATAGTATTAATGCAGGACTGTATGTAAACGGTACAGGTAACCCAGAATAGGCAGGGATCTCACATTAGCTGGCTCAGAGAATGCAAAAGTGCTCAAGCATGGATAGAGTAGACACATTGTAAGGAAGGAGAAAGCTACACATACCACAGCATGGATAGTGGAGACAGATTAGAAGCTACCAGGAAGGTGCCCCTATCCAGACAGACTGAGATTAGAAGTGGGACATGGTTTTCAAATAGCGTTGCCATTAGAGATCAAGGGAACAAGTGCCTGTGGTGTGCAGCATATCAATGCTCACTATTATAGTGGAAGCAACCCTATAGCCAGTGAAACCATGAGTGAGGCGTTTATGAAGATCATGCCCTGAGAAGGAAATCACACTGAGGGGCTGATCATTTTGAAAGGTTTCGGGACTGGCAAAACAGAGAGGTTAGGCAATACAAGATTAAATGAGATGCCCAGGATCACATACTGCTTAAGGGGTGAAGCAGGGATTTGTGCCAACTCTGCAATTTCTGCATTTGAACACTTTCTTTTCCAGCTCTTACCATGTACTCAAACATTGTCAATTTATAAAACTGACTTGCAAAGTGCACAAATCACAATTTCCAAACCTGACAATTTTTAAAACCAAAAAATTACAGAAGGGTGTTACGCAAAATGGGAATGATTCTAGCTGCATTCTCTCCATCATCAAGGGAATTATATAAGTACCAGCATACCAATCGATGTGATTTAACAGATTTAGGGCCTCATTCCGAGTGGGGCGTTAAGGGATACCAGGCACCATTAAGGAGACTGGTGCTGGCAATCGCTTACCGCCATACTACGAGGTCCCTTAGCGGGTCCTGCTATGGGTGCCTGGTTTTACCAGGCGCCCTTAGCGGGAGCCGTTAAGGGAACAGAGAGCTAATAACGGTACCGCAAATAGCGCAAATAGCGCAAATAGCGGTACCGTTATTAGCTACTTCCCCATACCGATTGAGCCCTATGGGGGCTGAAATGGGAATGGGGCTTGGTTTTTTCAATGGGGACTTACTGGTCCCTCCAGGGTCGGAATGGACCGGTAAGTCTCCATTGAACCAAATCGGAGTCGGTACCGGTATGGGAGGCAGCCATGGAGCTAATTGCTCCATGGCTACCTCCATACTCGGAATGAGGCTCTTAATCTATATATGTCCTTTGTACTTTTAAGCTTTAAATACTTCCAAAACAATGGCTTGTGAAATTGTCATTCATAAACATGCAGAAAAACCTTTGACTTTTAAACAAAAAGCAAAAAGTTGTTTGTGTCAAACGAACAGACCTTAAAATATGCCTGCACCATCTGGTCTGCTCTCTCCTGTCTACCACCCCTTCCACTCAAATGGCCTACATAAGAAGAAAGATCAAGTAATGACTAAACGATGCCATCAGCGTGCAAGAAGGCAAACCTCACAGAAGACAGCACAGTAATGCAAGATATATATGATTTGACTAGGATCACTGTATCGTCTGCTGGCAAAGCCAGGATACAAGCATGAACACTTTGGTTCCACAGTCTTTTATTCACCTTTTGGACTAATAGTTTATGCTCATCTTTGGAGGGATTGCCTAGGTTTTACAACACCCCATCTGAACAAACCAATTTCTAGACCTTCACCATACGAATGACATGTTACTTTTTATAGCAACCCCTGTCTGGTGCAGGAGCATTGCAGATAATAGAACTTCTTATGTTGCAAAACCAAGTACATATGCAGGTAGGTTTATAAACTTCAGACATAGGAAAGGTTCAGCCAGCCTTGCTGGAATATGTTCTTCTAATCTTTCATATGAACGCAATCTCTGCAATGCGTGCTTAGCACACTGAGCTAACGTCTGAACCATTGCGGCATTCAATTTATCAATATGGATTTCAACTTTGGCTATTGAACATGATCAACATAATTCCCACAAGAAGGAAAGAATGCTACAGAAGTTGTGCAGTACGGAACACACATAATATTGTATTCCACAGTGAACACAGAAAGCATTACATGATTAATTGATCAAGGCAGAATGTACTTGTTAAAACAGACAGGCAATGGGTTTAGCACCTCAGCAGCATGCCATAAAATCTCCTGGCGTGTGCTATTTAAGTCTGGTGAACAACGGAATCTTACTTTAGATCAGGCAGCCTTGTGGGGGCCCCTTCCAAGTGCCCCTTTTGGCCTCCCATAAAGACGTCTCTGCATGAGTTTCTCACCTATATCATGGTACACCTAGCATCATTTGCCCCTTTGGCATGACAGTGCTATGCTGTGTCGTATTGTGATAAGGACTGTACCCCTTATAAGCAGTATGGGTAATGATATGTTATTTGTCATTGTGTGGACTTATCCCTTATATGCGGTGTGTTAAATGATGCGTTATATTGTGAAATTAAATGCACCCTTTCTCACAGTGTGTGAGATCCTGTGTCATATTGTGATAGACTCCATCCCTTATATACAGGGTGTGGGATGCTGGGCCATATCATGTAAAGGACCCTGCACCCCTTATATGCAGTGTATGAACTGCCATGCCATATTGTGTGATGGACTGCATCCATTATATGAAGTGTGTGAGATGCTGTGTCATATCAGGAGATTGACTGTGCACCCCTTACATGCTGTGTGTGATATTTTAAGATGTAATGTCCCCTCACTTACAGTGTGTGAGATGCTGTGTCATATCAGAAGATTGACTGTGCACCCCTTACATGCAGTGTGTGATATGCAGTGTGATATTTTGAGATCTAATTCCCCTGTACTCACAGTGTGTGAGATGCTTTCTCATATCAGAAGATTGACTGTGCACCCTTACATGCTGTGTGTGATATGTTGTGTGATATTTTAAGATGTAATGTCCCCTCACTTACTGTGTGTGAGATGCTGTGTCATATCAGGAGATTGACTGTGCACCCCTTATGTGCATGGTGTGAGAAGCTAGTGATATTGTGGTATGGAATGCCCACTTTCATCCAGTGTGTAAGATGCTGCTCCTTCCTGCGACATGACCTTTATGTTGCATGGGATACTGCATAGTTCTGTGATATAAAAGTAACCTACATGAAAATATGGATATCATGTGCCATATTGTACAATGGAATAGGCCCCTTTGATGGAGGTATGATATTCAGACTTAGACTGTACAATAGAATTGAAATGATGCAGCGTAACACAGCGATTCTGGCGAGGAGTCTATTTTTTTTTTTTTGTGTTTGGTTTATTTAAGAAAAAAACCTTTACAGTTAATTCTTTACGGTACAAAATATACATTATAAAATTGTTTAAAAAATAAACAAGGAATAAAAAAATGACATAAAATAGTGGAACAAACACATTCACATATACAGATTACACATAACAGTGTTTCATCAGTACTTAATGCAACGCCTTGCAGTTAGACCAAACAGTTTCTGAACTCTCTAAGAATATTCAATGCACATAATGATAACAAAATAGAGGAAACACAATATAAATGATCAAAAGCACAGCTATCTAAGTTCGTTTTCAGAACAATACGATGGCCATAAGAAACAGATTATACAGAATAATAATCGCTAATAAAGTAAAAGAAACAAGTCATTAGCCGAAATAGTTTCTAAACCATTTCCCGATGGTTATTCAGTCAGTTGTCAATACTTCTACCATTTTAGCTTCAATAATTACAAGTAAGTTTATCAATTTAAGAGTCAGGCTTTGACTATAGCCTTCCATGCAGCGTCTCCAGAGAGATTCCCTTGAGATAACTGAACAAGAAAAGGAACTCTCAAACATTTGGATACGCCATACCTCAAAATAAGAACAGTAAGTCACCAGATGTTTTAGCGTTTCGGGTATATCGACATTTTCACAAAAACGGCAGAATGTCGCATCAAGACTCTTAGAACCATCGGCCCAATTTTTTGTACGTTGACGTGTGAGAAATTGATTTAATCTGAAACGCATATAGATTTTCCTTGCGACGCAGAAGGAAACTGTATTACGTATTTTAGTCTACATTCCCATTTGCCTCGAAAGAGATTGTCTTCATCAAATGATGGATAGGTACCCATATTATCCATCATAATGCTCCAGAAAAATCTTTGGTATTTCTTTTTTTGACTTGGTAGCCACATACTAATAGAATCAGGAGTTTCGTGAATCTTTGAGAGAATGTTAGTAATTTTTATAGTTTGAAGATGTAAAGATTTTATATGTGAGTCACCCAAGATTTTATTCAATTCGAAATATAAAGTGTTCTTAGACGGATTTAGCATTTTAGAGTAGTTTGTGATACATCTCCAGTTGTGTTTAACTGACAAGGTAATATATTCAGTTCGTGGCATATCATTACATTTGGAATAGATAAAGCCATGCCCAGTGCAGTTTTCCACAGCTTTCCCTGCAATATATTCAGAAAATCATCAATATCATAGCTGCAAATATCTAAGGAATAAAGAATAATGGGTTCAACTTTCTGAAGATAAAATTGAATAAGAGGAAGTAAGGAGAACATGCAGTATCGATGGAAAATAATTTCCATTTGTGAAGCAATAGTTTTCACTTTTTGGTTAAGAAATTGTTTCCACATTGTTACAGAGTATGAGTCAGTAAGTGGGTAACCTAAATACCAAATCGTAGCAGCGTATTCTACTTTCATACAATTTAGGAACCAGGAAAAGCGATGTGGCTTCAGTTTTACACCCGAAAAAATAAGTATGGAGGTTTTCATAGGATTGGGAGAAAGATTGTGGTTGAGGGCAAAATTTGCAAATAGATCTAATTTCCTTTGAAGCCCAAAAGGGGTTCGGTCAAAGAATAGCAGGTCGTCCGCAAAACCCATCCAATCCAGCTTGATATAACCAAGCTTGGCTGGAAAGCACTCTCCAGTCACCCATGTCTCATCCAGACCCAAAAGATATAAGTTGAATAGCACCGCTGCCATGATGCAACCCTGTTTCACCCCCATTTCCGTCAAAATGGGGTCAGAAAGAGCTCCTTCTTTATTCAGCCGGATGCGATAGGATGTATTTTTATGCAACGAAGCAATCAATGCAACCAGATGATGCAGAATCCCCATGGCCAGCATTTTCTTCCACAATATCTCACGGACAACGCAATCAAAAGCTGCGGTGAGGTCCAAACTAGCCATGTAAACAGGGCCTTGTTTGGAGGAGGAAGTAAAGGCCTGAAGGTGACAAAGAATGGTGGCATTAAGAGGACAACCTATATGTTTACTAAAACCTACTTGATAGGGTGACAAAAGGTTACAGTCATTACTGTACGTTTGTAATTCTTGTAACAAAAGTAAGGAACATTTTTTTGAGGAGGCGTCAGTTAACGCTATTGGACGATAGTTTGCAGGCAAATTAGGAGGACCTTTTTTGTAAATAGGAATGACAAGGGCAGAAGTCCAAGACGGGGGAATAATACCAGAAAACAAAATAGAATCAAAGTTGATTTTAAGAATACGAGCCCAGAAGGTAGGATTAGCTTTATATACGCAGGGCGGTATACCATCCGGACCAGGGGCCCTGGAGGGTTTAAGTTTCCCTATAGCCTCAATAATGTCACCAGTCGACCACAAAGGTAATGTTTTAAGAGGAAGCTTGGGCTCGCCACCTTTTAACGTATTGAAACGTTCAGGTAGTTGAAATTTGGGTCTGATGTAGGCGACCCAAGTTTCAGCAGAAATCACTGAGTCGATCGTAGTAGCAGAGTCACAAGAGATAGTACGCAAAGTATTCCAAATTTGCCTGGAGTCATGTTTTAGCAGGTGGTAGAAGACTTTTTGATTATCTTCATAATGCAGGTGACCCTTCAACCATTTCAGCTTGTTTCTGTAGCGTTGTCTAACAGTTCTAATAAGTTCTGAGCAAGTTGATAGGGAGGTGTTACCTTTTCTGAGTATTCTAATCTCTGAATTTTTTTGAGCTTTCAAGTGCGCCACTTGGAGGTTAAATTTGTGAATATGGTGGGATAGAACTTGAGTCTTCTTTTTTAGGGATTCTTTTAATTTTAAAAGATGAATTTTAATTCTGTTTGTGTTTGAATTGTCTATTTGTAGGAGGGGAATACCTCCTAAATAAGACTGATGAATGATGTCAGAATCACACTCGAGACAGTTGGTGAAAGCAAGGCATACTTTGTGATTCCATTTCACAGATAAAGCATGACGATCAGGTTCTATTAGAGCAAGTAGCATGTCGTCATTGTAACGAGTCATAGGAATATTCAAGGACAGAGACAGTATCATGTGGTCTCCTATTGCTGGATCTATAATCATCACGGAATCAACACATGAATATAGCCTTGAAGAAACAAAAAAATAATCAATTAAAGACTTGCAATCAGCTCTTGCCCAGGTGTAATTGAAAGGTTCAAGTTGGAATAGCGGAGTTTGCATATCCCACTCCAGAAAAGAAGAGTTCCACATTTGCCCATATCTCTTAGAGACCATCGAATGATTGTTCCACATAACACTGGGATGAGATCTTTCATCATAACAATAGCAATTCAAGTCACCCCCTGCAATTATCCTGGCTGTTGGAAACAATATAAAACCTTTTTCTAGCACAGCATTCAATTAATCTAAAATGACATCAATTGACGTACTTAATTTGTTCCAGTAGATGCAAAGCAATATAAGAGTTATGGAAGGGTCCTCATCATCAATCAATTCACAAGCTAAAATAGAAGCAGAACAGCTAATCAATTCTGTAGAGCATCTATAGGCTGAATTAATCAAAATCGCAAGACCACCTGACGGTCTTCCGCAAAGGCCCCGCCTTGCAACCTGAACGAAGGCAAGATAGCCCTCTATTACAAAGTTTGTTTGGCACATGGTCTCCTGCAAAAGCATTATATCCGGTCTTTGATGGTAATTATGGGAATACCATTTTTTAAAATTACTTAGACCGCATGGATTCCATGAAAAGATGAGTGACTTTGCCAGGCTAAGATTCACTCATCCCACTTAAAGGATTTGACACTTGAACAATTTTAGGATCCTTCCATGACGACTCCTTTATCGCTGATACAAAAGCCATAAATTGTTTCATGGTCTTGGCATCAAGATTGGATAAGTTGCCAACAATAGAACAAGGCAAAATGCTTTCAGCTATAGGAGGCATCATTTCCACAAAGGTTGTGGCTTCTTCAACCGATGCAAAATGGTGGTTACTAACCCAATGGATGCTAAATCATCTTTGTGTTCCCATAACAATTTCAGAATGAATGGAGACATGAATTTACAGATCATTCTATTGTTATTCACAGCTGCCAATTTCACCCAGTCAATATCATTAGAGCGGATAATACGAAGAGCTGGAATGTCTTGGATGGCAGTCATCACAAACGTACGATTCAGACGCGCCTTTCCATAACGTTCAGGCTCGCTTTCCCACCCCATTACAGAGGCCGACTTGATATCTGTAAATGGGCCTTTGCAGGACTGTTTTGCGGCACTGAACTCCAGCGGTCAGAGTTAGACACAGTCTGACCTATTTCTTGTATTTTGACATGAACGGGTGAACCACCCAACGTAATACCTGCTACAGCAGTCTTCACCCCATCAGAGTGAACACTGCTGCCGTTAGGAGTTGGCTTGATGGTGTTAGCTTTAGTTTTTTCACATTTTACATTTAAGGGAGCACTTGACCCATTGTCTAGACCAATGATCACTTTTTCTGTCTTTTTAAGATCTAACAAGGGATAAAAGTTAGAAAGAGCAGATTGTTTCTGAAACGAAAGAGAAGCTTGAGAGACAGGTTCCAAGTTCTCATTTACTGGTCCATCATCCCGACAGACAACTCCTTTCTTATCGTTAGAAACAACCCTTTTTGTCTCTTTAGACACCAGACACGCATCAGAAGCACCCTCTGTATTAATTTCCAATGCTTTTTACTTTCCAAGTGTCTTTTTTTGAGTCGGTGGGGCCGTCTGAATTGGTTCCGGAAGGTTCAGCATTGCTTTGGATTCATCGTTCAATTGGTTCAGATCAATGATAGTGTCACCCCCAGATAAGTTACAAATGTCTCTCATATGTGTGTTATGCTTATCGATTTTGTCACACCTTTGATTTTTTTGTTTTTTTTCTAGTTTTCCTTTCATTTTTTTGATAGGAAAATTTCGCTTTTCTGCATGAGCCTGAGCCCTTCTTTGTTTTTTTGTTTGGGGAAATGGAGGAGTCGCTACTTCTTGTAGGGCAACAGAGATTTTTTCTCCAGTTGGGTTTAGTTGAGGACTCTCTTCACATGGATCAATAAGGTCAGTCAACGCGGATGGGCTGTCCAGACAAGCACCATTTTTTTCATCACCTCCAGGACTGTGCACTCTTAACACTGGAGTTGATAAGGTTTTAAGGGTGGTAGCCATCTCTGAAACCAAGACTGTCAAAGCAGCAATATTTGAGGCATTTACGTCGTCTGATTCCTTTAAAGGCAGGCCAGTGAAGATTATGGCACCAGGTCTAGACTGAGAGCCCTCAGACACTGCCTCTGCAAAGGATTTAGTTTGTGTAGCAATGTTATGGGAATTGGAAGTCTCCACCTTTTTATAACACAGAGACGAGAACATATTGCAAGAAAGCAACATGCCCTCCATTTTACTTTGCTTAGTTATGAGATCAATCATTTGAATCTGTAGAGTTTTTAATTCTTCGTGAGTTTGCTCATGACCCTTATCCAACAAATTTAAGATCCGAGTTAGGACAGGGAAGGTTTCAAAGCATTGTTGGTATTCATCATCACATTTTTTCTCAATTTCCGGGACATGAGTAGGCTGTGATAGAGTTTTAGGAGATAACGACTCATTAAATTCATACTGAGAAACACCAATAATTTCCAGACCAGGAGAAGGGTGAGAATCTTGAGGCAACAATTTTTCTTAGTTTGGAGAGCTCATAGACTGAATGATTGGAGCACCAGCACTAGGCTTTCTGTATACAGGAATACCACCCAATGAACGTGCTTCTTTTTGGGCACTAAGTTGAGAAGGAACAGAGTAAGAGTAAGATGGAGGATTATTAAATAAGAAAACATTTTCAATCCCATATTTGCTTTTATTCACAGGGGTTGAAGGTTCATATGATAGTCTTATACGCTTTCCGAGTTCCATCTCAATCGCAGGTGCCAACATAGAGAAATCAGCAGGGTGGGATCCGAGTCTCTCTATCCCCATCTCTTTTTTAATAGCCTCTCTATCGAGGCTAAGATCAAGAATGGGCTCTTCATTGCCCCATCCCCTAGGGGATAATTTGTTGGTTTCTTTGACAGTGATAGACCCTTGTATTTTTTTATGAACCATTGTATTTTGGTTCATAGGGAGAGACTTTAACTCCTGAGAGGGACTCATGGACATGTTCAGCTGTGTATATTTAGCCTTTAAGGGTTCATGTTCAATCTCTGCATGAACCTCGATTTTAGGATCTATGATCTCATAGGTTTCACTACCAGCTGGAAATGTCGAAAGCTTTGAAAAAGAAGAATCTTTAGATAAGCAAGAAATTTCAGGCACCTTCGAAGCTTCTTTAGTCGCAGAGGGGGAAGTTTTAACACCATAGCCAGCTGGGGGATTGATGACCATATCCACCACCCCATTTCAAAGATTCCAACAACCGTGGCACTGTGCCAAGGGAGGCTATTTTTTCTAGGGAAACATCAGTGATAGAGTTGAGGTTAACCTCGAGATCCTCCTCTATAATCACAGTGGGTGGAGCAATGTCTAACAGTGTAGAGACATCATCCGAATCCACCTCATTTTTTTTTTTTTTTTTGATTGTGCTTGTTAGATTTTTTGCCACTACGAAGGCCCTCGGCCATAGTGATGGAACTTAAGGGCAAAACTGCTCGACGGCAAATATAGCCTAAAGCCAATGCCTCTCAGTTGAGTAAAATGCCAGCAAACGCATCAAACAATATAAACAGTGCTAATCAATTCTGGTGTGCCTTGAATACCTTTTCCTCTCTTTCAATGCCAAATCTATTCAAACCTCATTAATTTCTACATAGGATTTTACAATGATAGCGTTTTAACCACTAGTTGATCCTATAAGGCGCCTTAGCACTTAATTATGCCAAAAGGTCGCTCCACAGGATAGCATGTATCACCTTGGAAGGTTCACAAACAATTCAGAAAAAAACGCATACAACAGCCTTAAGTATCGGCAAAGATGATTACCTCTGATCAGGACAACAGATAAAGCCCTAAATGTGTCAACTGTAAGGCTCTGAACCACCCCACCTCAGACGCCGAACAGCCCAACAGCCAGTGCACTTCCGAATGCGCGCGCGCAATGCACGTGCACCGGAATGTTTGTAGTTGTAGCGTGAAAGCGAGGCTGAATGGGGGGCGTGCCTGAGGGAAGGCCGAAAGGCGGAGCTGGAGTAAAGTAAAAAGAAAGAGAAGGGGAGGTGAAGTTGGAAAATGTGTGCCGGCAGAAACACAATTAGCACAGATAGCACAGTTAACAGAGAGCACAAAGGGGCTGCCTAAATCGTTTAAAGTCCAAATAGTTACTTGAGCGAGTTGCAACGTGGAAGGAACTTCCTCTTGCCGACTCAGTGCTGATGGCAGAGAAACAAAGAACAAAGTTCAACAAAGTCTGTGGATGCAGCAGCAGGGCTCCAGTCTCCAGCAGCCCAACAGCCAGTGCACTTCCAAATTGCTCTTGCCTACCTCCTTAACCTGTAGTCATCCCTCATGGTGCTCAAACCATCTGCACATCCTCTAACTGTGGTGGGACATTTGCTCTTACTCACCCTATTCGTGTTTCACACCCTTCCATCCGAGGTTTTAAATGCTCCATGTAGTACCTGTGTTACTTTAATAGGTTCAGACCAACTCAAACCCTGACTTTGTAAACCATGAGGTAGTTTGATACATACCCACTCACCTACCCATCTTTTGCTGCCTTGTGTTTATCATATGCCATTTTGTTCCTTTCCTGCCGTTCTCTAATACGCTCATGAACAATGTCTAATTGCACCTTACTAAAACTGTCCCTATACCAACAGGACATACCCATGAATTAGGCTTTCTACCACTAAGCATCTCAAATGGAGAGTCTCTTATAGTAGAATGAGGTGTATATCTGTAGGCTACTACTGTGCCATTGACTGCCTTCTTCCACATATTTCTCTCTGATATTGCACCTTGAATGTTTTGCTGGATTACACGATTGAATCTTTCACCCAGCCCATTCACCTCAGGGTGGTAAATCAAAATGGTACAATGGTCTATGCCATTTTCCTTTTGAAACAATCCCATCTCTTTGGAGACCAACTGGATACTGTTGTCCATCAATAAAATGATGGGATATTTCTCCCTTTTAAATGTTGTTTCTAGAAACTGAATAATGTCTTTTATGCAAATATTCTGTACCTAACATACTTCTACCCATCTGAACAGAAGATCACTGAAATCCATGTGCTTGAGTACCTTCACTCCTTACAGGACCCACAATGTCAGATCCCACCCTTTCACACGGTATTGTAGGAATTGTCATAACCATCATAGGATTTGTCCTGCTAAAACATTCTTTCGCTGACTACTCACATATATCACATTCTCTAATCAACCTCTCAACTTGTATGTCCATATCTGGCCAGCAATAATCCTGCCTAACCAATTGTTTTGTTTTTGACTTTCCTTGGTGTCCGTCATGTTAATTTATTTAATTTATATACAGGAGAAACAATGCTCTTTTGATCACAAAAGACCGTACAATAGTTAAGAAATCAGATTTGATGGGAATCAGTGAGCTTCTTAAATTTGCGTGAGCTTGAGGGACATTTTCACCTGGTTTTGGAGGGGAGTAAATGGCACAGTCACCGGGGACAGTACATAAGTGGGCATGCATAGGTTAAGGACAATGAACATTGGACATTTTTAAGTACAGGTAGGCGGTACAGCCATCTGTGTTCGGGTTGTGACCATGATGGATGAAGTGCAATAGTGGAGGCAGAGGAAGTGAGGGACAGAGGCAGGTTAGAGGCGAGGGAATTTTTTTAGCTAGAAGGCAGATGAGAGGTAGGTTAAGAGGGTACAGCAGTGAGGAGGTAGGCTTTTAGTTTATTTTTGAACAAATCTGTGTGGACTGTTTCTTGGATGTCCGGTCGAAGAGAATTCAATGCCAGTGGAGTAAGAAATGAGAAAGAGTGCAAGCGGGAGGAAGCACCGGGAGGACGAGGAGCCACAAGGGTAGTCAAGGGGGCAGAGCAAAGATTACGAGAAGGCTTGTAGAGTTGGATAAAGGAGGATAGATACAGTGGTGCCTTACCATGGATAGATTTGTGAACCAGGAGAAGACATTTAAATCTGACCCTGAGGAAGTGGGGAAGTGCTACTCCCAATCATGTGCTACTCACCTGGCCACCAATAATCTTGCCTAACCAATTGTTTTATTTTTTACATCCCTTTGTGTCATGTGCTACTGTCAATATTTTTTCTCTTACTCCCTCTGGTAGGATGATCTGCTCACCCCTCTGAACAAATCCTATGTCTACATGCAGCTCATTGCGTACAATTTTTATCGCTTCACTTGAAAAGTCTTGACATACATTCTTATCCATCCTACCACTCTCTAACACTTCTTTTAATTTTTTTAACATTTCATCCGAATTCACGACTTTGTCCCATTCTTCTTTGGATATAACTTGTTGCCCATCATCATCATCTTCCTGATCATCTATCGGGTTTGTCATTCTTGACAATTGGCTGCTTTATTTTTAATTCCAGTTCCAAGTGTGTTCTTATAATATCGTAACCCACTTTCCTATTCAGAACAAGACCTTGTCTAATCCTTTTTGTGTTAATATCTCCTTCAGGGGTTTGTGATCGAAGTGAACCACAAAACAGGTTCCCCAAAGAAATGGTCAGAGTAATTGACCTCCGATTCTCTTAGAACTCTAGATGCGAAGGCTTTTGTATGTTCACTTTTAGCTCCTCTCTGCCAAAGTACTGCATGTACCCCTTACCTACTGGCATCTGTAGTTGTATTGTATTGTATTGTATTTGGTTATTTATATAGCACTCTTTTCCCATTTGAATGGCCTCAATGCGCTTTGTGGCTGGAACGCCCTCAGTGACCGTAGTCAATGTGTTTGAGGTTCTAAGTGTTTATATTAAGAGATGCTTGTGTGCATTTTCACCAGCTTGGGGCTTAGGTGGCTGGCTAGGCTCCATTAAGCAGCCCAAAGGTCAGGCATGTGCCTGGGCACTTTTGGTGGTTTAGGATAGAGTGCTATTGTTGAAGATTCAATGTGTGCCCAGCTATACCAAATTTTCTTTAGTTGGTAGTCACTGTATGCTAGTGGCAGAGATGTTGAGGTACGTCAGGGGTTTTAGTGTGGACGGCTATGTGCCCTGCTAGACCGGAATGACATAGCCAGAGCTGCATTCTCTTGTTTAGTTTAGTTTAGTTTATTATTTGTATAGCGCCGCCTAGCCCTGCCTGGGGCATCTAGGCGCTTGGCATGGTTACAGCGTAGCCAATATATCACAAGCATGGACAGTAGGTAAACAATACAGGTAGTCTAGACATTATAAAGCAGTTACAGGTAATGTATATAATATGACATAATTTACAAGCATTGCGATTGTACTGGTAGTGCAGGCAGTAAAAACATTTGTGAAGTAATAATTGGCGTTTTAGGCTTCTTTGCCCAGTAGCCAAGTTTTGGCACTGTGTCTGAATCGGTGAAAGGATGGTTCCGATCTAAGATCGACTGGTAGTGAGTTCCAGAGTTTAGCCGCAAGCACAGGGAAGCTTGAACCTCCTGCTTTTTGGAGTTTGAATCTGGCGATATTTAGGCAATGTGTTTGTACTGATCTAGTTGGGCGAGATGGGGTGTGGTGTGTGTAGTTGTCTGAGAGGTATCTAGGTGCTTGGTTGGATAAACATTTGTGAGTGAGAGAGAGTTTTGTAATCGATTCTCTGAGGTATGGATAGCCATTGACAGGATCGTCTAGCGTCAGAGATGTGTTTGTGTTTGGGTATGTTCAAAGCTGCTCTTAGTGCATTATTTTGGATAACTTGCAGCTTGATGAAATTATTTTGGCTGGTACCCAGGTAGAGGGTGTTGCAATAGTCGACTTTGGAGAGAACTAGTGCTCTGGCTAAGGTGGTGCAGTTGGAGGACGAGAGGTAAGGTCTGCTGGCATTGATGAGCTTACATGTGTAAGGGGAGGCGGAAGAGATGGCGTTGATTTGTCTTGTCAGTGTAAGGGAGGAGTCAAGGTAAATCCCAAGAGTTTTGACGCTGTTGGAGACGGAAATGTTGTTGCCGTCAATGGCGAATGTCTGGTAAATTTTGTCAAGTTTATTGAGTCTGGGTTGGGAGCCTAGGAGAAGAAGCTTGGTCTTGTCGTCGTTGAGGCAGAGGCCGTGTTTGGCCATCCATTCTTGGATAATGGAATAAATGTTGTTGAGTACTGTGCTGCCGGTGGAATAGTCGCCTGTTAGTGGAATGAGTATTTGAGTGTCATCTGCGTAGTTCGTGTAGATGACACCCAGGTGGTCCAGTATGTCAAAGAGGGGTTTTGTAAACACATTGTATAGTGTGGGGGAAACGCAGGAACCCTGAGGGACACCGCATGTGACGGGGGCTGGTTTGGCAGAGGTTGTGGGAGCAAAGACCCTCATTGATCTGTTGTTCAGGAAGGACTGAATCCAGGCATTAACCTTGTCGGAGAATTTAGCTGCTGAGGTTAGATGTTTGCAGAGGATGTCATGATTAACCAAGTCAAAGGCGGCCGACAAGTCGAGTAGGAGAAGAAAGGCTAGTTTGCCATTGTCTTTGATGTTGTCCATTTGTGCCTTGAGTTCTATCAAGGCTGTCTCAGTGCCATGTTTGGGGCGGAAGCCTGATTGTCTTAGTCCTAGTAAGTTATTTTTCTCAAGGTGGTTCTGAATCTGCAGGTAGGCAGCACTGTCAAGGTCTTTTAGGAGGAAGGGCACAGTCGTAATAGGTCTGTAATTCGTGGGGACACTAGGGTCTTGTAACATCGCAATTTTGCCAAGGAGTGCTTCTTGAATGTTGGTACACCAAGAGATGTCTTTGGTACATGTGTCTGGGATGGGGGAAGGGGACTCGAGGTCTCAGGATATTGAAGAGCTCTTTGGTGTTGGATTTGGCGTTACAGATTCTCTCATTGTACATGTTTTCTTTTTGTTTCGATGATTGCTGACTTGTACTTATTGGAGGCTAGTGTGTAGGATGTTTTGTTGTTAGCGGAGGCAGACTGTTTCCACGCTAATTCAGCTTGTCTTTTGATTTTGCTGAGAATTTTTAGTTCAGGAGTGAACCAGGAGTTGAGATGTGCGCGTGGTTTGGCTTTCCGTAGTTTGAGTGGTGCTACAGTATTTATGGCCTTGAGAATGGTGGTGTTATAGAGATATACTAATTCAGTGGGGCTGTTAATGATGGGTGAGAAGTCGATGATAGGTTGGAGTAGAGGGAGGAGTTTCTCAACTGTGATATTTTTGCTGTTTCTTGTGAGTGTGGGTGGAGCATTGGGAAGGGGAGCAGATGTTTGGGTGTCTTTATCGATGGTGAAATTGATGAGGTGGTGGTCAGTCCAGGCGCATGGTGTGTTGGAGAGTATGGTGGAATTGCAGTTGAGGTCAGCTATCCAGTCAAGGATGCAGCCTTTGTTATGTGTGGGTTGAGAGATCTGGTGGGTGAGTCCTAATTCTGAGATAGTGTTAGCGATAGTGCTTGCTTTGTCATCTTTCTCGTCATTGAGCCCCAGGTTAAAGTCACCTAGAATAAGTAAACATGGGTTTGGTGTTGTTGGAGAGCAGGAGAGCTATGTCGTTGTTGAATGAGGATATGGGGCCTGGCGGTCTATAGATCAGATGGATGGTGATTGTGCTTGTGTTAGTTGTGGATAGTTTGATGGTAAGTAGTTCCGCAGATGGGAGTGATTGGTTTTGTATGTGTCTTATGTTGAGGGAGCTTCTTGCAATAATGGCTACACCGCCACCTTTGGCTGTTTGTCTGTCTGTGCGGTAGATGATGTAGTCATTAGGTATAGCTAGCGCTAAGGCGGGACCTGATGCTGCTTGGAGCCAGGTCCCGGTAATAGCTATGAAGTCTAGATCATTGAGGGAGATGATGTCGGCTATGTCTAGGGCATGGGCGACTAAAGATCTAGCGTTGATGAGTGCTCCTTTGATTGTTTCGTGGTAGTTTGGCCTGGTTTTCTGTTGAGTGTGCGGGGGGAGGAGGCATTGGAGCACGGAGTGAGCTGGCCGGGAGATATTTTTGTGTGTGTGAGTTGAGTGGCTGGTTTGAATTTAGTTTTACTTTTTCTTGGGACTGTGTTAGGAGGAGTCGAAATTAGGAATTATTGATAGTGTAGTTCTTAGGGGTAGGAATGCAAGGGGTGGTGGCCCGCACTGCTTTTTGGATACTGCAGGTGTCTGCTGTGGGGTGAGACTCTGTGAAGGCAGGTTGAAAAGGGTTTATGTTAGGTAGGAATGGGGTGGGACAGGGGATGGGATGGTGTCTTGGGCATGCTGGTCTACTAAGACCATTGGGGTGGGAGAGGAAGTGGAGCCCTGTGCATGGTAGGTCGAGAGGGACCAGGCAGAAGGGAAACATGATGATTATCGTCAAGGTTAGCATAACTGTTATTGGAGTGGCCTAGAGAGACTTGAGAGCTAGGTTCTAGAGACCAATATTCTGAACAAGTCTGTAGTTGGAATAAGCAGAAGGGTTCAGTGAAGGGCGGTTTGGCAGCTAAGTATTTTCAAGAGTGTTTTGCCAGTACGAAAACAGGTTGTGGTAAGAAGGCGGGTGGCAGTGCTGTGACTGGTAGGGCACCAGATCGTTTGGGGTACAGTGTCAAAATGCTAATGCAGGATAAGGCTTAGAGCTGCAAAGCAGAGTCAGGGTACTAGATGTGAGATCATGTGCGGTGGCAAATTACAGGATCAAAATGCTAATGCAAAATCAGGCATACAGCAGCAAAACAGTGTCAGGGTACTAGATGCAGGAAGAGGCACAGTGGCAATAACGGTACAGGACAAAGATGCTAATGCAAAATCAGGCTTAGAGCTACAGTGGGCAGCAGAGCAACAAATAGGCACAAAGCTCTAGAAGTGATGTAAGACTAAATTGCACATTGAATGGGTATCAGAAAGGCAAATGTACATAGAGACCAAATGTGTCAAGAGTCTGAGTGATGCCATAAATGGAGAATGGGATACAGTCATGCACAGCAACCTAGTGCAGCCTGCATCAGGGCTCAGTGCAACATGAGTCTGGCTACAGACGGCGCTGAAGAGCAGTGCTGCACAATGGCCACGTGTGGCATGGAGCTGAGATATGTGCAAAAAGCATTTAACGGGTAACTCAGTCAGGCGCTAGAACCTACTGGTGTTGTAAGTAAGTTTAAGCATTGTGTGTCAATGACAACGTATGCAGAATTGAGTATGGCTTTGGCTAAGAATGAAAGTTACAACCGTGGCTTATATAATTAGAGTCTCAAAAATTGTAAAATCACAGAATGGCATAAAATGCTAGATACACTATGCAGTTATAATAACAAGGTGGTCTGATCGCAGTGTGGTATAATAGGCTAAGTGCATCAAACTAGCATCATCACAGTGAAGTAGGGTGGGTTGTATGGGGTATGCGAATAGTACACAATATAGTGGGATGGGGTTCACATGAGGCGATCATTTGGGAAGGAGAAGTTCTGGTTACAAATACGTGTTGAGCCAAGCTGATCATTGAGAGTCAGAGCTCAGCTCAGTAGGTGGGACAACAAAGAGACATTACGGAGGTGCTAGTGCGTAGCACCATTTCCCTTGGTAGGGCAGGTTAGTCACATGCGTGGGCTCAGATAGTAGAGCAGTGCGATCATTACTGGTGTAGGTTGTGAGGATGGTGATTGAAGCTTAGAAAGCTTCATGTGTGGTCTCCACGCACAGTTACAGGGTGGCGCCGTTCCTATGGAGACAAAGTTCTTTGATCTGTGAAGTGGGCCTAGGAGTATAGTAGGAAGTAGCGATTGGGGGAGTGAACAGGATCCCTTACTAGAGAAGTACTTACAGCACTGCGTGGGGGGGCGACTGCACGACCATCCGCGGACAGCCGCAGACAGGCCCTTTGGTTTGCCCTTCGGCTTACGCCTGTCGGTGAAGTCGAGGGGCGGGTGTAGAGAGAAGTGGCCAATTCGGGGCCGGGGCTGCTGCTGGGAGGTAGCTGCAGCTTAGAAGTAAACAGGAAGCGCAGCCATTGACCACGCTGGTCGTAATGGCGGCTCAGGGCAAGATCAAACGAAAATCAGGGTTATGGGCCCCGTATTTTCATGGGAACAAAATTATAGTACTACTGAGCATGTAGCTGGAATTGTGGTGGCAAAATCAGGAGAATAAAGATTTGTGCCCCCACCTTGGTATTTGGAGGTGTGGAGGCAACGGATGGCTCCTCTTTCCTCATGAATGCTGATGGAAGGGGAGAGAAGACTCCTGCCCTCTCCTCCAGGCGCGGAGTCAGTTGTGCATTGTGCATGGATGTTTGGCCGTGCCTTTGGCATGTGTATACAGAGGTGGTGTAAGGTATACGTACAGTACGCTGTAATGTAGGTCGGCGCAGCGTTCTTTTTTCTTTGTCCACTGTGGACGGCATGGTCTCATTGTTCGTGGTCTCTCTGGAGAGAAGGTCTGAGCAGCGAGGGCGAGAGAGGTATATTCCGGTGTGCCTCAGCGAATGCTGCCAGCTTATCTGGTGTATTTATCGAGTAGAAGTGTTGTGCATGGGCCGATAGTTTGTCAAGGTTAGCCGATGCGAGCGCTGCTGTTATTCGTGCTGTAATAGGATGAGGAGTAAGGTTTATTACGGTGTGCCTCAGCGAATGCTGCTGGCTTCCCTGTGGTGTGTATCGAGTCAGAGTTCTGTTGTGCATGTGGGCGATGGTTTGTCAAGGTGAGGGACGCTGCCGGCATCTGCGCTATAGTTGGTGTATAGGGATGTTGGGTTCATCAATGTAGTTTAGAGAGGGGGAGGGGTTCAAGAGGACATTGGGAAAAGCCAGGTTTTGAGGGCCTTTCGGAATTTCAGGTGGTTCTTCTTTATGGAGGGATTGTAGTTATTTATTGCTGGTGTTTTATTCGATGCACACTCGACTCTCATTTTTGCATTCTGCATTGCACACAAAGTTTTCAACTTTCTTGACTAATTTCCTCGTATTTTAAGTTCCACTGGCAAATCTAGGAATTAATTCGGTGTAGTATTTCACCATCCCAAAAAATGATGATAACTGCTCTTTTTTTGTGGACTGTGAAAACTATTAATACTGTTGATGAGTTCAATTCCGGGTTTGACACCATATTTTGAATTTTAATGTCCTTAATGTTGCATTGTTTTCCTTGTGGAGTTTGCACTTTTCTTTGCTCAATGTCATACCTGCTGCCCTTAGAACATTCAATGGTTTCAGCTGCCTGCTATTGTGTTCTTCTAAATTCCTACCACATATTAGCACATATCTTGGCAACAGATAATCCCTTGTTCGTTATGGAAAAGTTGATAATGATCCGCTGGAACACAGCTGCTGCTTATGCTAAACCAAAGGTCATACGCACACCTTGGAATAATCCTTCTGGAGTTATGAATGCAGTGACATTTTTTGAAGAGGGTTGTATCTTGATTCAATGGTACACCGATTTTAGGTCAAACGTGGAGAACCTCAGCCTCTCCTATTGTGTCCAACATTTCCGTGATGTTAGGTAGAGTGTTCCTACCTGGCACAATGTTCACAAACCACAACTCAATGCATAGTACAGGTTGTGGATGGTGTAGCTCTCTTGAGCTCCTTTATAGCCTCCAGTCTTCTTGCAAAACACCCTTGGTGTGCACGGCTACTCAGTGGGGATGTCAGCACTGAATTAGGCATACGCCGCCAGTGAAAAGATGCAGCGTAACCCAGTGGTTCCGGTGAGGAGTTTATTGATATATGGTTGACCTCACTGGCTCTCCTCTCACTCTGCTCTTCTCCCTCTTGTCACCTGGAACATGGAGAAGTTCTGATGTTCCAGGTTCCATGAGAACGCCACATGGCTCTCTCTGCTTTCCACATGGCTTTTGATGGCTGCTCTACTTTTCTCAATTCAGACCTTTTTACAGCTCTTTTACACATTTATTTGTATGTTCGACTTCTTTAGCAACTCTGAGCACTTCTTGCAGAGAGGGATTTAAATAGACCCATAATGCTTCTCTCACTTTGCTATCATGGCACTCCAGCATAAACTGATCATGAAGACTTCCCACAAGGTTGTTTCCTGAAATAACGTGACTTCCTTAGGCTCGTAGGTAAGTTCCAGTTACTTTATCATGTATACTCAAGTTGCATTGGGTAAGTACAGTAGGAACAGATACTAGGAACAGACACTGGCTCCCATCACCCAGGCAGGGGCTCTCCAACTGCCTGTGCTTAGAACCCTCATAACAAGCATTCCCTCACTCACACCATAACATTCCATCTTACATCACTTGCTTCTACATCCACCACCAAGCACAATACAACACATCACCCTTTCTTCCAGATATCATCACATACAAAGCACATGATAACACATCTCCCTTCTTCACATACCACATACACTCATCACATACTCACATGCTCACAGGTAATCACACACTACCAACACACACACAAACGCACAGTGTGCCTTATATAACGAGAGGCGCATCTCTGTATAAGTAACACGGGAGGTGCCCCCCCATTCAACTCTGAATCTGATATACAGATGGCATCCCCCTTTCTACTCTTGCTGATATTATATAACAGCAACTCTTATATGGCGGAAGACGCACCCCCTTTCTACTATGTCTGGATTGGACCCCGCCATTGATGCGCAATTTTTGCAGAGTGCAAAAACACACCTATCTACCCAGGTTGGTGCAACAATGCACAACCACTAAATTTGTACGGTGTCCCCCTACTCTGGCTGACACATACAATTGTCACGACCACACTAACAAGGCGGGAGGCATAAATCCCCCCTGTGTACTGTGGTTGGCATCACTTATGATTCAACCACTCTCACTCAGCGGAAGTCACACATCCCCCGTCCCCCTATCCCTACAACCACACTTCATCCTCTACCATATCGGTACTAGACACGGAAATATTAAATATATATCTAACAATTGTCCATCCATGTTAAATATTAAGCTCTACACATCGTGGCACTTACATTTGATTTTCATTGCTAAGAGTCCATGGTTGTAAACAATTATGTCCAGAACAATGCATAACCCTCTACTTACACATGTCACATGACACTTTTCTTTTGTAATTGATCCGTTTGACCGTGCCACATTCTTAAGGCCTAAAAGTCCATAGCTAAAATAGCTCCAACTTGAAATTCCTCAAAGCGGTTATTCTAAAAATCTATGGTAATCCAGGTGTGGTTAAATGCTATCACACTCACACCTGCTACCACAATCACACCTACTGCCATCAACACCATCAACAAACATTTCAAACCATTGCCTCATCAACGAACTAGCTGCACCTTTCCCCATCTAAACTGTGGACATACACCACACACGCCACACCAAATGTGCCCATTAACATTCCACATTGGCATGCAATGTTACTTGCTTCTCTTCAACTTTTTATTTTTTTATACCCAGCCAGCAATAGTGCACTAGGTGCTTGTATCTCCTTAACCTTTTGATAAGCTGCTGCCGCTCATCAAAACACCAGAAATAAAAGGATATAACCAGGAAGATCTCAGCATCTTGTCCTTCTTTCTCCTCCAGCCTTGCCTGCACGGTGCCTTGCAGCTGGTGTCACCCTAGCAGCTGGTGTCACCCTTCTTTCTCCTCCAGCCTTGCCTGCACGGTACCTTGCAGCTGGTGTCACCCTTCTTTCTCCTCCAGCCTTGCCTGCACGGTGCCTTGCAGCCGGGGTCACCCTTCTTTCTTCTCCAGCCTTGCCTGCACGGTGCCTTGCAGCCGGTGTCACCCTTCTTTCTTCTCCAGCCTTGCCTGCACGGTGCCTTGCAGCCGGGGTCACCCTTCTTTCTTCTCCAGCCTTGCCTGCACGGTGCCTTGCAGCCGGGGTCACCCTTCTTTCTCCTCCAGCCTTGCCTGCACGGTGCCTTGCAGCCGGGGTCACCCTTCTTTCTCCTCCAGCCTTGCCTGCACGGTGCCTTGCAGCCGGGGTCACCCTTCTTTCTCCTCCAGCCTTGCCTGCACGGTGCCTTGCAGCCGGTGTCACCCTTCTTTCTTCTCCAGCCTTGCCTGCACGGTGCCTTGCAGCCGGTGTCACCCTTCTTTCTTCTCCAGCCTTGCCTGCACGGTGCCTTGCAGCCGGTGTCACCCTTCTTTCTTCTCCAGCCTTGCCTGCACGGTGCCTTGCAGCCGGTGTCACCCTTCTTTTTTCTCCAGCCTTGCCTGCACGGTGCCTTGCAGCCGGTGTCACCCTTCTTTCTTCTCCAGCCTTGCCTGCACGGTGCCTTGCAGCCGGTGTCACCCTTCTTTCTCCTCCAGCCTTGCCTGCACGGTGCCTTGCAGCCGGTGTCACCCTTCTTTCTCCTCCAGCCTTGCCTGCAAGGTGCCATGAAGCCGGTGTCACCCTTCTTTCTCCTCCAGCCTTGCCTGCACGGTGCCTTGCAGCCGGTGTCACCCTTCTTTCTCCTCCAGCCTTGCCTGCAAGGTGCCTTGCAGCCGGTGTCACCCTTCTTTCTCCTCCAGCCTTGCCTGCACGATGCCTTGCAGCTGGTGTCACCCTTCCTTCTTTCTTCTCCAGCCTTGCCTGCACGGTGCCTTGCAGCTGGTGTCACCCTTCTTTCTTCTCCAGCCTTGCCTGCACGGTGCCTTGCAGCCGGTGTCACCCTTCTTTCTTCTCCAGCCTTGCCTGCACGGTGCCTTGCAGCCGGGGTCACCCTTCTTTCTTCTCCAGCCTTGCCTGCACGGTGCCTTGCAGCCGGTGTCACCCTTCTTTCTTCTCCAGCCTTGCCTGCACGGTGCCTTGCAGCCGGTGTCACCCTTCTTTCTTCTCCAGCCTTGCCTGCACGGTGCCTTGCAGCTGGTGTCACCCTTCTTTCTTCTCCAGCCTTGCCTGCACGATGCCTTGCAGCTGGTGTCACCCTTCCTTCTTTCTTCTCCAGCCTTGCCTGCACGGTGCCTTGCAGCTGGTGTCACCCTTCTTTCTTCTCCAGCCTTGCCTGCACGGTGCCTTGCAGCTGGTGTCACCCTTCTTTCTTCTCCAGCCTTGCCTGCACGGTGCCTTGCAGCCGGTGTCACCCTTCTTTCTTCTCCAGCCTTGCCTGCACGGTGCCTTGCAGCCGGGGTCACCCTTCTTTCTCCTCCAGCCTTGCCTGCACGGTGCCTTGCAGCCGGTGTCACCCTTCTTTCTCCTCCAGCCTTGCCTGCACGGTGCCTTGCAGCCGGGGTCACCCTTCTTTCTTCTTCAGCCTTGCCTGCACGGTGTCTTGCAGCTGGTGTCACCCTTCTGCCGGACCCTTGCAGCCGCCAATGCAGATTCATCACACAGTCCCTTATTCTGCTCGCCTCTTCTTGCCTCTTCTTGCCTCTTCTTGCCTCTTCTTGCTCCTGATGCGCCGCGCCAGTAGATGCTCCTCCAAACTTTCCAGCGGTTTCCGCCTCCTCTGGAGTTGCGCATTTCAGAGCGTAGAACTTCCTGGCCCGCCAACACTGCTCACTTGTGCTTCCACCACATGTTACCCAGCTAGGCATGTCGTGGCTGCATTTCGTCCAGATGGGATAAACGCTGCACCTGCATCCTCTGTCCCTCAAAGATCCAGGTTCCCCTTCGGTGCTTTGCATAGCAAAAGTCATGCGTGGCCAACAAAGACATCCTCTCTTGCCCTCCTGAGTGGGACCTCTCCTTCTTCCTGTGAGTGAACTTCACAGCAGGCCACGTCCCTCACGCGCAGGAGGGGTCTTTACTCCGACACATCAGAAATTTTTCTACGCAGACGTTTCTTCCCGCCCACTCTTCTCCACATCACACAGGAGAATGCTGTCACTGCATTGCATTCCAACACATCGCCAGCCCCATAGGCACGCAGCTGACGTCACCATTGGTCCCACAACCATGAAGCCTGGCGGAGCTCCATGTTGCCAACGGACGCCCACGCCCTGCCGGACATTCAAAGACCAGGTGAGATGTGTGGGCACTGACTATACTACCGCTTATTTTGCAACAACCTTCACAGTTGCCCACCTCAGCTGGTGGCATTTATCTGCTCCCCCTCGAAAGTCACTGCATGCTCTGGCCACCCTGACATGTTTATTAACCCCATATTAGGTCCTCCTGCATCCTCCTCTCTGCTTGTGTGTGTTTAGATGAGGAAAGGGTGCAGTGGACTGACATATGAAAATGATGACTCCTAGGACCTGGTTAGCCTCTCCCTCTTTCCTGTCCCTGGTCCTCCTGTTGGGGGCACAGCTCCCCCTAATCCTTGCTCAGCCCTTTCAAAATGTTCTGCAGCTCTCACTCTTCTCTGCAGACCTCCCTCTTTCTTTTGCCTAGGGTATCATAAGGCTTCAGCTCCCCTTTCCTTGGCCCTGGGTATCATAAGGCTTTGGCTCCCCTTTCCTTGGCCCTGGGTATCATAAGGCTTCAGCTCCCCTTTCCTTGGCCCTGGGTATCATAAGGCTTCAGCTCCCCTTTCCTTGGCCCTGGGTATCATAAGGCTTCAGCTCCCCTTTCCTTGGCTCTGGGTATCATAAGGCTTCAGCTCCCCTTTCCTTGGCTCTGGGTATCATAAGGCTTCAGCTCCCCTTTCCTTGGACCTGGGTATCATAAGGCTTCAGCTCCCCTTTCCTTGGCCCTGGGTATCATAAGGCTTCAGCTCCCCTTTCCTTGGCTCTGGGTATCATAAGGCTTCAGCTCCCCTTTCCTTGGCTCTGGGTATCATAAGGCTTCAGCTCCCCTTTCCTTGGCCCTGGGTATCATAAGGCTTCAGCTCCCCTTTCCTTGGCCCTGGGTATCATAGGGCTTCAGCTTCCCTTTCGTTGGCCCTGGGTATCATAAGGCTTCAGCTCCCCTTTCCTTGGCTCTGGGTATCATAAGGCTTCAGCTCCCCTTTCCTTGGCCCTGGGTATCATAAGGCTTCAGCTCCCCTTTTCTTGGCCCTGGGTATCATAAGGCTTCAGCTCCCCTTTCCTTGGCCCTGGGTATCATAAGGCTTCAGCTCCCCTTTCCTAAGGCTTCAGCTCCCCTTCCTTGGCCCTGGGTATCATAAGGCTTCAGCTCCCCTTTCCTTGGCCCTGGGTATCATAAGGCTTCAGCTCCCCTTCCTTGGCCCTGGGTATCATAAGGCTTCAGCTCCCCTTCCTTGGCCCTGGGTATCATAAGGCTTCAGCTCCCCTTTCCTTGGCCCTGGGTATCATAAGGCTTCAGCTCCCCTTTCCTTGGCCCTGGGTATCATAAGGCTTCAGCTCCCCTTTCCTAAGGCTTCAGCTCCCCTTCCTTGGCCCTGGGTATCATAAGGCTTCAGCTCCCCTTCCTTGGCCCTGGGTATCATAAGGCTTCAGCTCCCCTTCCTTGGCCCTGGGTATCATAAGGCTTCAGCTCCCCTTTCCTTGGCCCTGGGTATCATAAGGCTTCAGCTCCCCTTTCCTTGGCCCTGGGTATCATAAGGCTTCAGCTCCCCTTTCCTTGGCCCTGGGTATCATAAGGCTTCAGCTCCCCTTTCCTTGGCTCTGGGTATCATAAGGCTTCAGCTCCCCTTTCCTTGGCCCTGGGTATCATAAGGCTTCAGCTCCCCTTTCCTTGGCCCTGGGTATCATAAGGCTTCAGCTCCCCTTTCCTAAGGCTTCAGCTCCCCTTCCTTGGCCCTGGGTGACTGGACTTACTTTTGTGGGGGCAGTGGTTCCTTTCCTTCTTCTCTGCCCCCTCTGCAGCAGACTGGTCACCTTTATCTTCTCTTTTCCCAAGTAGGTACTTTACCTTTACTTGAAGAAAGACCATCCTCGTCACCAGTGGAATAACGTGACTTCCTTAGGTTCGCAGGTAAGTTCCAGTTACTTTATTATATATACTCGGGTTACATTGTGTAGGTCCAGTAGGAACAGATACTAGGAACAGACACTGGCTCCCATCACCCAGGCAGGGCTTAGACCCCTCATCACAAGCATTCCCTCCCTCACACCATAACATTCCATCTTACATCACATGCTTCTGCATCCACCACCAAGCACAATACAACAGGAAGTAGCTAATCCTCTGAGTGCAGTAATGTATCGTTCAGCTAATTCTCTGTGCTATTGCACTCTTTCCCAAAGTGGTATTGTTCTAATAATATACACATTTTCTTGTGGTAGTGTTTGTCTTGCATTTGTGTGCATTCCTCGTACTCTGTCAACCCTTGTAAATCCTCCTGACTTGAACTAGGTAGATTAGTTGACTGTTCTTGGCCATAGTGTCCTAGACAGTCTATTAGAAGAGACCTTTTATGTTCCCTTGAATAATTGGACCATGTACTGCCTGTACATAATGATCAAGGCGTGTTTTTCATCACTTCCAAGGCATTTGAGGATCTCCCTGTGTGTCTAGGAAATGTTTGAAGGTGGTACTCCTTGCATTGTGAGACAAGGTGTGGCCTTGTTTGTAATTTAGTCAAACCCTAGTTTCCTTTTAGCTGGGCCTTGATTGGGTGAATGTCTTTGTACACTGGTGCCTCTTGATTTCCATTATAGCAGCTTGGGCTGTGTTCCTGCTTATTATCCTTTACTGCACCCTCTTCTATTATTCTTCTTCTTTTTGTAATTTAGGTAATATTCTGTTACAGTTCCATCTCCTTGTTCTCTTCTCTTTCTTGTTTTCTTGTTGTTTAGGAGAAAACCTTTGATGACAGGTGGCCGGTACAGACACTGCTTCTATCATCTGCGTAGAGTTCGCCACAGTGAACACGTTGCTAGGCAACGTGAGTGAACATGTTACTTGTTATGGGACATCAATGAGAGTGTAGGGTCCTTTCTTTTAAGACACAAGCACTGGCATAAGCAAAGTGTTGGCATATGGCACACCAATGATGTAGGCCGAGAAACACATTGACCCCGAGGAAAACTTCACAATTATGTGTCCAGACTGCTTCTAATTTCTGATGTGTCAGAATTTCCAACCTTGTGCGGACTGCACAGGCATACAGCAGGTGGCGGGCAGTGCAGCTCCCTTGAGCTCCTTTCCAGCCGCTGGACTGCTTGCACAGCATGTGTGGGGTGCACGGCACTCTATTAGGCACTCACTGCCAGTGAAATGATGCAGCGTAACACAGCGATTCAGGTGAAGAGTTCATTGATATATGGTTGACCACATCGACTCGCCTCTCCAACTGCTCTTCTCTCTCTTGTCACCTGGAACCTAGAGATGTTCTGATGTTCTGCATTCCATTAGAATGCCACAAGTATAGACTGCTGTCACACTCTCCAATAGATACTGTGCCAAGTCATGTCTGCTTGTTATCATTTGATTGGGA
Organism: Ambystoma mexicanum; assembly: GCF_040938575.1. NCBI lineage: Eukaryota > Metazoa > Chordata > Amphibia > Caudata > Ambystomatidae > Ambystoma > Ambystoma mexicanum. The sequence continues at coordinate 79,778,124 of NC_090927.1, read as the reverse complement.
AACGGTTCCATATGGTAGCTCTCTGGGAGTGTATGGGGTACTGTGCCTTGTAGGGAGACATGATGGATCCTTTACATGAAATGTAATAAATACTATGCCATACCAGGAATGTGACACTGATCACTTACAGGGAGTGTATGAGACACTGTGCCATGCTTTGGGATGGGCTAGGTCCTTATATGGAGTGTACAAGACACTGTGATATTCTGAAACATGGCATGGATTCTTTTCATGGAGTGTATGAGACACTGTGACCTTCAGCTCAATGGCATTGATTCCTTACAAGGAACATATGAATGTGCAGGAGTGTACGGAACATTCCATGAGATGGAATGTATCCCGTCCATGGAATGTGTAAGAATGTAGGTAATATTCTGTGAGATGACATGATCCCTTAGCTGGAATGTATGAGATACGGAGTGATGCTGACGTGTCCTGGACTCAGTACCATTTTGTGAGATTGGCCCTCTTGCATGAAGAGTATTAGGTACTGTGGGGTGGAACATATGCCTTACATGGGGGTATGGAATGCTGCACTATTTTCTGAGATGGGATGGGTCTCTTATGTGGAGTTTATGAGAAACTGCTATAAGTCTGTGTCTGACATGCAGTGTCTGACGTGCCATTTTCTGTGATGGCATGGGGCCCTCACATGGAATGTGGGAAGTACTCTGCAATGGTAGGATGCCTTATGAGACATGAGATACTGTAGCATTCTGTGAGATGGGATAGGTCCCTTATGGGATTCTATACTGTGACATTCTGTTATATGGGATGGGTATCTTATTAATGTTATCCTATAGTGTGACATTCTGTTAGATGGGATGGGTACCTTACATGCATGTTATTCTATACTATAACATGCTGTTAGATGGGAAGGGTACCTTACATGAATGTTATTCTATACTGTGACATTCTGTCAGATGAGACGGGTACCTTACATGAATGGGATTCTATACTGTAACATTCTGTTAGATGGCATGAGTGACTTACATGGAATAGATGAGGTACTGTAACATTCTGTTAGATGGGATGGGTATCTTGTTAATGTTATCCTATAGTGTGACATTCTGTTAGATGGGGTGGGTACCTTACATGCATGTTATTCTATACTATAACATGCTGTTAGATGGGAAGGGTACCTTACATGAATGTTATTCTATACTGTGACATTCTGTCAGATGAGACGGGTACCTTACATGAATGGGATTCTATACTGTAACATTCTGTTAGATGGCATGAGTGACTTACATGGAATAGATGAGGTACTGTAACATTCTGTTAGATTGGATGGGTATCTTATTAATGTTATCCTATAGTGTGACATTCTGTTAGATGGGGTGGGTACCTTACATGCATGTTATTCTATACTATAACATGCTGTTAGATGGGAAGGGTACCTTACATGAATGTTATTCTATACTGTGACATTCTGTCAGATGAGACGGGTACCTTACATGCATGTTATTCTATACTATAACATTATTTATTTATTTATTCACATTTGTTGAGCACACAGGCAGCCCAGAGGGCATCGTGGCGCTTGTTACAGATATGAAAATGACTTGTTGTGCATACAGTGAAGTCATTACTTAGTTGCAAGAGAAGGGTAGTAGCTACAGTAGAGGAGGAGAAAAGAGTAAACGACACAGAGGAAGAGGAATTAGTTAAACAAGGTGGTTTTCAGTTTTTTTCGGAAGGCAGTGAGAGAGGTTTCTGCTCTGAGCGTGCTAGGTAGTGCGTTCCATAGCTTGGGGGCAATGTAGGGGAAACTTATTCCACCTGCTCTAGCTCGTTTGATGCGTGGGACCCTAAGTTGGCTGGTGTGGCATTGCCTAGTTGGTCTGGTGGAGTGAGATCTGGCTAGTGTATCAGACAGGTATGAAGGTGCAGACAGGTTGATGCATTTGTGTGCGGTGGTAAGTATTTTGAATGTAATGCGCTCTTTGAAGGGTAGCCAGTGTGCTACCTTTCTGGCTTGTGCGATGTGGTCCCTTTTTGGTATATTGAGAGCTGCTCTTACTGCATTATTCTGTGTTGTTTGGAGTTTATTGAGATTGGAGTTGGAGGTGCAAGCTAATAGATCATTACAATAATGTAGTTTGGCTCCAATGGTGGCTCTGGCAATAGAAAGGCAGTTATCTTTGGTTAGGAAAGGTTTGATGGCATTAATGAGCTTAGTGCTAAGGGCGGAGGCAGAAACAATGGAGTTGACTTGCTTGTCCATGGAGAGTGAGGCGTCAATGTGGACTCCTAGTGTTTTAACAGATGGTAGAACTGGGATGACACAATTGTCTATGCAGAAGTTGGTGTAGAGTGGGTCGAGGTTCGTGAGAGTGGATTTTTGACCAAGGATGAGAATTTCAGTCTTATCTCCATTAAGACATAGGCCGTTCGTGGCCATCCATGCTTGGATGGTGGCGTATATATTCTGGAGGGTGGCTGCGTCCTGATGGTAGATTCCTGTGAGCGGGAGGAGCACTTGGGTATCGTCAGCGTAGTTGGTGTATGTGATCCCAAGTGCGTCCAATTTATCGAAAGAGAGGTTTGGTAAAAAGATTATAGAGGGTAGGAGCCGTACATGAGCCCTGAGGGACTCCATACCTGATGGTGGTAGGCTCTGCGTTAGCTATATTGGAAAACACTTTCATTACTCTTCCTTCGAGGAAGGAGGTGATCCAGTTAGTGGCTTGTTCGGAAAAATGTGCGGCCTGAGTGAGATGGTTTGCGAGGATGGCATGATCGACCAAGTCAAATGCCACTGAGAGGTCTAGGAGGAGCAGAAGGGCCGGCTTGCCTTTATCTAGAATTAGGGTAATTTGGTTCTTCAGATCTAGTAAAGCGGTTTCAGTGCCATGACCTTTGCGGAATCCAGACTGCCTTTTGCCTAAGACAGAGTTGTTTTCCAGGTGGGACTGTATCTGCATGTGTGCAGCTTTATCTAAGATTTGTAGAAGAAAAGGAACCGTTGTAATGGGCCGGTAGTTGTTAGGTTGGGCAGGGTCCAGGGTTGGTTTCTTTAAGAGTGGGCGTACCCACGCCTCTTTAAGGCTGTCAGGGACTTTGCCCGTCTTGAATGAGGCGTTAATGAATGCTGTGATGATCAGTGTGAGGGTTGCCGCACACTCTTTAATAATGTTGGGGGGGCATATATCGCCTTTGCATTGAGATGGTTTGAGCTGTTTGAGGATGTGGAGAGCATCTGATTCGGTGATTGGAGAGAAATTAAATTTGGAGGAGTGCTTATCTTTAGAGGTATTGATGGAGAGGGTCTGTTGGGGGTGCAGAGCCTTGAAGTGTTCTGCTATTTTGTTTTGAAGAAGGTCTATTTTATTTAACATCGCTGTTTGGATGCTATTGCACCAGGCTTCATCCTTAACAATCTCATCTGTACAGATTGGGGGGGCGGTGAGCTCTTTTAAGATGGTGAAAAGCTCTTTTGAGTGGGAGTTGGCTTCCATGATACGTTTATTGTAGGTTTCTGACTTTGTCTTAAATATGGCACTTTTGTATTTTTTAAAAATACAAAGAAAGTCTACTTTGGTGGCATCACAGGGATTGGCCTGCCATGTTTTGAGGGCTTGGCGCTTGCATTGGCGTAGATTTAATAAGTCGTCCGTGAACCATGAGTTAGAGTGAAATTATTTTTTTTCTTTTTTGTTTTCAAGAGGAGCTGCGGCGTTGATGGCATGGGTGAGGGTGTCTTTGCAGATCTCTGCTAGAATGTTGGGGTCAGAGGAGAAAGGAGGAGCTAGGCAGGGGTTGTTGAGAAAGGGACGTATATTGTCTGCTGTACGTTTTTTGGCCCTTCTGACTATCTTGGCCGGTGCGGGTATAAGTGGTTTGGAGTATAAGGATATGGGGATGCAGAATTGAAGGCAGTTGTGATCAGACCATGGAAGGGCTGTGTTGGAGTTGAGGGTGGAGCCACAGTTGTGATCTGCCACCCAGTCTAAGATACAGCCTTTATTATGGGTCGGGGAAATAACTATCTGAGTGAATCCTAGATCTGTGAGGTTTCTGGCGAGAGTGGTAGCTGCTTTGTCAAGTTTCTCATTGTATCCAAGGTTTAGGTCTCCTAGAAGCAGTGTTTTGGAAGTTTGTTTGATGTTTTTTCCAAGGAGATGGTTGACTATACCTGTAAAGTTATTGACAGGGCCTGGAGGTCTATATATGATATGAATGTTTACTGTGTCTTTAGGGGAGAGGGTGAGTTTGGCTGAAAGGATGTCTGTGGTGTCTTCCCCGGTGGTAGGAGTCTGTCTTAAGGCTAGGGTGTCTTTAAAAACTAGAGCGACCCCACCTCCCGTTTTAGCTAATCTGTCCTGTCATAAGACCGAGTAACCTGTCGGTACAGCTAGGCTGATAGCAGGGCCAGAGGCAGAATGCAACCATGTTTCTTTTATGGCTAACATATCTAAGTCTTGGCTGGTAATAATATCATTGACTTCTAAAGCGTGGGCGTTGAGTGAGCGAACATTTAATAGAGCACATTTGAGGTGTTGGAGCTTTTTTGATTGAGGTGGCTTGAGGTCAGTAGTTGGAATGAGCTTTTTGGTATTGTGAGTAGGGTTATTGGTCATGTGATGTCTGGGAGGAGCGAGTGTCAGAGCCCTTTTTTTGCCATCTAACATTCTGTTAGATGGGAAGGGTACCTTACATGAATGTTATTCTATACTGTGACATTCTGTCAGATGGGACGAGTACCTTACGTAAATGAGATTCTATACTGTAACATTCTGTTAGATGGCATGAGTGACTTACATGGAATAGATGAGGTACGGTAACATGCTGTGAGATGGGATGGTACCTGAATGGAATTCTATACTGTGACATTATGTTAGATGGGATGGGTACCTTGCATGAATGGTATTCTATGCTGTGACATTCTGTTAGATGGCATGGGTGACTTACATGGAATAGATGAGGTACGGTAACATGCTGTGAGATGGGATGGGTTTTTTACATGAATGTTATCCAATATTGTGCATTCTGTTACATGGGATGGGTGACTTACATGGAATTGGCAAGGCACTGTAGCATTCTGTGAGATGGGGTAGATCCCTTACATGAATGGGATTCGATACTGTAGCATTCTGTTAGATGGGATGGGTAAATTACTCGGAATAGATGAGGTATATTAACATTATGTGAGATGGGATAGGTCCCTTACCTACATGGTATTCTATGGTGTGACATTCTGTTAGATGGGATGGGTAATTGACATAGAATAGATGAGGTACGGTAACATTCAGTGAGATGGGATGTGTCCCTTCCATGAATGGAATTCTATACTGTGACATTCTGTTAGATGGGTTGGGTACCTTACACGAATGGTATTCTGTACTGTGACATTCTGTTAGATGGGATGGGTACCTTACATGAATGGTATTCTATACTGTGACATTCTGTTAGATGGGATGGGTACCTTACATTAATGGTATTCTATACTGTGACATTCTGTGAGATGGGATGGGTACCTTACATGAAATAGATTAGGTGCTACAACATTCTGTGAGATGGCACGTGTCCCGTACACAAATGGAATTCTATACTGTGACATTCTGTTAAATGGGATGGGTAACTGACATGGAATAGATGAGATACGATACCAACATTAAAATGTCAGAAACCTTCACATTTTTAGTATTCTCACAGCCTGTATTTCCCTTTATGTTTAGGGTGTTACTTTTGCATATTAACATTTCAATTTATTAACTACACCCCCGCTCTCTTTCATCTTGTCAAAAGGGGTTTTCGGTACCCACACTTGACATTATGCAAATCTCCTCCATATTTGTATGGGCTGCATGGTAAGAAACAGCAATCCCCATCCCCTGTGCAATCAACATAAGTTTCAATGCACTTCTTTGCGTCATTCAGGCATTCGAAATCTGATCCAGGTGGATCAATTGGTCATTCTAGTCTAACCATGCTAGGGAGATGCTCGCCAGTCCATTGTTCTGTTTGCGTGTGAACATTTTGCAAAAGCGGAATGTCATTGACAGGTTTGAGTGTAAGTGACATCATGGGCATTGTTTTCAACATTATCTTCTTGGAGCATCCCACAATTAGTTGACAAGTGGAGAAAAGAACAAGCAGCAAAACAAGAACAGGAATCAGGAGTTTGAAAATATTCCTCATCCATGAGGGCACCCATGAAAAAAACAACCATATTCTTTCTCCCTACCCTCTTTCTCCATTGTGGTGTGTAAATTGTGTATTGCATGTATTGCCTGGGTAAGAGTTCCATTGTCTGCGTCGTTGGAAAATATATAAGTACAACAGAAACTACCCAGTTTTGCACAAACCCTGCCCTCCATTGCAGTTTGTAGATCTAAAATGTAGTGGTTTTGAACAGTGGTCAGCTTAATCGCTCTCAGTTCTGCCCTTATGGCATTCAGCCCATGTTCGGTTTTATTTGCCAATTATATCAATTCCCTTCTGGTGATCCGGAGCCATTTGGTGTTTGCCACTGTTTGTATCCTAGGAGCAGAAATTGAGGCAAAACACGTTTCTGCTTTGTTCAATAATCTATATTCATTAGCTTTGTCGTTTGAGCTTATTACTGGAGTCCTGAGACAGGTAGTTGCTACAGCGGTTACGTTGCAGGCCCAAAGAGCACCGACCCGCTGATGCATTAAGTACACAGCTTTGGTTATTGGGTGTTTGCTGACTGCTGTGATAAATAATATCTGGGACTATTAACATGGTTGTTGTAGTGTTGCCATGGAACATATTTCTCTCCAGGATGGCAGCAATTGCATATAAGCCATCCCACTACACACCCAGAAAATGTCCATGAGTTCTGATGTACCCTCATGGATGTTAGGGAGATCGACCGTCAAGTTACACTGCTTGTTAGTTCCCACAAACACACTGCAGTTGTCTCTGCAACACAAGGAGAAATGTGCAAGTTCCATGATCTTTGCCACAGTTTATATTGATCTATTCAGGTCCAGCTCGTGGCATATTTTTTCCAGACAGGAAAATATGTTTCATTTATTTGTAGCACTGCATTCTTTGGTAAACCAAACATCCCACTGCTTTGCACCCAATCAGCCCTTAGAGCCATTAATTTCTGTAAAAAATAGCACCTTTTATCTGAAATCAAGTTATTTTTCTGCAGTGAAGCTGCTCTGTTCTACTTCATCAGAACACAGGAACGTGGGTGGTACCATAGAAACACCCCAGTCTTACCCTCTCCATTTGTTTGATAGCTAAGTATAACACTCTTTGAACTATCTCTCTGTGTCATCTTTTTCAATTGTATGTTATATTCATATACTGTTGTGTTTACTTCTACCCACTGTTCTTGAACCGTGTGTCCATGAATCAGCCCTCACACCCTACATAAGGCCAGCTGCACTAAACACTGTACCACCTTTGGTGGTAATTCTTGTGGTATAAACAATCCAGGAGTGGCTGTTGCATGGGGCATCAATGAACAAACAAAACCAGGTACTCTCGATTTCTCTCTCCCCACCGCCCTCATGTGGCGGTACCACATGTTGTCGTATTCATGGTGATGTACATCCTTTGATCCACTGAAAATTACACCTGGGTTAAAAATATCCCTCCTAATGATAATCATTGAGACACTAATATTCACTGGTACATTTGCAATGTTAATCTCATTTTTAGAACCACCCATAGAAAGATACCCTATTAATTTGACCATGGAGAAAGATAAAAACATAAGACAGTAGAGAAGAACAATATAAGGCATGTACTTTGTAATATTTGTCTTTGGAGACTGTGAAGAAGCGTTAATATCCAACCCCTCAAATGGACAAATTGTTTTCAAAAAGGTTAAAGGAATGTCACTCATCTCATTATTCCCCCTCTTCTACCTCCTGTTGATGGTGAAGAAGATAGAGCTCTTCTCTTTCCTGACATCGCTGATGTGTATTAATGGCTTCTTGCTGACGACTTTGACCGCTGTGGGTGTGGTGTAGATGACGTTGTACGGTGCCATGAATTTCAGCTCTCTCCACCTGCATACAAAGTTCCGGACCCAAACACAATTGCCTGGGAAAAGCTGTAGTGGCTATAGCTGAGACCATTTTTGCTGTTGCTCTGATGAGCTGGTCACTGGTGGAGCATGCTCTTTTTGGTAGGGCCCAATCTGGCGAGATATACACCTGACAGATTGTGTTAGTTCCCTAAAATACCCCCCAAATTCATCACCTACGATTTCAGCAGGATTATGTGCATCGGAGGGTGTGGGTGTGAGAGGTGTATGCAGCTTCCTACCAGTGACAATCTTATGCTGTGTAAGGTGATGATCAAAACCAGGCTGGTTTCTTAGTGCCTACAAGGTGAGCAGCAGACAGTGTAGACAGCTCTTGTGCAAAGTATTGCATAACTTGGCAAGTCTTAGTTTCAATAATCCATTTAGGTGCTCCACTATCCCATTGGCCTGGGTGCTAAATTGAGCACAGTGTGTGCTTTATGCCCAATAAAGAGGAGATCTCTTTAACCATCTCATTAAAGATGTGAGTCCCATTGTCTGATCTCAGGACATCACATATTCCCCATCGGGGAATACTTCATGCACTAGAAATTTGGCTGCAGGCTTAGCATTGGAGTGTACACAGGGACCTGCTTCAAGCCATCGGGAAAATGGGCACACAACAACAATCAGTACATGAAAGTTACTGCACCTGTTAACCATGTACATGTAGTTAATGTGCAGGTATAGAAAAGGCCATGAAGGGCGGGGCAATATGGCTTTCGGGGTCCTGAGTATGTGACCGGTAGTGTACATTTTGCATGTGATGCAATTGGATCTTTTTTTCAGTTTTTTCATCGGTCATTTATTATGTGCTTATACACATGTGCCTCAAGACCCAACAAGGCAAAGGGTGGGGGGAGGGAGGAACGATCCTAATAGGCCTTGTACATTCAGATTGTGCAAGTGTGTGTTATTTAAAATGCGCTTAATCCCGAGATCGGTTTCAGGCGCTGATCTGGGATTCAAACCTGTGTTGCTCAGTGTGGTCTTGCTTCCAAAACCCATGCGTTGCCCCAGAGCTATTGTCCCTTCACATGAAATCATCAACGTCTTCATGGAGGTTTGTAATGAACCACTCTTCCTGTAATTCCGCTGCAATGCACTGCTTGATTGTATGTGCAGGGAAGTGCAACTGCTTGAGGGCAACTGTCAGTAATGCTTGGGGCATAACTGGTTTCCCAGAAATATTCTGCCCCCAAATTAAATCTGTGGGGGATAATGAACACCATTTCTTTGTCCATAACTCTTTCTTCTGCTGGGGAGCTTGTGCTTGTAGTTCGATTAGTTGTGCCAAAGGGATTGCATTGTAAGGAACCGTCAGTTCTACTTGCTGTAATATTACCTCAGGTGATACTGTGGCATTGGAATTGACTGATATGATTCTTCTTTTGCTGCTTGTCTGCTGCACTGTTGCCATAAGAAATTGGGTCTGAGTTGTTTGTGTGGTCTGCACACTTAACTACCACCACTGCTGTAGGCAGTGTTAATGTGTCAATTAATCTGGAGTGTAGAGCTGCCTCCTGCACTGGCGTGACATCTGATTTTTTTTAACCCTCTCCTAAGCCACCTGGATAGACCTGGATTTAGTGTAGAGGTGGCATATGCTGAATTTGAGTAAATGGTTGTAGGACACACTTGGGAAAGTTCTAATGCTCTTATTAGTGCTACAAGTTCTGCTGCCTGTATGGAGTAATGTGCTAACACCTGGTAGTCTCCTGATTCAAGGCTCACTACTGCTGCTCCCATGTGCCTGTGCCTTGCTCCCGTGTTCTGATCATTCATTGACGACCTGTCAACAAAGAGTATTTCCCTTCTTTGAGTGCTTCCTCTCTAACGTGGATACTGCCATATGTAATCTCTTCATATGTAGTGCAATCATGCACTATGTCATCTGGCTGTACGGGGTCTGCAATGAATGTTGCTGGATTGACAGTAAGGCACCTGACAATGTGAATGGAGGGGTTGAACAAAATGACCTCATACCCTGATGTTCGTTGTGTGATGAGAGTGGATTTTGATTTCTCTAATATTGCAAAAACTGCATACTCTACATAGAGAGTGATCGGGCACCCCATAGTGATGGTGGAGGATTTCTGTATTGCGAAAGCAGTGGCTGTTAGAGCCTGCTCACATGGGATGTGTCCCTGCATGATGGTTCTAGGAGCCCAATGTAATAAGCCAAATGCTTATGTCCTGTGGACCTTTGTTGGGTGAGGGCATCCATCATCACTTGTCCATTTGAATGTGAGAACAGGAAGAATAATTTTTTGTAATCTGGTGTTGCCAAAACTGGTGCATTACTGATCACAATATTAAGTTCCTGAAATGATTGGATCATCTCATCTGTCCAGACAATGGGTCCCTTGTCTGGGACCATATCACAATATTAAGTTCCTGAAATGATTGTATCATCTCATCTGTCAAGAAAATAGGTATCAGGAATGGCACTCTGTCAAGAGTGGCACAGGGTACCCAAGTAGGGTTTGGGTGGCTGTGCTGAGGTAAGGTAGCAGATAAGCACACACAGCAGGAAGTTCAACAAGAAGAGTAGGAAACAGTAGCTGTGAGCCAAAAGGGGCAAAAGATACAAAGGTACAAACAAACTGGATTCCCTCTTGGGGTGTATGCTGAAATGGGGAAGAGTGTTCCACGAACCTTAGGAAACTCAAGCCTTCTGCACAGATTGCTATAACAGAGGCCCACACTGTATGCTCATGGCTGGGAACAACAGCAGTGGGTGTCTGTAACACTGAAAACGCGACAAAGGAAGGGGCAGAGGTTGCCTGCCGGAAACCAACAGGCAAGCTCTGTACAAAGGGATTACATAAGACACATGAGAAGACAAGAACAGAAATATCCAGCGAAAAGGAAGTCAATGAGCAATTTAGCAGAAGGAAATGAAGGAAAGGCAGTTAGACTGAAATAGATAACCTAAGGTGGAGTACAGAGGACTCAAGGAAGAGAACAAGGAGCAGCAGTCAGGAAAATAGAAGGCTGCAAAGTAGGAAGCAGGTCTGCAGTCAAGAGTGGCACTAGGTGCAGGCAAACTGTATTGGACTGCGGAGGACTGTAGTAGGCTGAAAGGCAGGGAATCCAGAAGAACAGGACAGAGAGAGATTAGTAGGAGGCGACAGACAGAGAGCCCAAAAGAATAGGGCCGCTATGTAGGGAGCCCAGAGGAGCAGGGCTGTAGGCAGCGAAGAGGTGCAGGCTGCAAGGTAGGGAGCCCAGGGAACAAGGGCTTGGAGACAGCAGAATGTTGCAAGCGGCACGGTAGGGAGCCCAGAGGACAAGGGCTGTAGGCAGCCGAAGTGAGGCAGGCTGCACGGCAGGGAGTCCAGAGGACAAGGACGGTAGGCAGCCGGAGTGAGGCAGGCTGCAGGGCAGGGAGCCCAGAGGACAAGGATTGTAGGCAGCCGGAGTGAGGCAGGCTGCAAGGCAGGCAGCAGAGGACTAGGACTGTAGGCAGCCGGAGTGAAGCAGGCTGCAGAGCAGGGAGCCTAGAGGACAAGGACGGTAGGTAGCCAGAGTGAGGCAGGCTGCAAGGCGGGCTGCAGAGGACTAGGACTGTAGGCAGCCGGAGTGAGGTAGGCTGCAGGGCAGGGAGCCCAGAGGACAAGGACTGTAGGCAGCCGGAGTGAGGCAGGCTGCAGGGCAAGGAGCCCAGAGGAGCAGGGCAGCAAGGAGTGAGGCCAGAGGAGCAGGGCCGCTGACTGTAGAGGGCTGCAGAGGACTGTAATAGACTGCAAGGCAGGAAGCCCAGAGGACAAGGGCTGTAGGTAGAAGGCAGCAGAGCGTGATCGGCTGCAAGGCAGGGAGCCCGGAAAGGGCACTGGAACAAAACAGGATAATGCAGCAACAGGAACAGCATAAAAAGTAAAGGGCCAAGGCAAACAGGAGCGGGGAGAACTCAAGATGCAAGACACTGTGCTCCTGCAGGCAGCTGCTTATATACAGTCCTGCCCTGTTCTGAGGCAGGCTAATTGACAGCACCTGTAGCAGCACACCTGAAGACAATCTGCCTCCTCCCTCTCTGGTCCTGAGCAGGTGGAAGCAGCACTGGCCGCTAGGGCTTCTGGGGATTGTGGTCCCAATAACGATGAATGAGAATAGCCAGGAATAGAGGACTGCAGCCAGGTGCATTATGGTAAATGTGGTTAATTGAATAAAATAAGAAAGAACCAAAGTTGAGCAAATGGAAATAAAAGACCAAGGCGTGAAAAGGAGTTGTCCAAGGAGTATTAGGAGGATAAATGAGTACCAAGTAGTCCTTGATGGTTGCCAATGCGTGTGCCAGCGGTGCGGGCATGACAATAGGTCCCTTGTATGCTTCCTTCAACCCTTGCAATAGGGATTTGATGTAAGTAGAATAGTCAAATATCCTTGCTCGATAGTAGTTACATAGCCCTAAGAACCGTTACATCTGTTTCACTGTGGTTGGCTGTGGTGAGTGGTGTACTGCTGCTGCCCTCTCTGATGTTACTCTTTTCTCTGACGATGATCTGTCCTAGGTACACAAACTCTTGCTGGCAATAATGTCATTTCTCTTTGTCTACCGTGTAGCCCTTTCCTGTCAATAAAGTCAGTAGTTTAACTGAGTCTCTTCTCCATTGTTCTTCTGATGGGATGCAGACCAGAAGGCTGTCCACACACTGAATGACTATGCTTTGTACTTGAAGGTTTCCTAAGTCCATTTCCAATACTCTGTTAATAATACTGGGAGATTCACATTACCCTTGTGGCAAATGAGGGTGTTGGAATCTCTGGTCCTTATTAGTAAATACTGTGAGGGGATGGGACTCAGGGTGTTATGGGATGGAGAAAAATGCATTCTTGATATCCACTACAGTGGCTTCTGTGGGGATGTTACTAAGGATGGTGGCAGGGTTGGGGACCATTGAGAATTCTGCATGTACAATGTCAACTGGCAGAGGTCCTGAGCCATCCTTCAAGATGACCCTTTTGCTTTTTTGACAGAGTATATAGCCGTGTTACATGGTGATTTTGATGGCTGTTTTATGCCCTGCTGCCTTAAAGCTACAATAGTGTCATATATCCCCTCCTGTGCCTCTCTTGACATTGGATACTGCTTTACTCAGGGCAACACTGCACCTGGTTTCAATTTGATGTGAACCACCCCTGTGCCCTTTAACAGCCATACATCATGTCGGCTGCTGGCCCATAACTCACTGGGCACCGTCTCTAAATCCCTCTGCATTTGCGGTAGTAATGTCTTGGCAAGGAGCATGGTGTGGGGTACTCCTTTGTGCTCTACAATTATCTGGCATTGTATGGACATTTCAAATATAATTTCTATCTCAACCTCTGTGTCTTCGAACAGCCGTTCATCAGACACATCCCACCATCGCTGCGCTGCATTGGATCAAAGCATAGAACTGTGCACTATTCAAGATCTTCTTTGTCAAAACCAGACAGGATTACAATGTCTGTCGTGGTGATCACTGCTTCCAAATATATCTGGATAGAATAGCAAATCTTGTCCATAATCCCTGGCACCCAACCTAACACGATTGTTACTTCATAAAGGTACAAAGCTATATGGAGCAGGCAATCCCCTCAGGTTATTGTGACTGCAGTGGGCTTGTATTAGTGCTACAGCCCTAACATGGTACATCCCTGGGGTGGAACAAACTATAACCTCCTCTTTGAATGAAATGGTCATATTCAGCTTGGCCATAAGGTCCCTGCCCAGGAGGTTGACTGGGGTGTCTCGTGAATACATTAAAGGTGATATCCAAACAAACAAAGCCTGTTGTTGCCAACAGGAAACCCTATTTGCATTCTCGGCGGATCAAAGTCCAGTAAAACTACTTTGATGTAGACTAGCCCTACACCAAAAGCTCAATATTATAAATAGAAAATTAGCAAGAGTTGTAAAGATAAACATTCAAGGCAGTGAAGTTTAATATTATTAGGGTGGTTAGTTCACCCTCAATTCACAATAAGTGGATGACCAAATGGTCAAACAATTAACAAACAGTATTCAAGGAGAAAAGTGTTTCTTCAAATCAAATGGTGATGTATAGTGATTCAGCACAGTTAGGTATCTCAGTTACTTTCACTGCCACCCTGTCTCATGTGATATTCGCATTCGCGATCTTCACTGCTTTGTAATTTTTTTTTGGCACAGGGCGCTGTGCACGAGGTTGTGGCGTCGATGTCCCTCGACGGGCTCTGTACCATGTCGACGTCACCGTCAGTATAAATAGCTTGTGTCATGCCCGTTGGCTTCAGTTCCGTTTTTCTGATTGCTTCTCTCTCGAGAACGGTGCGCATTGAAATTTTCTGTCAGAAAATGTCGTCTTCATCTACTCCTTCTACACCCAAAACTGGGTTCAAGAAATGTATCGACTGCGGTTCGAAGATGTCGATAACAGATCCTCACCGCATTTGTCTTTGGTGCCTAGGTTCAGATCATCGAACTGGCGACTGTGGCTCCTGTCAGTCGATGATGGCGAAGGCCCTTCGTAAGAGGAAAGGTAAACTGGCGGTGGGGAGGGATGCTTCTAAGGCCTCTTTGAAGGCCTTGTCGAAAAGACATAAAGAATCGTCCGATTTGAAAGAATCAGAGCGTCACAATAAACACTCTAAGAGATCCCGATCTCGTAGTAGATCGAAGTTCTCTTCATCTTCCTCTTCTAAAAGAGTTAAAAGGAGACATAGATCTCCCTCATCATCATCTGATACATCGACCGAATTATTACGATGCCCGACGAAGTCGGATTCCCTGAGAAAATAAAATGGGAAGATTTTAGAAAAAAGATGATGGAGGTGTTTGAGAATGCGGCCTCGACCCCGTCAAAGAAACCTCAGAAGAGCCAGACCCCTGTCACTCCATCGGACGACACAGGGAAGTCAGGAACTACTGCGGTAAAACCCAGTAGTATGGGTGAAACTCGTAACACTCGAGTCGACGCCAAGTCGTCGCGGAATCCTTGAGAGTCGAGTGTTTCTCCGACACTGCATAAACAGAAGTTGTCGAAAACATCCGCAACTTCGTCGATGCCAATGGCGCCAACAGCTTCGACATCGATGTCGTCGAAGATTCCTTTGATACATTCGAAGGATCTTTCCATTCCCTCGACAAAAACGCATGAACAAGACAGGAGATTTAAACCATTACCAAAATCAGACTTTTTTAAGTCTATGTCTTCGATATTTGAAGAAAGTGGCTCTGTAGATGAGGAGGTTTCTCCTTTTGGAGTGCAATATGACACTACACAGGGTTCAGAGGAATTAATTGACCCAGAATCTAAAATGAGAGATTGTGCGAGACTCTTCACTCTGCTAGTGGCATTGATACGTCAGCTGAGCTAAAGTTTGCGAGACCTGACCCTGCAGAACATGCAGATTCAGGGTACAGGAGTTTAATGGACAGAGTGGTGGAATATATGGGTTGGGGTAGAGCCACACCCACCTTTGATCAGGATGACATGATGGGCATTCTGGATCCGGTTCCCCAGAAGGATCCAGTTCTCCCCTTCCATAGGGCACTTCAGAGAACAGTAGAAAGGAACTTGGAAGCTCCTGACAACATTGCTGCAGTAAACAGTAATTTTCCTAAGAAGTATAGAACTTCTACTTCTGATCTTGATTATTTGAACAGACATCCTACTCCAGAAAGTCTGGTTATTCAGGCTGCATCTACTTCAAGACAGACTGCATATCCAACCATCCCTCAGGATAGAGAGGATAAGAAGGTAGATGCTTGGGCCTGTAAAGTTTTTACTTCTGGTAGCATGGCCTTAAAGTCAACTAACGTCACCTCTATCCTGGCCAGGTTCACACATACCCTGTGGGACTGCATTTCGGTAGCGGCTGAACATATTCCGGAAGGCGAGGAAAGGGAAGGCTTCCTGAATATTGTCGAACACAGGAAGGAGGCAATGGGGGAAGGTCTCCAGTCTGGACTGGACACTTGTGAAAGTATCAGCAGGTCCATGGCTACAAGCAGAGTGCTACACAGATTTGCGTGGTTGAGAAA
This sequence comes from Ambystoma mexicanum, assembly GCF_040938575.1. NCBI lineage: Eukaryota > Metazoa > Chordata > Amphibia > Caudata > Ambystomatidae > Ambystoma > Ambystoma mexicanum. The sequence goes on along the minus strand of NC_090927.1, from coordinate 79,762,102 downwards.
GTCAGGGTTTGCACCAGATGTGCAGGCCAGACTTCTCAACATGCCTTTTGATGGCTTGAGGCTGTTTGCTAGTAAGGCAGATGAAAGCCTAGAAAGACTACAGACCTCAAAAGCAGCAGCTAAATCCTATAGTGCCTCCATGCGACAGCCTCAGAAACCCTATTCAGGCTCATCTTCCTGGAGGGGTCCTCCTTTTCGGTACTACTCCTCTTTTGGTAGAGGAAGAGGACAGGCCTTTCAAAGAGGCAAAAGAAATGTCACTCGTGGTGGACGAGGAAAGACTGCAAAGCCATCCTCAGGAACAGCATCTTTACCCTCAGCTGCTCCTGCAGCCGCCTCCAAATCACTCTGAGGCCTTAACTTTTTTTTTTATTTGTTTATAGTTACATAGTAACTTTTATAAATTATTTCTTTGTGGTTTAAAAACAACATAATTAATACAAGTTTTACATAACATATTTTCCTCCATACGAAATTCAAATTTCCCACCTATAATTCAGTTTTTACAACACTGTACACTTAAAAGAAAAAAAGATAAAATTAGTTTACCCAAATTCTGAATGTCCATATCCTGATACTTTCCATTCATAAAAATTGCACTAAATACTTGATCGCTTGCCCTGTAGAATAGGCCATTTACCCTTTATTTAAAGACAACAATAGTTCTTTAAGAACCTGACTACGGCAATCTGTAGTTTGATTCTTTTACCGTGTAACATATCGAGCCACAAAAGATCTAAATCAACACATTCTGTATTTGGTACATCCATGCTAAAGTGACTAATACGTTTGTTCCTAACTCCGTTACACCTGGTCAGTAGATGCTCCAAGGTCTCCAGATTTTCCTTTTCTTTACAAAATCTACAAAAGGAATATCCCTTACTCTGACCACTTCTAATATCTACTATTTGTCCCGTACCTAGCACATTGAAACGAAATCTCATATACTCATGTCTCCAGGTTTTATCGGGAAATTTTAATAGATATGGTGCAAGCTCCCCCATTTTTTTTATATTTCGAGACCATATGGTTATATAAATTAGTCATCTTAACCTCTTGGACAGTTGAATTCCAATCGGAATGAAGCAAGAGTTTTTTTATTTTCATTGGGTTTGTAATAAGTGTATCTCTATGGATCCCTAGTTTGTCCAGAATTTCATTTGCTTCTTCCAAAATGTCCCTGAGGTACTCTGATGTAGGAGCGCCACTCCTAATGTCTCTGCCCATTATATCATATAGAGTAGTATCTTTGATAATTAACAGCTTCCTGAATAGGGCCATTCTGCGCCATTCTATGGTACTTCTAATCGAATGCAAGCCAAGCTCGTATCTTAATGCTACCAAAGGCACGCATTTTGGCAAGCAACGTACCATCGTTTTTACGATTTTGAATTCAAATGCAGTTACTTCCATCCGGCACCATAACGGTGCAAGTTCTAGTTCATGGCACAGTTGAGGCACTATTCTGTTTTTATACAGGCGAATACAGGGCAATAAAGAGAATTTACCATATTTTCCATCAACTTTACGTAGTTGAGAAACCATAGGAGTGATTTTCGATTCCAATAAAGCCCTAAATTTTGCCTTGTTCTTGTTTCCAAAAACTGGATAGCCTAGATATCTTATTACGTTCCTGGTCGGTAATTATTCATGATTTAGCAATAGAGTGTTCATTTTTTGTTTTTTCTTATTTGACAAACAAACAATCGCTGTTTTTGAATAATTAATTTTTAGTGCATTTTTGATAATGTATTCTTTAAAAGCAGTTAAGAGTCGTTGGAGGCCTATGGGGGTGTGAACATAGAGAGTCACGTCATCTGCATAGGCAGTCCACTGGATCTTAGTTCCCTCCACTTTAGGTGAATTTACAACCAATTTTTTAAAACTCTCTCCTATATCGGAGAAGTATAAATTAAATAAAGTTGGAGCATATATGCAGCACTGCCTAAATCCATGTTTAACCCTTATTTCTTGGCACAAATTTCCTTCCATACTAAGTCGGATCTTAATTCTAGAGTCCTGGTGCATGTTGTATACAATTGACAATAGAGAATCAGGCATCCCAAGGTGTGTTAATTTTGTCCACAATATTGATCTATCGACTAAATCGAAAGCAGATGTTAAATCAATTGATGCCAAATAGATAGGAAGATTTCCGGGGGTCCATGCCGCTCTTTGCATAATATTTATTAAAAGACCTCCTGCATCAGTACCTGCATTCCATCTAAAGCCAAACTGAAAGGGCGACAGAATATTACACAGATCCATCCCGTTCCGAATACGCTCTAAAACTAGGCTTGGAGTCAACATCCAAAAGGGCTATTGGCCTATAGCTAGTTGGTAAAGACTTGTCCCCTTTCTTATAAATTGGGACTACGTAAGACATTCTCCAGCTATTTGGAATTAGATGTTTCTTTATGATGTCTTTAAAAAAGAAAAATAGCATTTTGGCCCATCAATTAGCTTTCTCTTTCATAACCCTGTTGCAGAGCAAGTTTGGCCCGGGGGCCCTGGAAGGAGAGCTTTTCACAATGATATATTCAGTATCTTTAACACAAAAGGGAATATTCCATGTGGCATCTTCAGTCTCTGGTAACGGGATCCATACCACAGTTGGTGGAGGATACAGGCTACTAAAGTGTCCTTCCCACGTCTCCGCATTAACACAAGTTGTCAGAACTTTTGTTTGAGCTTGCCCTCCATTGTTAACCAGTGCCCAGAATCTACGGGTATTTACATCGTACAACGCTCTTAGCATAGCCTCTGCATCTCCCTGAAGGAGCTTTGCGCGCCTACACCTTAACTTCGATTTCCATTTATTTTTTATTTCTTGAAGTTCCTGGACTTCCTCCATTGTAGGAGGACTTGCACAATGCCTACGAAAACCAGAGACTTCACGATTTCTTCCCGGCTTAAATGTTTTCATTTCGACAGAGTATGCATGCTTGTGCCTTCCCGTACTTTTTACCTTATATTTGATTCCTGCTTTATCTCTGATTACAGATTCAATGTAATATCCAAAGGAGTCGTGACAGTACATTTTTTTTTTGGGCATACACATTATTTTCAAAATCTGCCTGCAATAGTACATTTACTTTCTCGATGTTCGTTTTATGCCAGGAGATTCTGTTCAAATTGGTATTCGTTTCCACTCTTATGTTATAGTATTTATCACCCCCCTCATACGTGTCTACCCACAATGTCATTATTAACATTTTATGATCACTCTCCTTTGTACCAATCAAAGCAAAATCCTGGGCAAGATTAACAATGTTGGTACTAACAAAGATATAATCTATAGTGGATGCACATTTACCATTAGAACATAATGTTTTGTCCATTGAGTCTTCCATTAAGTCATTTACTCCTTGCAGGCCCCAACCTCCCAGGAAGAAGGTCCATATGTCCCCCTGTTGATATTTCCGCGAGTCAACTCTTTCACCAATTTTACGACCAGACGTGTACTCATTTCTACCTTCGTCCAAGCATATTTCAGAATTATAATCCCCACACATGATTATGTGTAATTCCTCATTCATATCCTGACATTCTTGTATTACAGTGTCTATAGCATCGATAAATGCCTTTAGATCACCTTCAGGTTGCCAGTATATATTTAAAATTAAGAGGAGTATGGGTTGCTTCCTGCAACGTATTTTAACGAGGGAGGCTATACATCCTTTACTTATATTAAAACATTTTAAGGTTTTAAAGTCAATATTGTTCTTCAAGGCAATTAAGAGACCCCCTGAAGGTCTCCCCTTTAGCTTTTTCTGTGCTAGTTCCTGCAATACAGTAAAACCATCTAATACTATTGGGGTAACCACCCACGTTTCTTGTATACATAGGACAGAATAGGTAGAGAGCATCGAACATGTATCATAAGAGTATAGCAAGGCTCGCGATCCCCTAGAATTCCATGATAGGAAGCTGAGTTTTGCCATACTCTAGGTCGAATCTTTCATGCCTTGAATTTTGGAGATTGATTCTTGCAGAGTCAGTGCAAGCCGCCTTAACTCAGCCATCTCATTTAAATGAGTCTCTACTGTCGAGCTTCTTTCTTCTTCTCGATTTTTCCTCCCTTGCGTCTCACTGGGATATCCTCCCATCTCTCTTCCCTGTTTTTTCCCAGAGCCCTGACTGAAGTCTACTATGTCGTACCCAAATCGTTGAAGTGCCACTCCTTCCGTAAGTGCCAGTTCATATGTGGCTCTTGAGTAGAACACAATCCTAACACAATCGTATCGTGTAGGGTGTATGTAATCAATGAGCTTAATATCACTTGATGTAATTAGGGAGAGCCGGGGTATCTCATTGAACAGGGAGAGTATCCGTCCTCTGTGTAATGAGGAGGGACCTCCTATTGTGAGCATGAAATTTAATATGACACTAGGGTCATCCACAAATTTCGGCTCTCTCCATTCTCTTTGATCTTCTGGCCAAGCACTATATAGAGTTTGCTCTTGCTCCTCTATCCTTGAGTTTCTACTAGTTTCCCCCTCCCTATTCTTCCCTCTCTCGTTGTCCCTTTTCCCTTCCTTATCACAATTGTACTCCCTGCCTTGTTCATGGCCCTACTTTATGTTCCACATTTCGGCTATCTCCTTAATTCGGTCTTCAAAATCCTTAGGCTCATTTCTAGATTTATTTACTATTGGCCCCCACGTCCTTAAATTCCGCTCCCCGGTCCCTCCCACCTTCCTGTGTGTTTATCGGAACCGACCCTTGTTTCTGTACGATCTCTCGTGTATCAGGACCAGCTTCATTCATTTGGGCCCTGTGTCCCTGCTCCTCCTGATTTTTATTTTCTTCCATAACTCCTTACGAAACAAATCTCTGCTGTTGTCTCTCAAAACCTTTATGAGCAAATGACGATGGTCCTAATGGAGGAGTAGATTCCAACGTAGAGGGGTTCTGCCGAATTTTGATAAGAGCCTCTTGTACCAATTTTTTAATATCTTCACTAGGTGTCATTTGCAGCTCACTGCTATTTGTATCCTCACTACCATGCTCTCCCGCTGATTTCGTCTCCTCAGACTGTTTAGAGCTAATAAGATCTTTTTGGTTATCTACTGCCTTACTGGGTATTTTGACTTCCTCTGCTTTTTCCACCTTATCGGGGACTCTGTCTGCTGTAGGCTTTTGCTTATTTTTTACACCAAAAAATTTCTGAATGCTCCTTTCCTCCATAATAATTTCGACTTTACTTCCGTTCTGTTTCTTTTGTATTTTTTTATTATCATTTTTTTATTTGCCTTGGACCCTTTATTTTTAGAATTAGCTTTGCTCATTTTCCCTTTATGATTCATAGCTTCTGATAGTGTATTCGTGGCTTCTCCATATTCCTTTCTGTTATTCTCCGATTGGGTACCCACAGTAGTGTCCATTTCATTCTTCCTGAAAGAATCTTGTTTATCCCGTATTTCCTTCACCTCCAAAGCTATTTTGCTTTCTTCATTTAACTGGGTGAAGTCTAGTTGGCCTCCCTCTACTGATAGGCTGCATATATCTTTAATGTTAGAGGAGGTATTTTTCACTTTAGGAGAAGGTTGATTTTTTGATTTCTTAGACTCCATTGCAGTACTCCCCTTCTCACTCTTGGCTCTTCTCTTCAGGACCCTTGCTCTCATTTTCTTTTCTCTGCGTGAAACGACATACACAAACGGTGTCTCTTCTTCCTGATTCTGATCACCTACATTTTCCTGATTTTGTACTTGCATTTGGGCATCCTCTTCCTCCATCACCTTCAGTAGTGTTTTCCCCCGCAGCCTCTCGCCTTGTTGCTCCACAGTTTTAATTTTATCTTGGTTAATTAGTATCATTCTTTTCAATTCATTAGCATCTTCAGAAATTATTTTCCCATTACATTCATTCTCGCAAAGGTTTTTTTTTTGTTTGGGAGCCTTTATTAAGCATTATCTTATTACTCTTATGGGGGTCTGTAGACGTTTCTTTTTTTCTCATATTTAAGGCATGTACAAATCCCTCCAGCCTACTCATTTTTTCTGTACACTCTACCATCATGTATCTTAACTCCTGTATCTCGCCATGAGTCCTTTCGTGCCCCTTATCCAGGAGGTTGAGTATCCTGGTTAGGACCGGAAAAGACTCAATTTCTGACTTGATTTCACCCCCTTCTAGTTCCTTGCTGGGCTGGGTATACATCAGTTCCTCAGTCTCTTGACTCCTAGGGGGAACAGAGTTGGTCGGGCAAGAGCATTTGTTTGGAGTTGACTTGCCATCGCCCATTTCTCCATCTACAAAAATGGCCATTGTTTCACCCATTTTGTTCTCATAATGGTCATGTTTTTTTAAAATCTTGTACTCGTCCATTATTCCAATAGTGGATTTGTGTAGGTGTACATTTTCAAGTCCACCTCCCCTAGCCCTCGCAGGAGTGGAAGGGCCAGTAGACAGCCTGACCCTTCTGTCTAACTGCGCACTTACTGCTGGGGCCAGGAGGTACCTGTCCGGCTGAAGTGTGGAGGGCAGGGAATCATCCATATTTAGTACTGACGGTCTTACCGGTATTTCTTGCATGCTTAAGAAACTTTTCTGCGCTGTCTGTTCAAGGAGGTCTGTCTTCTTGAATGATTCCATTTGTGCCATTATCCGATCACTAACTACATTTGTTAGCGGCAGAAAGTCTATACCACTTAGTTTCCATTTGTCCATCTCAACCACCCCCAGGGCACCCCTAGTATCTTCATCATTCATTTTAGTGGGGAGGGGACTTATCACTAAGGGATTTATTGGCTGTGTAAATACAAAAGACCCACTTGCAATGATTGCATTTTGCCTCGTCAATTTGCCTCTTGTGTTTTGCTTCTCAACTTTTTTATGGGCCCCACACTGCGTTGGTATTGTGCCACTCCTTAGGGTTCCCACCATACTCCCCGTACAGAAACACCCTCTCCCTTGGGCAGTTTTTTTTTTGTTTTAATTTTTACCTTCCCGCCGTTTTCTTTTAGCCCAATTTAGTTATTTATAAGGTATCCGCTTAATTTTGCGTGCATAAATTGGAGAATCCACACTGACAATGTCTCGCTTACCTATGTCACCCAAACAGAATTTAACAATCAAAAATCAAAATCTTTCTGCCACCACAGATTACAAATGATGTTTAGTTAGTGCCAATGTAGAATGCAACCCGTTTAGTTCTTCACTCAAAATAGCACACTGCCCTTATTTCTCCCAGACTCAAACCATTCCAGGGAACAAATCCAAGGTGCATTGCACCAAGAGCACCATGGTTTGCAAAATCCTCAGAGTCAATTAAATTCCCGGCCGAACCCTTTCTTGACGGCTTTCTTTTCCAGTCCCACGGCAACCCACAGGGAGTTTGCTTACTTCTTGTACAGAAGCTGGAATTAATGGACTTGTGATGGACATGTAACACAGCCCTTACTATCGGAAATCACTATCAAAGTGCACGTTGTTGTGCTACTGTAGCAACATATTCACCAGAGAGGACACAGGACTTTTTTTGCCGCCTGCTACTATGCGGCAAAGTGAACAAGCCCTTCGACAGAGCCCTTGATACAGAATGATATTTCAATCGCGATACCTCTCGTTCTACCTCTATGACGAAGACCAATTTCAACCTCTCTCACCTCTCTCACTCGATGCTCGTAATTACACGAACAGCATTTCCTGGCCCCGAGCCCCGGACCCCTAGGACAAACAGGTGAAACAGGCACTCCCGGGCACTTCTCGATGCGCGCAGCAGTGCCTATTTGTCAACGTTTCCGGGTTTGTGGGCAGGGCTTGTCTTTAAAAGAGATATATATGAATATTTAGGGGACTTAATGTATACTTGAAAAGTATATATGCATATTCAGATATTCAGGTACTAAATGCCTCACCCTTAGCAACAGAAAAAGCTTAAATCAGTCCATGAAAGTCCACATGAAAATCCACAGAAACACGGTGATCACAAGCACGGCAGGCACAGCAGGCTCTCCCCAGTCGAAACAGGCACTTCCGGGCACTTCTAGGTGCGCGTGCGCTGGTGTGCGTGGCAGTGCCTATTTGTCAACGTTTCTGGGTTTGTGGGCGGGGTTTGTCTCCCCCTCCGGTGCCGAGGCCCGCTCCCGGGCTCACCCCGCTGCTCCACAAGATGCCAGGCCTTATCACACAAAACCCCAGTGGGAGGCAGAATCTCTCAGCATCTGAATGAATGGAGGGGAATTACTTCAGATGCTTGGGCACTGGAAACAGTAGCTCAAGGTTACTGCCTTCCCTTCCTAAAAAGGCCTCAGGATCATCCACCGGGAGCCAACTCTGCCAAAATTCCAGACCTGCTCCTGTTGCAGGAAATTTTAATCCTGCTAGAGAAAGGTGCAATAGAACATATACCTGTAGCGTAGAGGAACAAGGGTTGGTACTCCCCTTATTTTCTCATCCCAAAGAAGGACGGAGGATTGAGACCCATCTTGGACTTAAGAAACTTGAAAAGGTTCCTCAGGAAGGACAAGTTCAAGATGGTAACCCTTTCTCATTTCCTTCAGGCTCTCCAACTCCAAGACTGGTTGGTATCATTGGACCTTCAGGATGCTTACTTTCATGTGACAATCCATCACAGGCACAGAAAGTACCTGAGGTTCGCAGTTGGCGGTTCTCACTATCAGTTTCGAGTTCTGCCATTCGGGCTGACCTCCGCCCCAAGGGATTTCACCAAGCTGATGGCGGTGGTGGCAGCGAGTCTCAGGAAAGGGGGGATTCACGTCTACCCCTACCTGGACGATCGGTTGATCAGTGCACATTCTCCCGAACAAGCTCAAAAACATCTGTCGACAACCTGTCCCTTCCTTCACAACCTGGGCTTCTCCCTCTATTTCAAGAAGTCCAACATGATACCATCCCAAAAACTCCAGTTTATCGGAGCAGTTTTGGACACTTCCTCGGGCAAAGCCTCGACTCCCGAGATGAGAGCAATCCACATTCTGCAGATGGTTACAAAATACCAGAATGCCCAACATCTGCCGGCCTTTGATTTTCTGAGGTTGCTCGGTCTCATGGCATCCTGCATCTTTCTGGAGCCAGAGGCCAGATTGAGAATGAGATCCCTTCAGTGGGCCCTCAGAACTCAGTGGTCCCAGTTCTCGGGGAATATGTCCGATCTTCTGCAAGTACCGAGTGCAGTTGCACAGGATCTACTACGGTGGGCTTGCAACGACAACATCCTCAAGGGAGAATCTTTTTGGCAACCATGGCCAGAGATAACAGTAGTAACGGACGCCTCACTCATGGGGTGGGGAGCCCATACCAACGATCTGACAATCAGCGGTCGTTGGTCTCCATCGGAGTCCAAACTACACATCAACCTATTGGAGCTTAGAGCAATCAGACTCGCGCTGAAAGCTCTCCTGCCCTCTGTACAGGGAAAGAATGTCCTGATAATGACGGACAACACAGTGGCCATGTACTACCTCAACAAGAGAGGAATCATAGGGTCACTATCACTGTGCAGAGAGGCAGTGCAGCTCTGGTACTGGGCAATACGAGAAGGAATCTCTCGATCGGCAGTTCACCTAGCCGGAGAGCAGAACACAGCAGTAGACGCTCTGAGCAGGCAGAGCACAGTGGGAGCTAGCTCAGGAAGTCCTTCTGGAGATATTCGCCCTTTGGGGAACCCCTCAAGTGGATCTGTTTGTGACCACGGTAAACTGGAAGTGCGAACAGTACTGCTCAAGGCAATTTCCTCCGAGAGGAGCTCTTGGAGACGCGTTTGTGGTGGACTGGAAGTTTCCACTTCTGTACGCCTTTCCTCCTGTCCCCGTGATTCTTCAAGTAATCAGGAGATTGAGAAAGTTCAGGAGAACCATGATCCTAATTGCCCCGGATTGGGCCAGGAGGACGTGGTACCCGGACCTTCTGGACATGTCCATCTGTCCTTCACTACGTCTTCCGCAAAGTGAGGACCTTATCTCACAAGAGGAAGGTCATGTTCTCCATCCAGAGGTCAAGACACTCAACCTTCACGCATGGTTTCTGAGAGGTTGAGATACAAGGATTGGGATCTTACGGATGACGTAATGGAGATTTTGCTTTTGGCCAGAAGACCAGCAACAAAATCTTTGTACCAGTGTAATTGGATCACATTCAGTACCTGGTGCAAAGATAAGGATGTGGACCCTTTTCAATGCGGTACCCCAATGGTGCTCTCTTTCCTACTGCATCTAGCCAATCTGGGGCTCCAAATCGGAACAATTAAAGGATAACTTGCTGCGCTGTCCATTTTGAAGCGCTCCTCGGAAGAGGTTTCTTACTTCAAAATTCCATTAATCATTCAATTTCTGAAAGGGCTTACTAATGTATACCCTGTGCTACCGTTTCATGTCCCAACTTGGGATTTAAATCTAGTACTTAAGTTTCCAACTTGTATACCATTTGAGCCTCTGCACTCCTGTCCCTTGAGGCTTCTAACACTAAAGACTGTTTTTCTTGTAGCCTTAACATCAGCCCGCAGGGTTAGTGAACTACAGGCTAGCTCATGTAAACCCCCATATACTACGTTTTACAAGGACAAGGTAGTTCTTAAAGTTAAACCATCTTTCTTACCAAAAGTAGTTTCTGACTTCCATTTGTCACAAAAAATCATTTTACCAACATTCTATCCTCCTCCTCATTTGGGCAAAGAAGAGGAGAGACTACATAGACTGGACCCCAAAAGGGCCCTCAGTTTTTACATTTCAAGAATGTCAAATTTACGTCAAGATGACCAACTTTTTGTGGGTTATACAGGCCATACATTTGGGATTAGCGGTGACAAAACAGACTATATCCCGCTGGATCATTCTGGCTATAATTGAGTGCTACACATTTGCGGGAAAAGACCCACCGGATGGGCTTCAAGCCCATTCCACTAGGGGGATGGCTACTTCTGCGTCTCTGAAGAGGGGAGTCCCTGCAGCAGATATTTGTTCAGCTGCAACATGGGCATCAATGCATACCCTCATCAAGCATTATTGCTTAGATGCCTCCTCCTGCAATGAGGGTTTATTTCCCAAGGCGGTACTTCATTCCGTCCATGAGAACAATAACTAGTACTCCCACCTCCAAATTTACCACTGCTATGTGAGTCTGTCATAAGATGAGGAATACGTGGGAGGACACAATGCATTCGAAGAACAAGTTACTTACCAACTGTAACGTTCGACTGGATGTTCCTCCCACGTATTCCTCATCGACCCTCCCATCCTACCCCGCAGTACAGTTTGCGTTTCTTACACTTTACTCTCACTAAGAGTCTATGGGCCTCATTACGACCCGGGCGGTAAGAGATTACCGGTACCAGTAAGAGCACCGGTACTGGTAACCCCTTACCGCCCTACTACGAGTTCCCTTTGCGGGTCCTCCCTTAACGCCTGGTTCGACCCTGCATATAGAAGGGATAGGGTACTCATGTAGGGTATATTATTTACACAGTAAAGTAAAAACCCATCAGTGATATGGACCTATTTTAAATAAAATATAATCCAAAATGCTACTCACCCACCACGTGGAGAGTATCGGCAGGGCGGGGGGGGGGTCACTGGATAGCTTGCTGTCTCACAGATCTCTAGTCAGTCCACTGTAACATGAAAATAATGGGTCACATGCTCATGTATACCAAGACAACATACGCACTGTTGTATATACGATATTGATGTCATGAAACTGGTAAATGTAAGGCTCATGGGCCTCTGTGCGTTAATTAGTTTTAAAAGGACAGGAGAACCCCTCATGTCGGTCAGTATGTGTGCCCCCATTCCGCAACCAGAATGAGGCACACCAACTGTATTAGTGTCCCGCCATATTAATCGGAGGTGCAAGTCTAATTGTCATAGTGCAGTAAAACAAATCTATGACGAGGTAGTGCTGGGGAGTTGCAACCGCACTTACCAAATAACTCATGAATCGTGCTCAGAGCCAGCTATCCGCCTTCGGTGTCGACCCGAGAGCTCTGTGTATGTATGTTGGCATGGCAATCGTGCGCATTCGCGTTGGTCCGGCGGCCACACATGCAGCCATGTTGGTGTGGGAACTAGGCCCATTAGGGTCTACAATTACCCACGGATCCCTATCCTAAGTGTAAAACATGCTGGGGATGACTCTCCATCATCTATCGCATGTAGGTAGAGTGTTAATAATAATAATAATAATAATAATATTATTATTATCTATCGCATGTAGGTAGAGTGTTGTGGGACTCTCATTCAGTCCATTGTTGCGCCCCATAACTATGGCAACCATTTGTGATACTGCTGGTTTATAGGCCCATGACTGTGCCTGTTGAAGGTTTAAGATTTAAAGTATCAGCATTCTCGAAGGGATTGTGTCCTCCGACATATTCCTCACCTTAGATATCTCCTTCCAGCTCTGCTGGCCTCGGAAAATGTTTTCTCTCTAGAGGGCGCTGCGCGTCGACGTCCTTCGAGTCGATGTCCCTCGACAGCCGCCGTATCGACGCCGACGTCATCCTGGCTATAAAGGCCGCGCGCAGCGCCCGTTGCTCAGTTCCGTTTTTCCGCGCGTACTCAGTGCCTCGGAATACCGTTGCTCAGTTTTTGTCAGGTTAAACCTATTTACCTCGAGTTATTCGATCTGTACTCGATGGCTTCTTCGTCAGAACCGACAACTCCTCGATCCGGCTTCAAAAAATGCCGAGATTGTGGGAAAAAGATGTCGCTGACTGACCCTCACAGAGTTTGTCTGTGGTGTTTGGGAGCTGAACACCATTGTTCGGAGTGCGAGGACTGTATGTCCATGACAGCTAAGGCCCTGAAGGAGCGTAGGGGGAAGCTGGAGAAAGGTAAGACTTTTAAAGCTTCTTCTTCGTCGACGAAGTCGAGACATTCGTCTCCTCGTCACCATTCGCGCTCCAGATCTCGGAGTGGGTCTCATCACTCCTCGAGATCGAAGCACTCGAAGAGGAGACGTCCAAGATCCCCTTCTCCTTCTTCCTCTTCCTCTGTTTCGCCAAAGAGAATCCCGTGCCCCGCGAAACATAGTTCCCGGGCTGAATGGGAGGAATTCCGCAAAAATATGATGAGCGTCTTCGAGAAAGCGGCCTCTACCCCCTCGAAGACTGCCGAGAGCGATGCTCTGGTCGAAAGACCCAAAGGTCAAAAACGCTGCGAGTCGCAGTACCCGGCATAGGAAACCTCTCGAGCGCGTCACGAACCCTCGAGCAGGACTATGACCTCCAAACCTTCCTCGAAGGTTCCGTCGACGCCGTCGACGAAAGTTCCGTCGAGGTCGATGTCTTCGACGCCGTTGTCGAAGGGACCTTCGACACACGAGTCTGTCGACTCGACGCCAGCTTCGACACCGGTGTCGACGCCAAGAAAAGTCACGGTTACGACACACCCAGTGTCTATCCCCAGGTCCTCGACGTCGATGACTTCGAGATTGTCGAGTATAATCCCAGGTCTTCGAGGCCTCCGCCTTTGTTTTCGACGCCACGCTCGAAGCCTTCGACGTCGGCGTCGACGACATCGACGTTTTCGAGGCCGATTATGACAAGTTCGTCACCCTCTGCCTTGGAAATGGGGTTTACACCCTTTATGAGTTCAGAACAATTGAGAACTATGTCCTCAATATTGGAAGAGGGTGAATTGTCTGAACAGGAAGACACATTTGAGTTGCAGGGACCTGTAACCCCAATTAGAGAGGAATTTTCCTCTGAAGAACGCAGGTTAAAGGATCTTCATGATTCCTTACATGAGGCAAGTGGGTTAGACACCTCCCCTGAGGTGGAGTTTGCTAGGCCAGACCCGGGGGAGCATGCTGAAACCCCCTATAGAGCCTTAATGGCCAGGATCACAGAGTTTAATGGGTGGTCTGCACCTTCACAATCTTTCCAACAAGATGACCTCACGGACATTCTTGACAAAGGCCCACAGGAGGATCCTGTGGTGCCTTTCCATAAAGCTCTTCAGAGGAAGATCATGACAAACTGGGAAACCCCAGATGTCGTACCAGCAGTAAATAAAAAACTGTCTACAAAGTACAGGGTATCCTCTACAGACCCGGAGTTTTTGTCTAAACACCCATCCCCAGAAAGTCTGGTGGTACAGGCAGCATCCTCTACCGATGTCAAGACGGCTTATCTTACCGTCCCACAGGACAGGGACGATAAAAAATATGATGCTATGGCAAAGAAAGTCTTTTCGGCATGTAGCATGGCGTTAAAATCTGTTGATGCTACTTGCTCCCTTGCTAGATTCAGCCATACACTTTGGGAGTGTGCTTCTACAGCGGCTGAATGCATCCCGGAGGGAGAAGAAAGGGATGCGTTCCTGAATATTATACAGGACGGTAAAGACGCTATGTGCGAATCCCTCCCGACGGGCATTGATTCGGCTGACAGTATCAGCAGAGCAATGGCAGCAAGTACATCAACCAGGAGATTCGGTTAGTTGAGAAAGTCTGGTTTTGCCCCAGATGTGCAAGCCAGGCTCTTGAACATGCCATTCGATGGCTCTTCTTTGTTCGGGAAAAGGGCGGATGACAGTTTAGAGAAACTGCAAACTTCAAAAGCAGCAGCAAAATCCCTAGGAGCTGCAATCCGTCAGACACCTTTTCGTCCCACAGGAACCTCTGCGAGGGGCAAGTCCTTTCGCTTCTACTCCGCATTCGGAAGAGGTAGAGGACGACCGGCTCAAAGGGGACAAAGAAGAACTACCCGAGGTGGACGAGGTAGATATTCAAAAGCCGCAGCAACAGCAGGTGCCTCTTTACCATCGGCATCCGCATCAGCCGCCCCAAAACCACTCTGAGGACTTCCCTCACAGGACACCTGTAGGAGGCAGGTTGACTCAACATCTGGCGGTATGGCAGGCTATCACGTCAGATGCTTGGGCATTGGAAACAGTTGCCCAAGGTTACTGCCTACCTTTCCTACGTATACCTCAGAGTCATCCACCGGGGATCAGCTCTCAGAAAGCTACAGATCCGCTCCTCTTGCAGGAAATTTTAGACCTGCTAGAGAAAGGTGCCATAGAACCGGTACCTGTAGCAGAGAGGAACAAGGGTTGGTACTCCCCTTACTTTCTCATTCCGAAGAAAGACGGAGGACTGAGACCCATCTTGGACTTGCGAGAATTGAACAAATTCCTCAGGAAAGACAAATTCAAGATGGTCACTCTTTCTCAGATCCTCCAGGCCCTTCAGTTCCAGGACTGGTTGGTATCTCTGGACCTTCAGGATGCTTATTTCCATGTGCCTATCCATCTCAAACACAGGAAATACCTGAGGTTCGCAATTGGCAACTCTCACTATCAATTTCGAGTGCTGCCATTTGGGCTGACCTCCGCCCCGAGGGTCTTCACCAAGATAATGTCGGTAGTGTCCGCAAGTCTAAGGAGGGAAGGGATTCACGTCTACCCCTACCTGGACGATTGGTTGATCAGGGCTGTTTCTTCAGAACAAGCTCAGATCCAGCTAAATCATGTGTGCCACTCCCTTCACAGACTGGGCTTCTCCCTCAATTTAAAGAAGTCACAAATGATACCATCGCAGAGACTCCAGTTCATAGGTGCGATCCTGGACACTTCTCTGGGAAAAGCCTCGCCACCAGAGGTGAGGGCTCAAGATATTCTACAGATGGTTACCAAGTTCCAACATGCCCAACGTCTCCCAGCCTTCGACTTTTTGAGGTTGCTAGGCCTCATGGCATCCTGCATTTTCCTAGTGCCAGAGGCTCGCCTGAGAATGAGATCCCTCCAGTGGGCACTGAGGACTCAGTGGTCACAATTCTCAGGGAGAATGACAGATCTTCTTCAGGTTCCCGACAGAGTAGCTCGAGACCTTCAGTGGTGGGCCTGTCAGGAGAACATTCTAAAAGGAGAACAGTTTTGGCAACCCTGGCCGGAGATAACAGTAGTCACGGATGCCTCACTCACGGGGTGGGGAGCCCAAGCCAACGACTTGACCATCAGCGGTCGTTGGTCTCCATCGGAGTCCAGACTACATATCAACCTGTTAGAGCTGAGAGCCATCAGACTTGCGCAGAAGGCGTTCCTGCCAGCTGTACAAGGGAACAACGTCCTGATAATGACGGACAACACGGTGGCCATGCATTACCTCAACAAAAGAGGAGGGGTAGGATCACTACCCCTGTGCAGAGAGGCGATGCAGCTCTGGTTTTGGGCAATCCAAGAAGGAATCTCTCTATCGGCAGTTCACCTAGCCGGAGAGAAGAACTTGACAGCGGACGCTCTGAGCAGGCAGAGCACAGTCTCCCACGAGTGGGAGCTAGCTCAGGAAGTCCTTCAAGAGATCTTCGCCCTTTGGGGAACCCCTCAGGTAGATCTGTTCGCCACCAGCCTCAACAGGAAATGCGATCTGTTCTGCTCAAGGGAATTTCCCCCGAGAGGAGCTCTGGGAGATGCGTTCATAGTGGACTGGGAGTTTCCGCTTCTGTACGCGTTCCCACCGGTCCCTGTCATTCCTCAAATGATCAGGAGGTTGAGAAGATTCCGGAGAACCATGATCCTAATTGCCCCGGATTGGGCCAGGAGAACGTGGTACCCGGACCTTCTAGACTTGTCCATCTGCCCTCCAATTCGACTTCCACTCAGAGAGAACCTGCTCTCACAGAAGGGAGGTCAGGTTCTCCATCCAGACATCAAAACCCTCAACCTTCACGCTTGGCTTCTGAAAGGCTGAGGTACAAGGATTGGGACCTCCCTGATGATGTTATGGAGGTGTTGCTTTCGGCAAGGAGGCCAGCAACAAAGTCTTTATACCGCTGCCGTTGGAACAGATTTTGCAGCTGGTGTAGAGAACAGAATATCGACCCTTTTTCATGTGGTACACCAATGGTCTTGTCCTTCTTACTATATTTGGCAAATTCAGGCCTTCAAGTTGGCACCATTAAGGGCTATCTCGCAGCACTATCCATCTTTAAGCACACTGCGGAAGAACCATCCTATTTCAAGTTACCTTTGGTAATACAATTTCTTAAGGGGTTAACCAATGTTTATCCCCCAAGACCATTCCAAGTTCCCCTATAGTCCTAACTTTCCTGATGGGCACACCTTTCGAACCACTCCATTCTTGTTCGTTAAGATTCCTTACCCTTAAAACTGTTTTATTAATAGCACTTACATCTGCTAAAAGGGTGAGCAAATTGCAAGCTCTTTCTTGTAAACCCCCTCACACTATCTTTCACAAAGACAAAGTTGTCCTGCAAGTGAAGCCTAATTTCCTCCCAAAGGTGGTTTCTGAATTCCATATCACTCAGAAGATGACCCTACCATCTTTCTATCCTCCTCCTCACCCGGGGAAAGAGGAAGAGAGGTTACACAGACTAGACCCTAGAAGGGCTTTAAGTTTTTACATCAGTAGACTAGCCAGGATAAGACAGGCAGACCAGCTGTTTGTAGGTTACACAGGTCATAAGCTGGGGTTACCAATAACTAAGCAGACCATTTCCAGATGGATCATTCTAGCCATTCTGGAATGTTATAAATTGGCAGGAAAAGAGCCCCCTCAAAACCTTAGGGCTCATTCGACCAGAGGTATTGCAGCTTCATCGGCCCTCAAAAGAGGTGTGCCAGTTAAAGACATCTGTGCGGCCGCTACTTGGTCGTCTGTCCATACCTTTACACGATTTTACAATTTGGATTCCTCCTCCAGTCAAGAGACTAGGTTTGGAAGGGCTGTACTGCATTCTATTCATCAATAGAAGACAGCATGAAGTCAGTACTCCCTCCTCCAATAATAGAATACTGCTATGGGAGCATATCTAAGATGAGGAATACGTCGGAGGACACAATCCCTTCGAAGAACAAGTTACTTCTTACCTTGTAACGTTCTTTCGACGGGATGTTCCTCCGACGTATTCCTCATCGACCCTCCCATCCATCCCTGCAGTTCTACTTCCCTTGTTGTTGCAGCTTATGCTCCTTCAGGGTGATTAGTTTAGTCCAGAAAACATTATTGTGGGCTACAAAACGGAACTGAGCAACGGGCGCTGCGCGCGGCCTTTATAGCCAGGATGACGTCGGCGTCGATACGGCGGCTGTCGAGGGACATCGACTCGAAGGACGTCGACGCGCAGCACCCTCTGGAGAGAAAAAAATTCCGAGGCCAGCAGAGCTGGAAGGAGATATCTAAGATGAGGAATATGTCGGAGGAACATCCCGTTGAAAGAACGTTACAAGGCAAGAAGTAACTTGTTCGTCTGGCTGGTGGGGCCTCCAAGTGCAAAGACCTTACCATGCAGGAATCCCACTGTCATGAACAACCACTGATAATGTCTAGTTCTGTATGTAATCAAAAAAGTGTTAAGAGAACTGATGGTGAAAACACGGTATACAATACCGTACTGGCCTGTGTGTAGAAAGTCACAGACTGTGTATGTCACCCAATGTAATGTTGCCCCCCAGCACATATCTGTACTGTGTATGGCCTAACAAGGGATAACAATAGGTTTTAGGCACGACAGGGAAAGTGGGACGAAGGGCAATAGACCGGGTGCCGGCCACGCTGCCTCGCGCCCGCTTTCGTGATGTGCAAGAGTTAGATAAGACAAAATGAATAAGTGTAAGATCAGTATAAAGGGGACAACGGGTCCCTGAAATCAGTCTATTGCATCTGCTGTCACAGAATAATCCAATTAAAGCAGCTGCCTCCCTGGGAGGCTGACAAGTTGTACACGTGCATTTTTGTTCACACTGGATCAAGCAAATCTCGGTGTGTTCACATTGTTTACCTCGTGGGCCAATATAAAGCGCCCACTCACAATCTCCATTTTATCATCTCCTTAGCCGCCTTGCTATATCCATGGTGGCCACAGAAAGTGTAATTCAACAGTTCTTACCTCGCGGGTCATTGTAAAGGCCCCACTCACAATTAACACCGGTCATTCATAAACTGATAGTACAAATGATACACTCAAATAAAGCACATCTGATCAAATTCGCAATTCATGCCTAGTGGGCTCAAGGAGTCAAGCAGATCAATCCACAGAATCTCTCTCTGTAACAATTTCTTATGTAGATCTTATGTAGATCTCCCCACGCCTACCCAATTTTACTTGTTCAAGGATCACGCACTTTAATTGCGCTACTGTGTGCCTCGCCTCCATAAAGTGTGTGGCGACAGGGGATTTAAAGTTCCTTGTTCTGATGTTAGACTTGTTAGACTTGTGCTCAGTCCATCTGAGTTTGGCTTTAGGCATTGTTATGTCCACGTAGTACAGCCCGCATGGACATTTCAATGCATACACCACATTCGTGGAATCGCATGTGCATGAATGTTTAAGATCAATGGTCTTTCCGGAATGTGGGTGTGTGATGCTTGTGCCTGTGATGACGTTACCACTGGCAGTTATGACATGGTTGTGGGCTCCTGGGGGTAACCTTCCGTTTGTGCTCTTGGGGTAATTCTGCTTTCACAAGGTTGTTGCGCAGTGCTCTACTGTTTCTATACGCAAACGTTGGTATTTGAGGAAATACATTCTGAAGCTGTGGGTCCAGTTGGAACATATGCCAGTTCTTTTTGATGATTCTTTTGATTCTGTGGCTCTGTACCAAATGGGTCATCACATACACCAGTTGTCTTTTAGTTTTGTCCGGTTTCGGTTTCAACAAAGTTTCTCGATGGACTACCTCCACCTTCTTTGCTATAGTAGAGATGGAAGCGGGGTTGTACCATCTCTCTCTCTCTCTCTCTCTCTCTCTCTCTCTCTCTCTCTCTCTCTAACTCTCTCTCTCTCTCTCTCTCTCTCTCCTCCTCTCTCTCTCTCTCTCTCTCTCTCTCTCTCTCTGAATTTGGTTTCTAATATTGCCGCTTGTCGCAGGTATTCCTCTATATCAGAGATGTTTCTTCTGTATCTTAAAAACGGACTTAACGGTACACTATAGTGCATTGGGGAGGGAAACTTGTAGCCAGTAAGAGACTCTTTCTATCTGTCGATTTCGTATAGATTCTTGTGTTAAGACGATCATTATGGTGGTAAATTTCAACATCAAAGAAGTTGACAGTAGTATCACTGCTTTGTGTTGTCGTAAACTTGATCCACCGGTGAAAATTATTCATCATTTTAAATAACTTCTAGTTCGTTTGCTGGACCTGTCCATATACCGAACACATCGCTGATGTAACGGACAAAAACTGAAAGATGTTGTAACCATCGGGGTGAACTCAGTACATGCTCTGTTTCTAGGTACAGCATGAATGCATTGGCATTTTCGGTGCCATAGATGCACCCATGCTTGTACATGAGAGTTATAAGAAGAACTTGTCTCCAAATCTAAAATAAGTATTCATGAGGACTAGCTTGAGCAAAGTAAGCACAACAACGTGCCCCCAAACACGTGTCTGATTGAAGCAGCAGCCATTCTACTGCTTCCAGACCTGCCTCATGGACAATATTAGTATACTGTGAAGTTACTTCCATGGTGAATAGTATATCTCGTCCTTTGGTGAAGCGTACATTGTTCAGCTGAGAGAGGACATGCATGGTGTCCTTCACACAGATAGAGCTTTTCTGTATTAGCGGCTGTAAAACCTTATCAAAGTATTTAGCCAGTGGTTCCAAGATACTATTAGTCGCCGCAATTATCAGGCATCCTGGGGGTTTGTCTAGTTGCTTGTGTATCTTCGGAAGAATGTAAAAAAACAGGCATGATCGGGTGTGTGTATTCTCCAATAATTAACATGTCTTCTCAGTGATGACTCCTCTACTCTCTGCCTCATCCAGAACCTCATGTATGAGAGCATGCACTTTTTTCTGTTGGATCGAAAGCAATCTCCTTGTAGGTTTCTTGGTCCATTAATTGTCTCTCCACCTCCTCCAGTTAGTCTACTTTATCCATGAGTACCAGGGCTCCACCATTGTCTGTTGGTTGGTTGTCAAATAATCTTTTTAGGGTGTGATATTCCCTCATTGAAACGTCACTGCGTCTCTTATGATGGAAGGGGGGTTTCTTCATCTCCTCCAGCACTTTCTTCTCAATCATGTTAGAATATGATTTTGTACAGGAGGCTTGACTGTGCTCTTGGATGCTAACTCTAAGAAATCGGATTTGTGGCTTCCACTGAGGGTTCCTATTCTATTGAATCAAAGAACACCTTTAATTTAAGATTCCTCATGAGCTTGAAAAAATCTATTTTTTCTTTAAGGAGAGTGCTGGTATGTTGAAGTACAAATGACCGGCCTTTCTGGCGTATGGTTTGTTCTGATCTGGAGAGTTGGTATGATGAAAGGTTCACCACCAGGTCTTTTTTATGTCCGCTTTCTTCCTCTGTGGGTTTTTTATTTTTTCCCCTTCTGGTTGGTCTTTTTCTCAAAATACAGCTTGCTCCTGTCTCTATATTAGTGACCGAGGATGAGCACTCCAGTGTTGTATCTGCAGTGATCTCAAGTACTGCGCTTGACACGTTCGAGGAGGTTGTATCCGCGTTTGGTGCAACTGTCTCTGGTGCATGTGGGTGATATACTCTCGGGGTGCATTGCCCGTAATATTCATGCCAACTGTAGACTATGGGGGTCATTCGGAGTAGGGCGGTAAGGGTTAACGGTCACCGTTAACGAGACCGGTGCCGTTAAACCCTTACCGCCCTATTCCGAGTTCCCTTTGCGGGTTGGTACTTAACGCCTGCTTTTTGCAGGCGTTAAAAAACCAACCCGCAAAGGGACCTAGGAGCTCATTACGGCACCGTAATTTGCAGTGCCGTAATTAGCGCCTTCCCCATTCCCATTGAGCCCTATGGGGCAAAAATGGGAATGGGGAAGGGCCCTTGGTGAATGGGGAATTACCGACCCCGCCAACCTTGGAATGGGGCGGAAATTCCGCCATTCACCATGGCGGAGTCGGAAAAATAACGGCGTCAACCAAGGCGCTAATAGCGCCTTGGTTAACGCCAGGGTCGGAATGAGGCTCTATATCTAGTTTGTAGTCCTGTGTGTCACGTCTGAATTTCTTGATTTTCTTCACCTCCAGCTCCTGTTTGTATTTGGATAATTTCAGATTGGATAATTTCAGATTTGTATCTTGGAGGACCTGTTGGAGTTGTTCAGGCGTGAAACCCACACTCAAATTCATTTTGATGTTCTTTATCTCTTCCTCTAGAGTACTCAGATTATATGCTAGTTCCTCAGTGGTTAAGAGTATGAGGTTGAGCGAGCATTTATTTAAGATCTGGCACCACCTCGTCACAAAGGCAGGGTTTTTCTTGCATAAGGTAGGTTCCAGGTTCACATGTAATCCCCTCAGGATTCTTTGTGCTTAATGATGCTGTGCTAGGGTGGAAACGTGCAGTTTTAGATTGATTTCCCGGCAAATTGTCCATTCAAGCTGTTTTATCAATGCTTCTGGTCTATGAGATGTTGTTAATTCATCACCCGTAGATTTGATAAGTACCAGAATCCTCCGGGCCTCCTCTTCACTAAATCATAATACTTCAGCTCTATTATTTGTCAAGTGGTCGATTTAAGCAAATTATATGTTGCTCCCTGAGAGGTGTGTCACAGGGATATGGTGTGCGAGAGGAAAAGGGGCACAACCCTTGTTCTATGGAGAGTCACACGGGTATGAGTGATTACTGTGTCTCAGTAAGTATCCCATTGTATTAAGAGTTTGTGCCGAAGACTTCTGGTGTAACAGGGTATGGCCTCTAGGCAACCAGAGACCATCAAACTACCATCCAAACAAACAAAGCCTGTTGTTGACAACAGGGAACCCTATTTGCACTCTTGGCAGTCCGAAGGCCTGTCAAGTGATTTGGGTGTAGACTAGCCCTACACCATATACTCAATATTATAAATAGAAAATTAGCAAGGATTGTAAAGATAAACATTCAAGGCAGTGAAGTTTAATATTATTGGGATGGTTAGTTCACCCTCAATTCACAATAAGTTTATGACCAAATGGTCGAACAATTATCAAAATACAGTAGAATTTACAAAAGAGGAGATTGCTTCCACACTGCGCACTTAATCACAAGAGTCACTGCATAAGATGCATATATTTAATTGGTTACAGGAACAGCCTGACACGTGTTTCGAGCTGTAAAGCTCTTCCTCTGAGGCTGAAGACATCATATACATCAATATTTAATTATTCCAGCACAGGTTTAATACATTGTGATATGCTCCAAACAAAACAAGAGGACACAAATAATGGGTAGTTAGTCATTGGCCATGACAAACAATATATAGACAATGCAAAAAACAGTACATTAACGATGTGCCCACATTTATACATATGCAACCAGTTTTAAAAACCATCCATCCATTGCGTAAATGTAATTAACAAAGAAAAAGGATATCAGTCATCAGTTATATGCAGTAGATTGTAGGTAAGATGACAGCGAGGGATGTGATGGTGCAATATACAATATAGTCAGAGGAAAAAAGAAACACAAATCTTATTAATAAGAATCCTGAGGTGGTTCAACATGTGCACTCATTTGATTAGCAATGACACACACACACTTGTGGTAACAACCAAAAAGAAAATCCGGGGACAGGGTCGACAAAGAATGAATGAAGAAAGATTACTGACAACCACACGCATGCAAACACTGAATGCACACAAAACAGGCCTAGTGTCAATGACTGCAGAACCACAAGCCAAAACAGTAGAAAAGAAGAGACTGCTTGCCATAAGAAACTCCACAACAGACATTGTGGAAAGGCAAGAGGAATCGGAGAAGAAACCAACAGAAAGGATAATGATAAACACCCCTGAGACAACACTGATGGAGACAAAGACAAACTCAAGGAAGATCTCACAAGCACAACTAATAGTAGACTCTTAATGGCTGGTCATAGCTAAAGGAAGGAAAATACAAGAGGAACTGAAGAATAAAACCGCAGAGACTGCATTGCCAAACATATATGTTCCAACACAGGGGAAAAGTACCATTTCCACAGTACAACCATATACTAGACCAATGCCAGAATGGATACGAACATTTGTAGCCAGACAGAAAAGGATGTATGAAGAGAGGGAAAGAGCTGCCAGACTCTTATCTACTCAAATGGCGCAGATGAGGAGGACTGCACCATGGACCGGGATACCTGAGAATCCTCCAGCAAGAAAGAGCCATACAGATGCATTTAGGGATGTAGTTATAGCAAACTACAGGAAAAAACTAAGAATCAAGAGAAGCATGCATGGAGATGACAATGAACTAAACGACTACCTGGACAGCATAGTCCATTTGGGAAACAACATTTGGTACCAGCATATGCGCTAGTTCTGCTGGGGCATTGCCCGTGAAAAAATGACCCTGGTAGGATTTGCTTCTTCGCAAAAAAGACATTTAAAGAAATTGCCCATTCCACCGAAGAAAGGCTGTAACTAGCAGGTGCAGAGTTTTTCCTACATTACCTCAAAATGCCTGCCAGAGTTTCATGGCCCCGTTACTTGAAAATGTTCACAGCCAGTTTGTTGTCCATGTTTGCAGGAGCGGAGGATGTACATCGGTATTACAGACCTGGTTTGAGCATACCAGATGTGCCCCCTAACCCTGGTGAACTCCGGACCAAGCTGCTTGGACTAAAACCCAAGCAAACTGATGAAGAAGGGATACCCCAGAAAACTGCTGGTGTGCGCCTATGAACAACGGCCTGCCTCGCAACACCTTCTAAATGCTGTTTCAAGTGTTTGGATTCACCTTGTGTTAGCAGACCTTTTGCATAAAATTTTCAAGTTCTTCTTGAGGAAGGTGGGCACGTATATTACCCAGAATACCTTGCCTGTAAGATAATTTTAAGCCTGTTTGTATGTTTTTTCCTTCTGAGAAGGGCTTTTAATAAATATAAAATAAAGAACAAAAACAAAAAACAAAAAGAAAGAAGTTGGAAGACGAAATTCAGAAGGGGAGTGCTTTGTTTGTGCACTCCTACCATACAGCATGGGGAAATCCAAGATCTTCGTAGCTGTAGAAATCGATGTAGAGACAGCACACTGTCTGTCACACGTAGCAATGTGCAAGACCAGAGGCCAGTTCATGGATAGTGATGCCCCATTAATATGGGCAACTGAAACAGCCTATCCTGATGAAGATTATCATGTTCAAGACATTAAGACAAGAAACAGAGCTCATACTAGGAATCATGTGATCAGGTACGAGAAGCCTAGAGTTAAAGGAGCAGGAATAAGATGGGAAGTGAACCCGAGACTAAGAGGCCGATTCATGCAATTAATGTGTGCTGACATTTTTGGTGAAAGCGTGCGAATCGCAGTACAAGTGCGAAAATCGCAGCAAAACCCACGCACAGCGATTCATGGAAGTCTGTGTGCGTGTAAATCCCTGGATGTGAGCTAAAATTCTGTGTGGCGCACGCTGGCGAGCACATCTCCAAACAGCGTGCGCTAAGTGCACAGCGAAAGCGCACATAGCGCAGCGCACACAACAAAAGTAGGCTGAACATGGGGCGTAACACGCGGAATGGGGAACAACGTGTGAAAATGTGGGTGTCACAGGGGAAGTACAGGAGGCAAATGCGCGGAATGCCCACACACGCGTCTACAACATGTATTCATGGAATCGAACAGGGTTAATTCATGCGCCAAAAAAGACGCGCTAATCCGGAAACACGTACGCTGCGCTATGTGCGCTTTTGCTGTGCGCTTAGCGCACGCTGTCTGGAGACATGTGCACCAGGGTGCGCCACGCAGAATTTTAGCGCACATCCAGGGATTTACATGCACACAGACTTCCATGAATCGCTGTCCGTGGGTTTTGCTGCGATTTTCGCTCTTGCACTGCGATTTCGCATGCTTGCGCCGAAAATTTCAGTGCACATTAATTCCATGAATCGGCCTCTAAATGTCCAAGGAAAAACTCCAGAGGAAGCTCGAAAGTGGTAGAATAGAGCCCAAATGCAGATTTGGGGAACAGTGCTTTCACCAGATGGGTGGGAAAAAGGAGTGGTGATTTGCAGAGCCTGGTTGATCACTGGAGTCTACAAAGAAACTGTTGACATTGTGCAGAATGGCTGCAAGCCATTGTGGCCGAAACTTGCAAAACTATTGACATGGGTCGAAGACAGAGGAGGACCCTTGCAGATAGTGCTGCTAGAAAGCCCACAATTCTGCTTCAGGAATAATGGCACTAGAAAGATGGGAGAGACTAAGAACTTTGGATGAGTTTTTGACGCTCCAGGAATGGTGCAATCATTATTGGGCATGCAGATCCAAGGCATACATCAGACTGCCAAGAGACTGGGTAGGTATATGCATGGTGACCCCTAAAAGTGACCTGAATATTGACAGTTTCCCGAAAGTAGATGCTCACCTGAGGAAGAAGAGATCTGTGGAACTGATAACTCGGATGAAGAGAGAGAATTACTTCTCTGCTAAATCAGAAGAAGCCTTTCATGCAATCGCATATGAACACAGGCTGTTCAGCCTCACCTCATCAGTGTTCATGATGATCTTCATGCTGAGGATCCAAGTTGGAGTAAATACTAAATGGTTGCAGATAAACAGATGGGAGTTACTGCAGACAATCAACCCGACTATAAAAGGATTTAATGTGATCAAGGAAGAGTTAAGAGCCATCTGACTGATGACTCTCCAGAACAGATATGTCCTTGACATGGTCACAGCTATGGATGGAGGAGTTTGTGCAAAAATAGGAGACTCATGTTGCACATTTATACATTCTCACGATGAGGAGAATGGATCCCTAACAAAAGCCATAAGTATGCTGACAAACCTGCAGAACCAGATGATCAATGGAACTGATGAAGTTGATGATGACAGCTTGTTTGGATCACTTTTCTCGTGGGTCCCGCAATGGATGGCAGATGCATTCAAGTTCTTGGGAGCCCTGCTAATGATCATATTGTAGGATTTTGTGTTATCAAGATAATAATCTCTCAGTGCCAGAAGACTGCGAAAAAAGCCATAGGGATGAAGATCATGATTGATATCGAGCCAGGATGGAAGCCCAAAGACCTGACTGATGAAGAAATAAGAGACATTGTGAAGGCCAGCATTCACGCCCCAGAAGGAACAAAGTTTCTCTATCCCAGAAAGCACAGAAATTATGTGGGAAGATGGGTTTATTGCAGCCCAAATTGACAATGTCAATTGATGACTTGGAATAGGGACGAACGTGTAAGGACAGTAGGAAGCCCGAAAGGAATAATACAAATATGGACTTCTTCTTCAAACCATCATGTATAGACCCAGAAGATGAAGAAGGAATGAACCCAGGCGAAGGAGTGAAGATAAATACAGAAGAACCGAGTAAGATGAATCCAAAGATGGAGGGGAAAGTGGTCGATGAATCGCCCAGAGGGGGGAGTGTAGAGGAGGTCCCAAGTAAAGCCAGCACTCCAGTCGCCCATTTTGAAGTACCAAGAATGTTCACACCAAAATATGTGACGTATGACGAGCAGATAAACCAGCAGAGAGCCGCAGTAGGGCTCTGCCCAGTACCTATCAGAAGAGCAACACCTATTGAAGTACCGATACCCAGAAAACCATGGACAGTAAGGTATCCATTAAGAAAACCTAACCAGCAAATGAGACGAAATGAAGAACGCCTAAGTACTGTCCCGGAAGAAACCAAAAAAGTCTTAATGGAAGACGAATGGTGACGTCACAGGGAGCCGGACAGACTCACAGATAGAAGAAATGACAACCCGAAAATGACTCAAAGAGACAAAGCGACATGAATAAAGATACCTAAAGTGGAAGAACGATGTTGAAAAGCAAAGAAGTTCTTGTAAGCAAGATGAAGATATTCAACCAGTTTACACCTGTAAATATGCTTTGAACAGCAAGAAAGCTAAGAAAACAGTGCGGCTTGCTATGCTAAGTAGAAGAATAGTGCACCGCCAAGCGCCATTATGCATAAATCAACCTCAAACAAAACGAGAAGCGATGGCTGAATCGAAACTCGGCAGATGCAACTCGTGCCAGGAGAGCCAACATCATACCAATAGAAGGAACGAACAGTAGCTACATATAATTGAAATTTAAGAACAGAATATCCTGTCTCTGAAAGGTCAAGATAAGGAGGCGTAGGCAGGTGGCAAGCTAAATAAGAATCAAATACACAAATTCAGAGAAACTAGACAAATTTACAGTGCGGAAAGCACGTGACCAGCCGAACGAGAAGAAGCATGGGTTCACACCTACCCTTGGCATCCGCCCAGGCAAATATATCAGAACTTTTCCAGACAGAAGATGCAGTTTCGAACCAACCACAGCGAAATAATTGACAGACAGTTGCTGAAGCGGTGACTGATTGTAACCTTAATTGGAGAAAGGCCGGGTAACTAAGGGGCACCCCGCACCTGGACGACCGTTCTGCGTGCTGCTAAGCAAAGTGGAAGAATATGCATGGGGTTAGTGCCAACCCAATCACAACGGACCAAATAATCTAGGGTCCTATAGTTAGTAGAAACCAATGGCACGTCGTACTTTTAGTGACGTCTTCAGTAGTCATTTTTGAAGTTAGGTCTTAGATGTCCACCTGACAGTGTTTACCCAATCCCCTCACTCCGTTACCATATACAGATATAGTACCTATATTAAAGTTACCTTTTCCTAACCAATAGAATTGCATGTTAACTTTTGAGTGTTACACGTCAATTATGACGAGTTTTGAGTATAAAAGTTACAACTTGTGTGAAGTTCGTTAGAGTTGAAGCGAGAAGGACGATCGCATCACTGAGGTTTTCCATGACTCCCTGTTTTTTGTACTTGTCATTAAACAGACTCCCTTTGCCAAACCATTGAGTTGTCCTTATTGATTGGTGTTGGAGTAATAAATCTGCACCCCATCCATCTCAAGGGTGCAGCTATCTCATCTGAAAGTACTTTGTTGCAAACCTCGGCTCTTTGGGCCGGCCGGGGGTCGCCGGAGTACAGGCCTCTACCATCATCCACCCACACACCAGGGACAACAACCAGCTGAATATCAAGTAAGAGGAACAACACCCAGCATGCTTCCGGTATCATCCATGTCCACACCAACGATGAGGACCAGCTTGATATTAAGGAGAGAAAGAAACAACACGTTAGCCCAGAATGCTTCTGGCATCATCAAACCTCACATTGGAGACATGCGCCTGTGCAATCTCACGGAGGAAGAATAGCACCATGCATGCCTCCGGCATCATCTGTGTCCACACCATGGACATGCACCTGTGTGATATCAATGTAGGAGACTATTAGGGGAGAGTTGTGTTTGCCAATGTAAGGACACATTTCAAAGTAACTTAAAGCGAGATCATTTAAAACAAAACATTTTCGAACTGTAATATCCTGTGTCCACTACACTGAATTCTACACTACGCAGGTTGCAACCTTGGCCTGCCTCTAAGGATGCAGCTGAGGCTTCAAACACTGTCCATGGAGAGTGGTCTGGCTATAGGTATTTTGAGAAGAGCTTGGGTAATGCTTCTGAGCCAAATCCTTAAGGAGACACAGTCTCTAATGCACATGTGCACCATCTGGACCTATTTTCAGAGGCCCTGCTCTGGGACATGGCTGGAAAACAAGAACATGCCTTGACAGGTTGACCGTCTGTTTTCTGAAAGACCAGACAACGCAACAAAAAAGTATGTAATTCTACAGACTGCTGCTATGGGAGAGAAGAGATACCTTTTGGGATCAACTATTAGCTGAAGACTCCTACAAATAGACGCTCCTGCCATCGGGAACAGCAACAACAGCTTCACTTCAAACTGGCCCGGCATCTTGAACCCTTGATGAGCACTGCCTTGGGTACACTAGAATGAGCAAACTGAAGTTGGTGACCACCTTGGTGATTGGTAGTAAACTGAGGTCTTCTTTGCGGCATACATGTATCTTCCTGCAACAACAAGAATTAAGAATGTTCCCCTTATATTTCCCGTCACAAGTTTGTCAATTCTTCATATGATTCTGTTATTGATCCAGTGCTTTAACTCTCTGAGGTTCCCTGTTGTTGGTGACAGTGTCCAGGATCATGGGTGTGCATTAATGACTCCGTTTACAGATGGATATTACCGAGAAGGGGACTTCATCATTGGGGGTCTCATCGCTCTTAATACTAAGATGCACACACCTGTGGAACAATATCAATGGAGGCCAAAACATGAGAAATGTTCTATGTGAGTACAATGCTGATGACTTCTCTTATCATCATCTAAAATATTCTGACTGTGACTGAACACAATCCATTTCAATGAGACTGATCTTTACCCCAAATGTAAGAAAAACTGTGTCTCTCTTCTATCTTTTTTAGATAACCTTGCAGTCACTTTGTCTGTCCTCTGCCCCCTGCCTACACTTTCCATAAGAATTTCTAGGTTAATTCAATCAGCATTACTGTGTTAATACAGCCCGCGACGTCATTAACACGTAATGTCATCTGATGGATTATCCCTTTGAGGATAATACCCGTTTTAACAGATAAAAGGATGTCGATCTAAATGTATTCCTGTTTCCCTCTTTCCATAGCAATATGTTGTAACCACTCTTCTCCTTGTCTGGCTCACATGGCAGCAATAATGCCTTTGTCTAACAATGCATGCACTGTGATAATAGACTTGCTCACTTCACATTCAATTCTGCATTTCTCATATTATGACAGTTTAACCCTCTCTGCTTAACTGTTTCCTAGGTTCTGGGCTTTAATAAGGTGAGGCACTTTTACAGTATTTTTAAAGCAATGAACTTCCCCAGCATAGCAGAGCAGTTTGTAATGTGTTAATATGCTAGTAGCATCAAATGCTTTTCCCAGTATTATTTTTTGTATCTATATATTAGAGTGGCCATACTCCTAAAATGCTGCATATTCATGCAATACAGTCCCCCCATGAGTTCAGGGCCATCTTAAGCTTTTTTGGGGCCCTGGGCATGAACATATTTGCGGCCCCCTTCAATCAAACCAGAGGAATTAAGTGATCAAGTATATCTAGTGGCACCCTCCCCCCCACCGTGAGTAAAACCCATAGGTAGACATGCCGCCTCGCAGCATTCAAAATAAGCATGTTTACTCCCTTTAAGTCCCCTTACCCTCTTCATTCCTGCTCTAATCAGATTGATAAACAAGTAGCATTTGAAGGCCAACATTAGCAATCTACGAAGAGGTTACTTCTGTTCTAGTATAGAAACAGGATACTTTTTATCAATAGCATCCGGGAAGTTATGCAGCCTATAGTATTAATGCAGGACTGTATGTAAACGGTACAGGTAACCCAGAATAGGCAGGGATCTCACATTAGCTGTCTCAGAGAATGCAAAAGTGCTCAAGCATGGATAGAGGAGACACATTGTAAGGAAGGAGAAAGCTACACATACCACAGCATGGATAGTGGAGACAGATTAGAAGCTACCAGGAAGGTGCCTCTATCCAGACAGACTGAGATTAGAAGTGGGACATGGTTTTCAAATAGCGTTGCCATTAGAGCTCAGGGGAACAAGTGCCTGTGGTGTGCAGTATATCAATGCTCACTATTATAGTGGAAGCAACCCTATAGCCAGTGAAACCATGAGTGAGGCGTTTATGAAGATTATGCCCTGAGAAGGAAATCACACTGAGGGGCTGACCATTTTGAAAGGTTTAGGGACTGGCAACACAGAGAGGTTAGGCAATACAAGATTAAATGAGATGCCCAGGATCACATACTGCTTAAGGGGTGAAGCTGGGATTTGTGCCAACTCTGCAATTTCTGCATTTGAATACTTTCTTTTCCAGCTCTTACCATGTACTCAAACAATCTCATTTTATAAAACTGACTTGCAAAGTGCACAAATCACATTTCCAAACCTGACAATTTTTAAAACCAAAAAATTACAGAAGGGTGTTACGCAAAATGGGAATGATTCTAGCTGCATTCTCTCCATCATCAAGGGAAGTATATAAGTACCAGCATACCAATCAATGTGATTTAACAGATTTAGGGCCTCATTCCGAGTAGGGCGGTAAGGGATCCCAGGCACCGTTAAGGAGACCGGTGCGGGCAATCCCTTACCGCCCTACTACAAGGTCCCCTAGCGGGTCCTGCTATGGGTGCCTGGTTTTACCAGGCGCCCTTAGCGGGAACCGTTAAGGGACCAGAGAGCTAATAACGGTACCGCAAATAGTGGCACCGTTATTAGCTACTTCCCCATACCGATTGAGCCCTATGGGGGCTGAAATGGGAATGGGGATTGGTTTTTTCAATGGGGACTTACCGGTCCCTCAGGGTTGGAATGGGCTGGTAAGTCGCCATTGAACCAAACCGGAGTCGGTACCGGTATGGGGGGCAGCCATGGACCTAAATGCTCCATGGCTACCTCCATACTCAGAATGAGGCTCTTAATCTAGGTATGTCCTTTGTACTTTTAAGCTTTAAATACTTCCAAAACAATGGCTTGTGAAATTGTCATTCATAAACGTGCAGAAAAACCTTTGACTTTTAAACAAAAAGCAAAAAGTTGTTTGTGTCAAACGAACAGACCTTAAAATATGCCTGCACCATCTGGTCTGCTCTCTCCTGTCTACCACCCCTTCCACTCAAATGGCCTACATAAGAAGAAAGATCAAGTAATGAGCTAAACGATGCCACCAGCATGCAAGAAGGCAAACCTCACAGAAGACAGCACAGTAATGCAAGATATATATGATTTGACCAGGATCACTGTATTGTCTGCTGGCAAAGCCAGGATACAAGTATGAACACTTTGGTTCCACAGTCTTTTATTCACCTTTTGGACTAATAGTTTATGCTCATCTTTGGAGGGGATTGCCTAGGTTTTACAGCTCCCCATCCGAACAAACCAATTTCTAGACCTTCACCATACGAATGACATGTTACTTTTTATAGCAACCCCTGTCTGGTGCAGGAGCATTGCGGATAATAGCACTTCTTATGTTGCAAAACCAAGTACATATGCAGGTAGGTTTATAAACTTCAGACATAGGAAAGGTTCAGCCAGCCCTGCTGGAATATGCTCTTCTAATCTTTCATATGAATACACATCTCTGCAATGCGTGCTTAACACACTGAGCTAACCTCTGAACCATTGTGGCACTCAATTTATCAATATGGATTTCAACTTTGGCTATTGAACATGATCAACATAATTCCCACAAGAAGGAAAGAATGCTACAGAAGTTGTGCCGTACGGAACACACAAACTATGTATTCCACAGTGAACACAGAAAGCATTACATGATTAATTGATCAAGGCAGAATGCACTTGTCAAAACAGACAGACAATAGGGTAAGTGGCTCAGCAGCATGCCATAAAATCTCCTGGCGTGTGCTATTTAAGTCTGGTGAACAATGGAATCTTACTTTAGATCCGGCAGCCTTGTCGGGGCCCCCTCCAAGTGCCCCTTTTGCCCTCCCATAAAGACGTCTCTGCATGAGTTTCTCACCTATATCATGGTACACCTAGCATCATTTGACCCTTTGGCATGACAGTGCTATGCTATGTCGTGTTGTGATATGGACTGTACCCCTTATAAGCAGTATGTGTAATGATATGTTATTTGTCATTGTGTGGACCTATCCCTTATATGCAGTGTGTTAAATGATGCGTTATATTGTGAAATTAAATGCACCCTTTCTCACAGTGTGTGAGATCCTGTGTCATATTGTGATAGACTCCATCCCTTATATGCAGGGTGTGACATGCTGTGCCAAATCATGTAAAGGACCCTGCACCCCTTATATGCAGTGTTTGAACTGCCATGCCATATTGTGAGATGGACCACATCCATTATATGAAGTGTGTGAGATGCTGTGTCATATCAGGAGATTGACTGTGCACCCCTTATGTGTATGGTGTGAGAAGCTAGTGATATTGTGGTATGGAATGCCCACTTTCATCCTTTCTGTAAGATGCTGCTCCTTCCTGCGACATGACCTTTATGTTGCATGGGATACTGCATAGTTCTGTGATATAAAAGTAACCTACATGAAAATATGGATATCATGTGCCATATTGTACAATGGAATAGGCCCCTTTGATGGAGGTATGATATTCAGACTTAGACTGTACAATAGAATTGAAATGATGCAGCGTAACACAGCGATTCCGGCGAGGAGTCTATTGATATGTGGTTAACCCTACTGGCTCTCCTCTCCAACTGCTCCTCTCTCATCACCAGGAACCTGGAACATGGAGAAGTTCCGATTTTCCAGGTTCCATGAGAATGCCACACATCTCCCTCACAGGATAAACAAGCATAATATTCAACGGGGGAGTAGTAACTTTATAACTTAAATTGTAACTTTATAACTAGAATAGAAATCACACAATTACAACATAACAAAGGTATGAACGGATTAACAATTTAATAAAGTGGTTGATGACTTCTTACAACCGCAACTGGCAAGTGTTGAGAAGAACAGGATTTGCCCGTCACACTAGCTTAAGTATTATGATATTGGATTATCTACTCTAAACCTACAGGTGGAAAAATAATTGTTCTTAGTTTACATATTCACTCGGATAGGTAAGTCTCAAGCTCTCGCTTCTGGGTCTTTTTGTCATGGAGTTGTTTAAGTAGCGTTCCTCTAAACAAGTGTGTGTATTCTTTTTGCCTGTCATTGTTACTCTTGCTCTTGCCTACCTCCTTAACCTGTAGTCATCCCTCATGGTGCTCAAACCATCTGCACATCCTCTAACTGTGGTGGGACATTTGCTCTTACACACCCTATTCATGTTTCACACCCTTCCATCCGAGGTTTTAAATGCTCCATGTAGTACCTGTGTTACTTTCATAGGTTCAGACCAACTCAAACCCTGACTTTGTAAACCATGAGGTAGTTTGATACATACCCACTCACCTACCCATCTTTTGCTGCCTTGTGTTTATCATATGCCATTTTGTTCCTTTCCTGCCGTTCTCTAATACGCTCATGAACAATGTCTAATTGCACCTTACTAAAACTGTCCCTATACCAACAGGACATACCCATGCATTAGGCTTTCTACCACTAAGCATCTCAAATGGAGAGTCTCTTATAGTAGAATGAGGTGTATATCTGTAGGCTACTACTGTGCCATTGACTGCCTTCTTCCAATTATTTCTCTCTGATATTGCACCTTGAATGTTTTGCTTGATTACACGATTGAATCTTTCACCCAGCCCATTCACCTCAGGGTGGTAAATCAAAATGGTACAATGGTCTATGCCATTTTCCTTTTGAAACAATCCCATCTCTTTGGAGACCAACTGGATACTGTTGTCCATCAATAAAATGGTGGGATATTTCTCCCTTTTAAATGTTGTTTCTAGAAATTGAATAATGTCTTTTATGCAAATATTCTGTACCTAACATACTTCTACTCATCTGAACAGAAGATCACTGAAGTCCATGCAATGTGCTTGAGTACCTTGACTCCTTACAGGACCCACAATGTCAGATCCCACCCTTTCACACGGTATTGTAGGAATTGTCATAACCATCATAGGATTTGTCCTGCTAAAACATTCTTTCGCTGACTACTCACATGTATCACATTCTCTAATCAACCTCTCAACTTGTATGTCCATATCTGGCCAGCAATAATCCTGCCTAACCAATTGTTTTGTTTTTGACATCCCTTGGTGTCCTTCATGTTAACTTATTTATTTATTTAATTTATATACAGGAGAAACAATGCTCTTTTGATCATAAATGACTGTACAATAGTTAAGAAATCAGATTTGATGGGAATCAGTGAGCTTCTTAAATTTGCGTTTGAGGGACATTTTCACCTGGTTTTGGAGGGGAGTAAATGGCACAGTCACCGGGGACAGTACATAAGTGGACATACATGGATTAAGGACAATGAACATTGGACATTTTTAAGTACAGGTAGGCGGTACATCCATCTGTGTTCGGGTTGTGACCATGATGGATGAAGTGCAATAGTGGAGGCAGAGGAAGTGAGGGACAGAGGCATGTTAGAGGCGAGGGAATTTTTTTAGCTAGAAGGCGGTTGAGAGGTAGTTTAAGAGGGTACAGCAGTGAGGAGGTAGGCTTTTAGTTTATTTTTGAACAAATCTGTGTGGACTGTTTCTTGGATGTCCGGTCGAAGATAATTCAATGCCAGTGGAGTAAGAAATGAGAAAGAGTGCAAGCGGGAGGAAGCACTGGGAGGACGAGAAGCCACAAGGGTAGTCAAGGGGGCATAGCAAAGATTACGGGAAGGCTTGTAGAGTTGGATAAAGGAGGATAGATACAGTGGTGCCTTACCATGGATAGATTTGTGAACCAGGAGAAGACATTTAAATCTGACCCTGAGGAAGTGGGGAAGTGCTACTCCCAATCATGTGCTACTCACCTGGCCACCAATAATCCTGCCTAACCAATTGTTTTATTTTTGACATCCCTTTGTGTCATGTGCTACTGTCAATATTTGTTCTCTTACACCCTCTGGTAGGATGATCTGCTCACCCCTCTGAACAAATCCCCTGTCTACATGCAGCTCATTGCGTACAATTTTTATCGCTTCACTTGAAAAGTATTGACATACATTCTTATCCATCCTACCACTCTCTAATACTTCTTTTAATTTTTTTAACATTTCATCCGAATTCACGACTTTGTCCCATTCTTCTTTGGATATAACTTGTTGCCCATCATCATCATCTTCCTGATCATCTATCGGGTTTGTCATTCTTGACAATCGGCTGCTTTATTTTTAATTCCAGTTCCAAGTGTGTTCTTATAATATCGTAACCCATTTCCCTATTCAGAACAAGACCTTGTCTAACCCTTTTTGTGTTAATATCTCCTTCAGGGGTTTGTGATCGAAGTGAAGCACAAAACAGGTTCCCCAAAGAAATGGTCAGAGTAATTGACCTCCGATTCTCTTAGAACTCTAGATGTGAAGGCTATTGTATGTTCACTTTTAGCTCCTCTCTGCCAAAGTACTGCATGTACCCCTTACCTAGTGGCATCTGTAGTTGTATTATATTGTATTGTATTTGGTTATTTATATAGCACTCTTTCCCCATTTGTATGGCCTCAATGCGCTTTGTGGCTGGAACGCCCTCAGTGACCGTAGTCAATGTGTTTGATGTTCTAAGTGTTTAGATTAAGAGATGCTTGTGTGCATTTTCCCCAGCTTGGGGTTTAGGTGGCTGGCTAGGCTCCATTAAGCAGCCCAAAGGTCAGGCATGTGCCTGGGCACTTTTGGTGGTTTAGGATAGAGTGCTATTGTTGAAGATTCAATGTGTGCCCAGCTATACTAAATTTTCTTTAGTTGGTAGTCACTGTATGCTAGTGGCAGAGATGTTGAGGTACGTCACGGGTTTCAGTGTGGACGGCTATGTGCCCTGCTAGACCGGAATGACATAGCCAGAGCTGCATTCTCTTGTTTAGTTTAGTTTAGTTTATTATTTGTATAGAGCCTCCAAGGCCTGGGGCATCCAGGCGCTTGGCATGGTTACAGCGTAGCCAATTTATTACAAGCATGGTCAGTAGGTAAACAATACAGGTAGTCTAGACATTATAAAGCAGTTACAGGTAATGTATATAATATGACATAATTTACAAGAATTGCGATTGTACTGGTAGTGCAGGCAGTAAAAACATTTGTGAAGTAATAATTGGCGTTTTAGGCTTCTTTGCCCAGTAGCCAAGTTTTGGCACTGTGTCTGAATCGGTGAAAGGATGGTTCCGATCTAAGATCGACTGGTACTGAGTTCCAGAGTTTAGCAGCAAGCACAGGGACGCCTGTCAGTGAAGTCGAGGGGCAGGTGTAGAGAGAAGCGGCCAATCTGAGGCCGGGGCTGCTGCTGGGAGGTAGATGTGGCTTGGAAGTAAACAGGAAGCGCAGCCATTGACCACGCTGGTCGTAATGGCGGCTCAGGGCAAGATCGAACGAAAATCAGGGTTATGGCTCCGTTTTTTCATGGGCCCAAAATTATAGTACTACTGAGCATGCAGCTAGAATTGTGGTGGCAAAATCAGGAGAATAACGATGTGTGCCCCACCTTGGTCATTGAAGGTGTGGAGGCAACGGATGCTCCTCTTTCCTGTTGAATGCTGATGGAAGGGGAGAGAAGGCTCCTGCCCTCTCCTCCCGGCGCAGCGTCGGTTGTGAAGCTGGTTCAGCCGCAGACAGGCCCTTTGGCTTGCCCATCGGCTTACGCCTGTCAATGAAGTCGAGGGGCGGGTGTAGAGAGAAGCGATCAATGCGAGGCTGGGGCTGCTGCTGGGAGGTAGCTGCAGATTAGAAGTAAACAGGAAGTGCAGCCATTGACCACGCTGGTCGTAATGGCAGCTCAGGGCAAAATCGAACGAAAATCAGGGTTATGGGCTCTGTATTTTCATAGGCCCAAAATGAGGTGCTACTGAGCATGTAGCTGGAATTGTGGTGACAAAATCAGGAGAATAAAGATTTGTGCCCCACCTTGGTTATTGCAGGTGTGGAGGCAACAGATGGCTCCTCTTTCCTCACGAATGCTGATGGAAGGGGAGAGAAGGCTCCTGCCCTCTCCTCCCGGCACAGCGTCGGTTGTGAAGCTGGTTCAGCCGCAGACAGGCCCTTTGGCTTGCCCTTTGGCTTACGCCTGTCAGTGAAGTCGAGGGGCGGGTGTAGAGAGAAGCAGCCAATCCGAGGCTGGGGCTGCTGCTGGGAGGTAGCTGCAGCTTAGAAGTAAACAGGAAGCACAGCCATTGACCATGCTGGTCGTAATGGCGGCTCAGGGCACGATCGAACGAAAATCAGGGTTATGGGCTCCGTATTTTCATGGGCCCAAAATGATAGTGCTACTGAGCATGTAGCTGGAATTGTGGTGGCAAAATCAGGAGAATAAAGATTTGTGCCCCACCTTGGTGATTGCAGGTGTGGAGGCAACGGATGGCTCCTCTTTCCTCACGAATGCTGATGGAAGGGGAGAGAAGGCTCCTGCCCTCTCCTCCCGGTGCCGGTTGTGAAGCTGGTTCAGCCGCAGACAGGCCCTTTGGCTTGCCATTCGGCTTACGCCTGTCGGTGAAGTCGAGGGGCGGGTGTAGAGAGAAGCGGCCAATCCGGGG
The DNA here is from genome assembly GCF_040938575.1 of Ambystoma mexicanum. Taxonomy (NCBI): domain Eukaryota; kingdom Metazoa; phylum Chordata; class Amphibia; order Caudata; family Ambystomatidae; genus Ambystoma; species Ambystoma mexicanum. The sequence goes on along the minus strand of NC_090927.1, from coordinate 79,723,179 downwards.
CCGGGGCTGCTGCTGGGAGGTAGCTGCAGCTTAGAAGTAAACAGGAAGCGCAGCCATTGACCACGCTGGTCGCAATGGTGGCTCAGGGCAAGATCGAACGAAAATCAGGGTTATGGGCCCCGTATTTTCATGGGCCCAAAATTATAGTACTACTGAGCATGTAGCTGGAATTGTGGTGGCAAAATCAGGAGAATAAAGATTTGTGCCCCCACCTTGGTATTTGCAGGTGTGGAGGCAACGGATGGCTCCTCTTTCCTCATGAATGCTGATGGAAGGGGAGAGAAGGCTCCTGCCCTCTCCTCCCGGCGCGGCGTCGGTTGTGCATTGTGCATGGATGTTTGGCCGTGCCTTTGGCCTGTGTATACAGAGGTGGTGTAAGGTATACGTACAGTACGCTGTAATGTAGGTCGGCTGCAGCGTTCTTTTTTCTTTGTCCACTGTGGACGGCATGGTCTCATTGTTCGTGGTCTCTCTGGAGAGAAGGTCTGAGCAGCGAGGGCGAGAGAGGTATATTGCGGTGTGCCTCAGCAAATGCTGCCAGCTTATCTGGTGTATTTATCGGGTAGGAGTGTTGTGCATGGGGCGATAGTTTGTCAAGGTCAGCCGATGCGAGCGCTGCTGTTATCCGTGCTGTAATAGGATGAGGAGTAAGGTTTGTTGCGGTGTGCCTCCGCAAATTTTGCTGGCTTCCCTGTGGTGTGTATCGGGTCAGAGTGCTGTTGTGCGCATGGGGGCGTTGGTTTGTCAAGGTGAGCGACGCTGCCGGCATCTGCGCTATAGTTGGTGTATAGGGATGTTGGGTTCAGCAATGTAGTTTAGAGAGGGGGAGGGGTTCAAGAGGACATTGGGAAAAGCCAGGTTTTGAGGGCCTTTCAGAATTTCAGGTGGTTCTTCTTTCTGGAGGGATTGTAGTTATTTATTGCTGGTGTTTTATTTGATGCACACTCGACTCTCATTTTTGCATTCTGCATTGCACACAAAGTTTTCAACTTTCTTGACTAATTTCCTCGTATTTTAAGTTCCACTGGCAAATCTAGGAATGAATTCGGCGTAGTATTTCACCATCCCAAAAAATGATGATAACTGCTCTTTCTTTTGTGGACTGTGAAAACTATTAATACTGTTGAGGAGTTCAATTCCGGGTTTCACACCATATTTTGAATTTTAAAGTCCTAAATGTTGCATTGTTTTCCTTGTGGAGTTTGCACTTTTCTTTGCTCAATGTCATACCTGCTGCCCTCAGAACATTCAATGGTTTCAGCTGCCTGCTATTGTGTTCTTCTAAATTCCTACCACATATTAGCACATCATCTTGGCAACAGATAATCCCTTGTTCGTTATGGAAAAGCTGATACATGATCCGCTGGAACACAGCTGCTGCCTATACTAAACCAAAGGTCATACGCAAACCTTGGAATAATCCTTCTGGAGTTATGAATGCAGTGACATTTTTTGAAGAGGGGTGTTGCTTGATTCAATGGTACATCGATTTTAGGTCTAACGTGGAGAACCTCAGCCTCTCCTATTGTGTCCAACATTTCCGTGATGTTAGGTAGAGTGTTCCTACCTGGCACAATGTTCACAAACCACAACTCAATGCATAGTACAGGTTGTGGATGGTGTAGCTCCCTTGAGCTCCTTTATAGCCTTCTTGCAAAACACCCTTGGTGTGCACGACTACTCAGTGGGGATGTCAGCACTGAATTAGGCATACGCCGCAAGTGAAAAGATGCAGCTTAACACAGTGGTTCCGGTGAGGAGTTTATTGATACATGGCTGACCTCACTGGCTCTCTTCTCACTCTGCTCTTCTCTCTCTTGTCACGTGGAACATGGAGAAGTTCTGATGGTCCGGGCTCCATGAGAACGCCACATGGCTCTCTCTGCTTTCCACATGGCTTTTGGTGGCTGCTCTACTTTTCTCAATTCAGACCTTTTTACAGCTCTTTTACACATTTATTTGTATGTTCGACTTCTTTAGCAACTCAAAGCACTTCTTCCAGAGAGGGATTTAAATAGACCCATAATGCTTCTCTCACTTTGCTATCATGGCACTCCAGCATAAACTGATCATGAAGACGTCCCACAAGGTTGTTTCCTGAAATAACGTGACTTCCTTAGGCTTGTAGGTAAGTTCCAGTTACTTTATCATGTATACTCAAGTTGCATTTGGTAAGTACAGTAGGAACAGATACTAGGAACAGACACTGGCTCCCATCACCCAGGCAGGGGCTCTCCAACTGCCTGTGCTTAGAACCCTCATAACAAGCATTCCCTCAGTCACACCATAACATTCCATCTTACATCACTTGCTTCTACATCCACCACCACACACAATACAACACATCTCCCTTTCTTCCAGATATCATCACATACAAAGCACATGATAACACATCTCCCTTCTTCACATACCACATACACTCGTCACATACTCACGGGTAATCACACACTACCAACACACACACACACATCACACAGTGTGTCTTATGTAATGAGAGGCGCATCTCTGGATAAGTAACACGGGAGGTGCCCCACATTCAACTCTGAATCCGATATACAGAAGTCATCCCCCCTTTCTACTCTTGCTAATATTATAGAACAGTAACTCTTATATGGTGGAAGACGCACCCCCTTTCTACTATGTCTGGATTGGACCCCGCCACCGATATGCAATTTTCACAGAGTGCAAACACACCCCTATCTATCCTATCTACCCAGGTTGGTGCAACAATGCACAACCACTAAATTTGTACGGTGTCCCGTACTCTGGCTGACACATACAATTGTCACAACCACACTCACTAGGCGGGCGGCATAAATCCCCCCTATGTACTGTGGTTGCCATCATTTATGATGCAACCACTCTCACGCAGCGGAAGTCACACACCCCCCCCCCCTATCCCTACAACCACACTTCACCATCTAGCATGTCGGTACTAGACATGGAAATATTAAATATATATCTAACAATTTTCCATCCATGTTAAATATTAAGCTCTACACATCGTGGCACATACATTTGATTTTCATTGCTAAGAGTCCATGGTTGTAAACAGTTATGTCTAAAACAATGCATAACCCTCTACTTACACATGTCACATGACACTTTTCTTTTGTAATTAATCCATTTGATCTTGCCACATTCTGAAGGCCTAAAAGTCCACAGCTAAAATAGCTCTAACCTGAAATTCCTCAAAGCGGTTATTCTAAAAATCTATGGTAATCCAGGTGTGGTTAAATGCTATCACACTCACACCTGCTATCACAATCAAACCTACTGCCATCAACAAACATTTCAAACCATTGCCTCATCAACGTAGTAGCTGCACCTTTCCCCTTCTAAACTGTGGACATACACCACACACGCCACACCAAATGTGCCCATTAACATTCCACATTGGCATGCAACATTACTTGCTTTTTCTTTTTTTATAACCAGCAAGTAATATTGCACGAGGTGCTTGTATCTCCTTATCCTTTTGACAAGCTGCTGCCGCTCTTAAAAACACCAGAAATAAAAGGATATAATCAGGAATATCTCAGCATCTTGTCCTTCTTTCTCCTCCACCCTTCTCCCGGTCCCTTGCAGCCGGCAATGCAGATGCACTACACAGTTCCTTATTCTGCTCGCCTCCTCTTGTTCCTAATGCGCCGCGCCAGTAGACGCTCCTCCAAACTTTCCAGCGGTTTCCGCCTCCTCTGGAGTTGCGCATTTCAGAGCATATAACTTCCTGGCCCGCCAACACTGCTCACTTGTGCTTCCACCACATGTTACCCAGCTAGGCATGTCATGGCCGCATTTCATCCAGATGGGATAAACGCTGCACCTGCATCCTCTGTCCCTCAAAGATCCAGGTTCCCCTTCGGTGCTTTGCATAGCAAAAGTCATGCGTGGCCAACAAAGACATCCTCTCTTGCCCTCCTGAGTGGGACCTCTCCTTCTTCCTGTGAGTGAACTTCACAGCGGGCCACGTCCCTCACGCGTAGGAGAGGTCTTTACTCCGACACACCAGAAATTTTTCTACGCAGACGTTTCTCCCCGCCCACTCTTCTCCACATCACACAGGACAATGCTGTCGCTGCATTGCATATTAACAAGGGGGGTCCTGGGAGTCCCTCTGCCAGACATTAGTCCTGGTTACGAGAGACTTACCCAGAGTCTTTAGCTCACTATCTTTCACAGAAAAGAAATATCCCAAACATATCAGTTTTTGTCCGGCCCTGGGGCAGTCCAGCACCAAAAAGCTAGGCAATTCTCCTCTGAACAAGAGTACCAAACAGAAACCCCAGACACATGTTTCAGTCTGGTTGGACCTCATCAGTAGGGTGGATCTGTGCCTCTCTAAGAATAGTGAGCAAGGGGTCCACGTCTGGATTCACCTAGTAACTTAGGGTGAGACCCAAAGTTACTTAAATATGCAAATTAACAAGGGGGTTCCTGGGAGTCCCTCTGCCAGACATTAGTCCTGGTTACGAGAGACTTACCCAGAGTCTTTAGCTCACTATCTTTCACATCCACCACCAAGCACAATACAACAGGAAGTAGCTAATCCTCTCAGTGCAGTAATGTATCGTTCAACTAATTCTCCGTGCTCTTGCACTCTTTTCCAAAAGTGGTATTGTTCTAAAAATATATACATTTTCTTGTGGTAGTGTTTGTCTTGCATTTGTGTGCATTCCTCGTACTCTGTCAACCCTTGTTATTCCTCTTGATTTGAACTAGGTAGATTTGTTAACTGTTCTTGGCCATAGTGTCCTAGACAGTCTATTAGTAGAGGTCTTTTATGTTCCCTTGAATAATTGGACCATGTACTGCCTGCACATAATGATCAAGGCGTGTTTTCCATCACTTCCAAGGCATTTGAGGATCTTCTTGTGTGTGTGTAGGAAATGTTTGAAGGTGGTACTCCTTGCATTGGGAGACAAAGTGTGGCCTTGTTTGTAATTTAGGCAAAACCTAGTTTCCTTTTAGATGGGCCTTGATTGTGTGAATGTCTTTGTACACTGGTGCCTTTTGATTTCCATTATATCAGCTTGGGCTGTGTTCCTGCTTATTATCCTTTACTGCATCCTCTTCTATTATTATTATTATTTTTGTAAATTAGGTAATATTTTGTTACAGTTCCATCTCCTTGTTCTCTTCTCTTTCTTGTTTTCTTGTTGTTGAGGAGAAAACGTTTGATGACAGGTGGCCGGTGCAGACACTGCTTCTATCATCTGCGTAGAGTTTGCCACAGTGAACACGTTGCTAGGCAACGTGAGTGAACCTGTTACTTGTTAGGGGACATCAATGAGAGTGTAGGGTCCTTTCTTTTAAGACACAAGCACTGGCATAAGCAACGTGTTGGCATATGGCACACCAAGGATGTAGGCCAAGAAACACATTGACCCTGGGGAAAACTTCACAATTATGTGTCCAAACTGCTTCTAATTTCTAATGTGTCCGAATTGCCAACCTTGCGCGGACGGAACAGACATACAGCGGGTGGTGGGCAGTGCAGCTCTCTTGAGCTCCTTTCCAGCCGCTGGACTGCTTGCACAGCATGCGTGGGGTGCACAGCACTCTATTAGGCACTCGCCGCCAGTGAAATGATGCAGCGTAACACAGCGATTCAGGTGAAGAGTTCATTGATATATGGTTGACCACATCGGCTCGCCTCTCCCACTGCTCTTCTCTCTCTCGTCACCTGGAATCAGGAACATGGAGAGGTTCTGATGTTCCGCGTTCCATGAGAATGCCACAAGTATAGACTGCTGTCACACTCTCCAATAAATATTGTGCCAAGTCAATGTCTGCTTGTTATCATTTGATTGGGAAACTGTTCCATATGGTAGCTCTCTGTGAGCTTATTACATGGAGTGTATGGGGTACTGTTCCTTATAGGGAGGCAGGATGGATCCTTTACATGAAATGTAATAAATACAATGCCATACCAGGAATGTGACACGGATCACTTACATGGAGTGTATGAGATACTGCGCCATGCTTTGAGATGGGCTAGGTCCTTATATGGAGTGTACAAGACACTGTGGTATTCTGAAACATGGCATGGATTCTTTTCATGGAGTGTATGAGACACTGTGACCTTCCTCTCAATGGCATTTATTCCTTACAAGGAACGTATGAATGTGCACGAGTGTACTGAACATTCCATGAGATGGAATGTATCCCGTCCATGGAATGTGTAAGAATGTAGGTGATATTCTGTGAGATGACATGATCCCTTACCTGGAATGTATGAGATACTGAGTGATGCTGATGTGTCCTAGACTCTGTACCATTTTGTGAGATTGGCCCTCTTGCATGGAGAGTATTAGAAACTGTGGGGTGGAACATATGCCTTAGAAGGGGGGGTATGGAATGCTGCACTATTTTCTGTCTCTTGTGCCATTTTCTGTGATGGCATGGGGCCCTCACATGGAATGTGTGAAGTACTCTGCAATTCAATGAGACAGGAAGGAGGCCTTATGGGACATGAGATACTGTAGCATTCTGTGAGATGGGATAGGTCCCTTATGGGATTCTATGCTGTGACATTATGTTAAATCGGATGGGTGACTTACATGGACTAGATGAGGTACTGTAACATTCTGTTAGATGGGATGGGTATCTTATTAATATTATCCTATAGTGTGACATTCTGTTAGATGGGGTGGGTACCTTACATGCATGTTATTCTATACTATAACATTCTGTTAGATGGGAAGGGTACCTTACATGAATGTTATTCTATAGTGTGACATTCTGTCAGATGGGACGGGTACCTTACATGAATGGGATTCTATACTGTGACATTCTGTTAGATGGGATGAGAACCTTACATAAATGGGATTCTATTCTGTAACATTCTGTTAGATGGCATGAGTGACTTACATGGAATAGATGAGGTACGGTAACATGCTGTGAGATGGGATGGGTACCTGAATGGAATTCTATACTGTGACATTATGTTAGATGGCATGGGTGACTTACATGGAATAGATGAGGTACGGTAACATGCTGTGAGATGGGATGGGTTTTTTACATGAATGTTATCCAATATTGTTACATTCTGTTAGATGGGATGGGTGACTTACATGGAATTGGCAAGGTACTGTAGCATTCTGTGAGATGGGGTAGGTCCCTTACATGAATGGGATTCGATACTGTAGCATTCTGTTAGATGGGATGGGTAAATTACTTGGAATAGATGAGGTACGGTAACATTCAGTGAGATGGGATGTGTCCCTTCCATGGATGGAATTCTATACTGTGACATTCTGTTAGATGGGTTGGGTACCTTACACAAATGGTATTCTGTACTGTGACATTCTGTTAGATGGGATGGGTAACTGACATGCAATAGATGAGATACGATACCAACATTAAAATGTCAGAAACCTTCACATTTTTAGTATTCTCACAGCCTGTATTCCCCTTTATGTTTAGGGTGTTACTTTTGTATATCAACATTTCAATTTATTAACTACACCCCCGCTCTCTTTCATCTTGTCAAAATGGGGTTTTCGGTACCCTCACTTGACATTATGCAAATCTCCTCCATATTTGTATGGGCTGCATGGTAAGAAACAGCAATCCCCATCCCCTGTGCAATCAACATAAGTTTCAATGCACTTCTTTGCGTCATTCAGGCATTCAAAATCTGATCCAGGTGGATCAATTGGTCATTCTAGTCTAACCATGCTAGGGAGATGCTCGCCAGTCCATTGTTCTGTTTGCGTGTGAACATTTTGCAAAAGCGGAATGTCATTGACAGGTTTGAGTGTAAGTGACATCATGGGCATTGTTTTCAACATTATCTTCTTGGAGCATCCCACAATTAGTTGACAAGTGGAGAAAAGAACAAGCAGCAAAACAAGAACAGGAATCAGGAGTTTGAAAATATTCCTCATCCATGAGGGCACCCATGAAAAAAACAATAATTTTCTTTCTCCCTACCCTCGTTCTCCATTGTGGTGCGTAAATTGTGTATTGCATGTATTGCCTGGGTAAGAGCTCCATTGTCTGCGTCGTTGGAAAATATATAAGTACAACAGAAACTACCCAGTTTTGCACAAACCCTGCCCTCCATTGCAGTTTGTAGATCTAAAATGTAGTGGTTTTGAACAGGGGTCAGCTTAATCGCTCTCAGTTCTGCCCTTATGGCATTCAGCCCATGTTCGGTTTTATTTGCCAATTATATCAATTCCCTTCTGGTGATCCGGAGCCATTTGGTGTTTGCCACTGTTTGTATCCTAGGAGCAGAAATTGAGGCAAAACACGTTTCTGCTTTGTTCAATAATCTGTATTCATTAGCTTTGTCGTTGAGCTTATTACTGGAGTCCTGAGACAGGTAGTTGCTACAGCGGTGACGTTGCAGGCCCAAAGAGCACCGACCCGCTGATGAATTAAATACACAGCTTTGGTTATTGGGTGTTTGCTGATTGCTGTGATAAATAATATCTGGGACTATTTACATGGTTGTTGTAGTGTTGCCATGCAACATATTCCTCTCCAGGATGGCAGCAATTGCATATAAGCCATCCACACACCCAGAAAATGTCCATGAGTTCTGATGTACCCTCTTGGATGTTAGGGAGATCGACCGTCATGTTACACTGCTTGTTGGTTCCCACAAACACACTGCCGTTGTCTCTGAAACACAAGGAGAAAGGTGCAAGTTCCATGATCTTTGCCACGGTTTATATTGATCTATTGAGGTCCAGCTCGTGGCATATTTTTTCCAGACAGGAAAATATGTTTCATTTATTTGTAGTACTGCATTCTTTGGTAAACCAAACATCCCCCTGCTGTGCACCCAATCAGCCCTTAGACCCATTAATTTCTGTAAAAAATAGCACCTTTTATCTGTAATCAAGTTATTTTTCTGCAGTGAAGCTGCTCTGTTCTACTTCATCAGAACACAGGAACGTGGGTGGTACCATAGAAACAACCCATTCTTCCCCTCTCCATTTGTTTGATAGCTAAGTATAACACTCTTTGAACTATCTCTCTGTGTCATCTTTTTCAATTTTATGTTATATTCATATACTGTTGTGTTTACTTCTACCCACTGTACTTGAACCGTGTGTCCATGAATCAGCCCTCGCACCCTACATAAGGCCAGCTGCACTAAACACTGTACCACCTTTGGTGATAGTTTTTGTGGTATAAACAATCCAGGAGTGGCTGTTGCATGGGGGATCAATGAACAAACAAAACCAGGTCCTCTCGATTTCTCTCTCCCCACCGCCCTCATGTGGCGGTACCACATGTTGTCGTATTCATGGTGATGTACATCCTTTGATCCACCTAAAATTACACCTGGGTTAAAAATATCCCTCCTAAATATAATCATTGAGACACTAATATTCACTGGTACATTTGCAATGTTAATCTCATTTTTAGAACCACCCATAAAAAGATACCCTATGAATTCGACCATGAAGAAAGATAAAAACATAAAACAGTAGAGAAGAACAATATAAGGCATGTACTTTGTAATATTTGTCTTTGGAGACTGTGAAGAAGCGTTAATATCCAACCGCTCAAATGGACAAATTGTTTTCAAAAAGGTTAAAGGAATGTCACTCAGCTCATTATTCCCCCTCTTCTACCTCCTGTTGATGGTGAAGAAGATAGAGCTCTTCTCTTTCCTGACATCGCTGATGTGTATTAATGGCTTCTTGCTGACGACTTTGACCGCTGTGGGTGTGGTGTAGATGACGTTGTACGTGCCATTAATTTCAGCTCTCTCCACCTGCACACAAAGTTCCGGACCCAAACACAATTGCCTGGGAAGAGCTGTAGTGGCTATAGCTGAGACCATTTTTGCTGTTGCTCTGATGAGCTGGTCACTGGTGGAGCATGTTCTTTTTGGTGGGGCCCAATCTGGCGAGATATACACCTGACAGATTTTGTTAGTTCCCTAAAATACCCCCCAAATTCATCACCTACGATTTCAGCAGGATTATGTGCATCGGAGGGTGTGGGTGTGAGAGGTGTATGCAGCTTCCTACCAGTGACAATCTCATGCTGTGTAAGGTGATGATCAGAACCAGGCTGGTTTCTTAGTGCCAACAAGGCGAGCAGCAGACAGTGTAGACAGCTCTTGTGGAAAGTATTGCATAACTTGGCAAATCTTAGTTTCAATAATCCATTTAGGTGCTCCACTACCCCATTGGCCTGGGTGCTAAATTGAGCACAGTGTGTGCTTTATGCCCAATAAAGAGGAGATCTCTTTAACCATCTCATTAAAGATGTGAGTCCCATTATCTGATCTCAGGACATCACATATTCCCCATCGGGGAATACTTCATGCACTAGAAATCTGGCTGCAGACTTAGCATTGGGGTGTACACAGGGACCTGCTTCAAGCCATCGGGAAAATGGGCACACAACAACAATCAGTACATGAAAGTTACTGCACCTGTTAACCATGTACATGTAGTTAATGTGAAGGTATAGAAAAGGCCCTGAAGGGCGGGGCAATATGGCTTTCAGGGTCCTGAGTATGTGACCGGTAGTGTACATTTTGCATGTGATGCAATTGGATCTTTTTTTCAGTTTTTTCATCGGTCATTTATTATGTGCTTATACACATGTGCTTCAAGACGCAATAAGGCAAAGGGTGGGGGGAGGGAGGAACGATCCTAATAGGCCTTGTACATTCAGATCGTGCAAGTGTGTGTTATTTAAAATGTGCTTAATCCCGAGATCGGTTTCAGGCGCTGATCTGGGATTCAAACCTGTGTTGCTCAGTGTGGTCTTGCTTCCAAGACCCATGCGTTGCCCCAGAGCTATTGTCCCTTCACATGAAATCATCAAGGTCTTCATGGAGGTTTGTAATGAACCACTCTTCCTATAATTCCGCTGCAATGCACTGCTTGGTTGTATGTGCAGGGAAGTGCAACTCTTGAGGGCAACTGTCAGTAATGCTTGGGGCATAACTGGTTTCCCAGAAATGTTCTGCCCCCAAATTAAATCTGTGGTGGATAATGAACACCATTTCTTTGTCCATAACTCTTTCTTCTGCTGGGGAGCTTGTGCTTGTAGTTCGATTAGTTGTGCCAAAGGGATTGCATTGTAAGGAACCGTCAGTTCTACTTGCTGTAATATTACCTCAGGTGATACTGTGGCATTGGAATTGTCTGATATGATTCTTCTTTTGGTGCTTGTCTGCTGCACTGTTGCCATAAGAAATTGGGTCTGAGTTGTTTGTGTGGTCTGCACACTTAACTACCACCACTGCTGTAGGCAGTGTTAATGTGTCAATTAATCTGGAGTGTAGAGCTGCCTCCAGCACTGGCGTGCCATCTGATTTTTTTTAACCCTCTCCTAAGCCACCTGCATAGACCTGGATTTAGTGTAGAGGTGGCATATGCTGAATTTGAGTAAATGGTTGTAGGACACACTTGGGAAAGTTCTAATGCTCTTATTAGTGCTACAAGTTCTGCTGCCTGTATGGAGTAATGTGCTAACACCTGGTAGTCTCCTGATTCAAGGCTCACTACTGCTGCTCCCATGTGCCTGTGCCTTGCTCCCGTGTTCTGATCATTCATTGACGACCTGTCAACAAAGAGTATTTCCCTTCTTTGAGTGCTTCCTCTCTAACGTGGATACTGCCATATGTAATCTCTTCATATGTAGTGCAATCATGCACTATGTCATCTGGCTGTACGGGGTCTGCAATGAATGTTGCTGGATTGGCAGTGAGGCACCTGACAATGTGAATGGAGGGGTTGAACAAAATGACCTCATACCCTGATGCTCGTTGTGTGGTGAGAGTGGATTTTGATTTCTCTAATATTGCAAAAACTGCATACTCTACATAGAGAGTGATTGGGCACCCCATAGTGATGGTGGAGGATTTCTGTATTGCGAAAGCAGTGGCTGTTAGAGCCTGCTCACATGGGATGCGTCCTTGAATGATGGTTCTAGGAGCCCAATGTAATAAGCCAAATGCTTATGTCCTGTGGACGTTTGTTGGTTGGGGGCATCCGTCATCACTTGTCCATTTGAATGTGATAACAGGAAGAATTATTTTTTGTAATCTGGTGTTGCCAAAACTGGTGCACTACTGATCACAATATTAAGTTCCTTAAATGATTGGATCATCTCATCTGTCCAGACAATGGGTCCCTTAACTTTCTATGCTTCCTTCAACCCACGCAATAGGGATTTGATGTAAGTAGAATAGTCAAATATCCATGCTCAACAGTAGTTACATAGCCCTAAGAACTGTTACATCTGTTTCACTGTGGTGAGTGGTGAACTGCTGCTGCCCTCTCTGGCGTTACTCTTTTCTCTGACGATGATCTGTCCTAGGTACACAAACTCTTGCTGGCAATATTGCTGTTTCGCTTTGTCTACCTTGTAGCCCTTTCCTGTCAATAAAGTCAGTAGTTTAACTGAGTCTCTTCTACATTGTTCTTCTGATGGGATGCAGACCAGAAGGCTGTCCACATACTGAATGACTATGCTTTGTACTTGAAGGTTTCCTAAGTCCATTTCCAATACTCTGTTAATAATACTAGGAGATTCACATTACCCTTGTTGCAAATCAGGGTGTTGGAATCTCTGGTCCTTATTAGTAAATACTGTGAGGGGATGGGACTCAGGGTGTTATGGGATGGAGAAAAATGCATTCTTGAGATCCACTACAGTGGCTTCTGTGGGGATGTTACTAAGGATGGTGGCAGGGTTGTGGACCATTGAGATTTCTGCATGTACAATGTTATTCAACTGGCACAGGTCCTGAGCCATCCTCCAAGATTACCCTTTTGCTTTTTTGACAGAGTATATAGCCGTGTTACATGGTGATTCCGATGGCTGTATTATGCCCTGCTGCCTTAAAGCTACAATAGTGTCATATATCCCCTCCTGTGCCTCTCTTGACATTGGATACTGCTTTACTCAGGGCAACACTGCACCTGGTTTCAATTTGATGTGAACCACCCATATGCCCTTTAACAGCCATACATCGTGTTGGCTGCTGGCCCATAACTCACTGGGCACCGTCTCTAAATCTCTCTGCATTTGCGGTAGTAATGTCTTGGCAAGGAGCATGGTGTGGGGTACTCCTTTGTGCTCTACAATTATCTGGCATGGTATGGACATTTCAAATAGAATTTCTATCTCATCCTCTGTGTCTTCGAACAGCCGTTCATCAGACAATCCCACCATTGCTGCATTGGATCAAAGCATAGAACTGTGCACTATTCAATATCTTCTTTGTCAAAACCAGACAGGATTACAATGTCTGTCTTGGTGATCACTCCTTCCAAATATATCTGGATAATGGCACCTGGTGCCCTTTCCTGGGGTACATCTGATCTGAATAGAAACTCGGCAGGTATGCGCCAAATCTTGTCCTTAATCCCTGGCACCCAACCTAACACAATTGTTACTCCAAAAAGGTACAAAGCTATATGCAGCAGGCAATCCCCTCAGGCTATTGTGATGTCAGTGGGCTTGTATTAGTGCTACAGCCCTAACATGGTACATCCCTGGGGTGGAACAAACTATAACCTCCTCTTTGAATTAAATGGGCATATTCAGCTTGGCCATCTTGGTCCCTGTCCAGGAGGTTGACTGGGGTGTCTCGAGTATACATTAAAGGTGCTATCCAAACAAACAAAGCCTGTTGTTGCCAACAGGAAACCCTATTTGCACTCTCGGCGGATCAAAGCCCTGTAAAACTATTTTGATGTAGACTAGCCCTACACCAAAAGCTCAATATTATAAATAGAAAATTAGCAAGAGTTGTAAATGTAAACATTCAAGGCAGTGAAGTTTAATATTATTGGGGTGGTTAGTTCACCCTAAATTCACAATAAGTTTATGACCAAATGGTCAAACAATTAACAAAATACAGTATTCAAGGAAAAAAGTGTTTCTTCAAATCAAACGGTGATGTATAGTGATTCAGCACAGTTAGGTATCTCAGTTACTTTCACTGCCACCCTGTCTCATGGTTGGTATTCACAACAAGCCCTGTTGTAATACTGCATAAGAAACATACATCAAGTACAATTCAAATATAATTAATGATATCCAAAAAGCTCAAATTGTTGTAAAGGCAACTTCAAATGGATTGTGTGCTCCCACGTATTTCTCATCTTGTGATATTCGTATTTGGCAGCTTCACTGCTTTGGAATTTTTTTTTTGGCCGAGGGTTGACATCGATGTCCCTCGACGGGCTCTGTACCGTATCGACGTCACCATCAGTATAAATAGCTTGTGTCATGCCCGTTGGCTTCAGTTCCATTTTTCCGATTGCTTCGCTCTCGAGAACTGTGCGCTTTGAAATTTTCTGTCAGAAAATGTCGTCTTCATCTACTCCTTCTACACCCAAAACTGGGTTCAAGAAATGTATCAACTGCGGTTCGAAGATGTCGATAACAGATCCTCACCACATTTGTCTTTGGTGCCTAGGTTCAGATCATCGAACTGGCGACTGTGGCTCCTGTCAGTCGATGATGGCGAAGGCCCTTCGTGAGAGGAAAGGTAAACTAGCGGTGGGGAGGGATGCTTCTAAGGCCTCTTTGAAGGCCTTGTCGAAAAGACATAAAGAATCGTCCGATTCGAAAGAATCAGAGCGTCACAATAAACACTCTAAGAGATCCCGATCTCGTAGTAGATCGAAGTGCTCTTCATCTTCCTCTTCTAAAAGAGTTGAAAGGAGACATAGATCTCCCTCATCATCATCTGATACATCGACCAAATTAGTACGATTCCCGACGAAGTCGGATTCCCCGAGAAAATGGGAAGATTTTAGAAAAAAGATGATGGAGGTGTTTGAGAATGCGGCCTGGACCCTGTCAAAGAAACCTCAGACCCCTGTCACTCCATCGGACGACACAGGGAAGTCAGGAACTACTGTGGTAAAACCCAGTAGTATGGGTGAAACTCGTAACACTCGAGTCGACGCCAAGTCGTCGAGGAATCCTCGAGAGTCGAGTGTTTCCCCGACACTGCATAAACAGAAGTTGTCGAAAACATCCGCAACTTCGTCGACGCCAACGGCGCCAACAGCTTCGACATCGATGTCGTCGAAGATTCCTTTGATATATTCGAAGGATCCTCCCATTCCCTCGACAAAAACGCATGAACAAGACAGGAGATTTAAACCATTACCAAAATCAGACTTTTTTAAGTCTATGTCTTCGATATTTGAAGAAAGTGGCTCTGTAGATGAGGAGGTTTCTCCTTTTGGAGTGCAATATGACACTACACAGGTTCCAGAGGAATTAATTGACTCAGAATCTAAAATGAGAGACCTGTGCGAGACTCTTCACTCTGCTAGTGGCATTGATACGTCACCTGAGCTAAAGTTTGCGAGACCTGACCCTGCAGAACATGCAGATTCAGGGTACAGGAGTTTAATGGACAGAGTGGTGGAATATATGGGTTGGGGTAGAGCCTCACCCACCTTTGATCAGGATGACATGATGGGCATTCTAGATCAGGGCCCCCAGAAGGATCCATTTCTCCCCTTCCATAGGGCACTTCAGAGAACAGTAGAAAGGAACTGGGAAGCTCCTGACAACATTACTGCAGTAAACAGTAATTTTCCTAAGAAGTATAGAACTTGTAGTTCTGATCCTGAATATTTGAATAGACATCCCACTCCAGAAAGTCTGGTTATTCAAGCTGTAACAACCTCAAGACAGACTGCATGTCCATCTATCCCTCCGGATAGAGATGATAAGAAGGTAGATACTTGGGCCCGTAAAGTTTTTACTTCGGGTAGCATGGCTCTAAAGTCAACTAATGTCACCTGTACCCTGGCTAGGTTCACCCATACCCTGTGGGACTGCATTTCGGCAGCGGCTGAACATATTCCGGAAGGCGAGGAAAGGGAAGGCTTCCTGAATATTGTCAAAGACGGGAAGGAGGCAATGGGGGAAGGTCTCCAGTCTGGACTGGACACTGCTGAAAGTATCAGCAGGTCCATGGCTACAAGCACAGTGCTACACAGATTTGCGTGGTTGAGAAAGTCAGGGTTTGCACCATATGTGCAGGCCAGACTTCTCAACATGCCTTTTGATGGCTTGAGGCTGTTTGCTAGTAAGGCAGATGAAAGCCTAGAAAGACTACAGACCTCAAAAGCAGCAGCTAAATCCTATAGTACCTCCATGCGACAGCCTCAGAAACCCTATTCGGGCTCATCTTCCTGGAGGGGTCCTCCTTTTCGGTACTACTCCTCTGTTGGTAGAGGAAGAGGACAGGCCTTTCAAAGAGGCAAAAGAAATGTCACTCATGGTGGACGAGGAAAGACTGCAAAGCCATCCTCAGGAACGGCATCTTTACCCTCAGCTGCTCCTGCAGCCGCCTCCAAATCACTCTGAGGCCTTAACTTTTTTTTAAAATTTGTTTATAGGTATATAGTAACTTTTACAAATGATGTCTTTGTGGTTTAAAAACAACATAATTAATACAAGTTTTACATAACATATTTTCCTCCATACGAAATTCATATTTCCCACCTATAATTCAGTTTTTACAACACTGTACAGTTAAAAGAAAAAAAGATAAAATTTGTTTACCCAAATTCTGAATGTCCCTTATAACATATCCTGATACTTTCCATTCATAAAAATTGCACTAAATTCTTGATCGCTTGCCCTGTAGAATAGGCCATTTACCCTTTATTTAAAGACAACAATAGTTCTTTAAGAACCTGACTACGGCAATCTGTAGTTTGATTCTTTTACCATGTAACATATCGAGCCACAAAAGATCTAAATCAACACATTCTGTATTTGGTACATACATGCTAAAGTGACTAATACGTTTGTTCCTAAGTCCGTTACACCTGGTCAGTAGATGCTCCAAGGTCTCCAGATTTTCCTTTTCTTTACAAAATCTACAAAAGGAATATCCCTTACTCTGACCACTTCTAATATCTACTATTTGTCCCGTACCCAGCACATTGAAACGAAATCTGATATACTCATGTATCCAAGTTTTATCGGGAAATTTTAATAGATATGGTGCACTCCCCCATTTTTTTATATTCCAAGATCATATGGTTATATAAATGAGTCATCTTAACCTCTTGGACAGTTGAATTCCAATCGGAATGAAGCAAGAGTTTTTTTATTTTCATTGGGTCCGTAATAAGTGTATCTCTATGGATCCCTAGTTTGTCCAGAATTTTATTTGCTTCTTCCAACATGTCCCTGAGGTACTTTGATGTAGGAGCGCCACTCCTAATGCCTCTGCCCATTATATCATATAGAGTAGTATCTTTGATAATTAACAGCTTCCTGAATAGGGCCATTCTGCGTCATTCTATGGTACTTCTAATCGAATGCAAGCCAAGCTCATATCTGAATGCTACCAAAAGCACGCATTTTGGCAACCAATGTACCATCGTTTTTACGATTTTGGATTCAAATGCAGTTACTTCCATCCGGCACCATAATGGTGCAAGTTCTAGTCCATGACACAGTTGAGGCACCATTCTGTTTTTATACAGGCGAATACAGGGCAATTTACCATATTTTCCATCAACTTTACGTAGTTGAGAAACCATAGGAGTGATTTTCGATTCCAATAAAGCCCTAAAGTTTGCCTTGTTCTTGTTTCCAAAAACTGGATAGCCTAGATATCTTATTACGTTCCTGGTCGGTAACTTTTCATGATTTAGAAATAGAGTGTTCATTTTTTGTTTTTTCTTATTTGACAAACAAACAATCGCTGTTTTTGAATAAATAATTTTTAGTGCATTTTTGATAATGTATTCTTTAAAAGCAGTTAAGAGTCGTTGGAGGACTATGGGGGTATGATCATAGAGAGTCACGTCATCTGCATAGGCAGTCCACTGGATCTTAGTTCCCTCCACTTTAGGTGAATTTACAACCATTTTTTTAAAACTCTCTCCTATATCGGAGAAGTATAAATTGAATAAAGTTGGAGCATATATGCAGCCCTGCCTAAATCCATTTTTAACCCTTATTTCTTGGGACAAATTTCCTTCCATACTAAGTCGGATCTTAATTCTAGAGTCCTGGTGCATGTTGTATACAATTGACAATAGAGAATCAGGCATCCCAAGGTGTGTTAATTTTGTCCACAATATTGATCTATCGACTAAATTGAAAGCAGATGTTAAATCAATTGACGCCAAATAGATAGGAAGATTTCTGGGGGTCCATGCCGCTCTTTGCATAATATTTATCAAAAGACCTCCTGCATCAGTACCTACATTCCTTCTAAAGCCAAACTGAAAGGGCGACAGAATATTACACAGATCCATCCAGTTCCGAATACGCTCTAAAACTAGGCTTGCAAATATTTTGGAGTCAACATCCAAAAGGGCTATTGGCCTATAGCTAGTTGGTAAAGCCCTGTCCCCTTTCTTATAAATTGGGACTACGTAAGACATTCTCCAGCTATTTGGAATTAGAAGTTTCTTTATGATGTCTTTAAAAAAGAAAAATAGCATTTTGGCCCATAAGTTAGCTTTCTCTTTCATAACCCTATTGCAGAGCAAGTTTGGCCCGGGGGCCCTGGAAGGAGAGCTTTTCACAATGATATATTCAATATCTTTAACACAAAAGGGAATATTCCATGTGGCATCTTCAGTCTCTGGTAACGGGACCCATACCACAGTTGGTGGAGGATACAGGCTACTAAAGTGTCCTTCCCACTTCTCCGCATTAACACAAGTTGTCAGAACTTTTGTTTGAGCTTGCCCTCCAAACCAGTGCCCAGAATCTACGGGTATTTACATCGTACAACGCTCTTAGCATAGCCTCTGCATCTCCCTGAAGGAGCTTTGCGCGCCTACACCTTAACTTCGATTTCCATTTATTTTTTATTTTGTGAAGTTCCTGGACTTCCTCCATTGTAGGAGGGCTTGCACGATGCCTACGAACACCAGAGACTTCACGATTTCTTCCCTGCTTAAGTGTTTTCATTTTGACAGAGTATGCATGCTTGTGCCCTCCCGCACCTTTTACCTTATATTTGATTGGCGCTTTATCTCTGATTACAGATTCGATGTAATATCCAAAGGAGTCGTGACAGTACTTTTTTTTTTTTTTGGGCATACACATTATTTTCAAAATCTGCCTGGAATAGTACATTTACTTTCTCGATGTTCGTTTTATGCCAGGAGATTCTGTTCAAATTGGTATTCGTTTCCACTCTTATGTTATAGTATTTATCACCCCCCTCATACGTGTCTACCCACAATGTCATTATTAACATTTTATGATCACTCTCCTTTGTACCAATCAAAGCAAAATCCTGGACAAGATTAAAAATGTTGGTAATAACAAAGGTATAATCTATAGTGGATGCCCATTTACCATTAGACCATACTGTTTTGTCCATTGAGTCTTCCATTAAGTCATTTACTCCTTGCAGGCCCCAACCTCCCAGGAAGACGGTCCATATGTCCCCCTGTTGACATTTCCGCGAGTCAACTCTTTCACCAATTTTACGACCAGACGTGTACTCATTTCTACCTTCCTCCAAGCATATTTCAGAATTATAATCCCCACACATGATTTGGTGTAATTCCTCATTCATATCCTGACATTCTTGTATTACAGTGTCTATGGCATCGATAAATGCCTTTAGATCACCTTCAGGTTGCCAGTATATATTTAAAATTAAGAGGAGTATGGGTTGCTTCCTGCAATGTATTTTAACGAGGGTGGCTACACATCCTTTACTTATATTAAAACATTTTAAGGTTTTAAAGTCAATATTTTTCTTCAAAGCAATTAAGAGACCCCCTGAAGGTCTCCCCTTTAGCTTTTTCTGTGCTAGTTCCTGAAATACAGTAAAACCATCTAATACTATTGGGGTAACCGCCCACGTTTCTTGTATACATAGGACAGAATAGGTAGAGAGCATCGAACATGTATCATAAGAGTATAGCAAGGCTCGCGATCCCCTAGAATTCCATGATAGGAAGCTGAGTTTTGCCATACTCTAGGTCGAATCTTTCATGCCTTGAATTTTGGAGATTGATTCTTGCAGAGTCAGTGCAAGCCGCCTTAACTCAGCCATCTCATTTAAATGAGTCTCTACTGTCAAGCTTCTTTCTTCTTCTCGATTTTTCCTCCCTTGCGTCTCACTGGGATATCCTCCCATCTCTCTTCCCTGTTTTTTCCCAGAGCCCTGACTGAAGTCTACTATGTCGTACCCAAATTGTTGAAGTGCCACTCCTTCCGTAAGTGCCAGTTCATATGTGGCTCTTGAGTAGAACACAATCCTAAGACAATCGTATTGTGTAGTCAATGAGCTTAACATCACTTGATGTAATTAGGGAGAGCCGGGGTATCTCATTGAACAGGGATAGTATCCGTCCTCTGTGTAATGAGGAGGGACCTCCTATTGTGAGCATGAAATTTAATATGACACTAGGGTCATCCACAAATTTCGGCTCTCTCCATTCTCTTTGATCTTCTGGCCAAGCACTATATAGAGTTTGCTCTTGCTCCTCTATCCTTGAGTTTCTACTAGTTTCCCCCTCCCTATTCTTCCCTCTCTCGTTGTCCCTTTTCCCTTCCTTATCACAATTGTACTCTCTGCCTTGTTCATGGCCCTACTTTATGTTCCACATTTCGGCTATCTCCCTAATTCGGTCTTCAAAATCCTTAGGCTCATTTCTAGATTTATTTACTATTGGCCCCCCGTCCTTACATTCCGCTCCCCGGTCCCTCCCACATTCCTGTGTGTTTATCGGAAACCAACCCTTGTTTCTGTACGATCTCTCGTGTATCAGGACCAGCTTCATTCATTTGGGCCCTGTGTCCCTGCTCCTCCTGATTTTTATTTTCTTCCACAACTCCTTGCGAAACAAATCTCTGCTGTTGTCTCTCAAAACCTTTATGAGCAAATAACGATGGTCCAGATGGAGGAGTAGATCCCAACGTAGAGGGGTTCTGCAGAATTTTGATAAGAGCCTCTTGTACCAATTTTTTAATATCTTCACTAGGTGTCATTTGCAGCTCACTACTATTTGTATCCTCACTACCATGCTCTCCCGCTGATTTCGTCTCCTAAGACTGTTTAGAGCTAATAAGATCTTTTTGGCTATCTACTGCCTTACTGGGTATTTTGACTTCTTCTGCTTTTTCCACCTTATCGGGGACTCTGTCTGCTATAGGCTTTTGCTTATTTTTTACACCAAAAAATTGCTGAATGCTCCTTTCCTCCATAATAATTTCGACTTTACTTCCGTTCTGTTTCTTTTGTATTTTTTTATTATCATTTTTTTTATTTGCCTTGGACCCTTTATTTTTAGAATTAGCTTTGCTCATTTTCCCTTTATGATTCATAGCTTCTGATAGTGTATTCGTGGCTTCTCCATATTCCTTACTGTTATTCTCCGATTGGGTACCCACAGTGAAAGAATCTTGTTTATCCCGTATTTCCTTCACCTCCAAAGCTATTTTGCTTTCTTCATTTAACTGGGTGAAGTCTAGTTGGCCTCCCTCTACTGATAGGCTACATATATCTTTAATGTTAGAGGAGGTATTTTTCATTTTAGGAGAAGGTTGATTTTTCAGACTCCAATGCAGTACTCCCATTCTCACTCTTGGCTCTTCTCTTCAGGACCCTTGCTCTCATTTTCTTTTCTCTGCGTGAAACGACATACACATACGGTGTCTCTTCTTCCTGATTCTGATCACCTCCATTTTCCTGATTTTGTACTTGCATTTGGGCATCCTCATCCTCCATCACCTTCAGTAGTGTTTTCCCCGCAGCCTCTCGCCTTGTTGCTCCACAGTTTTAATTTTATCTTGGTTAATTAGTATCATTCCTTTCAATTCATTAGCATCTTCCCAAATTATTTTCCCATTACATTCATTCTCGCAAGATTCCTTTTTTTGTTTGGGAGCCTTTATTAAGCATTATCTTATTACTCTTAGGGGGGTCTGTAGACGTTTCTTTTTTACTCATATTTAAGGCATGTACAAATCCCTCCAGCCTACTCATTTTTTCTGTACACTCTACCATCATGTATCTTAACTCCTGTATCTCGCCATGAGTCCTTTCGTGCCCCTTATCCAGGAGGTTGAGTATCCTGGTTAGGACCTGAAAAGACTCAATTTCTGACATGATTTCACCCCCTTCTAGTTCCTTGCTGGGCTGGGTATACATCAGTTCCTCAGTCTCTTGACTCCTAGGGGGAACAGAGTTGGTAGGGCTAGAGCATTTGTTTGGAGTTGACTTGCCATCGCCCATTTCCCCATCTACAAAAATGGCCATTGTTTCACCCATTTTGTTCTCATAATGGTCATGTTTTTTTTAAAATCTCGTAATCGTCCATTATTCCAATAGTGGATTTGTGTAGGTGTCCACCTCCCCTAGCCCTCGCAGGAGTGGAAGGGCCAGTAGACAGCCTGACCCTTCTGTCTAACTCCGCACTTACTGCTGGGGCCAGGAGTTACGTGTCCGGCTGAAGTGTGGAGGGCAGGGAATCATCCATATTTAGTACCGACGGTCTTACCGGTATTTCTTACATGCTTAAGAAATTTTTCTGCGCTGTCTGTTCAAGGAGGTCTGTCTTCTTGAATGATTCCATTTGTGCCATTATCCGATCACTAACTACATTTGTTAGCGGCGGAAAGTCTATACCACTTAGTTCCCATTTGTCCATCTCAACCACCCCCAGGGCACCCCTAGTATCTTCATCATTCATTTTAGTGGGGGGGGGGGACTTATCACTAAGGGATTTATTGTCTGTGTAAATACAAAAGACCCACTTGCAATGATTGTATTTTGCCTCGTCAATTTGCCTCTTGTGTTTTGCTTCTCCACTTTTTTATGGGCCCCACACTGCGTTGGTATTGTGCCACTCCTTAGGGTTCCCACCATACTCCCCGTACAGAAACACCCTCTCTTACTCGTAACACTTGGGCAGTTTTTTTGTTTTTGTTTTAATTTTTACCTTCCAGCCGTTTTCTTTTAGCCCAATTGAGTCATTTATAAGGTATCCGCTTAATTTTACGTGCATAAATTGGAGAATCCACACTGACAATGTCTCCATTACCTATGTCACCCAAACAGAATTTAACAATCAAAAATCAAAATCTTTCTGCCACCACAGATTACAAATGATGTTTAGTTAGTGCCAATGTAGAATGCAACACGTTTGAAGTCCTTCACATCAAAATAGCACACTGCCCTTATTTCTCCCAGACTCAAACCTTTCCAGGGAACAAATACAAGGTGCAATACACCGAGAGCACCATGGTTTGCAAAATCCTCAGAGTCAATTAAATTCCTGGCCGAACCCTTTCTTTCTTGCTTTTTTTTCCAGTCCTGCGGCAACCCACAGGGAGTTTGCTTACTTCTTTGTACAGAAGCTGGATTTAATGGACGTGTGATGGACATGTAACACAGCCCTTACTATCGGAAATCACTATCAAAGTGCATGTTGTTGTGCTACTGTAGCAACATATTCACCAGAGAGGACACAGGAGTTTTTTTGCCGCCTGCTACTATGCGGCAAAGTGAACAAGCCCTTCGACAGAGAACGAGATACAGAATGATATTTCAATCGCGATACCTCTCGTTCTACCTCTATGACGAAGACCAATTGCAACCTCTCTCACCTCTCTCACTCGATGCTCGTAATTATACGAACAGCATTTCGTTTCCCCGAGCCCCGGACCCCCAGGACAAACAGGCAAAACAGGCACTTCCGGGCACTTCTCGGTGCGCGCGGCAGTGCCTATTTGTCAACGTTTCCGGGTTTGTGGGCGGGGCTTTTCTCTAAAAGAGATATATATGAATATTTAGGGGACTTAATGTATAGTTGAAAAGTATATATGCATATTCAGATATGGTACTAAATGCCTCACCCTTAGCAACAGAAAAAGCTTAAATCAGTCCATGAAAGTCCACATGAAAATCCACAGAAACACGGTGATCACAAGCACGGCAGGCGCAGCAGGCTCTCCCCAGGCAAAACAGGCACTCTGGGCACTTCTCAGTGCTCCGCGCTGGTGCGCGCGGCAGTGCCTATTTGTCAATGTTTCCGGGTTTGTGGGAGCGGGGCTTGTCTCCTTAGCAACAGAAACAGCTTAAATCAGTCCATGAAAGTCCACATGAAAATCCACAGAAACAAGGTGATCACAAGCACGGCAGGCACAGCAGGCTCTCCCCAGGCGAAACAGGCACTTCCGTGCACTTTTCGGTGCGTGTGCGCTGGTGCGTGCGGCAGTGCCTATTTGTCAATGTTTCTGGGTTTGTGGGCGGGGCTTGTCTCCCCCTCCGGTGCCGAGGCCCGCTCCCGGGCTCACCCCGCTCCTCCACAAGATGCCAGGCCTTATCACACAAAACCCTAGTGGGAGGCAGAATCTCTCAGCATCTGAATGAATGGAGGGGAATTACTTCAGATGCTTGGGCACTGGAAACAGTAGCTCAAGGTTACTGCCTTCCCTTCCTAAAAAGGCCTCAGAATCATCCACCGGGAGCCAACTCGGCCAAAATTCCAGACCTGCTCCTGTTGCAGGAAATTTTAACCCTGCTAGAGAAAGGTGCAATAGAACATATACCTGTAGCGGAGAGGAACAAGGGTTGGTACTCCCCTTATTTTCTCATCCCAAAGAAGGACGGAGGATTGAGACCCATCTTGGACTTAAGAAACTTGAAAAGGTTCCTCAGGAAGGACAAGTTCAAGATGGTAACCCTTTCTCATTTCCTTCAGGCTCTCCAACTCCAAGACTGGTTGGTGTCATTGGACCTTCAGGATGCTTACTTTCATGTGCCAATCCATCACAGGCACAGAAAGTACCTGAGGTTCGCAGTTGGTGGTTCTCACTATCAGTTTCGAGTTCTGCCATTCGGGCTCACCTCCGCCCCAAGGGTTTTCACCATGCTGATGGGGGTGGTGGCAGCGAGTCTCAGGAAATGGGGGATTCACGTCTACCCCTACCTAGACGATCGGTTGATCAGTGCACGTTCTCCCGAACAAGCTCAAAAACATCTGTCAACCACCTGTCCCTTCCTTCACAACCTAGGCTTCTCCCTCTATTTCAAGAAGTCCCACATGATACCATCCCAAAAACTCCAGTTTATCGGAGCAGCTTTGGACACTTCCTCGGGCAAAGCCTCGCCTCCCGAGATGAGAGCAATCCACATTCTGCAGATGGTTACAAAATACCAGAATACCCAACATCTGCCGGCCTTCGATTTTCTGACATTGCTCGGTCTCATGGCATCCTGCATCTTTCTGGAGCCAGAGGCCAGATTGAGAATGAGATCCCTTCAGTGGGCCCCAGAACTCAGTGGTCCCAGTTCTCGGGGAATATGTCGGATCTTCTGCAAGTCCCGAGCGCAGTTGTGTCATGATGCCTACCTCTAAGGAGCCAGGCCGGGCCCAGCAACCCCAGAGGCAGACATCATTTTCCCCAGGGAAGTCTCAGCGGGCCCAAGTCGGGGCCCTTTGGACTCAGTCCTGGCGCCTTAGGCGCCAGGCTCATAGCGGACCCCAGTCCTGGCGCCTAAGGCGCCAGGCTCATAGAAGAGGATATGTGTTTAAGTGCTTGGGTGCACACTTACCTGATGCAGACCTTGCTGCTTCATCCAGGCCCTCTTGAGGCCTGAATGGGACTACTTAACCTGTAGGACTACTTCACCACCCGGGTGTGGTCGGGGAAGGATACATACCTGATTGGTGGAAGGATACATACCAGGAACTTCTTCCAAGGCTATTTAAACCCCACCGAACAGCCACACATGCTTCGCGTTGTTCTGCACCTAGCAGCTGGACGCTCACCGTGTCAGCTCCTGCATCCTGACTTCAGCCACGCCTGCCAGCACCCTGGAACACCTGCAAGGGGAGAAAGGAAGAGAATAGGAGAAGAAAAGCCCTTACCTGCTAAATCTGCATCCCGGAGTCATTTCTCCAACGGCCCTGAAAAGGAATACATCATTTTAAAGGCATTTCGTTTCGATCGCTGCAGCGCTGCATTTTACTCACCTTTGCAAGGTTCTTCCATCTTCAGCAGCGATCTTCCGGATTCAGCTACGCCCCGGCGCCTAGAGGAAAAAAGACAAGAACAAAGGTGAGAGGGAGAAAAGGAATAAGGAAAGCTCAGTTTCCTTTTAAGTCTTACCTGTTGGATTATTCCCACTGCATTTCGGGTCCTGCCGCTTCCTGGCATCTCCGGACCCCGGCCCCTATGGGGAAAAAAGACAAAGACATTGAATGAGCGAATGCAAAGACATTACCTGAGAGCTCATCCAGAACTGTTTCACTTCGGGTCGGCGCCATATCTCCGGCACTCCGAACCCCGGCCCCTAAGGGGAAAAAGACATAAGCATTAGCGCTTGCTGCAATTAGACAACGAACATTATTATTAAGCTTGAACTTTTGAACAGAACTTTTACAGCGCCTTACCTGAACAGTCAAGCTTACCTGAACTCCCATCAATCCTCAATCCAGTGAAGTAACTGGGTTTCAACGCGCCCCTGCATCAGAAGGAGGATGGAGAGCTCATCCTTCCAAACCCTAAGGTGAGGCTTCACGGGGAATCGTGGAGGAGGTATCGTGGAGGGTTGGAAGGGAGTGGGAGGCTTGAGCATTGTTCCACAGTTGGTAATACTCCCTTTTCACGCACAGGAGGGTATCCAACGAGCCAGGGAAGCCAGAATAGAGGGGCCCTTCCTGTCCATCTTCAGAGTTCTGCGCCTTCGACGCCGCGCCTCCGTGGGAACCAGGTGAGCGTTACAAGTTGCTCAGGATCCACTACGGTGGGCTTGCAACGACAACATCCTCAAGGGAGAATCTTTTTGGCAACCATGGCCAGAGATAACAGTAGTAACGGATGCCTCACTCATGCGGTGGGGAGACCATACCAACGATCTGACAATCAGCGGTCGTTGGTCTCCATCGGAGTCCAAACTACACATCAACCTATTAGAGCTGAGAGCAATCAGACTAGCGCTGAAAGCTTTCCTGCCCTCTGTACAGGGAAAGAATGTCCTGATAATGACGGACAACACAGTGGCCATGTACTACCTCAACAAGAGAGGAGTCGTAGGGTCACTATCACTGTGCAGAGAGGCAGTGCAGCTCTGGTACTGGGCAATACGAGAAGGAATCTCTCGATCGGCAGTTGACCTAGCCGGAGAGCAGAACACAGTGGCAGACGCTCTGAGCAGGCAGAGCACAGTCTCCCACGAGTGGGAGCTAGCTCAGGAAGTCCTTCTGGAGATATTCGCCCTTTGGGGAACCCCTCAAGTGGATCTGTTCGTGATCACGGTAAACTGGAAGTGCGAACAGTACTGCTCAAGGCAATTTCCTCCGAGAGGAGCTCTTGGAGACGCGTTTGTGGTGGACTGGAAGTTTCTACTTCTGTACACCTTTCCTCCTGTCCCCGTGATTCTTCAAGTAATCAGGAGGTTGAGAAAGTTCAGGAAAACCATGATCCTAATTGCCCCAGATTGGGCCAGGAGGACGTGGTACCCGGACCTTCTGGACATGTCCATCTGTCCTTCACTACGTCTTCCGCAAAGTGAGGACCTTCTCTCACAAGAGGAAGGTCATGTTCTCCATCCAGAGGTCAAGACACTCAACCTTCACGCATGGTTTCTGAGAGGTTGAGATACAAGGATTGGGATCTTACGGATGACGTAATGGAGATTTTGCTTTTGGCCAGAAGACCAGCAACAAAATCTTTGTACCAGTGTCATTGGAACAAATTCAGTACCTGGTGCAAAGATAAGGATGTGGACCCTTTTCAATGCGGTACCCCAATGGTGCTCTCTTTCCTACTGCATCTAGCCAATCTGGGGCTCCAGATCGGAACAATTAAAGGATATCTTGCTGCGCTGTCCATTTTCAAGCGCTCTTCGGAAGAGGTTTCCTACTTCAAAATTCCATTAATCATTCAATTTCTGAAAGGGCTTACTAATGTATACCCTCCAGTACCGTTTCATGTCCCAACTTGGGATTTAAATCTAGTACTTAAGTTTCCAACTTGTATACCATTTGAGCCTCTGCACTCCTGTCCCTTGAGACATCTAACACTAAAGACTGTTCTTGTAGCCTTAACATCAGCCCGCAGGGTTAGTGAACTATAGGCTCTCTCATGTAAACCCCCATATACTACGTTTTACAAGGACAAGGTAGTTCTTAAAGTTAAACCATCTTTCTTACCAAAAGTAGTTTCTGACATCCATTTGTCACAAAAAATCATTTTACCAACATTCTATCCTCCTCCTCATTTGGGCAAAGAAGAGGAGAGACTACAAAGACTGGACCCCAAAAGGGCCCTCAGTTTTTACATTTCAAGAATGTCAAAGTTACGCCAAGATGACCAACTTTTTGTGGGTTATACAGGCCACAAATTTGGGATTAGCGGTGACAAAACAGACTATATCCCGCTGGATCATTCTGGCTATAATTGAGTGCTACAGATTTGCGGGAAAAGACCCACCGGATGGGCTTCAAGCCCATTCCACTAGGGGGATGGCTACTTCTGTGTCTCTGAAGAGGGGAGTCCCTGCAGCAGATATTTGTTCAGCTGCAACATGGGTATCAATGCATACCTTCATCAAGCATTATTTCTTAGATGCCTCCTCCTGCAACGAGGGTTTATTTCCCAAGGCGGTACTTCATTCCGTCCATGAGAACAATAACTAGTACTCCCACCTCCAAATTTACCAGTGCTATGGGAGTCTGTCTCAAGATGAGGAATACGTGGGAGGACACAATGCATTCGAAGAACAAGTTACTTACCAACTGTAACGTTCTTTCGACTGGATGTTCCTCCCACGTATTCCTCATTGACCCTCCCATCCTACCCCACAGTACAGTTTGCGTTTCTTACACTTTATTCTCACGAAGAGTCTATGGGCCTCATTACGACCAAGCGGTAAGAGATTACGGGTACCAGTAAGAGCACCGGTACCGGAAATCCCTTACTGCCCTACTACGAGTTCCCTTTGTGGGTCCTCCCTTAACGCTTGGTTCGACCCTGCTTATAGAAGGGATAGGGTACTCATGCAGGGTATATTATTTACACAGTAAAGTAAAAACCCATCAGTGATATGGACCTATTTTAAATAGAATATAATCCAAAATGTTACTCACCCACCACGTGGAGAGTATCGGTAGGGCGGGGGGGTGTTACTGGATAGCTAGCTGTCTCACGGATCTCTAGTCAGTTCACTGTAACATGAAAATAATGGGTCACATGCTCATGTATACCAAGACAACATACGCACTAAAGTTGTATGTTGTATATACGATATTGATGTCATGAAACTGGTAAATGTAAGGCTCATGGGCCTCTGTGCGTTAATTAGTTTTAAAAGGACAGGAGAACCCCTCATGTCGGTCAGTATGTGTGCCCCCATTCCGCAACCAGAATGAGGCACACCAACTGTATTAGTGTCCCGCCATATTAATCGGAGGTGCAAGTCTAATTGTCATAGTGCAGTAAAACAAATCTATTTAAGCGAGGTAGTGCTGGGGAGTTGCAACCACACTTACCAAATAACTCATGAATCGTGCTCAGAGCAGCTATCCGCCTTCGGTGTCGACCCGAGAGCTCTGTGTATGTATGTTGGCATGGCAATCGTGCGCATTCGCGTTGGTCCGGCGGCCACACATGCAGCCATGTTGGTGTGGGAACTAGGCCCATTAGGGTCTAAAATTAGCCACGGATCCCTACCCTAAGTGTAAAACATGCTGGGGATGACTCTCCATCATCTATCGCATGTAGGTGGAGTGTTAATAATAATAATAATAATAATAATAATAATAATATTATTATCTATCGCATGCAGGTAGAGTGCTCTAGGACTCTCATTCAGACCATTGTTGTGCCCCATAACTATGGCAACCATTTGTGATACTGCTGGTTTATAGGCCCATGACTGTGCCTGCTGAAGGTTTAAGATTTAAAGTATCAGCCTGCCTGGCTGGTAGGGCCTCCAAGTGCAAAGACCTTACCATGCAGGAATCCCACTGTCATGAATAACCACTGATCATGTCTAGTTCTGTATGTGGTCAAAAAAGTGTTAAGAGAACTGATGGTGAAAACACGGTGTACAATACCGTACTGGCCTGTGTGTATAAAGTCACAGACTTTGTATGTCACCCAATGTAATGTTGCCCCCCAGCACATATCTGTACTGTGTGTGGCCTAACAAGGGATAACAATAGGTTTTAGGCACGACAGGGAAAGTGGGACGAAGGGCAATAGACCGGGTGCCGGCCACGCTGCCTCGCGACCGCTTTCGTGATGTGCAAGAGTTAGATAAAACAAAATGAATAAGTGTAAGATCAGTATAAAGGGGACAACGGGTCCCTGAAATCAGTCTATTGCATCTGCTGTCACAGAATTATCCAATTAAAGCAGCTGCCTCCCTGAGAGGCTGACAAGTTGTACACGTGCATTTTTGGTCACACTGGATCAAGGAAATCTCGGTGTGTTCACATTGTTTACCTCGTGGGCCAATATAAAGCGCCCACTCACAATCTCCATTTTATCATCTCCTTAGCCGCCTTGCTATATCCATGGTGGCCACAGAAAGTGTAATTCAACAGTGCTTACCTAGCGGGTCATTGTAAAGGGCCCACTCACAATCTAACACCGGTCATTCAGAAAATGATAGCACAAATGGTACACTCAAATAAAGAACATACGATCAAATTAGCAATTCATGCCTAGTGGGCTCAATGAGTCAAGCAGATCAATCCACAGAACTCTCTCTGTAACAATTTCGTATGTAGATCTTATGTAGATCTCCCCACGCCTACCCAATTTTACTTGTTCAAGGATCATGCACTTTAATTGTGCTACTGTGTGCCTCGCTTCCATAAAGTGTGTGGTTGCGACAGGGGATTTAGAGTTCCTTGTTCTGATGTTAGACTTGTTAGACTTGTGCTCAGTACATCTGAGTTTGGCTTTAGGCATTGTTATGTCCACGTAGTACAGCCCGCATGGACATTTCAATCGCATGTGCATGAATGTTTAAGATCAATGGTCTTTCCTGAATGTGGGTGTGTGATGCTTGTGCCTGTGATGACGTTACCACTGGCAGTTATGACATGGTTGTGGGCTGCTGTGGGTAACCTTCCGTTTGTGCTCTTGGGGTAATTCTGCTTTCACAAGCTTGTTGCCCAGTGCTCTACTGTTTCTGTACGCAAACGTTGGTATTTGAGGAAATACATTCTGAAGCTGTGGGTCCAGTTGGAACATATGCCAGTTCTTTTTGATGATTATTTTGATTCTGTGGCTCTGTACCGAATGGGTCATCACATACACCAGTTGTCTTTTAGTTTTGTCCGGTTTCGGTTTCAACAAAGTTTCTCGATGGACTACCTCCACCTTCTTTGCTATAGTAGAGATGGAAGCGAGGTTGTACCATCTCTCTCTCTCTATCTCTCTCTCTCTCTCTCTCTCTTTCTTTCTCTCTCTCTCTGAATTTGGTTTCTAATATTGCCGCTTGTCGCAGGTATTCTTCTATATCAGAGATGTTTCTTCTATATCTTAAAAACTGACTTAACGGTACACTATAGTGCATTGGGGATGGAAACTGGTAGGTCAGTAAGAGACTCTTTCTATCTGTCGATTTCGTATAGATTCTTGTGTTAAGACGATCATTATGGTGCTAAATTTCAACATCAAAGAAGTTGATAGTAGTATCACTGCTTTGTGTTGTCGTAAACTTGATCCACCGGTGAAAATTATTCATCATTTTAAATAACTTCTAGTTCGTTTGCTGGACCTGTCCATATACCGAACACATCGCTGCTGTAACGGACAAAAACTGAAAGATGTTGTAACCATCGGGGTGAATTCAGTACATGCTCTGTTTCTAGGCACCCATGCTTGTACATGAGAGTTGTAAGAAGAACTTGTCTCCAAATCTAAAATAAGTATTCATGAGGACTAGCTTGAGCAAAGTAAGCACAACAACGTGCCCCCAAACACATGTCTGATTGAAGCAGCAGCCATTCTACTGCTTCCAGACCTGCCTCATGGACAATGTTAGTATACTGTGAAGTTACATCCATGGTGAATAGTATATCTCGTCCTTTGGTGAAGCGTACATTGTTCAGCTGAGAGAGGACATGCATGGTGTCCTTCACATAGATAGCGCTGTTCTGTATTAGCGGCTGTAAAACCTTATCAAAGTATTTAGCCAGTGGTTCCAAGATACTATTAGTCGCCTCAATGATCAGGCATCCTGGGGGTTTGTCTAGTTGCTTCTGTATCTTTGGAAGAATGTAAAAAAACAGGCATGATCGGGTGTGTGTGTTCTCCAATAATGTGCATGTCTTCTCAGTGATGACTTCTCCACTCTCTGCCTCATCCAGAACCTCATGTATGAGAGCATGCACTTTTTTCTGTTGGATCGAAAGCAATCTCCTTGTAGGTTTCTTGGTCCATTAATTGTCTCTCCAGATAGTCTACTTTATCAATGAGTACCAGGGCTCCACCATAGTCTTCTGGATTAAAGAGTATGTCTTGTTTGTCCAATAATCTTCTTAGGTTGTGATGTTCCCTCATTGAAAAGTGACTGCGTCTCTTATGATGGAAGGGAGGTTTCTTCATCTCCTCCAGCACTTTCTTCTCAATCACTGTTAGAATATGATTTTGTATTGGAGGGTTGACTGTGCTCTTGGATGCTAACTCTAAGAAATCGGATTTGTGGCTTTCACTGAGGGTTCCTATTCTATTGAATCAAAGAACACCTTTAATTTAAGATTCCTCATGAGCTTGAAAAAATCTATTTTTCTTTAAGGAGAGTGCTGGTATGTTGAAGTACAAATGACAGGCCTTTCTGGAGTATGGTTTGTTCTGATCTGGAGAGTTGGTATGCCGAAAGGTTTACCACTAGGTCTTTTTTATGACCGCTTTCTTCCTCTGTGGGCTTTTTATTTTTTCCCCTTATGGTTGGTCTTTTTCTCAAAAAACGGCTTGCTCCTGTCTCTATATTAGTGACCGAGGATGAGCACTCCGGTGTTGTATCTGCAGTGATCTCAAGTTCTGTGCTTGACACGTCCGAGGAGGTTGTATCCGTGTTTGGTGCACCTGTCTCTGGTGCATGTGGGTGATATACTCTCGGGGTGTGTTGCCCGTAATATTCATGCCAACTGTAGACTATATCTAGTTTGAAGTCCTGTGTGTCACGTCTGAATTTCTTGATTTTCTTCACCTCCAGCTCCTGTTTGTACTTGGATAATTTCAGATTGGATAATTGCAGATTTGTATCTTGGAGGATCTGTTGGAGTTGTTCAGCGGTGAAACCCACACTCAAAATTCATTTTGATGTTCTTTATCTCTTCCTCTAGAGTACTCAGATTATATGCTAGTTCCTCAGTGGTTAAGAGTTTGAGGTTGAGCGAGCATTTATTTAAGATCTGGCACCACCTCTTCACAAAGGCAGGGTTTTTCTTGCATAAGGTAGGTTCCAGGTTCACACGTAATCCCCTCAGGATTCTTTGTGCTCAATGATGCTGTGCTAGGGTGGAAACGTGAAGTTTTAGATTGATTTCCCGGCAAATTGTCCATTCAAGCTGTTTTATCAATGCTTCTGGTCTATGAGATGTTGTTAATTCATCACCCGTAGATTTGATAAGTACCAGAATCCTCCGGGCCTCCTCTTCACTAAATCATAATACTTCAGCTCTATTATTTGTTAAGTGGTCGATTTTAGCAAATTATATGTTGCTCCCTGAGAGGTGTGTCACAGGGACATGGTGTGCGAGAGAAAGAGGGGCACAACCCTTGTTCTATGGAGAGTCACACGGGTATGAGTGATGACTGTGTCTCAGTAAGTATCCCTATGTATTAAGAGTGTCGAAGACTTCTGGTGCAACAGGGTCTGGCCTCTAGGCAACCAGAGTACATGAAACTACCATCCAAACAAACAAAGCCCGTTGTTGCCAACAGGGAACCCTATTTGCACTCTTGGCAGTCTGAAGGACTGTCAAGTGTTTTTGGTGTAGACTAGCCCAACACCATAAACTCAATATTGTAAATAGAAAAGTAGCAAGGATTGTAAAGATAAACATTCAAGGCAGTGAAGTTTAATATTATTGGGATGGTTAGTTCACCCTCAATTCACAATAAGTTTATGACCAAATGGTCGAACAATTATCAAAATACAGTAGAATTTACAAAAGAGGAGATTGCTTCCACACTGCGAACTTAATCACAAGAGTGACTGCATAAGATGCATATATTTAATTGGTTACAGGAACAGCCTGACATGTGTTTCGAGCTGTAAAGCTCTTCCTCGGAGGCTGAGACAACGTATACATCAATAATTAAATATTCCAGCACAGGTAAAATACATTGTGATATGATCCAAACAAAACAAGAGGACACAAATAATGGATAGTTAGTCATTGGTCATGACAAACAACATATAGACCATGCATAAAAGGGTGAATTAACGATGTGCCAACCTTTGTACATATGCAAGCCGTTTTAAAAACCCTCCATCCATTGCGTAAATGTAATTAACAAAGAAAAAGGATATCAGTCGTCAGTTATATGCAGTAGATTGTAGGTAAGATGACAGCGAGGGATGTGATGGTGCAATATAGTCAGAGGAAAAAAGAAACAAAAATCTTAATAATAAGAATCCTGAGGTGGTTCAACATGTGCACTCACATCAGATGCACGGAAGCCATATTAAGATATTTTGTGTCAACCACTAGTAATTAATATATAAAATATAATGTCTCCACGTACCTATATAAGTCGCAATTGCGAGAATAATGACCATATATTTTAGCTGTAATCAAACGTCAATGCCCAAATTCAGTCCACCAGACCGCATATTTGGCATAGTCAAATAAAGCACATGGCCCAAAAGTGGAGCGAGAAGGAGAGAAAAAGACAAACACGCTCAATTAGCTTGATTACCTTTATCAAAATAAATCATGGTCACATGCGCATAGGCTGCCCCTGCTAACGCATTAAGGGTCGTGCGCGAAAGACCTGATTTACCCAGCGTTCTCGGCCAAATGCCGTTCTGGTTGCCGGCCGCGGCAACATACTTATTCCCTTATAATCACTTTGACATTGCCTAGCTCGTACGTTGCATTATCGACGTATGGCCTCGATGCACGGCCATATTGAGTGAGTGAGTTTATTGCATCATAATGATTTCCTTTAATTGTTCAAAAAGAGTATAGTGCAATTATCGTGCACTTATAATTATGTACTAAGTAGCCAATATAGATCAACATAATTAACGTGGGTAGTACCCTGCTCATATACCAATTATACGGGTTATATTGGAATGCTATTCCACTGATCGAAATTAAACATACGCGCATTAAAGTTTACATTGTGCGCGTTAAAGGAGTTCTCTGCATAATTGAGCATGCTTATTCTGATCTCCCCAATTTTGAAAGATGAGAGTAAGACCTTTATCTTACTCATATATACACTGAATAATAAGTATGTTAAATGGCTTCCACGCACTCCTGTAGACTTGCATAATACACGTGTGTTAATGTCTTTAGAAGATTGTGAACAGAACCAGGAAATCAATGTATTGGATTTACTTAAAGAATTGAATATGAAGCAGCAACAAGTTTTTGCCTGTTTTTCCGAAGGACAATATAATTGACACCTTCAACCAGGCGTTGACCAACGACATCCATAAACTGGCTGGTAACATCAAAAAGAAACGCAAGTGCAGCTCTAATCTGACGATTGCTGAACAGAATGCTCTGCAAAAACATCAAACAAATTGTTGAAAATCAAAGAAACAGACAAGGGGGGAATGCGTTGCGCATGAATAAGGTTGATTATATTGCAATGGGACTTAAACACCTTAACTCTCCAGGCTGCTAGGCACTTAACACTAACCCCATTCTAAGTTTACATGCCATAGTTGGCACATTGCTGAATAAATGGCACTCTCGAGGTTTACTGACATATGTGGACCAGTCATGCCCACAGCTTATTTCCTACGAAAAATACACAAATCCTTTACAAAGATCCCTAAAGGGAGACTAATTTTAAGTGGGGGAGGCGGTATATTGGAACCTATTTCCATCTATATTAATGAAGGTCTAGCCCCACTGGCTGCTGCAACACCAAACTTTGTAAGAGATACGATGCATATTCTTCAAATCTTTGAACAGTTAACTTTCATTCCAAATCTGTTGTTGGTCACACTAGATATGAAGGCATTGTACACTTCTATTGACCAGCACAAGTCAATAGCAAGTGTGGACTACATATTCCGTGAATATTCAGCCTTGTATTTCGGACATATTGAAATGTTGAAAGACCTACTGTCATGTGCATTTACCAACTATATCTTCTTTTTTAATAATGTTTATTACAAACAACTAATTGGTGTCGCCATGGGGGCAAGCTTTGCGCCAGCATTAGCCAACATCTTTATGCACCACTATGAGCAACAATTTGTGTTTACCAATGTGGAATTTTTTCAATATATGTATGTATAGAAACGATTCATAGACAATGTGATTATGGTTTGGTCCGGTACGGTGGAGTGTTTGAATGCATTTGTTGCACACCTCAACACCAATAATTGGGGGATTCAATGTACATATACTTACAGTGACACATGCATCAACTTTCTCAATATAACAATTAGTATGTCAGAAAAGGGCTTTGTGACTAATACATTCTGCAAGTCAACCTCAGTTAATGCAGTGTTACATGCAAATAGCTATCATAAAAAGGCGGTAATTTCAAATATCCCCAAAGGTGAATTTATAAGGACAAGAAGGAACTGTTCAAATATTGGGGACTTTAAACAAGAATGTGAATTGATAAGACAAAGTTTTCTGGCAAGAGGCTATGATCAGCAGACTTTAACAAAGGTTGATCAGGCTGTTAAGAATATGAAGAGGGTGGATCTGCTCACTTCTAAAGTACGCACAAACAAAACTCATAGTAATAAACTAAAATTCATTACACGTTAAAATGCTGATAGTTCAACTATATACTCAAATGTAAAACGACATTGGCACCTACTCAATTTGGATAGAGACATTACTACATGGTTAGACCCATTCCCCAATTTTATTTACAACAAAGCCAGCACTTTGAATAATATGCTGTGCCCATCCTTTATGCCAAACCCCCAATCTAGCCCAACATGGCTTCATAAAGCTTAGAACAATGGATTCTACAAATGCGGCGGGTGCTCAATGTCTGCCCATGTTCTTGAAACCAAAAAAATGGATTTTGGGAGACTAGGATCATATTATGTCAACTGTTTTATCAACTGCAACACCACATTTTGTGTTGTATTGTTTGTGTATGTGGATGCCACTACATAGGCAGTACAATTCGGCCCCTCAAAATAAGAATGCGTGAACATTTGAATACCATTTCTAATCAGAATGCCAAATACCCTTTGGGAACCCATTAGCAGAAAAGCCACCAAATGGATAACAAACAATCCATTAAATTTGTGGTCATGGAAAAAGTTTCTCTACCTCAGAGAGGGGGTAACCTTCTACTTAAGCTCAGACAACTGGAAACCCGACTTATATGCCAATATAATACTGTTTTGAATGGTCTTAAAACAGACGATGAACTATCTGTGTTTCTTTGAGCCTATGCATATTAGCATAGGTGATAATGGGCCTCATTACGAGTCACCCGGTCTGGAAATAACGGTGGCGGTAAACCCGCCGCCACTGTTGTTTCCGGACCGGGTGATCTCGAGTTCTGCAGGCGGGAGGTGTCATTCCCGCCAGGACTGACCTGGCTGGTTTAACACCACCCGCCTGCAGGCGGACGTGGAAACACTGGCACCATCACGAGATGGTACCAGTGTTTCCACTTCCCCATTCCCATTGAGTCCTATGGGACTCAATGGGAATGGGGATTTACCGAATTCCGTCTCCGGAATTCCTGGGTCACCGGGGTCGTAATGCCCCGGTAATTCCGGGAATCACGGAGGCGGAATGGTAATACGAGTCTGGCGGTAACCTGCCAGAATTTCAGGCACGGTTACCGCCGGACTCGTAATGAGGCCCCATGTGTGTTGCAGAAGTCATATCATAAATTGTTTGGTTGAATTTTGATGAATCACTACTGTCCAATATGCAACTCATACATGGTTGGGATGCATGTTGCACCCTACCGGAGTGCGCGGAAGCAATTTAACATACTTATTATGCAGTGTATGTATGAGTAAGATTAAGGTCTTACTCTTATCTTTCAAAATTGGGGAGGTCAGAATAAGCATGCTCAATTATGCAGAGAACTCCTTTAACGCGCACAATATAAACTTTAATGCGCATATGTTTAATATCGATCAGTGGAATAGCATTCCAATATAACCCATATGATTTGTATATGAGCAGGGTACTACCCGTGTTAATTATGTTGATCTATATTGGCTTCTTAGTGCATAATTATAAGTGCACAAAAATTGCACTATACTCTTTTTGAACAATTAAAGAAAGTCAATATGACGCAATAAACTCACTCACTCAATATGGCAGCGCGTCAAGGCCATACGTCGATAATGCGACGTACGCGCTAGGCAATTTCAAAGTCATATAAGGGAATAAGCATGTTGCCGCAGCCGGCTCCCAGAATGGCATTCGGGTGGAAACGCTGGGTAAGTCTGGTCTTTCGCGAACGACCCTTAATGCGTTAGCAGGGGCCGACTATGCGCATGTGACCTTGTTCTATTTTGATAAAGCTAATTAAGCTAATTCAGCATGTTTGTCTTTTTCTTTCCTTCTCGCTCTACTTTTGGGCCATGTGCTTTATTCGACTATGCCAAATATTCTGTCTTGTGGACTGAATTTGGGCATTAACGTTTGATTACAGCTAAAATATACAGACATTACTCTCGCAATTGCAACTTATATAGGTACGTGGAGACATTATATTTAATATATTAATTACTAATGGTTGACACATTTGACTCAAAAGCACTCGGCCTTATGTGTTGATAATATGATATTTCCTTAATTAAAGTGGAGCTTTATATACCGATTGAAAATCTGGATATATTATTTACAATCAACTGGTAAGTGGCAATATTACTTTGCAGCCACTCGTACCGTATGGAATGCTTATTGGTTCAATTGACACACCTGACAGTATATATCCTCAATCTCCTTTATCTTGTAGCGCCATTGGCAAAAGACAAGGGGCCTCATTACGACCCTGGCGGTAAGTACCGAACATTACCGCCATGGCGTAATCAACGTTTACGCCATGGGTCGATGGCGTAAAGTGCGGCATATTCCGACCCATCGGGCACGTGCATTACGCCATGACGTTAATGTAAAGTACGGCATGGCGTAAATGGGGCAAAAACGGAGCACTACCACCACACACACCATAGCGGCGACCGCAATTAGCGGTCACCGTAATTAGCGGTCACCGTAAATAGGCGGAACCGGAAATAGCGTCATCGCGTCGGAACGGGAAACTGCACGACGGCCATCTTGAAAAACACAATCCATTGCCATCCTCCACAACCATACCTGATCCAACCCTGACACCTATCCACACCCAACACCCACCCAATTAGCCAAGTAAAAATGCCCAAAGCCGTTAAAAAAGCATGTGACCGGCAGCGCCACGACCGTTTCTCAAGGGAGGAACTAACCATGCTCGCACAGACTCTGCAAGAAAATGCTGCAGCTGTATTCTCCGCGCAGATGACAAGGCCGGCAATAGCGAAAAAGAAGGCCATATGGGCCCTAGTGACACAGCGTGTGAGTGCAGTGGGGGCCGTACCCCGCACTGCCCAGCAGTGCAGAAAGCGCTGGGACGACTTGAGGCTCTGTATCCGAAGCATCCTCTCAGCTAACCGGAACCTAGCCACGTCAACTGGGGGTGGATCCGATTCGCCCATAAAGCTGCAAGCATGGGAGGAAATATGTGCATCCACCATCGGGATGGAGAGCATCCATGGTGTCGGAGGGATGGATAGAGGAGCGCCGACCTCAGGAGATGCAGGTAGGTGGCCAGAGCAAGCCATGCTAAACCCAACAAAGTCCCATCATGTGAATTACCATGTAGCCCCATAGTGCATATGCAACACATCGGCAGGTGTATGTCCACAGACACATCCAGACTCCACCCTGACTCCAGACTCCACCCTGTACACATGCAGCATGCACACCCTAACTGCTGGCACACACATACCACCATGCTACCTCCACATAAAAGGCACAAAACCTGTATGCCCCTGCCTGAAATGTGCTGCATGTACCCACTGTATAGATGTCATCCCTCACAATGCACGGCCAATGTCCGCGGACCCATCAATAACACTATCCCTCCTTTGCTCCACCACAGGATCTGACACAGACCTCCAGGAAGAGGACAACACTGCATCCAGATCCACCAAGAGGGCCAGGCCACAGGCATCCACCTCAGCCGTCCTGAAGGAAACACACCAGCAGCCACAAACCCTGCCTGGGGAAGAGGACAGGCAAGTGCCAGCCCCCACAACAGCAAACACAGACAGGCTCTGCTGCAAGCAGCACCCTCGGTGAAATCGCTGCCATAGCGGCAACCTCCGACAGTGAGGCAGGCAGCATCGAAGTCATCAATGAGGGAAGGCCCACTGCCCAGCCACATTCCCCCTGCACATCCCTAAGCCCCCTGCAGGCGGATGCCACACAGGGGCAGTCGGAGGCCGAGGATTGGCCAGCCACCCCATCCCCCCAGCCTGAGGTGAGCAGCCCAATGGATATGCAAATGCCACTGGGCATGGGCCAGCGGAACCAGCAGACACTTGAGGATATAGTTACCCGCCAGCAGCAGCTATCCGCCCTCCTCAACGAACATGTGGCACAGTGTGGGGTGCCAAGGGATGGCATGGAGAGTTTGGCAGACCGAGTCAGAGCTGCCATAGAGTCCTCCACAAAGGACATATGCACGGAACTCGCGGCTGTGCGCAATGTCCTCACAGAACTTGTCCAGACCATCAGGGACATGCGTCCAGATGTGCAGGCCGGACCGTCCTCATCAGCCAGCTCGGCACAGAGCAGCCCCATCCGCAGATCAGGGCGCAATCTACGCAGCACGGGCAGGGGTGCCCCGGGGGCCAGGGGAGGGGATCCACATTAGTGGCTTGACAGTCGAGCAGGACTACTGCACACCCTGCTGCACAGACACTACCGCACCTTCGTAGGGATTCCAGGGTGGAGGGGGGAGGGGGTGTGTTGGGGTGTTCAGGGAGGAGGGGGGAGGGGGTGTGTTGGGGTGTTCAGGGGGGAGGGGGTGGGGGTGTGTTGGGGTGTTCAGGGGGGAGGGGGAGGGGGCGTGTCACGACGTTTCAAGTTTGAATACACTTTTTTCTTTCCCAAAATGAAATGTGTGGACATTTTCATTGCATATGTGTGCTTTATTGGTGTACAGTCCACAGTGTGCATGTCCCAGAGATACACAGTGCCCCAAGTGCAGTCTCCATGTGATTCACACCAGCCGTGTGTGCTAGAAGCAGAGGTTGATGATACTTTGGCGCATTGCACGCCCCTCCTGTGCGTCGCCTCCCCCATGGGGTGCTGCCCCATCGGCACCCTCCTCATCCTCACCGTCAGGTGGTTGCAGTCCTGCGTCAGGGGGCAGGGGCACATTCCGTCTGACGCACATATTGTGTAGCATGACACATGCCATGACGATCTTTGCCACCTTCTCATGGTGGTACAGGAGTGCCCCACCAGACCTGCTGAGGCTTCGGAACCGTGCCTTCAATAGGCCGAATGTCTGCTCTATGACCACACGAGTACGTGTATGTGCACGGTTGAAGTCCTCCTCGTGCTGGTTCTGCGGGTTCCGGACTGGTGTAAGGAGCCACCTCTTCAGGGGATAGCCTGCATCACCTGTATGTAGGCGAGAATGTATGTGTCAGTCATGTCGTCTGATCAAGAACATGATGTGCCAACATGGCTTGCCTCCAACTGTTACTTTGGCTCACTTCTACATGCACTAATTGATTCACACAATGCAACCAGTATATGCTCATGGCTCCCATGGCCTGTTTTGCATGCCATCACCCAATGTATGCAGAGGGGTTGAGTGCATTGTGAGTGCCCATCCTCTGTCTCCGTTCTCTGTGTTACTCACAGCCAGGTGGAGTATGCATCATTCCCCCCCCTATCAGCCAGGTGGAGTATGCATCATCCCCCCCCCTTTCAGCCAGGTGGAGTATGCATCATTCCCCCCCTATCAGCCAGGTGGAGTATGCATCATTCCCCCCCTATCAGCCAGGTGGAGTATGCATCATCCCCCCCCCCTTTCAGCCAGGTGGAGTATGCATCATTCCCCCCCCTATCAGCCAGGTGGAGTATGCATCATCCCCCCCCCTTTCAGCCAGGTGGAGTATGCATCATTCCCCCCCGATTTCAGCCAGGTGGAGTATGCATCATTCCCCCCCGATTTCAGCCAGGTGGAGTATGCATCATTCACCCCCCCCCCTTTCAGCCAGGTGGAGTATGCATCGGTGCGTCATTCACCTGCCCACTTCCATGACATTGGACTCACCGAGTAGCCAGGATCTTGGGCCTGCATGTCGCTCCATGTAGCGTGGTATTGTGGAGTTCCTCAGGACCATAGAATCATGGGTTGATCCGGGGAATCAGGCACAACAATGTGTGATGATCTTGTTGGAGTCACAGACCATTTGCACGTTGATTGAGTGGAACTGTTTCCGGTTGCGGCACGGTACCTCCATGGCACGTGGAACCACCAATTCCACATGGGTGTAGTCGATGGCACCAATGCAACCGGGTATGCCGGCTAGTGCATGGAAACCCACTTTGGTGTTTGCAATGTCCTGGGCAGTCCGTGGTAATGAGATGTGGTCGTCTGTGTGCTTGAGGAGGGCATCGAGCACTTGGATGAGTGTTTGTGAGAATAATGGTTGTGAAATGCCATGCAAGTGCCCCACTGTGTGCTGGTAGGTGCCTGTGGCCAGGAAGTGGAGTACAGACACTACCTTCAGTAGGGGGGGGTGGCGGTTGGAGTTTCTATCATGCTGACGATGTCGTTGTGTATCATGTCTACGATGGCGGTGATGGTGTCCCGGTCCATACGGTACAGGGTGTGGATCTGCTCAGCAGTGAGGTTGAATGGATTGGCTCTGATGCGTGGGATTGGGGGCTGCCTGCGTGGTGGCACTGGCTGTGCTGGTGGGGCTTGCTGGGCCTGCCTTGCCCTCCTTCTCCTCCTGCGTCTCCTCTGTGCAGCCTGTTGTTGTTGTTGTTGTAGTAGCACTTGCATTGCTATCAGGTCCTCCAGCCCCAACATTGCTAGTCGTATTGGTATCATTGTGGAGTGTGACTGGGTGTGGGAAGGGGTGGGGTGTGCTCTTTTTGTACTTCCTGAGTCTGTATTGCCTTCACCTGTGCTGTTTCTGTGCACCTGTGGCAGCTGCATTCACTTTTTTTTCGTAATTTGCACCATGGCGGTAAGGTTCTTAACGGGCTGGGTGATGGCGTTAGGTGCATGTCCGCTTGGGTCGGCATTTGCGTACCTTTCCGCCATGGCGCTAAGTACGGTGTGGCCGGTCGCTTGCGCGCACCCTTAGCGCAGTTAGCGGTGGCGTTAACTACGATGCCGCTAATGCATTGTAGTTAACGGTCACGGGTCATGATCGGACCTGGCGGAAAACGATGGCGGTAACCATTTACCGCCATCGTTTTTCACTTAGCGCCAGGGTCGTAATGAGGCCTCAAAAGGTACATGTACTTTGTAGCACCAACATATCTTAATATGGCTTTCGTGCATCTGATGTGAGTGCACATGTTGAACCACCTCAGGATTCTTATTAACAAGATTTTTGTTTCTTTTTTCCTCTGATTATGTTTCACCATCACATCCCTCGCTGTCATCTTACCTACAATCTACTGCATATAACTGATGACTGATATCCTTTTTCTTTATGAATTACATTTACGCAATGGATGGATGGTTTTTAAAACTGGTTGCATATGTACAAATTTTGGCACATCGTTAATTTACCTTTTTCTGCATTGTCTATATGTTGTTTGTGATGACCAATGACTGACTACCCATTATTTGTGTCCTCTTGTTTTGTTTGGATCATATCACAATTTATATTACATGTGCTGGAATATTTAATTATTGATGTATATGTTGTCTTCAGCCTCGTAGGAAGAGCTTTACTGCTCGAAACACATGTTAGGCT
Source organism: Ambystoma mexicanum (assembly GCF_040938575.1). NCBI lineage: Eukaryota > Metazoa > Chordata > Amphibia > Caudata > Ambystomatidae > Ambystoma > Ambystoma mexicanum. The sequence continues at coordinate 79,679,066 of NC_090927.1, read as the reverse complement.
GTTTCTGTAACCAATTAAATATATGCATTTTATGCACTGACTCTTGTGATTAAGTGCGCAGTGTGGAAGCAATCTCCTCTTTTGTAAATTCAACTTGTGACTGTGGGGAACCTGTCAGGCAACCCACAACGTGTTTTCATCTGCTGCCTATCAATAATTAAACATATTGGGACAAGCGCTGGAATCTCACCCTCTCTCCCTCTGTCACCCCCCTCTCTAACAAAATACAGTATTCAAGGAAATAATTGTTTCTTCAAATCAAACAGTGATGTATAGTTATTCAACACAGTTAGGTATCTCAGTTACATTCACTGACATCCTTTCTCATGGTTGGTATTCACAACAAGAGAGGAATTATATCAGAGAGGAATTGCCATAGCATTTCGGTGCTGGACTGCCCATGTGGGCGGGACAAAGACTGATATGCAAATGGATATTTCCCATCTGTGAAAGGTACAGTGAGCAAAAGGCTTGTGCTGAAAACTCCCATCTCAGAACAGGTTATCATGCCATGTTCTTTCTGGAGAGGAGCGCCTGCTACCTTTTTTGAAATATTTGAAAGGAATTTGGGGTTGGTCACCCTGAGTTACCTGGGGGAAACCAGACGTGGAGTCCCTGCTCACTGTGCTCAGAGAGACAAAGCTTCACCTCACTGATGAGGCCCAACAAGGCTGAAACATGTGCATGGGGTTGCTTTTGGTACTCTTGTTCAGAGAGGAATTGCCATAGCATTTCGGTGCTGGACTGCCCATGTGGGCGGGACAAAGACTGATATGCAAATGGATATTTCCCATCTGTGAAAGGTACAGGGAGCAAAAAGCTTGTGCTGCAAACTCTCATCTCAGAACAGGTTATCATGCCATGTTCTTTCTGGAGAGGAGCGCCTGCTACCTTTTTTGAAATATTCACACGCCCTGTTGTAATACCGCATAAGAAATATACATCAAATACAATTCAAATATAACTAATGATACCCAAAGAGCTCAAATTGTTGTAAAGGTAACATCTATGGCCAAAGCCTTTCAGATTCTGCATCCATCTTCAGGGCATTTGAGGATTAATGTTCCATATGTTTCAAAATACAAGGTACACCTGTAAATACAACAGGTGAGTGTGCTTAGTCAAATGTATTATTGCATGAACTTGATCATTCTACAAATAAATGCGTAAAAAGTCAAGGTGAACTGACCTGTATGGTGTTTCTGTGTGTCTCTGTGGTGTATCGACCCTGCATATAGAAGGGTTAGGGTATTCATGTAGACTATCTTATTAACACAGCAAAGGTGCTGACACTGTGTAACTACAGTGATGGGAAGTCTTTGGTGAAAGGAACAGATACAATAGCCCCAGATAATCCCTGCGTGTCCATTGTTTTGTCCGCCACAGGAAACCTTCCTTCCCTAATACAGGACTTAGTAGCCCCTGAGTTGCCCAAAAAAGAACATGTTTGATCTCCTATCTTTAATACCACTTGTGGTTCCTCATCTGGGTCGGCAGTTACGGATAGTACTGGACACGTCAGAGCTCCCTGTTTGCTGTCCTTTTGTGGGTGACCATTCGTACCTGGGAGTGGGAAGGGATTGCCCCCAAACACGTTTGCTTCTGTGTAGTGAGTTATCCTCTCTTGTGACAAGGGGTTCTTATCCCACAGCTGAGCAGGCGACAGCTGCATATGTGACTGTATGAAATATGGTGCTGGGTATTTTACTGGCTGTGGTTGCATGGGGCCCAGAAATTGGGGTTGTTGGCAAAAGGTAGGGCGATGCCCTAGGACATTAAGGTGGCGGAGCATGGTCAGTCTACTTCTGCATTCTCATGCAAATTGTCCTATTTTCTCACAGGACCATACATTAGCTATCATGCTCTCAAATCCAACCCCTCTACCTCTCTGAAAGTCTCCTCTTCTCCTCTGGAAACTTCCCATTTCCCCTCTACCATCTATCGGCCCTTCTGTCCTTCACTGTACGCGGCTGTGTTCAGGTTCCCCTTCTATGGTGTTGGTTATTACCGCCCCTTCCATGTTCAATTTAGCCAGTTATTTCTGTACTAGCTTTGCATCTTCCCTCTGGGTTTGCTCTCCTCCATCCTTCTAATTCTCCTGTTTCTGTATTATATGTGCCTTTATTTTGATCCCACCCACCTTAATCAAATCAGCTTGTACCTCGGCAGGGAGACCCTTGCACAACATGTGATAGAAAACAGCAATGTTTTTATCCCAGGCCTCGCCCTTCTCTAACCGCCACATCTCTTATATCTTCTGGATATAGAATACAGGGTCATCATCTAGCTTTATCTTGTGAGTCAAGATAGAATGTACATGTCTCTTATATCTTTCCATATTTGTGCTCGACAGTTGTTAAATGAAGCACCATCATGAGCAGAATTGCTTAACGTCACTTCCCCTTAACTGCCCTTTTCCATATCACAACAGCCTGCACTCCTAACAGGGAAGTGAACAAACGTTGTTTATCTACTACAGATAAAGTGAATCCTGCTGTGTGCTTCTTAGGTCATAAACCCACTTGCCAGGTCATGTGGTGAGGGAGGACAAGGTGCGCATTAAGTTGTCCTAGTCCATATCGGGCTAAGGTACATGAGATCTACCTGGCCACTTCTGCAGCAACAGGAACTGCGCTCCTCCTGTTTATATTGCAATGTTTCCCCTTGCTTCTTACCCTTGGCTAAGGTCATTCGACCAAGCCGTGGTCTAAGTCTGCGACCCCATGGTGTTACTTCTTCTGCGTCCTCTGTCTCCCACCCATCGTCATCATCCTCTAAATCTCCATCGGTATATACTAAGTCATAGTCTATGCTGTGGTTGCGCTCGTCTTGTGGACCCCCCGTAGCCTCCCCTAAATTGGATGTTTCTTACTTTGCTGTTATATGAGGATCTTCAATAGCTCCTCTATCAATCTTAAAATGAATTTGTCCCACCGTCCATTGGTCTTTTCCTATTGACGCATACTGCCCCTACCTTGCCCCTGTGCTGCCTTTGCCAGATCCTCTTCTACCTTCTGTAATGCTGCTTCTAATTGTCGGTGAGCCTTATTTTCAATTTCTAAAATCAATGGGTCTCTGGTGGTGTCTCTCGGTGTCCCTATCGTTCCCTTTGTGTCTTCTGTTGGGGGTGAGAACTGGTGGTTAGTGTATCCTGAGGCAGGCTGTACGGGGTAGGACCCATAAGGGGGTGGGTGGTGGCCTTACTGTGCACCTGATCGGATCCCTCTTTACCATTCTCAGGGACATTCTCTTCCTCTACAAACATTTTCCATAGATCAAGTATGCTCTGTCTATTTTTCAATTGTTTCCCTTTATATGTTGACAACAAATAAGTGTGCATATATTCTAGTAGATTTTTATCGTACGTGCCCTGTTTGGGCCATAGTTCAAACAGTTTACTGACTGTCCCCTGAACCCATTCTTTGTGATACTTTAAAACCTTTATCTTATATTGCGGAAATGCTTTACACATATGCTGACATGGAGTATCCATAATAACATGAGGTTCCAACCTCACTAAAAACAAAAACAAAACAAAGGAATTCACAGTGGTGCATTATTTCCAAATCTCACAAAACACAAATAAGCTATCACAAAACATCAAAACCTGAGAACACTAATTTATGCAATTGCCAAAAACTCACTACCCAGAAACACCCCTATATGCACAATGTGCTAACAATACCTCACAATAAATACTTCTATGTACACAACTATTAACAATAGCTGCAATAAATACACATTTCATTACACAATAATGTAGACGCTTCCTCTGCCTCCTTTCCTCAAGGTGGGGACACTGAACCCTCCTCCAGTTACCATGACTTCCAGAACTGAGGGATAACCTGTCCTTTCTTCACAGAACCATCACTTAAAATACAGCGCTGTCTTTCCACATTTTAAAAGTAGCTTCCCCACATTAATTCATCACTTTTCATCACCTTATGACAACATCTTTCCCCACTTCAGGGAGATTCACTCCAACTGATGAAATATTGTACAACTTTGTCTTTCCACACAGAAGGATCTTTCCCCCGCTATTTCATCAACTCATAAACAATAGAAATTCACAAGCAATAATAAAACAAAAAGAAAAATGTCAAAAACACTGTGTTTCACAAAAAATGTGCACTCACTTTAGAGACTACACTCAACATGGGGAGTTTGTTCCCCCCAGTTAAAGCACCCCACAGGATATAATTTATTTTGTTCAAACTAGTCCTGTCTATGACTCATATAGAGCATTGTAGATCCCTCCCCCTGTGCCACCAGTAAGCCAAAAACCAGGGCGGGTTACAGAAAAAAATATATTTATTAATAATAGGTTCAATGAATAGTTCATCAACTGATTACACGCGCCACGTTCTCCGTGGCACAAAACAAAGCCTCAATACGTCTTTTGGGGATTTCACCTTTGAGTCTCATGTACATGGAACACAGGCTAAATAAATTATTAAACCTCCTGTCTCAAGAGCCACTGTATGTCAAAATTAAACAATACCTTAGAACATTACAAGACCATGAGCATTAGCATTCCTTGATAAGGTTTATATTTAATTCAAATGCAACAGGTTACTGTTTTCAAAAGCAATTTCACACATGCAGAGATTTGTATGTATAACTTCACTACTTCCCTGCACACTTGAAAATGCTAGCAGTTTTGAAATCACAACAGACTTTTAATAATACTTTGGATTGACAGAACCCTTCTTCCTTCTTCACTTTGAAGCAGTTATGTTATGTTGTTATGTTATGTTATGTTATGGAAATTTAGTAAAGCGCACGTACACCCAGAGGTATCTTGGCACTGGCAGCTGGAAGGGAGAACAGGTAGCATAACCATGTCAGAAAAAACTCACTAAAAGAGAGTAGTTTTCAGCAGCCTGCGGAAGGTGAGGTGATCTTCAGTGGCACGAAGGCCAATGGGAAGATCGTACCAGGCTCCAGCAGCAACCACAGAGAAGGCACAACCTCCCTTGCGTGACAAACGATAGCGGGGAACTGCAACAAGAAACTCAGATTGAGAGCTCAACAGACGAGTCGGGACGTAGTGAATGAACTTGGCTTGAAGGTACTCGGCGCCCATGCCATAAAAGACACGGTGCACCAAACACAGGGATTTGAACAGGATCCGGCTGGCCACAGGAAGCCAGTGCAGTTTCTTTAGCAGGGGGGAAAGGTGGGATCCAAAATGAGAGTGAAGTATGGAGCGAGCGGCTGCATTCTGCAGTAATTGAAGCCTATTAATCAGGTAGAGTGATTGAGCCAAATATGGGGGAGTTACAATAATCAAGGGTGCTAAGAACCAGAGCTGCCACTACCGGTAGTTGGCATTCGGCGGGAATGAAGGCCAGGACTTTCCGCAGAATGCAGAGTTTGAAATGCCCGGCCCTGCATACACTGGCCACCTGGTCATCCAGGGCAAGAGAGGCAGAAATTTATATGCCAAAATTCCAGACCGATTGGACCGGGTGGGGAAGAGGGCCCAGACTTGATGGCCAGAATTGCAAGGTCCAAAATAGTTGGGGAAATGTAGTGCCCACAACCAGAACCTCGGTCTTACTGCCATTAAGCTTAAGCTAGTTGCTCATCATCCAACGCCCCAGATCCTCCAGGCAGCTCCTGAGCCGCGCTGCAGTGTCGGCTTGAGTGAGGTCAAGGCGAACAAGGATCTGTACAAAATGTCTCTTCTATTAGGGTCCCTTTCCCACTCTCAGGAGAGAGTGTGCATCTTTCAATTAGGAATTACACTTGGTTTCATTTAGCAAAGCAGTTCCCTACCTAGCATCAAAACCCAGACTGGGAATTAAATGTGTTAATTTCGAATGTATACAAAATCACCCCATGGTATTTGGCTATAGGGGAATACATTGATTTATTATTTATCAAATATACTAAGGATCTACCGCCATACCCACACCCATTAACTAAGGGGGAGGCATTTCATCAAACAAATCCCCACACTTGGATCTGTTGGACAACATACTTTCATTGGAAATCTCTGTGTTTGGCGCTCTGAAAAAGACATCAGCGTTTCAGTGCCCTCTCTTGAGGAAGCACAGGGATTTGGTCAGGCACTTCAGTCAAGGATAGCCACAAGCATCCATACCTCTGTTCTGCTCTCCTTTGCAAAAATCCCAGCCTCTTTAGTCTTTCCCAATTGCTGTCACCCAGGCAAGGTTAACTCTCCATCCAGCTTTCAATAGTTGCACCCAGATGTTTAGGCAGCTCCTGGCAAGGTTAAATTCCACCACCTTCTTTCAGTATTCACCCAGATGATGTTTAGGCAGCTCTCCCCTTTCCCACTGTGCAAGGCCTTTTTATCTTCTAAGCCATACCTTCGAAATATTAAAAACAGGAAGTGTTAACTTATTAGCCTTGAATTTTCATTGGATCCCTACCGTTGCAAGGCCCAGCCCCTCTCTGTGGTTAGTCCCACAGAGTGATGAAGTTGAATTGATGTAAAGGATGAACCCACCCACCGGAATCCATTGTACACTTTTTCTTTTTCCACCTAAAAAGTTACTACATGACTCAAACCTGTGTTTTAAAAATAAACATGACAATATATATATATTTGGGTTACTCTAATCATGGCAGACTTATTAAAATTACCCCCGTTTCGGCATGAGGTTGCAGGTCCAACTGGCTTGTTTTCGCACTTTACTTACAAATAATAAAAGTTATTATCATCAAACTTTATGGATTCACTAAGTGACCACCTCCCCAAGGTTCGGTCATGTGATGTTTTCTGAGGAGCTATAAACACATTTTAGTTTGTAGCACAGTTCCCTAAAATCAAATTTGGAAAAGGATTGAATCAACATAGCGGGCTCGTAAGCAGCTGTAAAATGATACATGTCCCATTTCTGTAAGTAGCACAATTCCAAAGTTAATGGGCCAAATGTTATTCCTAATATAAACTGTAAGGAAGGCATGGTATCAAACAGTGAATACAGACAAAAGTGCTCAAAGAGAGTACGGCAAATGGGATGTTGGTGAGAGTCTCTCTGGCGGATGCACTGACGTAGGTGTCAGCAATAGGAAGGCCTGGGCTGGAGCCAAGTGTGTCCTTCTGAAGTTTCTTCCTGCCAGACCTAGTGAGCGGTGAAGGATGGGAGATAGAGAAGCAGTTTGAGAAGATATGAGCGATAGAAAGCGCCATTGCGAGGGGGCACAGAGTGTGGTTCACTTAACCAGGCTAAGCAGCTGAGGCACGTAGGAGGGAGTTGACAGGAGGGCGCAAGCGCACAAGGAAACACAAAGCAATGGGAAAAGCAGTGGGAGCTAAATGGGGTACAAGGGTAAAAGAAATAGAGGCAATACAGAAAGCAAGGAAGTAAGTGAGTTTCTAACTAGCAGAACATAACAATGCAGGATGAAAGCACACATAAATTCGATTTTTTTTCTCCAACAGTAACAATCAATGCACGATGAAAGCACACCTAAATTTGATTTTTTAAACTAACAGTCTCAATCAATGAAGGATGAAAACACACCTAAATTCCATTTTTAAACTAACAGTCACAATCAATGCAGGATGAAAGCATACCTGATGCAGGTATTACAGCACAGGAGTACAGAAGTGTGGGCAGTGTGTTGAGAGCTCAGGAAATGTAGTAGGCAGGCTAAAAATGTAGACCTTGAAGTACAAGTGTACCTATGTCAACAGAGAAAGGGCAATGAGAATGCCTAGAAAGACAGACAGTGAGAGTCATGGAGAGAGGGAGCCAGCAAGTGACCAAGAGTGAACACTCAATGATGGCAGGAGGGATGCCACAGTCCAGGGGCGCAAGGAAGAAGTACCAGGCATAAAGCATGTCTTTGCTAGCAGTAACAAGAAGAGGGGCTGCACGCCCACAGACAGGCACAGATAGGCCCCTAGATGAGGGCCTTTGATGCTGGTGCCAGCACACGCATTCCGGTGCACCTGATTGGGTGAAAAAGGTTACTGTGGCCAATCATAGGGGCCGGGTAACAACAAAGGAAATACTCCACTTGAGGGTGCAGGAGCGTCCACCTTGGAAAGTGGCACGAACAAAGGAAACCTGGAAGAAGGGTCACTGAAAAAGATTATTCTGCTACAGCATTTCAATTGCATTTGCTCAAATCTTGCTACGTGTCACACGCACGGTAAAAAATGTATGCAAAAATCACTATGGCTTTGCAAAACGCAGCATTTCAGTTTCAATGCTGGAGACTTTTCTTGGGCCCGATGGCCTTACCTTCTTGTTGATTCCAGGTCAAGATGAGGGGAGGAGGCAGCAGTGGTAGGCCTGGAGGGAGCACACTGCTTTGCTGCTTCTTGCCAACTGTGGACTGAGGGGCAACGTTGCAACACAGCAGGCACTCTCATGATGGTAATACTGATGGCAACATTGGGAAATCATAGTCTCTCCCATCACCTTGAGAAGGTGCATGAAGCGCTTAGAACAGAGTTGGGTCCTGCGCATGGGGGGATCAGCGCCAACCAAATCAGGGAACACAAATCCTGGGGCCGGCAGCAAAGGGCAAGGGCCAAGGGTAGTTCTGCGACCCTGCAACAATATAATAGATTGTTTTTTTGGGGAAGATCCAGGCAAGCCACCTGATATGAGAGGACCAGTCAAGTAAGTTCTGTAGGGGCCAGCTATAGGTAATACCACCCCGACTACCCAATCATGTATGTTCTTAGGTTTTTTGGAAAGAACCCTGGTTTTGTGACATCAGATTCCTACAAAAAGTCCAGACACAGGCCCAGAAAGCATGATTGCTGGAGAATTCTTTATTTTTAATTTTTATTTTTTTATTTATTTTATTTGGTTTATTACAAACCTTTAAAACAAGACAAAGAAAATAAAAAGAAGTACAAGAAATCCTGGAACGCAATCAGTGGTCAAATGATCTCAAAATTAAACACATCCTACTCAAACATTTAAAAAGAAAACACAAAGAGAGAGATAAAAGAAAACAACAAATGAAGTAGACCACTTCATCTAGTGTCAAGCCTAAAATGTCATCTTGCAAAAGTATGTGTAGGCATTCCAGATATCTTATGTAGGTTCAACTTGGTCTTTGTAGCAAATAGAGTGATGCCTTTCATTTGCAAATTTAAAAAGGAACAATTTTAAATTTGGGTATCAATGCGAGCAACCATTACTTCCAAGAAGAATGTTAGTGCTATGATCGGTTTTTGGTAATTTCCATCAAACATAAGCTGCCACCAATCTTCAGCACATAAGGTTTCTCTCGTCCTTATAGAAACGCCAAGATGAGTTGTTCACTCTTGACCAAGGGCTGCACAGTGAAGAGTTAGGTGTTTCGATGTTTCTCTTGCTGGAGAATTCTGTTTTTCCCATATGATCCCTGTCTGTTATGGATAATATGGGATCGTTTCCCTGGATGAAGGCTAAGTCGGTGAGGAGGGTTGTTTCATCATCATCTCTAGGGAGCAGATGTCAGTTTTTTTTATCTGCCTCTCCAAAACCCTTTCATCTCCTTCAGTTTCATTCACTTCCTTTTCTTCCTCAATGCGTGGAAATAGATACTTTTCAAGAATTCTCTAGGCAATTGCATCCCCAGGTCGTACCTTAAAAGGAGCCTCCCCATGGTACTGTATCAGAACTTTAATATCTCCTCTAAAAACTGGATCTATGACTCTTGCCAAAATATATAGACCATATTTCCAGGCCAAGCCGGATTCCAGGGCCAGCCTGATGTAACAGCCAGGGGTAGGTATCAGCGGAGTGTGCAGCTGAGTTCTTGTCGATGTTGGAGGCAGACACTTGTTCTTTGGATTGCCAAATCACAAGTAGTCTTTCTACTCTTGCTGCTAATGGACACTCTACACTGCGAAGCAAACCCTATTTCTGCATAGCCGTTCACGAGGAGTGTGCAGCTGAGTGATTCTCGGTGTTGGAGGTAGACGCTGGTTCTTTGGATTGCCAAATCGCAAGTCGACTTTCTACTCTTGCTGCTAATGGACACTCTGCACTGTGAAGCTGACTATTTCTGCATAGCCGTTCACGCACAGAGAGAAGCGGAGTGTGCAGTTGAGTGTTTGGTGGTGTTGGAGGCAGACGCTGGTTCTTTGAATTGCCAAATCATGAGTAGTCTTTCTACTCTTGCTGCTAAAGGACACTCTGCACTGTGAAGACGACTATTTCTGTATAGCCGTTCACGCAGAGTGTGAAGCGGAGTGTGCAGCTCAGTATTTGTCGGTGTTCGGTGGTTTCAAGGTGACCTCACCTCTTATTTGCCACTTCTCCTTGCTAACTGTGCGGTAAGTGCTACACTCTCCTGATTTCTTGTTTCTCTGCGAGCACGGCTGCCATAGGCTGATTGCCTCCAGGAGCAACCCAGTGTCAACAGCTCTGAGATTGGAGCATGCCCGGAAAGGCTATGGCAAAAAGCAAACGTTATAACCTACGGCAGTCCAAACCCTATGGCAAAAGCTCAGGGTATCATCAGGAAGAACGGGCTTCTTCGCACAATGAAACAAATGCCAAAACTAATGTAACGTCTGCCAACATAACACCTAATAAGTGTAAACGCCTAGTAATTAAAACTCCTGGGCAAATTACAAACTTCTTTAAACCAGGGAATTTGGAAATGTGCTCCGAACAATATGTTACCTCTAGCGGCAGCAGAAATTCATGATAACAAGGCACATGCAAATATTAGTTTGACATCTGTCAACTCGTTAGGAGCAATTGATGACAATTCCCTCCTTGATCTTTGTTATTTCTTTTATTTTTTTAAATTTGTATTTGGTTTAATCAAGCAAGAGTTTAAACCATTACAAACCTTTAAAACAAAAGAAAGCTTCCGATTATACTTAAAACAAATTCATAAACAATTATCAAAATCAATATTAGTCATAATCCATTCTTATATACTTCTATTCTTGTACCATTTCCACCATTAATATCCTACAAACTGCCAAATTCTCTTGGTGTTAAATACATTGCTTTTTTCTTGCTTTCATCCTGCTCTCGGCCAAACCGATGGCCCCTTCTCGGTTGATCTAATTAAGAAAATTTAGGGCCCCTAGTATTTCTATCACTGCTGATGTTAGGAGCGTTTCGTGCCCTGATATCATTCTGTGCCAGAGGTGATCCGATGTAATTCTTTCCTCCCCTGAGACAAATCTTCTTAATTTGTCCCCTCTCAAAGTCCAAGTCCCTTCGCACCCCATTAGGAGATCATGCAGGGACTGGTTCGACGGAGTAGCGCAGATATTACAGAGCTTAACTGCTTTCTCGCCGATGACGTGCCTCTAAGAGCTCGCCCGTGGGCAAAAGGTTCAGTCTTATCCTTAAGAAATTATTTCTGATCCTTTTTTACCAGTTAACGAGGGAGATGACCGAATTTTTTTCACGCTGCCAGGAATGTGTTACCTGGAATAGAGTTCCGCACTTTTGCTATTGTTTCAATCCAGTCCAACAGCTCTAGTTCTCGCTTTACCTTTAGGGGATTGCTAATTAAAGTGTCTAGATCTGATTCTGTTTTGGATAGAATAGTTTTCACTTTCTCTTCCAACACCCCCAAAATTCTGGATTTCGAGTCAATGAGATGCATTTTGATATCCTCATACAGTGAACTTGGCCTAGGGCTTAAAATCTTCTATCCAGTGAGATTAGTTTCCAATTAGCTAGACACCCTAGCGATTTTAGGCCAAGTTCAAACCACAAATTCCAGCCAGCAGTGCTCAATGGTAAATTTGGGGCCTCCTTCCATACTTTGCCATCAATTTTAGCCCAATTTAAGCTCCATTTTGATTTAGCCTCTAGGCCATACAACAATACTGGAACTACTTTGGCAATGTAGTATTTTATCATAGACAAGATGGAAAATTTGCAATACTTGGTATTGATTTTTTTCATGCGGGGTACCAGTATCTGTGCTTTACTTACAATATCAAGCTCCTTTTTAAATGCTGCCGAGTTTGCATAGATCTTGTAGCCTAAATATAATAGAATCTTCAGCCTGTGGAATGACCTGGCCGTTCAGGGACCAGTTTTTGAACCTGATTTTTTCTTTGAGTGCTTAAAGACCAGGATCTTTGCTTTTGTGGGTTTTATAACTAACCCATTCAAGGTGGCATATTCTCCCAATTTTGTCAGCAATCTTTGCAGCCCTATTGTTAGGCAGAAACCTGTGCAGTTCCCTCTGGGACCACTGCAAAAGATTTAAGACTACAGGTGTTTGGCAGTAAACCCACTTGGTAGCAGTCTGTACCACCCAGATTCACTTAGCTGTGGGTGAGCAGTCAGACTTCCCTCAAGAAGAGTTAGGCAGTATATAGAGTATTCACAATAGGTCAAAAGAACATAGTAGAACAAGTAAACACTGACCAGAGCTTGGTGTAGAAGAGATATAATTATTTATTTAAAACCACATCTAGAAAAACACATAGGAACTAATAGTAAGCAATTCAAAAACATGGTCACTAAAAGATATACTCTCCCTTAGAAGAATATTAGACAAGTCTTTATGTAAATCCCCACTTATTTTCAGACAGCGGTGAGCGCTTAACGCAGATGGCACTCTAATAATTTGTTAAAAAGGGAGAGAAAAGCAGAGTATAATATGAAACAGATCCCAACACTTTCATAAGATCAAAACAAGAGAGGAAGGCAAGTACAACTGTGAAGTTAAAGTTCAGTAGGCTAGATCCACTTTAAGAGGATCAGAACGAAATGTGTCCAAGGTCACACGGTTGAAGTGCACAAGAGTCTTGCAAAGGTTCAAAAAGGGTTGGACCAAAAGAAAGGGACCAGTTAGAAGGTCAAGGCGGCCAGCCCAGTCCAGAAGGTTAAGGGGTTATTATTACCTTGTAGCAATCTTTAGAAAGGGAGGCCGGGCGGACACGGTACCTTAACGTGGTTGGAATACTCCAGCGGGGGCAGTTGTTCCTGGCAGCGGATGCAAGTCGGTGCTTCATCCGGGGGAAGAGAGGATCTCGTCAGGGAGGAAGACAGGAGTCCGTTGCACTGCCAAGGAAGAAACCAGCCGCGGAGTTTCTCAGGTAAAAGGAGCGGTATTTTGATTTGCGGTCCAGTGGTAAGTGGCTATCCGATTGCCGGGGTACTTGGCACGGGCAATTCGACCACAAGGCGTCCTGGGATGTGAAGGAAAGAAGGGAAACTGGTTGTGCCAACCAGTCAGGGGAAGAAGCCTCTCCAGCCGGGATATCTTCTCTGTCGTTGGGAAGTGGTGAGTCGGTTCCGCAGGGCTCCACCGGTGGTGTCGTGGTGGTAGGTCGGCTCAGCTTCTCCCTCGTCGGATTCTCAGGTCCTGTGGCGACTTCTAAAGTTCCAGTCCCCAAAGCCCTGCTTTTATGCAGCACACCCCCATTCACTGAGCATAGCTGTCAATCAAACATGCTAAGTGGTGAGCCGGCCGGCTCACCACTTGGGCCAATCACACAAGAGTGCGACTTGAGTTACCAAGGTAACTCAGTCCAGAGTGCCTAAACCCCCTCCCACAACCCCTGTGGTGCCCAGACAGAGTTGCACCACTTTTGGAGGCTTCTGTGGAGAAGCCCGCCAAAAAGTGGAACAAAGGGCTCGACTGGGTTGGAGTCACAGAAGAGAACACAAACGCCATTTTAGAATCGAGTCCTGGCAAAAAATACCAACCGGCGAATTAATATTAAATAAATAAACCGCCTGTATGTTCGAGGCTATGAGAATTAAATAATTAAAGTTGGTAGCCTTGAACAATGGGAAAATCCCATAGGGAAATATTCGCGGTCGAATATAAAAAGTAATATCCACTGCCACCAGCTAAAACTCGATCAGGGGGGACGGAGACGTGCCCCCTCGACTAACAGACCTCGGGGCAATCAAATTGCCCTGACCAGTACGTCCACAATATTATGGTTTGTACTGGTTTCTGTTAATAATTTGGACTAGTAAAGCCAATGGTGACTTTACATGCCCTGGGAGACAGTAGTCAGTCCCAGGGTATGGAGTCTATGGTGGGGTGTCACTATGACACCCCTGTGTTACTGCACGGAGGGTGCTGTGTAACAGCCATAGTACAAACACATGAGACCCTATGGAGTAAAGGACCGCATAGCCCATAAAACACATTAACAGTCAAAGGAACACCATAAATCATGTCCAAGAGTGGGAGAAAAAAAGTCTCACTCTTGGCAGGAGAAAAAAACAAACTCCAGAAATCCAGCAAAGCTGCTGGGGGACTCACTAGGTTATGACATTCAGCCTAAAGAGAGAATTCTCCCTAACACTCACCGCCCCCCCCCCCCCCCAGACTAAGGGACAGGAGGATTTAATCCACTCCTGGATGAATCTCATACCTCTAGTCGATGACATACATCCTAGAGAGACCATCAGCATTTTGGTGGTGACACCCTGACCTGTGCTTAATGGTGAAATCAAACCCTTGCAGGCAGATTGACCATCTCAATAGTTTCGGGGTTTCCCCTTTCATTTGCATTAACCATCTCAAGGGTTGGTGGTCAGTCTGAATGACAAAAGCAGATCCATACAAGTATGGCCTAAACTTCCTCAGAGCCCACACAATAGCAAAACACTCTTGTCCAATGGTTGCCCACCTTGTTTCAGGATCCTTCAGTTTTCTACTGATGAAGCAAATGGGGTGCTCCCTACCTTTCCCATCCAGTTGACTGAGTACTGCACCTATAACTACATTTGAAGCATCTGTTTGCACAATGAAAGTTTGGTGATAGTCAGGAGCTCTGAGTACTGGGGCTTGGCAAAGAGCCTTTTTCAGGGTTTCAAAGGCCTGATTGCATTCCTCATTCCACCTAACCTTTTTAGGGAATTTAGGAGAGGAGATGACATTCAGTGGAAAAGCTATGGACCCATAGTTCTCAATGAAATTCCTGTAATACCCAGTGAGGCCTAGGAACGCTCTCATCTGGGTTTGAGTAGTAGGTGTTGTCCAATTTTGCACAGCTTCAATCTTACTGAGCAAAGGCCTTATTTCTCCACCTCCTACCTCATGCCCAAGGTAGACCACTTTACTCTGTCCAATCTGGTATTTACTTGCCTTTATTGTCAGATTGGCCTTCTCAAGAGCCTGCAAAACATAACTTAGATGGTTCACATGCTCTTCCCAGGTTTGGCTGAACACTGCAATGTCATCCAAATATGCCATGCAGAAGTCCTCCATCCCGGTCAGAACCTGATTTACCATCCTTTGGAATGTAGCACTGTATTTACTGCTTATATCCACATGATATCAACAAATGTGACATTTGCAGGACTGTCTCCCCCAAAACCCTGCAGGGCAGACACAGGAGACTTCTGTTACACCTAGAAGCCAAAGGTCTGTCCTCTTACGAGGAGTCTGCCAAAACAGCTCCTGTATCGTCTACAAAGCCATCTGAGAGACACACTTCTAAAAGAAGGGCCTCTTCAGTGGAAAGGAGTTCCACTCCCTCTCATAAGGCTAAAAGAAAGTTGGAAGCCACTTCTTCTATGCCTTCCTTGGACCCAGGACACCACAAAAAATGTCATCCTGAAGATAAAATCACCTCCAAAGGTAAGGAGGCATTTTAAAAAAACTGTGGGTCAGGGGGCAGCCGTCCACAGAGAAGCCGTCCACAAGTGGCAGCAAAATCAGGCACGTGCCGTCGACCAAGCCGTCGATGAAGCCACCGTCAACGACAACACACCAAACCACATCGTCCACGACAAAATCCTCATCGACGACATCATCATCCACGAAGCAGTCATCTTCGAAGGAAACACATCACTCGTCGTTGAAGCTCTCGTCCATGAAACTCTCATCCACGAAGCTCTCGTCGATGGGTCAACCATCTTCAAAGTGTTTGTTCACGGAACCACCGTCGACGAAACCGATTCCGAAACCAATTCCAAAAAATGAGGTGTCTTCTGAAGAAATAGAACCTGCAACACCATTCGCAGACATCGCAGCTAAATCATCAAATGTGAGCAGTCTTCACAAGTCTTTGGGACCAGCATTTCCAATTCCAGTTACACCTCAGCCAGTTGGAGCACAACTGTCCCCTTTAAAAGAGATGACGGAACTTCCTGATGTCATTCTTCAGGAGGAGTTCTCGGACACAGAAATGCCTGGTGAGCAACCTTTCCTCATTCCTAAGCAAAACAGCCTTCCTTGGCAACCGGATTCAGAGGACATGGCTGATCCTTATGACCTATTTGTTGCTCTGCCGATGCATGCTCTGGCAATCTTTTGACAAATTCTTCTCTTCATGATCTTCCATTGGGAGCTGTACCCAGCGCTGGTCAATGCGCCAGCTGTCGCCGGATCCGGCACCAGATGTGTTCCTGGATCTCGGGATCTGACCAGCCTAAGCACCAAAAAAAAAGCCTTTGAAAAAAACAAAACAAAGGAAGCGCTTTCCACGCTACAGTAGGGAGTGGGGGGCGGAGCTGCGCACAGCACATTGCCGCCATAAGCGCTATTCTGGATGTGCCCCCTACTTATGTCACAGGCTACAGGAGCCAAGGCAGACCCTCAGCGAACCTGGGGGCTTCCATCTCTAACCAAATCGGCTCTATGCAGTGTTGCCAACTTGGCGACCTTCTCGCTATATTTAGTGAAAATCAAGGCCCCCTAGTGACTTTGTGCTGAAAAAGCAGCTAGCGAGAAATCTAGCTACTTTTTTTATATTGGTTTGGAAACTTACACTTTTTTTGGATTTGCTTTGACTTGCATCATTTACACAAGTTTCCAAACCAATAGAAAAAAGTGTAAGTCTCCAAAACAATAGAAGTAATATTATGTTAACCTGTGGTGCTGTCGGCCTCTTTTGCAGATTGTCAAAGGCTCCTAGAAAAGTTGTTAGGGGTTTAAAGTGACTATGGAGTGAGGACCATGTACATCTGGAAATTGGGTGGGAAGGAAGGTAACAGTGGGGGAATTAAAAGGGCACAGGAGGAGGTGTCAGTGGGCATGAATCTATGCACGTGGAGTTTAGCCGTGCGTTGCTTCCATCAATGTTAGCATGTTGCATGGCTGAGTGGTGTTGCTCTTGGAGCTTGTTAGACTTTAGCACAGTAAGTACATTTTACCACAGTTGTTCTTTTGGGCAAAAGTCAAAGCATCCTAAATTTTGTTTTTTTAAAATGTTTTTATTTTTATTTGCATATGGTTCATTACAAGCCTTTACAAAATTAAAAAGACATTTCCAAATAAGTATTTACAAAGTACAAAATATAAAAACATACAATACAATTCATGCTTACAAAGCATCCAAGGTTTCAAAATGTCATAAACGAGAAATGTAAGAGAGAAAAACCACAACTTAAAATGAGAGAGGCCAATCAAATTCCATGAACAACGTCTATATTTAGGTAAAGGCTTTTAAGGAATGGGGCCACAGGTAGGCCGTCCGAACAGCGGGATGCCCTTAAGCACTTGTGCCAAAGGTTCTGTTCCTTGCACCAGGCTATATTCAACAATTTTCCCAGATGGACCTTCCTCTGAGCTTCTAACGCAGGGCACCACAACACTAAATGATTTAGGTCTTCAAATGACTTTCTATCCAAATAAAATTGACACACAGTAACCGAAGCCTCAATTTCCCCTCTTCTAAGCAGTACTTCTTTAGTCAAGAGTGAATTCCAACAAAATCTCATTAAAATGGATCCATAGTGTCTATTAGGAAACACTAAATAGGTAGCAATACACCTTTTTTTGCATTCATGCTTTAAATGGCACATAGAGGGATAGCCATGGAAACCGTCAGTAGTGGTAGCCCAATCCCTATCATTATCTGGGTTTTCCAGCAAGGTCTCTAGGCCCAAGTTCATATAATTCAAGAGAATCTCACAATGCCTTTTTAATTGACCAACACATTCTGGACTCCCCAAACCACTAGACACTATGTTCAGATTTTTCCCAACATCCGCTTACAATGAATTTGGGGGAGAGGGGATGAATTAAGTTTTTATCATTTGTTTCATTCGGGCAGAAGCCTGCTGAAACAATACATCATTCATATACCCCAAAGCTGGATGTGCTGTTATATGATATCCCAAGTAGATCAGCTTTAATTGGACAGTCTCAAGTGACCATGTAAAAATCATTCTACTCCTGCCCTTCGATAGCTCAAGTACGTTTGTTTTTTCAGGGTTAATGACAATCAAATTCTCCCTTGCATAACCAGAACATGCTTTTAACAATCACTGAAGCCCAATTCTTGTGTTCTCGAAAAGCAGGAAGTCATCAGCATAAACTAACCAGCAGAGCCTACGCTCACCCAATTTTGGTGACACAAGCATACAGGGGATTAAATGATCGTTAATGTCAAACAAATATAAATTGAATAGACAGGGGGCCAGAAAGCACCCATGCCTAAGTCCAGATTTTGTTTGAATTCTTTTTGATAGGTCACCCTCCCTATTCAATTGGACCTTTATCCCCGAGTTACCATGCAATCCTATAAGAATTCTCAACAGACCATTCGGTTGCACCCTCATTTTTTCTGCAGTCCATTGCGATTGACTATCGAACGCTGAAGATAAATCGATCGATGCAACATAGATTACAAGTGATGGGTTTGACCACGTATGGACCTGGATAGAACGAATCACTGACCCATTTAGTTTGGTTGAGTGGCCACGCCTTGACCCAGTTTCTAATTTATTTAGTCTCTGGGTCACCCCAATCTTCCAAATACCTCAAAATGAGGGATGCAAAAACCTTACAATCAGTGTCAATCAGTGAAATTGGTCAATCATTTTTAGGTTCAGTCCTCTTCCCCCTCTTATATATTGGTACAAGATCAGTTTGCCATGATTCTTGAAAAATACCTCTGCAACATTACATTACTGTGGAATAACACAGTTAATGCATTTGCCCAGTTCAAATGGTCTCACTTCAATGTATTGTTTGTCAGTCTATTAGAACCAGCCACTCTGGAGTTTTTACAGGCCTTAGTAGTCGCTACCACCTCTTCCACATCCAAATCCGGTAGGCTATTGTCACGGTTTATTACACGTCACACCCAAGTCAGAGTGCTCCTTCCCCCACAATAAATTTGCCACACAATAACGCACTTTGATTTATTTCAGGTTCCGTTTGGTGAGGCCTCCAACCTGTCTCACACCCAACCCCAACAAGTACCCAGTGACACAATGGAATAGTAACCAGGTCGGTGTGTATTCAGAATGTATGTATTCATTAATTTATTTAGCCAAATATCACAAATAAATTAACCTCAGCCACCAATGTTGTGGCAACACCAAAAAAAATAGCTTTCGTAAAGGCACCAACATAGAGATATGCTGTCAAAATTAATTCCTTTTATATCACTCACCAATACACCAACACAAGAAAAGAACAATTCAACGCACATAGTGATTTCAAACAGGGTTATGCTTTACTCCCAGCAACTCCCAGCAACCCTCACCCTCCAAACATCAATTTGAATTGACTCCTCTGAATTGAAGGCAGAGGTAGAGAGTGGGAACACAATGGGATAATCAGATTTGGGGTCTTACTCACATGAAAAATATGAAAGACAGAAAAGCAATGGATGTGCCCCCTGAAAGACAGAAAAGCAATGGAAATTAGTTTTGCCAGACCTAAAAAGAACAGGCAGGACTTTGGGGTTTTAGTCAGCACACAATGGGCAAATTGGTTTTTGGGATGTTTGATCACAGAACCAACATGGGAGACAGAAAAGCAAAATAATTTTGCCACACCTAACAATAGCACACATGGCTTTGGTGTTTGTGTCAGAACAGAATGGGGAAAATTGTTTTTTGGGATGGAAGCACAGATGCAATGTAAGAAATAAAATACACATGGGAATATTTGTTTTGCAGAGGACAATGTGTACACAGAACAGGTGGGGTTTATGGGGTTTTGGTCAGAGCACAATGGATACAAAGGGGCAATTTCGTTTTGCACCTCACATGTGCAAAGGCATTGCCAGGCTTCACACTTACGATTTAAAATGAATGGGATTGATGGAGAATTTAGTTTGCACCCTGCACCCACACGTGGAAGCAGGCTTTGGGATTAATTGTTTTTGGCAGTTCTTTATGTCTATACCGGTTCAAAACACACTGGGAAAAGATTGTTGGTTTTGAATGCCAACAATACAGATCCCATGAATTCAATAGGGGAATTAATTGATTTACTTTGATACGTATGCTAGGGATCTACGGAGACAAACAGGATATTTTCAATGGGGAACTAACTAAAACAATGCTGGAAGAATATAGGGCCTACACAGACAACAGGATATTTTCACTGGGGAAATAACTAAAACAATGGTGGAAGAACATAGGGCTTACACAGACTGTGGGCCTCATCACGAGTTGGGCTGTATTACCGGCTGTAATACCGCCGACTGTAATAGCCCTAGCACTGACCGGTCCAGTGGTATTACCACCGGATCACGGGTTGGGCCTTAACGGTAAATCCCCATTCCTGATTGGGTCCATTGAATCCAATAGGAAATATTCAGTGCTAATACTGCAGGCTAATACAGCCGGCTGTAATACCGCCGAAAACAGGGATTTTCACCTCCAGAAAAAAGCTGGAGGTAAAACAGCCAATTTAGCACCCAACTCGTGATAGGGCCAGCCCTTAAATCCGGCGGTAATACCGTTACCACTGCATTTAAGGGCTACAGCCCAACTCGTGATGAGGCCCTATGGGCCTCATCCCGAGTTCGGCTGTATTCCCGGCTGTAATACAACCGACTGTAATAGCCCTAACACCGACTAGTCCGGTGGTATTACCACCGGATCACGAGTTGGGCCTTAACGGTAAATCCCCATTCCTGATTGGGTCCATTGGATCCAATGGGGAATTTTCGGCGCTAATTATGCGGGCTAATACAGCCGGCTGTAATACAGCCAAAAACAGGGATTTTCACCTCCAGAAAAAAGCTGGAGGTAAAACAGTCGATTTAGCGCCCAACTCGTGATAGGGCCAGCCCTTAAAGGCGGCTGTAATACCGTTACTACCGCATTTAAGGGCTACAGCCAAACTCGTGATGAGGCCCTATGTATGGATTTGGAATAGATCTACTTAAAGGAGAGGTCTGTACTTGGCATCAGGGAACATCAGAGCACCGCTGGGACAGCGAAGGGTCACTCAAGGATCTCCTCTGAGTCCTCCAAGGGGTCCCAATCAGCTTCTATGTCTCCTGTTTCCTGTCTCCAATGCAAAACTAGGCCTCTCTGCTGGGATGGTATTCGCCAGGATTCAACAGCAGGTCGCCTCTCGGAATTATTGGAAGTAGTCCAGCTCTGATGCAAACTGGATTATTTATAGGGCAAATGACATCACAAATTTATCATGATTCTCGCAAAAGGGATTGGTTGATTATCATGACCCCCCTCCCACCTGTGTACTGATAGGACAAGGGGATGCGGGAGTGCTTTGGAATGGCTGTGGGAGGAGAGAGCTTCACCATCTCACTTTGACAGGTGGGCTCAATCTGCATTGAGTTCACAAAATATCTGAACATGTCAAGTACCCTGAATTTTCAAATCTTTACATGTCTATATACATTTTTAAGAACTACATTTTAAAGAGAATCATATGAGACTAGTTTGGAGTCTGCACGCCCTTCCTATGTAGAGATACGTTTTTTCTTCATTTACTCAGGAACCATATCAGTGAAAAATATACCACTTTACAGTCGTCATATTAATTATTACTGGCATGCTTTTACCAACTTTCACATCTCTTGGAATCAAGGGAAGGCCCAAATCACATTTTCATTAATAACTTTAGTTGTGTTCATCCCACCAGAATAATTTTAGTATGGTTAGAAGGGGGTGACTGTCATCTTTAATAAAAGCCTGCAATGACCATTGTGACATGTACGCTTACCCTTTTATGCAATAACATTTATCTCTCCCATTTAAGCAAACTGCAGTTTCATATCCTCTCTCTCTCTGGCCCCCACCTTGCACTCCCAGTTTCGTTTCTCTTTAGGCATATGACCTAAGCAGAGCTGCCTGATAGCCACACTAATGTTTTTTTATGAGGCTTGTGACCCGGAGGTCACTTCTGCTGCAGAACAGACCTGCTTTATCTGCTCTCCACCGCATTTCTGATCTACAAAGTATTCCTGCTTGCATTTTTAAGGAAGGGCAATGATGGATGAAGGCAATCATGCCTGAATCTCCAGGGCAACAGTGGGAGGTCCTTTAGCTTAGTTTCAAATTTTTAGAAATGACTGTCCATATACCCTTCAGCAAACAGCCTGTAAACTCGCCCAGGATTATAACTTTACACAGCATTTTATAAGGCATTCACAGTTTCAACAAACATGCATGTTGCTTTGAAATTGTGCATGTGGATGAGTTGGTTATAGGCAGAAACCATATTCACACTTTGAAAAGTCTGGTGAGCATTTTGCTGTGCATATTGTTAATCTAGATGAGGGAAAAAACGAAAATGACATTATTTTATTTATTGCACATTAAATGCTCTGTTTCACTTAAATTGCCTGGAGCACAATTCTGGTATCCCATTGAAGATAGTGTGCACTGCGGTTTCTTGATGTCAGTGCAGTTCTCCATAGATTGTCAGCCACAAGTCTTCCTTTTCCTTCCTGAAATGCATTGCGCACATTTTAGCATTTTTGTATTTAGGCCCACTTTCTTTCCTTTATGATTTGGGTTCAATTTCTGTGCTGGCCTCTGTATTTCTGGCATCCCGGGGTATATTTCCCTGCACACTATAAATGTCCTGAATACTTTCACCATAACCTCTAGGCATCTCAGGGGAATCTAATCCTTTACAGTAAAGGGATTCAGAAATGTCACCCACACCAGCTCTGAGACCGCATTCAATAGAGAGACAATGTTACGCTCCTCACTAGTATTCACAAAAAAACAGAATGCCTGTGCGTCTTTTTTATAATAACTTTGAGTATAGCCTCTGCATCCCTTTGCATTAATGATGCCCTCCTGCTTTTACAGTAGTTCTTATACTTCTGTTTCACTTTATTAATCATTACGCCCTTCTGTTCTAATGAATCACCAGTATTCTGGATCCTTTTAATCGCTTGCCTCATATTTATTTTTTCACATTTGCTCTTAAACCGATGGACATGCTTATTCCTACCAAATGTTTTTCCAATATTGGCATTAATTACTCTTTCATATATCAATCTCTCCATAAAACTATTAAAATTCACCAAATTAAAAGTGTTCATTTTCCACTGTACACTGGTGTGCTTCATAATCCAATCCAGGCCAGGCATTCCAATATTTTGTCGAGTCCACCGGATAGAAATTCTGGAAATATTCACTCTCAAATCTGTCGGGCCACCACTCATTTGAGTCCCAAGATTTACTGCAAACACTGCCCTTAATATGCTATGATCAGTCCAAGAAGTTTTCAGGATTTCAAATTTAGTACAACGATTCAATAAAGATGGATCCAGGAAAATATAATCTAGGACTGATTCGCTACTCCCTCGATGGCAGGTCGACTGCAGCAATGCACTTTGCCTCCAAGCACCATTGAGCGAAATAAGCCGCATTGAGGCCATAGCTACACACCACGTTCTTCCCATCTGAGATTTAAAATCGGGAGGACCAAATCTTCAGATGAATCCCAGTAGTCACCCTCAAAATCAGGCAAACTACAACTGGAATTTAAATCGCCCGCCAGCATTACATGACCAATTTCTACAGTAGATTGCCATCGAATAATAGCCTCCAGGATTAATTCCAAGAAATCATCTAAGGGGGCAACCTCTTTGTGCCAATAAATATTCATGAGGTTCAGGTCTGCATCCTTGCTTGACAGAGCCACTGCTACTACACTAAATGGGTCATTGGGTATCTCCTTCATATTTAGACCCTGACCTGATCACCAAACCACTCGAAGGCCTCCCCCTCTCATTAGATCTAGCTGGCTGATAAATAACTTTAAATCAATTTAATACCAAAGGATCAGTTTGCCGGGTTTCTTGAAGAAGCAAACAGTTAGACTCCCTAAGCAAGTTAAAAACCTCTCCATTAGAAACCAAATGTGTGCGACCTCAAGAATCCACAAGATAACTCCCATGGAAACCTGGGGATACCTAGACTTATGGGGGGCCTTATCCTCATAGGTCAATCCTTTTCCACATGGGAGATGTAACGTCTTGCCAGTTCATCCATGTGCCCTCTGAGTTCATTACTCGCTCCCCTGCACATACAGGAGTCATAACAGGCTCTTCTGTCCCAACACAGCAGTAAATAGAAAATACCATCTTATTTAGGTGTCGATGCTCTGAATAGACCAGATCTCTCACCAATCTAGGTCTAAAATGCAAGAGAATGGTCAATTCTCCATGTGGCCAGGAGCTCTACCTTGTCAAAATCCACGGTAGTCAAAGCTGACAAAGGGAATATATCAGAGAAAATTGACAGAACGTTACCCCTGTTTAGACAGACCGGGACTTGAGGACCCAATTCACTAGTCATTCATCATTTTTCGCCTCCCTCAGCATGCAAGTTCAAGTGGTGGTTTCCAGGCCTTCAGCTGAATAGCAACTTCCCCTGTTTACCCTCTTAACATCATCACTTCTTGGTTGTCCCAATGTACTATATGTCCGAGTACCATCATGCTGGTGCACTGGATACTTACAGTTCCTCGGGTTTCCCCTCTCATTACCTCTTACATCCAGGCCACCCCAATGACCTTCCTCATTAACCAACTCGTACCCTATGTCTATACACGTATGTTTGGGTGTTTTGTAGCCCATCAACCTTTAGAACTATTCCAGAAATTCACATAGAAAAGTTCCAGGTCTTCCAGGGGTACAAAATGAAGGTCCTGTGTCAGACAGCCAAGCCTCACAGGGAAATATAACATGCCCCCCTGCTATGTTGGGGCTCTTGCATGGTCCATAAAGAGGTAGAAATAGGGTGTGACCCTTTCTAGGGGTGTCTGGGCATTGCTTGGCATGGGGGAGGTATATTGAGCATTGTGGGGAGAGAGGGGGACTTGATTGCACCCCTAACAGTGCCCCACAAAACTTCACAGGGCATCTTAGGGGGTGTTTACCCACTTCTACTGCATTTTATGTTTGGTGCATGTACAGTGTTTACACAGTTGTGCCACACTCAAGCACAGGGACTGTAAAATGATGTTGTTTCAGACCCAAGACCATGAACACACTCAAGGCCACTGTAATACCGGCATGTGCTTTACCAAGTAGTGAGTTCCTTGTGCATTCTCACTCACAACTTGTGCATCCATACATCTCAATGCTATTTAATGTTTGCAGCCCAGGACTAATTTTCCAATTGCCTTGATTTCTTGAACTCTTTTTCAGACATCACCTCCAAACATATGTTAACTTCTTGGCGTATGTTTACGCCGTGGAGGAGATCAACCAGAACCCTACACTTCTACCTAATGTATCGCTGGGATTTCATGTGTATGACTCCTGCCAACGTGGAATATCGTCAACAAGCGGAGCCTTTGGTATACTCTCTGGAGGAGTGGGATCAGCTATGAATTTTAAAAGCGGGCATCGCAAACCTGTGATCTCGATCATCGATGATTTACCGTCCGCATTGTCATTAGAAATGGCCCATATACTGCGTATTTACACGTACCCACAGGTGAGCGTAATCTCGTGAGTTCCTTTTACACTGTTATTATAGTATTAAGGACCCGCAACCCCAACAACGTTTCTAACAAATCCATGGGTGTAAAGGATACCGTGGCAGTCCTGTGGCACACAATGTAGCCTCAGCCACACTCTGAGAATGCCCTTTAGGAATTCCTGGACTGTATGGTAAGAGTAATTGGTGCATGAGCATTTACCGTGGTCTATGATGGTGCATAAATGGATTCAACCAACTGATAGGATTGTCAAATAATGTTCACACGATTTCAAGTAGAAGTTTTCAAATTGTATTTGTCTTTCTTCTTAATCATTTAATTATTCTTAACATGCAGAGTGTGGAGCGAATGTTGAATGCATTCTCTCTTTTGAGACCTTCGGCAGCCTGGAGCGATCTTCCTTTCTCTCCAAGGACTTCCAGAATTGTGAAATATCATCACTTGATTTCAGAAGCCATGTGAGGGCAGCAGCCATTGCCAAACCACACCTGCCACACATACCTCTAGTGGTACCAGCACCACCTGATAACTGCCATTTAGGCCTTCTCTTTGAGTGTTCCCAGGCGTCCTGCACACCGGGTCATCTGAGGTAAAGTGAGGTGTAGTAAAACCTGTCACCTTGTTGACCCCTTTACCTGTAACCTATACCACACACACCTTACATCCACTCTATTCCTCACGCCTTTTCCTATCCCCACACTCCCCTTCTCAAGCTCTATCCCAGGATGCCTCAGGTTCTGCACCCCTCACCAACCCCTCCTCCCACAGTGTACCCCTATTCTTATGCCGCACACCAACAACAACAGGCACCAGTTTCAGCTATACTGCCCCAGAACCCCGAGCTTACCTATGGTCCCCGTTTACCTTTCCCCTTGAGTTCAGTAATGCTCAATCAATTAGCAACAAAACATACTTTATTTTTATATTAATACTTTAATTCCCTCAGTCCCAACATCATAGTCAAGAGAATCCCTGAAATCTGGAATGTCTCACAACCCCCCCCCCCGGCCCCCCTTGTAATACTGACACTTTATTGTCCCACCACATGGACACTGTCCTTCTTATACTCTCCCATTTCAATAAAAGCGATGGTGTTGTTCCCCTAATGATCAATAGAGCCAACTCCTCAGACTAACTTCAACTGTCTGACTTACTAACCCTTTCCTTCATCACCCTGGCACTCAACTT
Source organism: Ambystoma mexicanum (assembly GCF_040938575.1). Classification (NCBI taxonomy): domain Eukaryota; kingdom Metazoa; phylum Chordata; class Amphibia; order Caudata; family Ambystomatidae; genus Ambystoma; species Ambystoma mexicanum. Next base: position 79,652,315 of record NC_090927.1, on the reverse strand, counting down.
CTCCCACTCTCTCCCTTCACTATTGATATACTTTAAAAAAAATGTATTTATTGTGCATTTAGTTTACAATAAGAAACCTTGCACAAACAGTATCAAGCTAAAAGGTGAAGAAGAATAAAAGTCCATTAAAATAAAAAGAAAACACAAAACTCCATTTAAAATAAACAACCATTCAGTCACGTTAGTCCATATTATGAATTCCAAGTACAGCACAACTAAAACTCACTAGTGCAATACATAGACATAACGTTATTACGCGAAACCATTTTAAAAATGTGTCATAATCCTATTTCACAATTTGCTTAGAATGCAATCACATTTACTGCTTGTAGGATTTGGTAAAGATCTTTACGCATTTTCCAGGAGGTTAAATCTTGAATATGGATCGATAAGATTTGCCAGATTGATATTCTTAAATCCTCTATGTGTCTGGCAAAATGCATCTTGCGTTAAGGCAACAAAATAAGGGAACCGTAAAACAACCTGTTTAAGTGTTTCAATCACTTTCTCGCAGTATCAATACAGTATATTGTCACAGTTTGCCCTTTTCCAGAGAAAAAAAATTCTCTTTTGTCAGTAGTACATTTTTGTGGACTCTAAGCAAGTCAGGCCTCCTTTTGTATTCGGCCAGCCTCTCACGGGTTAGACACCAATCCTGTCACCACAGAGCTGCAGAGTTCTGAATTACTGTGTTGTAATCAAACCTTGAGTTTGTAACAGTAAGGTACCATCGTTAATATGCCGAATCACAGTGTTCCGCTCTCTTGCTTTGATTCTTTCAAATGAGGATCCTATCGCGGGATCCTCACACTTATTCCAGAAGAGAATTATTTTCCAGAAGACTCTCGCATTATGTGAGATCAACGCTAATTTGAATCAAATAACAGCCATAAGTGTTGACATAGGCAGGGATAAAACAGATTTCTAAAACAAGCCTTCTACAACGGTGAAATCATAAAAAGAAAGTTATAGATATCCAAACCATAAATAACAGCCGATACATTTTAGCCTCATGACGCTCTATGGCAGGTAGGGTGAACTTCCCATATCTACAATCAAATTGTTTCATTTGTGAAGCCAAAGTTTTTGCTTTCACTTTCAAATACTGTAAAAGAGCTATCTTGCCTTGGATATGCAAACAGTTTAGACCCAAGATGCTTAAATTCATCAACGTCTACTTTGCTACCATTAAGTCACCAATTACGTTTCGTCTTCCTTCCTGCTGAAAACGACAATATGTATGTTATATTAGTGTTAATTAACAAATCATGTTTGTTAGCATAGTCCTTTAAGGCAGTCAATAATCCTTGGAGCCCTATATATGTACAATCCATTAAAATAATGTCATCTGCATATGGCATCCACAAAATCTTAAAACCATTAATTGTGGGGGAAATAAAAGATACTCCTTCAAATTCGCACCCCAAATCAGCTAAATAAATATTAAATAAAAATGGGGCTAGGATATATCCTTGACAGAGACAACAAAAAGTACAAATGTGCCTTGAAAAAGTCACCATCCAAATGAAGGTGAACATTTAATGCAGAATCGTGATGCAGATGGATTCAAATATTTAATAAATTGTATGGAAGGCCCCAACATTTTAACATATACCATAATATCCCTCGATCAACCCTATCAAACGCGAGCGACCCGTCTATTGTAGCTACAAACATAGTCAGTGTTGATTTATCCCAGGCCTGCTTTTGAACTGAATCGAGTACACATCCTGCTAGAGTAGTAGGATGCTTGCTCTGAAGCCAACGTGATTGCAGTGAAGGATTATGTTACATGCTTTCTGTGAGCTGTGGAATGTTGGGGCGTGGAATGCTGAGTCAGCGTTTTCCTGTAGCGTTCTGTGAATGCCAGTTGGAAGGGAGCTGCCTGAGAGTGCGGGTGCCGGCGGATGGCTCTGTCTCTTTATCCTAATGTACTTACCTTTTCCCTGTAACTTGATGACCTGTAACCTGAGCCTGGAGTAAAGAAGTTATCTACCTTACCTGTGACTGCAGTCTCATCTTTACAAGGGACGTACCATCATAACATTGGAGATGAGCTACAAGAACCCTGTGGTTGTTCAAGGGGGACAGCAGAAGAGACCTTTGCTGTTAGTTCGCACAGGAACAGTGCCAGTTCGTCGAAAGCAAAACGCATATTCTGCTACTGTCTGTACCTTCACTGGAGTCTCTTTCGCTTCGATCCACGTTAACTTTGAGACATATGTTCCCCAGATGGCAACACAGTTCTTGTTCATGTTCCATATTACTTCTTCATCGAACCCCGCCAAACCCCAGTAATCGAAGTGTACAAAAAGAAGTAGTGGAACTATTTACTCTGCTGCCCCCCCCACTCTTCACAAACCCCATCACCACGCCCCCTCCGACCCACAATCCAAACCCCCAAAATAAAACACATGGGCCCTCATTACGACCCTGGCGGAAATCGAAAAACGATGGCGGAAATGCAATACCGCCATCGAATAGCGCTCGGTGCGATTATGACCCGTCACCGTAAAGTACGATGCCATTAGCGACACCGTAGTGAACGCCAACGCTAACTGCACCAAGTACGCGCACGCGCGCCATGCCAAACCGTAATTACCACCATGGCGTAATGGTACGCGAATTCCGATCCAAGCGGACATGTACCTAACGCCATCAAGCATGGCGGAAAGTACCATTCCGCCATGGTGAGAAGTACGGCTTCGCGAATCAACCGTAAACGGCCCTACTGAGTGCCTTTACACCACTCCCTGGCCACATTGCACAACTCCTCATAGGTGCAATGAAGACACAAATGCAACCAGTGAAATGTACAAGCCACCCATGCATGCCAACTAACAAATGAATCTAGGGGCTCCAAGTGCCTTGTGAGTGGCCATCCATTTATGCCATGGCACCATTGCCGCACTGATGCAGCACAGGCATGTGAAGGTTCAAGTACAGCAACATGAGCAGAAAAATGAGACAAACAAAAACAGGCCCCCCCATCGACTGACACCAGTGTAAGGCAACATACAAAGCAGTATCCTGAGGGAGACTGCACCAGCCCTGTACTCCTGCCAGCAAACCAACCAACCATCAGCATAAGCATGGACCACACAAGTTGGCAGAGTGACTGAGCAGCCAGGCACATCTCAAGAGGGGCCAATGGGAGCTGCAGGGCACAGATGGCACGAATACAGAAGCTATTCCAATGGACATGACCTCAGTCTCCCTCCAAGAAACGCACGCAAACACAGGCACCTGTGACTAGCCATATTCAGATAATCACATCATTCCACCAATCCACCTGGCTGACCGGCATCTGTTACACAAAAGCAAATCCCCCGCCCATGAGCAGGACATCATTAAAACAGTCACAATGGTAGCCCCTATCCCTGACCACACTGGGCTTCGTAGGCAAACGCGGCCAGTACAGTACCACGCAACTATACTCAGAAGCCGGAACCCAATGCAGATCTTCTCACAAAACATCGCACCACAAATAGCAATATGCTACATTACTTGCAAAGAAGAACGCTACACGGTTAAAATCAGAATAGACATTTAATGCACCACAAAATCACCAAGCCCATACAGCCATTAGGTCATGAACCCCAAAATACATTTCATCATTGTGGGCTGCATCCGCAATAAATGACCAGCTTCTTCTTGTGTGACGCCCTGTTCCTTCATGGTACACAGGGGCTACATTCACGTTCAAAAAGGCAACATGGAAGCGCCTAGAACTGCAGGGCCGTCCCATTAGGTAGGCACTAGTCCAGCTGAAAGCTCGAAATGTTGCTCCTAGCCACTAGTACTGCGTAAGGGCATGTGGCCCATTGGCGATCGTCCCATAAGATCGTAATGGTGCTCCACTGATTAACTCGAAGCAGCAGGTGCCGGGAGTAAAAGCCATCTGCAGGAGTGGCATACAGATGGCAGCGGCAAAAGGGGAGGAGATACCTGTCACCCAAATGAAATGAAAAAGAATAGTAGGCCATCAGAACTTGATTCGTATCACTCACTTCAATGATCACACTAAATCTACAGCCATATGCATGCTAGCCCACTCCAAAGGATTATTCCCACCCAAAAATCACTTGCGAATCATAACTATAAAAATCGAGCTAGAAACACTATTACACACGAGTGCTTGTGTGCATGCGTCTGTCAAGACAGAATCCATTCGATGGGATTAGTAACGTGCATAGACACAAGTGTATGAAGGCGCGTCGAGACAGGGAGGGTACAACAAGGGCAGATAGACGATGGTCCCACTATGGCAGCTCTGCATCACATAGCGCAGGGGAGGTGGATAGATTCCAAAAAGCCCTGTACATGGCAAACTCTCCATTAAATCATCTGTCCATGCATCCATACATCATTTCCTCATCCCGGTATGAAAACGCCTGATTATTTACTCACATCACATGTGAAATTTCCATTGAGTCTGTGCGTAATGCAGTCTGCAAAATCCACTGTGCTCCAGGCCGGGATTCCAGCGTTGTGAAGTAAGATGTATTTGGGAACGTCCTGCCTCATCGTCCACTACGCTATTGCGCATCCCATACTATTCATATCAATCATTGCATTCTCGCCATGGCCCCTGTCCCAAGGACACTAAACAATAGAACGTTATATTTGCAGTCAGACCTGTGGGCGTCTCCTCGCCGCTAGCTGAAGACCGAAAGCGCCGTCCTTCGAATACCTCATTTGCAACATCACGTCGAAAAGGCATCTGTGACCGCTTGAAATCACAAATTCATCCATGTAGTGCGGCATTGTGTGTAAATGCAATCTGGCTTCACTCACAAATGGGACGCCCCGCCCGTCGGTGAACCGCGGTACAGTGCTGCATGAGGGTCCACCGTTAATCGAGTACTACATTCCACTGACCCTTCACAAGTTTGTTCTCGACTGCAAAGATAGTATGTGAAACAATGGGACCATAGCAGAATGAACATATGAACCAATATTTCACTGCCATCGGGATCATATACATGATTGTAATAGCAAGATGCCATGCGTCGAATTGCAGCGTTGTGTGCGGGACGTGCTCGCCCAAAGGGGATTGCAGCTTGCACAGGTGGAATGAATCACCACAGGTGGAGGCAATACAGCTTGAAAACACATAAATTGCACACCCAACCCCCTCCCACACCCACACCAAAATGCTACTGGCAGGACTAGCGATGTTGGCCCTGGGGGACCTGATTGCACTGCAAGTACTCCAACTTCAAGAAGAAGACGAACAGCAACTACTACAACAACCGGCCGCACAGAGGAGACGCAGGAGGAGGAGGAGGGCAAGGCAGGGCCAGCAAGGCCCGCCAGCACAGCCACTACCACCACGCAGGCAGCCCGCAATCCCACGCCTCCGAGCACATCCGTTCGACCTCACGGATGAGCAGATCCACACCCTCTACCGTTTGGACCGGGACACCATAACCGCCATTGTGGATATGACACAGGCTGACCTTGTCAGCATGATAGATAGCCCAACCGCCATTCCACCCCTACTGAAGGTGGTGTCTGTACTCCACTTCCTGGCCACAGGCACCTACCAGCACACAGTCGGACAGTTGCATGGCATTTCACAGCCAGTGTTCTCACGGACACTATTGCAAGTGCTCGATGCCCTCCTGAAGCACGCAGACGACTACATCTCTCTACCACGCTCGGAGCAGGAAATTACGAACACAAAAGTGGGATTCCATGCACTTGGCGGCATACCGGGTTGCATTGGTGCCATCGACTGCACCCATGTGGAATTGGTCGTCCCGCATGCCATGGAGGCCCAGTACCGCAACCGAAAACAATTTCATTCTCAGAATGTACAAATGGTGTGTGACTCCAACAGGATCATTACACATTGTTGTGCCCGATTTCCTGGATCAACCCATGATTCTATGGTTTTGAGGAACTCTACAATACCACGCTACATGGAGCGACACGCAGGGAACAGATCCTGGCTACTCGGTGAGTCTCATTTCATGCATGATAATGTGGGGTATGTGATGCGGCAATGACCTGGCAGGAAGGGGGGGGGGGCGTACGTAGCAATGTCATTCCACAAACATCCTTTATTGTCCACATACAGGTGATGCCGGGTATCCACTGAAGAGATGGCTCCTTACACCACTCCGGAACCCACAGAACCAGCATGAGGAGGACTACAACCATGCCCACTCACGTACCCGTGTAGTCATAGAACAGGCATTCGGCCTACTGAAGACTCGTTTCCGCTGCCTCAGCAGGTCTGTCGGGGCACTCCTGTACCGCCATGTGAAGGTGGCAAAGATGGTCATGGCATGTGTCATGCTACACAACATGTGCGTACGTAGAAATGTGCCCATGCCCCCTGACGCAGAACTGCAAGCACCTGTAGATGGTCATGATGAGGGTGGGGATGTGGCAGCACCTCAAGGAGTCCGCGAGGCACAGGAGGGCCGAGACATTCGTCAGATTCTCATAGATTCATGCTTCTAGCACTCACGCCTGGTGGCTGATACATGGACACGGGACTTGTGGCACTGTGTGTGTCTGGAACATGCACAATATGGACTGTACGCCTATAATGGCCTCGTACACAAAGATCAATGTCCACACATCTCATTGGATGATAGTGAAATGTTTATGGCATATGTGAAATTATGTTACACACCCCATCTACCCGCCACCCAAGTGAGCCCAACACACCCCCTCCACCCTCCTACCTCCCCCCCGAACACCAGTGTCCAAAGATGCTCATTGTCAGTGGGCAGACGCTATTGCAAGCCCCCTCTCCGGGTATCAGGGGCACACCTGCCTGTGGAGCGCAGGTTCCTCCCAGATCTACGTTGGGGGCTGCCCTGGACGGAACTTGCAACGGATGATGTCTCTGCCTGCTCACGTCCATGCATGTCCCTAAGGGTTTGTGAGAGCTCAGTGAGCACACGGCGCACAGCGGCAAGTTCAGCACATACGTCTTTGGGCGTCGCATGCAGTTCCCCCCTCAGGCTCTCGGTGCTTCTCTCCATTTGTACTCTCAGGCTCTCGGTGCTTCTCTCCATTTGTGCCCTTAGTGTCTCTGTACTTCTCTCCATTTCTGCCCTAAGTGTCTCAGTTGATGTTTCTATGGCTGACTTAGTACCCCCACATTCATCAGCATGGTCCTTGAGGAGCGTGGCCAGTTGCTGCTGTTGCACGATCACCTGGTCGAGGGACTGTTGCCTCTGCTGGGCCATGGCCATTTGCGGTGGTGTCACAGAGGGGCTGGTCACCTCATGTTGCCTTGCCACAGGGCTTGTGGGGGATGGCCAGTCGTCGTCTTGTGGGTGCCCCTGCGTGGTATCCTCATGGTGTACGGGATGGAACAAACAGGGGGATTGAGACAGGTCATGGATGGATCTTACTTCGACATCCCCGTTTTCTGTGTCGGAGCATGCTGCCATTAATGCAGTGTCACCTATGGTGCTGCTGCCACCAGAAGCAGTGCCTTCTGTGGCATCCATTGGGGGGACCTGTGGTGGTGCTGTTGTGGGCATGCTGGCTGCTGGGGTGCCTGTTGAAGTTCCCTCCTGTGTGCTGTCACTTGATTTGTGCTGCTGCCGTGTCTTGATGCGTGCAGCTGAGGTGGAGGGTCTTTGGCCGTTGGTCTTGGCCCTCTTTGCAGGTGTGCTGGTAGGGGTGTCCTGGAGCTCGTCGTTTGAATCGGACCCTGTGGTGGAGTAAAGGAGGGCGAACGTTATTAATGGGTCTGTTGAAATTGGAATGGCAATGTATCACATGCATTGGGGTGGTACCTGAGGGTGATTTGGGTCGGGGCCTTGGAGGTGGTTTCATTTTTGTGTGGATTGAGGATGCAGTTGTTTTGCAGCCTGCAGTTAGGGTGTGCATGCTGCACGTGTAGAGGGTGTTTTTAGGGTTTTTAATTATTTATGTATTTATTGTGAGTTTTAAAGTGCGCTATCAGGCCAATGTATGTGGACGTTCTCCTGGACATGTGTTACTGTTGCACTATGTGGACACATGGTACTTCACATGATTGGACATTGTGGATTTAGCATTGTTTTATTTGGCCCACCTACCTGATTCTTCGGATGTCTGCACTCCTTTCTCCATCCCTCCGACTCCCTCTATACTCTCCATTCCAATGGTGGAGGCACAGATTTCTTCCCAGGGGGTCAACTTGATGGGTGATTCCGATCCTCCCCCGGTAGCTGTGGCAATGTTTCGGTTGGCAGAAAGTATGCTCCGGACGCGTATCCGCAGGTCGTCCCATCGCTTTCTGCATTGCTGTGGGTTGCGGAGTGCGGTCCCCACCGCACTTACCCGCTGTGCCACCAGGGCCCATATGGCCTTCTTGTTCGCAACTGCCGTCCTGGTCATTTGCGTCGAGAAGACGACGGCAGCATTCTCCTGGAGGGTCTCTGTGAGCACGGTGAGTTCCTCACGGGAGAAGTGGACCTGCCGCTTGCGGTCGCACGCTTTTTTCGCTACTTTTCCCATTGTTATTGTTTTCACTAGGGTGGATGACGGGTTGTGATGTGTCTCAGGGTAGTATTTTTGATGGTTGTGTGGGAATTCTGATTTTATAGGTGTACGGCGTGCTGTTTCCCGTTCCGGGACCATGTTTTTACTTCCGTTTCCGTATATTTACGGTCACCGTACTTTCCGATTGCCGCTCATTACGGTGACCGCTAAGATGGGTGGCGGAATTGCACCTAGGGCGCCGTACGACGGCGGTGGGGGGCGTTTTGAAGACATTTCCGCCATCGCGGACATTGCACTTCCGCCATGGAGTAGTGCTCGTGCCCGATGGGTCGGAATTAGCCGCACTTTGCTCTGTCGTGCAATGGCGGAAACGCTATTTACGCTGTGGCGGTCAGGTCAGTCACTTTCCGCCAGGGTCGTAATGAGGGCCATGCTGTTTAAAGGAATGTTCCATGTAGTGCACTGAATTGCAAGTTTCAACTTCGTCCAACACTTTTGCTTTAAAACGAAACTATCCCAGAATGGTTTCGTTTTAACATAAACGTATAGGACTGTGTGCCACTCTCTTCCCTCCGCATTGGTGCCTATCAATGCAATTGTGTCTCCTGTGACCACCACCCCTTCCAGACCTAGTGCAATCATGGTCCTTGCTTACGGCGCATTGATGCCTGAGGGCATAGTGTGCGATACAAATGTAAAAATAAATAAAATAAATGGTCTTTGTGTATATCTGGTCAAAATGAAACTTCAATTGGTACCCTCACAGTCTACTGGCCAAACCTGGCACTGCATTAAGCAAAACTGTAAAACCGCATGTGAACAAATCTGGGTGTACAGGTACTCCTCCGGTTGCTCCATCACTTCCTAATGCGTGCACAATGACCATGGCCCTCACACAATATATTCCTGGGGTCGAACACACTATGGGGTCGATTCATGGAATTAATGTGCGCCGAAAATTCCCGCGCAGAGGTGCCAAAACGTGCGATTCACAGTAAAAGTGCGAAAATCGCAGTGCGAAAATCGCAGGGAAACCAGCGCACATCGATTCATGGAAGTCCGTGCGCGAGGAAAACATTGGATGTGCGCTGAAAAAGTGCGCCATGCACGCCGGCGCACAGGTCATCCAACAGCGTGCGCCACGACCACTGCGAAATCGCACATAGCGCGGCACACATCACAAAAGTAGGCGGAACACGGGGCGTAACACTCGGAATGGGGAACAACGCGTGAAAACATGGGCGTCACGGGGGAAGTACAGGAGGCAAGTGCGCAGAACGCCCACACGCTCGCCTACAACCCGTATTCATGGAATCGAATAGGGCAAACCAGCGCACGGTGAAAGACGCGCACAGGGCCAAACAAGTACGCCACAAGAAAGCAGGCGGTAGCGTCCCTGCGCCTGAAAAAAATGTGCGCCAAAATGTGCGCTAACAAAAAGCACCCATATACAGCCATGATGAATGGTCCATACAGTGGCCCTCTAGGACAAATGAGGTGCAAAGGGGTACCGACAAACACCGGCACCCGCTGTGTGAAAAATAGCGTGTGCGTGTGTTCCTGGGTGCGCGGGAAGTTCCACACGCGATTGGCCCTGGTACGTGTACTTCGGGGTGCGCGGGAAGTTCCACACGCGATTAGTCTGGGTACGTGCACTACGGGGTGCGCGGGAAGTTCCACACGCGATTAGCCTGGGTACGTGTGTTTCGGGGTGCACGGGAAGTTCCACACGCGATTGGCCTGGGTACGTGAACTTCGGGATGCGCGGGAAGTTCCACACGTGATTGGCCTGGGTACGTGTACTTCGGGTGCGCGGGAAGTTCCACACGCGATTGGCCTGGGTACGTGTATTCCGAGGTGCGCGGGAAGGTTCACACGTGATTTCAGCAGGGTACGTGTATTTCGGTGGTGCCGGGGAATGCTACACGTGATTTGGCCGTGTGGGTCCTCCCAGGTGTTCCCTCTACACCCTACACGGCCCCTGCAGGCAGCCCACACCACAGGGGACTACCCTGCACCCCTGCTCATGTCCCACAGGCAACCCATCCTCCATGTCCATGCCCCCCAGCCAACCCACATGTCACCTTGCAGTACTGATCACCAACACATGTCTCCCAGCACCCCCACCCCCCAGCATCCAGGGGTACCCTCCACCAGGCCCCCACTCATGTCTCCCACCACCCCCCAGCAGTGCAGGGGCAACCTCCACCAGGCCCCCACACATATCTCCCACCACCCCCACCCCCTTGCAGTGCAGGGGCAGCCTCCACCAGGCCCCCATTCATGTCTCCCATCACCTCCACCCCCCAGCAGTGCAGGGCACCCTCCACCAGGCCCCCACACATGTCTCCCACCACCCCCACCCCCCAGCATCCAGGGGCACCCTCCACCAGGCCCCCACCATGTCTCCCATAACCACCACCCCCCAGCAGTGCAGGGGCAGCCTCCACCAGGCCCCCACTCATGTCTCCCACCACCACCACCCCCCAGCATCCAGGGGCACCCTCCACCAGGCCCCCACTCATGTCCCCCTGCACCCCCACCCCCCAGCATCCAGGGGCACCCTCCACCAGGCCCCCACTCATGTCTCCCATCACCCCCACCCCCCAGCAGTGCAGGGGCAGCCTCCACCAGGCCCCCACTCATGTCAAGCACCACCCCCACCCCCCAGCATCCAGGGGCACCCTCCACCAGGCCCCCACTCATGTCCCCCTGCACCCCCACCCCCCAGCAGTGCAGGGCACACTCCACCAGGCCCCCACACATGTCTCCCACCACCCCCACCCCCCAGCAGTGCAGGGGCAGCCTCCACCAGGCCCCCACTCATGTCTCCCATCACCCCCACCCCCAGTAGTGCAGGGCACCCTCCACCAGGCCCCCACACATGTCCCCCTGCACCCCCAACCCACAGCATCCAGGGGCACCCTCCACCAGGCCCCCACACATGTCCCCCTGCACCCCCACCCCCCAGCATCTAGGGGCAGCCTCCACCAGGCCCCCACTCATGTCTCCCATCACCCCCACCCCCCAGCAGTGCAGGGGCAGCCTCCACCAGGCCCCCACTCATGTCTCCCACGACCCCACCCCCCAGCATCCAGGGGCACCCTCCACCAGGCCCCCACTCATGTCCCCCTGCACCCCCACCCCCCAGCATCCAGGGGCACTCTCCACCAGGCTCCCACTCATGTCTCCCATCACCCCCACCCCCCAGCAGTGCAGGGGCAGCCTCCACCAGGCCCCCACTCATGTCTCCCACCACCCCCACCCCCCAGCATCCAGGGGCACCCTCCACCAGGCCCCCACTCATGTCCCCCTGCACCCCCAGCCCCCAGCATCCAGGGGCACCCTCCACCAGGCCCCCACTCATGTCCCCCATCACCCCACCCCCCAGCAGTGCAGGGCACCCTCCACCAGGCCCCCACTCATGTCCCTCTGCACCCCCACCCCCCAGCAGTGCAGGGCACCCTCCACCAGGCCCCCACTCATGTCCCTCCGCACCCCCACCCCCCAGCAGTGCAGGGCACCCTCCACCAGGCCTCCACACATGTCTCCCACCACCCCCACCCCCCAGCAGTGCAGGGGAAGCCTCCAACAGGCTCCCACTCATGTCTCCCATCACCCCACCCCCCAGCAGTGCAGGGCACCCTCCACCAGGCCCCCACTCATGTCCCTCTGCACCCCCACCCCCCAGCAGTGCAGGGCACCCTCCACCAGGCCCCCACACATGTCTCCCACCGCCCCCACCCCCAGCAGTGCAGGGGCAGCCTCCACCAGGCCCCCACTCATGTCTCCCATCACCCCCACCCCCAGCAGTGCAGGGCACCCTCCACCAGGCCCCCACTCATGTCTCCCACCACCCCCACCCCCAGCAGTGCAGGGCACCCTCCACCAGGCCCCCACTCATGTCTCCCACCACCCCCACCCCCCAGCATGCAGGGGCAACCTCCACCAAGCCCCCACTCATGTCCAACTCATGTCTCCCTCCACTCGCCCCCTCCAGCAGTGCAGGGCACCCTCCACCAGGCCCCCACACATGTCTCCCACCACCCCCGCCCCCCAGCAGTGTAGGGGCAGCCTCCACCAGGCCCCCACTCATGTCCCCCATCCCTCCCACCCCCCAGCAGTGCAGGGCACCCTCCACCAGGCCCCCACACATGTCCCCCTGCACCCCCACCCCCCAGCATCCAGGGGCACCCTCCACCAGGCCCCCACACATGTCCCCCTGCACCCTCACCCCACAGCATCCAGGGGCAGCCTCCACCAGGCCCCCACTCATGTCTCCCACCACCCCCACCCCACAGCATCCAGGGGCACCCTCCACCAGGCCCCCACTCATGTCCAACTCATGTCTTCCATCATCCCCACCCCCCAGCAGTGCAGGGCACCCTCCACCAGGCCCCCACTCATGTCCAACTCATGTCTCCCACCACCCCCACGCCCCAGCAGTGCAGGGCACCCTCCACCAGGCCCCCACACATGTCTCCCACCACCCCCACCCCCCAGCAGTGCAGGGGCAGCCTCCACCAGGCCCACACTCATGTCTCCCATCACCCCCACCCCCCAGCAGTGCAGGGCACCCTCCACCAGGCCCCCACACATGTCCCCCTGCACCCCCACCCCACAGCATCCAGGGGCACCCTCCACCAGGCCCCCACTCATGTCTCCCACCACCCCCATCCCCTTGCATCCAGGGGCACCCTCCACCAGGCCCCCACTCATGTCCAACTCATGTCTCCCACCCCCCCCCAACCCCAGCAGTGCAGGGCACCATCCACCAGGCCCCCACACATGTCTCCCACCACCCCCACCCCCAGCAGTGCAGGGGCAGCCTCCACCAGGCCCCCACCATGTCTCCCATCACCCCCACCTCCCAGCAGTGCAGGGCACCCTCCACCAGGACCCCACTCATGTCTCCCATCACCTCCACCCCCAGCAGTGCAGGGGCAGCCTCCACCAGGCCCCCACTCATGTCTCCCATCACCCCCACCTCCCAGCAGTGCAGGGCACCCTCCACCAGGACCCCACTCATGACCCCCTGCACCCCCACCCCCCAGCATCCAGGGGCAGCCTCCACCAGGCCCCCACTCATGTCTCCCACCACCCCCACCCCCCAGCATCCAGGGGCACCCTCCACCAGGCCCCCACTCATGTCCAACTCATGTCTTCCACCACCCCCACCCCACAGCAGTGCAGGGCACCCTCCACCAGGCCCCCACACATGTCTCCCACCACCCCCACCCCCCAGCAGTGCAGGGGCAGCCTCCACCAGGCCCCCACTCATGTCTCCCATCACCCCCACCCCCCAGCAGTGCAGGGCACCCTCCACCAGGCCCCCACACATGTCCCCCTGCACCCCCACCCCCCAGCATCCAGGGGCACCCTCCACCAGGCCCCCACACATGTCCCCCTGCACCCCCACCCCACAGCATCCAGGGGCAGCCTCCACCAGGCCCCCACTCATGTCTCCCACCACCCCCACCCCCCAGCATCCAGGGGCACCCTCCACCAGGCCCCCACTCATGTCCAACTCATGTCTCCCACCCCCTCACCCCCCAGCCGTGCAGGGCACCGTCCACCAGGCCCCCACACATGTCTCCCACCACCCCCACCCCCCAGCAGTGCAGGGGCAGCCTCCACCAGGCCTCCACTCATGTCTCCCATCACCTCCACCCCCAGCAGTGCAGGGGCAGCCTCCACCAGGCCCCCACTCATGTGCCCCATCACCCCCACCCCCCAGCAGTGCAGGGCACCCTCCACCAGGACCCCACTCATGTCCCCCTGCACCCCCACCCCCCAGCATCCAGGGGCACCCTCCACCAGGCCCCCACACATGTCCCCCTGCACCCCCACCCGACACAGCATTCAGGGGCAGCCTCCAGCAGGCCCCCACTCATGTCCAACTCATGTCTCCCACCACCCCCACGCCCCAGCAGTGCAGGGCACCCTCCACCAGGCCCCCACACATGTCTCCCACCACCCCCACCCCCCAGCAGTGCAGGGGCAGCCTCCACCAGGCCCCCACTCATGTCTCCCATCACCCCCACCCCCCAGCAGTGCAGCGCACCCTCCACCAGGCCCCCACACATGTCCCCCTGCACCCCCACCCCCCAGCATCCAGGGGGCACCCTCCACCAGGCCCCCACTCATGTCCAACTCATGTCTCCCACCCCCCAGCAGTGCAGGGCACCGTCCACCAGGCCCCCACACATGTCTCCCACCACCACCACCCCCCAGCAGTGCAGGGGCAGCCTCCACCAGGCCCCCACTCATGTCTCCCATCACCTCCACCCCCAGCAGTGCAGGGACAGCCTCCACCAGGCCCCCACTCATGTCTCCCATCACCCCCACCTCCCAGCAGTGCAGGGCACCCTCCACCAGGACCCCACTCATGTCCCCCTGCACCCCGACCCCCCAGCATCCAGGGGCACCCTCCACCAGGCCCCCACTCATGTCCCCCTGCACCCCCACCCCACAGCATCCAGGGGCACCCTCCACCGGGCCCCCACTCATGTCTCCCACCACCCCCACCCCCCAGCATCCAGCGGCACCCTCCACCAGGCCCCACTCATGTCCAACTCATGTCTTCCACCACCCCCACCCCCCAGCAGTGCAGGGCACCCTCCACCAGGCCCCCACACATGTCTCCCACCACCCCCACCACCCAGCAGTGCAGGGGCAGCCTCCACCAGGCCCCCACTCATGTCTCCCACCACCCCCACCCCCCAGCATCCAGGGGCACCCTCCACCAGGCCCCCACTCATGTCCAACTCATGTCTCCCACCCCCCCACCCCCCAGCAGTGCAGGGCACCGTCCACCAGGCCCCCACACATGTCTCCCACCACCCCCACCCCCCAGCAGTGCAGGGGCAGCCTCCACCAGGCCTCCACTCATGTCTCCCATCACCTCCACCCCCAGCAGTGCAGGGGCAGCCTCCACCAGGCCCCCACTCATGTCTCCCATCACCCCCACCCCCCAGCAGTGCAGGGCACCCTCCACCAGGACCCCACTCATGTCCCCCTGCACCCCCACCCCCCAGCATCCAGGGGCACCCTCCACCAGGCCCCCACACATGTCCCCCTGCACCCCCACCCGACACAGTATTCAGGGGCAGCCTCCAGCAGGCCCCCACTCATGTCTCCCACCACCCCCACCCCCCAGCATCCAGGGGCACCCTCCACCAGGCCCCCACTCATGTCCAACTCATGTCTTCCACCACCCCCACCCCCCAGCAGTGCAGGGCACCCTCCACCAGGCCCCCACACATGTCTCCCACCACCCTCACCCCCCAGCAGTGCAGGGGCAGCCTCCACCAGGCCCCCACTCATGTCTCCCATCACCCCCACCCCCCAGCAGTGCAGGGGCACCCTCCACCAGGCCCCCACACATGTCCCCCTGCACCCCCACCGCCCAGCATCCAGGGGCAACCTCCACCAGGCCCCAACACATGTCCCCCTGCACCCCCACCCCACAGCATCCAGGGGCAACTTCCACCAGGCCCCCACTCATGTCTCCCACCACCCCCGCCCCCCAGCATCCAGGGGCACCCTCCACCAGGCCCCCACTCATGTCTCCCATCACCCCCACCCCCCAGCAGTGCAGGGCACCCTCCACCAGGCCCCCACTCATGTCCCCCTGCACCCCCACCCCCCAGCATTGCAGGGCACCCTCCACCAGGCCCCCACACATGTCTCCCACCACCCCCACCCCCCAGCATCCAGGGGCACCCTCCACCAGGCCCCCACTCATGTCCAACTCATGTCTCCCACCACCCCCACCCCCCAGCAGTGCAGGGCACCCTCCACCAGGCCCCCACTCATGTCTCCCATCACCCCCACCCCCCAGCAGTGCAGGGCACCCTCCACCAGGCCCCCACACATGTCCCCCTGCACCCCCACCCCCCAGCATCCAGGGGCACCCTCCACCAGGCCCCCACACATGTCCCCCTGCACCCCCACCCCACAGCATCCAGGGGCACCCTCCACCAGGCCCCCACTCATGTCTCCCACCACCCCCACCCCCCAGCATCCAGGGGCACCCTCCACCAGGCCCCCACTCATGTCCAACTCATGTCTCCCACCCCCCAGCAGTGCAGGGCACCGTCCACCAGGCCCCCACACATGTCTCCCACCACCCCCACCCCCCAGCAGTGCAGGGGCAGCCTCCACCAGGCCCCCACTCATGTCTCCCATCACCTCCACCCCCAGCAGTGCAGGGAAAGCCTCCACCAGGCCCCCACTCATGTCTCCCATCACCCCCACCTCCCAGCAGTGCAGGGCACCCTCCACCAGGACCCCACTCATGTCCCCCTGCACCCCCACCCCCCAGCATCCAGGGGCACCCTCCACCAGGCCCCCACTCATGTCCCCCTGCACCCCCACCCCACAGCATCCAGGGGCACCCTCCACCGGGCCCCCACTCATGTCTCCCACCACCCCCACCCCCCAGCATCCAGGGGCACCCTCCACCAGGCCCCACTCATGTCCAACTCATGTCTTCCGAAGCAGTGCAGGGCACCCTCCACCAGGCCCCCACACATGTCTCCCACCACCCCCACCCCCCAGCAGTGCAGGGGCAGCCTCCACCAGGCCCCCACTCATGTCTCCCACCACCCCCACCCCCCAGCATCCAGGGGCACCCTCCACCAGGCCCCCACTCATGTCCAACTCATGTCTCCCACCCCCCCACCCCCCAGCAGTGCAGGGCACCGTCCACCAGGCCCCCACACATGTCTCCCACCACCCCCACCCCCCATCAGTGCAGGGGCAGCCTCCACCAGGCCTCCACTCATGTCTCCCATCACCTCCACCCCCAGCAGTGCAGGGGCAGCCTCCACCAGGCCCCCACTCATGTCTCCCATCACCCCCACCCCCCAGCAGTGCAGGGCACCCTCCACCAGGACCCCACTCATGTCCCCCTGCACCCCCACCCCCCAGCATCCAGGGGCACCCTCCACCAGGCCCCCACACATGTCCCCCTGCACCCCCACCCGACACAGTATTCAGGGGCAGCCTCCAGCAGGCCCCCACTCATGTCTCCCACCACCCCCACCCCCCAGCATCCAGGGGCACCCTCCACCAGGCCCCCACTCATGTCCAACTCATGTCTTCCACCACCCCCACCCCCCAGCAGTGCAGGGCACCCTCCACCAGGCCCCCACACATGTCTCCCACCACCCTCACCCCCCAGCAGTGCAGGGGCAGCCTCCACCAGGCCCCCACTCATGTCTCCCATCACCCCCACCCCCCAGCAGTGCAGGGGCACCCTCCACCAGGCCCCCACACATGTCCCCCTGCACCCCCACCGCCCAGCATCCAGGGGCAACCTCCACCAGGCCCCAACACATGTCCCCCTGCACCCCCACCCCACAGCATCCAGGGGCAACTTCCACCAGGCCCCCACTCATGTCTCCCACCACCCCCGCCCCCCAGCATCCAGGGGCACCCTCCACCAGGCCCCCACTCATGTCTCCCATCACCCCCACCCCCCAGCAGTGCAGGGCACCCTCCACCAGGCCCCCACTCATGTCCCCCTGCACCCCCACCCCCCAGCAGTGCAGGGCACCCTCCACCAGGCCCCCACACATGTCTCCCACCACCCCCACCCCCCAGCATCCAGGGGCACCCTCCACCAGGCCCCCACTCATGTCCAACTCATGTCTCCCACCACCCCCACCCCCCAGCAGTGCAGGGCACCCTCCACCAGGCTCCCACACATGTCTCCCACCACCCCCAACCCCCAGCCGTGCGATTTGCCTGGGTACGTGTATTCCTGGGGTGCGCGGGTAGTCTCCCATGCGATACCATCAGGGTACGTGTATTATGGGTCCGCGTGAACTTCCACACGCGATACCAGCAGGCTACGTGTATTACGGGGTTCGCGGGAAGTTCCACACGCGATTGCCCTGGGTACGTGTATTTCGGGGTGCGCGTGAACTTCCACACGCGACTGGGGCTGTGAGAGTGGGGTACGTGTATTCCAGGGGTGGGCGGGAATATTTACTCGCGACTGGGCCTGGGAGAGCGTGTTACATGTATTCCTGGGGTGGGCAGGAAGATTCACACGTTCGCCTACAACGCGCCGAAAAATAAATGGTCCAATCCTGAAACACGTACGCCAGCATGAAGCAGCCGTACGTCGACCCGCGCAGCATAAAAGTGCGCGCAAGCAACAAACAAGCTCAGACGCCAGGATGAATATACCGTTCCTAGCAGCAGTGGCCCTGGGTTACCAAAGGAGGAGGAGGAGGATAGTGAGGGCCTGAATTTTCACTCCCAGAACCAGCCTTTTTGGGATGCCTGATGACCAGGTGTATGGGAGGTACAGGTTTCCACCACACATAATACTGGACCTGGTCAGTGAGTGGGAGGATGACCTCACATCACCCACCCTGTGCTCCCAAGCACTCAGCCCCCTGGAGAAGGTCCTCAATGTAATGCAATTCTTGGCCAGAGGATCATTTCAGCAGACAAGTGCCATAGTGGGTGGGGTGTCACAGGCCACGCAGTCACGCTGCCTACACCAGGTCTTGAACATCATCACTGCACGCCCATCAGTCCGTAGGCACATATACCTGCCCAGGAAACCTGCAGAAAGGCAGGCTGCCGCCCTCGGTTTCTATGGTATGGCACAATTCCCCAAAGTGCTAGGTGCCATTGACTGCACCCATGTGGCACTACGTCCCCCCAGGGCATCTGAGCACATCTATAGGAACCGCAAGCACTGGCATTCCATCAACGTGCAGGTAGTATGTAATGCCAAGGGAATCATCACCTCAGTATATGCCAACTATCCAGGGTCCACCCACGACAGCTTCATTTACCGAATGTCTACCCTAAGCCAGGACCTAGGAGTTATGTCACTACCCCACTAATGATACCCATCACCTCCTCACCAGGGGACAGTGCCTACCCTCTGAGCACCCACATGATGACGCCAATTCAGAACCCCATCACGCCTCCCGAGGTAAGATACAACACAGCCCATATTGCAACCCGCGCCATAGTGGAGCGCACATTCGGAGTGCTCAAGTCACGCTTTCGCTCCCTTGACCGTTCTGGCGGGCAGCTGTTATATGCGCCCCCAGTAGTGTGCAGGATCTTAGTGGCAGCATGTGTCCTCCACAATGTTGCAACACGCCGGTGCCTGGCTGTGGACATGGTGGTGCCCCCACATCCCCAACCACATACACGCCCGCTGCGCATGGGAGGGGAAAGGGCACGGGGTGAGGCTGCCCGTACGCAGCTGGTGGCTAATTACTTCACATAGAAATCACACCCCTGTGGAGTGCACACAGCCCTGGCACATACCATCTGATAAGCAATGATGACTCGACCTGACAATTATGACGAACAAAGGGACAGTCAACTGTCAGAACCATAGCAGCCTGAGATTGTTCATGTGGAAGTGTCACAATGTGTGCATCCCTACCTACACAAACACCACCAATGCAGTGTCATCAAAAGACACACTTCCATGCTGCAGAAATGAATACCCACTTGCAAAATACTACATGAGAACAGTGCCATGTCACCCAACCCCTCCCCGGCACGGCCACACAACACACCATGGCATGTCATGCAATGTGAGAGCAAACAAGTTAATCCCCACAACATGCCCCAAGTGTCACCAACTACAGTGTCCCTAATGGAAACATGGCCACACATGAAATGCTCACAGTAATGCAGGACCTACAACACACATTACCAAATACTTACCAAGAATACCAATCACCTACACAACCTCCAATCTACCTCAAACATGACATTACAGACTTAAAAAATTGGTAGCCTCACTACCTGATGATGCCAGCACTTCGAACACTTCCAAGCATACAGTGTTAGCGCCACGCAAGAGTGTAGGTGCACTGCTTACAACATGGACTCCAGTTCCAAGGTGGACCACCTTGTGAAGACATGAGAAATGGACCTGCAAATTAGGAGGATGAGATGGATGCAGAGGCACATATCAATACACCATGCAGTGTACAATACAACAACAATATGCACTATGAATGTATACACAGTATTGACTACAGACTGCCCACACATCGAATGGGAGTCCAACGTCACCATGTACGTCGATGTCACTTGGGCTCACCCTTTGCAAGCCCATGGAAACGGGAAGCAGGAGGGGTGTGTGTCACACAAACCCAAGCATCTGAACCAAATTCATGACAAGCCTGCATGTGCCCAGCCACAATACAGCGTATGCCCACGGGAGCCACACAAGGCAACACACTGTCCAAAAAAAAAAAGAAAAAAAAAAAAACCAAATTAAAAATGGCCATTAATGGGCCCGGGGGAGGGTGGGGGAGGCCACCCAGGAGGTCCGAGGACAGGGTGCACACCAAAACCCACCTGTGTGGATCTTGCGGAAAAAAAAACACCTCCATGGGCTCATGGCCTACACGGCTACCCTATTGTGAGAGAATCACTGCTGTCGCTGTCCTCACCCTCTGCAGCTGCATCAGGAGGTGGTGGCACTATGGGAGGCAGCCCACGCAAAGCCCTGGTCTGTTCCTCCATGGCAGCAAGCATGCGGGTGGGGTAGGTCTCGTTCTGGAGGATAATTGTGCATAGGTCCCCATGCAACAACTCACGGGATGCCCGGACCTCTGCCCTAGTTGCCTGCATCTCAGCTGGGAGCGTACGTGTGAGACGCTCCAGCTGCTGTTCTGTCCTTCTGTTTGTTGAAGCCTCAAGCTCAACAAGAGTCATCCTGAGGTGAAGGAGTTCCACCCTCAGGGCTTCCCTGTGGCCCTGGGACTCTATGGAAATGGCTTCCCGCAGAGTCGCCAGTGCCGCCCGCCTGTCCCTGTCGGACGCCAACATGTCCTCCCTGTGTGACTGGCAGATGGAGTCTGTTGCCTGCTGTAGTCGCTCCATCAGCCTTTCGGGGGGACAATGGAAGTGGCCACCCTATCCATGGCCTGAGCCATCATCTCTGATGATGCTGCCTTTTGGGTTGCCATACCGTATATGGATTGCTCCCATGCGGTATTGCCAGGTGGCGTACGGCCACCACGTCGGCGGGAACCACACCTGTCTGGGGCAAGGCGAACTGCGCCTTGCTGTGCCGGCACTGCCCGAGGCTGCAGGACTGCATTCCCCCTCTGATCTGCTGGCCCAGGAACAGGATCAGATGTTGCGGAGTGTGACCCTGCATCCGTAACCACCAAAGGCGTACCTGCCAACACTGACATCCCCATTGAGGGTTCTAACCCTGGTGCAGGTGGGTCGGACAGAACAGAATCCCTTCCAGGAACACTCACCTGCGACGGCACATAGGTCTCATCATCCGAATCGACACCTGAATACAGCTCGGGGGAGGTGCAGCCAGAGACACCCCTTGAGAGCACGACCTGCAGCAGTTGTGGGTTCTCACCTACCACCACACCACGTCCCTCACTGGTGGTCGGTCGGGCCTCAGACCCCTCCTGGGTCTGCACCATCTCCACAACCCCAGCAGTATCAAGTGCGTCATCCCCTGCAAAGACATAAAAGAAAACAAATGGAAACAGGCATTAGCACTATGGCACACAATTAGGGCTGAGAGGCTACAGAAACAGTACTTGATTGACACATGTCCCACATGACTAAAACCCTCCCATGCATGCACCGTCACTGTGTGTGAAGGGTAGGCAGATGGCACACATTGATGACACCAAGATGGAAGATGAACACATTTGCTTCATGCTGCCTAGCAGTGGCATCACACATTGGCCAGTGATTGGCAGGTCAAATACACATGCCATCACCCAGATGGCATGTACCCTAGCCATAAAGTGAAGAGGGAGAGGAGGGCACCAATTGTTCATTCAGTCCAGTTTGCTCATGAAATTGATTTTTTCATTGAAATGGCTCAAATGTTTAACCTGGAGCTGCCAGTCCAAAATGGTCCTATAGCACAGGGACATGTCTAAACAAATCATGTCCAGGAAACAAAGCCAGTCCACTGTACCATAGCCATGTCAGACATGTGACAATAGGACTGAGAAATGCCGAGTAAAAGTGGTGGTATGCAAACAATCTGCCTGAATAAACAGAGGAAAATAAGCAACAATGTTGTGGCAAGATGACACTTCAAGGGCAACTGGCGTGGTGTTGGGCTGGATGTCTAATGTTGGCAGAAGGGATACTGCTATACCCAAATGCTGGTGCGCGGGAATGTATTGGATGAGGCACATGGGTGACCCAAACCACTCAGGCACACACACCCTCACCTGGCACCCAAACAGAAGGCTCCCACACACACCATGCACATGGATGACACACACATGCATGTGCACTCACCGGACAATGCCTCGTAATCTGCCAGTTCGCCACGCCTTGGATCTGTTCCTCCGTGACGTAGGTCCCAGCAACCTGCTCATGTGGAGTGAGTTCTATGTCCTCTGCTGGAGACCCACCTCCAGTCACTAGAGTTGCGGCATGACTTGAGGCCAGCTTATTCTTTGCCCTGCGCTTCAGGTCATTCCAGCGCTTGTAGCATTCAGGAGCTGTGCGCCTCACGATTCCAAGGGCACTTATGATGTCCGCGATGGTCTGCCAGTGTGCCTGACGTTGTGCAGGTGTGGTCTTGGATCCTGCATCAATCACCATTTCGCGGTCATGTGCGGACACATACTCTACAAGTGCATTCAGTTCGGCCTCATTGAAGCTGGGCTTCCTTGACGGGCCGGACTTTGTAGCCGTGTCTGGGGCATCAGCCTCTACTGGACGAGCACTCTTCCTCTTCCGCTTGGAAGGTGGTGGGGATCCTGAGTGTCCTACGCCGCTCTGGACACTAGGGGCAGGAGCCCCGGTGGACTCTGTACTAGGAGTGTGGGATTGCACACTCAGCATGGGAGTTGGTGCAGGCATTAGCTCAAGTGTGATGGTGTCAGGGGGAATGTCAGCATGATGGACTTGGACCGACACTGTCCTGGCTGGGTGTGTGAGAGGTGGGGTGGATGGAGCTGCAGCTGCCCCTGCAGCCTCCCCAGCCTGTCTACGCGGGGCAGCAGATGACCTAGCTGCCCCTGATCCACGTGGCCTGATGACACCAACGTGCACCGGCGCACGTGGCCTAGACCTTCTGACCTGGAAGTCAGCCATGGAGAAACCCTGTGCCAGGTCTGGTTCCACAGCGGGCTGGTCCAACAAGGGCTGATTATGGATGGTGTCAGCCACGTTACCCTCAACCAGGGTGGGGGGCATGGGTGTCCCTGACTGCTCCTCCACACATGGTGGGCTAGGGGCACCCTGCAAGTCACGGCCACGTCCCCTACCGGATCCACCACGGCCACCACTTGGGGCTCGGCCACCTTTGCCACCCTTACGGCTTGTTCGCCTCCCAGCCATGGCACTGATGTTATTGTGCGTATGTGAGTCGATGTGAACTATTGTCCTGGGCAATTGGGGGTAAAAAGGGTTGGGTACCAGATGGTAATCGTACCCTAGTGCTCTAGCAAGGCTGTATGTCACCCCTGGGGAAAGATGACGGGTCACGCAACGCACAGGCACCCCAAAAAAGGGAAGTAAGGTGCACGCAACCCCTCCTAGACCACGTGTGTGGAAAAATAAACCTGCACTACGCTGTGGCACCCAGAAACACATGAATGAACGAATGCGTGTCACACGCAGCCTAGAATGACTTTTGAAGGGGTATGCGACACACAGGGCAAGCACAGATGTTAAATACGTGCGCGACTCACCGTCTGCCAGGAACAAAAGCGTGAAAAATATGCGCATGTGCGCGTTGGCAACACCCCCGCCAAAAGAAGAATTGTACGCTGTCTGAGGAGACAGGACAACAGTAGAAGGGAACGCTGTTTGAGGAAACAGGCCGAGGAAAAAGAGGAAAAGAGAAAAAGCTGTCAGAGGTAACAGGGAGTACGAACTTGAAACGCCGTGAAGTAAATCGCGTGTGAACCGACAAGAAGTACAGATTTCACCCACTCGCTCTCCACGAAAAGCACGTACAAGGAAATGGCGTTCTACACGTACCTTTTATACACACGTCACAGATGCGCATACGCGATGAGGCCATTTCCACCAATTACACGCTTTGACACTCGGACGTGTATCTTTTTTTTTACACGCGCCATTCTCTATGGCCATGCGCGTGACGTCATAGCTGCGCATGGGGGCCTTTGGGCCAATGAAATCACGTATGCGTGCAGACGCGCTTACGCGCTAAGGGCCTTTCCTCGAATTACACGCAGACGTGCAGGATTTTCACGTGCCAAATCACTCCGTATAAAGCTGGCCACGCGTAAGCACATGGAAGACCACGCTCCGATTTACGATTTACTGCCCCCCAGAGCCCCGAGCACGCTCCCACCTGCCATCTGCTGCTGCCTGACTGCCTGCTGCCCACATGCTCTGCCATTTGCTGCCTGCACATCAGCCAGGGGTTCTGTTGCTGTGACCACCCCTGCTGGAACCGAAGACTCCCGACTGGGATTCCATCACTCCACAGCCCAGCCCCAGGACCCAGTTGCCCACCCACTCCTGCCTCTGGGGTTGCCATGTCGGGCACTGCAACATCTGGCACCACTGACAACCCCCGGCCAGAGAGGCAGAGGGGCACCAGCTTCAGTGACAGGGAAGTTGGTGTCCTGATGGAGCAAGTCCTGGGGCAGTATGATGCCCTCTTCGGAAGTGTGCGCGCCGACAAGGAAGGACGGACTCGGATCTGGACGGACATCGTGACTGCCATCAACGCGGAGGGGGTGGCAGTCCGCGACTTCCAACATGTCAAGAAACGCTGGGAGGACTTCAGGTCCAGGACCCTGAACAAGGCCCGGCGCCTCTTGAAGGCAGCGGATGCTAAGGGGCGCCGGGGCCACTTGTCGGAAGATCAGATGAGGGTCCTGGAACGCATATCCCCAGCGCTCCACGTCCAGGTCCTTGAGAGGCAGACCCGTCTGGAGTCGAGCGGTAAGTGTACATGCATCATGATTGTAAGCTGTGCGTGTGGTGATGTGCCAGTAGTGTGCCAGTTGCACATCTGTTTGTATGGGGCCGAGTATGGGTGGGGGTGTACAGGGCCGTGAGGCTAACACATGCGAGGGATGTCATGTGTGAGACATGGATGGTGCTTGTGTGTGTAGGCTTGCATGCCAAAAGCAGTTGTGTGGGCACACATGTTTGGATGAATGTGTATGTAAGTAGGCATGTTCGTGATGCCACGCATGTATGTTGTTTTCAGCTGCATGTATCAGCACTGTGTACATGTGCATGTGTGGGTATTTGACAAGGGTGCAACAGTGATGCAACATGGATGCATGTGACAGCGGGATGTAGAAGCCTGATTGGTAGATGTGACATGGATGCCCATCTGAACACTGCGACAGTTGGCTGTACATATGCATGCAAGTGTGGTGGTGTGCGTGCATGTGTAGTGCACTCCCTGTGTTGCATGTGATGTCTGGCTCACCTTTGCCTGCTCATGCTGTTGTATGTGTATGGATGGTGCTGGCAGTTGCGATGTGGCTGTGGTATGGCTCATGTGTGCAAGTTGAAATGACATGTGTGTTGCCAATTGTGATGCCAGGTCTGAGGTTTTTCAATGCCACTCATGTGCAAATGTCATGTGTGTATGTGTCCATTGTACAGTGCCCTGATTCCTGTGTTTTATTTCTCCCTGTCTGCAGCGTCAACTGATGAAGAGGGCGGAGAAGGTGCTGTGGAGCACAGCGGCGGGGATCGCACCGCCAGCCGGAGATGCAAGGCCCGGCTCCCCTCCCAGGTTGTGATCTCTTCGGGGAGTGAGGAGTCCGGTGCCGCGTCCCAGGCCGCAGCTGCCGGGGGGAGGTCCAAGAGGCGGAGGTCTGAGTTGGACTCCTCGGCAGCAGAAGGGGCAGCTGGGACCCCACAGGGCCCAACGGGGGAAGATGGCACAGAGTCATCCAGGTTGGTGGGGGGTTTGGTGGAGGAGGAGGCCATGCAAGCAACAGAGACGGGGTCTGGAAGTGGGGATTCCACTGGTGCTAGTGGTGCAGTGCAGGACCAGGGACAGGAGGCAGCACAGGTCGCCGCGGAGGTGCCTGTGTGCAATCCTGTCCCTGATCCTGTCACTGCATCATCTTGCACCAGCAGGGATGCCTACGTCCAGACCCGCTTTCAGGCAGGGGATGAGCTCACGACAACTGGCCTTCCTCTGCCTGCGGACGTGGCTATCCGGGTCCGGGTTGAGCCTGTCCTGACTGGTGTGGCGTTGCGTCAACGGGCCATGCGAGGTGACCTGAAGTCTTTTCATGAGGAGACTGCACGTCATCTCGAATGGCTCGTTGACCGCGTCGGCCTACTGGGACAGGTCACCCAGGCCGGATTCCTCCATTTGATGGGGCTTGCTACGACCCCCTCCTCAACTGAACCCCCTATACGCCAGTCGTCCTCCGTGCCATCTTCCCACCCATCAGTCACCTGGGTGCCCTGTGGAGCTGCCTCTGAAGGTGCGGCCAGGCTGGTGGAGGAGGCATCCCTGCCACAGTCGGGAGTCGGACGTCCAGCCTGGGTGGCCACATCAACGACTGCACCCCAGCCAGCGGAGGATGTGCAGGCAGCAGGAGGCAGTGCACGGGCAGAGGCACAGCAGCAGCAGCAACATGGTGGGAGCCATGATGGGTCGGGGCCTTCGACATCGGAGGGGCAGGCATCAGCCGGAGGCAGGAGGACCCAGGACGGGAAGTGTCTTCCGTGTGGCAGCGGTTGGGCCACGCCATAGATGCGGAGCGGCAGCGGGCGGAAGAGTCACCGCTCACGATGGTCAGGGCGGAAAACTCCATGCGGAGGGCCCTAAGGCGGGCCGAGTGCCTCGAGGCAATCCGCAGGGAGTTTGGGGTGAACATGTGGACGGCCCTGCGGACCCTCGGGGCCATGGAGGAGGACCGCCTCCGGGACATTGAGCAGGAGTTCGATGATGCCCTGGCCCGGAACATCCCGAAGTGAGCCGTCGGACTAGCCCGCTGCCCTTGTAAATAGTTCTGTAGTTAGGGTTAGGTTTCCTTTGGTTTTGCATTTTTTTTGGACCTTTTGGACAATGGGCCACATTTTTGTATATAGTTTTTTTTTAGGTAGTGTTATTAGATAGGTTTCATTTCTTCGGTTGGGATCATGGACCCTGGATTGTTTATCTGTATATAGTTGACTTTTGGATTTTCCATTTTTTTAATGATTTCCCCATGGAGCAATGGTTTTCGATTTTAATTTTCCATTGGATTTACTTTTGTGGACTGTGACTTTGGACACCTTTCCTTTGCAGTATGATTTGTGGTTTTGCATTATTTCACGGACCTGCTGTTTTTTTTTTTTTTTTAATTTCCATTATTGTTAGTTTATTTTTGATTCAATTTATGTTGCTTTTAATACATATTTTTTCTTCAAACTTCAATGTGTAGTATCATCTCATTGGTTTCATGCATATCATGATATGGGTGTTGACATTCACTGACACCCATTGGGTGTATGTGAGGGACATGTGTTCATTTCCAAACTTGCAATTGGGGTTCTATCATGTTTTTGCCATTTCTAAGTGGGTGGATGCAATACTGAGGTGGGTGTTTGGCATTTGGAGGCTGACCATAAGGGCCAGGGATCTAGATTGTGGTGACATGTTGGCTGGGGGACATGAGTGGGGGCCTGGTGGAGGGTTCCCCTGCACTGCTGGGGGGTGGGGGTGGTGGGAGACATGAGTGGGGGCCTGGTGGAGGGTGCCCCTGCACTGCTGGGGGGTGGGGGTAGTGGGAGACATGAGTGGGGGCCTGGGGGGGGGTGCCCCTGCACTGCTGGGGGGTGGGGGTGATGGGAGACATGTGTGGGGGCCTGGTGGAGGGTGCCCTGCACTGCTGGGGGGTGGGGTGGTGGTAGACATGAGTGGGGGTCTGGTGGAGGGGGCCCCTGGATGCTGGGGGTTGGGGGTGGTGGGAGACATGAGTGGGGGCCTGGTGGAGGGTGCCCCTGGATGCTGGGGGGTGGGGGTGGTGGGAGACATGAGTGAGGGCCTGGTGGAGGCTGCCCCTGCACTGCTGGGGGGTGGGGGTGGTGGGAGACATGAGTGGGGGCCTGGTGGAGGGTGCCCCTGGATGCTGGGGGTTGGGGGTGCTGGGAGACATGAGTGGGGGCCTGGTGGAGGGTGCCCTGCACTGCTGGGGGGTTTGGGTGCTGGGAGACATGAGTGGGGGCCTGGTGGAGGCTGCCCCTGCACTGCTGGGGGTGGTGGTAGACATGAGTGGGGGCCTGGTGGAGGCTGCCCCTGCACTGCTGGGGGCTGGGGGTGGTGGGAGACATGAGTGGGGGCCTGGTGGAGGGTGCCCCTGGATGCTGGGGGTGGGGGTGCTGGGAGACATGAGTTGACATGAGTGGGGGCCTGGTGGAGGGTGCCCTGCACTGCTGGGGGGTGCGGGTGGTGGTAGACATGAGTGGGGGCCTGGTGGAGGGTGCCCCTGGATGCTGGGGGGTGGGGGTGATGGGAGACATAAGTGGGGGCCTGGTGGAGGCTGCCCCTGCACTGCTGGGGGGTGGGGGTGGTGGGAGACATGAGTGGGGGCCTGGTGGAGGGTGCCCCTGCACTGCTGGGGGGTGGGGGTGATGGGAGACATGTGTGGGGGCCTGGTGGAGGGTGCCCTGCACTGCTGGGGGGTGGAGGTGGTGGGAGACATGAGTGGGGACTGTCATGATCTCTGCTTCCAAAAGGTCAGGGTTTTCCCAACTCCCTTGGAAGCAGATCCATAACCCAGGTTCCGAGTGCCAACCAGTCCCAATTGGGACCTTTTGGACCCAGTCCTGGCACCAGGCTCATAAATATGCCCAGTCCCAGCGCTGGAAGCGCCGGGCTCATAATGCTTGGGTGGACTTACCTTCAGCAGACCATGCTGCTTACTTGCCTGCCAGTTGAGCCTCTGATCCTCTTCTGTTTGGAACTACTTTTCCTGTTGGGTGGGGCTGGAGCCACTCCCTAGATTCAGAACACTGGAACTCTTCTGGAAGGCAGGAACTCTTTTCTTATCAGGAACTCTTTTCTTACTTAGGCGTGGCTGTGGAAGGAGACACGTAAGCACTACAGGAGGCTATTTAAACCACACCCGGTGGATGAATCTTGCTTTGCGTTATTCTGCAACCTCTGCAGCAGAACGCTCATCGTGTCTTCTGCATCCGGTCCTGGGCCTAAGGAAAAAGGCTTACCATCCTGAATCCAGTCTTCAGCAACACCTATAAAGACAAGAAAGAACAGGTTAGCATTCCGGCATCTGAAAGGCAAAGGCTTACCATCCTGAATCCAGTCTTCAGCAACACCTATAAAGACAAGAAAGAACAGGTTAGCATTCCGGCATCTGAAAGGCAAAGGCTTACCTACTCTTCGTGCGCTCCGGAGGTCTTCACACTGCATTCCGGCATCTGAAAGACAAAAGTTTACCAACTCTTCGCACGCTCCGGAGGCCTTCGGCGCTGCATCCCGCATCTGAAAGACAAAACAAGGTGCGTTTAAAGACATTGGGGAACTTTAATACTCACGTGCCATTACTCCTTTCCACATCTAATCCAGTGGGTATTCCGGCACCCTGCAGCCGCTCCAAACTCGTACCTGCAAAATAAAAAGACAGTTAGAGCGCATAGTGAAGCAGGCAACAAGCGCTTACTTACGTGCTTCCAGGCGCTTCTATTCATCACACGGGCTCCATCTTCAACTCACTTCAGCCCGTCATCCGCCATCGCCGGAACCCTGCAAAACAAAGACATCATTACTAAAGACTTTAAAGACATTTGAATGACTCGAAACTTACCGTTCGTGCAGTAAACGACGGACAGCAGTCCTCTGAAGTCAAGAGGCCTGCGCTACCTATCCAGTGAAGAAACTGGTTACAGCACCCTGCCCCGAGGCAGATGGAGAGCTCGGCATTCACTTACCTAAGGTGAGAGCGTTAACCTTTGGGGGTCTACAGGAGAGGAGAAGAGGAAAGAGATAGGGACACCCCAATAACCCCAGTTCATTAACCCCATATTTTCT
The DNA here is from genome assembly GCF_040938575.1 of Ambystoma mexicanum. Taxonomy (NCBI): domain Eukaryota; kingdom Metazoa; phylum Chordata; class Amphibia; order Caudata; family Ambystomatidae; genus Ambystoma; species Ambystoma mexicanum. Next base: position 79,621,864 of record NC_090927.1, on the reverse strand, counting down.
ATCTGCAGACATCTTACTCTACACGTCAGGCATACAGTGCACAGAGGTCCAGCCCAAAGAGCCAACCGGGTGCTACACATCACCTTTGAAGATACGGTAGTCGCCCAGTCAAGACCGGCGCCCCTGCGAGAATCAGGTGAGCGTTACAGAACGCAAAGCCTACCGCAAAACTCTCGCCCAGGCGCTATGGAAACCTCGGATACTGATCCCCTAGCCCGGTTACTTGGGGAACTAAGGGCAGAAGTGCATGCAGCTCGTCAGGAAACGAATGCTCTAAGAAGGGAACTAATTATTTCCAAGGAGAGAACAGACAATCTTGCTAGACAAGTGCTACAGTCACAAGCCGGACAGACCCCGTTACCCGCATCAGGGGCAAATCTTCCTTCAACATCCTCTATGAATCCAGTGCAGATCAACCTACCTGGGAATGTACCTCTGGCTCCGCCCGAACGATTTTCTGGTGACCCAAAGAGGTTTGCAGTATTTATCAATCAGTGCCGGTTGCACTTCTTATGCCGGCCAGCTGCCTTTCCAACTGATCAAGCAAAAGTAGCTTTTGTACTTTCGTACCTTAGTGGCAATGTGGCAGACTGGTCGACCCCTCTAGTTAATCAAGATGATCCGGTTCTCCATGATTTTCAAGCCTTTCAGCTTAGTATGGAAAAACTGTTCGCAAGACATTCACAGGGGCAGGCCTTGGACAATGAGCTTCTTTCGTTGCGACAGGGTAATCAAGACCTTTTGGCTTATATTGCATCTTTCAATAGACTAATAGTGGAAACTCAATGGCCTGAGGACAAAAGGATTACGCTGTTTTATAGAGGTCTACGTGGAGAGCTCAAAGACGTTTTAGCCCAAGTAGTGAATCCCCCACAAGACTGTTCGGATTATATAGACTTGGTCGTTCAAATAGATCACAGGCTGCAGAACAGGAAGGCCGATCGTTCCAAGTTTGATGCTCGAGTATTTTCCAAACCGCCAACTCCTTCCAAAGGAGTAGACTCCGGGGAACCCATGCAAATAGGGGGTCTGAAAGGTCCTCTAACACAAAGGGAGCGGGAAAGGAGGAAACAGTTGCAATTATGCCTATATTGCGGAAACTCAGGGCACTTTCTTCGAGACTGTCCGGTGAAACCTGCCAAGAAGGCAGTAGGAGCTGCAGTTACCAAAGTTACAAACTCTGAGCAGGGAAACGACCTCGCCCGACAAGAATAGAGGTCCTCTTGCCGAGCGTGAAAACCAGTTCCGTGACCTCGCATTTCGTGATACCTATGGTCCTCATTAGCCCTGATAATCCGGATCGATTACATGCAATTGAAGCTTACGTCGACAGCGGTGCCATCGGCAATTATGTGGATCATGAAATGGTTTTGAGGATGAATCTAACTCTTTGTCCCAAGGCTGTAAAGGACGTCATTACTACGGTGGATGGTACGGAGATAGCCTCCGGGCCAGTAACGCATACCACTCAAGAGGTGACGCTAGTAAGTCAAGATGGACACCATGAGAAGATCGTGTTCGATGTGATCAAGGCCCCTCAGTTTCAGATTATTCTAGGAATACCTTGGTTAGAGAAACACAATCCTCTGATCGATTGGCGAGCAAGAACGGTCCAGTTTCCAGAATGTGTCTCTACTTGTCACCCTCCACCTGGTGTTGCACTGGCCGCAATTTCTTCAGAGACTCCCCAGTTACCTCCCGAATACCTAGAATACCAAGATGTTTTCCGGAAGGATCAGGCTAACTCTCTACCTCCTCATAGGTCTTATGACTGCCAGATAGACCTGATACCTGGATCTACTCCTCCTTGTAGTAGAATTTATGCCCTCACCGAGCCTGAGAACCTTCACCTTCGACAATACCTGGATCAATACCTGGCAAATGGGTTTATTCGTCCTTCCAAGTCCCCTGCTTCTTCAGCTTTGTTCTTTGTTCCAAAAAAGGAAGGAGACCTTAGAACTTGTATCGATTATCGCTCCCTGAACCAGATCACCGTTAAGAATAGATATCCGTTACCTTTGATCCCTGAACTCCTGGACCAAGTCAGAAAAGCATGCATATATACAAAGATGGATCTTAGAGGAGCTTACCACTTGGTACGAGTAAAAGAGGGCGATGAATGGAAGACGGCCTTCCGCACCAAGTATGGGCTATTTGAATATCAGGTCATGCCCTTCGGACTTTGCAATGCCCCGGCCGCCTTTCAATATTTTATGAACGATGTCCTCAGAGAGCTCATAGATATATGTGTTGTTGTTTACATTGACGACATCCTCGTTTATTCTTCATCGGAATCTGAACATCGGAAACACGTGAAAATGGTCCTCGAAAGATTGCGTCAACACAAACTTTTCGCTAAGTTGGAAAAATGTGTTTTCAACGTGACTGAAGTTGAATTCTTGGGATTCATATTATCACCTGGCGGAGTGCGTATGGATTCAAAGAAGGTCGATGCAGTTCTCAAATGGCCATCACCATCCTCCGTAAAAGGTGTGCAAAGCATGTTAGGCTTCGCTAACTTTTACCGCAGGTTTATCCCCGAATTCTCTCGAATAGTCCAGCCCATCACTGCCTTGTTAAAGAAAAACAAACGTTTTGAATGGTCTACCGAGGCGGAACAAGCTTTCCAGGATTTGAAGACTAAATTTATCTCTGCACCAATCTTAAAACACCCTCGCCCCGAACTCCCCTACATCGTGGAAACTGATGCTTCAAGCCTTGCCATGGGGGCAGTTCTATCACAAAAGGACCCGGTAACCAATCAGTTGCATCCCGTGGCATTTTGGTCCCGCAAATTCTCGCCTCTTGAAATCAATTACACGATTACTGACAAGGAACTTCTGGCTATCAAGTCTGCCTTTAAGGCTTGGCGGCATTATCTGCTGGGGGCCCGACACACCGTTACTGTGATTACGGATCACCGAAACCTGCAATATTTGAAGACCGCAAAAGCCCAATCCTCTAGACAACTCCGTTGGGCATTATTCTTTGCCGAGTTTGACTTCATAATTACCTATCGACCTGGTACAAAGAACGGTAAAGCCGATGCCCTTTCTCGGATGGGAGTGGAAGAACACTTGGTCAACCCTAAACCTGTACCAATCATTCCCGAACAAAGAATTCTGGGTGTAATCGCCACAGAATCCATAGAGGAAGTTAAGGATAAAGCCAGGCAACTTGTAACTCCAGTAGACATACAGAATTGGCATCTGCAGGGAAAGGACTTTGCAGTAAAGGACAACTTATTGTATTTCCAAGAACGATTATACCTACCCAGCACAGATTTACAGAAAAAAGTAATCTCTTGTTATCACGACTCTTTAATGGAAGGTCATCCCGGTATAGCCAAGACCTCAGAAAAGATCAAGCGCTACTTCTGGTGGCCGTCTTGGAAAAAAGATATCAGAGACTTTATAATGTCCTGTGGAGTATGCGCCCAAAACAAGAGTCAAAAGGAAAGACCAGCAGGCCTCTTACGCCCTATTGACATCCCACCTCGCCCTTGGCATACGCTTTCTATGGACTTCATCACCGATCTACCTCCATGCTCCGGATACAATACGATTCTAGTAATCGTGGACTTATTCTCCAAGATGGCGCATTTCATTCCGCTCAAAGGCTTGCCAACAGCAGCAACTCTGGCCCGAGAATTTCTCGAAAACATCGTCCGACTGCACGGTTTTCCTTCGGTTCTAATTTCGGATCGAGGTAGTCAATTTATTTCTCATTTTTGGCGAAGTTGCTGTCGGTCGGCTCAAATTGATGTGAGACTATCGACCAGTCACCACCCTCAGACCGACGGACAAACCGAGAGAACCAATCAAACTCTGGAACAGTATTTACGCTGCATGCTGCAACAAACTGAAAAAACTTGGAAAGATATCCTTTGGATAGCCGAGTATGCCTACAATAACTCTGTCCATTCGGGAACTGGGAAAACCCCGTTTTTTCTTTTGTACGGCAGTCACCCTCGAACCTCGGAGTTGGATCCCCTCCAAGATCTTGAAACACCAGCAGTAGACTACCTGCATTCTACAATCACCCAAGCCTTTAAGGAAGCTGTTTCTCACCTTCAAAGGGCTAAAGAACAATACAAGAAAGGAGCAGATCAACATCGGAAGGAAGCCCCTCACTATCAAGTAGGGGATCAAGTCTGGTTATCCACCAAATATCTATCTCTAAAAGGGCCACGCACATTCAACCCAAGATACCTTGGTCCCTATTCCATCACTACCATAGTAAACCCAGTAGCGGTCAAGTTGGACTTGCCCCCGCACATGAAGATACATCCGGTCTTCCACGTCTCTCTATTAAAACCCGTGCAACCTCAAACCCGACTAACCAAATCTCCAAAACCTATCCTAGTGGATGGAGAACTCGAGTTTGAAGTCAAAAGCATTCTGGACTCCAAGATCTCCAAATCTAAACTATTCTACCTAATAGACTGGAAAGGCTACGGCCCCCAAGAGAGATCCTGGGAACCTGCTCAATATGTCCACGCTCCTCGCCTAATCAAAATATTTCACCGTACATTTCCTGACAAGCCAAAACCCCCGGTGAAGCCCGGTTTGGGAGGGGCCTTGAGGGGGGGTACTGTCATGATCTCTGCTTCCAAAAGGTCAGGGTTTTCCCAACTCCCTTGGAAGCAGATCCATAACCCAGGTTCCGAGTGCCAACCAGTCCCAATTGGGACCTTTTGGACCCAGTCCTGGCGCCAGTGGCACCAGGCTCATAAATATGCCCAGTCCCAGCGCTGGAAGCGCCGTGCTCATAATGCTTGGGTGGACTTACCTTCAGCAGACCATGCTGCTTACTTGCCTGCCAGTTGAGCCTCTGATCCTCTTCTGTTTGGAACTACTTTTCCTGTTGGGTGGGGCTGGAGCCACTCCCTAGATTCAGAACACTGGAACTCTTCTGGAAGGCAGGAACTCTTTTCTTATCAGGAACTCTTTTCTTACTTAGGCATGGCTGTGGAAGGAGACACCTAAGCACTACAGGAGGCTATTTAAACCACACCCGGTGGATGAATCTTGCTTTGCGTTATTCTGCAACCTCTGCAGCAGAACGCTCATCGTGTCTTCTGCATCCGGTCCTGGGCCTAAGGAAAAAGGCTTACCATCCTGAATCCAGTCTTCAGCAACACCTATAAAGACAAGAAAGAACAGGTTAGCATTCCGGCATCTGAAAGGCAAAGGCTTACCATCCTGAATCCAGTCTTCAGCAACACCTATAAAGACAAGAAAGAACAGGTTAGCATTCCGGCATCTGAAAGGCAAAGGCTTACCTACTCTTCGTGCGCTCCGGAGGTCTTCACACTGCATTCCGGCATCTGAAAGACAAAAGTTTACCAACTCTTCGCACGCTCCGGAGGCCTTCGGCGCTGCATCCCGCATCTGAAAGACAAAACAAGGTGCGTTTAAAGACATTGGGGAACTTTAATACTCACGTGCCATTACTCCTTTCCACATCTAATCCAGTGGGTATTCCGGCACCCTGCAGCCGCTCCGAACTCGTACCTGCAAAATAAAAAGACAGTTAGAGCGCATAGTGAAGCAGGCAACAAGCGCTTACTTACGTGCTTCCAGGCGCTTCTATTCATCACACGGGCTCCATCTTCAACTCACTTCAGCCCGTCATCCGCCATCGCCGGAACCCTGCAAAACAAGAGACATCATTACTAAAGACTTTAAAGACATTTGAATGACTCGAAACTTACCGTTCGTGCAGTAAACGACGGACAGCAGTCCTCTGAAGTCAAGAGGCCTGCGCTACCTATCCAGTGAAGAAACTGGTTACAGCACCCTGCCCCGAGGCAGATGGAGAGCTCGGCATTCACTTACCTAAGGTGAGAGCGTTAACCTTTGGGGGTCTACAGGAGAGGAGAAGAGGAAAGAGATAGGGACACCCCAATAACCCCAGTTCATTAACCCCATATTTTCTATCTGCAGACATCTTACTCTACACGTCAGGCATACAGTGCACAGAGGTCCAGCCCAAAGAGCCAACCGGGTGCTACACATCACCTTTGAAGATACGGTAGTCGCCCAGTCAAGACCGGCGCCTCTGCGAGAATCAGGTGAGCGTTACAGGGACCTGGTGGAGGGTGCCCCTGGATGCTGGGGGGTGGGGGTGGTGGTAGACATGAGTGGGGCCCTGGTGGAGGCTCCCCCTGCACTGCTGGGGGGTGGGGGTGGTGGGAGACATGAGTGGGGGCCTGGTGGAGGGTGCCCTGAACTGCTGGGGGGTGGGGGTGGTGGTAGACATGAGTGGGGGCCTGGTGGAGGGTGCCCCTGGATGCTGGGGGGTGGGGGTGCTGGGAGACATCAGTGGGGGCCTGGTGGAGGCTGCCCCTGCACTGCTGGGGGGTGGGGTGGTGGGAGACATGAGTGGGGGCCTGGTGGAGGGTGCCCTTGCACTGCTGGGGGTGGAGGTGATGGGAGACATGTGTGGGGGCCTGGTGGAGGGTGCCCTGCACTGCTGGGGGGTGGGGGTGGTGGGAGACATGAGTGGGGGCCAGGTGGAGGCTGCCCCTGCACTGCTGGGGGTTGGGGGTGGTGGTAGACATGAGTGGGGGCCTGGTGGAGGCTGCCCCTGCACTGCTGGGGGGTGGGGGAGGTGGGAGACATGAGTGGGGGCCTGGTGGAGGGTGCCCCTGGATGCTGGAGGGTAGGGGTGCTGGGAGACATGAGTGGGGGCCTGGTGGAGGGTGCCCTGCACTGCTGGGGGGTGGGGGTGATGGGAGACATGAGTGGGGGCCTGGTGGAGGCTGCCCCTGCACTGCTGGGGGTTGGGGGTGGTGGTAGACATGAGTGGGGCCCTGGTGGAGGCTCCCCCTGCACTGCTGGGGGGTGGGGGTGGTGGGAGACATGCGTGGGGGCCTGGTGGAGGGTGCCCTGAACTGCTGGGGGGTGGGGGTGGTGGTAGACATGAGTGGGGGCCTGGTGGAGGTTGCCCCTGGATGCTGGGGGGTGGGGGTGCTGGGAGACATGAGTGGGGGCCTGGTGGAGGCTGCCCCTGCACTGCTGGGGGGTGGGGGTGGTGGGAGACATGAGTGGGGGCCTGGTGGAGGGTGCCCCTGCACTGCTGGGGGGTGGAGGTGATGGGAGACATGTGTGGGGGCCTGGTGGAGGGTGCCCTGCACTGCTGGGGGGTGGGGGTGGTGGGAGACATGAGTGGGGGACTGGTGGAGGGTGCCCCTGGATGCTGGTGGGTGGGGGTGGTGGGAGACATGAGTGGGGGCCTGGTGGAGGCTGCCCCTGCACTGCTGGGGGTTGGGGGTGGTGGTAGACATGAGTGGGGGCCTGGTGGAGGCTGCCCCTGCACTGCTGGGGGGTGGGGGAGGTGGGAGACATGAGTGGGGGCCTGGTGGAGGGTGCCCCTGGATGCTGGAGGGTAGGGGTGCTGGGAGACATGAGTGGGGGCCTGGTGGAGGGTGCCCTGCACTGCTGGGGGGTGGGGGTGATGGGAGACATGAGTGGGGGCCTGGTGGAGGCTGCCCCTGCACTGCTGGGGGGTGGGGGTGGTGCGAGACATGAGTGGGGGCCTGGTGGAGGGTGCCCCTGGATGCTGGGGGGTGGGGGTGCTGGGAGACATGAGTTGGACATGAGTGGGGGCCTGGTGGAGGGTGTCCTGCACTGCTGGGTGTGGGGGTGGTGGTAGACATGAGTGGGGGCCTGGTGGAGGCTGCCCCTGCACTGCTGGGGGGTGGGGGTGGTGGGAGACATAAGTGGGGGCCTGGTGGAGGGTGCCCCTGCACTGCTGGCGGGTGGGGGTGATGGGAGGCATGTGTGGGGGCCTGGTGGAGGGTGCCCTGCACTGACATGAGTGGGGGCCAGGTGGAGGGTGCCCCTGCACTGCTGGGGGGTGGGGGTGGTGGGAGACATGAGTGGGGGTCTGGTGGAGGGTGCCCCTGCACTGCTGGGGGGTGTGGGTGGTGGGAGGCATGAGTGGGGGCCTGGTGGAGGGTGCCCTGCACTGCTGGGTGGTGGGATGTGATGGGAGACATGTGTGGGGGCCTGGTGGAGGGTGCCCTGCACTGCTGGGGGGTGGGGGTGGTGGGAGACATGAGTGGGTGCTTGGTGGAGGGTGCCCCTGGATGCTGGGGAGTGGGGGGGTGGGAGACATGAGTGGGGGCCTGGTGGTGGCTGCCCCTGCACTGCTGGGGGGTGGGGGTGCAGGGGGACATGAGTGGGGGCCTCGTGGAGGCTACCCCTGGATGCTGGGAGGTGGGGGTGCAGGGAGACATGAGTGGGGGCCTGGTGGATGGTGCCCCTGCACTGCTGGGGGGTCGGGGTGGTGGGAGACATGAGTGGGGGCCTGGTGGATGGTGCCCCTGGATGCTGGGGGATGGGGGTGTTGGGAGACATGAGTTGGACATGAGTGGGGGCCCGGTGGAGGGTGCCCCTGCACTGCTGGGGGGTGTGGGTGGTGGGAGGCATGAGTGGGGGCCTGGTGGAGGGTGCCCCTGCACTGCTGGGGGGTGTGGGTGGTGGGAGGCATGAGTGGGGGCCTGGTGGAGGGTGCCCTGCACTGCTGGGGGGTGGGGGTGGTGGGAGACATGTGTGGGGGCCTGGTGGAGGGTGCCCTGCTCTGCTGGGGGGTGGGGGTGATGTGAGACATGTGTGGGGGCCTGGTGGATGGTGCCCTGCACTGCTGGGGGGTGGGGGTGGTGGGAGACATGAGTGGGGGCCTGGTGGAGGGTGCCCCTGGATGCTGGGGGGTGGGGGTGCAGGGAGACATGAGTTGGACATGAGTGGGGGCCTGCTGGAGGGTGCCCCTGGGGGCTGGGGGTGCAGGGGGACATGCGTTGGTGGGCAGCGGTGCAAGGTGACATGTGGGTTGGTTGGGGGGCATGGGCATGGTGGATGGGCTGCCTGCGGGACATGGGCAGGGTATGCCCCTGTGGTGTGGGCCGCCTGCAGGGGCCGTGGAGGGTGTAGAGGGAACACCTGGAAGGACCCACAGGTGCAATTCACGTGTGGTGCTCCCCGCGCCCCCTTGGAATACACAAACTCTTATGGAATCGCGTGTGATACTTTCTGCGCACCACTGAAATACACGTACCCTGCTGCTTTTGCGTGTGATACTTCCCGCGCACCCCTGGAATACACGTACCCTGCTGTCACGTACCCTGATGGAATCGCGTGTGATACTTCCCGCGCACCCCTGAAATGCACGTACCCTGCTGTTTTTGCATGTGATACTTCCCGCGCACCCCTGGAATACACGTGCCCTGATGGAATCGCGTGTGTTACTTCCCACGCACCCCTGATGAACACGTACCCAGGACAATCGCGTGTGAAACTTCCCACGAACCACTGAAATACACGTTCCCTGCTTGGCGTTTGCTGTTTGGCAGCCTGTGAACTGGTCCAGGATTAGCGCAGCCCTTTGCGATGATTTGTGAATTTTGAAGGCTTTTCCTTGCGCGAGGGCGTTCTTGGGGGCGTAACTGGCGCTGCTGCAGGGTCGCTGCACCACTCTGCGCCACGGCTGGTTTCGGAGGCTAAAATCCATGAATACGCTGTGCGATGAAAAGGATTTTTTCGCACGCGGCTGGCGCAGTGTATCGCACGGGGACACTGTGCGCCAGCCGCGTGCGCCACTTTTGTGCGAATTTCTATGAATTACCCTGTTAATTCCTAGAGTCTCTTCCCTTTCTCACTTTCCCCCAGAAGCTCATCGGCTCCAGAGCCCTGGTTCTCTCTAGGCTGGACTACTGAAACAGCCTCTTTCTCAATCTGCCTTCCTCTATTCTCCACCCTCAGCAACTAATCCAGAACAGGACTGAGATGTATCCTTGGCCTCAAGCCAAGGGACCGTATCTCTCCAGCCCTGAAATCTCTCCACTGGCTTCCAGTGGCTGCAAGGATCAAGTTCAAGACCCTTTGCATTGTCCACAAGGCTTTCTGGGGCCGGGGCCTGCACTACATCCAACACTTTCTTCCAAAATACCTTCCTTCTCAAGCCCTTCGCTCAGCTACAGCCAACTCTCTAAGGGTTAGACGCTTCTCCAGGCAGAGAGTGGGGAGCAGATCTCTCTCCTCTGCAGGTGCCTTCCTCTGGAATGGCCTCCCTGCTCCTCTCAAACTTGTTTGTCTGTTTGCTGCTTTCTGCGCTAGTTTTTTCTCTATTTTGCTATGTCCTGTTCTGCCTTTCCTTATCTTGCTGCATCGGTTTCCTATGCTCGTTTTTACTCCATTTTGCTGTGGCGTGTTCCTCCTTTCCTTGTGGCATCTGTTTCCTGCACTTGTTTTTTCTCCATTTTACTATGGGGTGTTCTGCTTTTCCTTGCTGTGCTGCATATCTTTCCTGCTTTTTGCACTCGTTCTTTCTCCATTTAGCTATGTCATAGCTCTCAACTCACACGCTTTTGGCGGGTGTCACCCGCCTTGTAAACAGCTGACTCACCCGCAAAAGCCTCATGCACGCCCATTCGTTTCAATGGGCCTCTCAGCCTCCAAAAATAAAATCGGGTGTTTTCACCCGCCTTTGCGACATACATGGTTGCTATGTCCTGTTCTGTCTTTCCTTATCTCGCTGCATCGGTTTCCTGTGCTCGTTATTACTCCGTTTTGCTGTGGTGTGTTCTTCCTTTCCTTGTGGCATCTGTTTCCTGCACTCGTTTTTTCTCCATTTTACTATGGGGTGTTCTGCTTTTCCTTGCTGTGCTGCATATCTTTCCTGCTTTTTGCACTCGTTCTTTCTCCATTTAGCTATGTCATAGCTCTCAACTCACACGCTTTTGGCGGGTGTCACCCGCCTTGTAAACAGCTGACTCACCCGCAAAGCCTCATGCACGCCCATTCGTTTCAATGGGCCTCTCAGCCTCCAAAAATAAAATCGGGTGTTTTCACCCGCCTTTGCGACATACATGGTTGCTATGTCCTGTTCTGTCTTTCCTTATCTCGCTGCATCGGTTTCCTGTGCTCGTTTTTACTCCGTTTTGCTGTGGTGTGTTCTTCCTTTCCTTGTGGCATCTGTTTCCTGCACTCGTTTTTTCTCCATTTTACTATGGGGTGTTCTGCCTTTCCTTGCCTTACTGCATCTCTTTCCTGCTTTCTGTGCTAATGTTTTCTCCATTTTGCGATGAGGTTTTCTGCCTTTCATTGCTGTGCTGCATCCGATCCTGCGCTCGTTTTTCCTGCTTTCTGTGCTTGTTCGGTCTCCATTTTAATATGGCCTGTTCTGCCTTTCCCTGCCTTGCTGCATCTGTTTCCTGCTTTCTGCACTCGATTTTTCGCCATTTTCTATTGGGTGCTCTGCCTTTCCTTGCTTTGCTGTTTGTTTTCTGCCTTCTGCACTCGTTTGTTTTCCATTTTATCCAACCGCCAAAACCTCAACATCTGCATACACCTCTCATGCGCTAAACAAATGCAACCACATATTTGCATAGCAATCCGCATGCACTTGACTACACTGCAACATCAAACCAAACCTCACATAGCCCCACACAACAGCCATCTGAGACTACTGATTCGTAAATCGCACCAATGCTCAGTGAACAGTGTAAACCGATCTGGATATGTCAACAGGACATCACCACCCTTGCTCTATGTCTTCCCACTATGCCCTACTAATCCATCCCACCCTCTTACCTTTCAGATTCGCCAGAGCACCAGCGGACCACTCCGGTGGTGTTAGTGCACGGTATAAATGACGTTTAACATTAACATTTTGCTATGGCGTGTTCTGACTTTTCTTGTCTTGCTGCATCAGTTTCCTGATTTCTGCACTCGTTTATTTTCCATTTTGCTATGGCCCGTTCTGCCTTTCCTCTGCATCTATTTCAAGTTCTTTGTATTTTGGTTTTCCATTTCATTTGGAGTTGTTTGTTAACTTACCCTGCCCGCCCTCGACCTGCACCTAGCCCTCTGAGTGGCTTCTACCCCTTCCCCCCTGACTGCCTCCTCTCTCCCCATTGGTCCGTGAGTAGGTCACGGTACCAGAAACCTCTCCTCATCACTGACCCTCCCAGGGCAGCCATGCCCGGGCAGTCTGTGAATTGTCACAGCAAAGGACAGCTTCGATAAGCAGCTCCCGTTCCCTGTTTGCCCCTTGTTAGGCAGAATTATATGCCATACCCTTTGGGAACACTACACACAATTAGGACTACAAGTGGCAGCACAAATTCACCTTTGGTACAAGCCTGTACTACACAGTAAAGTGGTAGCAAAGGCTCAGCAGCCAGATTTATCTCAAGAGCAAGTGAGCAGTATTAAATAGTTACACACAGGACAGCAATTACTATGATTCAAACAAACACTGACTCAAGGTTTCCAAGTAAAAGAATATACAATTATTTACTTTTTAGTTGTATAACATTTCACTAAAGTAAAGCAGTAACAAAATCACACTCTTAATATACCACGCCACTCCCAATAGTTTCCAGACAAGTTAAGCTCACAAAATGAAGTGAGAGCAAAATGGCACTCTGTTAATTAAAAAGGGAGGGAAAGACAAAGTTAGGCAGAAATTGACCAGCATCAACAGGTAAGTAAGCAGGGCAATCTAGAAAGAGGAACTCCAGTGATAGGATCAAATCAAATAGGCTTAGGACCAAAGGCAATAGGACAAAAGTATTTTGCTCAAGATCCCACGGTTCAGGGGAGTTCACGGGTAAGTCTTTGCCAAGTGTTCCGGATGAAGTTGGTCGGCAAAAAAGTTAGTTCAAACAGTAGAGAAGGACAAGCCCTCGGACTGGAGAAAGACTTCACACACTTTCACCGCGGCTGAACGAAATGAACAACCGGATTTTGAACAGTACCTTAAATGGAGAGGAGGCTGTAGCTGAGGCAGGCGTTCCTGGTAGTTCCTGCAGGCTCACGGTTCCTGAAGGGACTGTCGGGCTGACATTAAGTAGGAAGACTAGAGGGTCCTGCACTACCCAGGGAAGAAACCAGCAGCAGAGCAAAGCAACGAATAAAAGGTGCGCTCCTTAAAACCCATGCAGAGTCCAACTTTCTTGGCTATCTGACCCACTGTAGGTCTGTACAGCGAATTCGACCAGAGGCGGGAGTCCTGGCTTGCAGTTTGGGGGAACTGGTTGGTCCCATCAACTCAAGGGAAAAAGATTCCTGGAGGATCTTCTCTGTCGATGGATTCTGACGATTCGAACCTGCAGCAGGGCTTCACCGGGCGGTTCAGTCGTTGTAGGGGTCCTCTTCTGTCATCTCCTCATCGTTTCTTTCATTCCAGTGGCGACTCTGCTCTTCCAGACCCAGAGTCCTGCATTTTATGCAGTTTTCCCCCATTCACACAGTCTGACTGTCGATCACACAGCCTGGTGGCTGTCCTGGCTGGGCAGTCACCTAGCCAATCAAACAGGAGTGCGACTTGGGTTACCAAGGGAACCCATGGCAGGGGTCCTATGACCACTCCCTCACATCCTGCCTGCCCAGACTTTCAGTGCAGAAGCCCACGAAAGGACGGTGAACAAATGAACCAAACCTGGTTTGGCGCATAGAGACAAATACGAGCAAGACTTTTCCAAAAAGAAATGGAGACTAAATCCAGCCAGAACAATATTAAAATCAATATGGTCAAGCGGGTTTAAGTTCGAGGCTACCAAGAGAGCCTAAAACAATACCATGGTTATTTAAGATAACCACGGTAGGAAAAATAGGGTAGTTACCACTGCCACCAGCCAAGTCTTAATGGAAAGGGAGCAAAACAGTGCTCCAAGAGAAACAGACAAAAAGGGATAAGGATTAACCCTTTCCAATACTCCATGGAAAATGTGGTGAACTGGGTCTGTGGTTTGAAGAGACTACATAAAGTTAATGGTAACTTTACATGTTTCTAGGAGACAGTAGTCAGTCCCAGAAAAATCAGTCAGTGGGAAGTCTGAAAGACAACCCTGTGTCACTGCACTGAAGGTGCTGTGTACCACACATTAAAAAGATGATGCCTATCGAGTAGGTGAGACTCCATAGCCCAAGATCACACAAAAAGGTAAAACACACACAGCAAAACACATGCAAGATAAAAGGCTCACACTCTTACCAGGTGAAAAAAATAAATCCTAGAATCCAGCAAAGATGCTGAGGGAATCAGTAGGTAAGGGAAATAAGCCATTTTGGAGAATTTTCCCTAACACCCCTGTTCACCCATGGACACCTGGCATAGCACCCTAAAGGAAAAACTATGGTAAGGTGGTACGGCAGGTGGGCACAGCTATTACTGTGCTCAATTAAGACCCTACCACTTCTTCATTACTACCTTCAATTCAGAAGATTATGTAGATTACCTGCTGTACTCCTTAGATAGGTTTATAAGGAAGGGAAAGGGGGGATCCTCTTTGTATTTTATAGAGGGGCCTGAGTCTGGAGGACGAATTTACACTGCAAAGAGAGGGGGTTGGACTCTGGCTGCCTCTTCCTCTGAGACACTAACAGGTGTCGCGCTAGCATACATGAGACCAAGTCTACGCTAGTAAGACTTGTGATTTTTTGTAATAGAACCCAACAACAATTTTTCACGGGTGCTTAAGAATTTTTATTTGGGACACACCCCAAAAGATTTTTTAAAAAAACATAGACAAACTAAAAGTCCATTGTCACAAATTGTATTTTCATTATATTGTATCGGCATATAATGTCAACAACACTTAGTCATTAATACAACAAGGTTATCAAATGCAATATTATTGTTCATGCACTGAGAAGGAGTCGACACTTAGATGTGTTTCCAGCTATATAACAACGCAGATGTAGATGGTGGGTTGTTCTATAGCTTTCCTCAGGACTGTGAAATTGGGTAGTCTTGTGTGTGTTTCTCTGACCAAGCTGTGGATGAGGAACAAGAAAAAAGGGGGGGACATGTGTTGTTTAAAAGGGTTCTATAGAATAAGAAACTAAGAAAGCATGATGCTAAGCTCAGACATACCTGTCTTCAACAGTATTTTGTCTCAGGGCAGGATGGTGCGTGGGGAATGGCGAATCCGAGTATGCCAGAACAGGTGGTGATTGTTCTCTGGAGTTGCAGGAGAGGTCTCCGCTGCAATATATAGGACACAGCGTGTGTTAGATGCAAGTGTCCTACTTGTGTCATGAAATTGACACTGTGCACGTGAGAAATTAAGGTGCTGTTTGCCTATTATTGGCCGGTACAGAGTGTAGTTAGCTGTGCGTGGACACATGTCTCATGTTATAATATATAGACAATGTATCCTAAATGGGATGTCAATAGACTGTTATAGTCACTTTGGTATTAATACTTGTAACACCCCGAAGGAGAGGGCGAGATGCTTACCTTCTCGTACTGGGGAGAGCTCCTGAAGTGAGCTGTGTCGCTGACCGTGCTCCGCGCATGCGTGGTGTCACGTCGGTGAGGCGGGCAACCAGAAAAAGGTGAACCAAAATGGTTTGCGCATGCGTGAGTAAATAGTGGTGGAGTTACCGCGCATGTGTGGGCAAAGAAAGTGTACGTGCGTTCATGGCTGGGATACTGTTGCTATGTCGCGTCAGAGATGGGCGTTGTCTGTCTGCACAGTGGATTAGTCCCGTGATTTGCAATGTATACAGGGGGGCTGTGTAGTCCATGTGTTTTCCAACAGTACAGTACAGTCTGCATTTCATACATTTTGAGATTGAATTTCAGTAATACAGAGCACGTACATGTGTATTTTGATTAATACAAACATGCGGACATTAACATACATAGAATTTTGCACCTCATTCTTTCCTATGTAACATGATAATTGGTTAATGAGGAAAGTAGGGAAGTATACTAGTGGGAGGTAATTAAGGTGTATTTAGAAGAAAAGGTTCCACTCTATGCAGATGTTTAATCCATTCTTCACCGTATCTAATCTGTGGATCCATTTCTGTTCCAATTTTCTCAGGGCTAGGTCTCTGTCACCTCCTCGTTCCTTTTCATCTATGGTTTGGATGATCGCCCATTGAAAGTCTGTATATTTATGTTTAAGTTTGCTGAAGTGGGCCACTAAAGGTTTGTCCTCAACAACGTTTTTTAAGCATGATCTGTGTTCGCAAATACGTTGCCTCACCTCTCTTTTACTTTTGCCGATGTATAATAGATCACAGGGGCACCGTATTACGTAAATACTCCACTTGGTACGGCAGTTGGTGAAGGTTTTGTACTTCCATTCTAGGCCATTAAGCGAGATGGTTTTTTGGTCCTTTGTCAAATTGCAGACTGAGCAGTTGCCACATCTGTGATGTCCAATGACAGGGGGGAGATCCCATAGGTTGGTCTGATTGGATTTTTTTGTGGAGCCTGGGTATGTGTGTACTAGGCGATCCTTTATGTTCTTACTTCTTTTAAATGCGAATCTAGGCTTTTCGGGGCTAAAATCTTCTGTTTGTAGAAGTTTCCAATTTGATAGCACCGATTTTCGAATGCAATTGCTTTTTCAAACAAAAAATCACAAGTCTTACTAGCGTAGACTTGGTCTCATGTATGCTAGCGCGACACCTGTTAGTGTCTCAGAGGAAGAGGCAGCCAGAGTCCAACCCCCTCTCTTTGCAGTACTCCTTAGATAGCCAGATACATGAATTTTGGAAGGCAGTGTTGTGTTGTATTTGATGCATTTTGCGGTTTGAGGGTGGTCAGTGGGTTGCACTTGCATTTATTTGGTGGGGCAGAGAATGTGTTGGATTTAGATGTATTTGGGGTGCAGGCTATGCGTTGCACTTAGATGTATTTTGGGGGGGTGGAAAGGCATTGGGCTTAGACATATTTGGGGGGCAGGATATGTGTTGCAATTAGATGTATTTTGGAGTCAGGGAATGGGTTGCACTGAGATGCCTTTTGGGGGCAGGAAATGTGTTGCACTTAGATGGATTTTGGTGGCAGGAAATGTGTTGGACTTAGATGTGTGACTAGAGGGCTCTTACACGGACATACTGATCAAACGGTGGCATCAATATCAAAGCTTCATCCGAGCCTCAAGGTACGTATAAAAGCACCACTTCCGTGGACATCTGCCACAGGCATTACTACCCACACACATGCATCACAATGCAGAGAGAGCTTACGAAAAAATTAGGTCTAACTGGGCACATAACGTTTTCACCTCCTTACACCTGATTAAGCCTGAACACCTCTGCCATCAGAATACAGCAACATCCTATGACAGAGATTCGGTCCAGTTGGACATAAGGAGTCTGTTGCACTCTTACAATCTCCTGACCTCCCTCAGCACCCGACCACATGCCTGATCTTTAGGGCCTCTTACTGGAGCCCGGACAGCCCACCTAATTCCTTATCTTGGTAAAAATGCACACACGCATTTTAAGCCTTTTCTGAGAATTTCCCATACTCTGGAATGTGATACCCGAGGGCGTTCCAACCACAAGCACGTTGAGACCATAGTAATGGGAAAAGACGCTATCTAAATGACTACTACAATACAATACAATTAATACATTTTGATGGTATCTGTCAATATTGTATTGAGCCATTAAAACAAACTAGCATTAATTATTCACGTGATTACTTCATATTAATTCTAGTTAGATACCTACCAAATGGTTTAAAATGGCTCACATTAATACTAACTATACTCATAGTCATATTTCTAGATCAGGAAAAAAACCTGTACTTTTCTAGCTATTTGCATAGCAGCATAGCAATAGAACTACAAGTGGCCATAACAGTGTGTATAGTATATTAGCACCCGGCGAAGGGTGCTTAGCCAATCAGGTGGCTGGAAATGCGCATGAGAACACAGTGTACCACCCGCGTTTCTCCAGCCACACAACATGCTTCCGCGGGTGCCACCATCTTGATTGTGGGGCGTCAACATGGAGCCCCTCCCTGTTGCCTCTCGATACTGCCACTCTCCTCCCCACCCCAAAGACATCCTGCACGCTCCCCCCACCTCCCTGTCTCCCTCCCCACTCACCTGCTGGACTGGACACCTCGAAGACATCCTGCACCCTTCCCTCACCTCCCTGTCTCCCTCCCCACTCACCTGCTGAACTGGAGCATTGTGCTCCGATCTCACAGCTCCCTTCTGTCCTTGGCACCCACAATAGAAATAGAGTATGGATGAATGTAAGAAATGAATGCCATTTACATGTTAGGATTATAAAATCTACTTTTCCAAAATACACCTTCAACACTAACCTTACAAAATACAATGGTCCTCATTATGAGTTTGGTGGTAAATTTGTGGGTAATGCGCTGATTTACCACCAAAATGAATTACCACCATCGCCACTATGCCCTGTGCCATTACCATGGGATCAGTGGTTGTTTGACAGTTTGAATCCCCATTTTGTGATGTCATAGGACTTCAAGGGAATGTACCCCAGAGGTAATTTCTGAGTGTTAATTCTGCCAGTTTTTGGTGGTAAAGTGGATGATTAACCTCCAGCTTTTCCTGAAGGTAGTTCCTCCACTTTACTTCCAAAGCTCAAGGTATGGAGGTGTCATAATGTGCCAGTAAAGTGGTGGTATTGGAATTACATTGGGGAGAGCCACCTAAGGCAGGAGACCTCTGTACCATTCCACTAGCAGTTTAGATTTTGCCCTTTCATTTCACTGTAGCTAAATACTGAAGTAAGGAATTTTCTTTTCGTTGTCCTCCATAATATCTGTATTTGTAGTGGGTGTATGCAGTGAGTGAGTATATGCAGATGGCTGGACTGTGGAGATGGGCGGAGCCTCTACGTTTGCCCACTGAGATCTTGTCTGATAAAGTACCAATTCAGCCATAGATCTTGTACATATGTGTGAGTTTGGCATTGCCCAATTGTTTTTATTCTGTGAAAGTGAGACTGAGCGCCAATGTGTAAACAGATGACAAAATAAGGCCAGTCCGTCTGACGAAAGTTTAATCTTACACCTCTCTTTATACCTAGAGATGCCAAATTACTAAAAGCTCACGGCAGAGCTATATACCATGGAGGTTGCATATTGGTGGGACCGTGAGAGGGTCAGTGGCAACACTGATTTGCTTTAACTTTGGCAATCCATGTAAGGACCATTAACTAATCTCATAGAGCAAGCCTACTCCCACCCCAGTCTCAGCTGTCTTTGCACACTCATAACACAAGCTACCCCCCCCAGCAAGATGGGCAGAGCCTCTACGTGCTCTCCTCCCCCTGCACTTTCTCCTTTCCCCCTTACCTCTGCACTTGCGCGATCTGAATGACACCTGGCCTAGTAGGATCGTTTGTCTGTCTTCCCCTTGTTTCCCCCCCTCCCTGCCTCGTCGCGCCTTGAAACACTTGTGTATAGGCGCGTTACAAATACCATATCATATCATATCATATCATATCATACGTTAGCCCACAGAGATCTTCACCCAGATAAAGTACCAATTCTGCCCTCGATTTCTGTATATATATATCCATATATACATATACGTATTCAAGTAAACAACTTTAGTTGAAGTGCAGTTAAGGTGACTAAAAGCAACACATTGGGAAACTTTGGACCGACTTAAATCGACACGTTCCAGATGATCTTCCCCATAATGCCATATCCTCCATATTGCCATTTTGTGTGGCATTGTGGATACCTTCTCTTATAACATATATGTGCTCCTGGGCTTTAAAATGGGAACGTGCCACGTTAAACTGGTCCTGAGTTTCCCAATGCGCAGAATTTCAAGGGTTTTGTAGCGTCACGTTTGGTCACCTTAACTGCACTTCTACTAACGTTCGTTCCTTGACTTCCAAGTGTTTTGTTATACTTTTGGCCTGCCCACTGCGCCAAAGCACATGGCCCTCAGCCATGGCCAGTGGGCACAGCCTTTAGCCATGCCCACTGTATATCTCTCAGCCCAGGCCATGTCCACTGTATATTTTCCGGCACCACTAGCCATGGCCAGTGGCCACGCCCTTCCGCCATGCCCACTGTATATTTCAAAAACACTAACTGCCCACTAACAATGGCCTTTGGTCATGGCCAGCGGCCACGGCCTTCAGTCGTGCCCACTGTATTTTTTAAATCACTCCCTGCTCGTTAGCGATGACCTTTGGCCATGTCTACTCTCTATTTGTTTATAAAACTAACAGGCCACCGACCATGGCCTTCGGCCATGCCCACTTTATATGTTATAAAACTACCAGGCCTTCAGCCGTTTAAAAAGTTACCAAGCCACGGCATGAGCAGTGATTCACTCCCGATCTCACTGTAGCTATATAAATATCCATTATTTATTGTTTTTACTTTTTCTCCATAACCGTAGCTATAATATCAATTTCTCCAGCATGGGGTCTGGCATGGATTCACATGCTCATGAATATTCCCCGTCGTCAGGCTGGGAATCCTCGGTAAAGAAAAAACCAGTATCAGTTTCGTTTCTGATCTGTCTTTCGTAGTAATAACCAATCACTGGTCTCTGCGTCATACTGACCACAGCCAATGACTGCCCTCTACCTAAGCACCTCCTCCGGCAGCCATCTTCAGATTTTTACTGCACGTTCATGTGTTGGGATCCTCGTGCTATTGCTCTCGAGCGTTAGTGCTATTTTTCGCGCTTTTTCACAAAAAACTTCGATTCTTTCGGTCAAAAGAGCCTCAAGCTCCACCGATCCTACATCCGATCTGCGGGGACCCGTGTCGGATTCATCTGTGCCCCTCAAGGGTGAAGATTTCGTCGAGCTACACTTCGGAGGACTCCAGAAGCTTCTCAGGCCCGATCTCGGAGATGGCCCAGGAGAAGGGAAGCTCGACGCCCGGAAAGCTGTTCAGGGTCTGCCCTGGATGCCAGCTGCAGAACGTCTTCAAGGAGGACGAACACTCTTTCTGCCTTTACTGCCTTCATGAGGACAAGACGCACGTGGAGAAGGACTGTGCGTTTTGAGGCAACATGTCGGAACGGACCATGAAGGACCGCCATCAACGTCTCGCCAACTGGCTGGAGGGTAAGAGCCCGTCTGGCGAGAAGAAGAAGAAATCCGAGCGGTCTTCTAAGACCTTTGAGGGCGCCCCGGCGACGGGGGCCCAACATAAGGCCAAGCACCGCGAGTCCGCTGGCACCGGGAGCGCCGAACGGTCGGGCTCTACGGGCGCCAGGCAGGGCGCACCCTCCCCGGCACCATCAACCACGAGCCAACGCTCTGGGTCGGGTAAGAGGAAGGCCGAGCACCCGGCGAAGCTCCTGGAGAGGCCCCGGTCGAGCTCTAAGGCAGAGGAGGAGCGTGGCAGTGCCCCCTCCCTCAAGGTGGTGAAGGCCTTGATCCATCCGACCAAGCCCTCTATCGAAACGGTCGCGGCGGCCCTGGCTCAGCCTGTGGTGGCTGCACCAGTGGTGGCGACCTCAGGGCCCAGAATCTCCCTGCCTCCTCGGAGGGAGTCTTCCTTTGTGCCCATCGATAGGACCCCCGTGAAACCCTCCGTGGGGAAGAAGAAGGGGGGGCAGGGCGTCGTCGTAGATTCGGCCTCAACCTCAGAAGAGGAACTGATCGAGGTCTTAAGCCACGGCCTAGGCGTGGAAGAAGGCCAGCCCGTCGGAATGGACCCCGACGCAGGTGACGACCACGACATCGTCGAGGATACCGACGGGGCCCCTGCTCGCCCGTCGGATTCCCCTCTGCCAGCGCCGCAAGACAACTCGGCGGCCATTTTGTTGGCTATACAGTCCTTATGCTCCGAGATAAGGACGAGGCTACCGTTACCGACGGAGGAACCTCTCCCGTCGGGGGATCCAGAACCGGGACCTTCTGGTGTTCCCCCTACCAAGAAAAGAAGGATCCATCCACCACCTCCTTTTCAACCATCGCGCCCCGTCCAGCCCTCCTCCCCGTCCACCCGAGGGGATGATACGGGGACTGACACGGCAGCGACGGGTACGGACGACGAGGCATACGACGAGGATTTTCCGTCGTCGCCTCCCACCAGGGCTTCTCCGCCCGACGAGATTGGATCGTTCCACTCAATGATCGCCAGGGCATCCGAGCTTTTCCAACTCTGCCCTGAGGAGAAGAAAAAGGAAGGCTTCCTTTACCAGCGGCGCGAGGCCAAGAGGAAGACGGTCCTCGCAGTGCCTCTGTTGGACGACATTTGGGATGAGGGCCTTTCCCTCCTCAAGAACCCTTCCACGACACCAGCGAGAAGAGACCGGTACGAGAAAAAGTACCGGGTCCCGGACACGGCCCCCCTATGCCTCCGGGCGCAGCCTACCCCGGACTCCGTCGTCTCCGCGGCAGCCAGGAAGAAAGCGGGGGGGGGGTGCGGCCTCCACGTCGACTTCCCCGCCGGACGGCGAGGGAAAGAAATTGGATGCTATGGGACGTAGAGTCATCTCGTCGGCAGCGACGACGATTAAAGCGGCCAACGCCTTGGCTATCGTGGCCCGCTACGACAGGGAGCTCTGGTACAAGATAGCTCCCCTGCTGGATTTTCTGCCGGACGACAAGAGGGCGGAGGCCCTTGAGATCCTGCAGGAAGGTGAGGTGGCTTCGGACCACGCCATCACCGTGGCGACGGACATCGCCGACACTGGGTTCCGCCAGCTGGGCAACGGCGTTTGCCTTCGACGTCGTGGATGGCTCAAAGCTACGGACTTTCGGCAGGACGTCCAGACCAGAGTCCTGGACATGCCCTTCGACGGGAACAACCTGTTTGGGAAGACAGTGGACGATTCCCTTCAGGCCATCAAGGCGGATACTGAGACGGCCCGGGCCCTTGGAGTCCTGCAGCAACGACGGACGCCCTTTCGGAGCGGCGGAGGCAAGGGCGCCTCCAAAGGTTCCGGCGGCGGTTTCGCTTCCTACCGTCAAGCGGCCCGCTCGTCGTCGCAAGAGGCCTACAGAGGACGAGGCAAGTCTAGCGGACCCCGCCGTCGTCGCCAAGGAGGTCAAGGCGGCAAGGCCGCGTCCAAGCAGGATTGAACCGGCCGTGGGGTCGGGCCCCCACCGAAGCACCCCGGTGGGAGGCCGGCTGGCGGGCTTCGTCAGCGTGTGGGAGTCCATCTCCACCGACCGTTGGGTGCTGGACGCCCTGGCCCGGGGCCACGCGCTCGAATTTCAAAAAAGGTGCCCGCGCGTCCCCCCCGTGGCCAGGAAAGAACTTCACGTCCCTCAACTTCTCCTGGAGGTAAAGGCGATGCTCAGAAAGGGCGCCATCGAACTCGTCCCAAAGAGGCTTCGGGGCTCCGGAGTCTACTCGCGATACTTCCTCGTGAAGAAGAAGACGGGAGGATGGCGCCCCATCCTGGACCTGCGACGTCTGAACAAGTTCATCAAGGCGCAGAAGTTCCGGATGGTCACCCTCCAGCACGTCCTGGGTCAGCTGGAGGAAGGAGACTTCCTATCGTCGTTGGATTTGGAGGATGCCTACTTCCACATTCCCATCCTAAAGGGGCACCGAAAATTCCTCAGATTCGTGGTCCAAGGGCGTCATTACCAGTTCAAAGCCCTTCCCTTCGGACTACGGTCGGCACCCAGGGTTTTCACCAAGTGCCTCGCACCGGTGGCGGCGCAGCTGCGCCGCGAGGGGATTCACGTCTACCCCTACCTGGACGACTGGCTCATCCGCGCCAAGACGAGGGAGCTCGCCGTGGTCCACACGGCAAGGACTGTCCAACTCCTCACGGACCTGGGATTCTCCGTGAACTACGCCAAATCCCACCTGGTGCCCACGCAAGTCGCACTGTTTCTGGGAGCGAGGCTCGACACACTGTCCCTTCTGGCCTCCCCGTCGGAGGAGAGGACCAGGACCATCTTGGGCAAGGTGCAACGGATGTTGGTGGCCGACGCGGCCAAAGTGAGGTCCATCAAGTCCCTCCTCGGGATGATGTCTTCCTGCATCTACCTCATTCCCATGTGCAGGCTCCGGATGCGCCCGTTGCAAGAATTCCTGGATGCGCGCTGGATCCAGACGACGGGCAGCTTCGAGGAAAGGATCAAGCTCGACGAGAGTTTCCGACGAGCGATACGGTGGTGGGGCACCCGCGCGCATTTGACGGCGGGCATGGACTTCCAGACCCCAGCCCACCAGGTGACTGTGACCACGGATGCCTCCCTAGAAGGGTGGGGAGCGCACACCGAAAATCTGCACGCAAGGGGACTCTGGCTCCCGACGGAGAAGTCCCTGCATATCAACGTCCTGGAGCTCCGTGCAGTGTTTTGGGCCCTCAGATCCTTCCTTCCGTCCCTCAAGGGCAAGGTGGTGAGGATCTTCACCGACAACACCACCACCATGTTTTACATCAGGAAACAGGGCGGAACCAGGTCCCCAGCGCTGTCCAAGGAGGCGCAGGACCTGTGGCATTGGGCCGTCGCCCAAGGGATTCTTCTGGTGCCGTTTCATCTGGCAGGGATGAAAAACACCATCGCCGACTCACTCAGCAGGGAGCTGCGCCTGTGCCACGAGTGGGAACTACGACAGGATCTGGTGGATCGCCTCTTCCGACGGTGGGGCACACCCCAGATCGACCTGTTCGCGACGGCGACGAACACCAAGTGCCGGAGGTTCGCCAGCAGGTTTCCCCAGACGAGGAGCATGGGCGATGCTTTCTCGTTCCCCTGGGAGGGCCTGTTCCTCTACGCGTTCCCTCCCTTGCCTCTGCTAATCCGGCTCGTCAACCAGCTCAAGAGGTCACGGTGCAGGATGATCCTCGTCGCACCTGCGTGGCCGAGGCAGATATGGTTCCCGGACCTTCTGGACTTGTCAGCGTCCCCGCCAATCAAGCTGCCGGCGGACGCGGATCTACTCTCCAGGGAAGGAGGCGCCATCCTCCACCACGACCCGAAGTCGCTGAACTTGCAGGCCTGGCTCCTGCAGCGCTAGAGTTTGGAGGATACGACATACCGGCCGATTGCAGAGAGGTTCTTGCAAAGGCCAGGGCGTCCTCGACTCTTAAATGCTACGGACACAAATGGAAGAGGTTCTCTGTCTGGTGCCACGCACAGAAGATTAAGCCTCTACGGATTACGGCTCCCCAAGTACTGCCGTACCTGCTGACGCTGGCCAAAGCTGGTCTGGCACACGCGTCCATCAAGATTCATCTTGCTGCGATCTCCCGATACACCAGAACCACGGGCCGGACGTCCTTGTGGTCTCATCGTCTGGTGAAAGAGTTCATGAAGGGACTGTTCAGATCGTTCCCGCCGGTGAAGGCTCCGGCCCCGGCGTGGGAGCTCAACGTGGTGCTGACCAAGCTCATGGGACCTCCGTTCGAGCCTCTGCACTCGGCCCCGTTGAAGTTTCTATCGTGGAAAACAGCTTTTCTCGTGGCCATCACCTCCGCACGACGAGTGGGAGAGATCCAGGCCCTTTCCTGCAAGGCCCCGTACTTGACTTTCCACGACACGAGGGTAGTGCTCAGGACGCACCCCTCCTTCATGCCCAAGGTACCGTCGGACTTCCATCTCAACGAACCCTTGGTGTTACCTGTGTTCTTCCCGTCGCCTTCGTCGCCGGCTGAGAGGACTTTGCACTCGCTGGATGTAGCTAGAGCGCTGAAGTTCTACGTGGACCGCACGAAAGGTTTTCGGAAGACGTCACAACTCTTTGTGAACTTTGGACCTGTCAATCAGGGGAAGGCTCTCTCGAAGGCTTCCATCTCCAGATGGCTCTCCGGCTGTATCATGTACTGTCACCGGTTGGCAAACCGACCGCTGCCTGGCCGTCCGAGAGCCCATTCCACCAGAGCGATCGCAGCTACCACGGCGTTCCTATCTGGTGTGCCCCTGCTGGACATATGCAGGGCTGCTACGTGGAGGTCGACGCACACCTTCACGAAATTCTACTGCGTCGACCGGGATTCCAGGGAGGAGTCCAGGGTCGGCCAAGCAGTGCTTGCCAACCTGTTCGCCTGAGGTGAGCCTGGTGAGGAGGTAAGATGCTTAATGTTGAGTTAATGTGATGCTTAATGTTGAGCCTTTGCCACCTCCCGTGGTTGTGCATGTGTGTACTGCTATGTATTCTTTATTCATGAGCATGTGAATCCATGCCAGACCCCATGCTGGAGAAGGAACAAGTTACTTACCTGTAACTGTTGTTCTCCAGCATGGGTCTGGCATGGATTCACATGCGAACCCTCCCGCCTACCCCTCTGCGGCTCTTCACTTGGTCATACTGCCACTTCACGTGCTTCCAAATCTGAAGATGGCTGCCGGAGGAGGTGCTTAGGTAGAGGGCAGTCATTGGCTGTGGTCAGTATGACGCAGAGACCAGTGATTGGTTATTACTACGAAAGACAGATCAGAAACGAAACTGATACTGGTTTTTTCTTTACCGAGGATTCCCAGCCTGACGACGGGGAATATTCATGAGCATGTGAATCCATGCCAGACCCATGCTGGAGAACAACAGTTACAGGTAAGTAACTTGTTCCGTACTGCATATAGCTGCGATTATCGGGAACAGCAATGTTCCCCTGGAACCCCACTCACTCACTCACCAAGTGGTCCTCTGCTCCTGCAATGTCCCCTCACTCCCACAAACTCCCATTTACCTCCATTTACCTCTCGTCTTTGTGGGTAACCAAGGGTATCTGACTGAATACCGAATACCTGTGGCTATTGAAAACGTTTGTGCTGCAAACACGGTCCCTAGCCCACCTCCAACTCCCAAATTTGACATAGTGCCCTCTCCCCCTACCCCTCATCTCTAGCCGATTGCCTTTTTACAGTTTTTCTGCCTCCAAATGACATTTTTTGTGCTTTTAATTTTTGTGTACCCCATGGTATAGCCGTAGCTATCTCTTGCATCAGAAACCAAAAAATTGCTGATTTTCCTTTTTTGAAAAGCCTTATCTTGCAGTGCACCATGGGAGATACAGCTATTTTTTCGGAAGAAGGGGACACCCCCTTCTCCATCAAATATATTTTAAAGTACTGGCCGCAACATCCCCAAAACCACAAAAAGATTGCGAGTCAACGCTTTGTGCCCAAGTTGTTTTGTACCATGTCCACATCCATCCAGCGGTTTTCGATGTGCAGTCTGGCACAAATTGACCTTTTTTATCAATTGGAAAATTAATGGGGACTAGGCCGCAAGTAATTTTTTTGTTTTCTTAATAACTTTTATTGTTTAAAAAAGCTTTCCCAAAATGTCCAGTCTAGGTGGTTGAGGGCTGCGAGTACAATTCAGTCTGCAAAATGTCAGCAACATTGATTGTACGAGACAAAGGTTATTAGCAGTGCATTTTTGGGATTTCCTATGGAACTCACTACACACCTTAACTATAGTGTGGCGACCGGATATATATATATATATATATATATATATATATATATATATACATATATATATATATATATATATATATATATATATATATATATATATATATATATTACATGGCCACAGTAGTGGCCATGTAGTTATGGTTAAGTTGCTGTTTCCATAGGAAGAGCACTTTTTGGGCGGCTTATAACTTCGCTCTCCCTGGACGGATCCTCACCAGACTTTGCAAAGAAAGTAGTTGGGTCACTCTGAATTCTTTTGCAAAGTTTGGTGAGGATTCGTCCAGGGGGGGAAAAGTTATAGGGGGGGACCCAAAACGTCTTTTTTTCCCATAGACTGAATGGGAAAAAACTTTGCACACGGCTACAGCCCGAACCGCTGGACGGATTTACACCAAATTTGCGGCAGGAGCGGCGGCCTGGTCCCAAAAGCGTGCTTTTGTAAATTTGGTGTAAATCTGTCCAGTAGTTTTTTTCAAAATGACCAAAATGTAAGGCAAAAAAATTAGTGATATCTGCGTTCGCTTCGCGGACGGACTTCCCTGTTCGCTCCGTGGACAGCACCCCGATTGGCCCATGGCCTTGCGTCATGTCCGCGGACATGTGACGTGTTCGCTGATTGGACGGCGTGTGTTGGTGTGTAAGAGTGTTTGGGGAGGGTGGGGGAGTACGAGATAGGTTCAATGTTTTGTTTTTTTATGTGCTAGACCTTTTTGTTGCGTTCGATTTGTCCGCGGAGAACACGGCTGTTCTGACATTTTGTAAATAAACTAAATGGTGGGGTGTTTAGAGGACGGAGTATGTGTCATTTTTGTTCGCAAGGAAGGTAAAAATGAGCTATGAACACTCGCGGTGTACTTAATTGTTCGTAAATACACAAAGTGGGGGTGTCCTCAGGACGCTGTCCGTATTGTAATCTGTCTAATTGAATGTGTTCTAAGAACACTCGCAGTGTCCCGAAATGGTTGCAATTACACAAAATGGGGGTGTTCTGAGAACGTTGTTTGTATTGTTCGTTGTCAGGGTGAAAGTGTTTTAAGAGCACTCCTTTTGTTCGCTAATAGTACAATTTTCTAGGGGCGTCAACCGACTTTTTGTCCACTAAAGAAACGATAAATCCGGCTGGTGTGCGCCGACATTATGTGATAATCCTATGACTGGCGCTATTGACCTGGCTGACTTGCTTTTGCGACACTAAATCATATCTCCCGCCCCTAAGCCTGATATTATCAAAGCATTCATATTCCCCGCCTTTCTCCGTGACGTTACAGGGTGCGTAATGAAACGCGCCCAGTCGTCTCCAGTACTACGCGACTTTACACAGAACCCGGAAGACAACACACATTATATCACAACACAGCGCGCCACAATTCGGAATATGAAATTGTGATTTAAAAGCAAAGAGCAAGATTGTAAATGTTGTAAAGTACATTTATTTGACATCAAATGTTTAGAGAATATTCAGCAATTTGCATTTGTCTTTGTTGTCGATCCGCAAAAGTTCATGTTGAGACACGCGATGTTCCTTTGCGGTACAGAGAGTGTTAGATCAGCTTACAACTCAGTGCGCCACAATTCGGAATATGAAACTGTGGTTTAAAAGTAAACAGCAGGATTGTACATTTGGTAAAGTACATTTATTTCACATGAAATGTTTAGTGAATATTCAGCGATTTGTTATTGTCTCTGCTGTCGATCAGCAAAAGTTTATTTGGAGCCATGCGGTGTTCCTTTGCGGTAAATAGGCTGTTGGTTTATGATAAAAGCAGTAAATGGTCGCTCTGATAATCGGAAGGTTGCTCCAACAACGAGCCATTAGACCACCCTATTGGTTGGTATGTTGTTTGTAGCCGCTAGTACTGCGTAAGGGCATATTGGTCCTTGGCGATTGTCCCATAAAATGGTGAGGGTCATGAAGTTGCATATTTGGACTTGCACCTGGCAGTTGAAGACCCCATCCGCTGGAGTCTGTAAATCGTGACATACACAAAATGGGGCCACGTACCTGTTTTAAAAAACATAAATTAGTCTCACCAGCCGATCCTTATTAAAAATCATCATTTTATTTATTAGGGCGTGAAACTATTTGCTATCGAAGATAGTGCAACAGAGTATGTTAATAATAAAATAATAATATTTTCCCATTCATATAGCGCTAAGAACCGTGAGGTATGTAAGCGGTGCTTATTATTAACCACGGTGTGTGGTGCTCATTTATCGACCACGGAAGGATGAAAGGCTGAGTTTGGCCTTGCCGGGATTCAAACTTGCGTTAGCAAGCTGTGCACGGATGTCAAAGCGAGCGCTGTACTCGCTCTGCCACTTGACAGGCTACAGTGAAGTGGCACAGCGAGTAGAGCGCTTGACCGCCTATAGACCGGTTAAATTATTTCTATTAACCCACCCTGTGTCGTCTGCCTTTTTCAGAGCCCTCTAAACGACAGGGGATCAATTCGGCAGTGATAGTGCGCGGTAGAAAACATTATGCCACTTTCAACAAACAAGTTCAACTTGAGCGGTCTTTAATGCTACGCTATTGTAATTATATTTGGTATAAAGTAATCTAAAGGGTTACTTACAGTACAATTGCAATTTCCATTGTATACGAGTGGTGCAGTCCCAAAATACGACTCCGCGTGTGCTAACGATCTTTCGTATAGTGATATAATATATAAAAGTGGT
The DNA here is from genome assembly GCF_040938575.1 of Ambystoma mexicanum. Taxonomy (NCBI): domain Eukaryota; kingdom Metazoa; phylum Chordata; class Amphibia; order Caudata; family Ambystomatidae; genus Ambystoma; species Ambystoma mexicanum. The sequence continues at coordinate 79,592,069 of NC_090927.1, read as the reverse complement.
TTCATTTCAGAAATTTCATCTTTATCTTCTCTTACGTTTTAGCAACACTCCTTCAAGAGAAGTCTTTCATCACAATCTCTGTCTGTCAAGGTCAAAACACAATACAACCTTATAGTCCGCTTCGTGAGCCTCTCCGGGGCCCGAGAAAAAAATGGAAGCAGCTGACCTTCACTGTGAACGAGCATAAATTCTTACTTTGCAACATTCTGTGTAAAGCCATCTGTAAAAGTTGTGGAAGCAGCTGACCTTCACTGTGAACGAGCATAAATTCTTACTTTGCAACATTCTGTGTAAAGCCACCTGTAGAAGTTGGTTTTTGCACGCCATGTTTGTATATTGTTTGCGTGATATTAAAAAAAACTTTGTTAAAGGGACGTTATGGTTAAATTGCGCTACTAAAAACCTATGAAATTCAGTGAAAAAACTATGTTAAAGGGACGTTATGGCTCAAAGTAAAACCGAAAAACTCCTGAAATTCGCCAGTTATGGTAACATAAGCAACCATAACTCGCGCCACCGTGCACTGCTAACACTAACACCCAGGACATCAAAGATGACATCACAAATGTCATTGATGACATCACTGATGACATCACATGGCTGGCTCTCCCTTTTTATCCTTTACTGACATATCGAAGCCACATAGTTTTCTTCAGTAACAGTCAGGAAGTAAACATTGAAAAGGTACTATATTTGTAGACTTAGGGTCCTGTCACATCATATGAAACATATACATAGCGGAAGATACAGGCTTGAAAGAGAGCAATCCTTTCTGTGCATGAAGATAATCATTATGGTTATCAGCACTTTCTCATAGTTTTATTTTTATTACTCTACCTTCCCTCTATATGCTCATATTTGTATACATTATACTCACTCTCCATAGAGTGAATGGGAAAAAAATTTCGCATAAAGCCCAAACCGCTGGACGGATTTCCACCAAATTCGGACCAGGAGCAGCGGCTTGGTCCCGAAAGCGTGCTTTTGCAAATTTGGTGAAAATCCGTCCAGTAGTTTTTTTTAAAATGACCAAAAAGTAGGTAAAAAAAAATTAGTGATATCTGTGTTCGGTTCGCGGACACACTTCCCTGTTCGCTCCGCGGACAGTGTCCTGATTGGCCAATCGTCTTGCGTGATGTTCGCGGACATGCAACGTGTTCGCTGATTGGATGGCGTGGAGCGTGAAGCGCCTCAGATTTTTCGGTAGCGCCCGCCATCTTGGATTCGCGGACGTCCGCGGACAGCGCAGTGAAACTTTGTTCAAAATGTGTATTTAGTAGAGTGTGTTGGTGTGTAGGAGTGTTTGGGGAGGGTGGGAGTGTATGAGATAGGATGAAAGTTGTGTTTTTATGTGTTAGGTGTTCTTTTTGTGTTCGATTTGTTTGCAGACATCACGGGTGTTCTGAAATGTTCTAAATAAACGGACTGGGGGGTGTTCTAAGGACTCAATATGTGTCCGTTTTGTTCGCAAGCAAAGTGAAACTGTTCTAAGAGCACTCACGGTGTCCGGGGAGTGTTCCTAGGGGGTGTCCTGAGGACGCTGTCCGTATTGTTCTCTGTCAAGTTGAATGTGTTCTAAGAACACCTGCGGTGTCCTGAAATGTTCGCAAATAAACAAAATGGGGGTGTTCTGAAGACGTTTTTGAGAACACTCCCGGTGTCCTGAAATGTTCGTAGGGGGTGTCCTGAGGACGCTGTCCGTATTGTTCTCTGTCAAGTTGAATGTGTTCTAAGAACACCCGCGGTGTCCTGAAATGTTTGCAAATAAACAAAATGGGCGTGTTCTGAAGACACTTCTAAGAACAGTCGCGGTGTCCGGGGAGTGTTCGTAGGGGGTGTCCTGAGGACGCTGTCCGTATTGTTCTCTGTCAAGTTGAATGTGTCCTAAGAACACTCGCGGTGTCCTGAAATGTTCGCAAATAAACAAAATGGAGGTGTTCTGAAGACGCTTCTAAGAACACTCGCGGTGTCCAGGGAGTGTTCGTAGGGGGTGTCCTGAGGACGCTGTCCATATTGTTCTCTGTCAAGTTGAATGTGTCCTAAGAACACTCGCGGTGTCCTGAAATGTTCGCAAATAAACAGGATGGTGGTGTTCTGAAGACGCTTATAAGAACACTCCCGGTGTCCTGGAATGTTCGTAGGGGTTGTCCTGAGGACGCTGTCCGTATTGTTCTCTGTCAAGTTGAATGTGTTCTAAGAACACCCGCGGTGTCCTGAAATGTTTGCAAATAAACAAAATGAGGGTGTTCTGAAGACGCTTCTAAGAACACTCGCGGTGTCCGGGGAGTGTTCGTAGGGGGTGTCCTGAGGACGCTGTCCGTATTGTTCTCTGTCAAGTTGAATGTGTCCTAAGAACACTCACGGTGTCCTGAAATGTTCACAAATAAACAAGATGGTGGTGTTCTGAAGACGCTTCTAAGAACACTCGCGGTGTCCGGGGAGTGTTCGTAGGGGGTGTCCTGAGGACGCTGTCCGTATTGTTCTCTGTCAAGTTGAATGTGTCCTAAGAACACTTGCGGTGTCCTGAAATGTTCGCAAATAAACAAGATGGTGGTGTTCTGAAGAAGCTTCTAAGAACACTCCCAGTGTCCTGGAATGTTCGTAGGGGGTGTCCTGAGGACGCTGTCCGTATTGTTCTCTGTCAAGTTGAATGTGCCCTAAGAACACTCGCGGTGTCCTGAAATGTTCGCAAATAAACAAGATGGTGGTGTTCTGAAGACGCTTCTAAGAACACTTGCGGTGTCCGGGGAGTGTTCGTAGGGGGTGTCCTGAGGACGCTGTCCGTATTGTTCTCTGTCAAGTTGAATGTGTCCTAAGAACACTCGCGGTGTCCTGAAATGTTCGCAAATAAACAAGATGGTGGTGTTCTGAAGACGCTTCTAAGAACACTCCCGGTGTCCTGGAATGTTCGTAGGGGGTGTCCTTAGGATGCTGTCCGTATTGTGCTCTGTCAAGTTGAATGTGTTCTAAGAACACCCGCGGTGTCCTGAAATGTTCGCAAATAAACAAAATGGGGGTGTTCTGAAGACGCTTCTAAGAACACTCGCGGTGTCCGGGGAGTGTTCGTAGGGGGTGTCCTGAGGACGCTGTCCGTATTGTTCTCTGTCAAGTTGAATGTGTCCTAAGAACACTCGCGGTGTCCTGAAATGTTCGCAAATAAACAAGATGGTGGTGTTCTGAAGGAGCTTCTAAGAACACTCCCGGTGTCCTGGAATGTTCGTAGGGGGTGTCCTGAGGACGCTGTCCGTATTGTTCTCTGTCAAGTTGAATGTGCCCTAAGAACACTCGCGGTGTCCTGAAATGTTCGCAAATAAACAAGATGGTGGTGTTCTGAAGACGCTTCTAAGAACACTCGCGGTGTCCGGGGAGTGTTCGTAGGAGGTGTCCTGAGGACGCTGTCCGTATTGTTCTCTGTCAAGTTGAATGTGTCCTAAGAACACTCGCGGTGTCCTGAAATGTTCGCAAATAAACAAGATGGTGGTGTTCTGAAGACGCTTCTAAGAACACTCCCGGTGTCCTGGAATGTTCGTAGGGGGTGTCCTGAGGACGCTGTCCGTATTGTTCTCTGTCAAGTTGAATGTGTTTTAAGAACACCCGCGGTGTCCTGAAATGTTCGCAAATAAACAAAATGGGGGTGTTCTGAAGACGCTTCTAAGAACACTCGCGGTGTCCGGGGAGTGTTCGTAGGGGGTGTCCTGAGGACGCTGTCCGTATTGTTCTCTGTCAAGTTGAATGTGTCCTAAGAACACTCGCGGTGTCCTGAAATGTTCGCAAATAAACAAGATGGTGGTGTTCTGAAGACGCTTCTAAGAACACTCGCGGTGTCCGGGGAGTGTTCGTAGGGGGTGTCCTGAGGACGCTGTCCGTATTGTTCTCTGTCAAGTTGAATGTGTCCTAAGAACACTCGCGGTGTCCTGAAATGTTCGCAAATAAACAAGATGGTGGTGTTCTGAAGACGCTTCTAAGAACACTCCCGGTGTCCTGGAATGTTCGTAGGGGGTGTCCTGAGGACGCTGTCCGTATTGTTCTCTGTCAAGTTGAATGTGTTCTAAGAACACCCGCGGTGTCCTGAAATGTTCGCAAATAAACAAAATGGGGGTGTTCTGAAGACGCTTCTAAGAACACTCGCGGTGTCCGGGGAGTGTTCGTAGGGGGTGTCCTGAGGACGCTGTCCGTATTGTTCTCTGTCAAGTTGAATGTGTCCTAAGAACACTCGCGGTGTCCTGAAATGTTCGCAAATAAACAAGATGGTGGTGTTCTGAAGACGCTTCTAAGAACACGCGCAGTGTCCGGGGAGTGTTCGTAGGGGGTGTCCTGAGGACGCTGTCTGTATTGTTCTCTGTCAAGTTGAATGTGTCCTAAGAACACTCGCGGTGTCCTGAAATGTTCGCAAATAAACAAGATGGTGGTGTTCTGAAGACGCTTCTAAGAACACTCGCTGTGTCCGGGGAGTGTTCGTAGGGGGTGTCCTGAGGACGCTGTCCGTATTGTTCTCTGTCAAGTTGAATGTGTCCTAAGAACACTTGCGGTGTCCTGAAATGTTCGCAAATAAACAAGATGGTGGTGTTCTGAAGAAGCTTCTAAAAACACTCCTGGTGTCCTGGAATGTTCGTAGGGGGTGTCCTGAGGACGCTGTCCCTATTGTTCTCTGTCAAGTTGAATGTGTTCTAAGAACACCCGTGGTGTCCTGAAATGTTCGCAAATAAACAAAATGGGGGTGTTCTGAAGACGTTTTTGAGAACACTCCCGGTGTCCTGGAATGTTCGTAGGGGGTGTCCTTAGGACGCTGTCCGTATTGTTCGTTGTTAAGTTGAAAGTGTTCTAAGAACTATCGCGTTGTTCTGAAATGTTCGTAGGGGGTGTCCTGAAAACGGTGTCTGTATTGTTCGCTGGCAAGTTCAAAGTGTTCTAAGAACACTCACATTGTTCGCGGACATTAAAAGTTTCCCATAGATCATAGTTGAAATGTTTGACTCTATGGATGTGATATGCTGCGGTGGTTGTTGCCAGGCATAGAGTCTTGGGTGCATGGCCATTTGGCCATGCACCCAAGACTGTATGCCCTGGCAGCAACCACCGCAGCATATCACATTCATATTTGCTTATAACTTTGGGTGAAAAACAAATGTATAAGGAACAAAGGTATTAGATACTATGGATGTGATATGCTGCTATGGTTGTCCTTATTATTGTATACTTACTGTTTGGTCTAGTAATGGGAGTCCATGTTTTTCTTCTTCATTTCTGTGATAAAAGAAAATAGCATGTTAGTATTAGTATTTTGTAATGACTTATTACATTGTATAAGCAATATACTTTTATTTTTTTTCGACCCTCATATTTAGTAGAGTACAAATCAGAGTACTGTGCAATTTGCTCAGTTTCTGTATTTGTTGCTAAAATCATTGGGTCTGTGGGAGAAAAAAAAATCCATGTTGGATTAAAAAAAAACCCTTTTTCTGTTTTGCTACAGTTTATTTGTTAGTTTATTTTCAGTGTTCACTTGTTGTTTCTGGCTAATGCTTTATACTTTGCTTTGTTGTATTTTTTTTGGAGCAGTAACAGATTCTTCATTTGTTTTGATATTATAACATTTTGGAGCAGTTAGATACCAATTGGCGTATTCTAACTGTCTATTTTTTTAATATATTTTAGTGGTTTTGATTTATCTATTTGGATATTGTTAAATTTTGGGACAGTTAGATACCAATTGGCGTATTCTAACTGTGTATTTTTTGGCCTAATTTAGTGGTATTCATTTATCTGATTAGTTGTTGTAGAATCTTTGAGCTGTTAGATAGCTTTTGGAGTATTCTAACAGTTTATATTATTTTAACACAAATTTATAATTTTGGGACAGTTAGATACCAATTGGCGTATTCTAACTGTGTATTTTTTTGGTCTAATTTAGTGATATTCATTTATCTGATTAGTTGTTGTAGAATCTTTGAGCAGTTAGATAGCTTTTGGAGTATTCTAACAGTTTATATTTTTTTAACACAAATTTACTTAAAGGTTTAAATACAGTTTATTTATCAAATTTTGGTTTTAAGAACATCAAATAAGCGTTTGTAAGATTTGCTGGTAATCTCTGCTTTAGAGTAATGGTACTATCATTACATTCAAACCATCCACATTTCTTTTTTATATATGCCGTGTAGTGCCCTGAATTGGTTGTGGCTCCTGCGTGGTAGATTATACCTATTGTTGTGAAGGTTTTCTTACCAAGTGATATTTGACTATGTGTGAATCCAGTCAGCTTGCAGTTGTTTTTGGTACCATCTGCATTGTAACGTAGAAGCATTAGTATTGCGTATTTACTATGTGTTTGTGAGGTAATTATGTTGGAAGCCAATTTATCTTCTTGTGGTATATTCCATTTCAGAGCATATTGTATTTAAATGAATGGTTAGTGTGTTACATATATGTGTTACATTTCTTATGTATTACTATATATAATGTGTTTGGGTGCTGCTTTTTGAATTTGTTAAATGTTCCTATATTATGATATAACAATCAAACATACCCCACCACCCCCCCCCCCACAGTTTTTAGGTAGTGGTACTGTTCTCCGAACATGTCCGCGAACATTAAATAAGTTCGCGGACATCAAGTTCATAAGAAGAGATCTAGTCAGTTCCATATGACATTATTGTTAAGTTGTGCTACTAAAAAACTATGAAATTCAGTGAAAAAACTTTGTTAAAGGGACGTTATGGTTAAGTTGCGCTACTAAAAACCTATGAAATTCAGTGAAAAAAACTTTGTTAAAGGGACGTTATGGTTAAGTTGCGCTACTAAAAACCTATGAAATTCAGTGAAAAAACTTTGTTAAAGGAACGTTATGGTTCCAAGTAAAACCGAAAAACCTTTGAAATTCGCCAGTTATGGTAAGCTAAGCAACCATAACTCGCGCCTCCACCGTGCACTACTAAGACTAACACCCAGGACATCAAAGATGACATCACAAATGTCATTGATGACATCACACATGTGCCTAGGACACATCCTCCTATGACAAACAGTTCTAAAACACACAATACAAACCATGCTTGTTTGATATTCGCTCCTACGGCATGTTATTTTATTTATTTTGATTGATTGTGCATTTATTAGGCACTTCTACTACAAGTAAATGTGTTTCAAAGCGCCCACATGGCGACAGGAAGGGAACATGGGATTGAAAAATAAATTAAACAATGGAAGAAAAAACAAACCTACTATGCCTTGTGATTATTCAGAATGTGCATGCACAGAGAGAGAAGGAGGGGCAAGTAAGTGGAGGTAAGTGCTGGAGTGTCCATGCCCGTGGGTGAGCAGCACATGGAAGTGCCGAGTATAGTAAGAGCAAGGAAGCGTTGAGTTGCAGTAAACGGGTAAGTGCAAGCCTACAATGGTATCAGGCCAGTGGGTGCTGAGGCAAGTGCTGTGTCTAACAGAAGCTGAAATGGTTGGATGTGGGAGGCCAGGGCCCAGAGGACACATAAGGGCCCTGGTCACCAATCACAGCGACAGTGAGGTTAGCGGAGGAGGGAAGAAGGGAAGGAAGAACCGAAAAAGGAGAGGCTTGAGGAGCTTCTGGAATTTGAGAAAGTCTGGCTCAAGACGAAGTTTAAGGGGTAGGGTGTTCCATAAGAGGGAGCCAGCAGAAGCAAGAGATTTGCCACCGGCCCTCTGTTTAGCGAAACGCTTCACACACAGAGTGTTTGTTCCGGAGGAACATAGGGGTCTATAGGGAGTGTATTTAGCAATGGCCAGTTGCAGATAGCGTGATCCCCCTGCCCCAGACAGTCTTGTGGAGGATGCAGAGGGATTTTAATTTAATCCATGTGTGGAGCCAGTGGAGAGTTTTTAGGACAGGAGGGATGTGGTCCCTGTGCTTGAGGCTAAGGATAAGTCTAGCTGTCCTATGCTGGATTAGCTGCAGTAGTCAAGCCTAGAGAGAACCAGATCTCTAGTGACATTGAGTGTCAAGGATGGCACTCTATTTAGAGTGGCACAGGACACCTAGGAAGGCTAGTAGGCAAGAGTAGTAAGGAAAAAGGTACAGAATGGATTCCCTCTTGGGGTGTATGCAGATATGGGAAAAGAGTATTCCACGAACCTTAGGAAAACTCTAACCTTCTGCACAGTTTGCTATAACAGAGGTCCACGCTGTTTGCTCATGGCTTGGAAAGTCGTATAACAGGATTGGATAGGGAGAAAGAACTGAGGGTTGAAAACAAGTAAGAAAGCAACGGAGCAGCAGTCAGGAAACAGAGGAACTGTAATAACTGAAAGTAAATAATGAAGGTAAACTGATGTGGATAACAGAGGACAGAAGGGTACAAGGTAGAAAACTATGAAAAGCAGGGAAGCAATGGGCCAGCCCAAAAGGAGCAGGGCTGTAAGGAAGGAAGCCCCAAGGCATAGGGCTCAGGGCAGCGGAGTGAAGCAGGCTGCACGGCAAGGAGCTCAGAAGGGCCGGGCAGCAAGGAGTGAGCCTAAAGGAGTAGGGCCGCTGACTGTAGAAGGGTTCAGGAGGACTGTAGAAGGCTGCTAGACTGGAAGTCCAGCGGACGAAGACTGTAGGTTGAAGGCAGTGGAGCGTCAATCTGCTGTAAGGCAGGAGCCTGGGAGGCAGTGGCAGAAGGTAGCAGCGGAGCGTGATCGGCTGCAATGCAGGAGCCTGGAAGGCAATGGCAAAAGGTAGCAGTGGAGCGTGATCGGCTGCTTGGCTGGAGCCTGGAAGGCAATGGCGGAAGGTAGCAGCGGAGCGTGATCAGCTGCTAGGCTGGATCCTGGAAGGCAAGGACGGAAGGTAGCAGCGGAGCGTGATCGGCTGCTTGGCTGGATCCTGGAAGGCAAGGACGGAAGGTAGCAGCGGAGCGCGATCGGCTGCAACGCTGGATCCTGGAAGGCAAGGACGGAAGGTATCAGCGGAGCGTGATCGGCTACTAGACTGGATCCTGGAAGGCAAGGACTGAAGGTAGCAGCGGAGCGTGATCGGCTGCTATGCAGAGGAACCGCATACAAAGATACGTAGCTCGAAGCTAAAAGGTGCTGGAAGGACTCTTAATGCAAGAGACTGAGCCCCTGCAGGCAGCAGCTTTTATACTGCCCAGCCCAGCACAGAGGCAGGCTAATTGGTCGCACCTGGCTAAGCACACCTGCAGACAATCGGCCACCTCCCTCTCTGTTCCTGAGCTGGTGGAAGCAGAGCAAATCCCTAGGGCTTCTGGGGATTGTAGTTCCGATGATGACCAATAGGAATAGCCAGGAATAGATGGTTATAGCCAAGTGCATTGTGGTAATTGAAGTACCAAAGTCTCGAAAATGGGAAACAAGGTCCATAATGATCGCCAATGTATGCGCCCATGTTGCTGCTCGAGAGCTAAACAATCCGGGAGCAAGCACGGAGCAAGGAAGGGAGCAAGGAAGGAAGGAGCGAGCGGCCTGGAAGAGGAGAACCACTCCGGAGTCCGGGGATAAAGGAAGAAGGGATTGAAGTATCGGAAAAGCAATACGAGGAAGGAACACAAGGCACACCAGCCGCTAACTAGTATAGGATCCTTGAGACGCAGAGCGCAGCAGGGGCGTGTCCTTTTTGTAGGCGTCCATCGCTGGGGGGGAGAGGTTGGCAGGAAGAGGGTTAACCGCCATCCTGAGTAAAAGCTAAAAGTGTGTCATCCTGCTCTTGGGTTTTAACACAAGCCTCCAACGGGAGGCCATAACTTTAACTGGCGGGGTGGCGGACATTGTGAGTTCGAGCAATCCCCAGGCCAATCTAATAAGTAAAGGTAGTGTGGGATTCCAAGGACTCATAGGTGAAATGTACCTTGTAAATGGGCATGAGCCGTGGGTGAGGCCCGCTGCAGTGGTCATAGTTATTCTTAAGCTGGGTCAGGATCAGTAATTTTCTTTAGGACAGAGCTGGATAGTTGGTGAAAGCTTGAAGCAGAGTTCTGCAGGATGTGGTCCTGCTCCTGATTATCTCCTTCTATTGCTCCGCGGCACCTTCCACCAGGAGGATTGCCTGGGCTTTGGGGAGGGAGCAACTCCTGTGTCATTGGTGACCTCCAGGTTCGGCGAAGCGGCCTCTTTGGGTGAGGATGAATGCATGATTTTGTTAGCATCTTCGAGATGGCTAATTCTCCGTAGGGTGCCATTGTATGAGAATTGTAGGGCAGCTGGAAATAGCCATCTGTATCGAACCTGATGCTCCTGGAGGAAGAGAGTTAGAGGCCGGAGAGATTTCCTCTTTTGGAGAGTAAGGAGCAAGAGGTCTTGATAGATCTGGAGAGGCGAGCCCTGAAAGGAGAGTTCATCTTGTGAGCGGCTGATTGCTGAAATGGCCGCCTTTGTGGTGAAAAAATGAACCCTGGTTATAACATCTGGGGGGAGGTCCGATTCCACTCCTCGACGTGGGTGCGATCTAGCAAAAGTTGGATTTTGTCCAATTGTCAGAGCAGGGATTGGAATAAATCCCCTACATATTCTGCTAGATTTTTGTCCGGAACGGAGCATGGGATCCCTTGGATCCGGAGGTTATTATGTCGGGCCCTATTTTCAAGATACTCCTGTTTAAATTCAAGGATGTCACATTTGTCCTGTAAGGTTCTGATTGAGCATTGGATTTCCCCCAATGTGGTTGCGTGGTCCTGAGAGCGGTTGTCGATCTCCCCCAGTCTTTGTTCCACCTCGGTCACCCTTTGATCGGTGTGTTCTAGCTTAGTGGTGAGTTCTGTCATGCAGGATCTAAATTCATACTTGATATCAGCCATGAAAGCAGTATATCCCCTTTAGTAGCAAGGGCTTCTTCTTCTTGGGGTTTCTGCGGGGTAAGCTTGGAGGGGTCGAGTTTTTCCCCCCCCTATCTGTTGACGTGAACATAGTGGCAATATCCAAGTTCTTACCAGCTTTTGATTGTTTAGCCATAGTGAAAGTTCGGAGGAGAGGAGAATAATGCTGAAGTTTCCCGTTGGCGTAAGGTTCGGGAGGCTATTGACTGAGGACGGAGCGTTGTAATTCTGTAATTCGTTGGTTCAAAAAATCCAGTGCCTTGACTCGAGTCCTATTAATATAGGTGTTTGCGTAGATTGTGGCCCCCCAAATACCAGTTGAGGAAGAAAGGGAGACTATGGTTCCTCCGATAAGAATTGGGGTTGTGATGTCATTCTCTGCTCCTCGGGGTGGGGTAGAGAAGGGGGATGAAGATGTGGGCCGGGGCGCCCCAGGAAGTGAGTGGGGGGAAGGAGAGGTATCAGAGCCGCCACATGAGCGTACGAGTTCAGTGTAACCTCTTTGTGGAAGAAGATGAGGGCCCAAAACGATTCAGGCAGAGCTAAAGTTCTGAGAGCCTTGAGGGTTACCTTTTTGATATAGGTACCCTCTGCTAGCTTGAATGATAGGCCTGAGGTGAGAGGCCCGCCGATTAGGGTTCCTTGCTGCCTGAGGAGTCAACGAGAGCTTCCAGTGGAGTTGCTATGGGCTTCAGTCTTGCATCAACTGCGCCCAAGGGTTTCTAAATTGTGACATTTTTGGAATCTTTCTAGGCGATTGTTAACAAGCCCAGAGAATTAGTCACAAAACCTGGTAAGGCAATTAGGGACTCAACCATAGCAAACACCTCTTGGTTTGAAGAGGAAGACCAGCGGGCAAAAAACACCCATCAAGCTGCGTTAAAAATGTGAACGACATAGGGAGAAGCGTGCTTTTCCAGGCTAGGTAGGTCTACAAAAGCACCATAGCCATTTCACTTCTTGACTCGGGAGGGAAAATCTTTGCTAGAGTGGTACTTGGGTGCTTGAATATTTGGGTTCACAAACCTGCTTTGATCAATTATCAACAGGTAGGTTTTAGAGGAGGAGTAAGCACCATATACCAGTGTTTTTGGCTTGATTGAGAAATATGTCAAGCTAAGAAACATTAATGTATTTGTGCTTTTTGTTGACTTACGTACAATGTTTGTTACGGTACCAGGCACAACACTGTGGGAAGTTTTGAGTGAGTCTAGTTCCCTGCACACACTCCTTTCAGCAACATTACTATTCTACATGGAGAACGAGACTCTAGAATGGTGGGGCCTGGGTGGGGAAATTACTGCACTTAGTGTACCAAGGGTTGTATACTAATTGACCTTTTCACAATTGACCTCAGGAGAATTTACCTAATTTAGAAGGTCAATTCGGACATATATGTGGGGAGAAACCCCCCACAAACCCCCACCCAATCCAAAACCCCCCACAACCTCCACCTAATCCCCTTATATTATTTATAATCCAAAACCAACCCAATACATATGTAAAATAACTAAAATAATATAAAGGTCAATTGTGCAGAAGGTCAATTAGGACCACTATAATTAGGTCAATTGTGCAAAAGGTCAATTGTAAAAGGTCAATTTGGGTAATACTGTACCAAGGTGTGCGTCAAGTTTGCATGTTAGCCCCTACTCTGTTTTTGCTTTACATAAATGGCTTAATCGACAAATATTAGCATTCCCTAGTGATGCTCCATGTTTAGACAGGAAAATGTAGCCAGTATTATTATTCGCTGATGATGCAATTCTTATTTTCTTAACACCATCTGGGCTGGAAACACAGCTCCAGCTTTTTCAGCAGTTTTGCACTGATAGGGGCTCAGCCATTAATTAATGTCAGCAAAACAAAAAAACAAAATCTATGGTCTTCTCTAGGAAGAGAGAAAAGGTAACTTGACACCCAACACAGGATAATGATGCAATTGAGCATGTATGCGCATAGAATTATCTAAGCGCAAGGTTTGCCAGCTCATGTAAATGCAGCTCAGAGCTGCCCAGAGCAGGGGTTTCTCTATCTAAGTACTGCAGGGGATCTCTTAATTTGCATATGACTATAGGGATGGAGCCATGGCCCCCCCCCTAGAGGCAAACAAACTACAGGCAAAGCGGGCTGCCCCATATGGAGGGAGGTTTGGGTCATACTAATTGTAGCAAGCTTTGTGTGACTGTGAATGGTTTCCTATAGAGGAACCTAGGGCTGCCAACCTGTGCCTCTACATTATTGATACATGAGGAAACTGGATTGCTGCGCTTATGCCAGGATTATATTGTATCAGGCTATGGAGCAGAGCAGAACTCCCCAAGTACAGAGAGGCAGCTAGGGATGTTCTTGAGTAGTCAGTAGGCTGTCACTGCATTGGTGTGTGCATGCCAAGAACATTTTGTATGAAATATAACATGCCAACCTATGGCTAAGTACTGATAATATTACCAGCAGTGCAAGAGGGATAGTTAAGGCTGATCTTGCACCGTGAATGCCAAATAGATCTGCTCAGAATGAATCTAGCTCAGTGTCATTGAGTACTTATAGGGAGAACATATTCACTCTGGGCTGCAAACTATATCTGGAGGTTATGAAAGCTAGATGTCTATGTTCTCTGTACATGAAACTGAGGTTTAGCATTTTGCCCGTCGCCAATAGGATGAACAAGGTGGATGCTAGGGTATCCAACAAGTGCTCCCTCTGCAGGAACAAGATCGAAACAGAAGAACATTTCTTCATAGCCTGTCCACTGTACATCCACTCCAGGAGGATGGACTTGTGGCCTAGTTTTTTGCTATTAGAATTACCGTCACTAATGAGGCTATGATCTTTTGTAGAAGGTCTAATGATACTGCAAATATTTTTGATGTTGCAAAATGTTTACATGGATCATGGCTGAAAACAATGGCATTAACGAGGTCTAGGAATGCAACGGTGTAATGACTGGAGTACCCAGCTGCTCTTTTTAACATGTCGCCATTCTGTCTTCTTGGTGTATTATGACCTATGTAATGGGATCTTTCCTAAGAAATATGTCAACAGCAGTGTAGTTTCAGTGTCTTATACTTGTGTTCTGCATGGTCCAGCTATGGGCTATGTGTTCAAGTGACCCACTTGCTGGCCCATAAGCAGCAGAAATGTTTTTGCTATTAATATTGCACTTCATCTTCTGTTTATGAAATGTAACTCGTTTAAATAGTGTTTTAGTCGTCATTGTTTTTAACTTTGCTAATCTGTTGTGTATGCCAATTGTTTCGGTCTGTACCCTTGTATGGAGTTGAAACACAGGATTTTGACTGTCTGATATTAAAACCCTGCAAACACGTGTTGTGAGATAAACATTTCTATTAACGCGCATTCTTACAACTGCTCCTCGGACATGCGCTCCTATGAGCCACACTCCTACGGCAAACACTCTTCTGACACACACTTCTAAACACACACTCCTACAACACAAAATCCTTCAACACAGATCATACACATTCTTACCACGCACCCTCTTACATTGCACACTTATTACACACTTACACCACATGCTGTTATGGTATTATAACAAAACCACAGAATCAATGCACACCTTCTATCCAAAATGTTCATCTAGAAGATGTACATTTCGCACATGTACGCTACTATACATATAAAACTATTGCATACATGTTGTAAATGTTAAGCATATGGCTCATATGCCATACACTAAAACAGTCTTACAGAAAACATGCATACGACATACAGTCTCACGCTATACACTGTGCGCCCCCCAAAAACACAAATTATAAATAAAACACATAGTTCAGTTATTCCCGTCCTCCGCGCTCTACACTCCTCTTAGGAAATGCAAAATGATGAATTACTGCGATTTTAATTGCCTGCGGGTAGTGACATGTTTTATTGGCATTGATGCCAGTTACAACAGATATTATCTCACCACAGATTTTACAAAACTTGGAACGTATAACATTAGTGTCAATACAGTAGAGGTGTACACTTTCCAATTGCGCCATTCCAAGACAAAGGGCCTCATTACAGGGATGGCAGAGAACCATGGCGCTATTCGCGCCATGGTTCATGCCGGTAAAATACCGGCACCGCCTTGGCGGAAAGGGGAATTACCGCCCCATTCCAAGGTTGGCGGGGCGGTAATTCCCCCTTCCACCATGGCCCTTCCCCATTCCCATTTTTGCCCCATAGGTCTCAATGGGAATGGGGAAGGTGCTAATTACGGTACCGCAAATTGCGGTACCGTAATTAGCTCCCTGGGTCCCTTTGCGGGTTGGTTTTTAACGCCTGCAAAAAGCAGGCGTTAAATCCCCCAACCCGCAAAGGGACCTCGTAGTAAGGTGGTAAGGATTTACCGGTACCGGTATTTTACCGGTACCGGTAAATCCTTACCGCCATCCGTGTAATGAGGCCCAAAGTATTCAACTTTTGTCAGCGAGAACGATGACAGAAATTACCACACTTGGTGACATTTCTTTTGTGAAAATGCTTTATTTCACAAGGTATTTGTATTTTCTCTGTATTTGTATTCTCTCTACACGTGTTTCACCCTTAACAATCAAAAGGGATCCTCGGGAGAGTTTCTATGTAGAATTAAACAAACATAACTTGTTTTAAAAAACAAAAATATAAATAAATGAATTAATCAATTGACATTCTTTGCAATCCTGTTTAAGGCAATTTGAAAGAAAGAAAATGAAGAAAGGAAAAGTAACCAATAGAAAACTTCTAATTCACAGTAAATAAAATAAAGTCATTGCTGCAATAAGCTTCATACGTATGTTTATCATGACACTCACCAATTGAAATGTTGTTCTAATTGGGTGTATTTGAGGTGATTTTAGGATTTACTGTCCTAAAAAGAAGGGAACAGAACAGATGTTAACCAGAAAGCTGAATTGTGGCTGTAAGTGTTTATCTAGCTACAAGAGAGGGTTATTAATTAGAGAAAGATGGGTAATAGTGTGTGCAGCATGGAGTTTTAACCATGTCAAAATTCAAGAAAAAGCGCTTACCTTAAAAAGAGGTTTGAGAGTTAAGAAGCTGGGAGAAGGATGCAATTGTCCTCTCCTAGGTGCATCCGGTGTTGCAACTCAAACCTCGTGCTTAAATGTGCGGTCTGATTGACGTGCGTGAAATCCTCACGTTGGCGTCATGTGTGCGCGATGACATCATGACACTTAGCGTGACTGTGGCCATTTTGTGTGCCGAAATCGCGTTAAATACTTAAAGCCGGCTATAGAAATTCAAAACGTTTTTTTTTTCCTTAACTTGTAGTCAGGAAGAATATTTTTTCTTTAGCCATGAAAGGCTTTTGGAAAACTTTGCTTGCAATTTACACAAGGATAGGAATTCATTGTTTCAATAAGTTTTCAAGTTGTTTTTAGCAGATAGCAATGACACAACTTAGCATATTTGGATATACTTGCATGAGATGTCTAAGTGAAATAGAACAAAGAGATTTTGAAATCATACTCGAATAAAGAAAGTAATGAAAAAAGATGGAGAAAGCAAGGAAGGGAAAAGGATAAGCACAGTATGCTCTAACTTTGAAACAGGAGCTATAATGTGTGTTATTATTGCTATTGCAGATGAAGTACTTGACAGGAGATACAGCATAAATTATGATTTCCAAAACATTATACATACTGGATACATAATTTCCTACAACCAGTTGAAAAATTCATTGTCCGAATGTGACGCATGTGTCCATTAGACAAATTCATTTTGATTCTCTCTGGCGTATGAAAAGTTCCTTGTTGCCACCTCTATGTGGGTCCTAAATTTGTTCCAAACTGTAGATTTTTAGTTGCTCAACTTTTAGACCTGGGTGTTCCATAATGCAGTGTAATGCTAGTGGATATTTAAGATCTTGATTTCTGATTGCCCGTAAGTGTTCAAATATTCTGGTTTTGAGGCATTTTATAGTGCTCCGTATGTATAATTTCATACAAATGCATTGGATCGCATAGACAACAAATTTGCTATTGCAATTGATTAGTTATTTGACTGGTTTTTCTTTCCCATTTGGCAATATGATGTTCTTGAAACCATTGACTATCTGTGGGCAGAGTTTACAATTTCCACACTTATATGTGTCATGGATTTGTTTTTGATTGAATAGACTCATGAGGTCTTGTTGAGCAGGCGATTTAAGATGGCTTCGCCTGATGAGATTTTTTAGGGTTGGTGCTTTTCTTTAGCAAATCCTAGGTATTTCATCAATGTGTTGAGATATCTTGTCATCAAGTTTCCGAATTTTCCAGTGGTTTTTAAGGATTGCCCAAGAATTGTAGCATCTGATCCATAAGTAGTAATACATTTTGTAGTTGTCGGTACTTTTGATTTCTTAGGTTTATCTTGTAGTAGGAAATCTCTAGTTACCTGTTTTGCTTTTTTAATGGATTCCTTCAGTTTGCGTATTTTATATCCTCTTTGTTTATATTTGTTTATTGTCTGTTCAATATTTGATTCACATGTTGATTCTGTACTGCAATTTCTTATAATTCTGAGGATTCCTCCATATGGAATTTTGGCAATGATGTGTTTTGGGTGGTTACCATTGGCATGCAAGATGCTGTTGCCTGCTGTGGGTTTGGTGTACAAATTGGTTAAAATCTTGTTTTTGTCTGTGTAAATTTCCAAGTCTAGTAATTGGATTTTATCTTTACTTTGATTTGAGGTGAACTTGAGGTTGAATTCATTGTTGTTGAGGTGTTCCACATATGAGTTAAGTTCCATTGTTTCTCCTTCCCAGATCATGATAATATCATTGATGTACCGACCCCAGAATTTAAATAGAGTTTTAGTCATAATTGTTTTTAACTTTGCTAATCTGTTGTGTATGCCAATTGTTTCGTTCTGTACACTTTTACGGAGATCAAAACAGTATTTTGATTGTCTGATATTAAAACCCTGAAACAACTTGTTGTGAGATGAACATTTCTATTAACGCGCATTCTTACTACTGCTCCTCGGACATGCGCTCCTAAGAACCACACTCCTACGGCACACACTCTTCTGACACATGCTTCTAAACACACACTCCTACAACACAAAATCCTACAACCCAGATCATACACACTCTTACCACGCATCCTCTTACATTGCACACTTATTACACACTTACACCACATGCTGTTATGGTATTAAAACAAAACCACAGAATCAATGCACACCTTCTATCCAAATGTGCATGTAGAAGATGTACATTTCGCACATGTACGCTACTATTGTCACTGGGATCAGAGATATCCTCGTCAGAGAACGTTGATTCTGACTCTCCACCCTCCCCTAGCTCCTCACCTTCTTCTTTCCTTTCCGTACCCTTCACTCCTTTTCTTCTTGGTCGCTCCTTTTTTTTGTGTAGATAAGGATGGCCACGGAAGGAAGCCACCGTGCTACCCGAAAAGGGTGCCCGGGGCCCCCCTCCGGGAACTCCAAAAAGGGGAAAAAGCCCTAAGGCACAAAAAACCCCTGAGAGACCCCTGAGATGTAGTCTTGAGACAGGGCCAGGTTTAAGAGATGGTCAGCAGAGATATTCTGGAGGAGCTCCGGAGGAAGGCAGTCCAAAAGCAAGCCAAGATCCAGTACACTGGGAAGCAACAGAAGAAGGTGACCAAGCGGTAAAGTAGACAATCCGAAATCAACAGGCCGGGGTCCGGTACACAGGGAATCCACCAAGAAGATGAGAGGAGGAGACTGGTACAGGAAGACATAACGGAGAAAAGGTAAGGAACACAGAGAGAAGGAAAGATGGGACGGGGGTGGGCTAGAAGACTGGAAGGAGAGCAAGGGGGAATGAGAGGAGCGGAAACAAACAGGGGGAAAAAGCTCAGAGCAATGAGGAGCAGGCAAGAAAGGGAGGAGGAACGGAACCCGATAGGGATCGGGGACCGACAGAGACAATACACGAGCATGAAAGCTGCGAAAAGCACAGAGCGTAGAGCACTCTCGGAAAAGGAAACCGGAAGCGTTGCAACGCGTCCGCGATCCGGAAGCGGGAGGCTTTAAGCCTCCGAGTCGCGTCAGCGCACAACACTAGAACGGTGCTAAAGGAGAACGTGACGGGTGAGCGGAGCGTGTGACGGGCTAGTATCCGCGCCGCCAGCGGCTGCACAGGCTCCACCCACCTCGTGGCATGACAACTATACATATAAAAACGGTCATACAGAAAACATGCCTACGACACTATACATTGTACTACCCACAAAAACACTAAATATAAATAAAACAAATAGTTCATTTATTCTCCTCCTCCGCGCTCTACACTCCTCTTAGGAAATGCAAAATGATGAATTACATCTCTCCTCGTTCTATTCCATTCCTTCACCCCTCTTCGGCATTCCCACCTTTGTCTTTCCTCTCCTTCCATGGCTCCTCTCATCCTTCTCTCATTCTTGCCCGTCTTTCTTTTCCTCTCCTCTTTCAATCCTTCAACCATCTTCACCAGTCTCACCCCTATATTTCCTCTTCTTCCATCTCTCCTCCTTCTCTTCCCCTTCTTCTCTATTCACACCCATCTTTTCTTTCCTCTCCTACTCCGCTCTCATTCCTTAACCCCTCTTTTCCATTCTAACCTTTCACCTTCCTCTTCTCCTTTTCTCTTACCTAATTTCTCTCATTCTTTCTTCCGTAATATCATCATTTTCTGTCAGTTTCTTTCCTCCTTTTCATTCTCTTTCCATCATTTTCTCCCCATTATATGCACCCCTCAACTCCGTTGTGTCCCTATCTTTCCTCCCCTTATTTTCTTTCTCACGTTTCCTTTTCTCTATTTCATTTGAATATTGCTCTCCTCTTTTTCCTGTCCTTACCCCATCCCATCACCTCGCTCTTTTCTCCTTACTTTGCTTCCCCTTTTTCACTCACCTTTCATCATTAATCTGCTCTTTTACTACATTAGTAATTCCTCTGCCCTTTGCTCTCAAGTATTGTCCATGCTCCAACTTTCTCTCACCCCGTAGCTCCTTGGGTTATTTTCCCTCCCTTTGTGCATTCATATTTTTCATTCCTTCATTCCCCGTGTTTGCCTTTCTTTCTCTCTATCTTCTCTGTTTTTCTGTATCTCCTCCCTACCTCCCACTCCTCTTTTTTCTCTGCATACCAAAGTGTTAGCCTATTTATCTCTTTTCATCAATCTGCTCTTTTCTCTCCTTCCCAGTTTCCTTTCCTCTTTTATCTCCCTCTCTCCATTGTTCCCCTCTTTGCATCGCTTCTTTTCACTTTTCTGTCTCACTCTCTTGTCCTCTCGTACTTTCCACTCTGTTCTTCAGTCTCACTTGTTACTCTACTTCTTTTCCCGAACGCCCCCTCACCTTACTTCACCACTATCCCCTTGTTCCTTTCTCTATTCTCGCACCTTTGGTTTCGCTCCTTGAACAGACCTGGTTAATTTATTCATTTATCATTGTTTGTCGGATACATGTTTCCATCAAACAATACATGAATAAATAAATTAACCACATCATGCGCAGAGTGGGAACACACCACCCAGTTTATTTATTTATGCATTGTTTTGTAAAGGATTTCAAATGCACGGTACATTCCAGACTAGGACTCTTCATACTGAGCCAGGATGCTGTGCACAATTAAAACACTTTTATTTTATTTATTATGAATTCAATTTGAGAAGGCACCCAACCCGTCTCACACCCACCTTTACAAACACCCCTTGACACAATGGACCATGTACCAGACCGGTGTGGAATATTACAATATTTATTTATTTTTAAATTCCAATGAAAATCACACTAATTTAATATAGGGCAGCAATCACCAGTGTGGTGATAATTACACTGTAATTTCATAGAATACACTTATTTTGACCTTGTTACATAAGATACATAATGCACAATTGAATACAGGCAGGATTCTTTTTTGGGAGGTGTTTTCTGATAGCACCAAAGTTAGTATTTCCCCTGAAATAGCCCGTCATACCTCTATTAACCAATGTTCGCTTCGATGGAGAAGTGTAGAAGGGAGTCAGGAGTACTATGCAAACAACAGAATCAAAATCAGACCTACCCCGACTAAATGCGAGTCAAAAATCGGATTGAGCACCTTTGAAAATAGCAAAAAGGCACTCGGAATTACTAAACACATTTCACATATGCGGTTGAATG
Organism: Ambystoma mexicanum; assembly: GCF_040938575.1. Lineage (NCBI taxonomy): Eukaryota > Metazoa > Chordata > Amphibia > Caudata > Ambystomatidae > Ambystoma > Ambystoma mexicanum. The sequence goes on along the minus strand of NC_090927.1, from coordinate 79,571,164 downwards.
GAGGAGGCACGAATGTGTGTGTAGTTGTATTAGAAAGACAAGAACACTTGCACACTACAATGCAAAGGTACTGCGCATATGCAGACGATGTGGAAGATCGAGTTTGAAAGGAAAAACACAGTGCAGCCAAATCACATGTGAAGCAATTGCATTTGCTTATTTTCACAGGCTTAAATTGACAATAAAAATAGCTTGAAAAACGGGTTAAACAGACAACATCGGAATGCGGTTTTGATGCTTAGGGACAAATGCACATGACAGGTATGATATGAAAGTGAAAGGTTAACTCGGAATGGAAAACAGGATGAGATTCTTAACGTGAAAAGAAATTCGGTTATAAAAATGAAAGGAGTTGACAGGGAAAATCAGTTTGAAAGGGAAATGGCAAGTTTTACTGAAACTATATTTTAGTGGCTAGAAAAGAGGAACACTGCCCATGAAACAGCAGTTTTAACCCTTTCATGCTGTTTGCCTATTTATGTGGAATTAATTAATTTATTCAAAATAGTACTGAGGACTTACACAAGGATAGAAATGAGTTGGAAAGAATGGCGCTAACAGTTGGAGATCACTACAGATATTCCTAAAAGCAAGGTACACAGAGGATTCTGACAGTTTTAAGGATTTTTGCTAGGGCAGTTATAGTATCTCTATGGGACTGGACCTAATACAAGGTAACAAAGGAAGGGATGCAGTTAGTGGTTGCTGGGGAAGGGAAATACTCACAACCAGCACTTAAATGGGGTAGCTACTGGACAGCAAAGTATCATCAGCTGGGCAAGGGGGCGTGGCCAGCACGCATGAAGTGAAGACTGCTCTCCACGAAGCTCCTGCCCATGATCCTGAAGCGCGAACAATCGCGGCCGAAATAATGTAGTTTTGATGCTGAAACTCAGCTGAGCCATAGATGAACCACCTCTGGGGGACCGGCGAAAATATCGGCGAAAACCGGCGCGGATAACGCTGAAAACGAAGCGCCCTGAAACTCCCCCCCATGACGTCCAAGATGGCGGCCTGACCGTGGGACCCACAACGCTATGGCCTGCCGAGAGCGTAGGATTGAAGGGCGGACTGCGGCCATAACCACACTCCTCCACCAAGCACAGGAAGCGGACGACCGTCGGGCCCCTGCTGCATCGCCCCGCGGAGGGAGAAAGCGGAGAACCTTGCGGCGGCCAGAAAGCAGAGAGAGGCGGCGGGCGGTGGGACCCTCGGGGATCCTGCGCCACCGATAGCTGTCCCTGCCGGCCCGCCGGCGCGAGCACACGCAGAAGCGACGCACCTGGGTATCGGTGAGGGCCCCAGCTGGAAACCCACGGATCACCCAGCCCGGGACAAGGCCCGGATCAGGAAAGGCAACCGCATCCCCGACCAGCATACTAGAAGCAAGTGCCTGCCCTTACGAGCGGACACACGGCCCCACACCGCCACCCACCGGCGGGGGCCACCGCCCACCCCATCATTTGCGTGGTGCGGCGGCGACCAACGCTCGGACCTGCTCCACACCACCAAATCCCGGGGAGAGCTATCACTCACCCAGCTACCCGAACTGTAAGACCACGGACAATCCGCTGTGGGTCGCGCCGGGGGGGCGCCACGGACGGACGGTGACGCGGTTATAGCGGGACTGTGGAACCATCTAACCACCCCTCACGGCCAACGGGGGAGAACACGAGCACCAAGCCAAGGTGTGACTCAGCTCTGAAACGATCCCCGGAGGAGAGATCCTCACAACTCATCGGGGCTACTAACCAAAAACTGGCACTGGCAAAACCAGAACCATCAGGCGGTGTAATGTCTCCTCCCAAAGGCAGATCAAAAAATATAACGATGGACTCATTTACCACTCCCAAACCGAAACAACAGATACCACACGCAGAGAACAACATGGCCGAGGCACCACCGCCGGCGGCAGACCCTCGTGACTCACAGATCCTTCAGGCAATCGCAGCACAGAGAACAACGGTGGAGGACATGAGGGGGGAGATAATATCAGACCTCCAATTAATAAGGCAAGATGCCCGAAACCTGGCTGAAAGAGTCACTGCCACAGAAGCCACCACACGTGAGACCTCAGAGGCGACGCAGGGGCTACAAGCGAAGGTCAAAGCGCTAGAAACAACGGTGGCAAGACTAGAAGCAAGGTCCGAGGAAGCAGAAGACCGGGCCCGACGGAACAACGTTCGAATCTTGGGAATCCCAGAGGGCATGGAGGGCTCAGACCCCACAGAATTCATAGAATCATTGCTGCTACAGGAAATTGGGGCAGGCAACCTCACCCAGGGGTTCTCCGTGGAACGCGCCCACAGATCTCTCCAGAAACGGCCACCCCCAGGGTCTTACCCGAGACCTATGATTGCAAAAATGTTGAATTTCAGAGACCGAGAAACTATACTGAGGTTCTCCAGAGAAGGGGGAGAGATCAAAAGAAATGATGCATTATTAGTCATGTACCCTGACTACACGCCGGTGGTGCAGCGGGCAAGAAATTCCTTCGTACCTATAAAGGCCAGACTACGCAAACTGAATCTTAAATACATGCTGCTGTACCCAGCAAGACTTAAAATAATACACAAAGGGAAGGCGATCTTCTTGGAAACCCCAATCGCAGCAAACCTATGGCTCGAACACAATAACCTAGCGGAAGACACAGAGGAGCAGGCGAAAAGCAGCAAATGATGACCCCGCAAGAGCCCAATGCAAGTGAAATCGAACGTAACGATTGAACCCAGATCTGCATCAAGGAAACAGCAAGATTGGGCAGGAAACAGGAGCCCCAATCACAAGACAGCTGCTGAACCCCCCCAACAGACAAGGTGTAGTCAACGCAGCTACACACTGCCCGAACCCGAAGACCTGGAGAGGTATGGAAGGCTTGGGAGCCCCCGAGCGTTGTGAGTTTGAAACAACTGCTGGGGGCAGTTTCTTCTTGTTGTTTTGTAGTGTTCATCCATTCCCCGGAATGGTAGTTGAAGTAGTTAGTTGGTCTCCAAATGAAAAAGCACAACTGGAGGGCCAGGGGGCCAGAACGGCGGCTGAGAGGGGCGGGAATCCACGAGCAAGGGATGACCTTGAGGCCCTAGATGAGAATGCAGACATATCAGGGAGAAGCAAGACCCTCCCGTGCCTTCAACATAACCTAGATGGCAACGCACATTAGGATACTAACCTGGAACGTGAGGGGCCTGGGCACCTACCTTCGTAGAAACAGAATCAAATCCTACCTAAGCAGGAAAAAAGTAGACATAGCCCTGATACAAGAGACACACTGTGACAAGGAAACAAACGCAAAGCTTAATGAGCACTGGGGGGGACAGGGCTTTGGAGCACCCTACTCCAAATACGCCAGAGGGGTTTACACTTGGATCAACCCACGAACACCAGTCCACCTGCATAAAACGCAAACGGACCCAGAGGGCAGATACCTCATAATATGGGGAACCTTTGAGCACAAAGAGATCTGCATAGTTAACTCATACTTCCCCAATAACAACATCCCCAACCACCTGAAAACACTGGGTTCCAAGATGGTGCAGTACAGGGAGGGCCTCTTTTTGTGGGGAGGCGACTTTAACTGTGTTCATGACCCAGAACTGGACAGATCCTGGTCCCCACAGAAGGGTCCCTCCGCAGCCACTCTATCCCTAGTCACCTTATTACAGGAACTAGATCTGACCGACACGTGGAGGGAATTACACCCAGTCGAAAGGGCCTACTCATACTACTCATCACCTCACAAACTCCACACCAGGCTTGATTACTTCTTCATAAGCAGAGAACACCTACCCCAAGTAAGAGATACGCAATACCTAGGGAGGACTATCTCCGATCACTCCCCTCTTCTGCTAGACTGGCAACACAATAGCCCCAGACCACCCATCCCCATGTGGAGAATGCCCACCGAGGCCTTAATAGATCCAGCTTTCAGGGAGGAACTACATGAAGTTATAGAGAACTACATAACCGAAAACTCAGGTAGCGTCGAACACGCCAGTACATTATGGGACACCCTAAAAGTAGTTACGAGAGGGGAAGTTATAGCGAAAGCCGGAGGAATCAGGAGAACCCTAAAGACCGCTCTTGAACAGAAAGAATGTGAGATATTAAAACTCGAATCCACTCCAGTGGATACCCCCGGGAGGGAAAATGACCTCAGAACTCTTAGGGAGGACTGCTCAGGGGCATGGGACAGATTAGCCAAATTTGATTTCATAACCAGAACAAACAGAACACACTCAGAGGCGGACAAACCTGGCCGGTTACTAGCCTGGCTTTGTAAAAGAGAGCACCCTAAACACATAACCACGACACTACAGGATGAACATGGTGTAGTGCATGGAACCCAACAGGGCATCAATGATGCCTTTAAAGCTTACTATGCCAGACTATATTCTCATACAGAAAAAGTCCTGCAAGAACAAATCATGGACACCTTAGAAGAAATAGGGCTACCCAGACTATCACCAACACGATCCGAAACCCTAGACTCTGACATCACACAAGAGGACATATCAGAAGCCATTCGCTCCCTGGCCACATGTAAAACCCCGGGGACCGATGGGCTCCCCCCCGAGTTCTATAAAGCATTTGAACCTTCCCTGACCCCCCTACTACACCGGGTCTTCTTAGAAGCCTACGAAGAAGGCATCCTACCAGACAGCATGAGAGAAACCCTGGTGATACCAATGCTCAAGCCCGATAAACCTCCCGATAAATGTGACTCCTACCGACCGCTCGCTATGCTAAATTATGACGTTAAAATATTGACGACGATCCTAGCAAACCGACTCTCTAAAGTGATTGGAGACGTCATACACACAGACCAGAATGGTTTTATACCCGGCCGAAGCACGTCCCTGAACTTGGGAAGGCTTCAACATATCATAGCCCAAACCAACACATGTGATGAACAACTAGCACTACTATCCCTAGATGCCATTAAGGCGTTTGACTCCATATACTGGGAGTGGCTTATAGCGGTTTTGGAGGGATTTGGAATTGGCCAAAGGTTCATCAAATGGGTTAAGATCCTATACAATAATCCGAGGGCTAGGCTCAAATCTGGGAAATACGTGTCGGAAGCCTGGGACATCCAAAGGGGCACTAGGCAGGGCTGCCCACTCTCTCCCATGCTTTACGTCCTGGGATTAGAACCCATAGCAATTTATCTTAGAAACCAGTTCTTTGATGCAGGGATTAGGCTGGCAGGAATAGACCACATCATCTCAATATATGCAGACGATGTCCTGATATACGTAAATAACCCCCATAAGAATGTCCCGACAATATTGGACGTTCTTGACAATTATGCCAAATTCTCTGGCATTAAATTCAGCAAAACTAAATCCTGCTTGTTCCCACTAGCAGGATTGAAAAATAGAAGCACCGATGAACTCCCCAAGGTGGGCGTTGAGTGGCGGACGACGGCTTTCCGTTACCTTGGGATCCTAGTAATGCACACCCCGGAGCTGATGCATGAGCATAACACGAAGGCAGCGGTACCCATACTTCGGAAATCCATAAAATTCTGGGCAAAGCTCCCATTGTCTATACTAGGTAGGGCCTCAATAGCTAAAATGATCATTCTCCCCAGATTCCTATACGGATTTTAAAATGTGCACTTCTACATTACAAAACCCTTCTTCCAACTCCTTGACGCAATAATCAAGGAATTCCTGTGGGGAAACGGCAGACACCGGGTGGCCTTATCCACGCTGGTCCTGCCGTATGAGCAGGGCGGAATTCAACTACCAAACTTAGAAAAATACTACCTGGCGGCCCAACTGAGCCATGTATCCAAATGGCTAGCAGACGATGTCACTTCCGAGTCCCCCCTGCTGCAAGGGCTGATAAAGCCGCTTCGGATGAAAGAATTGATCTGGGCCCCTAAAAACCTTATGTGCAAACCACCATTCCTGGCAGACCTGGGCAGGAAAATATGGCACAGAGCTATGATGATCCAGCATCTGAAACAACCATACTACCAAGAAGTGCCGATATTGTCTGGCCTGAGCGAAACAGACGTTAGCCTGAACAACATCAGATCGTGGGAAAGGAAAGGGCTATATACTTGGGGCGACCTCTACATGGACGGCATGTTTAGAGAATTTGCCGAAATACGGGAGAAGGAGGATATCCACGCCGGACAATTCCTGTGGTACCAAAAGCTCCGGAACATAGCCCGATCGAGATGGGCCACCTGGCCTGAGGAACCGGAGGCTGATCCCTTTCTGACATTGATATACAACCTGAACGATGGTGGGAAGGTAGTATCACAGATATTCAGTATTTTGCGCAACATCCCCAACCCTCGAAGCGAAGCAATGAGGGCCCGTTGGCAAATGGACATGAGGCAGGAAATGTCTGACAACGAATGGCTCAGGGCACTGTCGTTCCCGAAGGAGGTGTCAAGGAACCAGAGATTCCGATTAATACAAATCAATGTGCTGTACCGCACCTACCTGACCCCAAGTAAATTAGCAAAGTTTAATAAGAACAATCAAGCACAATGTAACTGGTGCGGGACGGAAGGAGCAGATCTGATCCATATGCTATGGAACTGCGTTAAGACACAAACTCTCTGGGCAAAAGTAAAGCAGACTTGCGAAGCAGCTGAAGTCACGAGATACAAATGGACCCCAGCGGAATGCCTCCTGGGTAGCTACCCCAGGCTAGCCAAACTTAAACACGCTGTGAAATTGATGGACCTGTTATGTATAACAGCCAAGAGGACCATCGCCATGGCATGGAAAAAACCTGCGGGTCCGAGTTGTAAAGCCTGGCGCATCGAACTGGAAAGGTGGGCAAACGCTGAAACCAGAGCCTGGGAAGACAGCATAGCCAGATCCACTGAAGAATCAAGCATGGCACTGGAGGCATGGAAAGACACTATGGCTAAAATACTTCGATCCTCCGATGATAAACCCCCTTGAACAATGAACCCGAATACCCTATTGACCCACTAGAATGGACAAACATTGGAATACGGCCCCCCGTCAACCAGGCCATCCCAGGAAGATTCCCGATGGCCCCCCCAAAGCCGTGCCAACCGCCCACCCCCCCCTCCAAGGACGGACTAACCTCCAGCTACCCCCCATAAGGAGACAGTTAATGTTTTTATGTTGTATTAATGTTGTTAGCCTTTGTGAATATAATGGCATGTTACCTGCAAGTAAGTCAGTCAACCTGAGTTAAGGACCTGACCAATGAAAATGTGCAATGCATATAACCACAAATGCCAATAAATACATTTTAAAAATAAATCATCAGCTGGGCAAGCAGGTGGTGGGCAAAGCCGGTCTGGTCACAGGATACTCCCAAAAAGGGTACCACAGCCTATCCCCCTTCCTCCCTGAATTATAGGGATTTTTAGTAGTGTTTTTCTGGATCAGTGGTTCTGCCTGGGTAAGGTCAGCTTGCTCTGGCCTGGCAGTGGAATCTGGTATCTTTCAGGGTGAATCTGAAATGTCTGGACCTCTGGATGCACGTAAGCACGAAAAGTCAAAAGAGAGTGTCTAGAGCTCCCCATGCCTCACCCTTATATAAGGAGCATGACATCACAGGATTTTACTATGGGTCTGACTCAAGCTAGACACACCTCTTAATATCGGATAGGTCAGCCTATGTAGGTCGCCCCCTTCCTGGAAGCAGGTTGGGCTGAAGGAGGTGACTCAGTTTATGGTGGGTGTTTTTTACAATGTGCTTTGTTCTACCTGTTATGGAGAATTCTCATTTATGGCTAATTTCCCTTACCTAGTGAGTCCCTCAGCAGCTTTGCTGGATTTCTGGGGTTTATTTTTTCCACCTAGTAAGAGTGTGAGCTTTTTTCCCACTCTTACAGTATATTTTTGTGTGTGTTGTACTTTTTGTGCTCATGGGCTAGGGGGTGTCACCAACTCCCTAGGCATCATCTTTTTACTTGTGTGTCACACAGCACCTTCAGTGCAGTGGCACAGGGTTGTCTTTGAGACTTCCCCCTGACTCCATTTTCTGGGGCTGACTACTGTCCCCCAGAAACAGGTAAAGTTGCCATTAACTTTACATAGTTACTTTAAATTGCAGACCCAATACACCCCATCTTACATGGAGTACTGGAAATGGTTAATTCCTATCAATTTCTGTCTGTGTCTCTGGGAGCCTTGTTTCACTCCCTTAACTTTAAGACTTGGCTGGTGGCAGTGGTATCTACCCTAATTTTCCTACTGTTATTATACTATATAAACGTGGTATTGTTCCAGGCTATTATATTAGCCTCGAACATAAACCCGCTTGACCAAATACATTTTCTTTTGGCTGTGGTCGGGTTTAGTCACCATTTCTTTTTGTTAAAGTCCTTCTTCTGTTTTACTTTGCGTGGCAAACCAGGTTTGCCTTCTTTGTTCGCCGACCTTTGGCGGGCTTCTACGAAGAAGCCCTCCTTTGGCTACTGGGTGTCTAGGTGTGCTGAATGTGAAGGAGGGGTTTAGTAACCCCCTGCACAGGGTTCCTTGGAGACTCAAGTCGCACTTTGTGTCCATTGGCCGGGGTGGTTGTCCGGGCTGGCCAACCCCCCTGCTGTGTGATTGACAGCCAGGCTGTGTGAATGGGGGATTTTCCCATAAAAGGCAGGACTCTTGGGCTGGAATTCAGAGTCGCCACTGGAACTACAAGAACCGAAGAGAAGCGGAGAAGAAGACGGCTGCTGCAACTCCCGAGTGCCGGTGAAGCCCTGCTGCAGTCCTGAGCTATCTACCCTCCAACAACAGAGAAGATCCAGTCCGCAGTCTTCTTCCCTTGAGCCTGGTGGGATCAACCAGCTCACCTTCAACAGCCAGAGAATCCTCTTCTGGGTCGAAATCACTGCACAGTGCTGTAGTGGTCCGGATAGCCATCAGAAGAACCCTCTCCTGTTTCTAATGAGCACGCCTTTTATTCACCGTTGCTTTTGCTGATGCTGGCTTCATCCCTGGTTAGTGCAGATCGCTCCAGACGTCCTCCTTTTGTCCACACGACTGAAGCTTCAGGAACCGTGAGTCTGCAGGAAATTCCAGGAACAACTGCCGTGGCACCAGCTTTTCTTCATACGAATAAGGTACTGTGTCCATTTGGTCGTTCTCTCTGTTCGACCTTGAGGAATCGAGGTGAACCCTTTTCCTCTACGAAGGCTTGTCCTTTCTTTCTTCACTCTTATAACTTTTGCTTCCTTTTTACAATATCCAGGTACTCCTGGCATCTTGAATCGTGAACTATCCTAACAGTGTGATCCTTGACAACAGAGCCCCTGCTCCATTTGACACTGGTGCAGGCCTATTGACTTTTATCTGCTTCTTAGAAAGTGTTCTCTGATTCCCTTGCCTTTACAAAAGTATTGCCTGTGATTTTATCCCATATGCCCTTGTTTTAATTCTTTGTGCTGTGAGTGTTTGACTACGGTTACATTTCTTCCCGCGGGTACGATTTTCTTTAGTAAGACCGAACTGTCATTACTGTCAAAAAGTGATCGCATATTAACCCACTGTAACGTCTTTGGTTTCACAACACCGGTCTGTCAAATCCTAATGTACTTACTTTGAATTGACCTGAACAAGTGGAATTGGTTGTGTCTAGTGTATATTAAAGTGTGGTTTTATTTAATAGAAGTGAAGTGTTTTGTGAACAGATGGTTTAAAAATAAATGTACTTATTTTTTTTAACCAGAAACCTTGAGTCAGTGTTTGCTTGAGTCACGGTAATTGTGGTCCTTTGTGTAATCTCTAGTACTGCACATTTGCTCTTGGGATAAGTCTGGCTGCTCCGCCACTGCTACCACTCTAACTGTGTAGTACAGGCTTGTACCAAAGGTGAAATTGTACTATCACTTGTAGTCTTAATTGTCTGTAGTGTTCCCTAAGGGTACTGCAGGGGATTCTCCCTAACACTACCCAAGTTACTTTTGCCAAAATCAGTTATGGAACACAAACACTCATATTTACAAATATCATCAGGAAACATATACGGGCAGACTACATATCTTACAAGACACATGCTCATCCAAATCCCAAGACGGTGCGCTGCTTTTTAGTCATTCTGGCAATCTTTCACCATCTTCATGGAAAATAGTTCACCTAAAATTCTACAATTTTATATATGTATCCATATTATCACTGGTCATGTTCTTATTAATTTTCAAACCATGTTTGCTTTCCACAGAATTCACATTTTCCTGGCGTTTGTGTTCCCAACATGCTAGGAAAACCTACAACGTCTTATTTTAATGGCGCGGACATGACATTTAAATGGTCATAATTTCACATGGATATGTCTTTTGGTTACTGAAATAAATGACATAAACTGAATAGTCTCTGAAGTCAACTGGGCTGGCTTTGTGTTCCAAATACGGGAATTCCTTGCCAGGCCACAGCCAAATGTCAGGTCCTGGTCAGTTTAGCCCAGTGTTGTCATGAATTTGTCTTTGAAGCCCTTCAGCTTGAGTTGAGGGGAGGTGTCACCAGGAATTCACACCTATGTGTCCTGGCAGTACATTGTCTCATGCTGGAGCAGTGCCGCTTCGTCTGACGAGGGTGTTAGATTCTCCCCCTGGTCCCATTCATAGTCTTCAGAGGGCTGGCCACTTGGGTAAAGATGATTCTGTTCCCATGAAAGGTGGCCTCACAGTAATTTTATTTATTTATTTATTTATTTATTTATTTTTCTTCCCTTAACCAAAAAGCAAGTCTTTTTAGAAATAATGTCATGTATATGTTAAAAGCAAGCCCCCCATCACATTTCTATGCAAACACAGGACCTTGGTTTAACATTTCACTTTGTAAAAGGCATTGGGCCTCATTACGACTGTGGCGGTCCGGAAATAGCGGTGGCGGTAAACCCGCCGCCACCGTTGTTTCCGGACCGCCTGATCACGACCCCTGCAGGCGGGAGGTGATGTTCCCGCCAGGTCTGACCTGGCGGGTTTAACACCGCCCGCCTGCAGGCGGACGAGGAAACACCGGCAGCATTACAAGATGCTGCCGGTGTTTCCATGATCCCGATTCCCATTGAGTCCCATAGGACTCAATGGGAATGGGGATTTACACCATTCCGCCTCCGTGATTCCCGGAAAACCGGGGTTGTGATGCCCCGGTAATTCCGGGAATCACGGAGGCGGAATGGCAATACGAGTCCGGCGTTAACCAGGCGGTTTTACCGCCTCGGTTAACGCCGGACTCGTAATGAGGCCCATTTTCTTGTTTGTCAAAAGCATCCTTTTACACGTGGGTTAAATTTTCTGGGATGTCACTTTCACCAATGCGTCTTTCACTCGCATCTATATTCAGAACATTTTTTATAGCCCTAGTCAATTTCTAATATACAGAAATCTGTCCAACACAAGGGTCCTATGAAACTGACATAAGCAAAGAGAGAGAGGGTTTCCTGTGAACAGTTTGCCTGTGTTATTTTTTTACAAAAAGTAAAGGGTTTTCCATATGGCTTGGAGTGAAGTTCTCTGCTATTTCACAGATTTTGTCTGACACAACATGCCATTCAGTGAGGTATGCCCCCATTTGCTCGTGTACACCCTGAATATGGGTGTACATGAATGTGTCTTACTGGAACCAACTGGGTAATGCTGAAAAGATGAAAAGGGCATCAGTGCGCAGTCATTTTAAATGCAGAACATATTTTTCTTTTTCAGTGGGAACATTTTGAGCTGGCAGCATAGCAGCACTGCCTTTGAATTCTTTTCTTTAGTGCACATGTAGAAAACAATGGCAGCCATTCTCGGGGTGTTCCATGTTCCATTTTGCCCCATATGTGCTTGGCAAAGACAGCGCGGCCATTATTTTGGGGACTGCAAAACGCAGTTTTCGTGCAAGGCAATGGTGCTCAACAGAGCCAGTGCAGCCATTCTGCTGGTAACTGCTGAAAATGCAGTTTGGTGATGTAGGGGAGTTCTGCTGGGCTGGTAAATGTACCCCACAGTTTTTCAGATACATGTATCCGACAAACAATGCACAAATAAATAAACAATTGTGGTCTTGGTGACCTGAGACGGGTGCGGGCAACAACGCACAAATAAATAAACAATTGTGGGCTTGGTGACCTGGAACGGGGTGCAGGCTTGATTCTGCCCACAGGCAACGAAGGGACTGAACCTTTGTCACAAAGAGACTGTAGCTTTGTCTCCTGACCCTTTGTGAGGAGTCAGGAGAGGAAGTTACAGTTTGAAGACACTGTAGTGTTTTTCCTGCAGGCAACTGTGACTGACAGAAGTGTCAGCCAGCCACAGCGTCGCTCAAACAGTTGCGTGACGCTGTGGCTGCTGGCACTTCTGTCAGTCACAGCTGCCTGACTCAATCATGGTGGTGGGCTCATCTCCTGTCGCATCTGCGGCGGTGGCAGGTTAATGACCCGCCATGGTGTTGAACTGGGGGTTCTCGACCCAGCCCTTTAAGACGAGGTAGCAATACCTTGAGATGGATGGGGATGCAGAAGATACTCAAACATCAATAATCAAGCTAACTCAGGAAGTTGGCAAAAGCAAAACTGTTTTATTTTCAATTATCTAAAACAGGGCGTTACAACGGATATGAACTGTGTACGCTTGATTTCGCTCACAGTTTTTTATTAAAAAAACATGGCTTTTATAGCAAAACCTTATCATCCTGCATTGCAAAACTACAAACACTTAGTGGAGAAAGTGATTGGGTCTAAGGGAACATCTAGGTATACGTTCCACATGGGTCTGGGAAAGTGATAGGGTCTCTAATGTCAGGTGGGGCAATTAAGCCCTCCCCTCAAACAGTTCACTATGGACATCAACAAATACACAACGTCCCGTTGGTTACACAAACTATAGGGCTCTTTGGTTCGTGGCCCTCTATAATTGGCTGGTACCCTTCATCCGCCAGTACTTTTCCACCTACACCAGCTGCAGGCAGGCTGTAATCCAGGTGCCAGTGGGTTGGTCTTGACTATAGCTCCCCACCAATTAGCATATCATCCATCATCACCTTTGCTGTCTGCATGTCAAATAAGACTTTGAACTCGGCCTTGTAAATATTCTCTTGCTCTGAGAAAATAAGGGAGTAGAGGCATGCGTAGGTGTGGTTCGTCATGATTGTTCGTTTTCACTCCTCCATATGACTGAAGACCACAAATTTGAGCTCTGGTGCATTTAAAATACTATTATTTAATGAAGCTCGTCTTCCTTGTTTTCTCGCACGTCTTCTGAACAGGAGTTTTGTTCTTGCACACGATTGAAACTACTGTCTGCTCATCCGAGCCTGACACAACCTTGACTTCTTGGGGCTGGTCCAGCCTCATCCTTCTGAGATTCACTCCTTTAATTCAATTGATTTCTTACCTGCGACACACTGGAAAAGGCCTTCCTTTTTCTGGTCCAGCTCTGCTATAATGCGTAGTGGAATCATCCATAGTTCATCTGCTCCTATACATATACGTTAGGCGCTTGCCGCAATCTATTCACTACATAGCCAGCCTTAAAAATACTTTGTCTGCTTGCGTTGCTTAGCATCTGTACACGTGTAAAATGTATTAATATCTTCATCTTTTCTGTAGCATGAGCATCTTCATCTCGAGTGCCAAATGTTGCTCATCTGTGACACTTCTTCTTTTAGAATGTCTGTATTCTTTCGCCTCTCATCTCTTCTGGGTGCGTCAGTTCTGCTTCATGTGACATCACCAATCTTCTCTTTTGCTAATTTTTTACTTTTCTTCTGGGATTTCATTCTAATGGCCATCATACTGTCTTGTAGGCAGGTATGGCTTTCTCAATAGGAACCTCGCTTCCAGGGTTCTCTTAGGTATTGGCACTTTAATTGGTACTGCTCTTGTTTCGCACTCTGGTTCCCAACATATAGGCAGCATGGGAGCATTGATTGAGGTGGGGGTACTTAGCTCCTTCTCTACAGTGTGGTGGGATCAGAGGATCCAGCAGGGCCCTGGCTTGTTCCCCCTTTTTGGAGTCTGCCGGGGCTCAGCCCTGGCCCACTTAAAGCACTATTGACTTCCTCTGGCACCTCAAAAATAATGTCTCTCACTTCAAGGCCCACTGTAAGCCTGAGGAGCCCTTTAATCTGCTTGTCATCATGAGGGTTTAGGGCATTCAAATACATTTTAAAATCCAATTGGACCTAGACCACCTGGGCCCCAGGTTGGTCATGTCCGTCATGTCAAACTGGAGGAGCGTCGGAATGGGAAAGGTGTGCCCTACTTGCTTGCAATCTGTTGTGCCAGTCCCCCTGGTACTGGACCTGGGGCCACCGGTACTTGATCCTGGGGGCTACTTCCTGGACGTGTACTAATTGGTGGTTCCAATCTGCTATCTGGCACTCCTGAATGCGCAGTCTTGCGTACAGCCACTCCCAGCGCAGTGTTTGTTTGTTTGTTTTATTATTTATATAGCGCACCAGACCCAGGGGTATTCGGGCGCAAAGGCAGCAAAGGGTTGTTCAGCTTAGGTTACAGGTTGAAGATTGGACATATTGGTACAGCTGCGGTTACAATGCTGTAGACAAGTGATGTCGGGGAATCACAGACATATATACAATACGTTTACAAGAATACAGGTGTAACATGTAAATAGAACTGGTCAAATATACAAAATATACATGAGATCCCAGATGAGATTAGGGTGAGGTTAGGCATCATGAGCTTTTAGCCGTTGAATCAGATTGGATCTGAATTGCCGGTAGGGGAGATCTTCCCTTAGAACCGGGGGAAGGGAGTTCCAATATTGTGCTGCTTTAACAGCGAAGCTGCTCCCACCAGATTTAGTGAGTTTGAATCTGGGTACTAGTAAAAGGTTGGAGTTGGCTTTCCTTAAGGGGCGAGAGGCTGTTTGTCTGGTGAATCTGTCTATGAGGTATTGTGGGGCTGCTTGGTTAAGGCATTTGGGTGTAAGGGATGCTGTTTTAAGGAGGATTTTGTCTTTAGTGGGGAGCCAGTTGGTAGATCTCCTGAGGTCTGAAATATGGGCATTTTTAGGGAAGTTTAGAGCGGGTCTAAGGGCATTATTTTGAAGAGGCTGTATTTTGACGGTGATGTATTTATTGCTATCTACATAGAGGGCGTTGCAGTAGTCGAGTTCCGACAGGATTAATGCTCTTGCTAGTGTGATGCGGTTATTGGGAGAGAGGAAGGGCTTGGCTGCTCTGATTAACTTGCAGGTGTAGGAGGTGGCTGAGGTCATGGCACTCACTTGTTTACCAAAGGTGAGCGTGGAGTCTATATAGAAGCCCAGGGTTTTAACTACTTTGGCCACCGTAATGGTGTTGTTGTCAATTATGAAGGAGTCATAGTTGGGACCAAGTTTTTTGATGTTGGAGGAGGTGCCTAGAATGAGGAGTTCAGTTTTGTCATCATTCAGGCATAGACTGTGGGAGGCCATCCATGCCTGGATGATGAGGTAGATTCTGTTCACAAAGGCCAAATCCTTGTCATAATCTCCCGTCAACGGGATGAGGATCTGTGTATCATCGGTATAATTAGTATAGGTGATACCTAGATCGTCTAGATCATCGAAAAGGGGCTTTGTGAAGATATTGTAAAGGGTAGGGGATACACATGATCCTTGGGGTACGCCGCAAGAAATAGGTGCGGGGTCTGCAGCTGCGAGAGGAGAGAAGACTCGCATTGTCCTGTTGTCTAAGAAGGACTGGATCCATGCAACTGCTTCATGGGAGAAGCAGGCTGCCCTGACCAGGTGATTGCAAAGTATTGCATGGTATACCAGGTCAAATGCGGCAGAAAGGTCGAGGAGTAGTAGGAGTGAGGTCGTACCTTTATCTCTTAGTGTGTCTATTTGGGCCTTAAGGTCTAGGAGTGCAGTCTCAGTCCCATGCTGTGGTCTGAAGCCGGACTGTCGAGCTCCTAGGAGATGGTTTAGTTCCAGATGGTGCTGAATTTGTAAGTACGCTACTTTGTTTAGGATTTTCAGCAGGAACGGCACAGTGGTTATAGGGCGGTAGTTAGTTGGGATGGAGGGGTCCAAGGTTTGCTTTTTGAGGAGAGGGAGGACCCAGGATTGTTTCAGATTGCTAGGTATGGTACCTGATGTGAAAGAAGCGTTTATAAGTTTGGTAATGAAGGGTGAGAGTTCACGGGCGGCGTCTTTTATGATTTGGGCTGGACATGGGTCGCCCTGGCAGTTGGAGGGTTTGAGAGTGAGGATGACTTTCTCGACTTCTTTAGTGGAAACTTTGCGAAAGTAGAAGGGAGGGATGTCTAGTGTCGGAGGAGAAGGGGTGGATTTCAGAGTTGGTAATGAGTTTGTGGTAACCTTGGAATGGGTGCCTGCGTTGACAATATTAGGGCCAATTATAGATGCTTTTTTGTTGTTGATTTTTGCCTGAAGCGTTGTTATCTTATTGGCAAGGGCATTCTGAATGCCTGTGCACCAGTTCTTATCCTTGAGGCAGGAGTCGGGCGCTTGGATAGGGGATCCTACTTCCTTTAGAATGGAGAACAATTCTTTAGTGTTGGATTTGGCTTGGGTGATGCGGGTGTTGTAGGAAGTTTGTTTCGCAAAGGAAGATTTCTTTTTTGTAGAGGGTGGCTAGTTTCTTCAAGTTGTTTTTTATTGATGTCTGAGGGGTCTGATCTCCAAGTTTTTTCACTGAGGCGTTTCTTTTGTCTGAGGTCTTTCAATAGGGGTGTGCTCCAGGTATTTAGGTGTTGGCGAGGTTTGCTCTTCCTAATTTTCAATGGTGCGATAGTGTCCAGAGAGGCAAGCATCACTTCATTGTACTTTTCTACCATAGAGGCTGGGTCGGACTGGTCTGAGATGGAGTTTAAGGTGGGGAGAATGAGGGGGATAAGATTTTCCGGGGTGATGTTTTTTTTATTTCTGGTCGGTGCGGTAGGAGCTAGGATCCTATTGTTCATGGGTGTGGTGGCTTCTAGGGTGAAGGATAACAAGTGGTGGTCGGTCCATCTCTGAGGCACTATAGAGGTGATAGTGATTGGGCAGTTATGTTCGGCAATCCAATCGAGGGACCTGCCTTTGATGTGGGTGGGATCTGTGATCATTTGCGTGAATCCTAATTCCACGAGAGTGCTGTTGATTTGTAGGGCGTTGAGGTCACGTGGGTCATTGAGTCCAAGGTTGAAGTCGCCTAGGATGAGACATTGAGTGCAGTTTTTTAGGTTGTTAGATAGTAAGTTCATGAGGTCTTCCTCGAAAGAGCCTATGGGGCCTGGTGGTCGGTATATCAAGTGGATAGTGATAGTTTGATTGTTAGCAATGGTGAGATTAGCTGAGAGGGCTTCACAGGAGTTGGTATTATGGGGTGAGGAGAGTCTTAGGGCTAAATTGTTCTTGACAATTATAGCAAGGCCGCCACCTCTAGACATGGTGCGATCCATGCGTATAAGGGTGTATTTGTCAGGGATGGCTACCATAATGGCTGGTCCTGCTGCAGGGTGAAGCCAAGATTCTGTGATGGCCAGGAGATCTAAGTTCTCATTTTGGATTAAGTCAGCTATTTCAGTTGCATGGGCTACCATAGAACGGGCGTTTATTAAGGTGCCTTTTATACCAGGTGGGGTGGGTGGGGCAGAGGGCGGCTGGACTTTGTGTTGGCATTTTGGGGGCAAGGTGGATTCTCTAAAGATTCGACTGTTGAGTTGTAGTCTGTGTTACCCTATTTTGTGTATGAGTGGTGGAGTGTTGGTGGTATGCGAAGTGTGCCTAATGTGGTTTGACGTGGGTTGGGCCTTAGATAGATGGTCATAAATTCTTGGGAGTCTGGAGCGTAACTTTAGGTTTCGCTGTTGGAGGCTGCAAGGTTTAGTGGCCATATTGGCTTGCTCCTGGGGTACACTACCGTGAGATAGTTGGTTCTGTTGCTGAGATAAATTCAAGTTGTGAAGGGTGGTCAGATAGAGGAAAGTTCTGAGTAGAACTGTGTAGAAAAGTGGCAAATGCATAATGAGCTAGTTAGTGCAGGTGGCTTGGAGAGCTGGTAGCCTAAATGCAGCTTTGATAGTGTAGGCGAAGATAGGTGAGCCGTGTTTGATAGCATGCAACCTAAAAGCAGGTTTGCTGAGGTGGGACAGAGTAGGTAAGCAATGACTAGTAACTAGTGGGCATATACAAGCAATCTAAATGCAATTTTACCAAGACGGGCAAGCGAAGGTGGGCTAGTAGCTAGCGCAATGGCTAGGCATATGCAGCACAAGGCTAGGAGTGGGCAGCACAATGGCACAGTGGCTAGGTAGAGGCAACAATGGCTAGCCATAGGTAGCAGTGGCTAGGCAGAGGCAACAAAGGCTAGGCATAGGTAACAATGGCTAGGTAGAGGTAGCAATGGCTAGGCAAAGGTAACAATGGCTAGGTAAAGGTAGCAATGGCTAGGCATAGGCAGCAGTGGCTAGGCAGAGGCAACAATGGCTAGGCATAGGTAACAATGGCTAGGTAGAGGTAGCAATGGCTAGGCAAAGGTAACAATGGCTAGGTAAAGGTAGCAATGGCTAGGCATAGGCACCAGTGGCTAGGCAGAGGCAACAATGGCTAGGCATAGGTAACAATGGCTAGGTAGGGGTAGCAATGGGTAGGTAGATATATAGCATGGATATGGCCGTAGCCTACGTTAAAGTAACAGTACTGTAATAGAGCAGGGGTGTAGGCTAGCACATACACTGTGACGTTTAGGAACACGTGTGAGTTGGCTGTATGAAGCCATCCGTACCTCACGCTAGACATAAGTAAGTTACTGGAGGTAGGTTGGACGGTGCGAGTATGCTTGTAGGCAGCATATTTGTAAAGAGCATTGCGGTAAAGCTAGGGGGTTTCTGGTTGGGTGATCTATGCTGGTATAGTGGGTAGCGGGGTGTCTCACCGTATTAGCAGCAGTTCAGGGAGAGATGGGTCGTCAGCTGCATTACCGACGAGCTATGACCTGTGGCAGCCCGCAGCACGGCACGCTCGGTCAGCTCAGTCAGTGCCTTATTTTGTGTGCCGGCGCTCGCCTACCGGCGCTGCAGATTGGCTGGTTAAGGAGGCTGGCAGCCAATCCTGGAGCTTTCAGGCTCAGTGGCACCAGCAGGGAAGGTGCAGGAGGCTGGAGCGGACATGATGGAGTGTGCTGGGTCCTCGTGGCAGGCAATGGCGTTAGCCACTCGTTTTTGTAAAAATACACAAAATGCCACGTTTCTTTCAGGAATGCTGTAATTAATGGATGCAGGGCGGCCAGGGATAGAGAAACTGGTCGGGAGGTCGCGGGATGCAATTTCGTCCGTGAAATTGCTTTTGGCTCTGTAATGAGTGTCCATATGTTCAGGTACTCATTGAGTCGATATGCTTCCTGTGCTTTGCTTCACGTTTAAATGCACAGCCTGCTTCCTCATGCGTAAATGGGCCTCACTAGAACTGTAGTTGCTGGGCCCCTTCTGCAGGGGCTGCCCACTTGACTCGCACTTCCGCAGAGGTTTCCTTACTCTGCATTCTTCACAGCTGACGGTCGCAAGCAAATTCAGGAGCCCTGAGCTGCACGTTCTCCTCGGCAGTGTTGATGCACCTCCTCCCTCAGCCTTCCCCAGCCATGTAGGGATCCGGCTTCCAGCTGCCTGTGTTTAGCTCTGGGTTACAACATCCTCACAGGAGCGGTCCTGGGGATCGGCGAGCAGCGCAGCGGTCCACTCACCGCTCGCCACCGTGCACAGCTGCTTCCGCTGTAGGATTGGGAGTCAATATGGTGGCAGGATTGCACCCGTTAAACCAAAAACTGGTGCAATGCTGAAGGTGCACTGTCGTGCACTACGAGAATGTCCAGGCCCACTTGAGTATAGTGGTGGAGCCTGGGCGTCCTGATTTGGCGCAATGAATCGTGTTCTTTAGCACGTTCACTGCACCAAGTTAAGTATCGGGCCCTCCCTGGGTGTTTCCTGCTTCCCTTCCCCTTATGTGCTTTGCACATCCTTACAGATCTGTAACAAGGTGTTGCTCCCACCTAGCCCCTCATCCTGCCTGGCTCCAGGAGTCTGAGGGGTTAGGGGAGGAGAGGGTGCTGAATTTCGGTTTTCCCTAACAGGATGAGGCTCTGCCAGCCACAGACTTGCCGCTCTCCCTATCCTGCCCTCCTTGTCTACAGGTTACTGGCCCCCGCCTTTGAGCTGCAGGGTTGTTAGGGAGAATTCTCTTCTAAGGCTAATTTACCTTACCTATAGAGTCCCCCAGCAGCTGTGCTGGATTTGAAGGGTTTATATTTTTCTCCTGCTAAGAGTGAGACCCGTTTTTCCCACTCTTAGACAGATTGCTAGTGTATGTTTTAGGCTATCTTGTGTGCTTATGGTCTATAGGGTTTTTCTCACCCTCAAAGGAATCATCTTTTTAACATGTGTGGTACACAGCACCCTCCGTGTTGTACCACAGGGGTGTCGTAGCAACCCCCAAACATAGACTCCATACCCTGGGACTGACTACTGTCTCCCAGGGCATGTAAAGTCCCCATTGACTTTACTAGTCAATAATTATGAACTAAACCAGTACAACCCATCTTAAAATGGAAGTCCTGAAAGGGATAATAGTTTTTGCCTAGTGTTCATTTTCGAGGGGGTAGCGTATAGTCCCTCTCTCAAAGGTTTCTGGCTGGTGGCAGTGGTTACTACCATAAATATTCGACCGCAAATATTTTCCTATGGGATTTTCCCATTGTTCGAGGCTACCACTTTTACTGACAGCCTGTAACATACTGCTGGTTTATTTTAATATTAACATATTAACTTCAATCCGGTGTTTTTTCTTTTGTCAGAACTTTAATAATATTTCTTTCTAGTGTCTTCCCCGGGTCGGGGATCCTTTGTTCGTCCTTTTGGCGGGCTTCTGCACATAAACCCTCCTCTTGGCGCCACTGAGTCTGGGGTAGACAGGATGTGTGGGAGGGGGAATAGGCACCCTAGACAGGGTTGCCTACGCAACCCAAGTCGCACTCTGCCCTGAGAGGCTGGGGGGTTCTCCCGCCAGGAGAGCCTCCCCATTGTGTGAGTGACAGCTAGGCTGTATGAATGGGGGTCTTGCTGCATAAAAGCAGGGTCCTGAGGACTGGAGGACAGAGGTCACCACTGGAACTAAGAAACTGAAGAGGAGAAAAGCTGAAGACATCTGCAACGACTGAACCACCGGTGAAACCCTGATGCGGATCCTGACCACTTTTCGCCAACAACTTGAGAAAATCTTCCTCTGCAAGAGTCTTCTTCCCTTGAGCTGGTGGGCCAACCAGTTCACCAATCACCTTCCCGGACCTGCCTTGGTTGAATCGCCAGTGCCCTGCACTCGGAGACTGGAAAGCCAGGCACCCATCCACCACAACCGCAATTTAAAGGAGCGTACCTTTTATTCGTCTTGGCAGCACCGCGGCTGGTTTCATCCCTGGGCAGTGCAGTAACTCGAACCTTCCTCCACGACGAGAGTCTCTCTTCCTCTGCTGGATGTCCCGAACTATAGGAACTGCCAGGAACTACCGCTACCGCAGGAGCCTCTTCCACTTTTAAGGTACATTGTTCCGCAAGGACTCCCGTTTCGTTGGGTATCGCTAAAGGTGTTTTAAATCCGTTACTTACCTACTGGGTTGGCTGCCCCTATCATCTAACATTGTCTTTCACCTTCTGCAACCGCCTTTTCAAATCGTTAAACAAAGACTTGACTGCAGCTGCTAGAACAATTTGATCCTGGGCACATTGCCTTGTACCACTGACTCTGGCACAGGCCTATTGACGCTGGCTGAATCTGTTACAACTGCTTTCTCTAGATTGCTTCTCACCTAGAAATTTGTTGATGCACCTAACTCTTATAACCACCTTTTTCTTCCCTCTTTTTAAACTTGTGAAGTGCCATTTTGCTCGGTTTTCACCTCAGTATGGCGGATGCTCAAGTACTGCCTTGCCTAACCTGTTCACAATCTACTTGGGAAGTGTTGCTGCTGTGTTCTAGAGTCTAAACCTGTGTAACTTGTCCTATCCCTCCCTTTTGAGAAATTGATAGAGTGCCATTTCTGCTTGGTTTCCACTGTGCCGTTTTGCTCAGTTTTCACTATTGCTCAAACTTGTCTAAAATTCAAATAGGGAGTTGTGTATACTTTTCTTGACTGATTTAACTTGCTTTAATAATAGTGATTTGTGTGTGAACATCAGAGTGTGTAAAAATATATATATATATTCTTTTTGATACAAAGCTTTAGTCGGTGTTTCCTTGTTCCATAGTGCTGAAGCCCTAATGTGTAAACCCTGAATACTGCTTATCTCCCTCTTGAGATAAGTCTGACTGCTTAGCCACAGCTACCAACTAAATCTTTGTGGTACAGACTGATACCAAAGGGGATTTTCTTGCATATACCTGTAGTCTTAATCTTCTGTAGTGCTCCCTAAGGGAACTGCACAGGAATCTGCCTAACAGGGGTGTCCCCTTCGCAGCGCTGGCTCGAACTGTAGTTGCTGGGCCCCTTCTGCAGGAGCTGCCCACTCGACTCTCACCTCTGCAGTGGTCTCCTTCCCCTGCGTTCTTCGCAGCTGACGCTCGCCGGTAAATTCAGAAGCGACAGTGTCGTTGCGCCTCCTACCTCAGCTTTCAACAGCCACCTTGGAATCTGGCTTCCAGCTGCCTGTGTTTAGCTCCAGGCTACAACATCCTCACCGGAGCATTTTTGGGGTCGGCGAGCAGCGCATCGGTCCTATCACCGCCCGCCACAGCGCACGGCTGCTTCAGCTGCAGGTGCGGGAGCCAATCTGGCATGCGAGCGGCATGCTTAAGTGTTGGTTCAGCCACCGCTGGGTCCCTTCCTCGCCAGTAATGTCTGGCGTTAGGCCAGACACCATAAAAATGGGCACGACACACAAAAGAACCTGACACTTCGGAGTGCTGGCGTAGAACTATTTTATTGGCGCCTCCTCACTTTCTACTCCACCTCTCCTCATGTGACCAGATCGAGCTTCGAGTTTACTTGTGTGTGGAAAAGGGGTTTAGTGGCATCATTTATTCTCCAGCATTGGATCTTTCCTAGATTCAGATGCTTCAATATTCTCTGTCGTCAGACTGGGAATCCTCGGCGATAAAAATAATTATTAAAATGTTTTTAATATACACACATTGCTACCTAACAATGCATGTACATAGCCCTGAGGTGGCAGGGCTTAAGCTCGACCCCTCGCAACCATCTTCAGATTTTTCACTGCAGTCTAACAGACATAAGGAATCCTCCAGCTCTCTGAGCTCTTCAATTCTTTTTCTACTTTCTGTGTGGAATATATTTTTCAAATATATTGCACTTTGTTCCCCTGCTAATCTCAGGTAAATTTTGGGACAAATAGCCTTTATTTTTAACCGAAAATCATTGTGTAAACCTTCTCTTCAGAATGGCTGCATCTCAGGCTGTCAAGAAGCCTTCCCTGTTCAGGGACTGCACGAGGTGCAAGAAGAAGTTAGTTTACATGAAGGACCCACATGAACATTGTATTTATTGGTTGTACCCACATGACAATCAGAAATGTGATATTTGCAAGACCTTTTCCGACAAGACCCTTCAGGACTGGCACAGAAGACTTCTTTTACATCTGGAAGCCAGGGATCGTTCTTCAGACGAAGAGTCTGTCAGAACAGCTCCTGCTCACTCCAGCATTCCATCTGAGAGGCAAGCTTCAAAGAGAAGGTCCTCTTCAGTGGAAAGAAGTTCCTCTACCATTGCTAAAAGTAAGAGGAAGCTGGAGTTAATACCCTTTCTACCTCCACTGGACTCTACGAGCCAGAAGAAGTCACATTCGTCAGCAAAATCTACCTCCAAAGGTAAGAAGGAGTTTGCAAACAACCGGGGTGGGTGGGGCATTCGTCGACGGGGAAACCATCCACGAGCGATGGGAAGGACAAAGGCCCGTCATCAGCCAGACCATCGACAAAACCCTCATTGACGACGATTATGCATAAGACATCGTCTACGGCAAGATCCTCCTCATCGGATTTATCGTCCACGAAACAGTCGTCGATGAAGGAAACACACCATTCGTCCATGAGGCACGCGACGAAATGCTCGTCCGCAGAGCACTTGTCGACGGGAGAGCGACTGTCCAAACCACATTCATCAATGGAACTACCGGCGGCGGTACGCTCATCGACGAAGGTACCACCGACCACAACACCGCAAGTTCCTGCATCTACAGAGGAATTGGAGCCTGAGACGCCTTCTGCTCACGACAGGGCGACACCTGTCATTGAGGACAGTTTCCTGGAGACGGTTGAAGCTGCTGAACCAATGGTAGCACCAGTTTCTCCTTTGGGGGACATGGCAGAGCTTCCTGATGTAATTCTCCGGGAGGAATTTTCAGATGCAGAAGTGGTGGAAGAACAACCTTGTCTTTCTCCTAAGCAACACAGTCCCCCTTGGCAGCCTTCTACGGAAGAGGCCGACTATCCTCATGATCTGATACTGATGTTGTCCATACAGAGGATCATGGATGAGTTCTACAGGCGTCAAAGGGAGCAGAGCAGGCCGGCTGATCCCATATAACCGTAAACCCATCGGAGAGACACGTCTTCAATTTCAGGCGCATCAAGAAGTTCACATCATGGAAGTAGACCCCAAAAGAGAGCATGATTATCTGAGCATCCTCGTAGGTCTATGAGCAGGACTCACAGTGCTTCACCGGCAAGGGTCCCATCACCACCATCATTGCATAGACCTCGATCCCCTGATAGGGATCCAACAATGGTACCGTCCTCCGTTTCAGTCTCAGATTGGCAGGAGGATCCTTTTAGAGAATTCTCTGATCCAGAAGAAGGCGGGATTACACAGGAGCCTGATGCAGCCAGTGAGTGGGATGAGTACATCGTCGAGAAACCCAGGAAGAGAGATTCCCCAGGCAATGCTTCACCTCCGGATGATCTGGTTTCTTTCCACACCATAATAGGCAAGGCTGCAGAATTGTTCAAAATTCAGGTTACATCAGAGGAAAAGAAATCGGTGCTTAATGAGCACAGGGACAAACGCAGGAGGACGGTGACCACCATTCCTCTCCTCGACACCATCTGGGAGTACGGAATCCAAGATCTTGTCTATGCCTTTGTCTACTCTGGCTCTGGTGTCCAGACCAGAGAAGAAATATAAAGCACCCGAGTCTGCACCGCTTTCTCTGAGAGGGCATACAAAACCGGACTCGGTTATCACAGTTGCAGCTAGTTCCAGCTAGGAAGAAACTTGCCAATCCCGCTTCGCCACTGTCAGCATCACAGGACAAGGACTGACGTCAACTAGAAGCCATGGGCAGGAAGGTATCATCTTCGGCGTCATTTACTATCAGAGCGGGTAATGCGCTGGCCATGACGGCAAGATTTGATCGCAAGCTTTGGCTCTGCATGTTCAAAGTGGCTAAGCACTTACCACCAGAGCTCCAGGAAGAGGCTAGATCCATAATTGCCGATGGTGAAGCAACCTCGGATCATATGATCGACGCAGTGGTTGATGTTTAGTTTAGTTTAGTTTATTATTTTATAATGCTCTCCAAACCCAAGGGTAGCCGGGCACAGCCGTTGCAAGAATACTTAAGCTTAGGTTACATACACAGGTTACATACAGAAGATGCATTACATGTGTTATTAACGTATTTACAATACAAATATACACGAGATTCAAAATGTAGGTATCTCTCATCACAAGGGATAGTCTATGGTCCGGTTTCAGAAGTGACGTGGTAATTATTTACAGTGTTTGATCTGGTCCTAGGGCATGGGATCAGATTGATCAGTCGTCATTAGTCCAGAGCCAACTTTTCACCTTGCATCTAAATCTAGAGTAAGGTAGATTAGCTCTCAGTGCAGTGCGGAGTGCATTCCTTGCATGTGCCTCTCTAACAGGGAAGCTTGCTCCACCCGCTTTTGTTAGTTTGAATCTGGGCGTTTCGAGTAGGAAGTGGTTGGAGGCTCTAGTGTGGTGAGTAGAGGATTTTCTGGTCAGTTTGGCCGAGATATATGGCGGCGCGGTGTTGTTCAGTCCTTTGTGGGTGAGAGATAGCGTCTTGAATAGAACTCTGTCACAAATTTTTAAGCAATGATGGTCTTTCCTAATGTTGGAGATGTGTGCTCTGCGGGGTATGTCCAGGGGTGCTCTAAGAGCATTATTCTGCAGTATTTGCATTTTGTTTATGACAGTTTTACTAGCACCCGCATATAGAGTGTTACAGTAGTCTAATTTAGACATTACTAGGGCATTGGGTAGAGTGATACAGTTAGTTTTGAAAAGGTAGAGTCTACAGGCCCTGATTAATTTGCAGGTGTAAGCCGTGGATGAAGCGAGGGAGTTAACTTGTTTTTTGAGAGATAATGTGGAATCGAGGTAGAAACGAAGTGTTTTTACCTCAGTTGCCACTTTAATTATATTGCCATCTATGTTGAAGGCAAGATAATTAAGGCTGAGTTTTTTGAGGTTGGAGTCGGAACCCAGGATCAGTATCTCTGTTTTGACGTCATTCAGGCAGAGGCCGTGGGAGGCCATCCATGCCTCAATGATGAGGTAGATCTTGTTAACTAGAGCTGTGTCTTCGACGAAGTTGCCAGATAGGGGGATGAGGATCTGCGTATCATCTGCATAATTAGTATAAGTTACCCCCAGTCTGTCAAGTTTGTCGAAGAGTGGCTTAGTGAAGATGTTGTACATTGTGGGGGAGACACATGAACCTTGTGGGACGCCACAGGTGATTTGTATTGGGTCCACTCAAGCTAAGGGGGAAAACACTCTCATCGTCCGGTTGGCTAGGAAGGATTGTACCCAGGCTATAGCTTCACTTGAGAAATAGGCGGCAGACGCTAGGTGGTTGCATAACACTGAATGGTCCACCAGGTCAAAGGCCGCCGATAGGTCGAGGAGGAGCATAGCTGTTTTGTCTTTATCCTTCAACTCGTTGATTTGTGTCTTAAGGTCAATTAGGGCCGTTTCAGTGTCATGTAGTGGTCTGAATCCAGATTGGCGTGATCCTAGTAGTTGGTTGGACTCTAAATATTTTTGGATCTGGGGGTATGCTACTCTGTCGATAATTTTAAAGAGAAATGGGACCGTGGTAATGGGCCTGTAGTTGGTAGGGATAGCTGGGTCAAGGGTCTGTTTTTTTAGGAGGGGCAGTACCCAAGATTCTTTGAGGTTTGTGGGTACAATGCTGGATCTGAAGGATGCATTGATTAATTTACATATGAAAGGTGCTAAATCTCTGGCTGCGTCCTTAATAACTTGTGCTGGGCAGCTGTTACCGCTGGGCAGCTGTTACCTTGGCAGTTTGATGGTTTCAGGGATGATATCACCTTTTCAGTTTCAAATATGGATATGTTGGTGAATCTAAATGGTTTGCACTTGTTTTGAGTGACTATTCTAGGTGTATCAGTCAAGTAGGTAGTGTGGGTTCCAGTGGAGCTCAAGGATGGTTTCTTCTTTGCAATTTTAGATTGTAGGGTTGTAATATTATTAGCTAAGGCATTTTGGATGCTGGCGCACCATTGTTTGTCCTTGGGGACATTGGCCCTCATTACAACACTGGCGCTAAACCATGGCGCTATTAGCACCATGGTTGCTGCCGGTATTGTAACAAGTCCACCATGGTGAAATGGGGAAGTACTACCCCATTCCAAGGTTGGCGGGGCGGTACTTCCCCATTTCACCATGGCCCTTCCCCATTCCCATTTTTGCCCCATAGCGCATAATGGGAATGGGGAAAGGCGGTAATTACGGTTATTGCAGGGAACTTTGAGGGTCCCTGCAATAACAGCTGGTTCCAGCTGCCGTTATGGGAATTGTGCGCTAAGAGATTACTGGTACCAGTACCCTTACCGGTACCGTAATCCCTTAATGCCAGGGTCGTAATGACCCCCATTGTCTGTGGGAGCAATCGGGTTTTCCATTTCCCAGTGGATGGAGAAGAGTTCTTTGGAATTAGAGTTAGCTTTACTAATTCTCTCGTTAAATGTGTCTTTTTTGGTTTGGATTATATCCTTCTTATATTTTTGAGCAAGGTTGTGGAGTAATGTTTTATTCTCAATTGAGGGCGTGTGCCTCCAGATAGCTTGGCGTTTACGCTTTTGGATTCGTAGTTCTTTGAGGTGGGGGGTAAACCATGCGTTCAGATGAGATTCACGTTTACTTTTATGTAGTTTGATAGGGGCAATTATGTCCAGGGCTTTGGTCATGGTGTTGTTAAATGTCTCAACTAGCATATTAGGGTCAGAGTTAATAGCGCTGGCTGTGAGAGCTGGTAGGAGGAGTGGAAGTCGTTTTTCAGCCGTGATTTCTTTTTTGCTTCTGGTTGGCATGGGTGGTGCTATTTCAAGATGATCTAATTTAGGAGACTCTATAGTGGATGAGAAGCAGATGAGGTGGTGGTCAGTCCAGGTTTGTGGTAGGATATTAGAGATGGCGGAAGAACAATTTCGGTCAGCTATCCAATCTAGTGTGCCTCCTTTTATGTGTGTGGGGGCTAAGACTTTTTGGGTAAGGCCATGATTGATTAGGATTGATTGGATGGAGTGGGCTTGTTTGTCCTCATCGTCGTTAAATCCCAGGTTAAAGTCACCTAGTAAAAGGAGCTGGGTGGAGTCTTTGATGTTATTTGTGAGGAGGCTAGGTAGGTCTTCCTCAAAGTTACCTATAGGGCCTGGTGGTCTGTACACCAGAAGGACAGTTAGTGTACTGTTAGTAGAGATAGATATTTTAGCGGAAAGTAGTTCGCAAGATGTAATTGCTGGATGTGGGGTGAGTCTTACCGCTAACTTGGTTTTAGCGATGATGGCCAGGCCACCTCCTCTGGAGTGGGGCCGATCAGCTCTTAATATATTGTAATGATCTGGTATGGCAATCATGAGTGCAGGACCTGCAGCATCGTGGAGCCAGGTCTCAGTGATAGCGAGGAGATCTAGGTTATCCATGGCGAGTATGTCGGCAATTTCTATGTTATGTGCCATGAGGGATCTCACGTTGATAAGGGCTCCTGATAAGGTAGGTGTTGTGATTTTATCTTTGATGAGTTTAAGATTGGGAAGGTTAGGTCTCTTCTGGTTGTGGAGGAGGTCAGTTTGTATTTTGGGGCGCCTTTCTGCAGCTAGGGCGAAAGGGTTGGGGTTGGAGGGAGTTCGAATTGATTTTGAACCTAAGGGTCTAGTTCTTTTGTTTTTGAGGTCATAAATGCGAGGCAGTCTTGCTCTAAGTCTCGTGTTTCTCTCTTGCAAGTTGCAAGGTGTGGTATTCGTGTGGGTCATTGTTATAGTGATAATAAGAGTAGTCCAGAGTAGGGAGCAGAATGTGTATATAAGGCAAGTCTTGGTGGTGCACATATTGGGAGGAGACAAGTAGCGAGGGGCATCTAAGTTTGGCAGTGCCAGCAGTGACTAAAATGCATACAGGATAGGAGGCACCTAAGTTTGATAGACTCAGCAGTGACTAAAGTGCATACAGGATAAAAGGCACCTATGTTTGACAATCCCAGCAGTGACTATAATGCATATCCCAGCAGTGGCTAAGATGTATACAGGATAAGAAGGCAACTAAGTTTGACAATCCCAGCAGTGACTAAAGTGCATACAGGATAAAAGGCACCTAGGTTTGACAATCCCAGCAGTGACTATAATGCATATCCCATCAGTGGCTAAAATGTATACAGGATAAGAAGGCAACTAAGTTTGACAATCCCAGCAGTGATTAAAGTACATACAGGATAAAAGACACCTAAGTTTGACAATCCCAGAAGTGACTAAAATGCATATCCCAGCAGTGGCTAAAATGCATACAGGATAAAGGACACCTAAATTTGACAATCCCAACAGTGACTAAAAATGCATATCCCAGCAGTGGCTAAAATGCATACAGGATAAAGGACACCTAAGTTTGACAATCCCAACAGTGACTAAAAATGCATATACCAACAGTGACTAAAAATGCATACAAGATAAAAGGCACCTAAATTTGAAAATCCCAGCAGTGACTAAAAATGCATATCCCAGCAGTGACTAAAAACGCATATCCCAACAGTGGCTTAAGTGCATACAGGATAAAAGGCACCTAAATTTGACAATCCCAACAGTGACTAGAAATGCATATCACAGCAGTGACTAAAAATGCATACAGGATAAAAGGCACCTAAATTTGAAAATCCCAGCAGTGACAAAAAATGCTTATCCCAACAGTGACTAAAAATGCATATCCCAGCAGTGACTAAACATGCATACAGGATAAAAGGCACCTAAATTTGACAATCCCAGCAGTGGCTAAAAGACATCTAGTAGTGCGGAGCGGACAGGCTAATACTCAGATTGGATACAGTAGGTACAAAGATGCAGGCAATTGTGGGCAAGTATGGCACAAACACTAAACACATATCAACTCAGCAGTATTAGCAGAGTAAAGCATTGTGTCAAAGCGACCATAGCAATGATATAAACGCAAACTTTTAGAGACAATGGCCATATGCGCTTATGGTCTCTCATCGTTGATTAGACAAATAATGTATGCATAACGCTTGCACGGCTGACGTTAACAGACTAACGCATGCAGTATAGCGGGAGTCTTTAGTTACAATGCAAGTAGGAATCGTGGTACAGAAGGGTTCTACAACCTATATTTAGTGTGAGTGGGAAACACCGGCAGTGAAGTAAAACAGAAATAATGTTATATAAGTAGCGCAGAACACAAACAATTGCTAGTAGCAGGCAGTGTCGCGCTGGCTCGTGCAAGTTGCAAATGTAGTGAGGGGTCACATGGGTGTACCGCTATAGTTGAAAGGCAATTAGTTAAGAGAATAAGTCAATATGGAGCAGCGTTCCGGTGTTATAGAGCGATTACCACTGACGACAATTGGCTGAGGCAAGCAATAGCTGGGACATCAGATTTGCAAGGCTGAGCTTATGGTAGCTGTGATAATAAAAATGGTTTCTCGCAGCCTGACTAGGTAGACGTTGTATGTCGGAGACAAGTGTGAAGCCAGTGGTAGGAGAAGCAGATGGGCTATGAGGTATAGGTTACTCACAGTAAGTCGAGGGTAGGGCAGAGATGTGGCCGAATCAGGTTTCAGACAGATGGCCCATGGCACAGTACTCAGAAGACAGGCCTGGATGAAGTCCCAGCGCAGATATTGGACATGCCCTTTGATGGACAAGAGCTTTTCTGAAAGAAAATAGACGACCACCTGAAGGGAATTAAATCAGACACGGACACAGCCCGAGCCATCAGTTCTTTAAAGGACAAGGATCCTTTCAGTCCTTTCGTCCCTTTAGAGGCTCATCTTCTAAGTACAGAGGGTACAGCCGCTCCTCTTATGGTCAGAAGGCGCAAGGTAGCACGTACCAAGAGAACAAGTATCAATCCTCCAACAGATACTCCCATAGAGGCAGGTGTGGTTCCGCCCAGGGGAAGTCACAAAGGAAACAAAACTGACCATCCTATTCCTTCCCCTCAACGCCACACCCTGGTGGGGGGAGGAAGGGTAAGCCAGTTCTTCCAACGCTGGTAGTCAATTTCATCGGAGAAATGGGTGTTGCAGGTGATCCGAGAGGCTCTGCATGTCCAAATTGGCTAAGCACTTACCACCAGAGCTCCAGGAAGAGGCTAGATCCATAATCGCCGATGGTGAAGCAACCTCGGATCATATGGTCGACGCAGTGGTTGATGTGGCCGAATCAGGCTTCAGACAGATAGCCCGTGGCACAGCTCACTATTCCTAGAGAGGCACAGCTCCTCCCTACTGATGAGGTTCAACCAGACCTAAACACGTGTCTGGGGATGCTGTTGGTACTCTTGTTCAGAGGAGAATTGCCTAGCATTTCGGTGCTGGACTGCCCCAGGGCAGGACAAAGACTGATATGTTTGGGATATTTCTTCTCTGTGAAAGATGGTGAGCTAAGACGCTGGGTAAGTCTCTCCTAACCAGGACTAATGTCTGGCAGAGGGACTCCCAGGACCCCCCTTGTTAATTTGCATATTTAAGTAACTTTGGGTCTCACCCTAAGTTACTAGGGGAATCCAGACGTGAACCCCTTGCTCACTATTCTTAGAGAGGCACAGCTCCTCCCTACTGATGAGGTCCAACCAGACCGAAACACGTGTCTGGGGATGCTGTTGGTACTCTTGTTCAGAGGAGAATTGCCTAGCATTTCGGTGCTGGACTACCCCAGGGCAGGACAAAGACTGATATGTTTGGGATATTGCTTCTGTGTGAAAGATGGTGAGCTAAAGACTCTGGGTAAGTCTCTCCTAACCAGGACTAATGTCTGGCAGAGGGACTCCCAGGACCCCCCTTGTTAATTTGCACAGTACACAGAAGACAGGCCTGGATGAAATCCCAGCGCAGATATTTGACATGCCCTTTGATCGACAAGAGTTTTTCTGAAAGAAAATAGATGACCACCTGAAGGGAATTAAATCAGACAAGGACACAGCCCGAGCCATCAGTTCTTTAAAGGACAAGGATAAGGACCGTCGGATCTTTCGTCCCTTTAGAGTGTCATATTCTAAGTACAGATGGTACAGCCGCTCCTCTTATGGTCAGAAGGCGCAACGTAGCACGTACCAAGTGAACAAGTATAAATCCTCCAACAGATACTCCCATAGAGGCAGGCATGGCTCCGCCCAGGGGAAGTCACAAAGCAAACAAAACTGACTATCCGATTCTTTTACCTCAACGCCACACCCCGGTGGGGGGGGATGGTAAGCCAGTTCTTCCAACGCTGGCAGTCCATTTCATCGGAGAAATGGGTGTTGCAGGTGATCCGAGAGGGTCACGCCTTCGAATTTCTAGACCAACCTCCATCCATGCCTCCACTGCACGCGGGGTGCATATGTTAAGGCAGGTCATGTCTGAAGTTCAGAAACTACTCCAGAAAGCAACGGTAGAGGCGGTGCCGTACCCCCAGAGGGGAAAGGGTTTCTACTCCCATTTCTTCCTCATCAAAAAGAAAAACGGTCAATGGAGACCCATCTTGGACATGAGGGCCCTCAACAAATATATCAAACCCATAGCATTCAAGATGGTAGCATTGCAAGGAGTGCTTCCTTGGTTAAACAAGCATGACTTCTTGGCCACTTTACACTTGGAGGACGCATACTTCCATATACCGATCCATCCAGCTCACAGGCAGTTCCTCTGGTTCACGGTGGGAGAACTTCATTTTCAGTTTTGATGCTCGCGTTTGGGCTGAAATCGGCACTGAGAGTTTTCACAAAATGCTTGGCGCCAGTAGCTGCAAAACTCAGGAGGGCAGGAACGGAAGTCTTCCCATACTTGGACGACTGGTTGATAAAAGCATGTTCCGCCACAAGGGCTCACTCAGCAGTTTTAAAGACTATCATCCTCCTAAAAGAGTTAGGTTTCTCCATAAACAACACAAAGTCCTGCCCCATTCCCAGCAAGACAGCTCTCTTCCTGGGCGCCGAGTTCGATACCAGTATTCCCAGGGTGAGACCATCGACAGAAAGGGTAGCAGCGATTCTACGCTTAACCTCGTGCTTCCTGGAGAGAGAGACAACATCTGTAACTCTTACAAATCCCTTCTGGGCATGATGTCCTCATGCATATTCATCATACCAAATTGCAGGCTTCGCATGAGACCGGTTCAGGAGGCCCTGGACCACCAATGGAAACAAGCTCTCGGATGTTGGACGTCGTCCAGATTCCATCAACGTTGCACAAGGCTCTTCGATGGTGGAATGTTCTGCGGAATCTTCTACAAGTGATGCCGATTCAAGCACCGACATCGACCCTCCTGCTGAGGACGGACGCGTCATTATCAGGATGGGGCGCTCACCTTGCAGACTTCCAAACCAAGGGCACTTGGTCGACACAAGAGTCCCAACTTCACATCAATGTGTTAGAGATCAGGGTCATAAGGTGGGCGCTGAAGGCTTTCCTGCCTGTGGTAGCTGGGCAGGTACTTACAGTCCAGACAGGCAACACGACCTCCATGCACTACACAAACAAGCATGGACGCACGAGGTCAGAGATCCTGTCACAAGAAGCCCAACAGCTATGGGCATGGGCCTTGCACCTCGGAGTGCAGATCAAGGCAGAGCATCTTCCGGGAGTGGACAATGTCCTAGCTGACAAACTAAGCAGAGAATACACGTCGTCTCACAAGTGGGAGCTGGACAAAAAGGAAACCCAACGGTTTTGTGCCTTATGGGGCCATACGCAGATCGACCTTTTCGCCACCAAGGCCAACAAGAAGTACCGAAGGTTCGCCTCGAGGTATCCGGAGTATCAATCACTGGGAGACGCTTTCTCAGTGACTTGGACGGGAAAGTTCCTCTATGCCTTTCCCCCCATTCCCCTCATTGCGAGGGTACTACGCAGACTGAAGGACCAGAATTGTTCAATGATCCTAATTGCGCCAGATTGGGCGTGACAAGTCTGGTACTCTACTCTGAAGCATCTATCCCGACGGCCCCCGATTCGTCTCAGGGCGCATCAATATCTGTTGACGCAACAGAACCGCAAGGGCCTCCACCACGACCCGAGGACCCTATCTCTCAAGGCATGTTTCCTGAGCAGCGTAAACTGATGAATCTTAAGCTACCATCAGAATGTTGGGATATCATAAGAGCAGCGAAAGCCCTGTCGACACGAGTCACCTACACCAGGAAGTGGACTCGATTTTCCAAGTGGTGCGAGAGATATGCCCTCAATCCTCTCACTGTTTCGGTTGACCAAGTTCTACCCTACTTATTGTGCCTAGCTAAAACAGGGCTTTCATTGTCCTCCATCAAGGTCCATCTGTCAGCCATTGCGGCGTACACAAACCTTGCTCTCTTTGCCGGCGGTTTAAGTCTTTCTGAAAGGGCTGATGCGTACTTATCCTCCTACGCCCACGCCAGTCCCGAACTGGAGCCTGAACACCGTCTTGACAGCCCTCATGGAGCCTCCCTTCGAATCCATACACAGATGCGACGTGAAGTTTTTGTCATGGAAAACAGCCTTTTGATAGCCATCACATCAGTCAGAAGGATCAGTGAGTTGCAAGCTTTGTCGTCTGAACCTCTGTTTACTTTGTTCCAGAAGGACCTCGTCATCTTAAGACCACATCCTAAGTTACTTCCCAAGGTGCTGTCGGAATTGACACTCAACTGAGCGTATTGTTTTGCCAACTTTTTTCCAGAATCACGCTTCTGAAGCAGAAAGAACATTACATTCTCTGGACGTTGCGAGAGTCTTGATGTTTTACTTGCAGAGAACCAAGGAGTTCCGCTCCTCAAACAGACGGTTCATTGCTTTCTCTGGCTGTACCAAGGGCCAGTATATCTCTAAACAAATTCTGGCACGCTGGGTTTCATCCTGCATCACCCACTGCCATCAGATGAAAGGCAACCCTTTTACTAGACCTCCATCAGCGCACTCCACCAGAGGAAGGGCGGCGTCAACAGCATTCCACGCAGGGGTGGCCTTGAAGGACATATGCAGAGTCGCCACGTGGAGCACTCTGCACACGTTTGCGAAACACTACTGCCTAGCTGAAGATATCAACAAAGAAACTGCAGTTGGTCAGGCAGTGCTCCGCCATCTCTTTGCATAAGGTAGGACCAGCCTCCTTTTCCCACCTTTCCCGGAGTATGAACCGCTGTGTTGCTGCATGGTAAAGGTTTGAGCAGAAATATGTTTTTCTGTATTTATGCACATATGTATATGATGATGGCATGTTTTAACTGCTTGGTATTCTGTTGAAGCATCTGAATCTATGAAAGATCCAATGCTGGAGAAGTCTTAGTTACTGACCTGTAACTGTATTTCTCCAGCATTGGTATCTTTCATAGATTCACATGTGCCCACCCGCCTCCCTTGAGAGGCTGCTCCTATGCTCAGCATCCATCATACTGTAGTTTCTACGGTTCAAAATCTGAAGATGGCTCCCTGGGGCGGAGCTTAAGCCCTGCCATCTCATTGGTTGGTGCCATAAAGGACCAAAGTGAGGTGGAGGGACTACACAATAGAATGGCTCATAGGCCATAATGGGCTATGTACATGCATTGCTAGGTAGCAATGTGTGTATATTAAAACATTTGTAATAATTATTTTTATCACCGAGGATTCCCAGTCTTACGATGGGGAATATTCACGCATCTGAATCTGAAAGATACCAATGCTGGAGAAATACAGTTACAGGTAGGTAAGTAAGACTTAGATGCCGAAAATCCCTGGAGTCTTTACTTAGTAGTAATTGAAGCATTGTAGGTGAGTTTTTAATCAGCAACTTGTATTTATGTCCACATACCCAATTCCAATAAACATTTTGTTCCCTACGCTGATCTACTTTATCCCCCTTAAATCCTTGCAATTCCATTTTTTTTGTAATTCAGGGGTGTAGGCCTGCTTATTAACGACCACCGGTCTTCTTCTGGGCTTTAACATTTGGTCGTAAGCTTTTCCTATTAGGGCATTAATATACGGGACTTTTTCCAGCATGACAAAAAGATTGCCAGAATCAAGCATACTATTCAAGATTGTGTTAAAAGACCTTATGTTGTAGTTATTCCAGGATAAATGGTTACCCTTTCGTTTAATTCCAATTCCGCTAAGTATAAAAAAGTCCATGTAATCATTGTAAATGTATAGGTTAGTAAACAATAAACATAGCAAAAATAAAACATACACTAAACAACTTAAAATTCTGTTAAAATATCATATGCAATACAAACTTAGTAACATTTTCTTCAAGTAGTTTTGCAACGTATGGCACGTTTGAAATTGGACAAAGTTTAGATGGGCCAGCCAGGTTCAAAGTAGACTTATGCCACAAAGGGGCGACAACTGTGAGCTTTAGCCCCCTCCCCCCAGAACTGTGCCTTTGGGTAAAAGCAGGTTCCAAGCATCTGATTTGATGGTGCTGTATCACTTTGTATTATGATTGTCACTTTACATGTTGTGATAATGCATGGACCTCACAATGAATACTAACAGTAAAACATGATTATTGCCCTAGCTCTTTATAATACCCTCTTCTTTTGACCACAGATCAGTGCTGGGTCACAAGATGACCTGCTCAGTGATAAAGCTCAGTTCCCTTCCGTGTACCGCACTGTGACGAGGGAGGCCTACCTCCAGGTGGCCATCGGCAGGCTACTGAAGCACTTTGGATGGACCTGGGTTGGGATCATTGCCTTTCAGGAAGGAAACAGTGAAAACATAATTCGGAGCCTAAAAGATGAGATTGGGAGAAGTGGAGGGTGCATCGAGTTCCTCCTCACGATGCCCTCGTGGACATATATCTTTACAAAGATCTGGATTTTACAGGATGCTTTAAGGAAGAGCACGGCCAATGTGATTGTTTTTTATGGCAGCGCCGAAGACCATGTTCTCCTCAGTAGAATATTACACCCAGATGGAATCTTGATCCCGGGGAAGGTGTGGATCCTCACAGGAGAACTTGATCTGAAGGAATTGTACGAGTTCAAAACATTTCCTCTCCAGGGCAGCCTGGCTTTTGTAAACCACAAAGCACACATTCCAGGATTCAGGGAATTCTTGTCAGTGCTGAACCTGGACACGTATCCAGATGACCCCTTTCTGCCAGACCTTTGGGAAGATACTTTTGATTGTAACGTGATAACAATGTATCGGCTGGAGGACTGTTCTGGGCACGAGACTCTGAATGATGTTATTTATTTTCAATCCAATCTTAGAGGGCCCTCCAGCGGGTACAACCTTTACAACGCAGTCTACGCCCTGGCACACGCTTTACACGATGCCTTTACATCAACGTATGGAAAAACTGCCCCAGCCGGAGAAGTGCATTATCAAGACATGAAGCCCTCAGAGGTATGAACTAAGAGCACAAAGGGCACATATGCAGGCGGTGTAGCGTGGGAGGGTGGGTAAAGAGAAGAGAAAACCAGAGAGAGGAGAGGAGTTAATGTGGGGTAGGAGAAGGGACACATGATACCACATCTGCATTCCAGCAGCCTCTGACATGTGTTAGTCAGAGTACACAATATATAAAGAGCGGGAGACTGGGTATTCGACATCTGGCATCCTGAGGAGGATTAATATTCTGGAAAGGATTGCTTGAAGAATACACTTAGACTAGCGGGAAGGTTTCATTGGGCACACACACGTGGCAGTAAACAAACCAGTTGGAAGGTGCTGAAACAATCAATAAAACAACAATGCGCATATAATGATCACTAAGAGAGAGAAAGACCTTTTAAGATTAAAAAAACAACCATAAAAGTAAACCCCAGAATATGTATCTTCAGATTATGGAAAAAGACAAACATTTGATTTAAAAAGCAGCAGGGAAGTACTAGACCTATTAATACATGGAGGGCCTTCCACAAAGAGTTTTACACCCCATGTATATTTGCTTTAAGCTCACTTCCCTGTTTGATCGTAGGGAAGGGCCAGGGTGATCCTGTTCATCCTCATCTGTTGAAGACTGTGGACCAGATGCCAGTAAAAAAATGCCCTGCCACAGTAAGAAAACATGCCTCAGTGGCTGCAATCTCATTGGCTTTACTCTTGACGCCAGTAAAAAAAGATCCTGCTGGAGCAATAAAATACAGCCACATTGGCTGCTTCACAAATGATCCCCCACCAAAATCAGAGGCCCCCACCCGGCACACACTCTAGCCCAGACATACGTACAGCATGCCCTTGCACACCCATTCATTCAAGCTCTCCTTCACTCTCACACCTTTACAACATGCAAAACTCACCAACAAGCGAGGAAAGCCACAGGGAGAACAAGCAGCCTCAGTACCTGGATGCTACCACACCAAAGACTATTTCCAAACTTTGCTGGAAAGGGAGAGGCGCTTATTGGGCTGTTAAAGCATCTCACCTGTGTAGTCTAGCTGCTGGGAAAAAGACAGGCACCAATTGGTGCATATGATTACCTGAGCGCTGCAGCCAATGGAAGGGGGAGACAGATCCAGCAGGACCACAGTATGAAAGGACTCAGAAGGAAAGGCAGAGTGTGGGTTTCAGGGGTAAGGTGAGGAGGTGGTATGAACGTGGACAAAGTAGTATGAAGGTGGACCAAGCAACCAGGCAGAGGACGGTTAGAGGAAAAGAGTACTGGAGAGTTTGTGGCAGAATTGGAGAAGAGTGGAGGCGAGGTATTTGTGAGAGAGGGTGGTACCAGGGACAGTGTAAAAGGTGAGGGAGAGAGCACGAGAGATAGATATAGAGTGGAAGATAAGAGTAGGGTAGTCAGGGTATTAGCAAGAGGAATGTTACGGTATATTGGACAGCCACTCTCAACTCAGGGATATCCCCCACCGCAAGAAATGTGTTGCACAATAAAGCGCTTTGCAGATTCAACTTTAGTGAGGCCTCCACCCCATCTCGTACCCCCCGGCAAATACCCTCTTTACCACCAATGAGCTAGGAACCGGGCCGGTGTATAGTAAGAATATTTATGTAGGCGTTATCAAGAATAAAAGAACAGTCACAAAAACATCAGCCACTAACGCAGTGGCACTACACAATACCACAATTTCAAATGACTTGCACAATTTAACTGACAGACATTTCTAATGGGCCTTCAGTTCCTAGAATATGCAGGTAAACATTTGAAGTTTGCAGTCACAATTTACATCAGATTTCTTGCAATTGAATCCACAAAAGATGTAACACAGACAGTGATTTCTTAATTAGTCACAATACTCTTTTCCCGCAGCAAACCCCACCTCCAGGCATCAAATAGATAGGACCCTTTTGGTGTGAAGGCAAGGTACAGGGAGATGGGAATACATTGAGAAAAATAGTTTTGGGCTTTTTACTAGAAAGACAATGGAAAAGGAACTCAAATGGGAAAATTATTTTGTAACACATAAGAAAATGAGATGCAGAGCTTTGTGATTCTGGTTTGAAAATAAATGGGAACAATGGGAAATTTCGTTTTGCAACACTCATACAATTGAGAGGCAATGTTTTGGGGATTCTGGTTTGAAATGAACAGGACAATTCGCTTTACACCCTCTACATTCACTTTAAAAGCAGCATTTTAGGGTTACTACTATTGGGATTCAGGATCCCGCCCCCTTCTGTACAGAATTCAGGGTTTTCAGAAGAACTGACACCCAAATCTTTATGGTCAACTCTGACACACTGGGCATGAATTTTGTTAGTTTCAAACTCTAACAACACTCATCCTGTTATTTTTCTATTTTGGGATTCATTGTTTTAACTTTAATTAAATGTGCTAAGGGTCTACGCAGTTTCACCCCCTCCCCTCACAATTTAATGTAAAGGATTAAAGCAGGCAGTTTCCAGCACAATTCAATTTAACGGATAGGGTGGTTTTATATGGAGAATTCATTTGAGTTATATTTAATAAAATGTGCAAAGGGCCTACACAGTTTCACCTCTCCTACCCACTAATGGAAAGGGATTAAGGCAGGGAGCTCCCCACACAATTGATAGCTTTGGGATATCTACTTACATGGGAGATCTCTGCTCTTAGCTCAGGAGGCCAGCCGGATCTTTTGGATTAACCTTTGGTTGGCAGCTCACACAAGGCCTCTCTCACAGCAAGGTCCCTCCAGATAGGCCTCTCTCAGATAGGGCTCCCAGGTTTCCAGGCAAGGTTTACCCTGATGGTCTTGGTAGCTCTCCTTGCCTCTCTGCTAGTAGTTCCTCGGTAGAGTCCAAAATCAGATCAGATGCCAGGAGCAGACATCAGAATCCAGGACCCATCCCTCTCAGACTGAAAACTGATATTATATAGGGCTGATGATGTTTACACATTATAATAATTCCCATGATATGGATTGGCTAGCCCTCTCTCTTCCCTTTCCACCAATATGTCCACTGCATGCTGATAGGACCAGGAGTTGGGAGATGTATATGATGTAGGCTGATGGAAGGAAAAGATCCCTCATCCCAAAATGACAGGTGGGTTTACCTTTTCAGTGTGCTGAAAAATCTCACAACATGGCAGCTACCCTAATTTTTCAGATAACTGCATAAACCTATAAATGGAGGATAGCACAGGGGTAACGCACTGGTCTTGGAAGCAAGACCACGCAGAGCAACAGAGGTTTGAATCCCGGATCCACGCTTAGAAACCGAACTCAGGTACGGTATTAGGCACGCTATAAAAAACCAATTAAATAAATGTATTTGAGTTCTATATTTTTTTGCCGAATCAGGAGATCCTAATTTTATTTTGGCATGCACTCCTGGGGTCAAGCTATTCTTTTTTTACGATTTGCTCCTGAGTCGAATTAACTAAAAATGGGCCATTTCCCAATTCAAACATTAATTTTGCGATCTATCACTTCACCAAGTTTCCAGCCCCTCAGATCGTATGAGAAGGCAAGAATCATATTTTCCCCATAACTCAACTTGTACACATCCCACATAATTCATATGTGCAGGGTCCTGACTGGCTTTTTATCCCCTTTAATATGAATCCAGGCTGAGCTCTCTGAGACACACAATTCTGTTTTTATTAAAGAAAGGGTGGTCCAATGTTAAACATATGGCAGTGCATCAATGTGGGGTAGCTCAATTTCTACCTCCCACCTTTTTTTAGGTTTATTTTCTCAATCGCCACCTGACCAGGCCATCTGCTTGGCTCATGTTTAATCTACTCTCCCCTCCTTGGCTTCAAAAGACCCTGTTCACAGCTAATGGACAGTTAATGAGGAGGTTTGAACGTAAGGATAATTTCTGCTGGCCATGTTATCTGTATCATCGCAATGCAGATCTCTTTTCCATCATTACTTTGTATTTTTAACTGAACTCCAGGTCTGTGATTTCAATCCGGCACACACCCAAGTCAAAGCCCAGCATGTAGTGCACAACTGAAACCCTTATTTATTTTTGTCTATAAGTTCAATATTCTGAACGATAAACCACTCATATCACGCCCTTCTCCTGGAACCCCCACCTCCATCACACTGAACCAGGAATCAGGCTAGTTTGCAAAGGTAAATATTTATTTATGTATTGAAAATTTAATCACAGTATATTTTAATAGGTACACAACAATCACCAATGGGGTGACAGAACACTGAAGAATATCTTTAATACACTAGGAATAAGTAAGGAGCAAAACAGTTACAGCACAGAAAATAATACTTTTGTGTTGGTTCAGATCAGATAGCACTATGGTTAGAGGTTCCCCCTGCAACACCCCTCAACCCTCAATAGGCAATGCAAAGAGATGGGAGGAGAGAGCAGGTATTCAGGAATAGCACAAATCAAACAGATTATCAGTCCCACTTCCCCCTTCAAACACAAGAGAAAAACGGAATTAACTTTTCAGCTGTCAGTATGGCTTTAAAATTGTCTTTTAGAATTAACTGGGCAAAACACCAAATATGGTCAAAAATACTTAAATTGTTATAATTTCCTATGGGAGCCGCTTTGAACAGTTGCACACCATCACAAGCAATGATTTAGTCCAAAGAAAACATTTGAAATCTTAAAGTCCAAGTTGGAAGCAGTTTAAAGTTATTTTACACGTGTAAACCTTTCATATTTTTAAAATCGCGGCAAATTTTCCTTGAGTTATATGGATAGCTATGGATGTTAGGTACAAGTAGGATTTGAAATTTCGTTTCCATCATAAAAACTGAGGGAGTTATAGAGGTTTTAGTATAGGTTGTTTTTGCGAGATAGGCGCGAGAATGGAGAATGGAAAACAGAAATGCACTTTTGGGTTTGCTTACACTAAAGGATGACTATGAAAAAGCGAATACCACATAGGGATCTTACAGTTACGTGACCAGTGTAACCCGCCTACTGAGGAAACTCGACTTCTTCAGATGAGAAAAGAGTCAGCTCAAAGATGGTTCTAACAATACTGGTTCTGAAGGAAAGATAGGATGGGTTTGAAATAGGGATAAGGCAATGCAAAGATGCAAAGATACTCCTAACAATACTGGTTTTGAATGAAAGATAGGATGGGTTTCAGATAGGGATAAGACAATGCAACTATACTATGGGCCACAGTTCTTCCTATTAATACTCACAGGATAAGTTTTTAAATTGGACCGTCAGTTCTGGTCATGGATTGGGTCTGGTCTAGGAAAGACAGCATATCAGGCATGGTACTGGATCAGCTAGGCCGGTCGCCGGATTTGCGCTGGGTCTGCCCTCCTAGTCTGTGGGTATTGGAATCAGCTGGATGGTGAGTTCCTCAGGCAAGCCTAGTGGTGGCAAGCCAGAGGATTTCAGGATACTGGTTCAAAAGGCCTTCTCACACCACACAGCGCTTTACTGGGTGGAAAGAATATATTTGAGGATTTGGGCCTTGCTGGAAATCAATGGTTCTCTATTGCTGGCAAGAGTCTTGGCATCTGGATCTGGAAGAATTTTAAAGCTGGATGTAGAATGCTGGATCAGAGTGCTTTGCCGGAATCAGGAAAGTGAGTGGATCTGTGAGTCTCTATCTGTGGTCAGCTGTCTCTATTTATGCTATAAAATGACATCACAAAGGGGGTGTATGGGCCGGCTTAGCTAAGCTTGCCCCTGTGAGCTGGGATTGGACCCAACTTCATCTCCGCCTTGCAA
This sequence comes from Ambystoma mexicanum, assembly GCF_040938575.1. Classification (NCBI taxonomy): domain Eukaryota; kingdom Metazoa; phylum Chordata; class Amphibia; order Caudata; family Ambystomatidae; genus Ambystoma; species Ambystoma mexicanum. The sequence goes on along the minus strand of NC_090927.1, from coordinate 79,527,727 downwards.
TTTGAGTGATTGGATGATGTCACATTTTATGGTTTGCTTTCCTCAGAAACCTCCCTTTAGCCACTGGACTCAAAATCGGCTATTCCTTAAAACCCCGCAGCGGTGGGATCTTGTCTCAACTTTCTACAGAATTTTGTCCTTTTCGCTATGAACACACTTTCCAAATTGTATGCAAATTTCCACAACTGTGTGTGTTTAACATAGGGATGTGCGTGTGCATTTTCACAATTCTAACATGAATACATTTTGCATAAAACCACATTTCGAATGGATTGTGCCCTCCAACGTATTCCTCATATTAGATGTATTCCTTCCAGCTTTAGCTGCTTTGCAAAAAATTTCTCGGCAGAGGCTGCCGTGCGTCGATGTCGTCAAGTCAATGGTCCCTCGAAGGCCTCCATCGAGGGTGATGTCATCTGGTATACAAGTAGCATGCGTGGCGCCCATTGGCCTCAGTTCCGTTTTTCTGCAGACTTGGCGCGCCTTGAGTAGTTCTGTGATGCAGTAAATACTGAAGAGATATTCAATATGTTCTCGTCATCGACCCCGGCTATGACCCCACGATCGGGATTCAAAAAGTGTAAATCCTGCGGTTCGAAAATGTCCATCACGGACCCACACAGGGAATGCCTGTGGTGTCTCGGGGAGGACCACGACATGGGAGCCTACACAAAGTGTCAGACAATGCGATGACAGGGAAGGCCTTGTGAGAGAGGAAGGGAAAACTGCAGATAGGTCGTAAACCCGACCAGAAAGCCTCTAGCATTGAGTCGAGGTCCCGTGAGGAGAAATCGCCTCTACGCGAAAGGCATCAGTCTAGGCCCCGAAGCGATTCTCATCACTCTTCATCTTTGATGAAAAAGTCCAAAAAAAGACACCACCGGTCCCTTCCACCTCATCCTCGGACCAATCCCCAAAAAGGATGAAATGCCCCACAAAACATTCTTCCTCCGAATAGAGTGGGAAGCATTCAGGGTAAAAATGATGGAGGTATTTCAAAAAGCAAAGCCTCGGTCTGTGCCTTCTTTGGAAGCCGGCTGGGAGCGTTATCGTTCAGACACTCGCGCGCCCTCGAGCCCAGGTGATCGAAGGAGGAAGGATCGGGAACCTTCCAGGACGCCGAGCGAGAAAGACCGCTCGAGTCGAGTCGACCGTTCGAGGTCACCAACGCCATCTGAAACCCCACGCACCTCAAAGGGCAAGTCTTTGAAGAATGCCTCGACACCCTCATAGCCAGCTCCATAGATGACCACTATTTCATCGGTGCCATCGACGCCATCGGCACTTTTGTAGACATCGACCCCGAAGCCCTCGGCGCCAAAGAGAAGGCCACAAAACCTGTAATGCCTTCAGGTTCCACTGATACACCTCTCCCACCTCTCCCAGAAAAGGTTTTTAAACCACTTCCAAGGAAAGAATTTTTAAAATCCTTGACTTCAATATTTGAAGAACCGGCCGCGGAGTCTGCTGCAGAGACTTTTAGTCTGCAAGAGAGGAGGATCTATTGTTTGTTGCTGCTGCCGACTTCAAATTGTTTTTTGGGCTAGTCCACTTTCTATCGCTACTACCTACCAGCCTAAAACCCCCAGAACACTGCGGAGCGGGCGCAGAGTCTGCTGCAGAGTCCTTTAGTCTGCAAGAAAGGAGGATCTCTTGTTTGTTGCTGCTGCTGACTTCAAATTTTTTTTTTGGGCTAGTCCACTTTCTATCGCTACTACCTACCAGCCAAAAACCCCCAGAATGCCCGCAGTGCATCAACGCGTATACCATCTGACAACACTTATACAATCTCGGGTGGCCGTGGACCGTTCCCAACCTATACACTGAATTTGAACTGTCAGCAAACAGCATCCTGTCTACAACCTTCTTTCCCGCCCTTCCCCGCTCCCCCCCACAGCGAGACACCAGCAACCCCCACTTTGATCCTGCACGCCAGCATTCCTGGCAAACAGAGGAGACCACAGCATGTAAAGCCGCTTCACCGCCACCAGCCGCGCTGCTGCGGCGTGGTCCGTACAATGGACACAGACAGATTTTACCCAGCGGCTCTGCAACCCACAGAGGCCCCCCACTGACACTACCCCAGGCACCAACACTTTCCACTACCACCGACCAGCTGTCGTGGGCTGATTCGCGACAGTGTTGCCCTCGGAACAGAACACGCCAGCGACTCTGCATACTAACAATCCTGTCGCGTTAGTGGCGCATGAGAGTGGGACTAAAAAACAGCAACGTTCCCCCACCCCTGACTTCTCACAGTTCGCGGCAATCAACTCACCTCCTGCACTTCTATCCCCGACGAGAAGTTGAAGCACCTGGAGCTGCCCACATCCACTACAACGAACTCAACGCGAAAGCACCGCGACGAGCTCCAGTGCTCCCCCGCCTGCCTGCAGCGTCTGGAAATCACTCGGAGGTGGAGCCTCCTCACTCCACCGTAACAACGCGAGCATTACCTCACTGTGCAGAGCCATAGCACACCCCAACTTACCGTGGCACCCTCCACCACTGCAAGCCCTATCTCCTGTCCACGGGATTAAGAGAACTTTATTTATGCACTATCACCGCTACAACGGGATTAAGAGAACTTTATTTTTGCACTATCACCGTTACAGAAAGCCCATCGCTCGCGCTCTCCTCACTGGCGTGAGTCGGCAACATCGAGAGCACTCACGAATGCGGACAAATCCACACAGACTCTAATCATACCCTGGTCCAGTCTCTTCGAACCTCTGTACTATAAGCTCTACAACACTCTCAGTGACATCACATCATTGGTGGGAAAACGAAAAATTCCAACCCTGGCCCCCACCTTCATTACCTCAAAAGTCTACAAAGGCCAAAGAACCAATTTAAAATTTGCAACTTCATAGCCCACCGAGGGCCTCATTCAGACAACTGATCAAGAGATCGAAAGGGCAAACACTTTTGAACCCAGTACCCACCATCTGCCCACCCAGATTGTCCACTATCAGCAAGGGACTAATGGGTTTGCTCCTTGGGCCCAACTCAAATTAACAAGAAAAATCACTCACACAAGAAGACTGTTCCCCTGGCTCACCTTCTCAAACCCCAAATAGAGCTACTGCTACATTCTCCACAGGAGACCTTGGAACCCGTAGCTCATAGAAATAGTAACGGACCGACCACCTTTGTTAAGAGACCTAAACGGTTTGTCCCTTGGATCTTAACAGAGCTACTGCCACACCTTCTGCTCAGGAAACCGAAAGGGCCCGTCCCTTGGATCCTGCATGCTATAGATACAACATTGCACCTTCTATTTTGTTAGGAGACCGAAAGGGTTCGGCCCTTGGATCCTAACACAGACGCAATAACACCTGTACCAGAGTCGTCGTCACACTTCTATCGAGGAGACCGAAAGGGCACGACCCTTGGTTCCGGTATCATAGAAAAAACAACGCTCCTTTTATCCTGCCAGGAGACCAAAAGGACAACGAACAACAACCCTAATAAAGCTACCATTATATTTCTACCCAGGAGACCGAAAGGGCACGACCCTTGGATCCTGTACCAATAGAAACCTGCTACCACTGCAAAGAGAATGACAGGGTCCATTCCTTGGATTCCAACACAGACGCTTCAACAATCAAAGAAGAAATGTCTACAACCAGACCCAAACAACAAACCGCTGTGCGCCCTAAAACAAGACTAAGAACAAAACTTAACACCGCTGCCATGTCCGCTTTAGATTCCTTGCAATTAACTTTGGAACAATCACTCTTAAGAGATCATGCCGCAAAAACCGACTCAAATTGCCCACAACAGCACGCAGAACTGGATAACGATCACGTCACTACAACAGATGACCCCCTCACCATTCTCAGCACACTCCAGCTATCACCTCAAGCAAAGACCAACCGATCGAATCCAGAAACCAACCGACAATCCAACGATCAAGTAGATTTATCGAATCAGCTCAACATACAAGCACAAATACATAGTGCCTGTATCACGACTGAACACCACGAAACACAACCTACTACTATCCATAACCTTGTCGAACCAACATCCCCTCAAATAACAAACCTTAATACCCAGCTTTCCAATGATGACCAACCAACAGAAGCTAAATCACAAAGCTGCATTGAACTGGAAGAAATAACAGCACCAACACCTTGCAACCAACAATCTCCCCAGCATCAAAACAACTCTGTGACTCTGGAAAAGAGAAAACTGGAATCCAACAACAATGACACCTCGAATAACATCACTACGAACATCACTACGCAAACGAACCCTAACAGCAAGGCACCAATCTCGCACCAATCTTTTCGCGCCTTGAAACACTTGTGTATAGGCGCGTTACAAATGCCATATCATATCATATCACGAAGGAATCACAACATCAGGAGGAGCCACCACAGCCCCCATTCCCGCTTCTGTATTACAAGATGAAACAACCAAAACAACTGTCAAGCCTTCTGCTGCCACACAAGATGAAGCATCTGCTCCGACAATTGATCCACCCAAACACAAGATTGCAAAAGATACTATCAATTCACCAACAAAGGAGCTATACATCATACACCCAAGCCCCAGTCTGCCACCCAAGAAGAACTATGCGCGACTAGGAAAGATCCCAACAACTATGAAGCTGTTAAAGACACTTCCAAACCTCAATCAGATGAACCCAGACTTAACACCACCCTCCAAAAACCATCAAGCAGTACATCTCAACAAACAAAGAAAGAAAAAGCAAGATTAGCCAAACTCACGTGGCTACATACTCATAACTCAATTAAACTCGCTCAACCCTTAGAAACTGCTGCTAACAAAAACCACAACCAAGGCAAGAAGACTTTTGATGGACATCACAGAAATCGAATCAATCATGTTAAGCTTAGACAAACGAAAAGAAATATTTGGTAATATAACAGGAAACCACCAACCGCATTTAACTTCAACCCCATGCATGACACAGGGAACCAGCCAAAGACTCATCAAAAGAGAAACCGAAACAAACTCATCAGGAAACCAAAATATCCCAACCCATTTCAACTATGACACAGATGAATTCTACTACACGCCTGATCTCATGACCAAGAACCAACAGCCTCCTCCTCAATTGAGCGAAACAGAAACCAAAAACACTAATACTACATTAGAAAACAATGACCACGAGGAATGCACCAATCCCAGGATCCCGACTACCATGCTGGACTTACAAAATATGCTTATTGCAGTGCTGTCTCAATCGATGATCCCCTTTTTGAAATTACACAAATCCATGAATGATAACATCAAAGATCAAGCAACTCTCCTAGTACTTATACACTCCAAACAGATCCACATAGAGAACTTAATAACTACAATTGAATCCCGTTTGAACTTAGAAGCAGAACAATCTAATCGCTGGCAACAGCGACTATCAGAATAGCAAGAAGCGATCGCCAAGAAAAAAACAAATTAAACACAGAAGTACTAGCCTTGCTCAAAGCACATCATCAACATCAAGCAGCGCCTCAAATGAACACAACGACTGATCAAGCGACACCAGCTCCTCCTGTCAACAATACATCCCAACAACCAACTTGTGGAGTCCCGATCATTGATGAGTGTCCTCCACAACGAAGGACCGGATCTAACGCAACCTCACAAACAGAGATCCAATAACCTAATCATTCAACTAAGAACACCACAGAGCAATACCAGATTTTCTCTAAGGAGAAACTACCACACGCTATGCAACTAGCACAATCAATAAACAATAAAGAACGACAAACAGGCTCAAGAGCGTTCCTGAGAACAGTGAAAATGATGGATCAAACTCACTTAATATCAAAATAAGACAAGTGGCCCCTCCACACTGGACAACAACAACCCTAAAACTCAGCAGCACCCTGTAGCATCATGGACTACAGCAGAGCCACTATCTGAACAATCCACTCATGATGAAGACCTCCTTAACCTTTCAACTCACGGAGATCAGATAACAGATGACACATCACCTTCCAGACAACCTATAGTGCACTCAAGCGCCATAATAATAGACGAGTACACTACCGTCCACGAACCACAAATACCGGACATGTACAAAGAAATTTCTGAAGACTCTCTACAAGAAATCTCAGATACATCTTTCAAAACCGACACAATGGACTCAACAATAGCAGAATCATACGAACAAATTTCAGATGATTCTACCAGATCACGAGCATCATGGCACACCGACTGCACACTTCCATCATTCGTCAATCCATTGCAACAAAAACAAATCTAAGAAATTCATATCGAAAACGATACCAACAGAATCGAACCACTAATAATCAATAGAACCAACATTCTTCGCCTTTTTGATGCGATACTGCAGCTACAAAAAATAACAACAAAAAACATTGATCTAATAACATTCAAAGATGACATGCACGTAGACAAGATCATTGCTGAACTTTCCGACCCAAACGATCAAGAACTGATTCTATCAAAGCGTGCCCAGCTCCTTAAACTTGGCTTTAGATGCTGGGCCTCTACATCAACAAGAAAATACCAACCAAGGACACAGATGAGTAACCACACTCATGATCGCACAGGAAATGTCATAACTCGGACTCACGTTCAGCAATCAGAAGAATGGACCAGAACAGAACGACCAATCAAAAGAATTTACGACTTCGAAACTTCAATTACAGAAACCGTATCTTCGAGAATTTCACTTAACTCCCAATCATAACAATCATTGAAACCAGAAGTCACATGGTCACTCTGCTCATGGAACACTAGAGGAAACTTACATCTGTTCACCCATCCCTCAACTGATCTAAAAAACTACCAAATCATATGCCTGCAAGAGAATTGGATCAGTGAAACGCCAGCGTGTGATGGCTTTCTTACTTTTCTCAACCCTGCAATAGTCAAAAAACAAGGAAGACCAGCATCAGGCCTTCTCACCCTAATCAAAATAAACCCTCAATGGACAGTATTGACCATTGAAAACATTAATCCTTGGACTCAACTAACAACAATAAGGACGATGGAGAATCACCAGACTAAAAAAAACAACGAAGCAACAATTGCAATATTAAATCTTTACTGGAACCCCACAGCAATAACAACTGAAGCATTCATTGATGGAGTATTTATAACAATCGACAAACTTGCTGGAAGTCATTACCAACTAGGAATAATACTCTGTGGGGCTCTCAACATTAACTTACTCACACAGAATGGCACTCCTCAAACCCAAGCTCAACTATCACCAAAAGCAACCAGATGGATGGACGAAATTCTTACTCGTGATCTCATCCTCTTAAACCATGCAAGGAACAACTCCACTTCGTACATGCCAACATGGTCCAGAGGATCCTCAACTGCAATCATCGATTACATATTCCTATCACAAACTCTGCACGAATCGGTCAAATCAGCCCAAATGATAGCCTCTGACAAAAGTGATCACAATCAACTAACACTGCATTCACACTTCACTACTAAACAAGATCCAACCTTAACATCATGTGCAGTAGAACTCGACGGAACATCATCAAGACTCCGCATTCCACAAGCGGCGATAGCTCGCCTACCTATGAAAATCCTTGCTTCTAACCTCACAGACACTGAAAAATTGAATTACGATTGGATTCTGCTACCATTTCGACAAACAGTCAAAAACCGACCACAAAAAACCCACCTCTACATATACAACCAGGAAATAGCCGACAAGAAAAAATGCCTGGCAAAATCATTACGACAATTGAAGAAAACAAAAAGGCAGAAAACATTACATAGATCTCAAAACTGAAACAATCATACAACAACTGGAAAAAATCCCAACAAGAAATCCTCCTGCAAACAGATGCAGAAACCATAATGAAGACATACAACTCACACAACACAAGAGAGATCTGGATTCTCCTTAACGATAACTCCCAAAAACAGCATAAGCTAACGGCTAACGTACCGCAACAAACGTGGATCACGCATTTTTCAAACATCTATGCAGCCCGATCATCCCAAACCAAAGAAGAAACAAATAACAATAAACCGAAATGGTCAGTAAACGTCGACTACGATGACCTGATCTGTATGATCAAAAACCTAAATACATCAAGGGCACCAGGCCCGGACGGACTCTCAAATGCCGTACTTAAGCAAGACCCTCCGGCATGGGCGAACTTCATGTGCCAGATCATAACCATCATAGACACACTTAACTAAATCCCAAATTCTTGGAGATCAGCCACAATCGTCCACATCCATAAACAAGGACCCCGAGATCAACCACAGGACCCTCGCTCTACTGGACCCGCTTGGAAAACTCTTTGCAACAACACTACTGAGGCAATTAACTGCTTGGGCAACACACAATGGCCGGATATCAACACGGCAAACGGGCTTTACTCCAATGTTGGAACCAATATCAATCTGATACTATTTAATTTGATCAAACACGAAGCCATCAACAACCATAACACCATACATGCTGTATTCATCGACTTGAAGATGGCTTTTGACACCATATCACGGCACACACTGTGGGCAAAACTCAAAGCATGGAAATACCCCTTGAACATTCTGGAACCAATTTTACTTTACTCAGAAACTTCAATAAAAGTGAGATTAACAAAACAAGGCACAACTACCAAACCGATTGCTACATCAAATGGTTTAAAACAAGGGTGCCCTGTAGCAGCAACCCTTTATAATCTGTTCACATCAGATATTGAACAACACCTGATCAGCAATCAAACTAATCCGCCAAAAATAAATTCAGCACCTGTCCCTGTTATGGCATACGCTGATGATATCATCTTGCTTGACAAAACCTCCTCTGGATTACAAATTGCCTTGACATCGCTGAGCAGCTACATGAACAACAACGAGCTAGCAATCAATATTTCAAAAACAAAGACAATGGGCCTCACGTTAAGGCCACACGTTAAGGACGGGACCCACTGAGGGACCTCGTAGTATGGCGCTAAGGGATTACCGGCACCGGTGCCCTTACCGGTGCCGGTAATCCCTTAGCACCATCCGTGTAATGAGGCCCAATGACTTTAACCAAACCACAACCAAAAACAACACCAACCAGTATTCAACATCAGTGGAACACAACTATAAAATGCGACAACATTCAAATACCTCGGCATACTAATTAATCAATCTAAGACAGAAGATCAATGGCTGGACAAAGTAGAACAAAAGTCGCAAAAACTGGCACGTCAAGGATGCATACTTCACAGGAAATATGGAAAATTCTAATTCAGACCAATCATCGCTTACTACAGACTGAAAAACATTCCTATAATAACCTACGGAACAGAAGCAATGATGAACGCCGAAAAAGTAAATTGGATGTAATTCGAGGCAACATTTTGGCGCAAGATTCTCCACCTTCCGTAGTCGTACCCAATGCCGAGAATACGACACAAAATGGTAACCCAATCAATTGCATCTATTGTATGCTGGAAAAGACTAGATATCTACCGAAAAATCCTCTCCGATGAGAAAACTCCTGCAATCCAAATTCTGAAAACCCAACCAAACACCCTTAACAACACGGTACTACAAAAATGGAAAAAAACCTATCATCAAAGAAATGGAAAATGAAGAGATATCGGAAGAACTCTTAATCATGCGCCCACAACATGCCAAAACCAAACTTCTACAGAACGATTGGATAAAAACCATCCAATTGAAAAACGTCTACAAACAGAGCCTTCACTGTAATACAGACAACAGAAAAATACATGAACCACCACCGTATCTTTTCTTATTCCCAGACCAAACCATCAGGTCAACATTTCTAAGAATCCGTCTGAACATTTTACCAACAAATTCGTATCTTGCAATAACAAGGCAGATTGTTAGCACACAAAACTACTGCCGATTCTTCAAAGCTGAAACAACACTGGAAACCATATTCCACCTGGTCATGGAATGTCAGTCACTTGCATCCCAACACAAGCAATTTGGCACCTTTTTCGACCTCTCATCCCAACAAATGAATACAGAAGAAAGATGGGATGCCAAAAACAACAAATACATATACACAATCACTCTGTTCCTTACCAGCATACTGGAACTCAATGGAAGAAGCACCTGAATCACACTCCAAGATCTATTGTTTTTTCTTTTTCTCTTTCGCTCTCTCCTCTTATTTCTCCTCATACCGTATCTTAAAGACATTGATGGAAAAGTTGTAGCCAAACTAAAACATCACGGAGAGATCTGATGAGGAGAATGTTCCTTTTGGACTGGAATATGGTACCCCAAATGTCCCAGAATGCCTGATGTCTGATGAAAGCAGGATGAGGGACCTGGGGGAAACTATACATAATGCAAGGGGCATTGATACTTCGCCTGAAACAGATTTTGGCAGGCTAGAACTGGGGGAACATGCCAGTCCCTCATACCGTCAACTAATGGCAAAGGTGGTCGATTATTTCGGATGGGCTAGACCACCAACTCAATTCATCCAGGATGATCTGACCAATATATTGGATCATGGTCCCACCTAAGATCTGATTCTACCCTTCCATGTAGCCTTGCAAAATAGGGTGGCCAAAAATTGGGAGACACCGGATTCTATTCCTCCGGTGAATAAATCCCTTACTTCAAAATACTGCCCTTGCAGTAGCGACCCCGGCTATCTGTCTAAACACCCCACTCCCGACAGTTTGGTGGTCGAGGCAGCCACGGCTTCAAATAAGATGGCGTACCCTTCTATCCCTCCAGATAGGGACGACAAGCGTGTGGATGTTTGGGCACGCAAGGTATTTTCAGCTGGGAGTATGGCGTTCAAATCAGCCAACTCCACATGTGCCTTGGCAAAATTTTCGTACACTCTGTGGGAGTGCATTGCAATGGTGGCGGAGCACATACCAGAAGGGGAAGAAAGGGAAGGATTCCTAGGCATCGTTAGAGATGGAAAGGAGGCCATGCAGGAATCCCTTCAGTCTGGATTGGACACTGCAGATAGTGTGAGCAGGTTCATGGCCACTAGCACAGTAATGCACAGATTTGCGTGGTTACGGAAGTCGGGGTTCGCATCAGACGTGCAAAACCATCTTCTGAACATGCCCTTTGACGGGCCTCACATTTTTGGCAACAAGGCTGACGAGAGGCTTGAGAGGTTACAGACCTCAAAAGCAGCTGCCAAGTCTTTAGGAGCTGCTATAAGACAACCTCAGACTTTTCGTGCGCCAGGACAATCTTGGAGGGGAGGATCCTATCGTTACTACTCCTCATATGGAAAGGCGAGAGGAATGGCCAGTCAAAGGGGCCAGAAAAAAGCCACTCACGGCGGATGAGGAAAACGTGCAAAGCCAGCTCCAGCTGCCGCCTCTTTGCCTTCAGCAGCCGCAGTAACCACCACAAAACCACTTTGAGAACTTGCATCACAAGACACCTGTGGGAGGCAGGCTGTCACAGCATCTGCAAGAATGGCGAGCCATTACTTCAGATGTTTGGGCTCTAGAAATAATAGCCCAAGGTTACTGCCTTCCTTTTCTAACGCAACCTCAAAGCAATTCACCAGGGAGACACCCTGTGAAGTTTTCAGACCTGCTCCTACAGCAGGAAGTTCTAACCCTGCTGGAGAAAGGTGCTATAGAGCCACTACCTGTAGCGGAGAGGAACAAGGGATGGTACTCCCTGTATTTTTGATCCCCAAAAAGGACAGAGGACTGAGACCCTTCTTGGATTAAGAGGCTTGAACAAGCTCCTCAGGAAGGACAAGTTCAAGATGGTTACTCTTTCTCAGATACTTTGGCCCTGCAACTTCAGGATTGGTTGGTGTCATTGGACCTGCAGGATGCTTATTTTCATGTGCCGATTCATCTGAAGCACAGAAAATACCTGAGGTTCGTAGTTGGCGACTCACACTATCAGTTTTGAGCCCTGCTATTCGGATTGACCTCCGCCCGAGGTTCTTCACCAAGTTAATGGTAGTGGTGGCAGTGCACCTCAGGAGGGGGGGATTCATGTTTACCCCTACCTGGACGATTGGTTGATCAGGGCACATTCTGCCGAACAAGCACTGGATAATCTGGAAGTCACCTGCCACTTCCTCCACAGATTGGGCTTCTCCCTCAATTTCAAGAAGTCACAAATGACACCTTCACAACAGCTCCAGTACCTAGGGGCTGTATTAGACACATCCTTGGGAAAGAGCTTGCCTCCCAAGTCGAGGGCTCAAGACATTCTTCAGATGGTTTTCAAATTCCAAAATGCCCAAAATCTCCAGGCCTACGACTTCTTAAGGTTGCTCGGCCTCATGGCATCCTGCATCTTCCTAGTGCCAGAGGCACGCCTGAGGATGAGATCCCTTCACTGGGATCTAAAGACTCAATGGTCCCAATTCTCAGGTCAAATGACAGATTTTCTTCAGATTCCGAACAAGGTTCGGCAGGATCTTCTGTGGTGGATTTGCACAGAAAATATCCTAAACGGAGAACAGTTTTGGCAACCATGGCTGGAGATAACAGTAGTGATGGACGCCTCACTCATGGGGTGGGGAGCTCATGCCAGCAACCTGACAATCACTGGTCGTTGGTCTCCATCGGAGTCCAAACTGCACATAAACCTTTTAGAGCTGAGGGCAATCAGACTAGTGCTGAAGGCTTTTCTGCCATCTGTCAGAGGAAAATATTTCCTGATAATGACGGACAACACAGTGGCCATGCATTATCTAAACAAAAGAGGAGGTGTAGGGTCACTACCTCTGTGCAGCGAGGCAATACGGCCCTGGTATTGGGCAATTCAAGAAGGAATCTCCTTAATGGCATTTCATCTAGCCGGGGAGGAGAATGTGATGGTGGACGCTCTGAGCAGGCAGAGCACAGTGTCCCACGAGTACCAACTGGCTCAGGAAGTCCTTCAAGAGATCTTCGCCCCTTTGGGGAACCTCTCATGTAGACCTATTTGTCACCGGAATCAACCGGAAGTGCGAAAAGTATTGCTCAAGGGAATTTCCCCCGAGAGGAGCCCTAGGGGATGCATTCGTGGTTGAGTGGAATTTCCCACTTTTATACGCGTTCCCTCCGATTTCCGTCATTCCTCAGGGCATTAGGAGATTGAGACGGTTCGGAAACCGCATGATCCTAATTGCCCCGGATTGGGCCAGGAGAACGTGGTACCCAGACCTTCTAGACATGTCCATCTGTCCTCCATAATGTCTTCCTCAGAGAGAGGACCTTCTCTCACAAATGGAGGGTCAGGTTCTCCATCCAGAGATCAAGACTCTCAACCTTCATGCTTGGTATCTGAAAGGCTGAGATACAAGGATTGGGACCTTCCAGATGACGTCATGGAGGTGTTGCTTTCGGCAAGAAGGCTAGCAATAAAATCTCTATACCGTTGCCATTGGAAAAAGTTTTGCAACTGGTGCAGAGAAAATAATGTTGCTTCTTTTCTATGTTCCATTCCGGAAGTGTTGTCCTTCCTCTTGTCCCTAGCACATAGAGGTCTAAATGTTGGGACCATTAAAGGCTATCTTGCAACGCTTTCCATTTTCAAGCGCTCTTCGGAAGAATACTCCTATTTAGAAATTCCTTTAATAGTACAACTCAGTGCAATTCTTAAAGGGACTCATCAATGTGTTTCCTCCTTACCCCTTACCCCTTCCAAGTACCAATTTGGGATCTTAATCTGGTTCTAAAATTCTTAGTTTGTGCCCCTTTTGAACCCAAGCACACTTGTCCATTAAGATTACTAACATTGACTAACATTGAAAACCGCTGTCCTAGTTGCTTTAACATCTGCAAGAAGAGTGAGCGAATTGCTGTCGTAAATCTCCCCCCGTCTCACCTGTGATCGGGATCTCCCTTGTTCGGCCGCAGGACTCTTCCTGTGGATGGTTCGGGTCTTGAATAGGCTCGCCCGAGCCTCGTCAGGTTGCAGGACGCGTTCAGAGTTCCGGGAAGTTCGTGGTTCCAGGGTATGCAGGATTAGCGTAGAACGAGTAAGTAGGGGGGGAAATCCGGGAACAGGATAAAGGCAAGGAAGGAAGCAAGAGGATCAAGGAAATCAATGTAGAGAGTAAGCACACGTCGGGTCACTACCGAAGATAGCGTTGAGACGCGCGGACCCGCAGGGGCGTGACCAATTTATAGTACGTGCCACGACGTGAAAGCTAGTGCGTAGCACGGAGCTTGGTACGGCCATGTTGGGGGGAAGAAGGAGTACAAGCCCTTCGTGACAATGACCATGAGGTCCAGAAGGGGCAATTTCGCCGGGTCATGACAATTGCAGGCACTGGGCCTCATTACACGGTAGGCGGTAACCATGGCGCTATTAGCACCATGGTTGCCGCCGGTATTTTACCATGTCCGCCTTGGTGGATGGCGGAATAACCACCCTACTCCAAGGTGAGCGGGGGCGGTAATTCCCCATTCACCAAGGCACTTCCCCATTCCCATTTTTGCCCCCATAGGGCATAATGGGAATGGGGAAGGCGCTAATTACGGTACCGCAAATTGCGGTACCGTAATTAGCACCAAGGTCCCTTTGCGGCACCCTACTTAAACGGCTGGTAAAACCAGCCGTTAAGGTCGGGTCCCGCAAAGGGAACTCCTAGTAAGGCGGTAAGGGTTTACCGGTACCGGTGCCCTTACCGGTACCGGTAAACCCTTACCGCCTACCGTGTAATGAGGCCCACAATCTTCTGGGCCACCCTATACTTTGTTCGATAGGGACAGAGTGGTATTAAGGGTTAAACCCTCATTTTTAGTTGTGTCCGATTTTCATTTTAATCTGAAATTTGTTCTACCCGCATTCTACCCTCCACCTCATCCTAGTAAGGAGGAGTAAAGGTTGCACAGGTTGGACCCGAGAAGAACTTTAAGCTTTTACATTTCTAAGCTTTCCAAGGTTAGAGTGGATAATCAACTTTTCATTGGCTACACCGGAAGGAAATTGGGTCAATCGGTGTCAAAACAAACCATATCACGTTGGATTGTGCTTTGCATTTCAGAATGTTACAGATTGGCAGGAAAAGACCCACCAGAAGGCTTAAGGGCCCATTCCACCAGAGGCATTGCCTCTTCGACAGCCCTTCAAAGAGGCGTTCCCATAAAATCCATTTGTGAATCAGCAACTTGGTCATCGCTGCACAATTTTTCAAAATTCTATAGTCTGGATGCTTCCTAGTCTAAGGAGCTTGCTTTTGGTAAAGCAGTGCTATATTCCACCGTATAATGGTATCAGAAATCTACTCCCTCGCCAGAGATTTTTCTATACTGCTTTGGGAGTCTATCTAAGATGAGGAATACGTTGGAGGACACAATCCATTCGAAGAACAAGTTACTTAGCAGCTGGTAACTTTCTTTCGATTGGATGTTCCTCCAACGTATTCCTCATCACCCTCCCATCCTACCCCTCTGTAGATTTTCCGGGTTATTGACACTTCAACTCTCGCAAGGCTGATGCCTTACTACCGGCACAATCTACACAGTAGAACAAGAGGGGGAAAAACAGAACTGAGGCCAACGGGCACCGCGCGTGCCACTTGTATACCGATGACGTCACCCTCGATGGAGGCCTTCGAGGGACCATCGACTCGACGACATCGATGCATGGCGCCCTCTGCTGAGGAAACATTTCCAAAGCAGCTAAAGCTGGAAGGAATACATCTAAGATGAGGAATACGTTGGAGGAACATCCAATTGAAAGAACGTTACCAGTTGGTAAGTAACTTGTTCATCTTGCCATTCCAGTCCAGAGCATGTCACACGGTTTTGCCGCCTCTTAAAACGTGCAGCCGAAAATTAGATTAATAACGCTGTCCTTTTCATATTAAACACCCAATTGAATGACATGTTATGAGTCTTTTAAGAATTGCTCTTTGTTCATGTTTAGCAACAAATGGTCCGCCCCTTTTTGTCTCCCTGCAGTCCAGGGGCATCCCCCTCCTTGTTTCTCCCTTCCAGAGGCCATTTACGATTACCTTCACACCTCCAGTTTCCTGCGCTGCAGCTCTGTCATTGTTCCTTCTCTTTCTATAGACAAGAGTCTGGGCTAACCTGCAATTAACATCTCCCAGTGAGTTTCTGCTGAGAGGAAGGCCCTCCTTCTGTGAGAAACCTGCTTTTCCAGTTCTTGCAGCTCAGCCAAGCTAATTAACTTCTTAAATCCAGCAAAAACCAAATTTGTTGCATCAAACATAAATACATTTCTATCTTGGCCTTAAAATCTGTGGGGAAAAATACAACTAAAATCTGTGTTCCTTTTTGGCAACAATCCTTTTTATGTTTGCTAATCCAGCTGACTTTTGAGTTTTAGGTCACTTTTAAAGTTTCATCAATACTCATCTGACAGCTATCATTCAGGTATCCCCGGGTACTGCACCCAGATTTTGGCATAGGCTGTCAGTTCACAGACTTTGTATGTTTCACAATGCTTCATTAGATACATGAATTTTAGCACCAGGAAAGATTTTGAATGTGGAGAAGTGTTGTGTATAGGCATTTAGGAGTTTTTAGCAACAGAGCAAATGTCATTTGTAGGCACATTTTGGGGTTTCACTTGCAAAGTGCTGCTTCTCTTTCTGCACTCTGTTTGCTGGTCATGGAACCCACTGGCACATTTCTGCAGGGTGTGCTCTATTCCACCGCACATGCACCCTGGGTGGCAGGTTGTGCATCCCTCTTTTTATGTGCTAAAGCACGCAGTTTTTGTAGGTTTTTGGTGCGCACAAGGGATTTGCAACCATTGTTGCTGTTTCTTTCACCATAGCTGGCAGGGTGATGAAGCATAGCATTGCGGGGTGGGTCAATACATCCCACAGTGACTCAACCTCAGGCTTCGAAATGAGGTAAGTGCCACCCACTGGTCAAATCCAGATAGGGATCTTCGTACCAACAAACCATCTTGGATTCAGAACATTTTGAAATCCTCTTAACCGATTTAATCGGATTCTGACAGAGGAAAATTCGAGGGGTCTTCAATATGTTGTTAACATTTCCCAGTAATTGGGTCCTCTTTTTGTGCAGTAATCAAATCTGCATCTGGCGATTCTTTAATCCACAGGGCAGTTGAGAGTTCATTTCTGGCCTGGGTTTGGGACCTGGTGACAGTAGCGACATGTATTTCCACCAACAGGCATTCACTTTCTAGGAAATCCCCCTGGATTGCTCTGGTTTTTGCAAATTGGTCAGCCAAGTCATTCCCAGTTTTATCTGGCCCCTCTATTTTGGAGTGACCTCTGATCTTTTTCCAATATATTATCATCTCATTAGAGGTAACTAGATCATCAATCAATTGGATTAATTTCCTGTGCTTGAGCGGTTTGTTATTTGCACACAACATGCCTCAATTTTTCCAGTTTATCAGGTGTTCTACAAACCCATTCATGACATAATCTGAATCAGTGCTTATGACCAGTTCCTTGAGTTGGTGGTGCATGACAGTGAGGATGGCTTGTTAAACCACCATCAATTCAGCCACCTGACTACCACATGGTCCTATTTTGTAACCAGCAGAGGGTTTTGGGGTGTCAGTCACTCAGGCATTCCCAATACCAGTCACTAGTGTCACTGGTTGGCTCTGTCTTTCTATAGCAAGTGCGTGCTCCACAATATCACAGTTCACACAGCGTTTCCCTCAAACGAACGCAAACGCCAATTTCACAATTCCCTCAGTTGGGTTCACACTTTCCACAGTTCACAATTTCTAAAACTCATCAGAAAGCAGGGATTCCCTTCCCGTAGCTTTCTCTTGGCATCCCTCCGTCGGGTTCACATTTGCCACAGTTGACATTTCAACAAAAAGTCATTCTAGACTGCTTAAGTTCTTCACTTTACCTAAGTCTAGGTCTCAGCCCCCAGTCAGACTTTCTCTAAAGCGCCCTGTCAGGCTTTCTGTAAAGCTCCCAGTCAGGCTTCACACAGTTCATACATCACAATGTTCTAGGGTGCGCCCAGGTTCACCCAAATTCACAGGCATCCCTCAGTCAGGTTCACATCTGCCTCCACAACCTATCAAAGACTTTCAACTGTACAAGGGGTTTGGTTTGACCCTCGTATGACCACCTTGACACCTCACGCAGGCCTCCCCTAAGGCCTCTTGGTACTTTTTTTTCTCCTGGTTCAGGAG
Organism: Ambystoma mexicanum; assembly: GCF_040938575.1. Lineage (NCBI taxonomy): Eukaryota > Metazoa > Chordata > Amphibia > Caudata > Ambystomatidae > Ambystoma > Ambystoma mexicanum. Next base: position 79,509,676 of record NC_090927.1, on the reverse strand, counting down.
AGGGGGCACCAGCCAGCAACCTTTGAATGTTCGAATGAGCACCCACGTGGCACTGGACCACTCTATCTCTGGTGCCAGTTTCACTCACAAAGTTCCCAAGGGTCTCCCTCTGCTGGTCTCAGACTCCTCTTAAGGTTCACAAAGACCTCCCTCTTCCGGCTTGGACCCTGCTCCCAAACATTCTCTACAAATGTCCACCAGAGTCTCCCTCCACCAGATATGGACCCTCTCACAAAGTTCACAAGGGTCTCCCTATGCCAGACGCAGGCCCCTCTCACAGAATTCATAACAAAGACTTCCCTCCGCTGGGCTCGAGTCTCCTCTCACACCTCCCAGTTTTCAAAAAGGGTTTTGGGACTTTGAGTCCCAGAATGCACTGTCAGGATTTTGCTCCCACTTCTCAGCTCTCCAAAACGGCATTTGGCATTGGGAGCGGCAGGAGCTAAAAGAGGTTATTGTGCTGGGGTCAGGGTCTCTTTCGCTGACCTTCAGTGACCCGGATTCACCTGACTGGCCCAGGGGAGGAGTCCTGCCAGGAAACCCCTGATGCCCCTGGTCTTGCCTTCTGGAGGTACAGCTCTTTCTCCACAGTGCAGTCCCTCGTGGACTCACAGGGCCAGTGTCAGGGCGGTTTCCTCCTCGTCCAAGTCTTTCTAGGGTCTCTGCAGCTCTTCTGGTCTTCTTCTGGCTTTGTGCACCTTCCAGCATCCCTAACTGGCTCAGAGTTTGCTCTCCTGCTCCACCTTTTGTACTTCCTGGGAGTAGTGATTGGACTCAGGTGTACATGGTTGTGAAGGTAGGCCTGACTTTGCCTGGCCTCATTAGTAGACAGTCTGAGCCAGAAAGGGGTGAGTCTATCTTTCGTGTCCATGGTTGACTGCCAGTAAACCTCGTCCTCCCTATCTCTCTTTTCCTCGTCCCAGTGGTTTTAGAGAAAAATAGTGTGGAAGGATTATGGTAGTTTTTCCGAAGAATACTAGAAAATCCCTGTGGGGATTCGTCAGGTGAAGTGGGTAACTGTAGTGTTGTGTACAAATGGGTTGTTGTAGAGCACAGGGTGACATATGTACTTTCCTTCTCTCAGTTCTCCTATGCTTCACTTCCGGTATGGTATCTGTTGGAATTGGGGGAGGTAACGGTATGGGTTCTGAAATGGTGCATGGTAACAGAGGGGATGTCGGGTAGGGAGGTGTTAATCCATTGTCGTTCACTGTGAGTTGTCCGTGGGAAAGTGTCTGTGTCTGAAAAGGCGGGGGGGTTGAGTTTCTAGATACCCTACTGGGTAGGATGGGGAAAAGGTGTGATATGGCAAAATGTACCACGTCTCACTTGGGGTATTCCCCTGAGGATAACCCTGGGTTCCCCTACCCAGATGATCGTCCCTCGCTCGTACACTCCCAGGGTTGGGATCTGAGATTGCCAGCCCTTCCGTGGCAGGCTGAATAAGACATTCTTGCGGTCTACTTGGGAGAACACACTCATGTTTCTCACAGTAGTCTTCAGTGAACTTGCTACTATAATTAGTGAGTCCAAGAAGACTTCTCAATTCTCGCATAGTAGGGTATTTTAATTTCAATAATACTTCCACTTTTTTTGCCTGGGGACTAAGACCTTCAGAGATGATTTCATTCTCTAAGAAGTTCACGCGCTTCTTACATCACTGCGTCCTCTCAAAGGCCAGTTATGCTCCAGCTTCCTGCAACTGGGTCAGAACATAGAGTACCTCCACCGTTGAGTTCTTGATCAATACATCATCTATATAAACCAGGTTTCTCCTTTAGCCCAAATCGCGCATGGCCTTATGTAGGAAGATGTTAAATTCATTGCTGAAGTTTGTTTCCAAAGGGGGTGCGGGTCCACGTATATTGTTGCCCTCCCTCGAAGGTAAAGGCAAGCTTGTACTGGTCTTCCCTACTCATGGGTTCTGTCCAGTAACGGTTGGTCAGGTCAATGGTGATGTACACCTTTGACCCTTGGATTTGGGCCAGTCCCTGATCAATGTAGGGAAGGGGCTATCTTGACATGTGGACCAGTTTATTTAACTTCCTTAGGTCTGCACAAAGTGTCCATTGGCCATTGGGTTTGACTATCCCCAGTACTGGGCTCTAAACGGTATTGTGGATTGGACGGATTATTCCACAGGATTCTAAGTTTTTAATAATCTCTGTGAGTGACTCCATGGATGTGAGATGTGACCGGTATTGTTTCACAATTACTGGAGCCATCCCAGGATCCGTGGGTATGGTAGTTGAATGTATCTCTGTGCATCAAGATCTACAAGATCCTCTCTGCGCCCAGGCCCAACCGTTCCAGAGGGGGTGTAGCCCTGATCTTCCCTGAGTGGATTCCTGCATCTGTCATTCCTACGCAGGACTACTCCTCTTTCGAATGCCTCGTCTGCAGGCTCTCTCTCTCTCCTAGCCATACTCTTACTGTGGCTATCTATCGGCCACCTGGTCAGATCTCCTCCTTTCTCTGAGTGGTCAGACCTTTCCTCTTCCCTCCTGGTCTCGACCACGCAACTCCTCCTTCTTGGAGACTTCAACATCCACCTGAATGCTTCCTGCCCTTCCTCTGGATGGACTCTTTTGCGACCATTGCAACTCTCTCTCACTCTCCATTCTCCCCTCTGGCCCGACTCACTCTGCAGGGGATACGCTGGATGTTCTGATCTCCTCATACCTTCCCCTTTCTATCCCTCTCACCACACCTCTCTCCTGGAGTGATCACTTTCTCCTTTCCTCCCAGCTCACCCTCTTTACCCCTCAGGCCAAGCCAACTCCTTCAGTGCCACCTACCTTTTCCGTCATCCGACCCATGAAGTGCGTGTCATTTGAGGCTTTCGCTGCCACTTTCTCTCCCCCTCCGCCCCCTTTGGCTGACTCACACCCTGACACAGCCCTTTCCATGCTCCACTCTGCTATATCAGACACTCTCAATTTTCTTGCCCCTGTCATGAGGATCCGCCTGTAGCCGAAAGCCAAGTGCAACTCCTGGTACAACTCAGACCTCGTCACCCTTAAACGCAAGTGCAGGGTGGCTGAGAGGAAATGGAGTGCTTCACGTACATCCTCTGACAAACTGGCCTGCCGCCTGCTCCAAAGGCAATACCGGCTATCTGCTCACACTAAGAAGAGAGCTCACATCCAAGCCTGCGTCGCTGCAGCATCCAACAACTCGGCCAAACTCTGCAAGGAACTGGCCAATCCTGCCGCAGTCTCTACCTCTCCTGTCCCTTCCCAGGCCCTCCGCACAGCACCAGCTTCTCATTTCATCTCTAAAACTCAGGGCATCCTGCCCTCCCTCTCCCCTTTTTCTCTACTCCCTCATCTTCCTCTGGCCCTTCTGCAGCCACCTCTCCTCCCTCCTTCTCTGCCTTTCCCTTGTTCTCCCCAGATGAGGTTTCTAGACAAGTTCGATCTATGAAAGTCTCATCAAAACAGGTTCACCCCTGTTCCTCCAAAACCATCAAGGACCACATTGACTCCCTGGCTCTTGCCCTGGCTGATTTCTGCAACCACTCTTTCACCACTGGAGTCTTCCTCTTCCCCCCTGAGGCACTCACTTGTGCACCCTCTTCTTAAGAAACCCTCTGCCAACCCTTCCTGGCCGGCTAACTACTGCCCAATCTCCATCACTCCTTTCCTGGGCAAACTCCTGGAAAAGCTGGCCATCTTCCAGCTTAATCCTCACACTGAATCTGTTGATTGCCTCCATGACCATCAGTCTGGCTTCAGAGCTGCTAGAAGCACGGAAACTGCTATCCTGAACATCTGTGAAGATCGGCTCTCCAACTTTGATTCCAAAACCCCCTGTGTCCTCATCTTACATGATCTCTCCTCTGCCTTCGACACGGCCAACCATGCCATCCTGCTCAACCGTCTCCGTGATAACCTGGGGATCACCGGTCAAGCCCTGGCATGGCTGACTTCTTTTCTCTCTGATCAACCCTCCCAGGTTCAACTCGGGTGCTTCCTCTCCTCCATCTGTATCTCTACCTGTGGTGTTCCCCAGGGGTCTAACCTCTCTCCCAGGCTGTTTAACCAATACCTGGCAGTGCGCTCTGCCCCAACTTCCAGTGCTATGCGTATGACACTCATTTTCAGGCTACCCTCAGCCACCTCTTCTCCCTCTCTCATCTCTGACTGTCAGTCCGCCATCCAGGAGTGGTGTGCCACCAATGATCTCTGCTTTAATTCCAGCAAGACTGAGATTCTCCTCATCGGCACACCCACACCCTCATTTCCTGTCACTCTCTGGCCGGCCTCTCTTGGCCCTCTCCCTGCTGCCACCTGTGAGGCTAAAAACTTCGGGGTCATTTTCGACTCCACACTCTCCTTCTCTCCTCACATCTCTGATGTCTCTAAGAAGTCACACTACCAGTTGCACCTCCTCAGAGGTATTCTTCCTTTCCTCTCCTTACCCCTGAAGCTCACTGTCTCCAGAGTTCTGGTTCCCTCAAGGCTGGACTATTGCAACAGCCTATTTCTAAATCTGCCTGCGTCTACTCTCCGCCCTCTGCAACTCATCCAGAACCGGACTGCGAGACTTGTCCTTGGCCTCAAGCCCAGGGATTGTCTCTTTCCAGGACTGAAATCTCTACACTGGCTCCCAGTTGCCACGAGGATTAAGTTCAAAACCCTCTGCATTGTCCACAAGGCCTTCTGGGGCCTGGGGCCCCAATAGCTTCAACTCTCTCTTCCTAAATATCTTCCTTCTCAAGCTCTTTTACTCATCCACCTCCAAATCCCTCAGGGTCAGTTGCTTCTCCAAGCAACGAGTTGGTGGTAGATCACTTTCTTCGGCTGGGGCCTCCCTCTGGAACAGCCTTCCTGCCCCCCCTAAAACTTGAGGAGAACCATCTCCAGTTCCGGAAGCATCTCAAAACCTTTCTCTTTGCTTGTGCTTTTTCTCCTCCTCTCCCCTGCTGATTTCCTGGCTGATACTGAAACTGCACTGCTTTACCTGGCCACCCTCTGATCTCGTGCCCAGGTCCCCTCCGCCAGTCGCGCACCTGCACTGCCCTCCTGCCAACCCTCGCACTTGGGGACTGTTTTCTGTATCCCTACAGTCCCACCAGCAGCACTTGACACCTGATGCCTGCACTTACCCTTTACTCTTGCACTTGCCGCCTGCTGGCCATACTTTACTATTCTATTTATTCTATTATCCCATGTACTGCACTGTCCCTTCCCCTTTCCCCCTGCACTTTCACCCTTCCCCCCTTCCCATGCACTTGCACAATCTGAATGACACCTGTCCTAGTAGGCTCGTTGTCTGTCTTCCCTCTGTTCCCCCTTCCCTGCCTCGTCGCGCCTTGAAACATTTGTGTATAGGCGCGTTATAAATGCCATATCATTTCATATCATATCATATCATCCACAGTCATATGAATCCACTGAAAAGATATCCTGAATATCTCGAAACACCTGTTTCAGCTTCTGCTTTTGTTCCTCAGTGTCACAGGCATCAGCGAGATTGGTTTGTTCTTCAACCATCTGACTAGAGCCTAGAACGTCCTCGGCAATTTCAGCGGTATCCTCCAGTTGGGTGGCAAGATCTCTTGTTATATTCTTGGGCTGGACATGAGGTTCCAAGGATGGGAGGTAGTCAATGTTGACGCAGAATACCACCTCATCCTTCTTGATGTCACAGGTCACCTCTTCCACTCCATAAGGGAAGGAAGAGTACACCAAGAAATTCCCCCTCCCCTTGTCTGGTGAAAATCCTTTCAGGAGGGATACTGGTGTCTATATTGAAGCAGTCATTTGGGACTGGTACAATGATCTCATTACCTAAATCAACAGAATAATGTTTGGCATCAACCACCATTCCAATAAAGGTGTCTGCGCCCAAAGTGATACTTCGAGGGTTGCTGCTATCCACCAATATTCTAATGGTGTGTTATAGGTCAACTAGGCGTGTTGGATGTAAATACAAACCTTGTTGATGGAGAGGATAATTCAGATTTATATAGGCGTCCTGATTTTTGAGGCTCTGTCCTCGCTTGACTTTTAGGGGAATCATAAACTGTTGCATCTGTCCTGGGATGGTAACTTCTTCTCTCACTTGAACTTCAACCCCATAAGGCAGCAATTGAGCTGACCAAAATGCTTTTGCAGTATTGTCAAAGCCCATGGGGTTACCCCCCCCAGTCGGGGCTAGGCTTTATTATTCAAAGGTGGAAGGGGCATCTCTCATGACCCAACAATTATGTTGTAAGCTTTTCTCACCAATGGAAATGTTTAGCATCCACCTGCTAGGCAGGAGATGTTTGGAATTTGGTGTTTCCAGGCCAACTTCTCACTTCTCAATCAATTTAAATGTGGAAATGGTCAGATATTTTGGGAGTTTCCTGAATAATGCTTTGCTGATGAAGCTTCTTCCATTATTCAGGCACACTCTGGCGAGAACAGGCTCCTCCCCCTCATTTATCTGAATGGGGACAAACAGCTGTTCACCCTTTATCTGGAAGTCGGTCAGACATTGAGCCGGTTTTTCACCATCTTTTATCATGGGATTTGGGTTTTCTTCTGATTTTGGATTTGTATACAATTTCAGAGTATTTCCCTCCAGTGTGGAATACCACTTAAATCTGGGAGGAAGATTGATGTTCAAGAATTGAGAAGAGTTCCCATCACCAGTTTATTCTCCTATAGAGATGACAGTGATTTCTGGGACTTGATTGTTCCTGAAATGGAATTCTATTTCGTTGGACCGTTGTTCAATCACATGGCATGTGCCAATCAAACTCACATAATTTGTCCTTTGTTTTAATTTAATTGGCCGGTTAGTCTGAGTCCAGAGGACCTTATTCACTCAGTCAATCAGGGGTGATAACCTCCAAAAGAGGTCATTCCCAACAGACAAGGTGTGCCCTCTGGAGTCACGACGATCACCAGGTGTTTCACCCTATGTTGACCATTTTTTATCTCCAGATCTGCAGTCCCTTCCACGGAAATATCATTCCCATCAAAGTTCCGTAGTTGCCCAAGAATATAACAAGAGATCTTGCCACCCAACTGGAGGATACCGCTGAAATTGCCGAGGACGTTCTAGGCTCTAGTCAGATGGTTGAAGAACAAACCAATCTCGCTGATGCCTGTGACACCGAGGAACAAAAGCAGAAGCTGAAACAGGTGTTTCGAGATATTCAGGATATCTTTTCAGTGGATTCATATGACTGTGGATGATATGATATGATATGATATGGCATTTATAACGCGCCTATACACAAATGTTTCAAGGAGCGACGAGGCAGGGAAGGGGGAACAGAGGGAAGACAGACAACGAGCCTACTAGGACAGGTGTCATTCAGATTGTGCAAGTGCATGGGAAGGGGGGAAGGGTGAAAGTGCAGGGGGAAGGGGAAGGGACAGTGCAGTACATGGGATAATAGAATAAATAGAATAGTAAAGTATGGCGGGGAATTTGGTCACTCTTGCCCCTTCCTGAGTTCATTTGGTCAAAGGCCTTTTGGACAGGAGGGTGGCTTGGGATCCAGTATCCACCAATGTTGATAATGCACACTGACCCTGTACTTTGATGGGAGCATAATACCTCCCGTCTTTCTCCTCAAGGGAGCACAGGAAATGTGTATTATGTGCCAGATTGGCGGTTAACTTTTTTACATTGAACTCCGACACTGTGTGATGTTGGGCATTTTGTTGTGTCGGAGTCTGGGAATCTGTTTCAAAGATTTTGCATCCAGACAAACCTGGAGTTGTGGGATCCTCTTTCTCCCTTGATTCTTTGCTGCCCCCCTTTTCCTGGATACAGTTCCTGGAACCTGTTTGGGGGGAGGATACATCAGTGATTTCCGGGTAATCAGAGTGACCTTGTTGGGGTTTAAGAATATGTTGCTCTGGGTCGGTCTCCATGCTTACCCAGTCAAAATCAGGATCGTTTTGGACCCATTTTTCCTTGGGAGGGATCCCACCATCCCTGAAAGAGAAGAGTGTCTTCCCTGAATCCTCATGGGATTCTTCTCCTTCAAAAGGGATGATGCAGACTTCCTCCACAAAGTGGGTTTTCTTTTCATTTCCCCTACTTACCCTCTCTTCCCTTGGGTCCAGATTTACAGGGGTAGGAGATTCATATTCAGGCTCATGGGTTTCCAGGGGTTTTGTCCCGGTGGGAAAGGAAGCTTCCACTATGGCTTTGCATCTCTCTTCTACCCGGGCCCCCTCCTCAGGAACCTGTTGGTTGTCAGAATGTACTTCCTGTCATTGCCCCCTGGGGCAGCAGCCCTGGGTGTTGAGTTATTCTGGGCAGCAGTTTCCAGTTGATGGCTCAGCTGAGACCTCTACATGTGACCCAGGTTCTGTGTTAATTGTTGGACTTGTCGTTCCAGTTTAAAAAAATATTCTGGTGGGTAGGGAGGTCTTGATTCATACCTTTTCTGCTCCCGGAAAGGGTAGCTTTCCCATCTCCCTTCTACCGGGTTCGGGAATCTATTGTATTGAAAACAGGGAGAGAGAGGAGTATTATTTTGGGAATTAGGGTTTGAAGGGTATCTGGGAAAGAAGCTTAGGTTGGTGGGTGGAATAATACTTCCTTCCTGAGGGAGATTTGTAGGGAAGTTTTGAGGGATGTTTCCTGGGGCACTACTTAACTGATTGGACCACCCCTTAAGCCGGGGGAGTCCAGATAAATCCGGGTATAAATTGTGTACCTTTTTATTTTGGACTTACATAGGTGGCAGGGTCGTAAGGGTCCTTTATCTGATATCTTGTCTGACTGCCACCCGATTGGGTTGGATCCGAGGGTCTCCTCTGCCTCTCGTTCTGCTTATTGGTGGGAGGAGTATTTTTAGGGCCCCGTCTCCAAGTCCAATGGAGGATTATTTTTCACGTCTGATACCTTTACAGTGGCAGGCGCATTAGATGAATTGGGATTTTTAGGGTTGTTTTTGTTTTCAAAGGGCTTTTGGACCTCATAAATCCAGGTGGCCTGTTCCATCACCCAATCCAGGGTGATAAGCTCATGGAAATCCATTGATAGTTTTGTCATTATGTGTTTTGGGAGCGCATGAAAATATGTGTTGATGAACTCCCAGCTATTGGTGTTCACCCACCTAGAAGTCTGTGCCAACGCTCATTTCAGCTCCTGCATGAACTCTCTAGGCACTTGGTCTCCCCCAAACTGCAGGTTGTATGCCGCCTTGCGGGCCTACTGAGGGCTTTTATGAATGGAGAAGTGTTTTAGAATGGCCACCTTGTATGTGGACCATTTTTGGCACTCTTGGTCTTCCAGTCCTGCAACAAAGCTGAAGTACTCAGGGGAGAATGTCCATTTGACAAACTCCATGCAATTTATATCATTCTTAATTCCAAATGATGTCTTAATTCGTGTGGTAGGTAGTCATGAAGCTCTTTGGGCCGTTTATCTGCCGAATTGGGTTTTTACAATACCTTTCTTCTGTTTGGCAGACTTCCTTTTTTGCTGCACCTGACTCAGAGCTGCTACTGTTGTTGGTCCTTTCGCTGTCCTGTAGGTGCGCCCTACCTACTAGGAAAACCTCCCAGAATTACGCGGTCTGGACTCTTCTCTCCTGTGATGTTGTGGGCTCCCAGGGTCCCATTTACCTGGTACTCCCCTTTTCGCACTGGAGAGTCCTCATCCTCCTCATACCTCCTTCCAGGGATGGTGAAATCCCCCACATCCCTAAATGTGTGAATGTTTTTAAGATGCTCCTTTGGGGACTAAATTCTGTTTTTTCTCTTTCTGCAAAGCGGACCAGGTTGTCTAGTTGTAACTTCATTTTCTGCCAGTTCAACTCTCTGATATTTTCATCATAGAAGTCCTCCTGCTCAGAAGTACACGCCAGAGTATTTTTGAATTCCCAGAGCCCACTGGTCTGGTCATCTTCCCTTCTGTTTGGTAACACTGAACTCCCATCGATGTCAAATAAGGACTGGCCTTCTGGGTCAGTTGGACTAGGCCTGGGTGAGTCCAGCTGCCTCATGCTTTCCTGTTCCTAAGAAGTGGTATGCATGAATTCAGCTGCACTATGTACACATGAGGTGGTGAGTTGGCTTGAGGTCCCCGGTAGAGAGGTCATCACTCTGTAATCAGAGGGTGATTTCAAATGCCCTGAGTGGTCAAGATGCCTCAAAGCCTGTTTATATTTGGGCAGTTCTCGTTCCACCCTCTCACATTTGTTTTTCTCAGTCCCTATCTCTTGGTGGAATGCAGAGGCCTGAGTTTTCAATTCTGACACCAGCGCTTGAGTGTCTTCTACTACTTACTTTATGCCATTAATCAGTCTCTTAGTCCCTTGTTCTCTTCACCACAGGGCTAATTTTCCTTCGGTGAGGCTTGCATAGTCTGCGCATATTCAGAGCTTTCCTTTTTCAGGAGACTAAGCTCTTCATCTTGCTCAATTCTGGCCTGTGTTGCCTGCACAATGTCAACCTCTGCTTGCCTCACATGTTCCATTAATTTTGCATTTTCTAGCCTAATGTCAGTCAGTCCCTGAGAACAGGACTCACTTTTCCTGGCATCCATCCTTAACTGACACACTTCCTGAACCAGGACACTATTCTCTTGACTTAATTTGTTAGTTCCTTCCTTCAACTGCTCTCTCTGCTGTTTGAAGGTGTTCATGTTTGAAGGTGTTCATGTGTATAGGCGCGTTACAAATACCTTATCATATCATATCATATCATATCAGATGTTAGTGCATCTGATCAAACTCACATTGAGAGTTAACCTCTTTGAAAATTAACTGGATGTTTCAGCCTTCAGTTGCTTTACCTGGGATTGAAATGTGAAAATGCCCCGTAAGCAGGCTCTTTTATGAACACCCTGCTCATTTAATTTGCGTTGACTTGCGCTCAAATTTTCAAAACATTCTTTATTCCCCTTGTAGTGCAGACAATTGAGGGGGTAATTCATAGAAATCAGCGCACAAGTGGCGCACGCGGCTGGCGCACAGTGTGCGCATGCAGCAGTCTGCACCAGCCGTGTGTGCCAAAACCCATTCCCGCGCACAGCGTATTTGTGGATTTTAACATCCACAACAAGCCGTGACGCCGAGTGGCGCAACAACACTGCAGCAGCGCCAGTTACGCCCCCAACCCCGCCCCGTGTGCCATGAACAGTGCACAAATCCAGTACATGGCGCAAAGGCCAGTGGACCAGCATACAACCCCCCAACCACGAAAACCTGTGTAAAACTCCCCGCGCACCCCTCACAATACACCTACCCCTCTCGCGCTAGCGAAATTGCATGTAAAACTCCCCGCGCACCCCTCAGGATACACATACCCCTCTTGCGCTGCAAAATCATGTGTAAACCTCCCCGCGCACCCTTCAGAATACACATACCCCTCTGGCGCTAGCGAAACCACATGTAAAACTCCCCACGCACCCTTCAGAATACACGTACTCCTCTGGCGCTAGCGAAATCGCGTATAAACCTCTCCACGCACCCCTCAGAATACACGTAGCCCTTGACGCTAGCGAAATCGCGTGTAAAACAACCTGCGCACCCCCCAGAATACACGTAACCCTCTGGTGCTAGCGAAATCGCGTGGGAAAAGTCCCCCCTGTGGTGTGGGCTGCCTGTGGGGCATGCACTGTGGTGATGGGCTGCCTGTGAGGCATGGGGAGGGTGGATGGGCTGCATGCGTGTATTCTGAGGGGTGCGCGGGTCTGGACACACCCAGCAACTGGGGTCTAGTTGCTGGGGTGTCCACCCCTGCTGGACCTCTGACTCCCGACTGTGGCAGGGATGGGATCCCCACCGAGCTGGCTGCGTTGGTCGGGGCAGGTCCACAGGGGGCCCTGGTGGCATCTGGGCCGGAAGCCGGCATGGTGAACGACTGGCGCACAGTCTGCAAAGAGGAGGAGAGGGCCGCCAGAGTGCCCGACATATGTAAGAAACCACCGACCATGGCCCCTCCCAACTGGGCCATGTTTGCACGCAGCTCTTCGTGATGATGTGCGTGGTCCCCCCCGGAAGCACGCACGTCATCACGAATGTCATGCATGCGCAACGCGACACCAATCAGGACGGTCTCCATATGGTCACGGGTCCCCTCGTCCGCAGGTAGAGGGGTGCCAGATGACGTGGACCTCCCCCCTACCTGCGGACAGGCCTGGGATGGGGCATCCCTGCTGGTACATGGTGGTGCAGTCACAGTGTCAGGGACAGTGACATGCACTGGCTCCTCCACAGCAACCTGTGCTGCCTCCTGCCCTTGCCCCTGGACTGCACCACTTGCACCAGTGGTATCACCCCCACCAGGCCCCATGGGCGGCTCAGTAGCGGCCTCCTCCTCCTATGGATGGCTCCACACCGTCTTCCGCCGTCCCAAGCCCCTGTGGGGGCTCACCCACCCCTTCCGCTGCAGCTGTAGTGGCAGAAGCGGCACCAGTCCCCTCGCTCCCGGATGATGGTAATTCTTGGGAGGGTGACTGGGCCTTGCGTCGCCTGCCGGTGGAGGCATCCCCGCCACTTTGCTCCACAGCACCGTTTCCGCCCTCTTCTTCACTCGCTGCTGTGTAGCAGGAGACATAGAACACAAGCATTAGGGTACTGTACAATAGTCCCCTAGACAGGAAGTAATAGCACATGAGTGGCACTGTCATACGTCACTTCCATCATGTCCCTCCACAACACATGGGTCAGTGCAGGCAACACACATGCAGAAAAAGGCATGCCGCATGCAATGGACATTTGCATCCATGTCCATGGAACTGTTGAAACATACAATGGTGGTTTGAAATGCACATGCATCATGGGTCATACTGATCACATGCACACACATCACTGTAGTTTCATGCATCTGGCTTCATACATCCCAGACACAGTGGATACAAGGATGACTAGGCTGCATCAGTGAATCAGAACATTGTCACGGACATGTGTCATGCATCGATGGCGTTTACAAGTCACACACACGCTACTCAGACACACAGACATGTACACCATACATGTCCATGACAGCAGCACCCATCTTTCAATCCCCAACCATGTCCAAGAACAGAGACAGGCATGCATTCATGTGTGCATTCCGCATGCTGTTCCGCATGTTGCATTGTAACACATACACCATCCATGTGGTTCACGCATCACGGGTCTCACATGCAGCACCATCATGTCCCTGCACACACACATCCATACATGGCCCATGTCACACATACAGGCAAATAGCTAACTACCAGCACAATGTAACATGCCCTGTTTCACACAGCAATGCATGGCCACTTACTGCTCGACTCCAGACGGGCCTGCATCCTGAGGGTCTGGTGGTAAAGCACTGGACGAATGCACTCCAGGACCGTCATCTGCTGGTTGGTAAGCTGGCCCCGGTGCCCCACTGCATCCCCTGCGTCTAAGAGGCACCTGGCCTTCTTGAGGGTCCTGGACTTGTAGTCCTACCAGCGCTTCTGGACGTGTTTGATGTCGCGGGGTGCCACTCCCTCCACGTTGATGGCACCCATTATGTCCGTCCAGATCCTCCTCCGTCCTTCCTTGTCGGCGCGCGGTGGTGTGAAGAGGGCATCATAATGCCACAGGACTTGCTCCACCAGGATGCCAACTTCATTGGAAGTGAAGCTGGCAGCCCTCTGCCTCTCAGCTGGGGGGTTGCCACTGGTGCCAGATGGTGTTGTGTCGGACATGGCAACCCCCGAGGCAGGTGTGGGTGGGCAACTAGGTCCTGGAGCTGGACTGTGGAGCGATGGAATGCTAGTTGGGAGTCCTCTGTTCCAGCAGGGGTGGTCACAGCAACTGGACCCCTGGAGATGGCAGATGTGCAGGCACTAATTGGCAGGGCACGGTGGCAGCAGGCAGGCAGGCAGCAGCAGATGGCTCGTGGGAGGCTGCTCAGGGCTCTGGGGGGCAGTAATTTGGCCTTCTGGGCAGGAGCGTGGTCTTCTGTGTGTTGTCTGGTGGCCAGCTTGATACGGAGTGATTTGGCACGTAAAAAAACAGCACGTCAGCATGTAATTCGAGGAAAGGCCCTTGGTGCGTAAGCGCGTAGGTGATGTAACGTGCGCACAGGCGTTTCCCTGGCATGGGTTGACAGTCCCACGTGGGTTTCCATCACTCTCGACGTGCTTTTCGTGGGAAGCGGTGCGTGTGTTTTCCAGATGTTGGGGTTCACACACGGTTACTTCACAGCGGATACAGTGCGTATTTCTTCTTTTGGCGTGGGTGTTGGCTACGCGTTCTTCTTCCACATGCAAGGCAGACGGTGAGTCGCACACATGCTATTTTTTGCACTGCGGGTGTCCCGGTTGGTCGCGTACTCTTTTTTTCCGGGCATACTAGCCCGCGTGTTGATCACATACGCATTTTTTGGGTTCCTGGCTGCCACAGCGTACTGTGTCTGTTTTTTTACACGCACATGGGCTACAGGGGTTGCGTATCTATTTTTTGTGCTTTTTTGGGATGCCTGAGCATTGCGTGACACGTAATTTCTCCTAGGGGGCCACAGAATGGGACATTCATCATGGCTGTATACACGTGTTTGTTGTTTGTGCGCACTTTTGTAAACACGCAAGGATGCTACTGCCTGCCTTCGTGTGGCGGACCTGTTTAGGCCTGTGCGTGTCTTTGGCCGTGCGCGGTTTTCCCCTATTCGATTCCGTGAATATGTGTAGTTCACGTGCGTGTGGGTGTTACATGTATTTCCGTGCAGTACTTCCCCAGTTACGGCTTCTTTTTCATGCGTTGTTCCCCATTCTGCGTATTCCGCCCCGTGTTCCGCCCCCTTTTTGGTGTGTGCGCTGTCTTTGTGCGCTTTCGCTGTGCGCGTCGCGCATGGCATTCGGGATGTGGAAATGACACGTGTGCCGGTGTGCACCACGCACGGAATTGGCGCACATCCCGGAAATTACACACGCAGGTCCTTCCATAAATTGCACGGGTGCGATTCGCATGCGTGCGCTGGCTTTTTCACGCTTGTGCCTGCTTGCCCCACTGATTTCGGCGCACATTTATTCCATGAATTACCCCCTGAGTGTCATGCTCTGCATTTGCCTGCTGTTGTGTTGTTAACCCATCCTTTAGCTGTTGAATAATATTTTCTAATTTTAACTCTGAATTTTGGTTCTGTTGCACTTTCGCTTCTAATAGTTTCAGCTCTTTCTGGGCTTGATTCAAAAGCTCGGCCTGGTTTGCACAGAGGCCACACTCTTCTGGTGTCTTTCTTCCATGATCAGCTCATGGAAATACATGTATGCTGTCAGTTGAGTCACTTTAATTTGCCCATCTTTGCTGGTTTGAGTCATGTAAAAGTATGTCAGTGTTTGATGTAACAGCCTCCCATCCTGTCACATCTCAACATCTGCAGAGGTAACCTCATGCGTCATTCTGGCTTGCCACATTTCATGTTGTTATTCGACCCATTTGCCTTTAATAAATAATTTGGATAGGAGATGTTTCCTGGCCAAATACATTTTTACAGTGCACATTTTGAAGTGTGTTCTACAACCTTCTCTATGCAAGGGCAAAAATCTCAACCCTGTTCCTGCTTAGTTTCCACTCACAATGACATTTTAAAATCAACACTGTTTTATCTATACACTGCCCCGTAACCCAGGGTACAAGTCTGAATAGCACCGTAACAATGCAAGCACAACTTTCTATCCACTGCAATGCAATTACACCCAAATGAATAGTCTGCTGCTACTGGACCATCACAAGTGAAGACTCTCAACCAATTCCTGACTCGAACCCCCAATTTGGCACCGTTTATTGGACAGTCACTCTTAACTCAGGGAGTTCCCCCCAAGCAAGGAGGGCGCACAACAAAGCGCTTTGTAGATTCAACTTTTGTGAGGCCTCCGACCTGTCTCACACCCCTAGCAAATACCCACTTTACCATCAATGAGCTAGGAACCAGGACGGTGTATAGTAAGAATATATATTTAATTTAGTTTTTACCAAAAATAATAGAATAGTCACAAAAACATCAGCCAGCAATGCTGTGGCACTACACAATACCACAATTTCAAATTACTTGCACCAATTAACTGACAGACATTTCTAATGGATCTTCAGTTCCTAGAATATGCAGGTAAACTTTTGAAGTTTTCAGTCGCAATTTACATCAGATTTCTTGCAATTGAATCCATAAAAGATGTAACACACACAGTGATTTCTTAATTAGTCACAATACTCTTTTCCCCCCAGCAACCCGCACCCTCCAAGCATCAGATAGATATGACCCCTTTGGTGTGAAGGCAAGGTACAGGGAGTGGGAAAACAATGGGAAAATAGTTTGGGGATTTTTACTAGAAAGACAATGGGCCTCATTACGAGGCAGGCGGTAACCATGCCAGAAAAACCGTCAGGTTACCGCTGGACCCGTATTACCATTCCGCCTCCGTGATTCCCAGAATCACTGGGGCATTATGACCCCAGTGACCCGGGAATTCCGGAGGCGGAATTCTGCAAATCCCCATTCCCATGGAGTCCGATAGGACGCCATGGGGATGGGGACAATGGAAACACCAGCTCCGTCTTTGATGGAGCCAGTGTTTCCATGTCTGTCTGCAGGCGGGTGGTGTGAATCCCACCAGGTCAAACCTGGCGGGAGTGACACCTCCTGCGTGGAGGACTCTTAATCAGCCGGTCCGGAAAGAACGGTGGCAGCGGTTTTACTGCCACCGTTCTTTCCGGACCGCAGGGTCGTAATGAGGCCCAATGTTAGGGAAAGGAACTGAAATGGGAAAATAGTTTTGTAACACATATGAAAATGAGATGCAGAGCTTTGTGATTCTAGTTTGAAAATAAATGGGAACAATGGGAAATGTTGTTTTGCAACACTCATACAAATGGATAGGAACATTTGTTTTGCACCCTCTACATTCACTTAAAAGGCAGCGTTTTAGGGTTACTTATTTTCGGATTCAGGACCCCCCCTTCTGTGCATAAATCAGGGTTTTCAGAAAAACAGACACCCAAGTCTTTATGGTCTATACCAGCTCTAACACACTGGGTATGACTTTTGTTAGTTTCAAACTCTAACAAAACTCATCCCGTGATTTTTCTACATGGGAATTAATTGATTTAACTTTAATTAAATGCGCTAAGGGTCTATGCAGTTTCACCCTCCTCCCCCCACCCACACACACAAATCAATGGAAAGGATTAAGGCAGGCAGTTCCCAACACAATTCAATTTAAACAGATAAAGTGGTTTTCTATGGGAAATTGATTTGAGTTATATTTAATAAAATGTTGTCCTGGTGAGCTATAGCAACCATACTTTACCTCACCTGAACGAAATTGCTGTTAATATAAATGTTGAACACTAAGTTCTCCCTGCCTATGTAATAGCTTTATCGTTCACATGTGTTTCTGAGTCACATTTAGCGGCTTCTAGGAGCATTGCTTAGTTCTGCAATTTGTTTGTTTGCAATTTGTGACATTGCTACCCTTGGTACTACTGGCTCAACTTAGATTCCTGCTCCTAACTGCGCCGTAGATGGTTGCATTTTCTGGTATCTCAAATATCGTTGCTCAGTACTCCTAGCATAAACTGGGAGATTGTCTCAATCGCCCCACTTATTTGTCCATACTTCCACTGTACTCTAAATCTCGTAGTGTATTCACTAGGATTACGCTCCTCCATACGAACCGTGGCAGGGAACTACTTCGGGCCACCAATGACCCGCTCTCCCATGATACCATCCCATCAAGCTAACATTGCAATGCTAGACTATCTTACATTGTCCTAGCTTCTACATCCCATAGCCTCACATACTAGTGTGCTACAAACCCCAACCTGCAGTCCCAATTAATCATGGCTATCACTAAGGCTCACCCAACAAGGCTCGGCTCCTGTCTTGAGCTTGTCCTGAGCCGTTCCAGCCGAGTGCCATAGCCTGCTGCTTATCTCGCCGACGATATTAATGTACTTCCTATTTGTCCCAGCTCCGGCTGGCAAAGACCCAAACATTCAATCCCCACTAATTTAATGGCACTGACTTGGACTGCGGCACACTCGTGAGCATTCCATGCCCCACAACTTGCCTCAGCACCGCGAAGCTACGCGTCTCACCATCCTGTTGAACTTCCATTCTCGCCAATCCTGCCGCTCGATCCACTAACGGTTTGCACGGCGGAGCGATCATATTGCAGCTGCAATTGCCACATTGTATGCAAGGTGAGTGCCTTCTGCACACGGCACACCTGCAGTGCACAACTCCTGTGCACATATGGTACCTCTCTTTACTGTTTAATCGTATGCTCATCGTAATTACCACAGCTCAACCTATCTATGCTGTGCATGGTGTTGATTGAGTCTCATTTTCAGTGACCACTATCAGGCTCTATCAGTGTACACTGTAGTCGATCACTGCTACACCACACACCCTTCCTCTTCCCCTCTACATCCAGGTACTGTGCCACCAGATCCTAATTTACATGGCCCTTATCTTGGCTATATGTGTTACCTTCCTTTCTAAATTATGTCATCTGAAACTCAGATGCTAGCTATGTCGTTATTGAGTTTAATTATGCACTAGAACTACAGTGTCTCCCCACGTACTCTCAGGCCAATAGATACATCTCATCTATAGTTGCTACCTTCAGTGCACTGAGTCTAACTGCCCTGAAGAATTGTTGTTTTTTGCCCAAATGTATTATCCTAACAACAGCTGGTACCCCCAATGCATTGAACCCCATTGCCTTGAAGCACTGCGGATTTTAGGCTAACTGCATTATTTCGAATTTAGATGCTACCCCCTGTGCTTTGAACCCAATTGCCTTGCACTACTGCTGATTTTAGGTTAACTGCTTTATTTCGAATTTAGATGCTACCACCAGTGCTTTGCACCCAATTGCCTTGTATTATTGCTGTTTTTAGGCTAACTGCCATTTCGAATGTAGATGCTACCCCGGTGCATTGAACTCAATTGCCTTGTACTATTGCTGATTTTAGGCTAACTGCAGTATTTTGCATTTAGACGCTACCGACACTACCTTTGTATCTAACAGTGTGCCAATACCCAGACATTGCTACCTTAACTACCACCCCTCCCTTGGTACCATACCTTACACCTCACGCTAACTACCAGGCCACGACATGCGGTCGATGCCTTCTGCCAGCCTCTACCTCACCCACATAGTCCTTTTAGGATCCCTATCATTTACTGCAGGCACCCACCCTGCCAGCATCTTTAAGACACACCACACTTACATCCACGATCTCCAAATCACCCTTCCCTCCACCATGCTCCACTGCTCAGACCTTCCCTCGAATCCTTACCTCAATGACCCAGCTCTGTGGCTTAAGCACTTTTCCACCAAACCTACACCAAATCTTCCATGTACATTACAACACAGGAATATCAGACTTAGATCTAGACTGCCCCGACCACCCTGCACTCAACACAGCCACATCGCCCTTCCACAGCCCAACCTGCCTTTGGCACCTAACCCCCCCTCGTTCACCTCACCTACCTTAGCGCTCAAGGGAGCCCTTATCAATGCAAGATCCCTTGCATTGACATCGCAGACCTCATCACTGTCCAAAACCTTGACTTCCTAGCTATTACCTAAACCTGGCTACATGATGCCTCTGGCCCACTCCTCGCCCTATCCATACCTAAGGGTTATGCCATTATTAGAAACGGCCGACCTTCCAACCTGTCTAAAGGAGGTGGAGTCGCATTCATACATAGTGACAAGATCACTATGAGAGTTGCCGCCAATACACCATTCAGCTCCGCAGAATCACTATCAGTGAAAATATCCCTCTCTCCTACTAACACAGCAACACTCCACCTTATATACAGACCTCCAGGTCCACTGGGCTCATTCACTGATGATGTTGCATCCACCCTGTCGGCTAACACCAAGTCTAATTCCCAGATATTGCTACTAGGTGACCTCAACCTTGGCCTCTCCGATCCTAAGGACCACATGACTACTGAAGTTGCCACCACCCTCTCCAACCTAGGCTTCCAGCAGTGCATTTGTGATCCCACACACAACAAGGGTAGAACGCTCGACTGGATAGCTGACCTTAATTGTAACATCAATGTCATCTCTAACACTGCTTGCGCCTGGTCAGACCATCATTTCATTACCTTCCTTCTGCCAGCAACCAACCCTCAGCCCACACCCACCATAGCCCCCGCCATACCCACCAGAAATAAAAAGGACATTACCAGGGAGAAACTGCTTCCTCTCATCCTCCCTTGCCTAAACACCTTTGCCTTGCAGCACAAAGACAAGGACCATACCGTTTTAGTAGACGCCTTTAACGGCACGATGATCAAAGCCATCGAGAGCATAGCCCCGCTAAAAACCGGCAAAGCCAAACAACAGTCCCACCTGAACTCTTGGTTCACCCCGCAGCTTAAGGTTCTGCGCAAAGAAAAGCGCTAGGCTGAAGCACTGTGGAAAAGTCATCCCAGCTTAGCCGATAAAGCCTCCCTCCTGATCACCTCACTCAATTATAAGGAAGCCATCCTTCAAGCCAAATAACTCACGCATATCCCAAGCAGAATCCAACACAAGAGAATTATTTAAAATTCTCAAAGAATTAGAATCCCCCTCACCTGCCCCTGACGTCTGCACCAAAGACAGCACCTGGTGCAACAATATACAAAATGCACTTCTCAACAAAATAACCACTCTGCAATCCAAAATCAACGCCAAGCAAAACTCCCTCCACACTCCCCTATTTCACAATACCTTGCCATCATAAAATAACCACCCCTGATTCTCCTGTGCCGTTCAGCTTCACACCGCTCACCGCCCTTGAGGTTGAAAAAATCATCTGCAACCTAAAACCCTCCAATTGCCAAGGGGACGCCTGTCCAGCTCCAATCATTAAGGAATCAGCCCATGACCTCGCTCCTTTCATTACTAATTTTATCAACTCCTCATTTCAATCGGAAGTGGTCCCCAACAACTTGAAGGATGTGTGGGTCATCCCTCTTCTAAAAAAAACAACTTTAGATTCCGACGTCCCAATCAACTACAGGCCCATCACGACGGTCCCATTTCTGCTAAAAATCTTAGATAGAGCAGCGTATCTTCAGATACAGAATTACTTGGAAACTAACAATCTTCTAGGCACTAGACAATCCGGCTTTAGACCCAAGCACGGTACGGAGACTGCCCTACTAGATCTCAAAACCCAAATTGAGGATCTTAAAGACAAAGGTGAGCTAGCCCTGCTACACTACTAGACTTATCTGCTGCCTCGACTTGGTCAACCACCAAATCCTTTGTCACCATCTGAAAACTGCAGCACACTTCTCCGATAATGCCACTAACTGGATTAAATCATTCCTGGATAATAGACACATGAGGGTTTTCTCCCCAACCTCCTCTGCCGACCCTGCGCCAGTCCCTTGTGGGGTCCCCCAAGGATCATGCATATCCCCCACCCTCTACAATGTTTTCACTAAACCCCTGTTCGATGTGCTTGACTATCTGGGTGTCATCTACACTAACTATGCCGATGACACCCAGATACTCATCCCCATCACGGCGATTGCATGGTAGACTCGAAATCCTTAAATGACATATACCATGTCATACAAACCTGGATGGCACAACATGAGCTCTGTCTTAATGACGATAAGACAGAGCTCCTCATCCTAGGTACACAGCAAAGACTTAAAAAGCTGAACCCCATGTTCAGCTCCTTTAATATCGATGGTAATTCCATAAAAGTCTCCAATGATACCAAAACTCTCGGAATCTACCTAGACTCCACTCTCTCCCTCCACAGACAAACAAATGCCGTTGCTGCCGCCTCTGCTTACACCTGCAAGCTGATCACTGCTTGTTGCCCTTTTCTCTCCACTCATAGTTGCACAATCCTTACTAGGACTTTGGTAATGTCCAAGCTGGACTATTGTAATGCACTATACCAAGGCACCAATCAACGCAACCTAGACAAACTCCAGATTATACAAAATAACGCCATCAGAGCAGCCCTCAATATCCCTAGATCAGCCCACATCTCGGGAACTAGAAAGAACCTTCACTGGCTGTCAGTCCCCCAAAGGATCTCACTAAAATCTCTTGCCCTGCCGTACAAATGCATGAATAACCAGGCCCCCATCTATCTCTCCTCACGGTTCATGCAGTACACCCCATCTCGATCTCTAAGGTCTACCCTTAGCCAGAGCCTACTGATCCCCAGATACAAGCTCCAAACAGCCGGCGGGTCCAGTTTCCCAGTCCTGGCAGCCAAACTGTGGAACTCTGTCCCTCTTACTATCAGAAACCTGCCTTCCCTGAACTCATTCAAACACAAAGCTAAACTCTGGCTAGTCACCTCAGACGACCAACTTTCACTCTGAATACTTGATTACCTATGTATTTCTGTCTATACTTCTAACATGTTTTGATTACTCTGTTCAATTCAAATGTTTACTTGTAATGTCATATTGTTATGTAACCACTGCCTCTAAGATATGCGCCCGGTAGCCTCCGGGCCTGGTTTTGCACTATGCAAATAAAATAAATACAAATAAATGCAAATACAAATGGCCCCTGCACAGGACAGCAGCCTGACCCACACATTATTATGCTCCAAAGGCACCTACATCTATCAAGATACAAGCTTGGCTCACATCTGTTGCCTAAGACATCACCCCCTTCCCTGCCCTACACCATATCTGCCCACTACAGCATCCTTCCCCCTCTACCAAACAGCCTCTCTATTAGAGTAAGCACTGCCAACCTGCCCACCACCGTGCCATCCGTTCCACCACATGCCTAGTATCTATTCGCCAGACTCGCCTCTGATCTAGAACCCATGTTCACACCCCAGTTTTTACAAGGCCTACACTGGGAGCCACCAGAGGATTCAGACTCTCCTATCACACACACAAGCGCCCGCCCGCTACATGGAAACACAGTAGCCCACGATTGCATCTTCCTCAGACCACACCTACTTACCCTCACAGGATACTTTTATCCCCTACCCATAAGCCTACAACTGTGACCACCACAGGTCAACCTAATTTCCATCATGCCCATGCCAAGGTCCAGCCTATCCACTCAGCACACACTGAATCACCCTCCACTCCCAAACTACACGTCTCCGCACCTAATATACACTTGAAAGGGGCATTATTGAATGTCCGATCCCTATGGGCACATGCCATTGATGTTCATGACCTTATTTTGGAACACCAACTAGACTTCCTAGCAATGACCAAAACCTGGTTCCACGCAGCTTCAGGACCACTCTTGACTCTAGCCATCCCACCAGATTACACCATTCTCAGAACTGACCGCCAAGATGGTACAGGTGGAGGAGTAGCTATTATTGTTAAAACCTCCTTACAGTTCAGCGCATCCAACCTAGATAAAACAGACATCTACGTAAACCTTAAACTAACGACAGACCCTACAACAACCTTTAATTTCCTCCTTGTCTACAGAGCACCCAGTTCCTCCAATCATCCGGATATAGATATCCCCTTACTTGTTACCCCGCTCCTTAAACCTAAGACTAAATGTGTACCATTAGGGGACCTTAACCTGGGCTTCAATGATGTTCATGATCATAAAGCCATAGCCTTCCATACATCACTCTTAGAAATTAAGTTCACCCAAATCGTCAATGCACCCACCCTCCCACACCAAAGGTAAAATCTTAGATGGGATTTTAACTCTGAATACTACAGTATCCACTGAAGACATCCTAAAAATTTCGTGATAAAACCACTTCCTAGTTCACTTCAATGTGATCACTTTAATCACAAAAACCCAAGATTCTACTGCACCTTTTCCTATTCCAGTATTAGTGAGAAATTCACGAAACCTCACACCAGAAAATCTTACCCCTATCCTCAACAAACTACTCAAGGTAGAAGCCAAAACAAACTCCAACCCGGACAGTATGTCTCAGGTCTACCATTCCTGTTTAAAAAACGCTATCAATGAAGTAGCACCACACAAGTCTAAACTACCCAGACCTAAACATAGCAACACTTGGTTCAACGATGAACTGATTGAACTCAGAAGAAATAAAAGTGCACTAGAACACCTAAATAGAAAAAACCCTTCTAATGAGTCCAAAAAGAGCTCCAGTTACTTTCTCATAAGTACAAACTTGCAGTAACTTCACAAAAAGCCAGCACCCTGAACATACCCATCACCAATGCTGCGTCTAATAGCAAAGAATTGTTTGCAAGTAAAACATGGTGTACCTCCATACAGAACTGCCTAGCCTCCAAAATCAAATCCCTCCAATTCAAAATCTCTATGAAAAGAAAAACACTGGTCCATAGCTCTGATAGCACCTCAAGTGCCTCGGTTGGCAATACATTAGCAGCATCTCAGTTTAATTTCTCCATAGTCACCCAAGACCAAGTAATTAAGACTATTGCATCCCTCAAGCCTTCACATTGTAAAGGAGACAGCTTTCCTGCCAAACTAGTGAAGGCTTGTACACCAACTTTAGCTCCCATCATCACCAACTTCATCAACGCTTCTTTCAGCACCAACTCTGTCCCATCTAACATCAAAGAAACCTGGGCATGCCCCTGCTGAGAAAACCCACCCTAGACCCCAGGATTACCACCAACTACAGACTCATTACTACAGTCCCCTTTCTACTTAAAATTATCAATAAAATCACATATTCTGAAGTACAAACACACCTGAAAACAACCACTTACTAGGCGATAGACAATCTGGTTTCCGTTCCAAACACAGCACAAAGACGGCATTACTCCATCTAAAAAATCAAATGGACGCGATCAGATACTCATGTAAATTATGCATCCTCCTATTACTTGACTTATCCGCTGCGTTTGATTTAGTGGACCATGATAAACTTTGCCTAACCTTATCTAAAATGTTTTAGTCTCCAACAATGCAACCACTTGGGTCAAATCATTTTTAACTGATCGTACCTCTAGAGTAGTCATTGGGGAGGAAGCGGCAGATCCTATAACAGTCCCCATAGGCGTACCACAAGGATCATGCCTCATGCCTCTCCCTCACTCTCTACAATGCGTACACAAAACTCCTGTTCGCAGCATTAGATGATATGGGAGCAATCTATACTAATTTTGCGGATGATACACAGATACTCATTCCAATCTCGGGCATTAAAGAACAGGACACTATACTCATGAATAACATCTGCTCACTCATCCAGGATTGGATGGCAACAAACAGTCTCTGCCTTAATGGAGAAAAGACCAAGATACTTATTGTAGGCTCCCCAGCCCAATAAAAAAAACTACATAAAAACCACACCGCTATTGTCATAGATGGCACTCCCATACCCATCTCCAACCAAGTCAAAACCCTAGGGGTTTACCTAGACTCTAGTCTAACCATGAGTAAACATATCAACTCTCTCACCTCATCCACATCTTACACAGCTAAACTCATATCCCTCAGCCAGCAGGTTTTTTTCTACACATAACTGCATAACCCTAGCAAGAACGCTTATTTTGTCTAAGTTAGATTACTGTAATATACTCTTGCTAGGCACTACCAAGAAAAATGTAGCCAAATTGCAATTATTGCAAAATAAAGATCTTAGAGCAGCACTTGGTATCAAAAAAGGGACCACATATCACAGTCCAGGAGAGAGGTACACTGGCTACCCATACAAGCGAGAATACTTCACAAAACTCTCACCACTACACACAAATGCCTCACCCTTAATGCTCCTACCCACCTGAATGAATGTCTCACCTGGAAAACCTCAACCAGACTCCTAAGATCCACCACCAGCACCCAGTTACTCATCCCCCGCTATAAGAACTCTAGAACAGGGTTGAAGTGGGAGAATGGGAAAAAAGAGTCCCGCCAATCCCCTCACGCCCCTGGCCTAGAGGATCGCGGCTCAGACACCCGCCACGAGAGGAGTTTGCCTATCTACCAGACGACCAAATACCCTGGTACAGGAACATACGGATGTGCCCACCAGCCTGCCCACCAGCCTGCCCTGCCCAAGCCGACACCTGCGGCATGGATGAACTCGACTGAACCATTCAACAGTAAATAAACACATTGTTAGAGATGCCATGACGACCTAGCCAACGGTCAAAACACCCGTGCAAACATGCACACTGGACACTCCCACACGAATCCACACGAAGAACATATTCAGTGCTATGACGTAGGTGACGGACACACCCACTGACGCGCATCTTTATTATTTTTCACATAGGTTTTTCAAAATGCAGAAACGCAAGACGCACAACAAACTCATCTAAAATGCTTGCTGACGCTTCTCCTAACCCATGCATTGCAATGAGAAATATAACGAAGACATGACACTGGGGATAAAGCAATATGATACCGTAACTTAAAGTTCCGTGCATCAAACATCCCCACCTATGCACCAGGCCCAAGTAGGCCGCAAGCAAGAGCCTCCACGAACATTGAACGAGCAAGAGTACAATTGCTGACCCTGCAGAATGAGCCCGGCGAGAACGGACAGCCAAGGGAACAATGTTGCAAACTCGCATGCCACAAGCCGAAGCCAAGGTCACACCTGCAAACTAAGCTAGACACACAGTGGAAAATGCAACATTAAATGTGCAGAATTCTGCCTCAACCACGGTCTCTCCTCACGTGACCAAGCCGAACCTGACAGGGTGCCAGACCCAGGAGGGAGGAGGCGCCTGGGTCCCACGTTTTGAGACACAGGCAGCAACAATGAAGCGACTCAATGGACATCTGCGGCGGTGGGAGTAGTCTGCCCTCAAGCATATGAACAAATCCACGCATTGTCTGCACACACACATAGTTACATATTGTTGCAAATGACAGGTGCACCGCGAGCTGGGAACAACGATGGTCCCAGACTGGGGGGCTCGCGAGTAGACCAATCAGAACATGGGGCACTTATCACTGACGCCATTAACATTAGCCAATCATCAGGGGTCTTCGTGTAACAATTTTCATGTATCTAATAGAAGGGACAACCCAAGTATACCACCTGACTGACCTTTAACCACTAACAGTGTTCTCTATACGTATGCTATACTAACCCTACCACTCAAGGAACCAATCCAGAGTGACGATAGGTTTTTTGCTAACTTTCCCAGGTGACGCAAGTAGCGCGTCATACTGAGGTAAAAAGGGCCTGCGAGCCCCACGAATTTCGAGAGAGTCAGGACGGACGCGTATGATCCTTGACCCATCCCTGCCGTTGTTTAATAAACAGCAGAACCACCTTGCTTCTTGCGTGTGCCTCATACTCATTTTTGGGATACGCGGGAGGAGTTGGGGCCTCCCTGCCCGGAGGTCCGCGGACGGCCCAGCCGACCCCAGGAGAATTTCCCTTCGACAAGTTGGAGGCACTGCTGAGATCTGTTTAAGATCTGCTTTTATTTTATTTTATTTTTCCGAGTGCTCTCGTTCCGAGGAGGCCCGGCGGCGCGGCCCCCTCTGCCGCTGCCCCCTTTTTGAGGACTACAGGACCATCGCGGAACTGCGAGAAGACCGGACAGCGCAATCCGGATATTGGCCTTCGGGAGCCGGTTGAGAAGTATCCCACCCGCGGTTGGCGAGTGTCCAGATGTGGTCCAGACGAGGGGAGGTGGTGAGCCGCTTGGAGGTGTGCACGCAGTCGAGCGGCCCCGCATCAAGAGAACTTGGTGAGTATGCCACGCCCAACAAGCAATGTGAAATTGTGAGGGAGGGGGAGGGAATAGAATACGGGAGATGGGAGGTGTTATACAGGTGTGCGGCGAAGGTTTGATAAATTAGTGTTGACGGTGAAGTGAATGGTAGCTGGACAAGTGCGAGAGCAGTCCGGTACGTTACGGAAGAGGAGGGGGCGAAGCACGAAAACATCACGTGCGGCCGCTCGTAGACACTGATTGTCGCGACCACCTGTAAGGGTGTGTGTATGTGCGGTTTCCTACGATTTGGTGATTATTGATCAATGAGTAGATGAGGATCCCTAATGATCGAGCAGAAAACTCGATAGATAGATGACGTTTCCCTGTAGGCGGTAGCTAGCTGGTTGCCTAATACGGAAGATAATTGGCTGGTTAAGCCCTCCTGTCGAGGGGCGTATCACACGCGAGGCGACGCAGTGTGCGCAGTCTGATTATATTGTTGATTTCCTTGTTCCAGGCGTGACAAGAGGACAGCTGTGGGGTTAACGGGGGTAGATTGCAAGCGTATTTCGTACTTTTAAAAACATGTAAAGAACTTACCAGTAGTTTTGGAAGAGATCGGTGACGTCACCAGTAGGGCTTTCATAGGATATCTCGAACACAAGGCATTTTTCGGAGAGTGGTGGGGAAGAGAATAATGGTAAGGGAGTGGAGCCGGAGATAAATGGTAACGAGTAGATCGGGGCAAGGTGAAAAGGGGGACGTGGCCACGCACGGAGAACGCCGGCCACGACAAGCGAAGAAAGAGGAGGAGGGGTAAAACGAAGTGGGACGGCTGTATAAGAACGTCACCCAGGGCACGCAGCCGCATGGGGGCTACGTGCGCCTCGGCCGTAGGGGGCCGTAAAGGTGTTTGGTAAAGGAAGAAAAGAAAGACAAGAATATACAAATGCAAATGCTATATTTTACTATTTTTCCTTAGCGGACAATCGCAAGTCCCCAAAATTACGAGGCCAGGTAAAGATCTAAGATTGTATAGCGTACACTGTTAGCAAGATAACCGCTACCAAATAGGGGTAGGATAACAAGTGAAGTGCTACTATGTCATACGGGACAGGATCGGGAGGGTGGGGGAACACCCTCACCACCCCGCTACAGCATATATGTAAAACACTGTCACCCCATAGGGAGAAACTGATCAAATACAGCATAGAATGGACACAGGGGACGGACAACAAAATGACGACACCATGGCCGCCTAATGGCAGTTTCGATCCATATACCCAACATTCACTATTAACCCATCTGCATAACACATACAAGGGGAAGAAGTTGACACACCACGTGGAGGTATTTAACTTATGGAGGATGTTCGAAGGGTCCCGACCAGGACCAATCGGAATGTTCACTATGGGGGAAACAACGGAAGCGAAGAAGTTTAAGGAGGAAGAAGAGAATGGGGAAAAAGAGAGTGAAGGCACACAGAACACGGGGAACGGACAAGAGGGAGGAGAAAAGAGTAACAACCTAAACGAAAAGGAAATAAAAAAGGAACAGAGCGACGATATGCCCCTAGCGAAGGTAGTGAAAAAGGAGGAAGGGGGGTTATATCCTTTAACAGAACTACGAGAAATAGTAAGAGAACAATCAAGGGCGGCTGAGGGGTACTCGAACCCGGCATCCAGCCCGCCACCATATACAGCTACAGGTGGCCACACGGGAGGGGAGCAGACTAGTACGACAGGATCAGCTCATACGAAGATGCCCGCAGGGGAGGGGAGGACTGGCGAAGAACAGATCGCAGCAATAGGACATGATGAGTGGGTAGCGGCGCAGGTATTCTTAAAATTACGAGGTTCATTAACAGGAGAAGAGAAGGAGGTAGTAAGGAAAATGGACGAGGATAATACCAGAAAGAGTGAAATGAAAGAGGAAGAGCTGTTACGACAAAAGGAAGAGATTTTGGAGGAACGATTAGCAGAATTAAGGGATGAGCAGAATGCACTGATCAAGCAGCTTGAGAGAGAGGAAAGAGAGAGAGCACGGTAAAGGAAAGAAAGTAAGAATGAATTGGAAAAAATGAGGGAACGAACTGAGGAGCAAAAGACAGAAGCCAAAAGGGTAAAGGCAGTAGCAGAAAGGGTATCCAGAGCAGCACTGCGTGACAAGAAAAGAGAGGAAGAAGAGAAAGAAAGAGAAATGGAAATATGGAAGAGGAGAATAATATCAGACACGACAAAGAAATACAAAGAAGGGAGGATGATAGAGAGTATATTAGAGCGGGAAAGAGCGAGATGGGAAAGGAAGAGAGAAGAAGAAAGGATATTGGAAAAGATGAATAGTGAAGTAATGGAGGAATTAATAAAGAAAAGAGAGGAAATTGGTAGAGAAATAGCAGAGAAAAAAGAAGGGGAAAGAGAAGATAGGAGAGGGGAGAGTGAAGTAAGGAGGTATGTACGCAGAGACACAGAAGTAGCAACAACATCAGCACAAAGGGGAGCAATTGGTAAAGAAGAAACGGGAGGAACGGATCTAATAGACTTAAAAACAGTAACGATTAGGGGGAAAAAGACAGATTGGGGGTTGTCACTTCTGGATGACTTTTGTAGTGAGGAAGAAGAAGGAATGGAGAAGGAAGGAAGAAATAGTGAAAGGGAAAGCCTAGATAAATTTTACATCACCCGGACAAATAGAGAATCACCATGGGCCTGCAGGAGAAAGGAAGAACTGGAGGGAAGTGAGGGGGAAGAGCAAGGAATGGCGGGAAGGCAGACACGTGCAGCTACATCCTCATCATCCCGTCCAACATGCTCCACCACCCCACACTCATCCTGTGCAACATGCCCACCTACACCCACACCCGCCCCTCACAAACTCACACCCTATGCAGGCAGGCTTAGAGATCTCCCTGGACGCAGGCAGGTAGAAGAATACACACGCCCACATCAAATAAAGGAAATGATAAAAGAAGGGGAAGAGATGGGGGAGAAACAGCTACGAGCAGGGGAAACATGGACACAATTGACGATGTAGACGACACGGAAGAAGAGGAGGGGTACACGGACTCGACTTTGGGGGAACCAGGGGGTCAAACAGGACACAACTTAATGCCACTTCTGGAGAGGGGAGGGGTT
Organism: Ambystoma mexicanum; assembly: GCF_040938575.1. NCBI lineage: Eukaryota > Metazoa > Chordata > Amphibia > Caudata > Ambystomatidae > Ambystoma > Ambystoma mexicanum. Next base: position 79,479,009 of record NC_090927.1, on the reverse strand, counting down.
AGACCACAATGCGTCCCTTGGAAGCATGCAGACAAGGAAAATATAAAGTGCAGACTCCCATCATTAAGTGGAGGTGCGGGAAAATGGATATATGAAATGGAAAAACACACCGCAGGGCAGAAACTGGCAGTGGGGGATGTAAAGGGCCTTCTAATATCAATATTGGGGGATGCAGCAGATGACATCTGGAAGAGAGCAGGCTTCCCCGGGGTCACAATAACAAACACATCACACGATGGGGCACCATTCGCAAACTGCAGACATGCATTATGGCAAGCGCTGAGGGTACAGTACCCAGACACATCAGACATAGGAGCAATTACATCGCACAAGATGCGTGAGAACGAAGATCCTGTTGATTATATCCAGGAAATTCAAGAGAAGTGGCGTATGGAAACTAGAGAACAATGGGACAAAACACCAGCAATATTCTATCATATACTAATACAAGGGCTCCCAGAAGCAGTTCAGAAACAACTGAAGAAGATAGTGGGGAAGGAAGCAAAAGCATGGCCAGAAATACAACTGACGATAGTACATCATTGTAGGACATGGCAAGAAAAGATGAAACAAAAGGAAGAGGATAGAAAAGCGGAAGAGGCTAAATTGGTACAGAAAAAACTTACTAAATACACGATGGAAGGTGCACTAATAACTACACCTACAACAATGACTCGAAACCCCACACAAGTAGTGGCTGCACAAGATCCCTCCCAAATACAATCATCACAGATTGTAGCACAACAGCTGCCACCACCCCAACCATACACGACAAACATGGGAGGAGGATACTCAACACCAGGAGCTGGATATTATAATTATAACAGGAGAAGGGGAGGAATGATGAGGGGGGAGGGGATACGGCTATAACAGACAACAGCAAGGGGGAGGATTCAGAAATTTCTACCCCACCGGGCAACCAGTATTCCAGGACAATTCAGGGAGCTTTCCATGGCAGAACAGGGAACCACTGGTGTGTTGGATTTGTGGATTACTAGGGCACATGTCACGCACATGTAGAATGAGACCCGGCACACCAGCATGGGGAGAACAGGGACAACAAGGGCCTACAAGGGAACAGCAGGGCATCCAACAACAGCAGGCACTGCAACCAGGAAATGTGCAGCAACAACTAGTAACACAACAACAGCCACAGACATATTCACTACCACAACAACAGGTAGCGATAACACAACAACCTCAAGTGCAGCAAGTACAGCAACCTGCCCAAATTCAAGACCATAAAATAACCTCTACCAATACACAACTACAGCAAACACAACTGGGAAGGGTGACGGTCCTGGGACACAACCCTTACACAGGAAGTGGTCAATCATTATACTCACAATAGGACAGCCCACAGACGGCCTTGGTGTGTCCCATCCTGTCGGTAACACCTAATAGTGCGGAGGAACCACGCATAGAGGTAACGATAGGTGACAAAAAAATATCATTCCTTGTTGACACCGGGGCGTCCCGGTCTTGCATAAGGGAAGGTCAATTTAAGATGTCAGGTGAGGCCATGAACACCCAAGGATTCTCTGGGGCTAGGGGGTTGGTTCCCTTTACTGATAGCATTCCCTTATCGATAGGGGATTATGACATGTCCGTCCCGCTTTTATATTCTAGGGACTCACCAGTAAACATACTCGGGAGAGACATAATGAGCAGGTTGAATATGACGATCTCCTTTACGGAGGACGGCATAATTTGCTCCACTCCTGGAATAAACATGCTCACTGCACGACAAATTATGCAAGCATACTGTGGACAGACAGTGATTAGGGCTGAGCCAGTAGATGGCGAACTGTTCCAGTAAGGAACAGACATGGCATTCGCATGGATGCCAGGAATAGAAGGAAAGATCTGGAGGAGGCCAACAGCCTATTTGTTTAGACCAGAAACACCAGCCAATGAACCAGAAGGAAAGGTGATTTCAGTGAGCATGGAGAGCATTATAGCAACTGCTGATTATATCGCAGTACATGCCCAAGACAGGGAAGGAAGAGCATGGAGGGCAGTGATAGCCCTAGCTGAGGGATGCAGGCTCACCCAGGTGTCAGACGAGGAGCTCTTTTCAGAAGAAAAGGAAGAAGGTGAAATGGTATTTATGATATGGCTAAGAGTGACATACAAACAAGTGGCACAGAAAATTGCAATGGCACTTGAAACACCCACATCCACCCCAGTTCCCTTCTTTGAGGAGGATATGGCAAAAGTCCCAACATCATTATGGACTACTAGTCCCTATGACGTGGGGTGCATAAAGAGTATAGGGGGAGTAAGAATAAAATTGAAAAAAGGTGCAATACTCCCTAGAGTGAAGCAATACCCACTATCAAAAGAGGCAGATGAGGGCATATATGAAACCATAACGGCCCTTATAAATAATGGCATATTGGTGCCATCAGAATCACCATGTAACACAGCCGTTTATCCAGTGCGCAAAGCTAAAGGAGGGTCTTAGCGTTTCATCCAGGACCTCAGGCCCTTGAACAACATAGTGGAAGCAGAATACCCCATAGCAGCAAACCCGGCCACAATATTGTGTGGCATCTAGCAGACGCATCACGATTTACAGTGATTGACCTCAAAAATGCCTTTTTCTCAATACCCCTGCATCCAGACTCACAAGATCTAACAAGCTTCACGTACAGAAACACAAAATGGAAACACACCAGATTGCCACAAGGGTACTGCGAGTCACCCTCAATTTTCAACAGAGTAATACAGATGGACTTGGGAAACATTGAATTGGAAAGCACAGTGTTGCAGTATGTTGACGATATAATAATTGGAGCACAAGGAAAAAAATTGCAGAGAGGACTCATTGAAGATGCTGACAATTTTGGCTGAAAAGGGTTACAAGGTAGACAAAGAAAAGTTACAGTACTGTCAGGAACAGGTACTATACATTGGTCAGCTCATATCCCAATATGGAAGAAAGATTGCACCACAAAGAGCACAGGCCATATCAAAAACGCCGTTGCCACAAACAGTGAGGGAACTGCAGCAGTTCCTGGGACTGTGCAACTACTGTAGAGCATGGGTATTTGATTACAGCTCATACATAGGACTCCTACTTGAGGCATTAAGAGAAGCTAACAAAGGGGAGAAAAAATTGGGGTGGACAATGGAAATGAAAGAGGCCTTTGATGAACTGAAAGATGCAATATCAACTGCTCCGGTACTGGCCACCCCAGATTATGAACGACAATTCTTTATATTTTCACATTGCGACTCAGCAGTAATGAAAGCAGTGTTGGCTCAAAAAACTAGCATGGGTTACAAACCAGTAGCATTTTACAGCGGTCACTTGGATCCTGTAATGTTAGGACATTTCCCTTGCGAACAAGGTCTCGCCGCAGCTGCCTTCGCGGTAGAGAAAGCATCATCAATTACAATGGGGTGCCCAACCACACTATTTGTGGAACATGCACTATTTGCAATATTGAACAAGCCTAAGTCCACACTAACCACGCAGAGGGCGTCAGGTTATGAGATCATCTTATCTAGACCAGAATTATCAATTGTTAGATGCAGCACAGTTAATCCTGCAAGGCTTATAGCGGAAGTCATTGAGGAAGGCGACTATGCACATGATTGTACGCAGACTACCGAAATGTACTCATGTACTAGAAAAGTTGAAGAGGACGCGCTAAATGGAGGAGAGCTCTTGTTCATTGATGGGTCATCAACAATAGACCAAAGTGATGGGATAAGGAGAACTGGGGCAGCAGTGGTAAAAATGACAGAGGAATTGGTGTGTGTGGCGGTGAAATGCGTACAATTACCACAACATTACTCTGCTCAAGCAGCAGAATTGGTTGCACTGATCTTGGCGTTGAAGGAAAGCTTTGACAAAAAAGTGACTATATATTCCGACAGCGCATATGTCACGTCTACTGTCCACTCAGGATTGTCCAAATGGAGGAGAAGAGGGTTTAGGGGAGCTGACGGCACCCCAGTGCAACATGCTCTCTTATTAGCTGAATTAATTGAAGTAATTCAGTACCACATGTCTTTTTGGACTCCATTGGACACCGTTTGCAATATTGCAGTTTTGCGTCACACTCTCCTTCAGCTTAGTGCCTGTCCATTTTGACAAAGTTGAGGGAGGCCCATTCTCTCTCATTCACTAAGCCTCATGTGGAAAATAAATATTTTGTACTGACCTGCATCTTCCAATGGGTGTTACATAAGCCAGCTTCACTTTCATAGTAGGGGCCCAGCATGGCCTCTCAATCTCAGTCACTCTGGGGTTGTATTTTCACCCCACAGATCCCCCCTGGGTCTTTGACTCAAGGACCCATATAAAAGAGTGATGGAGAGTGGTGGGTTTATTGTTTTCTTTTTGCTTTGGCTCATGGCTTTTCTCATTGGAACACGTCCGCTCTTTTTCCTGTCCTGAGGGAGTGGCGCTCTGGTCTGTACTCCACTCTTTTTGGATGATGATTTTGGGGTCTTTGGTCCTGGAACCCCTCCCTTTTTGGAACCTCCTACACCCAGGCTGTGAAGGTACAGAGTTATTGGGTCTGCAGAGAGTAAAAGAGCGGGTAAGTATATGATACAGTACTTGATTCCCCTGCAAACAGGCAGACGATTTGAAAACAAAACACTTCTCCAGCATGGGGTCTGGCATGGATTCACATGCTCATGAATATTCCCCGTCGTCAGGCTGGGAATCCTCGGTAAAGAAAAAACCAGTATCAGTTTCGTTTCTGATCTGTCTTTCGTAGTAATAACCAATCACTGGTCTCTGCGTCATACTGACCACAGCCAATGACTGCCCTCTACCTAAGCACCGCCTCTGGCAGCCATCTTCAGATTTTTACCGCACGTTCATGTGTTGGGATCCTCGTGCTATTGCTCTCGAGCGTTAGTGCTATTTTTTCGCGCTTTTTCACAAAAACTTCGATTCTTTCGGTCAAAAGAGCCTCAAGCTCCACCGATCCTACATCCGATCAACGGGGACCCGTGTCGGATTCATCTGTGCCCCTCAAGGGTGAAGATTTCGTCGAGCTACACTTCGGAGGACTCCAGAAGCTTCTCAGGCCCGGTCTCGGAGATGGCCCAGGAGAAGGGAAGCTCGACGCCCGGAAAGCTGTTCAGGGCCTGCCCTGGATGCCAGCTGCAGAACGTCTTCAAGGAGGACGAACACTCTTTCTGCCTTTACTGCCTTCATGGGGACAAGACGCACGTGGAGAAGGACTGTGCGTTTTGCGGCAACATGTCGGAACGGACCATGAAGGACCGCCATCAACGTCTCGCCAGCTGGCTGGAGGGTAAGAGCCCGTCTGGCGAGAAGAAGAAGAAATCTGAGCGGTCTTCTAAGACCTTTGAGGGCGCCCCGGCGACGGGGGCCCAACATAAGGCCAAGCACCGCGAGTCCGCTGGCACCGGGAGCGCCGAACGGTCGGGCTCTACGGGCGCCAGGCAGGGCGCACCCTCCCCGGCACCATCAACCACGAGCCAACGCTCTGGGTCGGGTAAGAGGAAGGCCGAGCACCCGGCGAAGCTCCTGGAGAGGCCCCGGTCGAGCTCTAAGGCAGAGGAGGAGCGTGGCAGTGCCCCCTCCCTCAAGGATAAGGCGGTGAGCGCACCTAAGGTGGTGAAGGCCTTGATCCATTCGACCAAGCCCTCTATCGAAACGGTCGCGGCGGCCCTGGCCCAGCCTGTGGAGGCTGCACCAGTGGTGGCGGCCTCGGGGCCCAGAATCTCCCTGCCTCCTCGGAGGGAGTCTTCTTTTGTGCCCATCGATAGGACCCCCGTGAAACCCTCCGTGGGGAAGAAGAAGGGGGGGCAGGGCGTCGTCGTAGATTCGGCCTCAACCTCAGAAGAGGAACTGATCGAGGTCTTAAGCCACGGCCTAGGCGTGGAACAAGACCAGCCCGTCGGAATGGGCCCCGACGCAGGTGACGACGACGACATCGTCGAGGATACCGACGGGGCCCCTGCTCGCCCGTCGGATTCCCCTCTGCCAGCGCCGCAAGACAACTCAGCGGCCATTTTGTTGGCTATACAGTCCTTATGCTCCGAGATAAGGACGAGACTACCGTTACCGACGGAGGAACCTCTCCCGTCGGGGGATCCAGAACCGGGACCTTCTGGTGTTCCCCCTACCAAGAAAAGAAGGATCCATCCACCGCCTCCTTTTCAACCGTCGCGCCCCGTCCAGCCCTCCTCCCCGTCCACCCGAGGGGATGATACGGGGACTGACACGGCAGCGACGGGTACGGACGACGAGGCATACGACGAGGATTTTCTGTCGTCGCCTCCCACCAGGGCTTCTCCGCCCGACGAGATTGGATCGTTCCACTCAATGATCGCCAGGGCATCCGAGCTTTTCCAACTCTGCCCTGAGGAGAAGAAAAAGGAAGGCTTCCTTTACCAACGGCGCGAGGCCAAGAGGAAGACGGTCCTCGCAGTGCCTCTGTTGGACGACATTTGGGATGAGGGCCTTTCCCTCCTCAAGAACCCTTCCACGACGCCAGCGAAAAGAGACCGGTACGAGAAAAAGTACCGGGTCCCGGACTCGGCCCCCCTATGCCTCTGGGCGCAGCCTACCCCGGACTCCGTCGTCTCCGCGGCAGCCAGGAAGAAAGCGGGGGGGGGTGCGGCCTCCACGTCGACTTCCCCGCCGGACGGCGAGGGAAAGAAATTGGATGCCATGGGACGTAGAGTCATCTCGTCGGCGGTGACGACGATTAAAGCGGCCAACGCCTTGGCTATCGTGGCCCGCTACGACAGGGAACTCTGGTACAAGATAGCTCCCCTGCTGGATTTTCTGCCGGACGACAAGAGGGCGGAGGCCCTTGAGATCCTGCAGGAAGGTGAGGTGGCCTCGGACCACGCCATCACCGTGGCGACGGACATCGCCGACACTGGGTTCCGCCAGCTGGGCAACGGCGTTTGCCTTCGACGTCGTGGATGGCTCAAGGCTACGGACTTTCGGCAGGACGTCCAGACCAGGGTCCTGGACATGCCCTTCGACGGGAACAACCTGTTTGGGAAGACAGTGGACGATTCCCTTCAGGCCATCAAGGCGGATACTGAGACGGCCCGGGCCCTTGGAGTACTGCAGCAACGGCGGACGCCCTTTCGGAGCGGCGGAGGCAAGGGCGCCTCCAAAGGTTCCGGCGGCGGTTTCGCTTCCTACCGTCAAGCGGCCCGCTCGTCGTCGCAAGAGGCCTACAGAGGACGAGGCAAGTCTGGCGGACCCCGCCGTCGTCGCCAAGGAGGCCAAGGCGGCAAGGCCGCGTCCAAGCAGGATTGAACCGGCCGTGGGGTCGGGCCCCCACCGAAGCACCCCGGTGGGAGGCCGGCTGGCGGGCTTCGTCAGCGTGTGGGAGTCCATCTCCACCGACCGTTGGGTGCTGGACGCCCTGGCCCGGGGCCACGCGCTCGAGTTTCAAAGAAGGTGCCCGCGCGTCCCCCCCGTGGCCAGGAAAGAACTTCACGTCCCTCAACTTCTCCTGGAGGTAAAGGCGATGCTCAGAAAGGGCGCCATCGAACTCGTCCCAAAGAGGCTTCGGGGCTCCGGAGTCTACTCGCGATACTTCCTCATGAAGAAGAAGACGGGAGGATGGCGCCCCATCCTGGACCTGCGACGCCTGAACAAGTTCATCAAGGCGCAGAAGTTCCGGATGGTCACCCTCCAGCACGTCCTGGGTCAGCTGGAGGAAGGAGACTTCCTATCGTCGTTGGATTTGGAGGATGCCTACTTCCACATTCCCATCCTAAAGGGGCACCGAAAATTCCTCAGATTCGTGGTCCAAGGGCGTCATTACCAGTTCAAAGCCCTTCCCTTCGGACTACGGTCGGCACCCAGGGTTTTCACCAAGTGCCTCGCACCGGTGGCGGCGCAGCTGCGCCGCGAGGGGATTCACGTCTACCCCTACCTGGACGACTGGCTCATCCGCGCCAAGACGAGGGAGCTCGCCGTGGTCCACACGGCAAGGACCGTCCAACTCCTCACGGACCTGGGATTCTCCGTGAACTACGCCAAATCCCACCTGGTGCCCGCGCAAGTCGCACTGTTTCTGGGAGCGAGGCTCGACACAGTGTCCCTTCTGGCCTCCCCGTCGGAGGAGAGGACCAGGACCATCTTGGGCAAGGTGCAACGGATGTTGGTGGCCGACGCGGCCAAGGTGAGGTCCATCAAGTCCCTCCTCGGGATGATGTCTTCCTGCATCTACCTCATTCCCATGTGCAGGCTCCGGATGCGCCCGTTGCAAGAATTCCTGGATGCGCGCTGGATCCAGACGACGGGCAGCTTCGAGGAAAGGATCAAGCTCGACGAGAGTTTCCGATGAGCGATACGGTGGTGGGGCACCCGCGCGCATCTGACGGCGGGCATGGACTTCCAGACCCCAGCCCACCAGGTGACTGTGACCACGGATGCCTCCCTAGAAGGGTGGGGAGCGCACACCGAAAATCTGCACGCAAGGGGACTCTGGCTCCCGACGGAGAAGTCCCTGCATATCAACGTCCTGGAGCTCCGTGCAGTGTTTTGGGCCCTCAGGTCCTTCCTTCCGTCCCTCAAGGGCAAGGTGGTGAGGATCTTCACCGACAACACCACCACCATGTTTTACATCAGGAAACAGGGCGGAACCAGGTCCCCAGCGCTGTCCAAGGAGGCGCAGGACCTGTGGCATTGGGCCGTCGCCCAAGGGATTCTTCTGGTGCCGTTTCATCTGGCAGGGATAAAAAACACCATCGCCGACTCACTCAGCAGGGAGCTGCGCTCGTGCCACGAGTGGGAACTACGGCAGGATCTGGTGGATCGCCTCTTCCGACAGTGGGGCACACCCCAGATCGACCTGTTCGCGACGGCGACGAACACCAAGTGCCGGAGGTTCGCCAGCAGGTTTCCCCAGACGAGGAGCATGGGCGATGCTTTCTCGTTCCCCTGGGAGGGCCTGTTCCTCTACGCGTTCCCTCCCTTGCCCCTGCTAATCCGGCTCGTCAACCAGCTCAAGAGGTCACGGTGCAGGATGATCCTCGTCGCACCTGCGTGGCCGAGGCAGATATGGTTCCCGGACCTTCTGGACTTGTCGGCGTCCCCGCCAATCAAGCTGCCGGCGGACGCGGATCTACTCTCCAGGGAAGGAGGCGCCATCCTCCACCACGACCCGAAGTCGCTGAACTTGCAGGCCTGGCTCCTGCAGCGCTAGAGTTTGGAGGATACGACATACCGGCCGATTGCAGAGAGGTTCTTGCAAAGGCCAGGGCATCCTCGACTCTTAAATGCTACGGACACAAATGGAAGAGGTTCTCTGTCTGGTGCCACGCACAGAAGATTAACCCTCTACGGATTACGGCTCCCCAAGTACTGCCGTACCTGCTGACGCTGGCCAAAGCTGGTCTGGCACACGCGTCCATCAAGATTCATCTTGCTGCGATCTCCCGATACACCAGAACCACGGGCCGAACGTCCTTGTGGTCTCATCGTCTGGTGAAAGAGTTCATGAAGGGACTGTTCAGATCGTTCCCGCCGGTGAAGGCTCCGGCCCCGGCGTGGGAGCTCAACGTGGTGCTGACCAAGCTCATGGGACCTCCGTTCGAGCCTCTGCACTCGGCCCCGTTGAAGTTTCTATCGTGGAAAACAGCGTTTCTCGTGGCCATCACCTCCGCACGACGAGTGGGAGAGATCCAGGCCCTTTCCTGCAAGGCCCCGTACTTGACTTTCCACGACACGAGGGTAGTGCTCAGGACGCACCCCTCCTTCATGCCCAAGGTACCGTCGGACTTTCATCTCAACGAACCCTTGGTGTTACCTGTGTTCTTCCCGTCGCCTTCGTCGCCGGCTGAGAGGACTTTGCACTTGCTGGATGTAGCTAGAGCGCTGAAGTTCTACGTGGACCGCACGAAAGGTTTTCGGAAGACGTCACAACTCTTTGTGAACTTTGGACCTGTCAATCAGGGGAAGGCTCTCTCGAAGGCTTCCATCTCCAGATGGCTCTCCGGCTGTATCATGTACTGTCACCGGTTGGCAAACCGACCGCTGCCTGGCCGTCCGAGAGCCCATTCCACCAGAGCGATCGCAGCTACCACGGCGTTCCTATCTGGTGTGCCCCTGCTGGACATATGCAGGGCTGCTACGTGGAGGTCGACGCACACCTTCACGAAATTCTACTGCGTCGACCGGGATTCCAGGGAGGAGTCCAGGGTCGGCCAAGCAGTGCTGCGCAACCTGTTCGCCTGAGGTGAGCCTGGTGAGGAGGTAAGATGCTTAATGTTGAGTTGATGTGATGCTTTATGTTGAGCCTTTGCCACCTCCCGTGGTTGTGCATGTGTGTACTGCTATGTATTCTTTATTCATGAGCATGTGAATCCATGCCAGACCCCATGCTGGAGAAGGAACAAGTTACTTACCTGTAACTGTTGTTCTCCAGCATGGGTCTGGCATGGATTCACATGCGAACCCTCCCGCCTACCCCTCTGCGGCTCTTCACTTGGTCATACTGCCACTTCACGTGCTTCCAAATCTGAAGATGGCTGCCAGAGGCGGTGCTTAGGTAGAGGGCAGTCATTGGCTGTGGTCAGTATGACGCAGAGACCAGTGATTGGTTATTACTACGAAAGACAGATCAGAAACGAAACTGAAACTGGTTTTTTCTTTACCGAGGATTCCCAGCCTGACGACGGGGAATATTCATGAGCATGTGAATCCATGCCAGACCCATGCTGGAGAACAACAGTTACAGGTAAGTAACTTGTTCCTTACTGATGCTTAAAGATTTCAACCAAATGTTAACCTTGATTTCACTTGACATACACAATTCTACAACATTACCTTTCTCTAATTTTGATACATTTGTAGAGGAGCAGCTGCATGCCTGGAAATCCGGCCCCCTAACTCCTGTATGTTGGAAGCCTGAGATTGTGCCATGCTTGACACCAGCAGTTGTGACATACCAAACCGAATATTCAAAAGAAGGTACCCTCTGAGAAAACCTTATCAAATGTATTCCTGAAGGGACGACAATCTTGGGGAGGAACTCCTCGAAGGAATATGAAAAAAGGGAAAAAGGAACTGGTGTCATCCCAAGAGACGAACGTGACGCACTGAGAAGACTGACTGAATAGAATGCATGGAGCTTATAGACATTGATGACGAAGTAAAGAATAACAAAGTTACTCACCGTAGTGACTATCTTACTCCTAGTCCATAGTCCCCTTTCCTCCATACTTTTGGGACATTCTCTCCAGTGGGACGGGACCAGAGCACTTTTGTAAAAAAGCATCAAATTGAAAAATGTGTCCTTCTTCTCTTTTTACTCGGGATACTGCACATGGCCGTAACCCCGCCATCCTTAGCTCCGCCTTGCGCATCACCCTTCAGCCCTTTTCTATCGCCAGGTCTGAGACCTTTAAGTAATAATAGAGGATACTTATTAGAGGGGACTGCGGGCGGGCGTATGGAGGAAAGGGGACTATGGACTAGGAGTAAGATAGTCACTACAGTGAGTAACTTTGTTATACTCCTACATCCCGTCCTCTTTCCTCCATACTTTTGGGAGATTACCAAGCACTCTCAAACAGTATAGTACGGAATGGGTGAAAGGCACGGCAGATAAGATGTTCATGCCATGGCCACAAGGGGGATCGCTATCAAAAGCGGTATTGCAACACATGAACACATTTATTTATTTACTGTATTTATTTACTTTTGTAAAGCGCACAAAGCGGCCCTGGGGGATCGTGGCACTGTTACAGCAGTGCTTACTTAGTTACAAAGAGAATAGACTCGCCTGTATGTGGTTCTTGGTTCCATTGAACCTAGTGCCAGACAGATGGATGTTACATTGATGCAGAAATGGCAGAGTTACAGGCTCAAAAGGTTAAGGTATGAGACAGAATGCCCAATGCACAGTCCGATGGCAGGATGTAACGCTCACCTGATTCCCGCAGAGGCGCCGGTCTTGACTGGGTGAATGCCGTATCTTCAAAGGTGATGTGTAACACACGGTTGGCTCTTTGGGCTGGACCTCTGTGCACTGTATGTCTGACTCGAAGAGTAAGATGTCTGCAGATAGAAAATATGGGATTAATGAACTGGGGTTATTGGGTGCCTCTCTCCTCTTCCCTTTCTCTTCTCCTGTAGAACCCCAAAGGGTAACACCCTCACCTTAGGTAAGTGAACGCTGAGCTCTCCATCTGCCTCGGGGCAGGGTGCCGTAACCAGTTTCTTCACTGGATAAGGGTGCAGGCCTCTTGACCTCAGAGGGCTGCTGTCCGTCGTTAACTGCACGGACGGTAAGTTCTGGGCACTTTAAATGTCTTAAAAGTCTTTTGTAATGATATCTCTTGTTTTGCAGGGTTCCGGCGATGGCGGATGGCGGGCTGATGAGAGTTGAGGATCGAACCCGCGTGAGGAATAGAAGCGCCTGGAAGCACGTAAGTAAGCGCTTGTAGCCTGCTTCACGATGCACACTAACTGTCCCTTTTATCTTGCAGGTACAAGTTCGGAGCTTTAGAGAAGCTGAAGGGTGCTGGAATACCCACTGGATTCGGCGTGGGAAGGAGTAATGGCACGTGAGTAATAAAGTTGCCCAACGTCTTTAAACGCACCTTCTTTTGTCTTTCAGATGCGGGATGCAGCGCCGAAGGCCTCCGGAGCGTGCGAAGAGCTGGTAAGCTTTTGTCTTTCAGATGCCGGAATGCAGCGCGAGGCGTTGGTGACAGCCGATGGACCAGGTAAAAGATGCGCTGCCACTGAAGACCGTAGTGCTAACCTGTTCTTTCTTTGTCTTTACAGGTGCTGCTGAAGACTGGATTCCAGGATGGTAAGCCTTTGTTCCCTTAGGCCCAGGATCAGAAGCAGAAGACACGATGAGCGTTCTGCTGCAGAGAATGCAGAATAACGCAAAGCAAGATTCATCCATCGGGTGTGGTTTAAATAGCCTCCTGTAGTGCTTAGGTGTCTCCTTCCACAGCCACGCCTAAGAAAAGAGTTCCTGCTTTCCAGAAGAGTTCCAGTGTTCTGAACCTAGGGAGTGGCTCCTGCCCCACCCAACAGGAAAAGTAGTCCCAAACAGAAGAGGATCAGGGGTTCAACTGGCAGGTAAGTAAGCAGAATGGTCTGCTGCAGGTAAGTCCACCCAAGCATTATGAGCCCGGCGCTTCCAGCGCTGGGACTGGGCATCTTTATGAGCCTGGTGCCACTGGCGCCAGGACAGGGTCCAAAAGGTCCCAATTGGGACTGGCTGCCACTCGGAAACGGGGTTATGGGTCTGCTTCCAAGGGAGTCGGGCAAGTCCTGATCTTTTGGAAGCAGAGATCATGACACAGGAGACCTTCCCCGGGATGGAGGAGTGGGAGGGTAGGCATTGAACACTGTGGTGAACTAATTGAAGAACACAATTTTCAGAGATTTGAGGAAAGCTAGGTGAGAGGTCTCATTTCACATGGTTGTGGGGAGGGAATTCCAGTGTTTGGGGGCATGGAAAGAGAAGCTGGTAACTCCTGCTTATGCCCTTTTGAAGGAGGTGACTTTAAGCTGATTGGATTGATGTGACCTTTTGGGTCTGGAGGAGGTAGCTCTGATTACTTTTTCAACAAGATAAGTGGGGGCTGTAAGTGTGAGGCATTTATGGGTTATATACTTGCACATTGCGTACACGGGGACGAAATTAGAGAAAAGATTAGCAATTCTAGAGCTCTGGAAAATGTACCAAGAAGGGAGGCAAGCTCTGCCACCTGAGGAGTGGATGCTTAGTCACAGAAAGGAAAAAGGTGTTGAGCCCTCAGCTCCCCTCGCTTGAAGAAAAAGGCGCTAGTATGGAGGAAATAGGGTTGTGCCCTTTAAAGGAGTCAAAAACGGCAACAGGGTAACGTAATCTGATATGCAAAATGCCCGCTTATAGCAGCGATGATAGTTCAGAGGAGAATAAGTGAAAATAAGAGATCTGTAAGATCATACAAGACAAAGAAGAAAATAGTGAGCGGTTGAATATATCAACAGAAATAGAAAGAGAGATTAAGAGATGGAAAGGAGAGAAGGATAAAGCTAACGAGAGTGCGCGTGCAGAACAAATGTATGAGAGGATAGATATTACTCAAAATCAATGGGAAAAGCATCAAAGAAGTTAGGCAAAAAGAAGATAAGGATGAAGAAGAAAGATGCGACAAGAAACGAGAGAAGAGATTGAAAGAAGATGAGCAGAAAAGGAAGAACAGAGAGCAACGAGAGCAGATCTATCAAGAGGAGCAAGAGAGAAAAAAGAACGGGCCGAGGAACAAAGAAAATATGACAATAGACAGAGAGCGATTGAAGACAGGGATATAAGAGAAAGGAAGAGAGAAGAGGATGACGCACAAAAATGTATGGACAAAAGAATACACAGATGAAGGGAAGAAGAGGAAAGAACGGACGGCGTAAGGAGAGAAGAACTGTCACATGTCGTGGACCTTCGGGGCTAAGAGTCAACAGTTGAGATAGCCCCCATCCTTATTGGCCACTGGAACCTCTTTCCATAGATGAATGAGAGACTTTCCTCCCAAGAGCGCAGCCTGTAGTGTAGAAAAACACCTGACAGGCTCGGGGTTTGAATGGAAAGGCAGGAGTGACAGCAGAGCTGTAAGGAAGGAAGAACAAATCAAATACAGACAATGAATATGACTTCGGGTAAATCCTTCTAGTTTCCACCAGTAGCACCCCCAAAGCACCCCACTCTTACCTGTTACCCTGTTATTTGGAGCGGAAAACCTACTTGCTATAATGCAAGCAACCAAGGCTGAGTAGTTTGCATGTGATGCCAAAACAGGCCAGTACAGGAGATGAAGGGTTCCTCCAAGGGGTAGTTCTAATGGGAGACCCAGACGGCACCAGGGCGAAGATAAGCGGAAATACACAGAGTCATCAAAATCCAGAAATGAAGAAGTATTCCAGTAGCAGAAGCAGCTCCAATGGAAAAGTGGCGGACCAATAGTAAGACGTGTTGATGCAGCAAAGCGTCCCTGAGCAATACGTGAGAGACAAGCAATTCCAAGATCAAAAACAAAAAGGTAACCTCATCAGATTGCAGCGTAGCAATCTGAGGTGAGTTACTGCAGCATAGCGTCCCAGAAGTTTAGGGGCGGTAAAATATGGCAGTGGAAACAGATAAGTAGGAGCAAAATGGTATGCAGATCAGAGCACAATGGAAAAGACAGCTGATGTCAGCAGGTGCTCACACAGGGGAAATGGGGCTGATACAATAGACACCAGAGGGCAAGGCAGAAGAGATACCGGTAGCCATGTAGCTGTGTTCCAGGGGTCGTGTAAGCAATCCTAGGGAAGCCGTATGTCGGAAACAGATGAGGGCTAAAGCAAAGCCAATTCCAAAATAGCACAGCCAGGGGTGAAAGTCAAAAACGAAGAAAACCAGAATCAGTAGAGCAACTGGGCTGTGGATGGAAAACAACGGTTTAGGAGTAGCACTGTTCCTCATGGAGGAAGCTAAATACTAAGTTCCAGGTGAGGCGTGGAATAGACAGCGCATTGCATTCCATGCAGGCAAGGTACATCAGGACTGATGGGAAATGTAGTCTATTGCTTGCGCCGAGACTGTCATTGTGCAAGACACCACAGCAGTCTCCAATTCTTTGTGTACCACAAGGTACACAAGGTGAAGCCAGGAGGACCCCGAGGCATGACAAGAACAAAGGCAAGAGGAAGAAAGATTTAGAAGGGAGGCAATAAAGTGAAGAAATAGAATGAGGGAGTAGACAGCGGGGTCCTGATACTAGTGTTGTTTGTAAAGAGCCAGTAGGGCCAAGCCCAGCATGGGATAAAACAGAACAGTTCCTTTCCGATAAAGGAAGCAACATCAGGGTCCTCTAGCTTAGTATTGGAAGAATAGAACTTTGATGAGGGAAGCATCAGAGAAAGGATCAATAAGATCTATCAAGAATTAAATGAAGGTAGCAACTATGAAAGTCGAGGAAAGAGGGATCAATCCCTAGCATTTCAGTTACAAAGCGAAGAAGAAATTCTGTTCAATCACGAACATAGAGCGTTGTCCTTAAGCAGACTGAACTTAGACAAAGGTGAAGGGGATGATAGTCACACTAGTTGGGGACAAGACATGTCATATGAGGAAAGCGAGTCCATCTTTGAGGTAGGACGCCAGATCCCAAACCATATCCAGAACGTCCTAGAGGATGATCGTATAGTGAGATGGGAGAATCGCTGCCATATGTGAGCAGATTAAGGTCACTGCGAGCAAGGAGGCAGACCGGGACAATCGTCCCTGCCATAGATAGACTAACGATGGGCACCGACTGTGGGTTGGGGTTTATGCAATTTCCCTTACTGGAAAATGGGGGAGCAAGACCACAGAAAATTCCATGGCCGCAGATGGATAAGGATAATGTAATGTGCAAGCTCCTGAGTTTGACTTCGGGTTCTAGGAAATGGATCTATGAGTTCGAAAAAATGACAGGAGGAAACACGCTGGCCATAGGGGACATTAAGTGTCTTTTGGCAGTTATTCTTGGAGAGAGTGCTGATGATATATGGAGGAGAGCAGGATATTCGAGTGTGACAGCACAAAACACAGGGCCTGACTGAGCACCGTTTAATAATTGCAGAGCAGTCGTATGGAGGGCTCTCAGGTACAGTATCTTGACACATCAGATGCGGGTGCAATTATTACACATAAGATGAAGGAAGATGAAGACCCTATTACTTACATTCAGGACATTCAAGAGAAATGGCAAATTGAAGCTCTTGAGCCTTGGGAAAAAACAGTGGCATTATTTTACAGCATTTTATGTCAGGGGTTGCCTGAGCCAGTACAGAGACAGATGAAGAAACAAGTGTGAATGGAAGCGAAATCATGGGCTGAGATACAGTTGACGATAGTGCATCATTGCCGGTTGTTGCAAGAGAAAAATAGGAAGAAAGATGAGACTAGGAAAATCGAGGAAGCCAAGTTAGTTCAGAAGAAATTATCAAAATTTGCCATAGAAGGGGCGGTATTGACAAGTGGAGAAGGATTGGGAATGCAGGAAGAAATGGGTACATCGCAAGCGAGTAATCAGCGCCCAATGGACCAAGGTGGATATGGGCTTGTGCCACGAGGCAGAGGTATAGGCTATAGAGGAAGAGGGAGAGGATTCCAAAGTAATCAAGGTGGGTTTCAGAATACACTGAATGGGAGAATTCAACCAAGGGGGACTTGTCAGACGAGCACCACCAGTATGTTGGACTTGTGGGATGACAGGGCACATTGCACGTGTATGTGGGTGCCAAGGGAATGCACGGAATGGCCTATTTTCAAGAGGGGGGCCAGCTTATCCTCCACCATATAGCACACAAACTAGGGAAGGGTTTTATCAAGATCACACAGTATATCAGAAACAGGCACCGCAAGCAGGGTAGTAACAGCGGCAAGAGCAAGTGCAAATGAATCCAACACAAGGGCAGTCACAACAGGCCCCTATGCAGACACAGCAGTATGCAAACATAAGACAAGTGTTGACACCCAGAATAGGAGGTGTCAATGTGGTAGGAGGAAATCAGGGACAGGCATGAGCCTGCACCCACAATAGGACAGATTACAGGGTGACTTGATGTGTTCAGTACTATCTCTGATGCCAGACCCCCAAGAGGAAACAAGGGTCGATGTGATGATAGGAGCCAAATCTTTTTCTTTCCTAGTAGAAACTGGAGCTACTCGTTCATGTATACAAGAGGGGAAATATCCAATGTCAGGAATTGCTATGAATACTGAAGGGTTCTCTGGAGCTACGAGTCAAGTTCCTTTTACTGATGAATTATCAGTCTCTATAGGAGAGTGTGACATGTGTGTTCCCTTGTTATATTCCCGACAGACACAAGTTAACATTTTGGGAAGAGATTTGATGACAAAACTTAACATGATGATTTCATTCACTGATCAAGGAATAGTGTGCTCCACCCCAGGAATACACTATTTAAATGTGGGCAAATTTATACGGGTGTTCACGGGACAAGTGATTCTGCAAATTGCTCCAGTAGATCCATAGGTTTTTCTATATGGGGTGAGCATCCTACTGACATGGCTTTCCAGTCTAGTGGGGAAAATTGTGAGGATACCTAATGAGTTTCTGTTTAGACCACTAATGCATATGGATGAAGAGGGAGGGCAGACTATCCCTATGGAATTAGAAGGAGCCACAGTACAAAGGGAAATGGCAATGCTCAAAGGAGTAGACAATGAGGGTAGACCATGGTGAACAGTAATAGCTCTCGAGGAAGGGTATATATTGACTGACATGACTGATGACAACATGTTTAGGGAAGACCGAACAGATGATGAAGTGATGTGCTTTATGAGCATCACATACTGGATAAGGATAGAAAAGAGAGAGGTCCCACAGCGAATGACGATAATGCGACAGCGTCCAGCATATTTTCAGGAACACTTGGAGAAGGTGCCAAGCGTCCTTTGGACACAGGACCTTATGATGTATGTTTATTAAAAGTAATAAAGGAAGTCAAAATAAAACTGACGCCAGGAGCAATTTTACCATGAGCAAGACAGTACCCCATGTCTCGAGAGGCTGATGAAGGTATATTTCAGACTATTTCAGCACTGATGAAACAATGAATTCTGATGCCATCGGAATCGTTGTGTAACACTGCAGTGTATCCGATAAAAATATCTAAAGGAGGGTCATAGAGATTGATACAAGATATGAGACCGATTAACCAGATTGTATATGCAGAGTTTCCTTTATTTCCTAATCCAGTGACAATACTGTGCAGTATCCCGGTGGAAGCTCGATATTACACGGTGGTCGATTTGAAAAATTTGTTTTTCTCAATCCCGTTGTACAGAGACTCACAAGAATTGACTTCCATTTTTTTTTTTTTTTTTTGATGCTGTAGTTTATTTGAAAACTTTTTCATCATTTGCTTGAGTTGGATTGGCTTTTTTAATTTTGTTTGTTTAGTTCGAGTATAGAAGATAGGAAGAGAGCAATTGTGTAAGTGTACTTGTTGTTGTGGCCGCTGAGGAGAGCGGTCCATCTTTCTTGCGTACACATTTGTGTCGATGAGAGTTGGAAAAAAAAAAAAAAAAAGAATTGACTTCCTTTACATTTCAACAAACTCAACTGAAACATGCTTGTTTGCCCCAGGGGTACTTTGAATCTCCATCAATTTTTAACAGTCTTACAGATGGATCTAGGCAATATTGATCTTAAGAGTACAGTGATACAATACGTAGGTGACATTTTAATTTGTAGCACCACGGAAGATGAGTGCAGGCAAGATTCTATTCAGTTGATAACTATTCTAGAAAACAAGGGATATAAGGAAGACCAGGAGAAGTTATAATACTGCCAAGAATAGGTGTTAAATATAGGGCAGTTGATGTCACATGAAGGAAGGAAGGTGACACCTGAAAGAGCTGAGGCGGTTATGAAAACCTCAAAGCCAAATACAGTGAAACAGATGCAACAGTTTTTGGGGCTATGCAACTATGTTAGAATCTGGGTGTTCGATTACAGTTCATACATGAGACCCCTTTTGCAAGCTTTAAAGAAAGCACAAGTGGATAAAGTAAAAATAGAATGGACTAAAGAAATGGAAGAAGCGTTTGAGGAGCTGAAAAAAGCAATTTGTACGGCCCCTGTTTTGGGAATTCCCAATTATGTGAGGAATTGGATCTGTTTTCGCACACAAATGGGCCAGTCATGACAACAGCGCTTACACAGAGAACCACATTGGGGTACAAGCCTTTAGCATATTACAGTGGGATTGTAGACCCAGTTGTGAACAGTCATTGGCAGCTGCCACATCTGCAATTGAGAAGTCTACAAGTATTGTCATGGGCTTCTCTATGACTCGCTTCGTGGAACATGCTCTGTTTGCCATTTTAGAGAAATCCAAAGGCACATTGACATCCCAAAGAGCTTCAGCTTATGAAGTAATGATTTCAAATCCAACAATTAAGATTGTAAAATGTAATATAGTGAATCCTGCCATGTTTATAGATGAGCCATTGAAGGAAGGCGACCATGTGCATGACTGTGCTAATTATGTTGAATTTTATGATGATATGCCCCGAGTAAAGGAGAATGCTTTGGCGGGAGGGGGAACTCTCTTTATGGATCTTTGAAAATTGATCAGTGATACTTGTGTGAATCCAGTCAGCTTACGGTTGTTTTTGGTACCATCTGGATTGTAACGTAAAAGCATTACTATTACGTATATACTATGGGCCTCAGTAAAATACTGGTACCGGTAAATCCCTACCGCCTTACTACGAGGTCCCTTTGCGGGTTGGGGGATTTAACGCCTGCTTTTTGCAGGCGTTAAAATCCAACCCGCTAAGGGACCTCGGAGCTAATTACTGCACCGCAAAATTGCGGTGCCGTAATTAGCGCCTTCCCCATTCCCATAGAGCCCTATGGGGCAGAAATGGGAATGGGGAAGGGAAATGGCGGAAGGGGGATTTACCGCCCCTCCAACCTTGGAATGGGGCGGTAAAATCCCTTTCCGCCAAGGCGGTGCCGGTATTTTACCGGCATGAGCCATGGCGCTAATAGCGCCATGGCTCACCGCCTACCGGGTAATGAGGCCCTATGTTTCTGTATTTGTAAGGTGGAGCAGTTATCTGAATAGCAGGTAGTACATAATCTGCCATGGTTTGCATTTTGTACAAGATTCACAGTTAGGTATGGATACATACACAAAGCGTTCATTAGGGACTTGTTCCTGTGCCACATGGCTGCAGAGAGTGCATGTATGTTTCCACATGTATGAAATCTGGAATATTTTATTTATAGGTATGTTTTTGTTTTCCGGTACTTGTAGTAAGTACATAAGGCATTCTTGTGGATCTTCTTGTGAGTATATAGTCAATTTGACCATTCCAGCACAGTCGTCCAATTCTTGTCTTAATCCATGAACACTGTAAGTGTTGTCAGGATTGTTGGTTGCATTTTGATGAAGGACTAACATTTGCAAACACAATTGGTCTGTACTGTGAAAGTAAATGTTCTCAATAATTTGTGGCACTTGGAATAGAATATTTATTGCTACATTTGTGTAGCAATTTACACCAGTTATATTTGAACATTTGAATGGACCTGACAGTTCTGTGTCGAAGTCATTTGTTCAGAGTGTGTGTTGCTTCTTTGAAGAAGTAGTTGAGTTACTTTGACCAGTAGATTCTTCTTTGGTTGTGGTACTTGATGAAGATTAGTTAATTTTTTTTTCTTTGGAGGAATTACAGTGATATCCTGTATCGTTTCAGTTTGAAATAGTTTTCTTTTATGTTTTTTTAAATTTAATTAATTTTATTGTTGTTTTTGGTGAAACACTTTTACAACACAATTCAAAGGAAATACAAAACAAATACAATACAATTTTAAGATTTCCAACAATACAATTACATTAAAACATTTTTCAAAAAGATTAAAAAAACAACACAGGACAATTACTCTTATGGAACATGGCATTGTAACTATTACTCAAGGTACACAGACCTAAAATCCAATCTTGGTTCAAGATATTCTTGCAAAACACAATATCAGCAACATTTGTCACATTCAGATATTTTGATTTTTCAAAAAGTAGTTTGTCACCAACCTCATCACTTCAATAGAACAGACAGATTCAGTTAGTAGATTGAGTTACCACAATTTTGATCTTCAATACTTTAATTCATAACGCTAGGTGGCTTTCAATAATTTTCATCAAGTTAAATAAAGCCAAAGTAAGCGATTTGCTGTATCCATTCATACATTGGGACCACAAGGTATCAAACAAAAAAAGGACTTATTTTTCTCGTATGCTCGAAATAATTTTACTCTATATTTTTCAAAGAAAGCACAATAGATCACCAAGTGCTTTGATGTTTCATATTCGCTTGCTTCGTTACAAAACCAACAATTTAAGTTATTTATGCTCCCGTTTTTGTTGGACCAATTCCTCATACGTTCTTTTTTCCGGAAGAGATTAAATCTAAATCGCATAAGCATTATGCGAACCTGATGACATGGTACCTGTATGATATATGGAAGATACGCCCTTTGGTTATACCTACATTTGACATATTCAACATAAGCTTTATAAGTGCCTATTAAGTCACAGGTCATTGCCCAATCCCTTTGATATAGTTATTTTTTCATAATTTGAGGGCATGTTATAAGGTGACTGGGATACATAGCTATATCCTCAAGAGACCTTTGATTAAAAAATAATGTCAATGACTTTGGATTTCCACAGGCAATCATCGCTGCAAGATCTTCATATAAAGAATTTGGTGGAGGCTTCAACATTTTAGCCAAAATAGTCATTCTCCTCCAAACCAACTTTGATGCCAGTGAATTTAACCCAAGCTTGTGTATAAGGATGACATTTGGAAGTGATTTTGGCAATTGTAATACCTCCTTCTAAATCCGTCCTTGAATAGCATTAAGAACAGTACCGATCTGTAACAGACAAAGATCCAGGCCATATAAAATGACCGCTTCAACCTTCAACAGATAGAATTCTATTAGAGGCAATAGGGAGAATCTACAAATCTTGTGTAATATGATCTTCATTTGGCTTATCATAGGAAAAATCTTGATGGAAATTGATAATTGCCATTTCATAATAGAGTTGGAGTTGGACAAAGAATAACCCAGATATGTCATTCCAAAGGAACAAGGGATAGGAGCAGTGTCCAAGGTCCCTCTATATGACGTGAGTTTCCTTTTATTCGTGAACACCACGATGTTCGACTTAGCCAGGTTGGGGCTAAAATTATGTTGTCCACAAAATCCAGAAAAGTGATACCATTTTTTTTGGAGATCATACAGTGTACAATCTAGTAGAATGACATCATCAGCAAAAGCCAGCCAATTTATACGCAAGCCATCTAGTTTGACTGTAGAATTTTTGGGAAATGCCCACAGGGTGTATCCGCTAGGTACATGTTAAATACAATGGCAGCTAAATTATACCCTGTCTTACTACTATATATTTATGAATCATATCTGTTAACAGGCCATGATGATCAATACACACTCTATAGTTTGTGTTACAGTGTAAAAGCGCAATCATAGCAATAATATGAAGAGGGACCTGGAACCGTTGTAATATGTCCCAAAGAATTTCCCTAATAACGCTATCAAATGCAGATGATAGGTCGAGTAAAGCCATGAAGATGGGTCCATTTTCCGATTGTCTTGAAGATAGCAAAATGTGAGCTAAAATCGTTACATTTAACTGTGTTCCCATTTCTTTTCTAAAGCCAGTTTGAAATCGAGACAAAATATGTCTAGATGATATGACTTGATTCAATTCCTCAAGGACAATGGAGGCAAAAACTTTTGCAGCCACATCCAGTAATGCGATAGGTCTAAAATTTATTGGATTGTCAATAGGGCCTTTCTTATGCAAAGGGATAATAATCGCTGTGTCCCAGGGGGTAGGTATTAGCTTTCAAAAAAAGATGTGATCAAACCGGTGTTTAAAAAAACTGGCCCAAAATTTTGAATCTTCCTTAAGCACACACAGCGGAATAACGTCACCTCCTGCCGCCTTTGAATTTTTTTTATACCATACTGTTAAATCTTAAGGGAAAGGCATATTTTGCTTTGAAAAAATCCATACAAGTCTGGCCGCTGATAGCAGATTGAAATGTAACTGGAATTTTCCCAGATGGATCTCTCAAAAGGCACCAGATTTCACAAGTTTTTTTTGTGCTCAGATAGTTAATCATATTTTGACTTTTTAAAATAACTTTCAAATTTAAGATGTTTAACAATATTTTTATATTTTGATAAGATTTGCTTTTTTGCCTCTAGACCATCCTCAAAGTTAGTCATTATTGCCTGCACTTTACGTATTGCCACATTTTTTTGTTGTTTGGCTCTTGCAATTTCACTGTCAAACATCTTAGAGTTAGAGGCCGGTTGACCCTGTCTTTGCTGGATGGCCAAAATAAGCAAATGCCTGCGAAACATCTTTCTCAGAGCGTTGCGGTGAGAGCAGCTCGCCGGCAGTCCAGCTGCTGATCTGACCCCTCCATCCTCGGGGTCCAGTGAATGATTTTTCTTTTTATTTTATCCTACTGTACTGTTGTTTTGCCACTGCGCTCCAAGCGCGTTGTTGTTTTCACCCCCCCTTGCAGGCACTTCCTGGTCCCCTCCTCCCTCCCGCCTCCCTGCCCACCCACGCCCCTCTGATTGGTGCCGCTGGTTGTCCCTCTGGACTCCCCGGCAGCTGCTCTCCCTGCTCGCCTCTTTCTCAGAGCACTGCGGTGAGAGCACCTCGGCGGCACAGTCCAGCTGCTGATCTGACCCCTCCGATCCTCGGGGTCCTGTGAGTGTTTATTTATTTTTTATGTTTTTATTTTTCTTTTATCCTACTGTACTGTTTGTTTTTGCCACTGCGCTCCGAGAGCGTTGTTGTTTTCACCCGCCCCCCCCCCTTGCAGCAACTTCCTGGTCCCCTCCTCCTTCCTACCTTCCTGCCCGCCCACCACCCCCTCTCCAACCCCTGTTGGGTGCTCATCTCATCTTATCTTAACCGACCCTCCTGGGTAGCCCCCTGCCCGGCAGCCCCCATGGCTAAGGGCCCGTCAGGCAAAGGGCGGCTCCTGTGTGTGTCTGCAGGTGTCCGCAGGGGACGCCAGGCGCCAGCCCTCTACCTTTCCCTTCGACCTCCTGCTCACCCCTCCTTCCACTCACTAGCTGTAAACCTCTGCTGTTCTACTAGCAAAAATCTGCCTGCCTTACTACCGCATTGTGAAACCTAGGTCTTTTTCTCCCTCTCTAGGATTCTCAAATTTAGTTGGCGTTAAATTGCTTGTCACAGTACCACCACTATAACTGCATTGTGAAACCTAGGCCTTTTTGTCCCTCCTTAAGATTCTCAAACTTAGGTTTGTCTTCCTTCCTGTCTTAGAATGTTCGGTGCCTTTCTTATGCTCGCCCTCTAAGTGCTGTCCTCTTGTCCCACTCTCCTGCGCACTTGTCTCTCTCTGTTTTGTCTGTCTGCCCCTTTGACCCCCCCTGCTCTCCCACCTACTCTATGGTGCTCTCTGTCTCCCCTATCTTTTCAAACTGTTTCTCTATTGACTATCCTGCTCTCCTCACTTAGTCTGGTAGGAAAAAGTTTAAAAAGGACATCCTGGTCTCCAACCCAGGCCTCCCTATCGCTGACACCTACACCAGTGCCTCCTCCAAGGAAAATCTTACTGACATCCTCTCTGTCGTTCCTTCACCAGATCTATGGACCCCTCATATGGTCTCTGTTCTCTCTCCTTTCTCCTCTTCTCCCATTAATGGTGGTACCCATTGGGACGCCCTCCTGGCCTCCTTCCTATCCTCTAAGGTCATCATTAATGTCTACTCTAATGGGAACGATTTAGTTTGTTGTTTCACTCATTGTTGTATTTCCCTCCCATCCCATCACCAATTTCATTTCCACTGAGATCTCTTCGGATTTCTCAGAAGGTTTTACCTGGGACACTTTCCTGTTCAATATTGGGACCATACCACAGAATTCAGAGCTAGAAGGACTTACACTCTGCAAATTCTGTTCACAAGTTGTCGCGTGCTCAGTCTCAGACACTACCTCATTTCCCTGTGTTGATTCAATACCTGAGGTCTTGGCCTCACCACTCGGCAAGCAATTGTTAACAATGCCACTAGAATTTCCAGCTGATACATTTGGATGAACCAAATGATCAATACTGTTTGATAAAAGCATGGTTTGGGGCGACATTGTAGTCATTTTTTTTATCAATTTTTTCAAAAAATCTTGGCAATTGAGATTGTATAAGCAAAGGAGTGGT
This sequence comes from Ambystoma mexicanum, assembly GCF_040938575.1. Lineage (NCBI taxonomy): Eukaryota > Metazoa > Chordata > Amphibia > Caudata > Ambystomatidae > Ambystoma > Ambystoma mexicanum. Next base: position 79,453,237 of record NC_090927.1, on the reverse strand, counting down.
GGGCTTATGAGCTAGCGAACCCACCGTTATACCCTCGTTCTTTAGCCCCACTAAGTTCACCGATAGATTTTTAGCAGGTACATTTGACTGATCCTCAGAAGAAACTGGATCACTGCTAATTTGGTTTCCCTTATTTAAGATCAGATGAACTTGGCTTTCAGCATTTAGCTGATTTAAATCAATGACCAAGTCATCAGAGGAAATTTGAGCAATATTTTTTTGCAGTGTTATGCCCTTTGATTTTTGTGTTTGGTAGATTCTTGGTTTTAGACTTAGATGAACTCGAAGTATTAGAGTTTGTAGGGAGCAGACTAGCCTGATGGTGCCTTTTTAGAGCCCTTGCATGCATTTTTCTAGTTTTACGAGACATGAAAAAGCTGTTCTCGGGCTCACCCTGGTGCGTAACCTGGATGTTTATTTGGTTTTCACCGTCATTGTCATTGTCTATGTTAAGATCAATTATCTAATCAGTTAGAGCAGAGGGGCTATAAAGTGTATCTTTGACCACTTCCATATTCAACGGAGCGGCTATTTCCTGTACACCCATCACTGCAACCCTTGTAACCAAATTTGCTTTTACAAGAATATTTTCAATCACCAAAATTCGGTCATGTTGAAGATTAGCAACTTCCAAATACTCAGGTCCAGGAGGCAACATACTTGTGTCAGCAATGGACTTCTGCTGTTGTACCGTTTGAGCAAAGGATTTTAATAGAGGGTCATATGCCCTTATTGCTGCACAAGTTTGCGTGCACTGTTCATGAGTAAGAACCAGAGAAGTATCTTCGTTTTTTTGCAAGCTCTTATGCTCTTTAACCAGCTGGGACGCCCAGAATGAGTGACATTTCTCCTGGGCTAGCATAAAGCCTTCAATTCTGCTTAATCTATTAGAAATGTCGGTAGTTAGTACACTCAGCGTGTTAATGGCAGTGTGTGTAAATTTGTGCCCTTTATCAAGTAAGTTTAGGATTTTAGTCAGAACTGGAAAATGTTTAAGTTCTTGATGGTTCAAGTCTATGAGCGTGTCTTCTAAAGGGTAAAGTGGTAAGGAAGAATTTACAGGGCTTTTTTTTTCACCTGATATTTTAAACCCATCTGGTTCAAAAGGTAGAACCGGTGACTGAGCATCAATTGTCTCTCTAGGATTCAAAGATGCGTCAAGGGCTGGAGATCTCGCCTTGATTTTAATCTTAGACATTACTGGTTTCAGTTCAACATCACTGTTGTTGTTGTAGGTTTGCAGCCACTGCATCGTGGAAATGCACTTGCTCTCTCACGCCGACTTAGTTCAGATAATACCGCAGGGGCTACAATTGATGTATCAGTCGGGTGAGAGCCAGACACGTCACCAACAAGACCCAATAATTAATTATCATTAATAGGGGCATTTTGTAATGAATTTGTAATGAGGGCCTAGAAGGTACACTAAACATGTCCCCTATGTCTTCCATGGCTGGCATTTTACCTTTAAAAGCTGCCCTGTCCAGGGAAGTAGCTTCAACTTTTATGCGAGTTTCACTCAACGTTACTTCCCCCACACCTGCAGTTAGGCACTGGTCCTCTTAAGACTGAGTTTGAGGTGGATCAGCTAGGTTGGGTTCAAATGGCGTCTCAGTTAACGTGTTATTGGCCTGCCCATTGTGGCAGCGTTTGCCACTTTTAAGATTTTTAACAATTTTACTCAGCAGCTACTGCCTATCGCCTACGTTGTGGTCTCAAACTCAAGTAGCAAAAAGAGCAAATAAAGTTTCAATAACACAACGTTCAATGTTCAAGAACACAATGTAAGAAATTGATACTGAATCCCTTTGTTCAGATGCTCAATTGTGCTATCTACTGCGACACCCGAAGTTCAATACAAAGCACAATGACACAAATATCGCAACTTTCTGTGTCAAAACACCTTTTTAGCAAATACCTAAAATGCAAAGATTGATTTAAAAGAAGCCTCAGAATTCCACAAGAAAAATGCCCTGCCCTCACACAACTCACCAGCCCACCCGAACAGCCAAACAGCCAAGCCACTTGACCCACTTTGTGTGCGCGCAGGTGCGCTAACACCGGCTGTAAAATGGAATTACAGGGCTTAGAGGGGCAGAGCAAAAGGTCGTATAGAACTCGCAATGAATTTGCGGAGCTGCAAAACAAATGAAGGTAAGTAAGACCACAAGCAAACAGCGTCCAAAGTCCCAATCGAAAGTCCACTAGCGTGGACTCCACCTTAAATAAAGACGATTCGGTATATATTTACTTGTAGTCCTTGTATGCAGTTTTATACGTGTATACGGTGCATGGCTTCCTCTTGCCGACAGCGTCCATAAACAATATTCAGCAGCCTCCACGGACGATCAAAGGGTCCCAGCCAAACAGCCAAGCCACTTGACCCACTTGGCGCGTGCACAGGTGCGCTAACACCAGCCGTAAAATAGAATTACAGGGCTTAGAGGGGCGGAGCAAAAGGTCGTAGAGAACTTGCAATGCATTCGCGGATTTGTACTCCTTGTATGCAGTTTTATACGTGTTTCCACACTCTGTATACGGCGCAGGGCTTCCTATTGCCGACAGAGTCCATAAACAATATTCAGCAGCCTCCACGGACGATCAAAGGGTCCCAGCCAAACAGCCAAGCCACTTAACCCACTTGGTGCGCCTTACAATGTTTTGCTTTTTGTGGAATAGGATAGGTTTTTAGATGGGGGGTGTAGAGTGAACACAGCCTATTGTATTCTAGAATGCAAGGAATATCTGCATTTACTTTACTTGCATCAAAGTTGATTAGAAATAGCCCGTCAAGTGTACATAAGCGTGATAGTGCTACATAGCTCATGCCTTCTTTAAAGACTGTGCTACCAATATCTATTAATGCTTTATCTAGGGTAAGACTGTGTGATTTGTGAATGGTAACTGCGTATTAGTTAAAATTGTTCTCTGCGTACATACATGTCTTTGAAAAGAAGGAAGCAGGCTTTTGAGCGTCCTATCCCTTTAACTTCTGATAGTTTGTCAAAGAGAATATTGACAAATTGAATGTTGTCATGTGGGTATGTTTGAAAGCCAACAACTGTACTAAGTGCTCCATTAACTAGTCCTTGCTCCACGTCAAGGTTACTTTTAAGCATTACTCTACAGTTTAAAGATAATTTTAATATTTTCTCCAAACCAGCTGATATTTAGGGCCTCATTACGAGTTCGGCGGTAACCATGCCGCTATTGGCGGCATGGCTGCCGCCGAAATCGCGTCGGGTCCGGGTCCTCGGAATGAGGACTTACCGGGCCATTCCAAGTTCAGAAGGCCTGGTAATTCCTCCCTCCAAGGACCCGGACACGGTCCTTCCCCATTCCCATTTCAGCCCCCATAGGGCTGAATGGGAATGGGAGAGGGCGCAAACAACTGGCCATTACGAGATGGCCTGTTGTTTGCTCCCTCTTCCCCTCGCGGGACCCGGTAAGCACGCCTGGTTTTCCCAGTCGTTGCTTCCTGGGTCCCGGAAGGGGAACACTTAATGCAGCGGTACGGGGTGAACGGCGCCAGCACCTTTTACGGCACCGTTCACTCCGTACCGCCAGGGTCGTAATGAGGCCCTTAGTCTTGTTGTGGCTTGTTGACACATGGGTAGGGTCATACCATGTACATCCAGTTTATCTGTGGAGCAAATTTCAGTTATTGGTTGCATTTCTTTTTTCAACATTGTTTCATTGAATTTTGAACAGCTTGAACGAGTTGGCATCAAGGACATACAGTTGACATTCTTGTGTGCTAATTGTTCCATGACATCAGTAGCACATTAGTTATGGCCATAGAGTGCATGGATGTGCCTGGTTTTTAATATTGATTGTGCTTCTTGAGATAGTACAACAACTCTAATACTTTTTAAAATGTTGGCGTATGTGAGGTCTGAAGACTGGCACATGTTTTCTGTTAATTCTCTGTATTGGAAATGTTGCCAAAGGCTGACATTTCCTATGCTGCCGAGAGTTTTACGGCACAGTTTGTGCTCTAAGATTTTAAAAATAGGTTCAGCTTTCACTGGTGACAATTGAAGCAGATCTCCGAAAACAATAATGTGTTTTCCTCCAAAGAGCTCTTCGTAGTCTGTTTTGAGGACCTCTTGTAATCTGAAGTGAATCAAAGCCAACTTTACGTTGGAGACCATGCTCACCTCATCTATTAGCAGCATTTAAATTTGTTTAAAAACTCTGCGTAGTTCCATTGCAGCATCTGTGGAAAGTTTGTAATAGTCTAATTTGTTTTGGTGTTCTACTGGAAGGAGTAGTAATCATTGTAAAGTGACACCGCCTATGTTGTAGTCAGCTAAATCTATGGGGGGCAGTTACAACAGCTGAAAGTTTGTTGTTTGTCAATTGTTGAAGGAACTTGCTGATGATTTTGATTAAGAATGTTTTGCCTGAACCAGCTTCACCACTCACGTACAGCAGTATAGGTTTGTAGTCTTGGCAGGTACAATTTTTATTTTCATGTTGCACACCATGTTCAATTTGTTTTGTTATTTCTTGGAAAATGCTACGCTGCTCATTGTTCAGTTGTGATTTCAGGACAGCGAAGTCTTCTGTAGCTTGTTCATACTGACACATGGTGTTTTCTACTTCTATCATGGCTAATTCTGCCTAATTTGCTATTAGTGGCTGTCAAGTGGTTCTTGGCTTCCTGTTACAGAAGGTTGACTACTGTCGGGAGTGTCCACTTATAGTTGGGCCTGGCATTCTTCTTCGTATTGCTGTTCATTGTGCAACATTGTTTGGTACTGTGTAACGTTTACGTCTGTTATAGTGCTTTCATTTGCTTTGAAAGCGTCTTCATAGCATTCATATGTATCCAGTAACTCTTCTTCCTTTCTCCATGGTTTAAAAAGTTGTAGCAGGGACATGTAATACAGTTCTTTATGTTGAGGAGTTTTTAATGACAATTTGATATGATTAATTAAGCTGCAATTGGTAAGTTTCACTAAGCTGCCTTCACAATTTACAACTCTGTATCTACCTTTCTTTTCATCTCGTTAAATATTATTTTTGTATGTGAGGTTTTGGGCTACGTGGTAGAGACACATGGGGCCTCATTAAAAGTTTGGCAGTACCCTTGCCGGTAAAACCGGCAGGCTGCCGCCAAACTCCCAAAAATTTCTGGCGCCCGTGAATGGGCAATTACCGTGTCATTACGGCCCTGCCGCACCTCCTTTTCCAGAAGGAAAGAGTAGAGGAAAGGTCTGTGCTTCTATACTTTTTTCCATATGCTGATTGGAGATCCTTGGTGTCAAGGTGCTTGCCCCCAGACATCAGGGGCAGACCAGCCTGCCCAGGGTACTGGCACCCATGGGGACCTCTAAGGCCCCAAAGGATTGCTTAAGGGCTTCCTGGACTCGGGTCCTGGCGCCGTTGGCGCCAGGCTAGTGCTGCCCTCTAAAGCAAGCCAGGCTACAAGGAAAGAGAACCACGTGCAGACCAATCTGAGGCAGGTTGAAGGGACTACTTTACCTGGGGACTACTTGATTGGGTGCGATTGGAGGGACTACTTTACCTGGGGACTACTTCTTGAAAGCTATATAAACCACGCCCTCAGAACAGAACACGCTTCACGTTATTCTGCACTCCTGCAGCGTAACACTCACCGTGTCTGCTAACCTCAGGCCAGTCTTCAGCCACGCCCGCCCAGGTTTTCACGAGCTGCCTGCAAGGAAAGGAAGAAAGAGGAGAAAACAGAACAAGGTTCTTTCCTGATGCTCCATTTCGATCGCTCTGGAGTCTCCGCTTCTGCTGAGCTGAAAAGGAAAATACCAGGTTAGCCGCGCAGACCACGTTAAAGACATTGCCACGCTGCGCAACGCTGATACTTACCAGAAGGTTGCTCATCCTTGTGGTCAATCGAAGCGCCTTCACTCAGTCACTGCTCTGGAGCTGCCGCACCTGTCGAACACAAAACAAGGCAACAGGTTAGTGGCGCAATGGGGAAAGGCCTCATTAAAGACATTTAAATCTTATGCAGCGCTACTACTCACCTGAGGCTGCATTTCCTTGCAGTCCTTCAAGACATCATCACGCAATCTCTGCCCGGAGGTCGCACACCTGCGGATCATTAAAGAACAGCAGGTTAGTCGCGCAGAAGAACTATACCATATGTTAAGACATTATTCAACATTTCTGGGGAGGGGTCCGCTTCATTTTATGCACCAAGAGGAAAGCTGCAAAGAAGAGGCACAGGAGTGAACCTCTGACAACTTGAACTCTAAAGCAATTCATACCATTGGTATAAAGACTTACCCTATTGAGTCATAGTTTCCCAAAACTCTTCAGGATCAGTGAAGTAACTAGATCCTTGAACTGCTACGCACCCCTGCATACAGTCGCAGGATGGAAAGCCCGCCATTCATAACACTAACGTGAGACATAGCTGAGGGGTGCATAAGGAGGCCACGGGAGGTGGGAGTCTGTTACCCTCCTTACGGTTAGGTAACATTTCATCTTAATATTTTAGGCAAATCTGCTTTCGGGACGGAAGGGGCAAACAGAGGGGGCACGTGGAGCCATTCAACATCAGTCCATCCAGTTCCGTTCGGCGCCCCTGTGGAGACCAGGTGAGCGTAACACTTTGGCTTGTCGCATTGGGTACGTTTCCAGTGCACCATCTATAGTGTCTTTAGAGTGTAAAGGATGAATTGTATAATGGTCTAAAATATTGGATTCAGTAGCAGGATTTAAAAGGTGAAATTGACCAGTTTCTGCTGACTCTTGAATGATTTCAATGGTTTCTCTCAGGTTTTGTTCAATATTAATTTCTTTGTAGTATTCATTGTTGCTTTTTAGATATTGCAGGGCTTGTCTAACTTTATGTAAGTCCACGAGTTGTTACCAAATTTGTCTGTCTTTTGTAGGTACGCCATTTACTAAGACATTTAAAGATTGATCTATTGGCTGTTGTACTCCTAGAGTGCGTACATTTTCTTTGAGATCTTCAGAGGGAGGTAATTTTGCTGTTTTTGTTTGAAGGCGTATTATTGCTTGAAATGGGTGCACCGTTTGAATTATGATGCTCTCATATAAATTTAGTTGTGGCAGTGGGTTTGGTAGTGGGAATAATTCCAAGTTATTTGTGATAGCACGTGAAGTTGTTTGGTTGTTGTCAAGTGTTGCAGTGTAGAAATTGCAAAGTATTAAGGGGTCAGTAATGTCATATTTGGTTTCTGCTATAAGGTAGAGAGGTAATTGGAACCATTTGGAATCTTCATTGTCTCCTATTTCGTACGTTATGTCTACAGTTTTTGTGCTACTTTTATAAAAAAGTCCTGCGGCAACATACACACATGGTTTGGTACTTCGGCAGGGGTACTTTTAAACTTTAGTATTTCTTTTTGTATGTGTTTAATAGAAGGTTGCTATTTGTACAGTAGTTGCTTGTTTGTTGTAAATCTATTGCATTTTGTAAGTGGCTTTCACTTCCAAAATATATTCTCTTAATATGCTCTATTTCTTTGAGTAGTTGTTTGGCTGTATCATGTAGAAGATTGTTATTTAAATCGGCTAGTGCTAAAGCAGGACTTTTAGCATAGTAGAGTTTATGGACCAGATTTCTTATAGTTGAATGATGTGTTGATATCATTTTGATATGATGGAAGGTGCTTTTGCAAATAGGTCCTGAAATGCAGGCTAATGAATGTCCTTGTAGTCCTGTGTATTTGCGCACTGGACAGGCATCCATATTTTGTAGTAGTTTCATTTTGATTTTGTCTTTGCTTTTTACATACTGATTGAGCAACTGGCGTAAAGATTTGAAAGATTTTTTGGCAATGTTACACATTGATGTGCACGGCCATTTGTAGACTGGACATTTTGGTTCAGTAGAATGGAGAGGTGATACTGAGTTTTCTGGGGATATTTTTGTGAGAAGAGTTTCTTGTTCCATAATGGTGTTATTAAGTTTTTCATACCCTCGCCCACTGTTATGTATGGCAATTGGGTTTGGTTGCTTCTTCATTAAAATATGGTTCTTTGCTCGTGGTGAGACTCTATTCACCTCCACAGATGTTTAAGAAGCAATTTTTGTTGATTTTCCATTTATTGAGAAATCTTTTTTATAGTTTAGTAGTTAGTTTTGTTAGTGGTTTCATTCTGTTTTAAACTAAAATAACTTTCTTTTGAGAAGGATTGCACTGTCTTCTAGGATTAATTTTCTACGGTAGGTTTTAGGGGTTGTGCATGATTTCTCTCCTGTTTTTATAAGGTTCTGAAGGACTCTGTGGCGGGCATTTTTTTGTAATTTTTTTTTCGGTATGGTTACTTGCCACTACATCAAGATTTATAGATGCAGCGTTAGCAGTAGTGGTAGCTGAAGTTTTGTTAATCACTTTCTGTTTCGTTTTACATTTTGATAGAGGAGGGAACGTTTCTGTACTGGAAGCTTGTTTTGTTTCGCTTAATGACTGTATTAGCTGTTTTGTTTGAACTTTTTGTACAAAATCTGCTAGAGATGGATGCTTATTTTGGACACTTATTTTGATTTGCTCTACTTCTGCGTTGCTTTCTATGGAGTTTCTTTTATTAGGCATTCTTTGGGGTCTGTTGGAGAAAAAAAGAAAGTGTGGGTTGGGCTGTTGTGCAGTGTATGCATGCTTTGTGCATGAGTGTCTGAGTATGATGGTAAGGATGATTGTAGAGGTGTGTGATTGTGCAATGGGCAGCTACATCAAGTTGGGAAGGCTATTCTTGTATTTGTGTGTTACTATACTGGGCTTCAGATGACAATATAAAGTATGCAACTGGTAATGGGAAGCACTAATACTACATCTAATGGTAAAGGGTTAATACACTTGTTTTTTCTACAATACTAAAATGCTAGTGTGTTTGAATAACAGTTAGAACATTATGGGCCTCGTTACGAGTTTGGAGGTAGCCATTCCCTTAAAAAGGGCATTGCTGCCTCCAAACTCAGGCCACGGTCCGTGGTCCTTGAATGGGGAAATACCGGGCCATTCTGACTTTGGAGGGCCCGGTCTATCCCCATTCAGGGAACCCGGACCGGACCATCCCCATTCCCATTTGATCCCCCATAGGGCTCATTGGGAATGGAGAGCATGCTAACAACGGGCCCGTTGTTAGCATGCTGGTCCCCTCGCAGGACCCGCAAAGGACGTCTGGTAAAACCAGACGTCCAGAGCAGATCCCACAAGGGGACCTCGTAATAGGGCGGTATGGGTTTAACAGCACCGGCAGTTCTACCGGCGCCGTTAAACCCATACCGCCAGGGTTGTAATGAGGCCCAATGTTAGTATTGTACTTATTTTTTTTTATGGAAAGAGTAGGTTTCTTCTAAGTCCTTGTTCGTACTTCAGACGCTGCTGCTTTTCAGGAGAGTGGTCTTCACGGCAATTGTAAAAGAAAGAAGTTAGTGAATATGTGTGTTCATAGCACTTTTGTTAATGTAGACATTGGGCCTCATAACACGTTAGGCGGTAGGGGGTTAACGTGGCTGGTAGAGCTGCCGGCCCTGTTAACCCCCTACTTCCTCATTACAAGGTCTCCTCGCGGTATCCGGTAAGGATGCCTGGTAAAACCAGGCGTCCTTAGCGGGTCCCGCGAGCAGACCAGGATGCAAACAACTGGCCTGTTATTAACGGGCCCGTTGTTTGCATCCTCCCCATTCCCATTGAGCCCTATGGGGGCTTAAATGGGAATGGGGATGTACCGGGTCTGGGTTCCCTGAATGGGGAAATACCGGGCCCTCCAAGGTCGGAATGGCCCGGTATTTCCCCATTCAGGGGACCAGGACCAGGTACCCGGAATGGGGGTAGCCATGCCGCAAATAGCGGCATGGCTACCTCCAATGTCGTAATGAGGCCCATTGTTGTTTTTTTTGTAGTAGTAGTGTTTTCTTACAACTGAGCATAGTATGTACATGCACTTTCCTTTGCATATGGGCAGCCTGTATATTTTATTAAGAATCGGTTAGTTGAACATGTTTTACAAATGAGTATGATAGTAAAGAAATAGAGCACACTTGTTTAGCACACTTCTTTTTTTAATGTTATGTTAATGGATGTTAAGAGATCGAAGAAATAATCATATGGATTTTTTGCTATTTTTACAGGGTAAATGGCAGATATTTTACAGAAAAGCATGCAATGTGTGCATTTGTGAAGGTGTGGGAAAAAATAAAGTAGAAGGATTTCATATAGAGGCAGTGGTGTTGTTTGAGCTGGGAACCTTTCTCATGATATTGGGCCTCATTACGAGGTGGGTGCAAAGGGATACCGGGCACCGTTAAGGACATCGGTGCTGGTAATTCCTTTGCGCCCTATTCTGAGGTCCCTTAGCGGGTCCCTTCCTTAACGCATGGTTTTACCAGGCGTTATGGACGGAGCCCGTTAAGGGACTTCAGAGCTAATAACGGTACCGCAATTTGCGGTACCGTTATTAGCACCTTCCCCCTTCCCATTGAGCCCTATGGGGGCTGAAATGGGAATGGGGAATGACTTTTTCAATGGGGACTTACCGGTCCCGCAAAGGTCGGACTACACTGGTAATTCCCCATTGAACGAGGGCGGACTCGGTACAGGTATTGGAGGTAGTCATGGCGCTAATAGTGCCATGACTACCTCCAACCTCGGAATGAGGCCCATTGTCTGTGTGTGTGCTTCAATGAAGATGCATGTACTCATCCTGGCTGCGTGTAATTTAATAACACACTCGACAGTTTTTTTCATAATTATACTGTTATTTCTCCCATTTTATAATATGAAACAATATATTTTTAGATAGGTGTGTGTTAAAAAAAATTAGGAGAGCGGAATGGTTTGCAATTGACACTTCATCATAGCACATGGGAGAAATGGCAGTAAGTTCATTTTACAGTTTATACAGGGTAAGTGGCAGTTACTCTCTTTATATTTTTATTTTACATTTGTAAAGCGCTCACAAAGCCTGCGGGCATCGTGGTGCTGTTACAAGAATTGTTTGTTTTTTTAGTTGCGTAATTATTTTGTCTTAGTTGCATATTTATAACGTGCTTAAACACCAAGAGGTTTCTAAGCGCGCACCCGGGGATCAAACCTGTGTTGCTTCTTGTTGTCTTGCTTCCAAGGCAGCCGCACGTTGACGGTGAGCTATGCTCCCGGGATGTGTTGTATTCCTAGAAGAGCTGTACATGTACTGTGTAGAAAATATTCATACCTGTAGTCTGTGTTAATGCATGTGGATGTGCATGAATCTGCAGGGGAGTTTTATAGTAGTTTTTGCTGTAGGTCCTTTGCAGTCACAGCCAAATGGTACTGAGAGTGATCAATAGTACATCTAAAGTGCTGATCTGTGATGATAGAGTTAGAAGTAGAGTTCTTGTATGTAATTGGTGGATGCTTGTGTGACTTCTTAACAGTAGCCAATGAGGAAATGGTGCAGAGAGTGCAGTGGAAAGGGTAGAAGGGCTGCCCCAGTGTTACGCGCTCCGCGGTCACTGTGGTTGTCTGCAGACAGGGCGTTCCACATCTGGGGTTTCTCAGCAAATCCAGCATGGAAAAGGGACTGATGTTGAGGTTGTGGTTTGTGTTGAAAGAGGCTGTGTGTAGTGAAGATGGCAGAGGTGGAGAAAGTCAGGGTGTTGGTGGTTGGAGATATGTTTGTGCATGGTTTGGAGCAGTATGCTAAATGCAGAAATGTGGCAAACAATTTTAATGTTTAAGGAGTGGAGGTGGTGTGGAGCACTATGCCTGGATTCAATGTGCAGGGAATTGTTTGTGGAGATATGGGCAGGGTGAACAGTCCACATGCACTGTGGTGCTTTGCATTTTGGCTATGTCAGTGCCCCTACTTTGTTGGCAGATTTGGAACACTTGGTTCAGGCAGTAATGAAAATACTTCCAAATGCCAAGGTTATTTTTTTTCTGGTTTAGTACCTAGGGCAATATGGGAAAATAGTTTTGTTTTTTGCCCTCAGCAAAATATTGCTAGGTGTTCAATCAATCGAGGCATGTTTGCTTTCATGCTTAGAGCTGGTATGTTCTTTTGTAATAATGAGAATATTGATTCTGCTAATGTTGTTTATTTTAAAGAAGATGGCATATCTTTATCTTTTGTGGGAAATGCCATGCTGTTTTGTAACATAAGGGTTACTTTGAAGAAGCTAATGTGAAGCTTTTTGGAGGAAAATAAGAAAAGAAACCCACAAAAATACAAAATAAATGGTGTTTCTGAAGCATCTGCAAAAAAACCAAAAAAAGGCTCTTTTCACAGCCAACCTCAAAGGGGAAATGGGGCAGACTATTAAAATGTTCATTCCCCACGTTCAGATTTTTCGCTTTGTCCGCGGACAACGCATATTACATACAGGGATTTTGGGGTTGAGAGGCATGCAAATGAGACTGAGCAGAGCGCGAGATTGGTTAATAAGGTTTACTGGGTGTGTTGTGTAAGGGGAGAGTTTGCCAGTAGGTCTTTTTCCTGAGAGAAGAGGAGATAGCTATGGCTGTGTGTTTCAGAAAGCAGATTGTTTGGATTTTGGGAGATTCTTGTATAAATTGGTTGGAGGCGCATGCAGATGACTGTGGAGTGGCTGCACATCTTGGATTCTCTCATGTGGAAGTGCACTGGCATGGAGTGCGTGGAATGAAGTGGGTGGATTTGGTACCTCTCTATGCTTCTTTGGTGACGCAGCGTCATCCAGACATTACTATTATTCATTGTGGAGGGAACAGTTTAGGACATGTGTCCGGAATCTCTTTGCAATTTGCAATGAAAGAAGGACTTGGGAAAGTCATGGACATGAATCCAAACTCCAGAGTAATTCTTTTCCCGTATTGCGCAGAGACAAATGTGGTTGTGTTCTTTTTCATTTGGTCACCAAATGGAGAAAGCAAGGCGCAATGTTAACAAGGCCGTTTGTGCCTTTTTGAGAGATTTTGGTATATCCTCTTTTCAGAATGAAAGCATTATGTTTTGTAGCACACACATTTTTAGCAGAGGTGGAGTACATCTTACTTATGTCAGCAATCTGATTTTTCTGCGAAATATACAAAATGCATTGCGACTTTTTTTGGAATTGCAGCAATCCATTTTGCAGTAGGTGTTGACCATTTGAAGTTTTTGAAACACAAAAAAACACCACAAAAAGGCTCTTTTCAGAGCCACCACTTCCTCCCATAGAAAAGTGCAATGGTTCTGATAGGGCAGCTCCCCCAAAAAATAAATGTCTGCGGACCTCTAAAAAAAGCACACGGCCCTGCACTATTTATTTGTCACTTCTATTTTTAAACTGTGAAAGGCGACTCTGAAACGAGCCTTTTTTTGGGGGGGGTTTGTTGTTTTATATTTTTTTGTTTTTTTTAAACATGACACACAATGAAAGGAGGGAAAACAAGGGTAAGGAAGGGATACCAACCACAGGGATAAGAAAGGGCAGGTGGAGAGAGGAAGATGTAGGGTGGGCTTTATTGAGGTAGACTACTTGACGGCAGTCTCGAAAGCACTCCGAAGGTTCTTCCCCCTGCGGAGTACTGGGTCGAAGTACATGCACAATATTGTGACCTTCGAAAGGTAAGGGTCAACAGCATCATGGATGGCCTGTGAGGCAGCTGGAGGGATGCGCTGTCCCACAGGAGTGTCTTTTTTGGTGACAGGAGCGGAAACAGAGGATGATGCAGAGGAACTCAACCTAATACGTTTATCGCAAGGTACAACCTTACGAATAGCCCCATCGTGGAACAACTTTAGGTGTTGCTTCATTGATGTAGTACCATAGCTATACAAACCAGGCTTGCCACGACTCAGCACCATGTGGTACTGAGTGCAGATCACCTTGCTCGCATCAGCTTTTGTCTTTCCATCAATGTTGGTAAATAACCACCACACCCAAGACTCACGATGGATTGCTAAATATTCTGGGGCCCGGACAATATCCGCAAATAAGGACACAAGCTCAGTGTGGGTGCGGTCACATGATGACATCACGGACATGTTTGTGAATGGGACAGCTGTCCGCAGGACACCAAATGCGCAGGGACAGTTGTGCGCATGGGCGCGGGTGTTCTACGGTGTTCGGGTTCCCAAACTAATTAAAGTGCGACACACATGCAGCAGTGTGTGATGCGCATGTGCGCGGGTGTTCTAGGAACAGTGTTGAAGTCCCCAAATAAAATACATGTGCGTCAAAACTTTGCGGACAGGCGGACGGGATATGTGTTCTACAGATATATTAATTCTGGTTGCGGACATTACAAACAGGGGGGTGTTCTTAGGACACCCCCATTTTGGGTGACTGCGGACAGGCGGACATCTTGTGTGTTCTAAGGACACCTCCATTTTAATTACGAACCGTACAAACAGGTATATTTTCCTTAGGACACCCCCATTTTTGTTAATTGCCGACATAACGGACACCCGCGCTGTTCCCGGATACCCTAAATGCCTTTTTTTAAAAAAATAAGACACAGGCATATACTAAGAACACACTTAAAATTGTATTATTGTTTAACAGTATAAAAATTATGAAAAAGAGGGGGAATCAGAAACTGAAACAAATATAGGGAAATTAGGGGTTTGGACATGATATATGGGAGGGAAGGAAGGGATGGAAGAGGGGGAACAGGTACATGTGGGACTGTGATATTGAATCTTTTCTTTAATGTGGTCCTCAACAAGCTGTTTTAGAAGGTAGACATTTTTCAATAACATATCCATTTTTAGTTCCATTCGTTTCAGAGGATATTCTAATGTCTCTTTTGGTATATTATACTTATTATCTGTATGGTCTGTTAAAAAATATATATATGTAAAGTACACATAAAGTAATGGTTATTAATTGGCTTATATAGAGAAATGTTGTGTCTACCATTAGTATCACTGTCTTCACTCATTTCATCTTGTGGGAAATTTGCTTCCAGCCATTCTAGAGTACTGGACATTTCTGTGTAAAAAAAAAAATGTTTTAGTGTACCTAATACAGAACATTTATAAATATATATAATAAATGTAGTGTACTTACTAGTTTCTTACAAACTTTGCTCTTGCTTTTTGCTGTGCAGTTTCTGTGAGATAATTCTGTTGGAGGCATATTTTGATTTTTTTGGTATATTCCATTATATTGCAAACGCTATTTCAGTGGATGGTTGGTGTCTTACATATAAAGTTTCCACTTCTTATTTATTATTAAATGTAATGTGTTTATGTGGTGATTTTTAAACAGGTTTGGTGTTTTTATTGTATGATACAATAATGTAAGATACCCCCTGAATTTTTGCAGTCTTGTTGGTGACCGCGTCCGTCCGCGGACATGTGCACGGTCCGCGGGCATCAAAATCACTAGCGGGGTACGGGGTTCAGCATTTTTTATGTTATATGTATGTAAGCTAAGGGAGTCTTAGTAAACATTTATAACATTTACATTTATCTATGTCTATATTCAGTGAAAAACTTTGTTAAAGGGACGTTATGGTTAAGTTGCGCTACTAAAAACCTATGAAATTCAGTGAAAAACATTGTTAAAGGGACATTATGGTTAAGTTGCGCTACTAAAAACCTATGAAATTCAGTGAAAAAATCTTTGTTAAAGGGACGTTATGGTTAAGTTGTGCTAATAAAAACCTAGCAAATTCAGTAAAAAAATCTTTGTTAAAGGGATGTTATGGTTCCAAGTAAAACCGAAAAAACCCTTGAAATTCGCCAGTTATGGTAAGCTCAGCAACCATGACTCGCGCCACCACCGTGCACTGCTAAGACTAACACTCAGGACGTCAAAGATGACATCACAAATGTCATTGATGACATCACTGATGACATCACATGTGCATTTACTTTTCAGGAAAAGTCTGTACAAGGGATTCTTATAGTAATGTTGATAAAAAAAAGTGTGAAGGATTATTGGAATAAATATCATGATGGTTGCTGAGCTTACCATAACTGCCAAATTTCAAGGGTATTTTGGTTTTACTTGGAACCATAACATCCCTTTAACAAAGTTTTTTTTTCTGAATATATATATATTACATGGCCACGGTAGTGGCCGTGTCGTTATGGTTAAGTCGCTGTTTCCATAGTAAGAGCACTTTTTGGGCGGCTTATAACTTGGCTCCCCCTGGACGAATCCTTATGAAAGTTTGCAAAGAAAGTATATGGGCCACTCTGAATGTTTTTCCAAAGTTTGGTAAGGATTCGTCCGGGGGGGCAAAGTTATAGGGGGGGTCCCAAAACGTCTTTTTTTCCCATAGACTGAAAGGGGCAAAAACTTTGCGCACGGCTACAGGCCAAACCACTGGACGGATTGTCACCAATTTTGCGGCAGGGGCTTGTTCCCCAAAGGGTGATTTTGTACGTTTTGTGAGAAATCGTCCAGTAGTTTCCTTTAAAACAATCAAAAAGTAGCAAGAATTAGTGATATCTATGTCCGCTCCGCGTTCGCACTTCCCTGTTCGTTCAGTGGAGAAGATTTCTATTGGCTAATCTATGGCATGCTGCCCGTCAAGATGTTGTGCTTTCACCGATTGGTTCTGCCGCAGCGTCAAGTGCGTAACATTCTTTCAATACGGCCGCCATGGTCATTTCATTTTTTTGTTGTGCACGGAAATCCCCGCAAACAAACCCTTATGGAACACTGTGTCAAAAGGTAAGCATTACTTACATGTGGCAGTAGGAAGTGAAACAGTGATTTATTCTTGTTACCACTATCATACCGTACAGTGAAACTTGGTAGGCAATGTACAACAAGTGCTTACTGCGTCTATGTAAGAAGCCACAATCAAAAGTACTGCGGTCAGACTGGCGTCCTATAGTTTGGAATTTGAGGCAGCCACCTGCACGGTTTCGTAAACACAGCCCTTCTGCATGTATTCGGCTGTAACGGTTCTCATGATTGACTGCTGATATGTTGTTGCAAAATGAGAATGTATTTGCGTTCTGAGTGAAGGTCACTTCATTGCATTTTTTCACTAGGCACTCAGTATGGGACACATGTACCAAAACTCATAAGGGTCAATAGTTTTTCGACCTTGATGTACAGGGAAGAGACAGAAAGAATCTAGGTAGTCACAGTTTGTAAAACATTCCGTTTGATAAGTTATGCTTCAAAAAGGTTTGTGAAGCACATGAAATATCAATTCCTGAGGATGTCTTTCTGCAAACAACTACTGTGTGACTGCGGAGGCCGAAATGGAGGCGGTGCATATCATGTAAGCTTATTTTTCAGGCCTGTACCCCAAACTGCCATTAATTACTTAGTATGAAAAAATTAAAATAAATTATTACTACTAATGCATTTGGACGTTTCTGTGCCGTTGAAATTTCAGATTGCACATTACCGCCGTCTGTACGATGTCACTAGAATTTCCACTATCACCTACAAAATGTATGTGGCATTGATATTTTTTTACCTATTATGCAGATTGTACATTGTCGCCGTTTGTAGGGAGTCACTACATTTCCCCATATAACATTAATTGTTTAGATAAATGTTATGTGTTACACCTTTCATTTCCGCAAAGGCTTTGTATTGATAGATCTTTTTTTTAATTTTCCCCTCAGCTACTTCCTTCCCTATTGTGAATGTCACGGATTGCAGCGCCCGAGTGACATTTTTTTTAATCGTCAAGTGCAGCTATTCGTCACCGGTTGTACGTGCGTCCTCATTGAATGGGATGACCGCATCAGACCTCTATGTCCGTACGCAGTTGTAGCAGTAAGAAGCAACATACCATCCTTTCTGGTTTCATAGTTCGCAGCCATTGACGTCGCACTGTAAATCACTATCACAGGAATATGACTACTGTGTCAACAACGCGTAATTTCTGTGTGGTTAAACAACAACGTCACCATTGCCACTGACATTTTAAGTAGCATATCATGCTTTCTGATGGACTACATCACAGCGATTGACGCCGTCTTGGCAATGAATGTGAGTGGAAACCGACTACTGTGCCGCCAATGCATAGTGTGTGTGTCATAAAAACTGTGGCGCCAACGCATGGTGACTCTGTGGGGAAACATCAACATGATCATCAAAATTACCATTTTCATTGTGCAGCACAGACACACACTTGTGATGATTTAGAGCTGTGCATTGTGAAATAAAAGTACCTTACAAAAATTTTTACATGTTAGTGTGTTTTTTAACCATTTAATATTCCCCTTCACAATGTGCCATGCTACGTTGCAGGTTGCAGTATGTTCTTTAATAGGTGCCGTATCACGGTACGTAAGTCATTATGGAATCATTTCTTTACGCTGCCAAGGTACGTTATCCAGAACGCTATTGCACACCACTTGGTTTGGCTACGTAAGGCTCAGGCCTATCTATTAAGCTTTCGTGCCATCAGGGTACTTTCTTTCACCCAGATGCCCCAATTACCAAGATTAGTTCTTCATGAAGACGCTATGTTGTCAGATTTCGGATCTTTCTAAAAGTGGAAAAATTAGATCAGGTGCAGTGAAAGTGTTTGCTGTACAGAAACGTTTGAAAAGCAATGCTTCGTTATACCTTCCCACTACACATTTCTTCACCCATTTCAACTTGTGGCGCTTACACAAAAATGTGTGCACAGGTCAGTTGTAATGGTGTTGCTTGCAGATTTCTGCCATTACTGCACTTTACTTCACAGAATTTGTTGTGATTTGGTCCAGATGTTAGAAGACTACTCATTTGCCTTCTGTACGTACATTTTTGCCAAACACATTTACTGTATGTTCCACACATTTATGTAAAGTTCATTGCCCACGAACAAACACCTTTGTGTTTTACATTTGGTAGTGTTTTCATACTTCACAAGTGTCGTCATGTACATAACAAATCAACTGTACGCCTTTTCGTCTCTAAAGGGTAGGCTGTAGGTATGCTTAATGACCACAATGTCGGGGAGGTAAATACTGCCATTTACTGGCTGGGACAAAAAATTGTATTGAAGTCGCCATGTCCACCATGCACTGACTTTCTGTTAAAGGTGTTGCTGATAACCACACATTTTAGAATTAATACAAATGTTCTTCACCCACTACAGTCACACGTTTTCCTTTTTTACTTTCTGGCAGCTGTAATGGAAAGCGCAAAAAGACTTTCTATGCAACGCCCGCCTTCCCTTTCCATGGTGCCATCTTGGAAAAGGATTTGTTTTCTTCAAACGGGAATGCTAGAGGAGTTCCGGTTGAAGATAAAAAAATCCTTTTTTTTTGGTCCCATGAGTTATTGCCGTAAAATCTCTATTGGTAATGGCATTCATCCCCCATTTTTTTAGGGTGGAATGGGGTTTACTGATTCATAGACCTCAGTATGCACTCTTGCTTCTATTGTGGTGCAAACTTGCCCTGTTCAGTTGTGCACGGGAAGTGTTGCAGTTACAAGTTCGTAGAACAACATACAATGTCCTTCCGCACTATCAACGACTCATACATCTTATTGTGAAGTGTGTGTAAAATCTCTATTGGTAATGGCATTCATCGCCCATTTTTTTAGGGTGGAATGGGGTCTACTGATTCAAAGACCTTGGTATGCACTCTTGCTTCTATTGTGGTGCAAACTTGCCCTGTTGAGGTGGGCACGGGAAGTGTTGCAGTTACAAGTTCGTAGAACAACATACAATGTCCTTCCACACTATGAACGACTTGCACATCGTATTGTGAAGTGTGCATGAGTTCTGCACCATTTGGCGAGGCTGTGCAACAGCATGTGCTACTGTGCAATTCGTAGGAAGATGGGCAGTGAAGTCAAATGTCAAATCCAGAGCACGAATCGGAATCGTAAGCGGCCTCAGTGATACGTGTTACTCGGAGGTGCGGCTTGATTCTTGTGTTTCCGTAGTCAGTCAGCACGCATTCGGTACGGTCGAAGGTACCTTACTCTAACCCTCGCGAGTGCACGAGCACCTTCCGGTGCAGAGACAGAAGCTCCGGAAGCCTGTGGGAAGCTAGCCACAGGAAGCCAGCCAGCCGAAATAGACCTGCTGGATCCTACCTTACTTACCCCTCCATGTGCCAACACTCTGACAGCAGTGGGGCATTCTGAGGGCACTCGGAGGGGGTACAAGGTGTGAAGTCAAGTGCTGCTCCTGACCTGGAGAGACCTGGAGAGACTGCAATTGGGTAAGGCGGTATCTTGCTCTCTGAGCCCCTCTTACCTCCCTTAAAATCTCCATGTGGATAACGTGGGAGATTTACCAGCTGAGGAAGGGACGGACGGCTGGTGGAGAGTTTGAGGGCTTTTCAAGGGCGGGCATTGAGGATTGGAGGCACAGCAGAGTGGAGTAGAGTGGGGCTACGGCTTTGGTGTTTTCTCCCCCCCCAGCACTTTTACTTTGGCGCTCCTCCCCTTATTTATACTCTATGCACCGACTATCCTTTTGCCTAAATTAACTATTGGCTTTACTATACATGGGTAGGGAGAATTTGATTAGGTGCTACATTGTCTAATGTCCCTTTCCTAGTCCTACTGGGCACCTAGCTGCTACTACCACTGGTTGCGACTGCAGGCATAATTGCCTTTGAGCTACCAGGGTGTGGCCCAGGAGATTGTGGGTTTTGGCCTTTCATCCTGGACATCTACTTATCTTGTTCTCTCTACAACCTTCAGGCTCCCAGGTGAGAAGATACACTCGACAGTGATCGAGGAGTGTGAATCATTCTCTTCATGGGTGAAGGGAACATCAACTTTGTTTTGATAATCCTCATACTTGCTATATAACTTAGTACTGGAGAGTCTGCTGTCCTTTGGCAGATAAGGCTGGTGAAGCATACCCTATACCTTCCACCGATATGCAGCAGGGGAAAAAGTTTCCCAATTCGAATTACAATCTGCAGATATTTAAGACCCTTTCCATTAAGGAGAATATGGAGCCGGACATGAAGGTCGCTAAGACTAAGAAGAATATTACTATTACTGAGTTCTTTCCAGCAAATCCACCTCCAGAAATAAACTCAACTACCATTGAGGAAACCGTTGTTCCTAGCCCTAGTGGCAACAATTCACTGAATACCACCAATTTTGATGACATTGATAACAATTCTCTCCTAAATCTGTGTTTAAACATCCAGAGAGGGATGTCATCGCAAATTCCACTTATGATTGCTAGTGGCTCATTACCTCATAACATAAGTAATAGGAGCACTCCTCCTTGCCTACATAATACCATTGGTAGTAGTGGTCAATTGTCTGCCTCCCCTAATTTAGCAATGGCGTCTATGGAGGATGCACCTGATAAACAGGACGATGATCTGGACTGTCAACATCCCGGATCATCTGAGGGAGCCGAGCTTCAATCATCGGTTGCTGCTCTTCAATTTGCGCTTAAGATCTTGCTGCAAATGACAGGTCGTATTTTGACCAATACTAACATCCTTACCATGGCGTTAGAACAGAAGGAACATCTCCGTGAAGAGGCGGAAACCAACCTATCTGATGCCTTGCACATTGCTGAAGAAAGCAATGACCCGGGTACCATGGAAGAAGCTGTATCAGAGCCCGCAGAATCCGTTATCAATGTTGAAACCCTGGAAGTAACTCAGGAGAAGTTAGACGACTTGGAGGTGGTACAAAGCCCCTTTATTTTCTACTCAAGGAAACAACGCAGACTGGTGAGGAAGGCTCTTAAAAACAGAAAATCTAAAACAAATGCCCTACTGCCTACGGTTGCTCCACAGATAGGTCTGGATCCCCGTTTGAAAAAGGCCAAAAAGAGATCAGTGGAATCTGGTGTACGGGTGCCTATGGCTAAAGGTTCTCTTTGGCTGGCTTGTGCCGGAAGAAAAAACTATTAGTCCAGATCCAGATATGGACCATATCAAAAAGCTGGATCCGGATCTAGATTGTAGCTTGCCAGAATGCACTGAGCAACCAGCTGTGTCTGCACATGAGGGAAACTCATCGATACCGGTGACATCTGAATTAGGAAACAATACTAAAGACATCAACGAGAATCGCATCTGCCTTATCAAGAACCTATATCAGAGTGTTAAAAATTCTTGGCTTGCACAATCTGAGTTGTTAGTCAGACTTTATTGTATCCCTCAACTCCGAGTTCTGAAAACTGATGATTTCCTCTTTCTAGAGCCCCTGACAAGCTCTTATCCTAATGTCTCTGCCTTACACTGATCCTTCTTGTCGACAGCACGGCTGATCAGAAAATACAAAGAGGAATTGAGGACTGTTGACATCGACATCGACGTGGACTTGAATGAACCTGACACGAGCACTGGCTTGGAGGCAAGTTTAGTGCCAGTCCCCAAGCCTATTTGCGCCTAGCCAGCCGTAGCGAAAAATCTTGAACTTGCAGAAGTACAACGAGTCCTAAAATGGCTGATGGAATCCCTTCCGGGGGTTCTACACAATCACTGAGCCTTTTCCCTTCTTACGTGGAACTGCAGAGGATTTGCCCACTTGTTAAGAACGGAGGGTTCTGTCGACCTTCTGTCCAAACACAATTGTATCTGTCTTCAAGAGACTTGGGCAATGGACCCTCTGCTATGGGATGGTTTTGTTGTGTATCAATCTTTTGCAAAACGGGGTACAAGGGGCCGTCCCTTTGGTGGTTTACTTATTGGGGTGGCAAATACGGTGGTCTCTCGAAGGGTGCACTGTGATGTCGAGGACTACCTTATGGCGGTAGAGGTTGAATACGAAGAGGAAAGTTGCTCTCTAAGGTTCTTACTTGTTAACCTTTACAATCCCCCGGGAGCAGTATTGGGAGAACCTCTACAAGAAGAATTGTCGATCCTAATGTCATCTTGGGCATTGAAACGTGGGAATGTGGCAGTGGTGGTCATGGGGGATTTCAACTGCCACATGACAGGCGAGGGTTATGTTTCGTCTAACTCGAATCTAAGTACAACATGCCTTATGGTCCATGATAAAAGAGAGACTGAGGGGTTGGGATGGCTACAAATTTTCGCTTATTGGGATATGGAGATGATTAATGGGCGCATGCCTGGTGATACGCTGGGGAAACACACCTGGAAAAATGGGTTAGCATCCAGCACTCTGGATTACATTTTCATGTGCCCTGAAATGCAATCAAAGGTTTTTGACATGAAAGTGACTAATAACAACTGGAGTGACCATGCAATGCTGCAATGTTTCCTTCAATTACCTAACCACACTACCCCTACACTGAATATTGGTAATATTAACAGCAATAGTTCAGGCTCTAGAATTATATGGTCGGAAAAAAACATTCAATGAGCTACAGAAGCCCTCAAATATATCTCCTTGGTTGGCTCTCTAGACTTCAACAAGATGACTATGAATGCCATTGAAGAATGGATTCTGGCATTTTTGGGAAAACATGCTGTGGCCAAAATGGGCTACATGATAAGAACAGAGGGTGCTACTCACCCCTATAATAAAGGAATCAGAGACGCCAAGAGAGGTTTGAGAGCTAGAATTCGTAGCATCAAGAATTTGAACTTACCAGTAGCTCTTTACTGCGAGAGAGTTAGAAGAGCTAAAAATTGCTATACAACCAGCATTAAGCATATAAAAAAGACTGAGAGAAATGGTGCCTACTTAAAACTAGTGCAGGCTATCTGCTCTAAGAACTCGCACAATATTTGGTCTCTATTGAATGAGACTAGGAAAAATGACAAACTCCAACCAATGAATCCCATAAGTGAGGAGGCACTCACTTATAAAATTCTTAGAAGGACATAATTTAGGGGACACTAAAATGTTCAAAACACCTTTGAATAAAGCCCCCACCTTCCCGCCTTTTGAAGTATCCCCAGGGATTATCTTGAATAAAATAAAAGATCTTAAGTCCTCAAGAGCCTCCGGCCCTAATGGTCTGGCAAATGTGGTAATTATGAATCACCCGGAATTCTGGGTGGAGTTACTCTCCATACTTTTTGAGAAAATCTTAGCGCAGGGGCGGATCCCTGAGTCTTGGCAAACAGCCATCCGTATCCCCATTTTTAAAAAGGGTAATCCCATGGACCACAACAATTATAGGCTTCTCTCTATGTTAGATGTCACAGGTAAACTTTTTGTATCATTATTGTTAAGTGAAGTGCAGAAATGGGTAGACGAGGCCAACATACTTAGCAAATTTCAATGTGGATTTCGGCGGGATTTTTCTACATCGCACAATCTCATGGTGATGGACATATTACGTACATGTGCACTCACCAAGGGACAGCCTCCTTTGTATGCCCTCTACATTGATTTTAAGTCTGCCTTCGATTCCATCCCTCGAGACAGATTGTGGCAGAAACCTGAGACAATGGGCTGCCCGGAAGCCCTTTCGTACTATCTGAGACTCCTGCACCAAAACTCTTCGGCCTGTTTTAGGCTAAAACAAGAAGGTAACATGACCAAAAAGGTGCCCCAAAATAGAGGGGTAAAGCAGGGATGTGTTACTGCACCCCTGATATATAACCTCTATGTATACGATATCCCTGCAGTACTAGCTGAAGCAGACAATTGTCCTCCGAAAATTGGGCAGGCGCCTTGTATTGTACTAGCTTACGCCGATGACCTGGCAGTATTAGATAATACTATTAGTGGGCTGCTGCGTTCTGCTACTACTCTATGGGAATATGCTAATTTTAATGGTCTGACTATTAATTTAGACAAGACCAAAGAGCTCAGATTCACTGGGAAAAGAGCATCCCGAGTTAACTTGAAGGTGGGTCAAATGAATATACCTTACGCACCCTCCTCTCGTTACCTCGGAATTGAAATCGAGCCAAATGGCGATTACCCGTATTGTAGACAAGGACGCAAAATCAGGGCAGCGCAAGTTACTGGACTGATTGCTACATTTTCAAATAAGCAGGGTGGTTACACGCTCTGGGGGACACGGCACCTGTATATTCAAGTATTTGTACCCATGATCACCTACGGTGTAGAGGCCCTTCTTTCTTTTGACTTGGCTTGGCTGCAAGTGCTGGAAGGTAAATTTTGGCGTCGGATATTGGGATTGTCCCCAGGAGTACCAATGGCTCTGATAAGACTAGAAATGGGCCTTCCATCATTAAAAGCTATTGTACTCAAAAAGAGAGCCGGATTCTATCTTAAGATGATCAGTGGCAGCTCTAATCCCCTAATGTCAGAGATACATCAGGAAGTGGTAAAAAAACGTACCACATCACCTTTATGTAAAGAAATGTCAAAATTCCTTGCTGATATAGGTTGGACACATAAAGGCACAATTTATACTAAGGAAGTACAAAATGCACTCGGGGAAAAGGGTGGACCTTTGGGACTTGCTCGAGAACCTTTCCCATTTGAGCACCCTTAAAAGCTACCAATTCATTAAATATAGATTGTATACCTATATGAAGCTCCAAGTATATCTGAATCTATGTCCTACGAAAAGACTCAGACGTTTTATCATTCTGTTTAGATTGGAACAACTGCCTACTCTGAGGAACTTGGGAGTCAGGGAAAATATTCCTGTCCATGAGCGAATCTGCCGCTTATGTAAGTTACCAGAATGTTTGGAGACAGCCAAACATCTTCTTACGGAATGCCTGACATTGACTAATACAATAGTATTATACCTTGCTGAATTCGCCCACAACCCTCTAACTATCTGTGAAATGTCGTTCTGGCATTCTGTACAAATACCTGCAATATGTATCTGTTTATAGCACTCTATAATATATGGCTAAAAATTGAATCAAAATTCGGCCATTTGATCTGAACAATCTGATCACTGTAATAAGGGAAAATCCCTTGATATTTTGAGACCTGTTATTTGCCTGCCACATATTTTGTTCATTATATAATTTTGAGAGAGTAGTTGTGTAAACATGTA
This sequence comes from Ambystoma mexicanum, assembly GCF_040938575.1. Lineage (NCBI taxonomy): Eukaryota > Metazoa > Chordata > Amphibia > Caudata > Ambystomatidae > Ambystoma > Ambystoma mexicanum. The sequence goes on along the minus strand of NC_090927.1, from coordinate 79,427,516 downwards.
TATTATTGATCAAATAAGTATAAGTTTGTTTAATATTTGGGGTAAAGTAGTTAACAATATTTTTCTTTTAAATTCATATTCACTGTATTGAATATTATTTGCCCATTGCTTTGTTTGTTATTTTATCAATGAATAACTGTTTATTATGTGTAAAGTTTGATTTTGTTTTCATTCTATATCACATTAAAGTTTATTATTAATGTTCCTTTACAGTATGCTTATGTGTTACTATTGGAATCCTTCTAAATCATCAACAAAATAAAATTGGTCAACTTACGTTATGAATCACTTACAATACTGCCAACCTATGCAAATCATTCAAAAAAGGTTTGTCAAAGGGACATTATGGTAAGGTTGCCCTACTAAAAACGTTGAAAATTCACTACAAAAAAAACGTTGTTGAAGGGACGTTATGGTTAAGTTGCTCTATTAAAAACTTATGCCATTCTGTACAAAAACTTTGTAGAAAGAATGTTATGATTACAAGTAAAATCTAAAAACCCCTGAAATTCAGCAGTTATGGTAGACTAAGCACCCATTTTTCCCATCAGTACTCTCCTCTGCTACCACTACCACCCCGGACATAAAAGATGCTATCACACATGTCATTGATGCCATCACTGACGCCATCACATCTTTAGCCCCTTTGTTTTATGTCAGCTAAGCAACCATAACTCGCGCCACCACCGTGCACTGCTAAGACTAGCACCCAGGATATCAAAGATGACATGACAAATGTCATTGATGATCCGACAGCGCAGCGGCAAACAGAGGCAAAATGCAATTTTGGGGAGTGTTTTGGTGTGCAAGAGTGCTTGGGGAGGTTTTGGGAGTAAGAGATGGGTCAAATACTGTATTTGTTTAGGTGGCAGGTGCCCCTGATTTGTTCGCCATGCACGCAGACAGCCGCGCTGTCCGGGATGTCCATAATTAGTCAAAATGAGGGGTGTCCTAAGGACACTATTCCCGTCCGTGCTGTCTGCAGGCAAGTTGAAACTGTCCTAAGGACACGCGCGGTGTCCGCGGACATAAAAAATGGCCACATGGCATAGTTAAAATGTTTGATTCTATGGGTGTGATCTATGGGTGTGATATGCTGCGGTGGTTGTGGCCAGGGCCTTGAGTCTTGCTGCCCTGGCCACAACCACCGCAGCATATCACACCCATAGATCACACCCATAGAAAAGAATATCAGATATTTGCAAATCTACAGTTTGTGTACTGTTTGATTTGTATAGTTTGTATGTGAAGTTTTGGCTATGTCATGTCATTAAGATTGTAGATTTTGGTAACAAGCACTGCAGTATAACATATCCATGGAAGTAAACATTTTGCATTGTGGTGTATGGTTAGATGTCTGCTTCAATGGTTCTGTTATGCAGCGGTATTTATGTGTTCTATTACAATATACTTACTGTTTGATTTTTTGTGATTGGATATATTTTTTCATGAGTTGGTGTAACTGGAGCAGATATTCTTTTTCAATTTCTGTGATAAAAAAAAGATCATGTTAGTGTACGTATTTTATAAAGACTTGTTACATTGCAAAATAGACATTTCAGCTTTTTTTCGACCCTCATAGTTAGTAGTTTACAAACCAGTATACTGTGCAATTTGCTCAGTTTCTGTGTTTGTTTTTTAAATCATTGGGTCTGTGGGAAAAAATCCATGTTGGATTAAAAAAAACCTTTTTTTGTTATTCTACAGTATATTTGTTTGTTTGTTTTCAGTGTTCACTTGTTGTTTCTGGCTAATGTTCTATCTGTTGGCTTGTTGCAGATTGTTACATACCTGTTGTTGAATTTGAACTGTTATAGTTTTTTTATTTATATCTCAAGTTGCTGATCTATTTGTTGGGTTGTTGCAGATTTTTGGAGCAGTTAGATACATGTTGGCGTATTCTAACTGTTTATAGTTTTTTAATTGAAGTTTTATTAATGTTTATGTACAGATTAGTTATTAGTGGTATTGATTTATTTGTTTTGTTGTTGAAAAATCTTGGAGCAGTTAGATACCTGTTGGCGTATTCTAACTGTTTATAGTGTTCTAATTGAAGTTTTGTTAATGTTTAAGTACAGATTAGTTATGAAATGTTGGTTTTAAGAAGATTAAATAAGCGTGTATAAGATTTGCTGGTAATCTCTGCTTTAGAGTAATGGTACTATCATTAAATTCGAACCATCCACAATTCTTTTTTATATATGCAGTGTAGTGACCTGCATTGGTTGTGGCTCCTGCGTGGTAGATTATACGTATTGTTGTGAAGGTTTTCTTACCAAGCGATACTTGACAATGTGCAAATCCAGTCAGCTTGCAGTTGTTTTTGGTACCATCTGCATTGTAACGTAGAAGCATTAATATTACGTATTTATTATGTGTTTGTATTAGTAAGGTGGAGCGATTATCTAAATTGCAGGTAATACATAATCTACCATGGTTTGCATTTTGTACAAGTTGCTGAAATGGAACGGATTCACAATTAGGTATGGTTACATGCAAGAAGCGCTCATTAGGGATTTGTTCCTGTGCCACATTGTTACAGAGAGTGCATGTATGTATTTTTCCACGTATATGAAATCTGTAATATTTCATTTATAGGTATGTTTTTGTTTTCCAGTACTTGTAGTATGTACATTAGACATTCTTGTGGATCTTCTTGTGAGTTTATAGTGAATTTCACCATTCCAGCACAGTAGTCCTATTCTTGTCTTATTCCATGAACACTAATATGTGTTGTCAGGATTGTTGGTTGCGTTTCTATGAAGGACTAACATTTGCAAATACAATTGGTCTGTACTGTGTAAGTAAATGTTGTCAACAATTGGTGGCAATTGAAATAGAATATGGAATGCTACATTTGCGTAGCAAGTTACAACTGTTATATTTGAAAATTTGAATGGACCAGATAGTTCTGTGTCCAAGTCATTTTTTCGGAGTGTGTGTTGCTTCTTTGAAGAAGTACCTGAGTTACTTTGAGTAATAGATTCTTCTTTGGTTGTGGTAATTGATGAAGTATTAGCTTCTTTTACTCTCTTTGGCGGATTTTCAGTGAGATCCTGTTGCATTTCTGTTTCAATTAGTATTCTTTTACAACATTTTCTTTTTTGTGGAACAGGATATGTTTTTAGATGGGGGTGTATAGTGAACGTAGTCTATTGTATTCTAAAATGCAAGGAATATCAGCGTTTACTTTACTTGCATCAAAGTTGATTAGAAATAAACCGTCAAGTGTACGTAAGCGTGATAGTGCTACGTAGCTCATGCCTTCTTTAAAGACTGTGTTCCCAATATCTATCAGTGCTTTATCTAGGGTAAGACCTTGTGATTTGTGAATGGTGACTGCGTATGCTAGAGTTAGAGAAAATTGTTCTCTGCGTACATACATGTCTTTGAAAAGAAGGAATTGAGCTATTGAGCACCCTATCCTTTTTACTTCTAAAAGTTTGTCAAAGAGAATATTGACAAACTGAATGTTGTTGTCACATGGCTATGTTTGAAAGCCAACAACTGTACCCAGTGTTCCATTAACTAGTCCTTGCTCCATGTCAAGGTTACGTTTAAGCATTACTCTATAGTTTAAGGATACTTTTAATATTTTCTCCAAACCAGCTGTGTTGGAGATATAATTTTCTAAAGTATTTATTCTTGTTGTGGCTTGTTGATACATGGGTAGTGTCATACCATGAACGTCCAGTTTCTCTGTGGAGCAAATTTCAATTATTGGTTGCATTTCTTTTTTCAACATTGTTTCATTGAATTTGGAACAGCTTGCAGGACATACAATTGACATTTTTGTGTGCTAATTGTTCCATGACATCAGTAGCACATGAGTTATGGCCATAAGTGCATGGATGTGCCAGGTTTTTAATATTGCTTGTGCTTCTTCAGTTAGTACACCAACTCTAATACTTTTTAACATGTTGGTGTAAGTGAGGTCTGCAGATTGGTGCATGTTTTCTTTTAATTCTTTGTATTGGAAATGTTGCCAAAGGTTGACATTTTCTATGCTGCCAACAGTTTTACGGCAGAGTTTGTGTCCTAAGGTTTTAAAAATAGGTTCACCTTTCACTGGTGTCAATTGAAGAAGATCTCCGAAAACAATCATGTGTTTTCCTCCAAAGAGCTCTCCGTAGTTTGTTTTAAGTACTTCTTGTAATCTGAGGTGAATCAAAGCCAACATTAGGTTGGAGACCATGCTCACTTCATCTATTAGTAGCATTTTCATTTCTTTTAGCACTCTGCGTAGTTCCATTGCAGCTTCTGTAGAAAGTTTGCAATATTCTAATTTGTTTTGGTGTTCTACTGGAAGAAGTAGTAATCGGTGTAAAGTGACACCACCTATGTTTTAGGCAGCTAAACCTGTGGGGGCAGTTACAACAGCTGACAGTTTGTTGTTTGTCAATTGTTGAAGGAACTTGCTGATGATTTTGATTAAGAATGTTTTGCCTGAACCAGCTTCACCACTGACGTATAGTAGTGTAGGTTTGTAATTTTGGCAGGTACATTCTTTATTTTCATGTTGTACACCATGTGCAATTTGTTTTGTTACTTCTTGAAAAATGGTACGCTGCTCTTTGTTTAATTTTGATTGTAGTACAGTTGTCTTCTGTATCTTCTTCATAGTGACACATGGTGTTCTCTACTTCTGTCATAGCTAATTCTGCCTCATTTGCTATTAGTGGCTGTCCCAGTGGCACTTGGCTTCCTGTTACAGAAGGTTGACTCCTGTCTGGAGTGTCCTTATCTAGTTCGGCCTGGAGTTCCTCTTCGTGTTGCTGTTCATTGAGCAACATTTTTTTCTACTGTGTAAAGTTTACATTGGTGATAGTGCTTTCATTTGCTTTGAAAGCATCGTCATAGGATTCATAGTTTTCTAGTATCTCTTCTTCTTTTCTGCATGGTTTAAAAAGTTGTAGCAGGGACATGTAATATAGTTCTTTATGTTGAGGAATTTTTAATGACAATTTGATATGATTAATTAAGCTTGGTTTGGTAAGTTTCACTAAGCTGCCTTCACAATATGGCATATCTACCTTTTTTCATCGGGTTTTATATTATTTATGTGATGTTTTGGGCTATGTGGAATAGACACATGGTTTCCAAAGTGGTACTCCTGTTTGGGTAGTATGTGTCTATTAAATAGTTTTTCAAAATGTCTTGGCTAGTGGGTCTAACTGAATACATGAAATTGTTCACTTCACCTGTTTCTGTAACTGGTCTAGGGAAACCAAAGCAGCATTTAGTGTAGTATTTCCCTTTGTTTTTGTATTTGCGACAGCAATATTGGCCACATTTGTGTCTTTGAAATTGTACTATTTGTGCATGAAGATCACTATTTGTTGCTTCCGATGGAATTTCACAAGTGACATATTTTTCGATAAACTGTAAAACAGTGGCATCACTGTCTTAACCAAATTTATGAGCATCTTTAATCCATAAAAGCATGTGGATATGTGGTGCTCCTCTGGCTTGGTATTCTTTTCTCCAAAAGAAGTGTTGCACTTCTCCAAGGGGAGGAGCAGTTTTATTACAAATAAAGTGTAGCATTGCAATGAAACGATGATGGAAATATCTTGAAAAATTAACAGGATCTAGAGAGCAAAGTTCTCCAGGTATTAGTATATATATGTTTGTTTTGTTTTTGTTTGATATGCGTAGGCAATCATGTAAATCTTCCCATGCATATTTTGCACAACTTAATATAACTAACCAAGTGGGTGGGCAAAGGTTTCTTATCACACAACGTACATCTCCGTGACGTCGGAACCCACACTCTTTCGTACCACGCATGTTTGCTAACAGATTTGTAATGCTTGATTGTAAACCCTCATCTTTTTCTTGCACTTTTTGTATTAATTACATAGCTGACATATTTTGAAAGTGGGTTCCTGATTTCAATGTGTGTGCAACTCCGTAACATAGAGTTTCTAGTTCACTTTCAAAGAGTAGGTGGAATATGTATTCCACATTTTGTCTAAATCTAGGATCTTCAGAATACATTCGTAATGAGGGATGCTGTTATCTGAATAGGTCTATCATCGTACCTTCCTCTTTTGCCAGTACGAAAGAGTAGAGGAAAAGCACGTGCTTTTATACTTTTTTCCCACATGCTGATTGGTGATCCTTTGGTTTGTCGCATTTGGTACGTTTCTAGTGCATCATCTATGGTGTCATTAGAGTGTAATGGATGAATTGTATAAAAATCTAAAATATTGCATACTGTAGCAGGATCTAGAAGTTCAAATTGACCAGTTTCTGGTGACTCTTGAATTGTTTCAGTTGTTTCCCTTAAGTTTTCTTCAATATTTATTTATTTGTAGTATTCATTATTGTCTTTTAGATATTGCAAGGCTTGTCTAACTTTATGTAAGTCTACGAGTTGTTGCCAAATTGTTTTGTCTTTTGTAGGTAAACCATTTATTAAGACAATTAAAGATTGCTCTATTGGACGTTGCACTCCCGAGTGTGAACATTTTCTTTTAGATCTAATGGTAAATAAAATACTTTGCCATGAATGCCTTTCACCAATTCAGAGGGATGTAATTTTGCTGTTTTTGGTTGAAGGCGTATTATTGCTTGAAATGGGTGCACTGTTTGAATTATGATGCTCTCATATAAATTGAGTTGCTGGAGGGGTTTTGGTAGTGGGAATAATTCCAAGTTAATTGTGATAGCACGTGAAGGAGTTTGGCTGTTGTCAAGTTGTGTGGTGCAGTAACTGCAAATTATTAAGGGGTCAGTTATTTCGTATTTGTTTTCTGCTATAAGGTAGAGAGCAAATTCAAACCATTTGGAATCTTCATTGTCTTCTATTTTGTATGTTAGGTCTATAGTTTTTGTGCTACTTTTATAAAAAGGTCTGCGGCAACACACACACACATGGTTTGGTACTTCAATGGATGTACTTTTAAATTTTAGTATTTCTTTTTTTTTTATTTGTTACAGTTGGAAAACCAACTTTTCAAATGTCAAATATTCGATAATGCAGTACATACAATTCATAACAAACTGCGAATTCCCCAACTATGTACACATAGTGTTCACGATATTTTCAATCAAATAATAAAATGTCATTTGTAATGCCAGCATCACTGTCCCCACTTTTCACTTTCAGGTACCAGGCAATACTATATCTAAAAATTGCACAATTGCAATCTGTACAGTAAATCTCAGATTAGAAAACAACACATTCCATATCTGATCATGGTCTAGATAATCCTGTACAATCAGTTTCTTTCCAAAACATTTAGCCCTTTTGCCCTTTAGTGCAGTACATTCAATTACAAGATGCTGCAAGGTTTCCCTCTGTTCCCTGATCAGACAAACTCGACAACAATTTTGCTCCCTTAGAATTAATCGCCTTCTGAACAAGATGTCCTTCGTTTCATATTGGTTCAGCCTAAATTTTAGGAATTTTCTATGAAACGAAAGAGATGGGGATTTTACTAGATAGTCGGATATCACTCCATATCTTTAGTGCCAAACGCACTAGCATTAAAATCCTTAAGTTTTGAACACAGTGCCATGTTACCAACCCAATCATATTCATAGATTTTTCTTTTTGCACGATCTGGGTTGGTTAATAAGTTCTCAATTGTTACAGAGGCATCAGCTGCCGCATTTAGGGTGTGGTTTTGCCATTTACTCGATAATCCATCTTTAGATGAAACCAAATTTTAAGCTTAGACATTCGGGAGAGTTGGCTTCTCCAACCCATCTAACAATTTTCGCAACAAAGCACACTGTTTCCACCATACTTGAGAATGCAAAGATACTAGGCCCAGTTCGAACCGCAGTATCACCAAGGGTGTTCCAGGTGATAGTGCCAGGTCTGCTTTCCAGTATTTTGCTTCCCAACCATCCCAAAAGCACCAATCCTGTGGAGCAAAGGCCTCTACTGCATACAGTATGATTGGAATTACCTTTGATTTATAAAAGGATATGACATGTTTCAATGAGAACTTCCCAAATTTCCTCAGAAGCACCTTTGACTGTGATATCAAGGCCCCCAGCTTAGATTTGATTTCACAAGTCAGGATGTTTAGAGTTTTTTTATTTTCTATGAAAATTCCTAAATATTTATATCTCAAAACCACAGAGAGTTCATATTGATGAAATAGCCACCTTGGACGATGTTTTTTTAAGTTGTTGTTATTGCAAATTAAAATGTGCGATTTGGCGGTGTTGACAATTAGATTATTTGCTATTACATAGATTTCTAATTGTTTCAACATGTTTTGCAAGCCATTGGGTGTCTGGGAGAGCAGGACCAAATCGTCCGCATATAGTAGATATGCTATCTTTTGATGGCCAATGAGAGGAGCATCAGTTATGCAGTTCGTTAGAGTCGGGCCCAAGTCAAGAGTAAAAAAGTTAAAAAAAAAGGACGCAAGGGCACAGCCCTGCTTCACTCCTCTGTGTGTTAAAATTGGGGGTGACAGCTTGCCTTCCAAGTTCAGTTTTACTCGCATAGATGTATTCGAATGCAGTAACATTACCAAATTCATTAAGGATGGGGGACATTGTTGTTGCTTAAGTTTGGCTGAAAGTAGTGATCTTTCTATAGAATCAAAAGCCGATTTAAAGTCGATGAATCCTAGAAACGAGTGGCCACCATCGACTTGTTTTGATTGGATCATTGAAAGGGCCATGATGTTAGGGATCGTACCCATTCCTTTTACAAATCCAGACTGAAGTGGATCTTTCAGTTGACTTTCAGTCACCCACTTGTTGAGCTCCTTAAGTATGATTCTGCAAAATATTTTGCTTGGAGCATCCAACAAAGAAATTGGACGATAGCTCACAGGTAATAGGCGATCGCCTTTTTTATAAATAGGTATTGTAATAGCTTCAGTCCAAGACTTTGGTAATTTTTGATGTTGAATTATGGCAGAGAATATTTTAAAGAGAATTGAGCCCCAAATTTCCAGATGTTCTTTCATTGTATAATTAGATATCCCATCAGGACCCACAGCTCGCGAGTTACTAGAGGTCATGATTAATTGTTTTATTTCAGATAGATCCAAGTGTATCCAAAACTCTGTGTTTCCCTGAGTTAAGATTGAAGATTGAGAATTAGAGGGTGGGGCATATAGTTGTTCAAAATGACTCACCCACTGATGCACGTCAACTACCGAAGATTGCATATCCATTTGATGATTGTTATTTGCCTGATTTAGTGAGGCCCACATTTTTTATATATTTTTCTGTGCTAATATAGTTAGCATGTGGACCCCATCTTTTAGATATAGTGTTGCTCGATGCTCTTTTCGCCAATTGTTATACGTTAAGCCTGCTCTTTTGGTGAGAACCAATCTGACAGAAGGATGAAGCCCTGATAGTCTTCATAATTGTGCACGATATGCAGTTTTCCTCATATATAGGGACCTATCAAAAGTATGTAGATGGGCCCTTCTTTGCAAGTTAGAAGAGTTTGATTGACTAAACGCTTGCATAACATTACTATATATCAGGCCCATATTAGATGTTTGACAATTGTCAATTTTACTTGAATCAGGAAGAATTTGGTTAAAATGCATCAGGGCATTCTCCGTCCATCATAAGCGGTTCCCACCGCAATTGGCCACCAAACATCCACCTTTCAATGCCTTAGGCTTATTGTCCTCAGTTTTTATCCCAGATTGCCAACTTGCGCAAAACAGATCATGGTCACTCGCCATTGACGGTGACACATGAAACGCCTGCATCTCTAACCATATCGCGGAGTTAACATACACATAATCGATTGTTGATGAAGAGCTACCTCTATGCCAAGTTGGTGCCGGAGGAATATCTGAATTAAAAGCCCCATTCAAAATGTGTAAGTTTCTGAGTGAAACTAAAGCGTTCCATCGCACTAACCTCTCAAATTGTTGTCCGTCATTTTTTGCAAAGCAATTCAAATTCAGGTCCCCAGCCAAAATGAGATAATTAATGCTTTCATCTTCATCCACCATATCAAACAACGCATTAAGATCTCTGAAAAACCGATCAGTGGAGATGGCTACAGGATTCCAATAAATATTTAGAATCGCATATATTCCACCATGAATAACAGCTCTAACAAGTAACATATAGGGATTTGGCACTGCCCAAAGTTCAGAAGAAGAGCCTGGGTCATCTTTCAACGCTACCACTAAACCTGCAGATGGTCTACCTACCACAGACTTTAAGGCAGGATTGTGATGAACTCGATGTTCAGCCCAAATTAGGGGTGATATTAACCAAGTTTCTTGAAGGAGAGTTATATCAAACTTACTTAGCCCACTTTCATCATTGTTCAGGAGGTGCTTAAATCCTCGGGAATTCCAACTGACCAATGAGAGAGAATGATAACCTCTGGAATTGTATAGCTAGCTCAGATTTGGATTACAATTACAAACACAAGAAGCCCTCCCTTGCCCCAATTGCTTAGTGATTGTGATGACTGGTGGCAGGATTTTAGTCTTTGGTGCACATCCCAAAGTGCTTACCACTGACGGGCCGGACACAGTGTCTGTTTCTGCACTAAGTAAGAAACCCAGATCAAACAGAAGATTTTTCGCCTGCCAAACAAGGTTTTTTAATCACTCTGGATTATATCCAAATTTGAACAGCATTTAAATTTTGGTTGGACACAAATTCCACTAGAGTTAGATCAGCTGAGGTGATGTCCTGAAGTGGATGGATATCAGAAAAGATTGCCCAAATGGCTCTTCGGTTTAGATAGTACTGTTTGCAGGGGGCCTGTCTACATTTCAGGACCAAGGTACATAGAGCTGGACGAATTCTAGTTTTCTGAATTCCCTTGTTCTCCTGTTCTCCTATTAAAGAATAAGATGAAACAGCACTCCTGCCTTTCATGTTCGTACCCAAGTCACCCAGTGCATTCTTAATCAGTGAAAGCACAGCATTCCAAAAGTCACTAGGAGTGTTCACGAGGGGAGACACTGTCAATCTATCGGTGGCCACGAGTCAACAATCGTCAGAAGATTTGCTTACTGGCCTTGTGCTCATGGTAGAAACTGCCACATCAATAGACCTGTCTCCGCATGCATTGTTGTCAATAGTGGGTCGGCTTATAGCACTCGCTAATTTATTGGCACCATCAGTAGACAAACACTGTAATGCAGCCGGCACCACCGATACCAGAGGCGGAAGGCTATGGCCTTGCATGTAGGCATCTACTGCCTTCCTTATTTCTGTTCTGTGGCGCATTGTCTCCTCCATACTGGTTTGGGTGGTATCCACACTCGTACCAGGATGACCTGCTTCAGACGTCAAAGATGAATTTGAAGGCCCAACATTATGTGACTTCAGCTGTGCAATCTCATTCACCAGGGCGTCTAGAGGGGGATGTACTGCCACCACTCCTGCGCTGGGCACAATAGGAAACTCTCTTAACTTAGATTGATTCATCAACAAGTATTTTTTTTTAATGCCATTAGAAACGTTCACGCTTTGTTTTTTGTTCGCACTAATTGGTGCAGAGATTGATTTCAGGAAGCGTTTGGCAATAGTCCTTCCTGTGCTTTTAGGAGTTTTTGATAATTTCATCTTTACCTTCTTTTCAACTGTGTTATTCAGCACTTGCTTTTTCGAGGCTTCTGCCGCATTTCTCGAGTTAGTAACTTGGTTGTTAGCACAATTAAAGATTGAATACACTTTTTGGGCAGGTGCTGGTTTTGATGGTCGAACACACTCAGAACGTGGGACACCCTTTTCCAACTCTCGAGTCACGGGCACAGATGCCTCCTCATATATAATAGACTTAATGCAAGGTAAAATGCTCTTATAACCATGATTTCGGGGATCAGTCACGGGCGAACATGCAGGCATTGGGAGAGGATTCTCAAAAATTGTTTGTGATGCCACTGAACGCATAGATGCTGCCCCCGCCCTTTAGAAGCAGACAATAATTCACCAATCACATTCCCCTGACTTATAAGTTTTTGATCTAAAATACGCAACAAATCACTTAATGAGTGAACAGCCAGATTTAACGCCTGCAAGGAAATGTTAGTCTGAGGTGAAGGCGAAGCATTCAAAAGCGAGTAGGTGCTAGTACAGCGTGTGCACACCCCGAGGCAAAATGAGGTGTTCGTGCTCAGGGTGCATACACATGGACTATCCACCTCCGACTCAATCGATTTTATCGTGGCAGGCGAACCGGACAAATTGTCCGACATGCATTTATCTGAGAATGCAGACCCATCCATATCCAGGTCAATGATCGCGGCATCTCCCGCCGCTTTTGCTAAGCTCGCTGGAACAGTGGGGAGAATCACTCCCGGAGTTAACGAGTCTAGCAAAGCCGTATCAGAGATGGAAAACTCATGCAAGCGGGAGCTCTGGTTCACAATTGCAGCTAACTGACCCAGTGCCATGACTGGTGCATTGTAGGCGGTGTCAAGAGCAGGTCTTACACTTAAAGATTCCACACTAGAAACTCCCCCACCCATCTGCATCTGATTAACGCCAAGAGCCCTCTTCGCTCTGTGGGGGACAGCGAACCGCTGCAAAACATACGAATGTCCCCATTCACCAAAGCGCCTTTTCTGCCCAAACCCCTGACCGGAGTTGAGCACTCGTGCTGTGCTGCCACTCCCATACCATGCGATTTAACTGTAGCTGCTAAAGGGGGAGATCTTGGTGACATACCTAATTTCGAAGATTGAGTCAACATTACTCCCAGTCCAGTTTGAAAGTCGAGGAGCACGGAAGTCACCAACCTCTCCCCGCTGCCTCGTCTCCTCGGCGAAGAGGCAAAGAGGTGCTTCCTGGTGCTTCCCTGAGTGTGCGCACGCTGGTGCATGCGGAATGCTGGTCTTGTAGCCTTGCCCTCCAGTGGGCGTGGCTTAACTTAAAATCAACACAAAAACGCTCTAATACGAGTTCTACAAGGGAATAAAATAATATATAAGGTTTGTGTATAGAATTAGAGTTAAATGAAACGTTATAGTTCAACGGTTGGTAACTCAAGTACCGTTGTAGCTTCACGGATGCAGTTCACAGTTCCAACGTAGATTGGGCAGCGAGAGGTGCAAAGAGGTGCTTCCTGATGCTTCCCTCAGTGCGAAATTTTAGTATTTCTTTTTTGTATGTGTGTAGTAGAAGGGTGCCATGTGTAGAATTGTTGCTAGTCTGTTGTAAAGCTGTTGCATTTTGTAAGTGGCTTTCACTTCCAAAATATTTTTTCTGGATATGCTCGATTTCTTCGAGTAGGTCTTTGGTTGTACCATGTAGAAGATTGTTATTTAAATTGGCTAGTGCTAAAGCAGGACTTTTAGCATAGTACAGTTTATAGACTAGATTTCTTATAGTTGATTGATGTGTTGATATCATTTTGACATGATGGAAGGTGCTTTTGCAAATAGGTCCTGAAATGCAGGCTAATGAATGTCCTTGTAGTCCTGTGTATTTGCGCACTGGACAGCTATCCATAATTTGCCGCAGTTTCATTTTGATTTTGTCTTTGCCTTTCATATACTGGGGATATTTTTGTAAGCAGTATTTCTTGTTGCATTATGGTATTATTAGGTTTTTCATAACCTCGTCCACTGCTATGTATGGCAATTGTGTTTGTTTGGTTTTGTGTGTATGCTTCTTCATTTAAATATGGTTCTGTGTTCGTGGTGTGACTCCATTCACCTCCACAGATATTTAAGAAGTTATTTTTGTTGACATTCCGTTTATTGAGAAGTCTTTTTTGTAATTTAGTAGTTAGTTTTGTTAGTGGTTTCATTCTGTTTAACACTAAAATAAATAACTTTCTTTTGAAAAGGATTGCACTGTCTATCAAAGCTTCTAAGATTAATTTTCTACAGTAGGTTTTAAGGGTTGTGCATGATTTGTCTCCTGTTTTTAAAAGATTATGAAGGACTCTGTGGCGGAACATTTTTGCTAAAATACTTTTTTTGCTATGGTTACTTGCTTGTATATCAAGATTTATAGGAGCAGTTTTGGCATTAGTGGTAGCTGAATTCTTGTTAATCATTTTCTGTTTCGTTTGACATTTTGATAGAGGAGGCAAAGTTTCTGTACTGGAAGCTTGTTTTGTTTTGCTAAATGTCTGTATTAGCTGTTTTGTTTGAATGGTTCAGAAATCTCTGTTTTTTTGGTGCACAAATTACATCAATGAACCACACAGTGTGTTTGAGTAACAGTAAGAATATTAAGTTAGTATTGTACTTACTCTTTTTTTGTGGAATGAGCAGGTTTCTTTGGATATGTTGTTTGTAGTTCAGATGCTGCTGATTTTCAGGAGAGTGGTCTTCACTGCAATTGTAAAAGAAAGAAGTTAGTAGTTTTGGGTTTTTATAGCACTGATGTTAATGTAGACGTTGATTTTCATGTTTTTGTAGTAGTATTCTTGTTTGATATCTGAACATAGTATATGCATGCATTTCATTTGACTATGTGCAGCCTTTATATTTTATTTACAATATGTTAGTTCAACATGGTTTGAAAATGAGTAGAATATTAAGTGTATGAAATTCACATGGTTTTTTAAAGCTGTGTTGTAGATAGCAGACAGGTTTGGAAGTGACAGTTGATTATAGTAGATGGGAAAAATTGCAATAAGTTCATTTTATAGGTTATACAGGTTTAGTGGCATTTGTACATGTACTGTGAATAAAATATGCACACCTGTAGTTTGTATTCATGCATGTGGATATGCCTGCAGCTGTAAGTAGAAATCTTGGAGACTTGTAGAGTAGTTTTTGTAGTAGGTGCTTTCCAATGATATGAGACTTGTACTCAGAGTGATCAACAGTACATTTGAAGTGCGGAACTCTGATGATGGAGTTAGATGTAGAGGGCTTGGATGTGATTGGTGGATGGTTGTGTGACTGCTTAGCTGTCTCCAATGAGGGAATGGCACCGAGAGTGATGTGGAAAGGGTAGAAGGGCTGGCTAAGAGTTATGCGCTTCGCGGACACCGCGGCCGTCCGCGGATAGGGCGTGCCACATCCGGAGTTTTCCAGCAAATCCAGCATGGAAAGAGGACTGTAGGGATCAGCCAATCCGATTTTGAGGTTGTGTATTTGTGTTGAAAGAGACTGTGTGTAGTGAAGATGGCAGAGGTGGAGAAAGTCAGGGTGTTGGTGCTTGGGGATATGTTTGTGCATGCTGTATAGCAGTATGCTCAATGCAGGCATGTGGCAAACAATTTCGATGTTAAAGGAGTGGAGGTGGTGTGGAGCACTGTGCCTGATTGCAATGTACAGGGAATTGTACAGGTTTGTGAAGATATGGGCAGGATGAACAGTCCCCATCTGGTAGTTTTGCACTATGGTGCTTTCCATTTGGGCTATGTCAGTGCCCCTACTTTGTTGGCAGATTTGGAGCACTTGGCTCAAGCAGTAATGAACATCCTTCCAAATGCCAAAGTATTTTTTTCTGGATTACTACCTAGTGCAATATGGGACAATAGTTCTGTTTTTTGTCCTCAGCAAAACATTGGTAGGTGTGCAATCAACCGAGGCATGTGTGCTTTCATGCTTAGAGCTGGTATGTTTTTCTGTAATGATGAGAATATTGATTCCAGTAATGCTGTTTATTCTAAAGAAGATGGCATTTCCTTATCTTTTTTAGGAAATGCTATGCTGTTTTGGAACATAAGGGTTGCTTTGGAGATGGTTATGTTAAGATTTTAGTAAAGTAAGAAGAAAAACCCCCCCAAAAAATACAAAATAACAGGTGTCTGTCAAGCATCTGCAAAAAAAACAAAAAAACGTCTCTTTTCAGAGCCAACCTCAAAGGGGAAATGGGGCACACTATTTAAATTTACATTCACCATGCTCAGATTTTTCGATATGTCAGCAGACATGGCAGTAGTCCGCGGACAGCGCGTATCACATACAGGGGTTTTGGGGTGCAGAGGCATGCAAATGAGAATGAGCAGAGCAAGGGATTGGTCAATAAAGTTTACTGGTTGTGTAAGGAGAGAGTTTGTCAGAACGTCTTTTTCCTGAGAGAAGAACAGATAGCTATGGCTGTGTGTTTCCGAAAACAGATTATCTGGATTTTGGGAGACTCATGGATAAATTGGTTGGAGGTGCATGCAGAACACTGTGGAGTAGCTGCAGATCTTGGATTCCCTCATGTGGAAGTGCACTGGCATGGAGTGCGTGGAACGAAGTGGCTGGTCTTGGTTCCTCTCTGTGCTACTTAATTATAATAATTCATTGTAGAGGGAACAGTTTAGGACATGTGTCTGGAATTTCTTTGCAATTTGCAATGAAAGAAGGATTGGGAAGGTCATGGACATGTTTCCAAATTCCGAAGTAATTTTTTCTCGTATTGCGTAAAGACAAATGTGGCTGCATTCTTCTCCATTTGGTCCACAAATGGAGAATGCAAGGCGCAATGTCAATAAGGCTGTTTGTGCCTTTCTAAGAGATGTTGGCGTGTCCTCTTTTCGCAATGAAAATATTATGTTTCGTAGCACATACATTTTTCGCAGAGATGGAGTCCATCTTACTTATGCTGGCAATCAGATTTTTTTGAGAAATGTACAAAATGCATTGCCACCTTTTTTGGAATTACAGTCATCTATTTTGCAGTAGATGTTGACGATTTCAAGTTTTTCAAACACACAAAAACACCACCAAAAGGCTCTTTTCAGAGCCACCACTTCCTCCCAGAGAAAAGTTCATTGGTTTTGCTAGGGTAGCACCCTAAAACTTTATATGTTCTAGAACTGTCCATGGACTTCCAAAAAATGAGCAGGGCCCTAAACTGTTTATTTGACACTTCTATTTTTAAACTGTGAAAGGCGGCTCTGAAAAGAGCCTTTTTTCTTTTTTGTTCTTTTATATATTTTTTTTTTTTTACACACAACACACTAGGAGAGAAGGGGAAAGGAGGGTAATGAAGGGACTATTAAGACTATTACAAATTGAAATCTTATATTGATGGTATAGTTTCTAGAAAGTAAAACAGATGGTTCTTATTAGTTGAGTTATATGTCAAGATTATCATAAAGTTCAAAGTTTATATGGATATTATAGTTTTTACAACAGTTTTTTTTTTAGGTTATGTTTTTCTTACAGTTTTTAATTGTAGTATATTTACGAATTATTTGTAAACGTCTTTGTACTAAAAGCAAATAAAGTTTTAATTAAAAAAAAGAAGGGACATCAACCACAGGGATAAGGGCAGGTAGAGAGAGGAAGATGTAGGGTGGGCCTTAGTTAGGTAGGTAGGTAGGTAGCAGGTCTTTTGGTGCTCCGTCACCGCAGTCTCGAAAGCACTTCGAAGACTCTCCCCATGCAGAGTACTGCATCGCAGTAGATACACAATATTGTGACCCTCGAAAGGTAAGGGTCAACAGCATCGTGAATGGCCTATGAGGCAGCTGGAGGGATGCAATCTCCCACAGGAGTGTCTCTTGTGGTGAGAGGAGCGGAAATGGACCATGTGGTAGAGGAACTCAACCTACTACGTTCATCACAAGGTACAACCTTGCGAACGGCCCCACCGTGGAAAGACTTCAGGTGTCGCTTCATGGATGTTGTACCAAAGCTGTACGAACCACGTCTCCCACGACTCAGCACCATTTTGCACTGGTTGCAGGTGACCTTGTTCGCACGTGCTTTTGGTACGTTACCATGAATGGTAAACAACAGCCACACCCAAGACTCCCGGCGAGTGCTGGTAGTAGGAAGTTCCTCTACCTCATCCTCTTCATCCTCTTAATTCTCGTCCTCTACATCCTCACGCCTGTTTCCCTCTGCAGGCCCTTGGGGAGATAGTGAGGGTGGAGGGGTTGGGGGTGGTGCTGAGACAGATGTAGCAACAGCAGCCATGGAAGCCATCAGGGTTGATGAGAAAATCTAAGCAAGAGCAGCAAAGGCAGCAAAAGTCAATCTGCAATAGCCAGAAGCACAATGAAGATCAGCTCTGGGGTGTGGCTTTTTATAGGGTTGGAGGGATGCGCTTTGCTGACAGTTCGAACACCCCAAAAAGGTTCAAAAAAGTTCCAAAAAGTATGTGGAAAGCCAGGGTCATTGTCTGGGACATGTGCAATGGTGAATATTTACTGTAAAATAATTTGGATTGTCTGAAAAAGTTCTTTTAAAATGTTGGGGAACCGGACAGTGTCCGCAAATCAGGACACACGCTCAACTTGGGTGCAGTCACATGATGATGTCGGGAACACGTCTGCAAAGGGAACGGGTGTCTGCATGACACCAAATGACCGTGAACGGTCATGCGCATGCGTGCAGGTGTTCTGCAGACAGCGTTCGGGTCCTCAAACAAATTAAAAGTGCAACACAAGTGAGACGGACAGTTACAAACAGGCGCAATGTTCGCAGGACTGATGGGTGTGGTGCACATGTGCGTAGATGTTCTATATACTGTACGGACAGGTATAGTGTCCTTAGGACACCCCCATTTTGTTAATTTACGGACATCCCGGACACCGAGTGTGTTCTAAGAACAGTTCCATCTTGCTTGCGAACGGTACAGACAGGTATAGTGTCCTTAGGTCACCCCCGTTTTGGCTAATTACAGACATTACGGACAGGCGCGCTGTCTGCGGACACCCCAAGTGACTTTTTTAAAAAAATAACACACAAAGGGTTGAATTAAAAGACACATAGGGCCTCATTACACAGTAGGCAGTAGGGGATTACCAACACCAGTAAGGGCACCGGTGCCGGTAATCCCCTACCGCCCTACTACGAGGTCCCTCAAAGGGTCCCGTCCTTAAAGTGTGGGTGACCCACTGAGGGACTTCAGTGCAAATAACGGTACCGCTAATAGCGGTACCGTTATTAGCTCTTTCCCCATTCCCATTGAGCCATATGGGGGCTCGAATGGGATTGGGGAATGATTCCCGGAATGGGGACTTACCGGTCCCGCAAAGGTTGGAATAGACCGGTAAGTCCCTATTCCGGGAACCCGGACTCCGACGGCGGTAGGGGGTAGCCATGGCGCCAATAGCGCCATGGCTACCGCCTACCGTGTAATGAGGCCCATAATAGTTTGTTTTAATTATATACAGATACAAAACTTATGAAAGAGAGGGGGAAGCAGAAACTGACACAAATACAGGGGAATTATGGGTTTGGAGAGGATGGATGGGAGGAGATGAAGGGATAGAAGTCTCATCATAATGTTGTTCTTGGTGGTGAGGGTTTGGGGATAGTTGACTGGGACGTGGAGAAGGGGAACAGGTACATATGGGACAATGGTATTTAATTTTTTATTTTATGTGGTCCTCCACAAAATGTTTCAAAAGATTGAAATTTTCCATGAGCATTTCAATTTTTTGTTCCATGCGTTGCAGAGTATTTTCCAATGTGTCTTTTGGTGTATTATTTTCAATGTTTGTATGGCCTGTTAAAAAATATATATATGTTAAGTGCACATAAATTATTGATTATTAATTTGCTTATAAAGAGAAGTGTCTACCATTAGTATTACTGCCTTCAGACATTTCCTCACGTGGGAAATGTTCCTCAAGCCATTCCAAAGTACTGGACAAAAATATATTAATTTTAGCGTACCCAATACAAAAAGTTTAGAAATATATAAGAAAAATGAAGTTTACTTACTAGTTTCTGGTAAGTTGTGTTCTTACTGTTGTGTAGGTCTGCTGTTGCTCCTAGCTGTGCAGTTTCTGTGAGGTAATTATGTTGGAGGCATATCTTTTTTGTTTTGGTATATTCCATTTTAGTACATATGGTATTTAAATGGATGGTTGATGTGTTAGATATATAGGTTCCACTTCTTATTTATTATTACATATAATGGGCCTCATTATAACTTGTGCGGAATGGGTTTCACGGCGCCGGTAATGGTGCTGGCGCCGTTAAACCCATTCCGCACAAATACGAGGTCCCCTCGCGGGACCCGCTCTGGACGTGTGGTCTTTCCAGACGTCCATAGCGGTTCCCACGAGGGGACCAGGGAGCTAACAACGGGCCCGTTCGTAATGGGCCCGTTGTTAGCTCCCTCTCCATTCCCATTGAGCCCTATAAGGGCTCGAATGGGAGTGGGGAAGGACCGGGCCTGGGTTCCCTGAAGGAGGAAATACCGGGCCCTCCATACTCGGAATGGCCCAGTATTTCCCTATTCAGGGAACCCGGACCCGGACACGATTTTGGAGGTAGCCATGCCCTTATTAAGGGCATGGCTACCTCCAAAGTCGTAATGAGGCCCAATGTGTTTATGTGACGGTTTTTGAACTTGTGCAGTGTTTATATGGCATGATAGAACAATTTCAGATAGCCCCTGAGTGTTTGGGTAGTGTTGATGTTGTCTGCGTCCGTTCACGGTCATACACACAGTCCGCGGACATCAAAATCATTAGCAGGAGGTTCAGTATGTTCTATGTTACATGTATATAAAGTAAGGGAATCCTAGCACACATCTATCAAATTCACACTGTGAAAATGTAGATTCAGTAAAAATAACTTTGATAAAGGGAGGTTATGGTTAAGTTGTGCTACTAAAAACCTATGAAATTCAGTAAAAAAATCTTGTTAAAGGGACATTATGATTAAGTGCGCTACTAAAAACCTATGAAATTCAGTAAAAAAACGTTGTTAAAGGGACTTTATGGTTCCAAGTAAAACCGAAAAACCCCTGAAATTCGCCAGTTATGGTAAGCTAAGCAACCATAACTCGCGCCACCACCGTGCACTGCTAAGACTAACACCCGGGACATCAAGGATGACATGCATTGTCCACAAGGCTTTCTGGGGCCTGGGTCCAAAATACCTTCAGCTATCCCTCCGCAAATACCTCCCCTCTCGAGCTCTTCGCTCCTCTACCTCTAACTCCCTGAGGGTAAGTCGTTTTTCAAAGAAACAAGCTTGGGGTAGATCTCTGTCTTCAGCTGGGGCCTCCCTCTGGAACAGCCTCCCTGCCACTCTAAAACTTGAGGAGAACCATCTCCTGTTTCGGAAGTACCTCAAGACCTTCCTCTTTTCTTCTGCCTTCGCTCCCCCTCTCCCCTGGTGATCGGTTCTCTCTTGGCACCGTGCACCTGGCCACCCTCTATCCTTCGGGACAAGAAGGTACCCTCTGAGAACACCTTATCGAATGTATTCCCAATGACAATCTGGGGGATGAACTCCCCAAAGGAATATGAAAAAAGTGGAAGTGGAACTGGTGACATGACAAGAGATGAACGTGATGCACAGAGAAGACTGACTGAAGAGAATGCATGGACCTTATAGACACTGATGACGAAGTAAATATTCAAGTAAACTTTGATATGCGAAGATTGCATGTGTGTGACGAACTGCAAAAAATGCAAGCCATTCAATAAATGTACAGATGCTGCAACGCAATTACACTAAGTGACCTCAGAAGCTGGCTATATGTAGTGAGTAGGCTGCAGTCAAAGCCGCCATTGTATAGAAGCTGGACATCAGTGTCATGAATTTAGTGAGCTCGGACCCATGGAGAAGAAAATCTGAGAACTGTGTTGCAGCAAGATTTAGCTGTGATTGTGGATATGAATGGTGAGGCTGCTTGGCCTGGTATCAAAGTCAAAGCCGGTTATCTGTTCTTGAAGGCGGCACACGTGAGAAGCTGAATCATCCCTTGTTAAGGTACAAAGAAAGAACAAGAAGCATGCCAAGTTTTATTCATTTAAGACATTTAAATGCTGCAAAATGGTCAAAATTGTGGTCTCCTGTCATGCGAGCCAAGGATGGAAATAGAGTTGAGCTTGGAGTTCTAGAACAGCGATAGTGTGTGCTCTCACTCCCTTATATTCCCAGAGACAAGAATGCTCTGCAAGGCCAAGTTCAAAGACAATCTTCATGGCAGAAGTCATGGGTGATGAGAGACGTTGGGCTAATTAGGTGGGGCAGTAAAGTCAAGTCCAACTACAGGCTCCTGGGTAGGAGCTTATGTGCTGCTAAGTGAACCGGATGTTCCAGACATGGCACGAGTGTGCCAACCAATTGTAGAGGGCCATATAACGAAGGACCTTGTAGTTTGAGAGCCAATTATGTACTGTGTACTTTATAGTGTTGAAGATGACACAGTTTAGAGGATAGGCATACGTTGTCCACCTTACAGTAGATATCCAATCATAATCCCACCCCATATAGCAAGTATACTTAGATGTTCCCCATGAGCCTATCACAACCCTTTGTACGTTTTTCTCGTTTGCCATGTAATATGACGTCACGTATGATGGATTTTTAGTATATAAATGTGTTTTATGTGAATTTTAACAAGAGCTCAAGCAAACGTCCACTGATGTCCATTGTAACTCCCTGTTTTAGACAACTGATAATAAAACAGCAAATTTTGCCATCTTCCTGAGTTGGTTTGATTATTTGGTGTCAGTTATTCTGCATCCCATCCATTGCATGCATGTTATCCAAAGGGCTCTAAGCTCACATTCCTCAAAAGTATGAATTGTTTTACTCCCGGTAAATGTGTGACATTCTCCATCAGGGTTTCCATTCTTTCCATTAATTCTTCAGATTGTTACTGGGCTTATAGGTGACAGGTGAGATTTTATCAACAATTTCAAAGGCACCGCGCCAATGGGGAAGGAACTTTCTTTGATCTGGTTCCTTTGGAAATTGTACAGATAGACCCTGTCACCTACTTCGTACTCCTTCTGGATGGTCTTTAAGTCTTAGTCGGTTTTCATTCCTTCTGCCGACTTTTCTAAATTGCGCTGAGCATAAGCAAAAGCGTGCTGAAGGTGTTTCCTTAAATTTTTAACATACTCATGGGTAGTGGACACGTTGATCAGGATATGCTGAGGTAGCACCATTTTACATCCAGTCATGAGCTCAAATGGTTGATCATTAGTGCGGCATCCGTCTCTGCTTTTCAATGCGGGCTGGAAGACATTCTACCCACTTGGTAAACAAGCATGTTACGATCAGCATGTACTTGTTTCCTCTAGAGGAGCGATTCACTGGCCAGGTGAAACCAACTTGCAAATCCAACCAGGGCAGTGTAATTCCCCTTTTTTGTAGGGGTGCTCTGTGTGTGAGCAAACCTGACTGAAATTGAGCACAAACAAGACACCCCTTCAAGTATATGTTGAGACCCTGACCCATATGGGGCAAGTATGCAACCTCGCACACTATCTTTCTATCAACAAACCGTATTGGATTCAGAACATTTTGGAAAACTTCAACAACATCCGGAGATCCTCTTTCCTGATATAATCGGATTCTGTCAGAGGAAAATGTGCAGGGTCTTCAATATGTTTATAACATTTCCCACTAATTGGGTCCTCTTTCTGTGCAGTAATCAAATCTGCATCTGTTTTTTCTTTTACTCTACTGGGCAGTTGAGAGTTAATTTTTGGCACAGGTTTTGGACCTCCTCACAGCAGCGACCTGGATTTATCCCAACAGGGATTATGTTTCTAGGAAATCCCTGTGAATTGCTCTGGTCTTTTCCAACTGGTCAGCAAAGTCATTCCCAGTTTTGTTTGGTCCCTCTATTTTGGAGCAACCTCTGATCTTTTTCCAATAGATGGTCATCTCATTAGCAGTCACTAGATCATCAATCGATAAGATTCATTTCCCATGCTTGACCAGTTTGTTATTTGCACACAGCATGCCTCGATTTTTCCAGTTCATGAGGTGTTCCACAAACCCTTTCCTGACATTATCTGAATCAGTGATTATGACCATTTCCTTGAGTTGGTGGTGCACCGCAGTGAGGATGGTTTGGTAAACCGTATCAACTCTGCCACCTGATTGCTACAGGGTCCTTTTTTTGTAGCCAGCATAGGGTTCTGGGGGATCATTCACCCAAACATTCCCAATGCCAGCCACTAGTGATTTTTCCCCATTATTCTCAACATGGTAGGAGCACCCATCCACATAAACTTTGGGTATATCCTGACATGTGTATTCCTCATAGACCTTGTGCGGGGAAGTAAGGTACGCCTCCATATTGTCGTTGGTCCTTAGACTTTCGTCCTCAAGACAGTTTTCTTGAGAACAGTCATGCAAGTCAGCCATTCCTTGCGCTATAGGCCCCTTCTTGTTTTGGCCATATCTGACCTCCACAGGAAAGCCTTGCATGGACAGAATCCCAGAAGTAATTCTGGAATTACTCACATTCCCTGTTCGGATTCGGTCACTTTGGAGATATTACAAGGGTTGGTGAAGAGTCTTGACAATGATGTGCTCGCTCTGGATGAATGGTCGGTAATTCTTCAACGCCCACACCTTTACCAGGAGTGTCTTTTCACAATCTTTGAATTTTTCCTCCACAGAGGACAAAGTCTTGCCGTCCTACGAGAATACTTTGCTGACCATGTCATCCTTTTGGTACTGTATCGCTGTTAAGAAAGTATCTGAGAACCCCGTCTCCAAGAAGAACTCCTTGTTCTTTATGGGGTAAGCCAAACAAGGAGCTTGGGAAAGGCATATTTTGAGTTGTTTTACTGCCTCAGATTGTTCTGGACCCCACTCCCACTTGACTCCGGCCTTAAATAAATGGACCAAGGGTCGAGTGACCTCTTCGTAGTCTTCAATTAACTTTATACTATAATAAAGATTGCCCACGCTGATAGCTCAGGAAGTCTTCATTCTATTAAAGACAAGGAGGCAAGCATTATGCTATTTCTTTCTTTATTTACTGCCATACCAGCACTTTAAAACTTTTAACTTTAATACTGAACATTTCTGTCTTTAGAACGAAAAGTTTAGGAGAACAAAATGTAGAAGTTTAAAGATCCTTTAGTCCACACTTCTAACTGCTTAATCCGTACCAGGGAAACTACAATCCCCATGAGTCTCAGGTCTGTGGTAGTCCTGACCATTCTCCTCTGCACCTATCAGAGGGCAGCTCCCTCCATAAGAACCCCTCTGACCAGGTCTTTATGTCTGTCCACTTGAATAACTTGACTCTTAAAAACCAAACAATCCCTTATAACTGAACAGAGAATTGTCCCATGAAAGGGTGAACTTTTCCGGTCCAACTTGACCAACTTGAACTGTTCCTCTTCAACTCTTGAGTACTCCTTCATCTGGCTGTCTTTTACTCGTCTCCTATAAATAATGCAGAGCAAATCATGAGGGTGGGAATGAGCAAAGGAGTTACATCATTATTAATATGACAATGCAGACAATGATCTTGCCATTCTGGGTGGGATATAATGCTCACCTCCTTGTCTTTAATAGAATGAAGACTTCCTGAGCTATCAGCGTGGGCAATCTTTATTCTATGACAAGGCAGGAGGCTCGCATTATGCTTGTTCAACGCTTGCCACCACCTTATTCGTAATTTCAGATATAGACTTAAAATAGAATGTCTTAAAGGTCCATTCAGAGGACCAATCTGCTGATTTCATAATGTCTTCAAGAGACACTCCTGTTGTAAAAGCTTTGGAAGCCACCGCTCCCCTAGCAGAGTGCGGCCAAAAAGAGATAAATCAATTCCTGCCCATTGCATTATTTCTCTCACCCATCTAGCAATGGTTGCAGATGCTACAGCATGATAAGGCTTGCTGCATGCTTAAGCAGCTGCGGCACTCCTCGCGGTCTGAGATGCGCTGTTGCTTTCTCATAATCTTTGATACACTGCGCTACGCAAAGCTTCTTATTACTTGTGAAGTATGGGTCATCTTTTACTCTCGAATCTGTCTTTGCCCTCTTGGAAATGGTAAATGATATACCGTCTGGATAGAATATTTTCCTATCGACCTCAAGCACTTTGACATCAGAAACCCTTCTGCGGGATGTAAGGCAAAGCAGCATAGCCAGTTTTCCTGATGACTGAGATCGGGATACACTCTCGTTATCTGGCCATCTGAGATAAAGACGAAATACGTCTCTAACATCCCATAGCACTTTGTACTTGGGTTCCGGTGGCCTTCTGAGCTTCACCCCTTTCAGCAACCTCACGACTGCTGGGTGCTCTCCCACCGTGTTTCCTTCTACTTTTTCATGACCTGCTGAGATAGCTGACCTATCAACTCCCACTGTCTTGAAGGCGCCGCCTTCCTGAAATTTAAAAGCTAAGAAGTTGAGGACTTCTACTATAGGGGCTGAAACGGGATCCAACTCGTGGTCCGAACACCATGAAGCCCACCCGTTCCATGCCGCACCATAGCTCCGAAGGGTGGAAGGCGCCCAGGAACCTCTGATGCAATCTGCAGCGAGCTGAGAAATTCCTGGCAATTCCCATCTTTTCCTGAAACTCTGCAGGCTATCAATTGCAGCGTGCCAGCTACTATGAGCGGGTGAGCTCGCCCTGACGGATCGAGAAGAAGGTCTGGCAGAAGGGGAACTATCCTCGGAAAATCCGTAGAAAGTTCCATTGCTACTGGAAACCAAGGATGAGCCTTCCATAAGAGTGGGACCATCACGATCTCCGCGAGATCCCTGCGAATTTTCGCTAGCGCTCTCGTTATCATAATGAATGGCGGGAAGGCATAATGTACCGCTCCTGTCCATGGTTGCAGGAAAGCATCAGTGCCCACTGCATCTGGGTCTATCCTCCAGCTGAAGTATTCTCGAGTCTGAGCGTTCAGTCTGGACGCAAACAGATCTATGTGTAGGGGCCCCCAGAGTTCCTGTAATCGCTGGAAGACTTGGGAGTGTAGCTTCCAATCGCGGGAGTCCACAAGATAGCATGAATTCCAGTCTGCCACTTCGTTCTGAGTTCCTGGCAAATACTCTGCTGATTCGAATATTCTGTTCTGCAGACAGTAATGCCAGAAGCTCCTGGCTAATTCTGCTAGCATTTTGGACTTCGTCCCACTCAATTTGTTTATATACCGTACCGCAGAGATGTTGTCCATCTTGAGCAGGACGCAGCAATTTACTCTGTCTTTCTTAAAAGCGCGTACTGCGAAAGAGCCTGCTAGCAACTCGAGGCAGTTTATGTGGAGCTGTAACTCTTCTTCTGACCATTTCCCTCCTGTCTGCATGTGCTCGCACCTGGCTCCCCAGCCTGATCTGTTCACATCTGATTCTATTACCAGATCTGGGGCATCGCCGAAAATGGCACGACCGTTCCAGGCTTCCATATTTTGCAACCACCAATGGAGCTCTGTGAGGGCTTTGTGATCCAGAGTTACTAATTGGTGGTAACAAAGGCCTCCTTGCAGATGTCTTATTTTGAGCGGCTGAAGAGCTTGATAATGAAGTGGCCCCCGAAAAATCGCTTGAATAGAGGCTGCTAGCAGACCTACTACTCTGGCTAGACTGCGAAGTGAGATAACCCCTTTCGCTATCACAGCACTAAGCTCCTTCTTGATCGCTCTCACTTTGTACCCTAGGAGCTCGAGAGATGCTTTCACCGAATCTATTGTGAAACCCAGGAATTCTATCCTCTGGACCAGTAGCAGCTGAGATTTCTCCAAGTTCACTAGAAAACCTAGCAAAGTCAGAAGTGAGAAAACCCACTGGACGCTCTTTGTTAAGGTTATCTTGTCTGGCCCAAAGACGAGGATGTCGTCTAGATAGATAATAATACGAATACCTCTCTCTCTGATGGCTGCTGCCACTGGTTTCATGAGCTTGGTGAAAGCCCACAGAGCGGATGACAGGCCGAACGAGAGGCAGGTGAACCGCCATACTTCCCCGTTCCATCGGAAGCGCTGATATTTCTGAAATGCTGTCGCTATCGGAATCATAAGGTATGCGTCCTTGAGATCTAGGCGAGCTAGCCAGTCTCCGGTACGTAACAGATCTCGGAGCAGATGCATCCCTTCCATCTTGAAATGGTTGTATACAACCCATTTGTGTAGATCTTTTAAATGTATTACCAGCCTTATTTTGTCCCCTCTGTGAACTAGGAACATGTTGCTGAGGAATCTGGGACCTTTTTGGTACTCGCGCTCTATTGCTTTTTTGCTTTCTAACTTGCTGAGCTCGCTGTGCAGGAGTGCTGCTTCCTCTTGCACCATGTGTATGGGGCGAGGTTCTGCCGTCTGCACGGGTATTCCTATAAACTCTAATCGCAGACCCACTACTGCTTGGAACACCCATGCATCGCTTGATAAGGCTTGCCATTCGTTCAGGTAGTGGAGAGTTCTCCCTTCCACACGCAAGCTTGCGGTACTCACCCGCTGTTGTCCCCGGCTGTCGGTAAGATCCTCTTCCTCTGTGCCCTCTTGGGAATCTGGCCCTGGCAGGGAAGAAGGTATCCTGCTGTCTAGACTCCCAGTAATTTGTTTGTTGTCCCTGGGGTCTTCGCTGGAGGTTATTGCGACCGGACGAGCGACCCCTATGTCGTCCGGTCCCGGCAGTAATTCGCCCAGGGAAGATCTTCCTGATGGAACTCTGTACTCTCTCCAGAGCGGAATACATGCCCACGAATTGTGACATTTCTTTTGGGATCGCTTCGCCGAACAACAGTCCTTTGTCGCCTTCACCTGCCTCGTAGGTGGCAAGATCGCTCAATTTGTTATCGATCTTTAACAGGACTCCCCTTCTTCTTTCTGAAGAGAGGGCTCAGTTGGCATTGCCTAGGAGGCATACCGCTCGTTGAGCCCAGTTACCCAGGACTGTAGCATCCACTGGGATACCAGTATCTTTTGATTTTTCTGCCAGATCCATGATCTTGGCTAGTGACCCTGAGATGTCTAGGAGCTTGTCTTGACATCCCCTCCAGGCACGGTCTACTCCTTTCCTGATATCACGAGCTGCTTTGGTCACAAAGGTGACCATCGTGAGGTCTAGGTCTGGAGTGTCTGCTAGCTTATTCAGCATCTCTGGTTTAGGGCATTCAGATCTCATTCGTGACCTCACTTCCCTTTCAAGGGTTTTCTAATATGCAGGGCCATGTAAGCTGCCACTCTGGGTGATGGCACCCAATCTGATGAGTTGGGATGACGAATGGCCTGTGGATCGAACATATCTGTTGTGTCGTCGATGTTCTGGGGGTCTTCTACATCTTTATCGATGTCTTCCTCTTCCTCACCCCCTTTATCGTTGGGCGAATAGCCCTTGCCTTCTTCCCCTAGATTATACACCCCTGGGGCAGGGGGACTATCCTGACCATCTTTTTTCTTCGCCAAGAAGGCTTCTTTATGCCTGGCGACAGGGTCGCCTTCCAATTGGGGAACAGTGTTAACCCTTTCCGTGTTGCGCGGGGGGTCAAAGAGTGCTTGCTCTTCCGGACCACTTTACACCCCTTTCTTTCAACCCCTTTCTGGGGGTATCCTGCTGACGTTCCTTCCTCAGGGCTGCTAGCATGTATTTTCCTGGCTGTAAGCTGTTTCTGCTGCTTAGCCATGATCATCTCCAGAGTCTCCAGCCTTTACGTAATAGGTTGCACCCCTTGTGAGACAGCTTGCATCAAGGAGTCTACAAGCACTTTCTTAAAACTTAATGAGAAGTCAGAATCTTGTTGGGAAGGGCCTTCTACCCACTCTTCTTGACTACACTCAGGGGAAGTGGAAGGAGTGTTAGTGGGGGTGCCAAATTGAGCCATGTCCTTGGTGTTGGCAGAGCCAACTGTGAGGAAGTCAGCAGATGTAACTGCCTCTGCACACTTCTTAACACGTGCTGTAGATACTAGCAGCGTGTGTGTGAAAGCAGCTTTCCGAATTCAAATTCTTTTTTTTTTTTTTAAATTGGGGCTGGAGCTCTATCTGATCAACTTCCTTCGTTCTCTGCTAATGCGCAATGCACGCAGAAGCTGGATTCCCAGGGGAGGCTGGGAACTCTGGAAGGTTCCTTCTCCCCTGGGTCCTAACGGCTGCCGTGTTGGCGGGCGCCGTAATGCGCAGAGAGGGAGCGGGGCACTGATGTCAGACTCGGGCTGACTTTGTTTGCGACTCCGGCCCCAGCTCACTCACAACACTCTTCTTCCCCGTTGCGTGTGGGAAACTCGCTGCTCTCGCGCTGACCTGCTCCCCAGATGAATGATACGCGCAATGGTAGGAATACGTGCGAGCTCTGGGGAGAGTACAAAATCACTGTAATTATCTTTTGTTTACACGCGCGAGGAACTATGAATGGGACACATGTACCACTTATTAATATCCAAGCATTTAATACATATCTAGTAGATATTATAGTTTTATTTAGCTCTTCCACATAAGAAACAATACAATCATGTCACTTATCTGATGGCAGCAAAAAGAAAGAGGAACAGACCTGGTCACAGGGGTTCTTATGGAGGGAGCTGCCCTCTGATAGGTGCAGAGGAGAAAGGTCAGCACTACCACAGACCTAAGACTCATGGAGCTTATAGTTTCCCTGGAGCCGATTAAGCAGTTAGAAGTGTGGACTAAAGGATCTTTAAACTTCTACATTTTGTTCTCCTAAACTTTTCGTTCTAAAAACAGAAATGTTCAGTATTAAAGTTAAAGGTTTTAAAGTGCTGGTATGTCAGTAAATAAAGAAAGAAATAGCATAATGCGAGCCTCCTGTCTTGTCATAGAATTAGTGAGTCCAAGAAGGCTTCTAAATTCTCGCAGAGTAGTAGGGTATTTTTATTTCAATAATGCTTCCACCTTTTTTCGCCTGGGAGCTGAGACCCTGAGAGGGGGGATTGAATGCCCTAAGAGGTTCGCGCTGGTTTTACACCACTGCGCCTTCTCAACTGACAGTTTTGCTCTGGCTTCCTGCAACTGGGTCAGAAAATAGCGTATTTCGGCTATGTAGGGAAGGGGCTATCATGACATGTGGACCTGTTTATTTAACTCCCTTAGTCTCCATTGGCCATTGGGTTTCAGTATCCCCAGTACCGAGTTGTTAAAGGTGCTGTGGATTGGATGGATTATCGCACAGGATTCTGCATTTTAATAATCTCTGTGAGTGACTCCATGGACGTGAGAGGTAACCGTATTGTTTCACAAATACTGGAACCATCTCGGGATCTGTGGGTATGGTAGTTGAATGTATCTCTGTGCGTCCACAGTCATATGAATCCACTGAAAAGATACCCTTAAAATCTCAAAACACCTGTTTCAGCTTCTGCTTTTGCTCCTCATTCTCACAGGCATCAGCAAGATTGATTAGTTCTTCAACCATCTGCCTAAAGCCTGGAAACACATCGGGCTTGGCAATTTCGGTGGTATCCTCCAGTTGGGTGAAGAGATCTCTTGTTATGGTGTTGGCCTGGATATGAGGTTGAAGGATGGGAGGTAGTCACTGTTGACTCAGAATTCCACCTCATCCTTCCTGATGTCACCTCTTCCACTCCATAAGGGCAGGAAGAGTACACCAAGAAATTCCCCCCTTGTCTGGTAAAATTCTTTTCAGGAGGGATACCGTCGTTGATATTGAAGAAGTCATTTGAGATTGGTCCAATGATCTCATTACCAAAATCACTAGCATAATGTTGGGCATCAAACGCCATTCCAATAAAAGTGTCTGCGCCCAAAGTGATACTTTGAGGGTCGCTGTTATCCACCAATATTCAAATGGTGTCTTGTTGTATGTCAACTAGGTGTGTTGAATGTAATTACAAACCTTGTTGTTGGAGATGATCATTCAAATTTATATAGGCGTCCTGATTTTTCAGGCTCTGTCCTCGCTTGACTTTTAGGGGAATCGTAAATTGTCATTGTAACCTCTTCTCTCACTTGAACTTCAACCGCATAAGGCAGCAATTGAGCTGACCAAAATGCTTTTTCAGTATTGTCAAAGCCCATGGGGTAACCCCCCAATCGGGACAAGGCTTTATTATTAATAACGTCCAAATTAATTGCAAATCGATTGAGAACGTCACTGCCTAAGTAAAAGGTGAAAGGGTCATCTCTCACGACCCAACGATTATATTCTATGCTTTTGTCGCCAATGGAAATTTTTAGCATACACCTGCTAGGCAGGAGATGTTTGGAATTTGGGGTTTCCAGGCCCACTTCTCACTTCCAGTGGGCCTGGAAACCCCAAATCAACACAACAATCAACACAATCAACTTAAATGTGGGAATTGACAGATCTTTTTGGAATTTCCTGAATAATGCTTCGCTGATTAAGCTTCTTCTGTTATTCAACCACACTCTGGCGAAAACATGCTCCTCCCCTCATTTATCTGAATGGGGACAAACAGCTGTTCACCCTTTATCTGGATGCCGGTCAGACTTTGAGCTGGTTTTTCACCATCTTTTATCATGGGATTTGGGCTTTCTTCTGATTTTGGATTTGTATAAAAGGGTCAGTATTTCCCTCAAGTGTGGAATACTGCTTAAAACTGGGAGGAAGATTGATGTTCAAGAATTGAGAAGACTTCCCAACACCAGCTTATTCTCCTACTGAGATGACAGTGATGTCTGGGACTTGATTGTTCCTGAAATGGAATTCTATTTTTTTTTTTGTGTTTATCAAATTTCTTTGATTTTACAAAGTGATGCGAAAGTGAGTGGATCTTCCCGACTGAATGGTTGTCATTCTGCGGGTGAGTCAATTTGTCTTTCTGGTGTTGTATATAGCTATTCCACTACCATGCTTTCTGGAGGGTTTTCTTCTCTGAGACAATCTACAAGGGCTGCTTCTAGAATGTTAACTGCCGCGATTGTCCAAGTGGTTTTGTTTCCGCTTATGAGTCGATTCCACCAGGTTTCTTCTTCGCGTAGGTCAAAAGGCTTTAGTAGCGGGAATAGGAAAGCTTTCCTCAGGGCAAAGGTTTTCGAGCATTTTGTTAGAAGATGGCGTACTGTTTCAATTTGTGTGGAGTCATTGCACAATCTGCAGGTACTAGAGTTGGATAGACCTCCTAATGCTCTAATTTCATTTGTTGGTAGGAGGTTTAATCTTGCCCTTATGAAGGTTGCCTTAGGGTTTTGTCTGGGAATCTTCTGATGACCGATGCATTGTCGTTTAGTTTTTTATTTTGCTGTGGCAAATGGGCAAGGAGTTTGTTGGATACTGCTTTGTCTTGCGTCAGTATCCAATCGCGTAGGTCCATCTTTTTCTTGACTTTGGTTGGGTTTAGGAATACGTCTTCTGTGGTACAACCAATTTCTTCCAGAATGTTTTCTTTTTCTGCTGCCCAGGCTGATAGTATTCTATTTTGTCGGACCATTGTTCAATCACATGTGCCATTTACACTCACATAATTTGCGCTTGGTTTTAATTTAATTGGCCGGTTAGTCTCAGTCCAGAGGACATTATTCACACAGTCAATTAGGGGTGATAACTTCCAAAGGAGGTCATTCCCCAATAGACAAGGTGTGCCCTATGGAGTCACGACAATCCCCAGGTGTTTCATCCTATGTCGCACAGTTTGAATCTCCAGATCTGCAGTCCCTTCAACAGAAATATCATTCCTATCAAAGTTCTGGAGTTGTCCGGGAAGAAGTGTGAGGGGAATTTGATTCTCGCCTCTTCCTGAGTTCAGTTGGTCAAAGGCCTTTTCGGACAGGAGGTTCGCTTGGGATCCAATATCTACCAATGCTGATAATGCACACTGACCCTGTACCTTGATTGGAGTGTACAATCTCCCTCTTTTTCCTCAATGGGGCAAAGAACATGTGTATTATGTGCCAGATTGGTGGTTAACTTTTTTATATTGAACTCCAACACTGTGTGATCTTGGGCATTGTGTTGCGTCGGAGTCCATACAAACCTGGAGTTGGGGGATCCCCTTTCTCCCCTGTTCTTTGCTTTCCCCCTTTTCCTGGGGACAGTTCCCGGAACCTGTTTGGGGGGAGGATACCTCAGTGATTTCCGGGTCATCTGGGTGACCTTGTTGGGGTTTAAGAATTGGTTGCTGGGGGTGGTCTTCATACTTACCCAGTCAAAATCAGGATCGTTTTGGACCCATTTTTCCTTGGGAGGGATCCCTCCATCCCTGAAAGAGAAGAGTGTCTTCCCTGAATGCTCATGGGATTTGTATTGAGTATACACTTTAGTGTGCTTTTTGAATACTTTAGGACAACTAGCCACAAAGCTTAGCACTAAAAAGCTGATTTTCTAACTATGTCTGCTATGGAGAGTTATACACTAGAATCATTGTCTGCCAAAACTGCTGATTGCTTTAAAGTATTGTGTAAACATAATAATCTCTCTGAGAAGGGCATGAAAATGGAACTTGTAGAAAGATTGTTAGAAAACCAAAGTCTGGGTGGTACAGAGGAATCTACCCCCCCCAGCAAATGTAGAAAACATTGATGGTATTGATCTGAATCAAATTCTTGATAATGAGTCAGAAGAGGAAAGTGAACCTAATGAAGTTAGCCACTCTGAGCCTCTGTCTGCCTTACCTACTGTACCTACTTGGCCTATACCAGGTCCTACATGTAACCCTGCTTATTTTGAACTTGATAAAAATGAAGCTTGAATTAGAGTACACACCTTTTATTGCTCAATCTGAACGAAACCAAGAGCTAGAGTTCAGAAGAATGAGTCCCCAGGCTGAGCAGAAGCAAGCTGAGTTGAGACTCAGAGAAATAGAGCTTAATCATGAACTAGAAATGAAAAAGTTGTCGGTGGAAAATGCTTCTCTCTCCTCTGGTTCCTCTAGGAGTTCCAGTCCCAAAAGACCCCGGATGCCTAAGGAATTAGTGGGTATGTATGAACCTAAGTTGGATGTGTTGGATTGGTTAAACATGTTTGAGTATAATCATGGGCTCCAGGACATCACAGGGAACAAGTTACTTCCCTGGTTGTTCTCTAGGCTTCCCCCTGTTGCAACTGATGTGGTAATGGAGTTGGGGGAGGTGGATAAGAAGGATTATGAATGTGTGAAACTAGCTTTAATAGCTAGATTTGGGAAGACCCATTCCCAGTACCTTAAGAGGTTTAGGACCCTCAAAAAGCATGATGGTACCCCTTGGGCTACCTGGGTGAGTGAAGGTTTGAAAAACTTAGAGGGATGGATTAAGGGTTACAAGGTGAACACTTATGAAGGAATGAAGAATCTTGTAATGTTGGAGTCAATTTATGATGCCTGCTCTCCTGAGCTCAGACAGCACTTGGCTGATTCAAAGGAATTGGATTTCACGAAGTTAGCTAAGGCTGCTGATTTGTGGGTTGCTAACAGGGCCACTCACAAGGATTCTGGGGCTACTCAGACAAAGGATGAGGGAAAACAGCCAAAAAAGGACTCCAAAGAGAATTCTAATAATTCCAATTCCAAAGAGGGTCCCAAACAAAACCAAAAGGGTAAGCCACAAGGGAAATGAAATCAGGCTAGTGTACCTTCTGTTGCCAAACCAGAAGTAGGTCAGAACAAGCCACCATTCCGGAAACCATTTGGTAAATGCTTTGTTTGTGGCTCTACTGACCATGTGAAAGGAGATCCCAGATGTAAGGGTAAACCTTCAGGGGTCCAGCTTGTCTCCTTAGCCTTCGCTCCAGAGGAGGAAGTACAAATGGCAAGTGGAAATTTTCTATTACTGGCTGATGAACCCATTGGAGTCTCAGCCAGTGTTTCTTTAGTGTCTCTGGGTTTGTGGGAACAACAGAACTTAGATGTCTATAATTCTATCCCAGATATACTAAAGAGTATTATAAGGACAGTGCCCAGATGAATCGTCAGGAGACTCCTGCCATTAGGGACACTGGGGCCAGCATAACTGTGGTGGACAAATCATTTTTTCAGGCTGAGGAAGTTGCTAAGGCACCCAAACGCCTCACCAAGTTAGCTGGAGGGCCTGTGTAGATGCTTCCCCAACTACCAGTTCTCATCCAGTCTAATGACATGACTATGAAAATACCTGTCAGCATACAAAGTGAGGTGCCAGGAAGGTTTCTGTTGGGTAATGACTTGAAAACTCTTGGAGTAGTGTCACATACCCACAGACCTCCTAGTAAAAGGTTACAGGAGCTCACCAGACCTGCAAGGGAGAGAACAATGAGAGGTGCTCCCAAGGAAATGATGAAGAAAGAGATCACTCCTGCTCCACTGGAGATGTCAGCTGATGTATCTAAGAAACTAGAAGAAAAAGGGAAACCTAAAACTTCTAAAAAGAACCCCACAGCCAGCACTCCAGTGCAGCCAACAAGGACTTCCCCTAGGTTGTCCAAAGTTACACCAGTAACTCCCCCTCCAGCTGAGGCTGAGAGGGAGGTACAACCCTGTGTGGTTGAACTAGACTCTGAGGAAGAGCTAGTGGAAGGCCAGGAACTCATTGGAGATCTGGATCCTGTTGACCATCCTGAGCTGCAGTCTTTACTGGCAGAAGGTGGACCCAACAGGGTAGACTTCAGTAAGGGACAGAGAGAATGTCCAACTCTGGAAGGTCTTCGCCACCAGGCAGATGCTCAGGCTGAAGGGCAAGAGCCTGGGAAATATAGGTTGCACTGGGAAGATGGCCTCTTCTACAGTGAACCAACGGAGTCTGCACCTGGGGACAACAAACGACTTGTAGTACCCCAGGAGAACAGACCACAGTTCTTGCAGTTAGCCCATGAGATTCCTTTGGCTGGTCACTTGAGTTTCAAGAAGACTAAGGAACGGCTCTCACTCTACATTTATTGGCCAAAGATGGGGGCTGAAGTAGATAAGTATTGCAGGAGCTGCCACACCTGCCAGACTTCTGGTAAGGTTGGATCCAAGAATTTGGCACCTTTAGTGCCTCTCCCTGTAGTGGGAGTCCCATTTGAGAGAGTAGGGATTGACATTGTTGGTCCCCTTGATCCTCCAACCTCCTCAGGCAACAGGTTTATACTTGTTGTAGTAGACCATCCTACTAGGTACCCTGAGGCAATTCCTATGAGGACTGTTACAGCTCCGGCTGTGGCTAAGGCCCTCCTTGGTATTTTTACCAGGGTTGGGTTTCCTAAGGAAGCAATCTCTGACAGGGGGTTGAATTTTATGTCCCACTACATGAAAGCCATGTGGACAACCTGCGGAGTTACTTACAAGTTCTCAACAGCATACCACCCTCAGACAAATGGGTTGGTTGAAAGGTTCAACGGAACCATGAAGAGCATGATAGGTGCTCTAGAGGACCCCCTTAAAATAAAGTGGGACCTTCTACTGCCATGCCTTCTCTTTACTTATAGAGAAGTCCCTCAGGAGGGAATAGGTTATTCTCCTTTGAACTTCTTTATGGTCATCCTGTCAGAGGTCCATTGGCCTTCCTCAGTGCTCCTTCCTCCAAGCCAGTCAGAGTGTCTGACTACGTGATAGGTCTCTGAAGGAGAAAGTCACAAATGATGGCAGAAGCAAGTGAGAACCTGAAAGCTGGACAAGCATTGGTCAAGCACTGGCATGACCAAAAGGCTAACATGTTTGAGTTTACTCAGGAACAGCTAGTTCTCGTTATTATTCCAACAAGGCAGAGGGCCTTGCAATACAAATGGATGGGA
The DNA here is from genome assembly GCF_040938575.1 of Ambystoma mexicanum. NCBI lineage: Eukaryota > Metazoa > Chordata > Amphibia > Caudata > Ambystomatidae > Ambystoma > Ambystoma mexicanum. The sequence continues at coordinate 79,390,362 of NC_090927.1, read as the reverse complement.
CCCTTCAAAGTTGTGGGTAAACTTGGAGAGGTCAACTATCTGGTGGACTTGGGCAACCCCAAGGAGGCTCCAACAGTCTTCCACACCAACAGACTAAAAGCGTATGTCTCCAGACCTGATGTAGGAGCTTTGCTTCTAGCATCATCAGAGGAAGAAGAAGAGAGTAAAGCTCTTCGTGATCTCCTCAGAGGCTTACCTTTAGATGAAAAGATTGAAGGAGTAAATCTCTCTTCAAATCTAACACCTGAGCAACAGGAAGAGTGCAAGTCTATGTTAAATCAGTTTGCCTCTCTGTTCTCACTTTCACCAGGCTTGACCCCTTGGGGACAGCATGACATATGATGGTATAATATGATATGATAAGGCATTTGTAACGCGCCTATACACAAGTGTTTCAAGGCGCGACGAGGCAGGGGGGGAACAAGGGGAGACAGACAACGATCTTACTAGGCCAGGTGTCATTCAGATCGCGCAAGTGCAAGGGTAGAGGGAAAGGGAAAAGTGCATGGGGGAAAGGGAGAGGGGAAAGTGCAGTACAGGGTTATTAGCATACAGCATACAGGATAAATAACAAGGGCCAGCTGGTGGCAAATGCGAGGTAAATGCAGACAAGTGCTGGGAAGGGGGGCTGTATGGATACAGACACAGTCCCGTAGTGCAGGGGTTGCCGTGGAGGCAGTGCAGGGGAGAGTGGCTGGGCCGAGAACGGTGAATGGCCCAGTTGCAGATTCAGTGCAGTTTCAGTAGTATTAGCAGGGGAGAGGGGGAGAGAAAGCGGAGGCAAAGAGGAAGGTTTTGAGGTGCTTCCGAACCGGAGGTGGTTCTCCTCAAGTTTCAGGGAGGCAGGAAGGCTGTTCCAGACGGAGGCCCCTGCAGTGGAAAGAGATCTGCCCCCAACTCGTTGTTTGGAGAAGCGGCTGACCCTGAGGGAGTTGGAGGCGGATGAGCGAAGAGCTCGAGAAGGAAGATATTTAGGAAGAGAGAGTTGAAGGTATTTTGGCCCAAGGCCCCAGACGGCCTTGTGGACAATGCAGAGGGTTTTGAACTTGATCCTCGCAGTCCCTGGGAGCCAGTGTAGTGATTTCAGTCCTGGAGAGATACGGTCCCTGGGCTTGAGGCCAAGGATAAGTCTTGCAGTCCTGTTCTGGATGAGTTGCAAAGGGCGGAGAGTAGAGGCGGGCAGATTTAGATAGAGGCTGTTACAGTAGTCCAGCTTAGAGAGAACCAGGGCTCTAGAGACAGTGAGCTTCTGGGGGAAGGAGAGGAAAGGAAGGATACCTCTGAGGAGGTGTAGCTGGTAGTGTGACTTCTTAGATACGTCGGATATGTGAGGAGAGAAGGAGATGACCCCAAGGTTTTTTGCCTTGCAGGTAGGAGCAGGAAGAGGGCCCAGAGAGGCCGGCCAGAGAGCAGCAGGGAAGGAGGGAGTGGGAGTGCCGATGAGTAGAATCTCAGTCTTACTGGCATTAAGGCAGAGGTCGTTGGCGGCACACCATTCCTGGATAGCAGAAAGACAGTCAGAGATGAGGGAATGAGAAGAGGAGGCCGAGGGTAGCCTGACAATGAGCTGGGTATCATCCGCATAGCACTGAAAGTAGGGGCAGAGAGCGGCGATGTGGTGGGCGAGAAGTGCCAGATACTGGTTGAACAGCCAGGGAGAGAGGTTAGATCCCTGGGGGACACCACAGGTAGAGAAGAAGATGTCAGAGAGGAAAGACCCCAGTTGGACCTGGGAGGGTCGATTTGAGAGGAAAGAGGTCAGCCACGCCAGAGCCTGACTAGTGATACCGAGGTTATCACGGAGACGGTTGAGCAGGATGGTATGGTTGACAGTATCAAAGGCAGAAGAGAGATCAAGCAAAATGAGAACACATGGAATGTTAGAGTCAAGGTTCGAGAGCAGGTCCTCATGGATGTTCAGGAGAGCAGTTTCCGTGCTTCTGGCAGCTCTGAAGCCAGACTGATGGTCATGAAGACTACCAACACATTCAGCATGGAGATTAAGCTGGGAGATGGGCAGTTTCTCCAGGAGCTTGCCCAGGAAGGGAGTGATAGAGATTGGGCGATAGTTAGCTGGGCAGGAAGGGTCGGAAGAGGGTTTCTTAAGAAGTGGGTGCACAAGGGAGTGCTTGAGAGGGGATGGGAAGACTCCAGAGGCAAAGGAGTGATTGCAGAAGTCAGCAAGGGCAGGAGCCAAGGCGTCAATGTGGTCCTTGATACTCACTGGTGACTGTCTGCCAGTCAAAAGCAGAGGATATCGAATGTCAGAAAATGGAAGAACCCACATCAAAGGTGAGGTCAACAAGATGCTTGATCTCGGGGTAATAGAGCCCTCTAATAGTCCATGGTCTAGCCCAGTTGTGTTAGTACCAAAGGCAGGATCTAAAGAACTTAGATTCTGTGTGAATTACAGAGCTCTTAATGCAGTCACTAAGACTGATGCCCACCCTTTGCCAAGGACAGATGAGTTGGTGGATAGACTTGGTGCAGCCAAGTTCCTCAGCATATTTGACTTGACGTCAGGCTATTGGCAAATAGCCCTGACAGACCATGCCAAGGAGAAAACTGCATTTTCTACCCCAGTTGGCTTATACCAGTTTACATTTATGCCTTTTGGATTGAAAAATGCACCTGCTACATTTCAAAGGATGGTAAACCAGGTTCTGAATGGGATGGAGGACTTCTGCATGGCATACTTGGATGACACAGCAGTGTTCAGCAATTCCTGGGAAGAACATGTGGACCACCTGAGATATGTTTTGCAGGCTCTTGGAAAGGCCAATCTGACCATAAAGGCAAGTAAATGCCAGATTAGACAGAGTAAAGTGGTCTACCTTGGACATGAGGTAGGAGGTGGAGAAATAAGGCCTTTGCTCAGTAAGATTGAAGCTGTGCAAAATTGGACAACACCTACTACTCAGACCCAGGTGAGAGCCTTCTTAGGTCTCACTGGGTATTACAGGAATTTCATTGAGAACTATGGGTCCATAGCTTTTCCACTGAATGTCATCTCCTCTCCTAAATTCCCTAAAAAGGTTAGGTGGAATGAGGAATGCAATCAGGCCTTTGAAACCCTGAAAAAGGCTCTTTGCCAAGCCCCAGTACTCAGAGCTCCTGACTATCACCAAACTTTCATTGTGCAAACAGATGCTTCAAATGTAGTTATAGGTGCAGTACTCAGTCAACTGGATGGGAAAGGTAGGGAGCACCCCATTTGCTTCATCAGTAGAAAACTGAAGGATCCTGAAACAAGGTGGGCAACCATTGGACAAGAGTGTTTTGCTATTGTGTGGGCTCTGAAGAAGTTTAGGCCATACTTGTATGGATCTGCTTTTGTCATTCAGACTGAACACCAACCCTTGAGATGGTTAATGCAAATGAAAGGGGAAACCCCGAAACTATTGAGATGGTCAATCTGCCTGCAAGGGTTTGATTTCACCATTAAGCACAGGTCAGGGTGTCACCACCAAAATGCTGATGGTCTCTCTAGGATGTATGTCATCGACTAGAGGTATGAGATTCATCCAGGAGTGGATTAAATCCTCCTGTCCCTTAGTCTGGGGGGGGGGCGGTGAGTGTTAGGGAGAATTCTCTCTTTAGGCTGAATGTCATAACCTAGTGAGTCCCCCAGCAGCTTTGCTGGATTTCTGGAGTTTGTTTTTTTCTCCTGCCAAGAGTGAGACTTTTTTTCTCCCACTCTTGGACATGATTTATGGTGTTCCTTTGACTGTTAATGTGTTTTATGGGCTATGCGGTCCTTTACTCCATAGGGTCTCATGTGTTTGTACTATGGCTGTTACACAGCACCCTCTGTGCAGTAACACAGGGGTGTCATAGTGACACCCCACCATAGACTCCATACCCTGGGACTGACTACTGTCTCCCAGGGCATGTAAAGTCACCATTGGCTTTACTAGTCCAAATTATTAACAGAAACCAGTACAAACCATAATATTGTGGACGTACTGGTCAGGGCAATTTGATTGCCCCGAGGTCTGTTAGTCGAGGGGGCACGTCTCCGTCCCCCCTGATCGAGTTTTAGCTGGTGGCAGTGGATATTACTTTTTATATTCGACCGCGAATATTTCCCTATGGGATTTTCCCATTGTTCAAGGCTACAAACTTTAATTATTTAATTCTCGTAGTCTCGAACATACCGCCGGTATATTTATTTAATATTAATTCGCCGGTTGGTATTTTTTGCCAGGACTCGATTCTAAAATGGCATCTGTGTCCTCTTCTGTGACTCCAACCCAAGTCGAGCCCTTTGTTCCACTTTTTGGCGGGCTTCTCCACAGAAGCCTCCAAAAGTGGTGCCACTCTGTCTGGGTACCACAGGGGGTGTAGGAGGGGGTTTAGGCACCCTGGACTGAGTTACCTTGGTAACTCAAGTCACACTCTTGTGTGATTGGCCCAAGTGGTGAGCCGGCCGGCACACCACTTAGCATGTTTGATTGACAGCTAGGCTGAGTGAATGGGGGTATGCTGCATAAAAGCAGGGCTTTTGGGACTGGAACTTCAGAAGTCGCCACAGGACCTGAGAATCCGACGAGGGAGAAGCTGAGCCGACCTACCATGACGACACCACCGGTGGAGCCCTGCGGAACCGACTCACCACTTCCCGACGACAGAGAAGATCTCCCGGCTGGAGAGGCTTCTTCCCCTGACTGGTGGGCACAACTAGTTTACCTTCTTCTTTTCGCACCCCAGACCAGTTTGTGGTCGAACTGCCTGTGCCAAGCACCCCGGCAGCCGGATAGCCACTTACCAGTGAACCGCGAATCAACGGAACGCGCCTTGTACCTGAGAAACTCTGCGGCTGGTTTCTTCCCTGGCAGTGCAACAGACTCCTGTCTTCCTCCCCGACGAGATCCTCTCTTCCCCCAGACGAAGCAGCAACTTTCATCTGCTGCCAGGAACAACTGCCCCCACTGGAGTGTTCTCACCACTTTAAGGTACCGTGTCCGCCAGGCCTCCCTTTCTAAAGATTGCTACAAGGTAATAATAACCCCTTAACCTTCTGGAATGGGCTGGCAGCCTTGAACCTCTAACTGGTCACTTTCTTTGATCCAACTCCTTTTTGAACCGTTACAAGACTTTTGTGCACTGCAACCGTGTGACCTTGGACACATTTTGTTTTGATCCTCTTAAAGCGGATCCGGCCTACTGACTCTGAATTCCTGGTGTTACTTTGCCTTCCTCTCTTGTTGTGTTCGTGAAAAAGTGTTGGGATCTGTTTCAATTTATTCCCTGCTTTTCTCTCCCTTTTTAAAACAAATTATTAGAGTGCCATCTACGTTAAGCGCTCACCGCTGTCTGAAAATAAGTGGGGCTTTACTCTAATATTCTTTTAAGGGAGTGTATGGCCCTCATTCCGACTCAGGCGTTAAGGGGTTTACGGCGCCGTAAACGGCGCCGACCCTTAACGCCTGATTACAAGGTTCCCTTTGCGGGATGGCTTTTAACGGCTGCTTTTTGCAGCCGTTAAAAGCCATGCCGCAAAGGGACCTTGGCGATAATTACGGCACCGTAATTTACGGTGCCGTAATTATCGCCTTTCCCCATTCCCATTATGCCCTATGGGGCAAAAATGGGAATGGGGAAGGGGCCATTGGTGAATGGGGAATTACCGCCCCACTCACCTTGGAATGGGGCGGTAATTCCGCCATCCACCATGGCGGAATTGCAACCTTAGCGGCATGGACCATGGTGCTAATAGCACCATGGTCCTCCGCCAAGGTTGTAATGAGGGCCTATATCTTTTAGTGACCGTGTTTTTGAATTGCTTACTATTAGTGCCTGTGTGTTTTTCAAGATGTGGTTTTAAATAAATAATTATATCTCTTTTACACCAAGCCCTGGTCAGTGTTTACTTGTTCTATTGTGTTCTCTTGACCTATTGTGAATACTCTGTATACTGCCTAACTCTTCTTGAGGGAAGTCTGACTGCTCAGCCACAGCTACCAAGTGAATCTGTGTGGTGCAGACTGCTACCAAGTGGGTTTACTGCCAAACACCTGTAGTCCTAAATCTTTTGCAGTGGTCCCAGAGGGAACTGCACAGGTTTCTGCCTAACAGTCCGCAGGGAGAGGAAGGCCAGTTGTTGTGTCCCTGAAAACGGGTCTGGACATAGGCAAACCTGCTGGAGCCAGATAATGCAGTGACAGGATCAGGGACAGGATTGCACACAGGCACCTCTGCGGCGGCCTGTGCTGCCTCCTGTCCCTGGTCCTGCACTGCACCACTAGCACCAGTGGAATCCCCACCTCCAGACCCCATGTGTGTCCATTCCACAGCCTCCTCCTCCACCAAACCCCCCACCAACCTGGATGACTCCATGCCATCTTCCTCCGTCGGACCCTGTGGGATCTCAGCTGCCCCTTCTGCTGCCGAGGAATCCACCTCCAACCTCCGCCTCTTGCACCTACCCTTGGCAGCTGCGGCCTGGGATGCGGCACCAGACTCCTCACTCCCCGACGAGATGACAATCTGGGAGGGGAGCCGGGCGTTGCGTCTCCGGCTGGTGGTGCAATCCCTGCGCTGTGCTCCACAGCACCCTCTCCGCCCTCTTCATCAGTCGACACTGCAGACAGGGAGAGATAAAACACAGGCATCAGGGCACAGTACATTGGACTGATACACACATGACAGTTGTACATGAGTGGCATAGTCAAAATTCAGACATGGCATCACACTCCACGACACACATGTCATTTTAACTCACACACATGAGCATTTCCACAGCAATATTGCACCAGGCAGCAGCATCCATACACATTCAACAGCATGTACAGCCAAAGGTGAGCCGGACATCACATGAAACAATGGGAGTGCACTAGACATTCACACACGCCACCACACTTACATACATGTGTACATATCCAACTGTCGCAGTGATGAGATCGCCATACATGTCACATCTGACATTCAGCCTTTTACATATCAGTGTCACGTGCATCCATGTTGCATCACAGTTGCACACTTGTCAAATACACATACATGCAGATGTACACAGTGCAGATACATGCATAATGAACCAACATCCATGACACAACCATGCCAATGAACATACACAGAAATTCAAACATGTGCGCTCCCACACCTGCATTTGCCCAGCATGCTTACCAACACATACACCATCGATGTGTCTTACACATGAGAGGACTCACATGTGGCAGCCTCACGCCCGTGTTCATACACCCCTGCTGGAACCGAAGACTCCCGACTGGGATACCATCACTCCACAGCCCAGCCCCAGGATCCATTTGCCCACCCACTCCTGCCTCTGGGGTTGCCATGTCGGGCACAACACCATCTGGCACCACTGACAACCCCCAGCCAGAGAGGCAGAGGGCCACCAGCTTCAGTGCCAGGGAAGTTGGTGTCCTGGTAGAGCAAGTCCTGGGGCAGTATGATGCCCTCTTTGGAAGTTTGCGCCCCGACAAGGAAGGACAGACAAGGATCTGGATGGACATCGTGACTGCCATCAACGCGGAGGGGGTGGCAGTCCGCAACTTACATCATGTCAGGAAGAGCTGGTCGGACTTGAGGTCCAGGACCCTCAACAAGGCCCGGCGCCTCGCTAAGGCAGCGGATGCCAAGGGGCGCCGGGTCCAGCTGTCGGACCACCAAATGAGAGTCCTGGAACGCATATGCCCAGTGCTCTACGTCCAGATCCTTGAGAGGCAGACCCGTCTGGAGTCGAGCGGTAAGTGTACATGCATGGTGATTGGACGATGTGCGTGTCGTGGTGTGCCTGTAGTGTGCAGGTTGCACATGTGTTTTTGTAGGGCCATGTAGGGATGTGTATGAACACGGGCGTGAGGCTGCCACATGTGAGTCCTCTCATGTGTAAGACACATCGATGGAACTTGATGCACTTGTGTCCTATGTTTCGGCACATAGCCACGAAATGCTGGTGACTGCAGGGTCCAAGACCACAACTGGTCAACATAAGGCACACTGGCAGATCCTCGCCGACCGCATAAGTGCCCTTGGATTTGTGAGGCGCACAGCTGATGATTGCCTCAAGCGGTGGAATGACCTGAAACACAGAGCAAAGAACAAGCTGGCCTCAAATCATGCCGCTACTCTGGTGACTGGCAGTGGGTCTCCACCAGAGGACAACAAACTCACTGAACATGAGTCTGTTGCTGGGGCCTTCGTTACAGAGGAACAGATCCAAGGCGTGGGAGAACTACCTGATTACGATGCATTGTCCGGTGAGTGCCCATGCGTGTGTGTGTAATCCATGTGTATGTTGTTTGGGTGACGGGTTCAGATTCAGTGCCAGGTGAGGGTGTGTGCACCTGAGTGGTATGGGTCACCCATGTGCTTCCTCCCATACATTCACATGCCTTGGATTTGGGTATGACTGTATCCCTTCTGGCCACAGTTGCCTATTAAGCCCACATTTGTGCACTTTACCTTGAACTGTTGTCTTGCAACTACATTGGTCTGATTTAGTAAGTCTTCATTCATGCTGATTGTTTGCACTCTCCCCTTTTTGCTAGACAATTTTATGCCCTATTGCGACATATGTGATATGCTTCGGTCATTGTTTACAGGCCACACTGGGGCACTATTATTACCTGGTTATGTTAATGATTACACACAGAGAAAACAGAGAAGAGAGTGGGCACCACTTGATTAGGAGTCTTTTCCAATCTTATAATCAATGTGGAAGTAGAAGTATGTAAATTGTAGTTCAGAAGGAGCTGGCTGTGACAAGTCTGGAGACACCCTGACTTAAAAATACAACAAAAGCTAGAGACCGAGTAAAAATACCAGGTCACACAGCCACTCTCAATGGGGCCCAGACACGGGCTGGTATTCTTTCAAAGTTCAAAAATGTAATTCTTTTTCAAGTATCAAAAGTACAAAAATAAAAAAGAAAAATTAAAGAGGAAGTCTGTTGGTTTTCAAATAGTAATTTATCTGAAGAAAAAACAAAGCTGTCACTAATATCTTCTTAGTGAGGGAGCAGTTGCCGCAACTCATATGTAATACAGACTAAAGCCAATGCATTTCCGAAATAATTCCTTCTTCAGGGCAAGTCTAGTCAATTGCACATAAACAACATAATGCACCAATGCCAACATCACAATACATATATTTGTGAAAATAATAGCGATGTCAACATACCCATCAGTAGAGTTTCCAGAAGGATTAAACGAGAAAAAATAGATAGAAATAATAAGTAAATTGTATGGTAGATAACAAAAACAGACAGATGTGTAAGAAACTGTGGTTACCTTGATAGCATTGCATAGATGAGAACGTTCGTTGTCAATGCCCACAGCAGCATGGGTCGCAACAGTGAGCCGTGGTTGCAGCGGCTATATTGTTAAACACAATTGTGTTTACAAATGGAATCTAATGAAGGGAAAGGTTCAGTGTGAGTGTGACAGCGTAACGAACCGGGATTTCAAACGGTGGTTTGCAAATATTGCAATTGTGTCTCATACCTCTGAGCACACGGAGCGGGAGAAAGCTCCTGCGTACAGTTGTCGGGCTGAATCTCAGAAAGACATGTAAGGTGGTTGCCAGGGCTACGGCTCATTTATACTGTACGTGACCGACACGCGCCATTGAGCGGCCGACCGTCACGTAGCAGAGTGTAAGGCAGGTGTAGGCCTGCACAGTTAAGAGAAGTATATCATTTACGGGCATACCAGTATAATGTTCTGTGTAAGAAATGTATCTAGCCAAAATTAAGGAAATCACTGGAGATAATACATGGAAATAGAAAATATACTCGAGTTTTAAAGGGACCACAATGGGGTTTGTTGTGAACAGAAAAAAACAACTTGGCATATCAAGTTACATAAAAGACAACAAACAATAAGTGAATAAAAACACGTAAATTAACTTAAAGCTCGTTTGTGGCACTCCTATTGAGTGATACTTAAACTTTAGCTGGTACATTAATTCACATCAGAAAGGAAGATAGTGCATGGAATCACATAAAATCAGCAATGGTTGAAAGTACGACACAACCTCGTCGCGGGCGGTGTCGCCCATTACAGACGGCACCTTGGGTCCCAGACCAGGGTCCGGGACTTGCAGGGAGGTTGTTATTAAGGTAACACAGGATCCAAGATGTTACAAGATATTGAAAACATGTTGGTCAATTAACATGGAAACAGAACAGAGTCAACAACAAACTTCACGCTTGAAGTGCATCTACATGTCATTGGGATAAATACAGATGTTGTGATGTTTCAAACCAGATTCATATGTAAAAGTGGTAATTAATCTCTACATTCAAACCATTCGGGACCAGACTACAGAGTTTATCGATCCAAAATGTTTCCCTTCGGTTTAGGCGCACGCCTAGATCTTCATGAGGGTTATTTCTGGTTAAGACCTCCAACACCAGAAACTTAATCTGTGAAATGGTTATTTAAGGCCCAATGATGGGCTATGGCTGAGTTCGGGTTGGAATTCCGGATGCAGGACCGATGTTCATTCCACCGTATCTTGGCAGCTATGGTGGATTGGCCCACATAATATTTTCCACAGGGGCATTTAATACCATAAATGATGTTGGTGCTGTCGCAGGTGCCAAATTTCTTAAGAAAAATCTTCTTGCCTGTTCGTGGGTGGAAAATAACATTCCCTTTTACTACAGAGTTGCAATTGATGCAGTGTAAGCAGGGGAATGTGCCAGTACGGTGTGTGGTCAATTTTTTTGGAGGGTATTCTCGTCTGTACTAGTTCATCCCTAAGGTTCTTACTTCTCTGGAAAGCAAACACAGGTGGTTCGTTGAACAGATCTTGTACTCTCGTGTCATTTTTGAAAATACTCCAATGCTTTCTGATTGTCTTCTTGATTTTGTTGCTTTGGATGGAGAATTTCGGCACGTACACAGGAGATTTCAACTCTCTGACTGGTTTCTTTGACATGGATAGTAAAGTATCCCGATCTAGGCTGTTGACTCTTTGAACTGCCGAGTCCAATTCTTCTTGGTGGTAGCCTCATTGAAGGAATTTTTCTTTCATTACAAGCTGTTGTGCAATGCAGTCTTCAGGATCACTAACGATCCTCTTGACTCGAAGAAGTTGACTAAACGGAAGATTCCTGAGTAAACTCGGTTGATGGAAGCTCAGGCGGTGCAACAGGTTGTTGCGGTCAGTAGGTTTCCGGAACAGGGTGGTACTGTAACTATTGTCTTCCATTCCTATTTGTACATCGAGAAAAGTAATCTTGTCACATGATGAGACTCTGGTAAACTGCACTCGTGGGTCAATGCCTTTGATATACTCGAAAAAATCATCAAATCGTTGCTCTGTGTCTGTCCAAACACCAAAAATATTGTCTATGTATCGAGTCCACATGTGGATGTCTTTCTTCCATTCTTGTTTGGTCAATATATGATCCATCTCGAATTTGAACATAAAACAATTGGCATATGTAGGTGCCATGGTGGCACCCATAGAGGTACCTGAGGTTTGTAAGAAAAACTGGTTGCAATATTGGAAATAAGAGTTTTCAGAAATAAAATGTAACAGTGTCAAAATGAATTCTTTTTGGGCACGCACATCTGGTGATTGGAGTAACAGCCATTCTACAGCTTCATTTCCGAGATTGTGTGGTATCGAAGTGTATAGACTCTTGACATCTATGGTAAACATCAGTTGGTTGTGTTGAGGGGTGGTAGAGTTAAGTTTCTGAAGAAAATGAGCTGTGTCTCTGGAGTAGGTTGGAGTTTTCTGTATAAGTGGTTGAAGAAAAAAGTCAATGTAAACGCCCAATGGCTGGTTGATACTGTCCATCCCTGCGACTATGGGTCTGCCAGGGGGATTTGTGGAATCCTTATGGATCTTAGCGAGTGTATAGAAATTTGGAATTCTTCGGTGATCATTTAGCAGAAACTTGCGTGTGTGTTCATTTATCCATTCGAGTTTTAACGCCTCATCAAGCAAGATAACCACGTTGTTTTTGATGGAGATGGTTGGATCATGGTCTAATATGGCATATGTGGTATCATCTTGAAGTTGTCTTCGACATTCTGAATCATAGTGCACAGTGTTGAGAATCACAAGGGCACCACCTTTATCAGCAGGTCGAATTGTTATTTTCATATCACTATACAGGTCTTTAATAAGCCTCTTTTCAAGCGGTTTAAGGTTCTTATGAGGTGGAGTTCTGTAACTGATCCGTTCCAGATTGCGGGTGACCAATCTCTGAAAGATGTCGATAGAGGGTACGTTGAAGGGTGGTACAAATCCGCTCTTGGCCCTGAATTCCTGGAAATCAGACATTTGAGTAGGTTTATCAAAGGTTTCTCGTTCCTCAAAAAACACTTTCAATTTCAACTTCCTTACAAACTTATATAGTTCAATCTTACTGTTGAATAGTGTGGTACCATAAGTCGGAACAAAATGTAGTCCTTTTTGCAATGTATCTTCTTCAAGCTTGTTGAGGATTCTGTCTGAAATGTTGATGACTAGGTTTTCTTTAGTTGTAGACGTGTCTGTGGTTTGGGTCTTAGGTTTCCTCCTCCCCCTGTGGGTTCTCTTGGGCGGGTGCCTAAAAAAGCCAAGGTGGAGGGTGCTTGCACTAAAGGACTAGCTGTACGATCTGAATTATTGATTGCTTGTTCAACAGGTGTCTCTGACTCCCTCGTTGCTTCTGAATCCGAGCTGGAGGTGTTTTCAGACGGATACTTATGGAGCTTTTTTTGTGCTATCGGGCCATATCTCTCCATCCAAGTATATACTTCGTCATTGATGTAATCGTACGTGCCTTGCTTAAATTTCTTGACTTTCTTTTGTTCCAGTTCAGTTTTTTACTCTTCAAGTTTAGTATTTATATCAGAAAGAATAAGTTTGTATTCTTCTTTTCCCAATGATTCCACAAGTTCCTTTTCAATCTCCTGGATTTCTGTACTGAGAGTAACAACATTTTTCACAAGTTCTTGAATGGTGAGTAAAAAATGCGTTGGTTTTTAAAGTAACGGCCCAGGGGAACGCATTCCAAGGGGACTTCGAATACAACTACGTCCCACCCTCTGCAAAGAGAGTAAGGAATTTGTTAGCAAATGGGAGGCTATCTTAAATAAATGCTCCCTTGACTTGATTTTACTCATCATTCAAGAACTTGTGAAAAATGTAGTTACTCTCAACTCAACAGGCAGCATCAGTAGAAATGATGGCTCAGGCAATGGAGAGGGTGGCCACTTCCATTATCCCCCCTGAAAGGCAGATGGAGCAACAACAGCAGGCAACAGACTCCATTTGCCAATCACACAGGGAAGACATTTTGGCGTCCAACAGGGACTGACGGGTGTCACTGGAGACTCTGCGCCAATCGATATCAATAGAGTCCCAGGCCCTGAGGGAAGAACTACATACCCTCAGGCAGATTCTGGTTGACCTTGGGGATTCCACTAATCTTAGGGCAGAACAGCAGCTGGAGCAGCTCACACGTTCGCTCTCAGCTGAGATGCAGGCAACACGTGAGGAGATCCGGGCATCATCCGAGGCCATGCGTGCAGAAATGCAGGCAACCTGTGAGGTGCTGCATGGGGATCTCCACGCATTAATCCTCCAGAATCAGACCTTCCAGACCTGCATGCTTGCTGCCATGAAGGACCATACCCGGGCTTTGCGTGGGCTGCCTCCCATAGTGCCACCACCTCCTGATGCAGCAGCAGAGGGTGAGGAGAGCGACAGCAGTTCTCCCACAATGGCATATCCGTGCAGGCCATGAGCCCAAGGAGGTATTTTTTTTTTGCAACATCCACGCAGGTGGGTGTTGGTGTGCACCCGGTCCTCGAACCTCCTGGGTGGCCTCCCACACCCACCCACCTGGCCCCCACATGGCCATTTTATTTTTTTTAATTTTTTTTTACAGTGTGTTGCCTTGTGTGGCTCCCGTGGGCATCCACTGTATTCCGGCTGGGCACATGCAGGCGTGTCCTGAGTTTGTGTTAGATGCTTAGGTTTGTGAGACACACACCCCTCCTGCTTCCCGTTACCATGGGCTTGCTAAGGGTGTGACCAAGTGACAGTGAATTACACAGTGACGTTGGGCTCCCATGAGCTCTGTGGGCAGTCTGTAGTCAATACTGTGTAGACATTCCTAGTGGATATTGTTGTTGTTTTCTACACTGCATGGTGTATTGATATGTGTTTGTGCATCCTTGTCTTCCTCCTAATTTGCAGGTTCCTTCCTCATGTCTTCACAAGGTCGTCTACTTTGCAGATGGAGTTCATGTTGTATGCAGTACACTGAGACATTTGCGTGGCAGTAACACTGTACAGGTGGAAGGGGTTGATGTGCTGGCATATTCAGGTTGTAAGACTTGCACTACTTTGAATTTGTACTGTCATATTTTGCCACTGTTTCATCCTGTGTTTATGTATTGTGTTGCTGGTAAGTATTTGTTCATGTGTGCTGTTTCTTATTGATTACTGGGAGCATATTGACTGTGGCCTGTTTCCATTTCAGACAGTGCACTTTGTGACACTTGTGTCATGTGTTGTGCGTTCATTTGGTTGCTTTCACACTGCATGACATGCCATGGTGTGTTGGGTAGCTGAGATGGGGAGGGGTTGGGTGACATGGCACTATTTTCATGTTGTATTTTGCAAGGGGGTAGTCATTCATGCAGCATGAATGTGTGTCTTTTTATCACACATCATTGGTTGTGTTTAAGTAGGTAGGGATGCACCCAATGTAGCACTTCCAGTTGACCAAACTCAGGCTGGTATGGTAGTGACAGTTGACTGTCCCTTATGTCATCATCATTGATTTTCAGCTGGTATGTGCCAGGGCTGTGTGCACTCCGCAGGGGTGTGATTTTAGGTGAAGTAATTGGCCACCAGCTGCGTATGGGCTGCCTCACCACGTGCCCTTTCCCCTCCCATGCGCAGTGGGCGTGCATGTGGTTGGGGATGTGGGGGCACCACCATGTCCACCGGCAGGCCCCGGCGTGTTGCAACATTGTGCAGGACACATGCTGCCACTATGATCCTGCACACTACTGGGGAGCGTATAGTAGCTGCCCACCAGAATGGTCAAGGGAGCGAAAGCGTGACTTGAGCACTCCGAATGTGCGCTCCACTATGCCCCGGGTTGCAATATGGGCTGTGTTGTATCTTACCTCGGGAGGCGTGATGGGGTTCCGAATTGGCGTCATCATGTGGGTGCTCAGAGGGTAGGCACTGTCCCCTGGTGAGGAGGTGATGGGTATCATTAGTGGGGTAGTGACATAACTCTGCATCTGACATGCATGCATGTGCAGTGGCATTCATACTCACCAAGCAGCCATGTATCGCCATGCCGCCCAGCTTCTAGGTCCCGGTTTAGGGTTGACATTCTGTAAATGAAACTGTTGTGGGTGGACCCTGGATAGTTGGCATATACTGAGGTGATGATTCCCTTGGCATCACATACTACCTGGACGTTGATGGAATGCCAGTGCTTGCGGTTTCTGTAGATGTGCTATGATGCCCTGGGGGGACGTAGAGCCACATGGGTGCAATCAATGGCACCTAGCACTTTGGGGAATTGTGCCACCCCAAAAAAATCCTGGACGGCAGCCTGCCTTTCTGCAGGTGTTCTGGGCAGGTATATGTGCCTGCGGACTGATGGGCGTGCAGTCATGATGGCCAACACCTGGTGTAGTCAGCGTGACTACGTGGCCTGTGACACCCCCCCACTATAGCAGTTGTCCGCTGAAATGATCCAGTGGCCAAGAAGTGCAGTACATTGAGGACCTTCTCCAGGGGGCTGAGTGCTTGGGAGCACAGGGTGGGTGATGTGAGGTCATCCTCCCACTCACTGACCAGGTCGCGTATTATGTGAGATGGAAACCTGTACCTCCCATACACCTGGTCATCAGGCATCCCAAAAAGGCTGGTTCTGGGTGTAAACATTTTGGGCCTGACTATCCTCCTCCTCCTCCTGCGGTATCCCATGACCACTGCTGCTAGGAACGGTATATTCATCCTGGCGTCTGAGCTTGTTTGTTGTTTGCACACACTTTTATGCTGCACGGGTCCATGTACGCCTGCTTCCTGCTGGCGTACGTGTTTCCGGATTAGCGCATATTTTTTGGCGCACGCGTTAGCCCCGTTCGATTCCATGAATACGTGTTTTGAATGTGCGTGTGGGCGTTCCACGCATTTGCCTCCTGTACTTCCCCCGTGACACCCACATTTTCACACGTTGTTCCCCATTCCGCGTGTCATGCCCCTTGTTCTGCCTACTTTTGTTCTGTGCGCCGCGCTATGTGCGATTTCGCTGTGCGCGTAGCGCACGCTGTTTGGAGACGTGTGCGCCAGCGTGCGCCATGCAGAATTTTGGCGCACATCCTGGGATTTACACGCGCATGGACTTCCATGAATCGCTGTGCACGGGTTTCGCTGCGATTTTCGCACTTGCGCTGCGATTCGCACAATTTAGCACGCTTGCGCCGAAAATTTCAGCGCACATTAATTCCATGAATCGGCCTGTAAATCTGAACCGAGCAAATTTGTAATTTTGAATGCTCTTTTTAAAATCCTATATTCTCCATTAGTGGAATCATATAAGTCCTACTCCACCTTTAATTCTTGCTATGTCTTCCAATGTTCACCTTCAAATAGATCCTCAATTGTTTTGATTCCAGCCACAAACCAATTTATCCAAAATATGGTTTTGTTCTTTATCTTTATAGCCAGATTTAACCAAATTGAAGAGGTGTTAATTAGATCCGGCCTCATCTTTGATGCCCATCACTGATATTCTCTCGTTGTGCAGATTGGTGTCTGCTGGCAGCACATAGTGGTTCTCGCTCTTGTGTCATGCTGCATACATGTTTTCCTTCTCCCCAGTCATGATTTATTAACAGGAGATGTTTGGCGGGAGGCTCTGGTAGGCTGCCATGTTGCAGGCAATCCACCATTGATGTTGGTAGATGGAGTTGCCTGAAATTAAACGCTATGCTGCCAGTATCTTCATACAGAGGTGTGGCAAAATTTTGGGATACAAATATTTAAAATCTGTGTGGAAAGGATGGAGCAGATTCTCAAAACGTTTTGGGACGCAAGCGATAAGTGCTTTACAAATGTCCCTGTCCATGTAGGTACAATACCATGCTTAATCCTCTGCACAATGCACAAGGTGCACATGACACACAAAATTAATTGTCACCAAACAAGGTGTGTGTACATCAGAAGTCACAGGTTCAAATGGTTGGATAGACATTCCACTGCACGTGAACCCACCTTTAGCCAGCATCCTCCAAAGGGATGAGGTTCATGATGTGACACATCTCGATCGTCATGATGAGGGACCGCATTCCATTTATCTCACAACAGATTCAAAGGCCACCCAGGCAGAGAAACATGTCCCCAGTTCATCCTAGTTAACACAACCTGCCACTGATACGAGTAATTGAACTGCAGCCTGACTGCCTCCACCTCATCAGTTGTGGCAACAGACACAACCACCACTGACACTGCTCCTAATGCAGCAGCTCCGCTTGCCACCAGTACCACCCCCTGTAGACCAATGACTCACTGTGATGCTGGAAATGCATTGGAGGGACAGGGCCTCCAAATCCTTGTCATTTATTTCTTATCATGTATGTTCTGACTTGTTTTCCATGCAAAAGTTCATGTGGGACTCCTGGCGGTGCGACTCTTCCTGTATTTGGTTTGGCTCTGTTATTGGCCCCCTGATCCCCAGTTGTGTTCTGTGCCTTGTTGCTCATAACCTACAACCGCATCCTTCTTCTTAGGTTCCGTAGTGTGCGCTGTACGTTGCTGTTGTCCATGCATTGCATCAGATTTTATGTCTGCTGTGCTGTTCACTGTCAACCTCTATGGTGCTCTCTGTCTCATCTATCTTCTCTAACTGCTTTTCTATCGACTATCCTATCCTTCACACTAAGTCTGGTAGGAAGAAATTCAAAAGGGACATCCTGGTTGCCAACTCAGGCCTCTCTATCGCCGATGCTTACCCCTATGCTTCCTCCAGACAGACCCTCACCAACATCCTCTTTGTCGTCCGTTCCCTCTCCAGGCCTATGGACCCCCTATATGGTCTCTGTTCTTTTTCCTCTTCTCCCATTAATGGTGGCACCCACTGGGAGGCCCTCCTGGCCCTCTTCTACTCCTCCAAGATCATCATTAATGTCTACCTAAACAGCGCTGTCTTGGTCCAAGACCCTCAGACCAACCTCCTCATTTTTGATAGTTGTTTCCCACACCTTATCAACTTCCTCTCTGCTGTCTCCATCCTCTGCCACCTCTGTGGCTTCCTCTGCTGCTTCTCAGCCACACTGTTGCTTCCTTCCTCCGCCAAACCTCTGGCACCCTCTCACTCCACCCAGGCTCCACTGCCGCCTCCGTCCTCTACCACCTCTGTGGCTCCCTCTGCTGCTTCTCTGGCCTCCCTGTTTTCTCCTTCCTCTGCCACCCTTCTGGCACCCTCTTCTTCCTCCTAGGCTACCTTGCCTTCTCCTCCTTTCTCCTCCTTTGCCCTCCATCATTGGGCTGGTGCAATTACCTCACTCTTGAACCTGGCGTCAGCCCCTAAAATACACCATATCTGACTATATTACTGTTATCATCGTTGTTGTCAGATTACTGATGCATCATTTTACTGTGACTGCTGCTTTTCGTACAACCTGTCATGAAAACGATAGACTCTCTGCACACTCCTGGGTACCCAGTGAAAACACTTAGCTGCACCTCTCCTGGCAGTATACCTGAATTTCTAATCTTACTGCCGACTGGGTCTGAGCCATTTGCCACACGACTTGTCCTCCAAGTTCCCTATTGTACACATCCTCTTCCAGTATGATATGATATGGCATTTATAATGTGCCGGTACACAAGTGTTTCTAGGCGTGACAAGATGTGGAGGGGGAAACAGAGGGAGGACAAAACAATGATCTGACTGGGCCTTGTGTCATTCAGATCTCGAAAGTGCAGGAAATAGGAAGGGGAGAACTGCCGAGGGGTGGAGAAGTGGAGAAGTGCAGGTAATTCAAGTGCAGCCAACGGGTGGATAAGCGCAGGTAACTCAGTAAGTCTAGCCAGCAGGTGGCTTATAAGTGCAGAGCGGTGAAACTGTATGGTTGCAGATACAGGGCAAATGTGCTGCGGAAGCCAGGAGACAGTGGGAAGGGCAACTGGACATGCAGGAGCCTGGGCCCAAATTCAGTGGGTGGCCAGGTGACCAGTGTGTGGGGCAGTTGGGGCATCAGCAGAGGAGAAGAAGAGAGAAAACGGAAGCAAACTAAAGGTCTTGAGTTGCTTCTGGAGGTGGTTCTGCTCAAGTTTGAGAGAGGCCGGGAAACTGTTCCAGAGGGAGGCCCCAGATGACGAGAGAGATCTGCCCCAACTCTCTGCTTGGAAAAGCGACTGACCGTCTGAGAGTTGGAGAAGGATGAGCGGAGGGCTCAAGAAGGGACATGTTTGGGAAGTGAGAGTTGAAGGTAGTGTGGGCCCAGGCCCCGGAAAGCCTTGTGGACTAAGCAAAGGGTCTTGAACTTGATTCTTGCCGCCACAGTGAGTCAGTGAAGAGATTTCAGAGCTGGAGAGATTCGATCCCTGGGCTTGAGGCCAAGGACAAGTCTCACAGTCCTGTTCTGGATAAGTTGTAGAGATCTCTGAGTAGAAGCACAAAGATTTAGAAACAGGCTGTTGCAGTAGTCCAGCCGAGAGAGTACCAGAGCTCTGGAGACAGGGAGCTTCTGGGGGAAAGTGAGGAACGGAGGAATACCTCTGAGGAGGAGCATCTGAAAGTTTCACTTCTTAGAGATGTCAGAGACGTGAGGAAAGAAGGAGAGGCTGGAGTCGAAGATGAAACCAAGGTTCTTAGCCTCACAGGTAGGAGCAGGAAGAGGGCGGCCAGAGAGAGAGAGGTAAGGAGGGAGCTGGTGTTCCGATGAGGATGATCTCAGTATTACTGGTATTAAGGCAGAGATCATTGGTGGCACATCATTCCTGATTACAGCCAAACAGTCTGGTATGAGAGAAAGAGAAAAGGCAGCTGAAGGGAGCCTGAAAGAGAGTTGGGTGTCATCCGCATAACACTGCAAGCTGGAGTATAAAGCGGCGATGCAGTGGGCAAGATGTGCCAGGTAGTGGTTGATGAGCCAGTGAGAAAGATTAGACGCCTGAAGGACACCACAAGTAGACAGAGAGAGAGCGCCAAGAGAGGAAAGACCCCAGTTGGCCCTGAGAGGGTCGATCAGCGAGAAAGGAGGTCCGCCAGGCCAGGGTCTGATCAGTGATACCCAGGTTATCACGGAGGCGATTGAGCAGGATGGCATGGTTGACCATATCAAAAGCAGAAAAGAGATCGAGAGGATGAGGAGAAAAGGAAGGTTAGAGTCAAGGTTCGAGAGCAAGACTTAACGGGTGTTCAGGAGAGCAGTTTCTGTGCGACGGGCAGCTCTGAAGCCAGGCTGGCAGTCGTGAAGACAACCAACAGGTTCAGTGTGAAGATTAAGCTAGGAGATGGACAGCTTTTCCAAGAGTTTGCCCAGGAAAGGAGTGATGGAGATCGGGAGATAGTTAGCCAGAGAGGAGGGATCAGCAGAGGACTTCTTAAGAAGGGAGTGCATAAGGGAGTGCTTAAGGGGGGAGTGGAAGGTTCCAGTGGCAAAGGAGTGATTGCAGAACTCGGCCACGGCTGGAGGAAGTGTGCCGCTGTGGTGCTTGATGGTTCTGGATGAGCAGGGGAGAATCTGCTTTGACGGGAATTTCACAGATTGCGCTTGTCTAGAAACATTGTCTGGGGTGAACAAGGGATAGGAAGAGAAGGGAGGAGAAGAGACGGCCATAGGTTGGCCAGGAGTGGAGGAGGAATAGGAGGTAGATGAAGAGAGGGTTTACAGGATGTCCAGAGTTTTAGTGATGAAATGAGAAGCCAAGGCCGTGCATAGGCCCTGGGAGGGAACAGGAGAAGTAGAGACTGCAGCAGGGTTGTCCAGCTCCTTGCAGATTTTGAAGAGTTCGGCCGAGTTGTTAGATACCACAGAGATGTGTCCTTGGATGTGGTCTCTCTTCTTGTTGAGGACAGTGTGTATTGTCTTTGGAGCAAGCAGCAGGCCAGTTTGTCAGAGGGTTCACCTGATGCCTTCCACTTCCTCTCAGCCGCCATGCACTTGCATTTTAGGGTGACGAGGTCAGAGTCATACCAAGAGTTGCACTTGGATTTGGGCTTCGAGCGGATCCTCATGACAGGGGCACGGACATCAAGAGTGTTAGAGTTAGAAAGATGAAGGGTAGATAGGGCTGTGTGAGGGCGAGAGCCAGCCAAAGGTGCAGAAGGAAGAGAGAAAGTAGCAGTGAAAGCCTAAACTGACACACGCTTCATGGGTCGGATGTCCGAGAAGGTGGGTGGCAGTGATGGGGATGGCTTGGCCTGAGTGGTAGAGAGAGAGAGGTGGGAGGAAAGGAGGAAGTGATCAGTCCAGGAGAGAGGAGTTGTGTGAGAGTAAGAAAGGAGGAGATATAAGGAGATCAGCACATCCAGAGTGTGCCCTGCAGACTGAGTCGGGCCAGAGTGAAGAATAGAGAGAAAGAGTCGCAGAGGTTGCAAAAGAGTCACTGAAGAATGGCAAGTAGCATCCAGGTGGATGTTCAGGTCTGCGAGGAGGAGAAGTTGAGAGGTAGAGGCGAGGAGGGAGGAGAAGAGGTAAGCCGAATCAGAGAGGAAGAGGGTGGAATGGCTAGGCAGCCTGTAGATAGAGGCCACAATGAGAGAGAGGCCAGGAGAGTTAGAGAGCCTGCAGACCAGGCATTCAAAGGAGAAGTAGTCCTGCATAGGAATGATAGAAGCAGGGAACCACTTTGGGACGATCAAGGCTACACCCCCACCGGGGCAGCTGGTTCTGGGTACAAAGCCAATCGTGTAGCCCTCTGGAAGGAGAGTGTCAAAGCTTGTGACAGTGCTGGCCATTAACCAAGTCCCGGTGAGACCGAGTACATCCAAATTAAGTTCTTCCAGGAGACGGCAGATGTCAGAGTGGTGTTTGACAGCTGAGCAAGAGTTGAGAGTAGCAATGTGGAGCAGGTTACCCCCTTTGAAAGACTTCTGTGGAGGGGTACAGGTCAGAAGTACATCATGCAGAGGTGTTGGAGGTGCTTGAGGGTGGGCAAAGGAGGAGGAAGGAGGAGAAGGCAAGGTAGCCTGGGAGAAGAAAGGGGGAGCCAGAAGAAGGAGGCAACAGGGTGGCCAGAGAAGCACCAAAGGGATCCACAGAGATGGCAGAGGATGGAGGCGGCAGAGGAGCCTGGGAGGAGGGAGAAGGTGCAAGAGGGGTGTCTGGTATCTGTGTGTGTGACACAAAGAATGAGCCAGCCCTGCCTGAAACTGACAGGAATGCAGTGTGGTATGCCGAAAGGCTAGGTGCTTGCCCCATTCCACATTCCTTGTTATGGGTGACTGGACAGAAGAGAATGGCCTAAATGCACCGTGAGCCTGATTGGCTGCCTGCCTGCATGAATGCCCTTCTGAATGATTGGCTGCCTGAGCTTGGCTCAGCAGTGTGAATGAGAGACCAAACAGTATATCTGGGGACCTGTCACTTACTAGAATTGTTCAGAAGCTGAAGTCGAAACGTGATGCTTATCCTTGAAGCCCAGCTGGAAGAAGAAGAATTGCTGCTGCTCTCCTTCACCAATCTGAAAGCTGCCATGTCTGTCAAGGACTGATCCAAGAGAGGACCTGGCTAGGAGACCTCTTGCCGAGCTACGAGGGATCATCATGGAAACGCTAATCTACACCAAGGCACCCTGAAAGCCAGTCCCAAGAAACTGCCTAGCAGAGACGGGGACCACCGAGGAATCTGAAGTGAAGCCCCCTGACATCGAAGTCCATCATTGTCGACTAGGGTTCGGAGGTTTGAGTCGTGTTGCCCCAAAGCGAGCACAGCTTGACGCTGTGCTGCTTGATGACCGGAGCCACAACGCTCCAAGTTTGCTTGAGACATTTGAAACGAAGGACTTGCTTTGTCCCTCCAGAAAAAGTCGAGGTCGGCGGCGAACCAAGAAGAATCTGCCGGTGGGTATCCCGCCACCCAAAGTCCACAAAGACACAGACCAACAAAGATCTGAAAGCCAGCCATGGTCGAGTCCCGACCGTCGACTCCAATGCTGACACCTGTTGCCAGCCCTACGTTCTTCATCGATCTACTTTGCGATAACAAACTCTTGTCATCGATGTGTACCGCATGTCTCATCTTCACAGGATGTCCACCACTGATCGTCGACGAGCACCGCGAAGGTCGAAGTTGTTCTCTCGACGACAGTGTTCACATTTTCTTTGAGGAATCTCAACGCCCTGAGGCTCATGCTTTAAATGGAGTCTCCCCACGAGGGATCCGTCGATGAACCGCCAAAGAAACTCTGCTTACCTCAGGCACATTGGTGCAGTAGAACAATTTAGCAGGAAACAAAACTATCTTCAACATATATGGACTGGGCTTGTTGATACACTTTATTTACAGGTTGCCCAGGTGGGGGGGACCCTCACACAGAACTGATTCATGGTAGTAGGACAAAGCATTCTGCCATTGTTTAACCTAACTTGTCTTCCTTCATATGTCTGTTGCTGATACATATTACTGTTTGATTTGTATGCTATTTGAACTGTCAGCAGCTGGTGCATTTTAAAGGAGTCAAGGGTGAACAGTGGTACCACATAGACATTGTACATTGTTATCATATTAGAATTGCCAGAGTACAAAGTCTGTTATTAATTGTGTATATATATTGAACCTAATTTATATAATGAACTGTGTTATCACCCGACATAGTGTGTGGACATTCCTTTGTGGGGGTTTGGGGATTACACTGTACTTAAGAACCAGCCCGCATCACCTCTTGAGACCTTAAGCCTTGATTGCTCTTCCATTGCTACCGCATAGAGAATCTTGGCTGGGGTGCTCTGCGCTTCTACTCTGCCGTATAGAGGGCAGGAGTACAGAAACCCTCCTACAGTCTTTACACTGGTGGCAGCGGTGGGGTGCTAATGGTTTTAAGAATCAGTGTGTAACCTTGCCACCCACAAAATATCGACACTTTGTTGAATTGAGGGTCCGTTGTGTACTAAGATAACTACATTACAAGCAATGTGATTTATTACAAATGGTAAATTAACTAGGATGAGCTTAGAGGCGCTCCAGAGTGCTTGTGAAGCCAGGGAGTTAGACCTTGAAGAGAAGTCTAGGGCTGAGCTGACAGCTGCCCTGGTGGACTACCAGACTGATTGTGATGCTCCTGATGAAGGGGGTGATGCAACCATTGAGGACCCTGATCCTGGGGTTGTTATTGAATCTGTTTCTGGGTCCTTTAAGACATGGTAGCAATACTTAGAGATAGATGGGGATGCAGAATTTACTCAAACAACAGACGTTTGATCGATTTCTCTCAGCGCATATTATAAAAAACACAACTCTTATAGTCAAAACTCATCATAAGGGACGTCACACTACGTGACTAACTAAAAATAAACCTACTTGGGGATGTGATAGGGGACATTTAGGTATATGTTCCATACTGACAGGGGAAGTGATTGGGTCTCTCCTGTCATGTGGGCAACTAAGCCCATCCCAAGCACAAGTCATCTTCTGTGTCATACTAATACTCTACACTTTATACTAATAATCGACACTCGACACACAGCCAATAGGGCTCTTTGATACATGGCCCTCTACCATTGGTTTGGCACCCTTGTACCCTTCTGGAATAATCCCAAATGCTAGCAGCACGCAGGCTGCCACTCCAGGTGTAGGGAGGGTCGGCGTGATCATGCCTCCCTTCCCAATTATCCCAGCATCTATCATCACTCTTGCAGTCTGCCAGTCAGTTAAGGCTTTGAACTTGGTCTTGCAGAAGCTCTCTGTGCCTGAGAATAAAAGGGAGTATCCTCTTGGTTTTGGTGTAGCTCGACTCAATGTCTATTTTGAACTGAGCATGTGACTGCAGACCGCGTTTGAGCTTCTTGCTGCATTTAATTCTATTAAAATTATGAACTTTGGACACCTTCAGTGTTTTTCCATTGCACCTCACACAGAAGTTTGTTTGTTTCTCATGTTACTACTGGAAGTACACCCAGGCCCACGGTGGCCTCAAATTTTTGGTGCTGGGCCAGCCAAGCTTTTCTTGAATTTCTCCTCTGCCATCAGTAATTTTGGAACTGCGCCACACTGAAAACTCTTTCCAATCACAGGGTTTCAGGCCCTGCTAAAGTGCATCGTAGACTATCCAGTTTCTATACATTCCTATGTATATACATTGGCGCATTGCTGAAAACTATTCACTGCGTAGCCAGCCCTAAGATCACTTTGTCTACTTGCGTTACTGCGTCTGTACAAATGTAAACTGATTTGCATTTTCTTCTGTGTTTCTGTAGCATGAGCATATTCATCTCGAGCCAAAATGTTGCTCATCTTTGACACCTCCTCTTCAGATCTTATAGAACGTATGTGCTCTTTCACCTCATGCATCTTTTCTAGGTGCATCAGCTCTACTCCGCATGACGTCACCAGTCTTCTCTTTCACTTATTTTCACATTTCTTCCAGAACTTTGTCCAAAAGGCCATTACTTCTTCGTGAATGCATATAGGGTTTTCTCAATGGATACTTTGTCTCCAGGATTTTCTGCGGTAGAGGCATCCTCACTGGTACTGCACGTGTCTCAATTTCTGGCTCCCAACATATAGGCAACATGGGGTGGAGCTTTTGGTGGAGGTACTCCAATTCATAAGCATGCATTGTCCACTGGGACTGCAATCGATCCATCTCCCCACATACTTCTGGTGTTTTTTTGGGTACAGGAACTTCGTTCCCTCAGGTGCATGGATGCTGGCCTTCACATAGTCTCTGATTTCTTCATTTGTCAGCTCTCTTGGTTCAAATCCTGACTCAACATCAATCACAATCTTAATTTCTACTGCTTTCTTTGCAGCCTTCTTGCATTGTGCGATTATTATTCTGATCACACAGAATCCAAACATGATCATCACCAACAGGTGTCCAAGTAACTTGAAAATGCTCACCATCCATTGTGGAACCCACGAGAATATTTTCCCAAAACAGCTGTCATCACCAATGTCTTCCACTTCATCCTCCATGTTGACGTGTTGGTTTGTCAGCAACGTTATGGCCTCTGTCAAGGTGCCATTCTCATCTTTGTGAGATGGTATGAATGGTGCAACATGATTCTCTGATTTTGGCACAAACACCTCCCTCCATAGCTGTAATCATGCCTAGGACATATCTATTCTGAAGGGTCATTAGTCTTATGGTTCTCAGCTCCTCCTTGATAGCATTGAAACCCTTTATGGTGCTGTTGATCGTCTGCATAAGCTCCCTCTGGTTATTTGTAACCATTTGGCATTCGTCATCACTTGGATCAAAGGCATGAAGATTGTTGTGAATATTGCTGAAGTCTGACTGAACAATCTGTGTTCACACGGAATGGCATCAAAAGCTTCTATCGATTTGGCTGAGAAATAGTTCTCCCACTTCATTTGATTCAGGAGCTCAGCAGATCTCTTTTTCCTCAGGTAAGCATCTGCTTTTGAAAATTCACTAATGTTCAGATAACTCTTTGGGATCACCAATGCTGGAACATGGACAATCACAATAGAACATAGTGCTCCCCAATTTCTGGGCAGCTTCTTGTAAGCTCTGGCTCCACAGGCCCAATAGTGATCCATGATCACTGCTGCCCTGTCCTTCATTCCTGGTACATCAAAGTTTCACACGCATAGCTGATTCTCTCTAACTTTTCTCGTGTCATTGTTTCTGAAGCACAGTTCTGCACTAGCCAAAGGCACTATTTGCAATGGACCTTCTTTGTCTTCGACCCATGTCAATTTTGCAAACCTTGGCAATAGAAGTTTGCATAATCGTTCTGCATTTTCTACAGCTGCTTTGTGCGATCCCTTTACTGCATGTGCCTTGCATATTACCACACCTTCTTCCCATCCGTCTGGAGAGCGCACTGTTCCCCAGATCTACATCTGTCCTCTTTCTTTGCAGTTTCGAACTTCTTCATCAGTTTTTCCTTGACAATTGAGTCTTCTGTTTATTTCCCATTTAATTCCTCCTCCCTTCTTGCCAGTCTGTTCATATCTTATCCCATGATTTCTGGTGTGTGCTGTCGCTCTTGTCTTTATATCTAGCACATAGCCATCTTCATCTGGTGCTGACCATTCTGTTACCCATATCAAAGATGCTGCTCGGCCTTGGAATTAACCTTTTGTAAGCCAGAGTGCAAGGTGAGTAAGACAATAAGCTGTTTGAACATCTATTTCAATAGCTATGAATATCTTAGACTTCCCATAGCATACGGCATGGGTGCACATACATAGCAATCCCCTTCAGAAGTTCTTTTTCCCACCTCTTTCATGTGCTAATACCCCACGTTGTTCCCCAAATGTGCTGTACTGTCCAAATAATCATTTCATTCATAATCATCCTCCCTCCTCCTCCTCATCCTCTTAGGTCTCTTTCTTTGTCTCTCTCAGAATCTGTATCTGGTGCTCAATAAGAATATCTATAAGCGTTCTTCCTGCATAAGGATTTCTAAGGATAATTTCCACAGAATCAGGTGTCGCTACATAATCTACTGGAGTCGGGACAATACCATAAGGCCTAGTTCTGCCAAGGTAACTGGAGTAGGAAGGATCAAAGGGACCACTGCTTTCTTGGGACCAATGAAATGCACAGTGTGAATTAGCAGAATCAGAAAAACAATGATAAACATAGAGCAGGCATATATTATGCACCAGTACATGAGGCTCCACCATCGATGCCTCTCCACTCATCATTGACTCTGCTCACTCTCTGGACCTGCAATATGCTCTATGGACTACATGTTTGCTTGCAATTACTTTTAAGGAAGGAAAAACTTGTTTTATTCAGGCAAACTCGTCAGATGCTCTGGTAGTTGATGAATCTGCTCTACGATTTCCATAAGTACCTGGCTGATTGCTGGACGGTTTATAGGATCTCACAAGAACACAAAAATATTGGTGTCTCACCAAACAAGGTAGGGATGAACTTGAAGCAAATTAGATTGTGGAGATCGTCGTTAGACAGGACCATCTATACATCCAGTAAGATGCTCAGGTAATAGTCTGATCTGTTTCATTATTGCTGCCAATAGCTGTCTAATAGTCGGACCATTCTTAGGATCCTGGACAAAAGCATGTATATCAGTGCTCCTCCCAACAAGAGCTGGGTAATCTCCGAGTATAAATATGGAGACAGCAAGAAGTAGTCTGTGTATATCAGCATCGGATAGCCCCATAGGCTCTTCCAAAGAGAAATTCTGTGAGAAATGAGTCCGGGAACTCTTCCCTCTTCCAGTCATCGAACTCTGGCATGTTTTGTTTACTTCTGCACTGCACAGTCCAATGTCAGCAAAGGGTTGGGGCTGCTGAGGCCTCTCCAGTGTAGACTTTCATGTCAACTTGGTGTATCCAAGCTCATCTTCCTAGGACCTGGACTGCTGATGGAGTGATGTCCTCCACCATGAAAGGGCCACTAAATCTAGGCTTGTGCCACTTTCGTGTAAAGTTTCTGATTAAAACTTGATATCCAGCAAATATCTTTGGTAAACATAGTTCTTTAGATCCGGTTGCTGTATGGTCTTCATCTGTGTTCTGAGACCGACACCCCATCCGCTTGACTTGATCTGAAATGACACAGATAGTAGCTGTCATACATGTACGCACGTAGCTCATCACCTAACAATTCTACAATTGTCTGGGCATCACTTCTAGTCCTCGAAGGAGTAGTTAGAGGCATTCTCATTCGCCTCCCTGTAACTAGTTTGTGGGGTGTGAGGGGATAGTCAGAGCCGGGCTGATTTCTTAATGCATATAATGCAAGGGGCAGGCAATGCAGCCACAACTTCTTAAGGGTCAGTTTCAATTTAGCGATTCGGTCTTTGAGCAGACCTTTGAATCTCTCTCATATTCTGTTTACTTGCGGTTGATCTTGTGTTTTATACCAAGCAATAAGCTAATTTGCTCAAATGTCTGATCTCAACACCTCTCATACTCCTCATCTAGGATATACTTCTTGGACCAAGAAGTTCACAGTGCAAGTGACATCAGGGTTTGCGCAGGGACCAGCCTCGATCCACCTGGAGAAGGGGCACACCACCTCTGTCCTATAACTATATCAGTACAGATCTGCAGCATATCAACATAATCGATATGTAAATGCTGAAAAGGACCATTTGGTTGAGGAATTACTCCTCTGACTGTTCGCAGCATGTGCCCGGCAGTAAAACATACCATGCAATTTATTACATAAAAAGCAACATGTTCTAACAGGTTTAGTATGAGCCAGTCCTCCGCAATGTTGCTGCAAGGCTCTCCCTAGTGACATGCGCAGGGTAGTATAGCTGTTCCAACGCCACCCTTAATAAGGCTACAGGCATCACCGGTTTACCAGTGTTGCCTTGTCGCCACAGTGCTTCCGAAGGGGATAGAGAACACCCCCTCTGTGTCTTTCTCTTCCTGTGAGGCTTCACCCTGAATTTCCTTTAACTGCGTTTGGGATAAGTGATTAAAGCTTTCATTCACAATCATCATCACAAACATTTTCTCTTTGGCATTAGGCGTATCCAAACTCATATCAGGTGAATATGCAACTCTTTTTGTCTCATTGTCTGCAGCTTGGTTTCTGCATGAAATAAAATCTGTTCTCTTAGTGTGCGCTGCATACTTAACTATTGCGATGGCTACTGGGAGTTGTAGTGCTTTAATAAGCCTGTCCTTTAATGCAGCGCGTTTCACTGGAGTGCCGTCCGTACGGAGGTAGCCCCTCCTTTTCCAACGTGCTAACCCTGCGTGCGTGGTTGACGTCACATAGGCAGAGTCACTGTACACTGTTACTTCCTGGTCTGCCTATTTCTGAAGTGCAACAATCAGCGCCAGTAATTCTGCAGCCTTTGCTGAAAAGTGAGACGGTAGTCTTGCACTTGACATTACTTCAAATTCTCCATTAGCTCTGTGCTTTACTACGGCGGCACCTGAATGCCTTTCTCCATCATTTTGATCGATTCTCGAAGAACCATCAATAAAGAGAATCCCATTACTATGGTTGCAGACTTCTCAATAGTGAACGCGGCTGCTGCCAATGATTGTTAGCAACAGAAGTGACTTCTCATTACTGGGTCCAAAATCCCACTGTAATATGCTAAAGGCATGTACCCCAACGTAATTCTCTGCATGAGCACTGCTGCCATGACTGCCCCGTTCGTATGGGAGAATAAAAAGAACTCTGAATAATTGGGAATCCATAAAACTGGAGCTGTGCAAATTGCCTTTGTTAATGAATCAAACCCCTTCTCTATTTCCTCAGTTCATTAAATGTTTTCCTCATTCACCTGTGCCTTTTTCAGGGCCTGCAACAATGGCCTTGTGTATGAACTATAATCAAATACCCATGCCCTGACATAATTACACAGTCCTTGAAAACTCTTGCATTTGCTTTATCATATGCGGTTTTGAGGTTTTCAAAATTGCTTCAGCTCTTTCAGGCGTAACCTTCTTTCCTTCATGTGAAATTAACTGACCTATGTGCAACACCTCTTCTTGACAATACTGCAATTTCTTGTTGTCCACCTTATATCCATTCTCTTCTAAAATAATCATTAGCTGAATCGAGTCATGTCTGCATTCTTCTTCTGATGTGCTACATACCAAAATATCGTCCACGTATTACAGCACGACACTTGGCAAATCAATATTGCTTAGGTACATCTGCAGGACCCTATTGAAAATCGATGGAGACTCACAGTACCCCTGGGGCAAACGTATACTTTTCAGCTTAGTCTGACGGAACGTAAATGATATAAGGTCTTGGGAATCTTTATGCAATGAGATTGAGAAAAACGCATTTTTCAAGTCAATCACCATGAAATATCGCGCCTCAACCGGGTTACTACATAGGATCGTCGCCGGATTAGGAACTAGAGGAAGTTCTGCCTCTACAATCTGGTTAATCCTCCTCATGTCCTGAATTAAACGCCATAACCCCCCTTTTGATTGTTTGATAGGGTACACTGCGGTATTGCATGGTGACTCTGACGTCACTAAGATGCCTTGATCCGTGATGGCTGATATAGTCTTAAAAATCCCCTCATCTGCCTCTCGAAACATAGGATACTCGTGGTAGAATTGCTCCTGGTTTCAGCTTAATCTTAACTTCTCCCACCTCTTTTAACAGGCCTATGTCATAAAGGGCCCGGGGTCCATAAAGAAGTTGGCACTTTCTTCATAAAAAAAATGCAGGGCGCTGCTGCACTATCAACTTTTTCTGCTGAACCTCTCGTCTTTCTGTCCTGATCCAATATGTAATGCTCATTTCGAATACTAATTCATCATCTGACGGGTCTTCTCTAAACATATCCTCATCAGTGACGTCAGTCAATCTACATATTTCCCCAATAGCAATTGAGGTTCTCCATGGCCTACCTCTGTCCCAACCTTCAAGCATGGCCAATTCTCCTTGCACTATGGCTGCCTGTAATTCCAAAGGAAAAACCTGTCCCCCCTCTTCATCCATGGGTATCTGTGGCCTAAACAGAAATTCATCAGGTATTCTCATAATCTTTCCCACTATACCAGGTAGCCATGTTAACAAAATGCGTACCCCATAGTGAAAAACATCTAGTTCTAATGGTGCTCCTCGCAGCACTATTTGTCCTGTAAATGCCATGATAAATTCGCCCAAGTTTAAGTAATGTATTCCTGGCGTTGAACACACTATACCTTCGTCAGTGAAGGAGATCGCCATATTTAGCTTGGTCATTAGATCTCTACCAAGTATATTAAAAACGGGTGTTTGTCTTGAACACAACAATGGGAAAGACATATCACACTCTCCTATAGAGACTGGCAATTTCTCAGTAAAAGGAACTCTACTTGTAGCTCCAGAGAATCCCTGAGCATTCCTGGCATTTCCAGATAACTAAATATTTTCCTCTCGTATATATGAGTGAGTTTCCCCTGTGTCTACTGAAAAAAAAAATGATTTGCCTCCTATGGTAACATCAACCTTCACTTCCTCTTGAGGAATAGGCGTCACTGATAGTACTGAACACATCAAGTCACCCTGTGAGCTGTCTTATTGTGGGCACATACTTATTCCCGTACCTGTGAAAGGATTCCCTCCCATGACAGTGATAGCCCCTACTCTAGGAGTCAGTAGCTGTCCTTTATTTGTGCTCTGCTGTAACTGCATGGGTGTGTGCTGTGACTGCCCTTATGGTGGATTCAATAGTGCTTGCCTGTGGTTGCAAAGCCTGCTGTGTTTGTGGCACCTGTGTTTGATACACTGTCTGAACTTGGGCGGACCCGTCCCTAGTTTGTGGGCTATATGCTGGCAGATAAGTAGTCCACCCCCTCTTGAGCATTGCCCATTTTGCACATACCTTTGTTCGTGCAATATGCCCTGTCATTCCACTTGTCCAACATACAGGAGGGATTCTCCTTACTTGCCCTCCCTGCATGCCTTGATTATAATTCTGCATATTCTGAAAACCACCTTGGTTATTTTGAAAGTTTCCCTGATTATTCTGAAAGCCTCCACTTCCGCGAAAGCCTCCCCTGTGCCACGGCATAAATCCGTTCCCTCCTTGATCCGACTGCCGTTGGTTATTCACCTGCGGCATACCTGCTGCCTGCTGTGATCCTGGCCCTTCTCCACTAGTCAGCATCGCCCCTTCTACAGAATATTTCAACAGCTTTTTCTGTACTAACTTAGCTTCCTCAAGCTTCCAGGCATCCTCTCTCTTTCGATTTTTCTCAGGCAACAGTCAGCAGTGGTGCACAATGGTCAGCTGTATTTCTGGCAATGGTTTTGCCTCCATACCCACCAGCTTCTTGAGCTGTCTCTGCACCTGGTCTGGCAACCCCTGACATAGTATATGATAGATTTCAGGTATAGATTTTCCCCACAGCTCGTGAGTTTTCAAAGACCACTGCTCTTGAACATTCTGAATGTAAGCAAGCGGATCCTCCCCTTCCTGCATCGTACATGCCATTATAGCCCCCATATCTGATGTGTCAGGATACTGTACTCTAAGCGCTTTCCAGACTGCTGCTCTACAATTATTAAACAGCGCTCTGTCATGCACTGTATTTTGTGCTGTGACACTTGCATAGCCTGCTCCCATCAAAATGTCATCATCCCTCTCCCAAAGCAAAGCTGCTAGAAGATCCTTAATGTCCCCCATAGCTAACGTGTTTCCTCCCGTAATTCTTTTCTAATTCATAGATCCATTTTCCAGCGCCCAAAGTCAAACTCAGAAGCTTACACGTTAGGTTATCCTTATCCTTCTGGGGCCACGGGATATACTGCAGTCTCGCCCCTCCTTTTTCTAACAAGGGAAATCGCACTCGCCTTCTATTGTCTGTCTATCCATAGTAGGGATAATGGTTCCTGATCGCCGTGTTCCTGGTAATTACCTAAATCTGCTCACATAGGTGGCAAGTCCCCCCTCTCGCTAAGAGGTCACCTTTAAGGTCGCTCTGGCCATGCCATAGGCTCTAGGTAGGTCTAAATCCGACCACCACACTTTCTTGTCTATCTGAAAACACCCCTTGGGACCATAAGCACCACCCTCCTCCCCACGGAAGGTTTCCCTTCCTTCGTCTGACATATCTTGTCCTCAACTCATATGACTGTCCTCCTTCTCATCTCTGTTCAGTGTCAGCCTGTCCAAAGACAAGGCTCTATGCTTGAGGCTGAACAGGCCCTCCTCTTTGCTTCGCGACTGAACACTTTCAGATCGATCGTCTTTCCCTTTTTTTCTCGATTCACCTTTTGCTCTCATCTCAATTTTCAATTCGGTCTCCAATATTTCCTATCTCAAAATTCTTTTCTAGATTTACTCTAGAAGGTCCTGACATAGGTTCATGTGATGGAGGAACTCCTCTATGTCCTCCCATGCCACTACTGGATTTGGTTCCATTAGCTCTCTTTCAATGCAATCAATGTCGCGTGTCCTTTGCCTTCTCTTTCGTTACATTTCCTCATCAAATTCTCTTTGTTTCTTTGCTTCCTTCCTAACCCTTTCCTCCTCCTGTCTTTTCGCTTCCCTTCTTTCATTTGCCCTACGCACCTCAGCATCTCTGCATTCTTGTATCTCTTAATTTCTTTTATTCCTCTTCTTCTCTTCTCCTTTCTAGCATGTCTTGTTCTTCGATTGCTCTCTCCATCTTGTCATGTTTTCTTTGTTCTTCTGCTCTTTCTTCCTTTCTTAACTGTTCTTCTTGATACATTTGCTCTCATCTCAGTCTCCTCTTCTTTTTAGCCTCATCTTCTTTCAATTGTTTCTCTCGTTCCCTGTCCTTTTTTATCTTGCTCGTCTTGATCTTCCCCTTGCCGTTCTTCCTCAATGCTTTTCCCATCAAGTTTGAGCAATATCTGATCGCCCATCCATTCGTTCTGTATGAGCGCTATCTCATCGGTTTTATCTTTATCTCTCGTTCTGTATCTAGAGTCATACATGGTAATTCACTTCTCTCTTTGTCCCGTAAGACTTTAGAGATCACATACATTTCTGGAGTTTTTTCGGGACTCTCGTCATTACTAAACACAGGCGGCTCATGCGTTGGATTACTGTATCCTGCGACTGCTTTAAGCTCCCTTAATGCATACACTCCATCTTTTGTGCTATCACCATTTACTTCAGGTGCAATAGGGGGAGCAGAAGGCTCAACACCCCCCTCTTTACATTGGTTAAGCATCCAGTCTTCAGGAGGCTGGTCTTCCCTTTCCTCCTGGTACATTTTCCAAAGCTCTAGGCTAGGTAACCTTTTTTTTAACTTCTTTACCGTGTACGCTGCATGCAGGTATGTGGTAATGTGTTGACAGCAATCCCCCTTGTAGCCATGGCATGAACATTTTATCTGCTTTGCCCTTAACCCATTCTGCACTGTATTGCTTAAGGTTGGGTGAGTGTTGTGGCAGCTGTTTGCACGTGTGCATGAGCGGAGTAATATCTTCCATCATGACAAGTCACACTCAACTGTTAATACTTACCGTTATTTTACACAGAAAATACTTTTCAGAAAAATACAATATGAGCGTGCACTAATCGTCTCAGCTCCAAACCTGTCTCACTTTACTTCAATCTACCTGTTTAATCAATACTTTTAACAACTAAATACATAATTTACTCTCAGTCTTTTACCTCAATCTATTGGTTGTTGCTCTTTGACATTGTATCACTTCCTTAACACATACAACACATACAATATACAGAACGACAGACTGGCCAGCCCCACATATATCCTTGCCAACACTCCTCGTGGCTATTCTCGCCGCTAATAATGACTCTGATCGGAGTGTGAATTGTTTTCTTTAACAGATCTATCTTTTTGTACCCCATATATATCAATTCGGATTTTTAAACAACTCCTTGACATAGGATTCTGGGCTTATCTTATGGATCGGTCCTTGTCCACAACCAGATACTTCTACTCTACGCTGTTCGTCATTAACTCAAATACCCCACCAACCCTCCGTTACTTTCTCCCCATTATAACTTTTCCCATTTAATACACAAATAATGTTGCCACCTCTATCAATCGATTAATCATTCGCTGTTCAGCTCTTGACCCTCAGGATCGTCTCCTCTGCAACCGGCCATTCGGTCTGCTCAGCTGCCTGTAGAAACCGGGAGGGGAATTCCATGAAAGAGGGACCCGTCCCACCTGCTTCGTTTGTCTTGCAAGATTTTGACTGCTAGCCACAGGAAGCCTTGCAGTCCTCCAGCTAAATGGCAGAGGACATCTGATATTTCCGAGACCCTTAAAAGCCTACTGGGTCAACGGATCTTGAACCATCATCTCTCTGCTACCACATGAACCCATAGACCCTGGGCCCTTTAAGACGAGGTACCAATACTTATAGATAGATGGGGATGGAGCATTTACTTAAACATCATTAATCAAACCGACTCAGGAAGTTGGCAAAACTTGGTCTGTTTTATTTGCAATTATCTAAAACAGGGAGTTACAATTGGACATCAACGGACCTTCTCTCGATTTCTCTCAGCGCATATTATAAAAAACACAAATCTTATAGTCAAAACTCATCATAAGTGACATCACACTACGTGGCAAACTACAAAAACCTACTTGGGGATGTGATAGGGTTACAGGGAACATCTAGGTATACGTTCCATACTGACTGGGGAAGTGATTGGGTTTCTACTGTCAGGTGGGCAACTAAGCCTATACCAAGTGCAAGTCATCTTCCATGTCATACTAATACTCAACACTTTATTGGCTACACAAACTATAGGGCTCTTGGATACATGGCCCTCTACCATTGGTTTGGCACCCTTGTACGCTTCCGGAATATTCCACACGCTAGCAGCACGCAGGCTACCACTCCAGGTGTAGAGGGGGCCAGTGTGATCATGCCTCCCCTCCCAATTAGCCCAACATCTATCATCACTCATGCAGTCTGCCAGTAAATTAAGGCTTTGAACTTGGCCTTGTAGAAGCACTCTGTGCCTGAGAATAAAAGGGAGTGTTAGGGAGAATTTAAAGAAATGTGCTAATTCCTCTCTACCTTAGAGTCCCCCAGCACTTTTGCTGTACTCTAGGACTTTTAGAATTTTAACCTGGAGAGAGTGAGACATTTTTCCCACTCCCTCATGTATTTTTCTGTGATTTGAACACTGTGTTTCATTTGGTTTTGGAGTATGACAAACTCCATAGGCATCATCTTTGCATTTTGACACACAGCACCTTCAGTGCAGTGGCACAGGGTAGTCTCTTAGATTTCCCAAAGGGTTAAATACCTTCTCTTGGTGAAACTACTGTTTTCAAGTGCAGTAAAGTGAAATTGACTTTACTTACATTTTGTAACTTTCTAGACCCAGCACACACAATCTTACCATAGAGTGGTGGAGGGGTTCCTTAGTATTCCCGCTGTCTAGTTTCTCATGTAACAGGTTTATGTTGCCCTTTCTACAATTAATGGCTGGTGGCAGTGGTTTACTTTTAACTAACATTGTGTGTTTTTACGGCCGGCTGCGTTTGCAGCTGCAGTAAGGCACCCATGGGTGCCCATTGTGTCAAAATGGCCCCGGTCTTTTTTCGCCATTTCTTGCTGGAAAGGTCCTTCTTGAGATTTACAAACCAGGTTTGGTCCTTTGATCATTTTGTCTTTAGCAGGATGCACAAGTGAAGCCCGCCTCTGGCTCCAATATGTCTGGCAGGGGCAGGAATTGAGGGAGGTGCCTGAAACTCCCTGTGTTTAATACTCTTGGTTACAGGAATGCGCCCAAAGGCGATTGGCTGGCTGGCTGTCAGGCAAGGACAGCCACCATGCTGTGTGATTGACAGCTAGGCTGGAATGAAGGAGAAATCTGCATAAAAGGCGAGGATTTTTGGCTTGGAAGGTGGAGTCGACCACTGGACGAAGGCATCCGAAAAAGAACTTGGAAGAGATGCCTGCTGCAACTCCTGGACTGTTAGTTTGCCCGGTGAAGCCCTGCTCTTGTGCTGAAGCTACGAATTCGCCTCGACTAGAGAAGCCCTGCAAGGACGACTTCTCCCCTTGAGTTAGTAGGACCAATCAACTCCAAAGTGAAATCGTTTGGACATCCTCTCTGAGCTGGCTGTACTACCACTACTGCTGCTGCTGGAACGAAGTGCCAGGGAGAGGAACACCAAACTGAGTGAATCACTTTTAAGTCAGACCTGAGCTTGTGGAAGAGCCTCCGGACTCCCAGTAAGCAGGACTGACCAAGCCTGAGCCACCTCAACAGAGTGCTGGACCCCAGATGTGAGGAAAGTCCAGAGTGGTATCCGAAAGTCTGCAGTGGGGCTATTTGCTGAGACCCGAGCAGCTGAAACCGCAAAGTGCAGCTGAATAGACGTTTGTCCTTTTCTGCCGCTGACCGTCCCATTGCAGTGTAGGAGTCCACGGAAGTCCTCCTCCTTGTCCCCATGACTGAGACCCAGGAACAACAGGATCTAAAGAGCTGGACAGGAACAGAAGCCAGCTGGAACCATGTCTTCTAACCAAAGGTACTGTAAAGTTTCAGAGGACTTACCTCTCCTTGTTGTAGCCTTACTTGATCTAAGTTGATGAAGTTCAGGGAACTTTTTGTGCAGTCACTCTTGGACAACCGCGACTTAATGCAGCATAAAAGTATTACAGTGTCGCACCGGTGGGAGCAGAGAACGGAGACATAGAGTTCCCCCACTCCGTTTGGAAAAAATGAAAAAGGGTTTCTGCGCCCATCTATTACTGCGCCATAGTGAAGTTCAGGTATCAACCAAAACCAGTTTTTCTTGATTCATCTTATATTTATTGGTAGCCAATAAATATGACACCTGTTTCGGCACCCTAAGTGTGCCTTTTTCAAATCTGGGCATTAAGGCTAAATATACTATCGTCGGAATGCGTGCACTGATCTTGTGTTGTCAGAGAGAGTCCCATCAGACTCATAAGCGCTGCAAGCACTTAACAATCTGGTTTCCTGCTTCACGCGTTGGGTGGGGGGCAAAAATAAATATCATGGCTGGTGTTGGGGGGAGTGCCCCCCCCCCACTGGACCACCAGGGAATTTTGTTTATGGAAAGAGGTTGTCCCCCCCACCCAAAATGGACTTGGGGTCATGTCATGCAGCCCTCTCTGGTGGCAGTTATCTGCTCTTAGGAAGGTGCATGTAACCCCAGGGAGGGCTGCATGAGAACCCCCTCTCTTATCTGCCCCAGGGTGGGCTGAATGAGATGCCCCTCTCCTGCATTTGGTGTGGGGGGAGAGGGTCACCCCCCCATTACATTAGAAAATTACCTGGCAGTTCAGGGTGCCCCTCAGCCCCCCCAAAGGCAAGCCTGCCATTTTGATTTTTTTTCTTTGTTTACTAAACTTACATTGGCGCAGAGGGGCACATTGGTGTGCCAATCTGGCCCTAGGGTGCCCAAACCTTACTGCCCCACCCACTGGGGGGCCTGACCCACAATTTTTGGTGGCTGTCTCCCCCACCCCAAATGGAGGGGGGTGTACCTCATGCATCCGTTTTCAAGAGGCCCAGGGAGGCCTGCAAGAGGTGCCCCCGCCACCCATTTGGGGTAGGGCACACCAATGCACCCCTCTGCATCAAGGGGAGTTGGGTTACCAAAGGAAAAAAGTGAAAATGGTGGACCGCATTTTAGGGGGGGCTGTGGGGCACCCCAAACTGACGGGGAATTTTCTAATGGGATGGGGTGGTGACCCCTTTCCCCCCACCCACAATGGAGTGGCGGCCATGTCATGCAGCCCTCCATGGGGCCAGATATCTGCTCCTAGGAAGGGACAACTGAGCCCAGGGAGGAGTGCAGAACTGTCCCCCCTTATCTGTCACCAGGGAGGGCTATATGGGATGCGCCGCCCCTCCAATTGGGATGAGGGTGGAGAGGTGCACCCCCTTCACATCACAAAATTCCCAGCCGGTGTAGGGTTCCCCTAAGCGCCCCTAAAGTGTTTACCAAACTTGCCTCAGCGAAGAGGGGCACATTGGTGTGCCAATCTGGACCCAGGGTGCCCAAACCCTACTTCCTCATCCAATGGGGGGCTGTCCGACATTTTGGGGTGGGCTTCTTCCCCACCCCAAATGGAGTGTGTGGGGGCACCTCATGCAGACCACCAGGGATGGCTTGCAAGGGGGGGCATTCTTGGAATGTATTGATTTGTTTTTGCTGGTGTGACCGTAGGTAACACATGTTTTTTGTTTTGGTTACAGCTTGTTCTACGCGAGCAGCTGCAACGTTATTTGAGTACTGTTTTTTATTCTTCTATGGTTAGGGCCCACTGTCAGTGGGGTGGGTGAGACTGGGGCTGGATTGTTGGTGGTTTGGCTGGGAATGGGCCGTCTGGCCAGATATTTTTGTGG
Organism: Ambystoma mexicanum; assembly: GCF_040938575.1. NCBI lineage: Eukaryota > Metazoa > Chordata > Amphibia > Caudata > Ambystomatidae > Ambystoma > Ambystoma mexicanum. The sequence goes on along the minus strand of NC_090927.1, from coordinate 79,350,476 downwards.
GCTAGGACACAATTGCAAGGGCAGGCCACAAATTGCCCCCCATGCCAGCAGAACATTGGTGTTTCCCTGGGAGCGGATGCCTCTCATGTGGGTTGTCCATCTGCAAGCCCAGGCTGCAGCTCTGGCTGTGCTACGTTATAGGTGTCACCTCCGGGGAGGAATGGGGATCCTGCCAGGGATCCCTGGAGCAGCCGCTGTGCTTAGGGAACGTAACACCCATATGGTGCATGGATGTCCAAAGCCGGGGACATCACCTCCAACCATTCTGGAGTTGCGGCTGGGCTGCATTACAGCTTTTCAAAACGGGGAGCTATTGGCACACTGCCGGGACTCCCTGGTGGGGAGAAGCTGTAACGTACGCCAGCCAGAGCTCCAGCAGAGTCGGCGGTAATATCCCTGGCCTTGGCACCCTTCTCCCATGTGGTCTTTGGCGGGGCTTGTGGGCAATCTATTCTGGGGAGATTTGCACAAGTCAGACATCTTTGGATTCCCACAGGTGTCTTCTTTTCAGAAATGCATGGGGTTCCCTGTTTTCCTTGCTGGCTTCGACACCCTAGGCCCAAATCTGTAGGTTGCCCACACGAACAAAATGTGCTGTGCGGAAAGGCTTGGGGGTACCAGTGGGTTACCCTTTTCCTTTTGCCCCCAGGTAGGTGCACCCACACATGTGAGGTACCGTTTTTGTCGGCACACCTGTGGGAACGCGGGAAGGTATGACATCTGTTGTTGGCGATGTGTTCCCGTGAGTGGACAGAGGGAAATGTCTCTGAAATTGTCTGTAAATAAAGACAATTCTCAGACATTTCTCTCTGGCCACCCACCGAAACACACTGCCAACAACACATGGCCTACCTCCCCACGTCCCCACACGTGTCCCGATGAGAATGGGACTGCACATGTGTGGGTGCACCTACCTGGGGTGCAAAAGGAAAAGGGTAACCCACTGGTAACCCCAAGCCTTTCAGCACAGCACATTTTATTTTTTTTAAATGAGGTACCGTTTTTGACGGGACACCTGTGGGAACACGGGAAGGTATGACATCTGTTGTTGGCGATGTGTTTCGGTGAGTGGGCAGAAGGAAATGTCTCTGAAATTGGCTGAAAATAAAGACAATTCTCAGACATTTTGGTCTGGCCACCCACCGAAACATACCGCCAACAACACATGGCCTACCGTCCCGCGTTCCCACAGGTGTCCCAATGAAAACGGTACCTCACAAGTGCGGGTGCACCTACCGGGGGCGCAAAAGGAAAAGGGTAACCCGCTGGTAAACCCAAGCCTTTCGGCACAGCACATTTTGTGAAAAATCGTGAAATTCAGCTGTCGGAAAAGACTGGGGGTTAGGGGTCTTTTAGGCTTTCCCCTTGGCGCCCAGGTAAGTGCACCCACACATGTGAGGTACCGTTTTCATCGCGACAATTGTGGGAACGAGGGAAGGCATGACATTTGTTGTGTTTGTGTGGTTTTCATAACGTTTCGACCCATTTGGCGGTGTCCTTTGTCACACACCACTTTCATTTCCCAAATGTGCCCTACATTTAGTTGCTGCTTTATGCACCATACACTTTTGTAACCTGCACAATTCACCTACCCTTGAAAAGGTCTGCCTGTGCTCTTTCCAAAAATGTATGCTTGCCATTCCTCACCACATTGGTTTTCCTGATTTACACATGCTAAGTACGTCTGTTCAGGCTGTATGCATACAACTCTTGTGTACCATGGCTCAGTGTTTGGCTTGTGGTATTGCTTGTTTTGTGAAACACTACAAAAAATGTGCGCTTTCCTAACTGCAAGAGTCAGGGAAGTGTAGCCAACCATATCCACCACATACCTTTTTTTCTGTGATTTTCCTGCTTTTCCCCCAAACTATGGCATTTTCCCCTACCTTGTTGTTGCCCGACCTGCGCAAATCACCCCTTCCTAAACTTGGAATTTTGTGTACTTTTCAGAAATGCATGCCTTTCTGTCCTCCAATTGGGCTTTCCTACCCTTTTCTTCCATTCCATCCATGCATGACCAATTGACAAAAATGGACAAAATCACCTACCTCTCACAAAACGGTTGATAACCACATCAAAAAAATAATTTTTGGTTTCCACTCACCTGTTCCTGAAAGCCAGTAAATTGAGAAATTCAACACATCAAACCATTGGTTCCTAGCTCTTACAAGGAAAAAACACAGGCTTCTTTGTACATCATTTTATTGTAATTTTTTGAAAAAAACCCACATTTTTGACCTTTTTGGTTATTTTCTCTCACCACCCCTACAGCAATCTAGGTGGTGTTATGACCACCTACATGTGGGGAAAAAAGGGGCCATATCTGGCCAAGATATCTCATGTAACAAAAACGTTACAAGGCATTGAATGGCGACATACCGAAATCATCAAAAAAGGCCTTGGCACTGGGGGCAAAAACCCATAGCACTTAAAAGGTTAAAGTAAAAAAGCATGATTTTAAAGGATTGGAGCCTGCGACGATGCACGCTCATATTGTATTATTTTTCTGAAACGTATCTCTTTTGAATCTGTGACAAAAGCAAGGGAGTAGTGACGGTCAAAAGTGACAGGAAATGGAGGATGTTACTCCACTTTTGCACCTCTGCAAGCAATTGCCGAACATGCACCCAAGCTCAGACAGTATAGTGCAGAGTGTGTCAAGGGAACCGCAGGCAAAATGTTTATGCCGTGGCCGCAAGGAGGGTCACTATCGAAGGCAGTCCTACAGCATATGATGACATATTTGCATGCAGCATATACGGGAAAAAAGCTAGAAAAGCTACTAGCGAGCTTAGAGCTTTGGAAAATGTACCAGAAGAAACGAGATGAGACGCCTCCTGTAGACTGGATACTCAATGTATGCTAAGAGGGGAGATGAGGAGCCCTCTGCTCTCCCTGCCCCACCCGAACTAGACAGTGAAAACAAGAAAGACAATGGGTTATATAAATTAAGGGAGCTTAAGGCAGCAACAGGGTATAGCAACCCAGCATATGAGTCCCCTCCGCAAAGCAGTGACGAGGGTCCAGAGAAAAATACTGAAATGGATGTCATCTCTAGGGTCCTGAGGGACAAGGAGGGACGCGATAAGGAAAGAAGTGATCGAGCCAGCACATCCCTGGATATAGGAAGAGAAATAAAGAGATGGAAGGGAGAAAGGGATAAGACTGATGATTTAGCACTCTCACAGAACAAATCGATGGGTGGTCAGATTTTGCTCAAACTCGATGGTAAAGGCATCAACGATGTAAGGCGAAAGTAGGATCAAGATGAGCAAGATAAAAAAGATAAAGAAAGAGAGGAACGATTGAAAGAAGAGGGGGCAAAAAGGAAAGATAGACAAAGACGAGAACAGTTATATCAGGATGAGCAATTGAGATGCAGGAAAGAGCAAAGGAGCAGCTAAAACGAGACAATAGAAAAAGGGTAATCGATGAGCAGGAAAGGCTAGAAAAGAAGAAAAAAGAAGAAGAACAGAAATTAAGAGATAAGAGAATACAAAGACGAAAGAATGAGGAGATACGAAGGGCAAACGAAAGAAGGGATATGAAGAAAAAAGAGGAAGACAGGGTGAGAGAAGAAGCAAGAAAGCAAAGACAAGTTGATGATCACATAAAATGGAAGAGAAGGCATGTGATCTTGATCGTCTGGAGAAGGAAGTAAGGAATCCCGATCCAGAAGTAGCATGGGAAGACATAGAAGAGTTATTTCCAGAATACGAGTCAGTACCAGGTCCGTCTAGAGCAAATCTGGAGGACGAGTTAGACTCTAGAAGCATTGGGGAAGCAATCGATAAGCTCTATCATGATATGAGAACCCATAAAGAATCACAGGGGAAGAGCAAAAATGATCGACTAGAGAGTACACAGCTGTATGACATAGAGGGAGCCTCATGTAGTCAGAGGCCTAAGGAGCTGGCTTTAGATAGACTGACTCTAAATAGATATGAAGAAGAAAGATGTTATATGAGTTGGGCACGGGAAATATCAGATGAAGATAGAGACACCTTCCGTGGGGGAGATACCTATATGAGCAGATTAAGGTCAATGCCAGGAAGAAGGCGGTGCAGGAATTTTGTCCCAGCGGTGGACAGACAGATGATGAGAAATGAGGAGGAGTTTGGGGTCTCACAATTTCCCTTGCTAGAGAAAGGGGGGAGCCAGACCACAGTATACCTTGGCCCCAGATGGACAAGGATAATGTAAGGTTTAAACTCCCGAGTTTAACTTCTGGCACTGGGAAATGGATACATGAATTAGAAAAGATGACAGGGGGAAATACATTAGCTATATGGGACATTAAGGGTCTCCTGATTGCCATTCTTGGAGAAAGAGCTGATGACGTTTGGTCCAGAGCAGGGTATGCTGGTGTTACTACGATTAACAATGCTCATGACGGAGCACCTTTCAATAACTGCAGAGCGGCAGTCTGGAAAGCGCTTAGAGTACTATATCCAGACACGTTGGATATGGGAGCTATAATGACAAAAAAAGATGCAGAAAGAGGATGACCCGCTTGTTTACATTCAGAATTTCCAAGAGCAGTGGGCCTTGGAGACACGCGAGGCTTGGGGAAAATCTATACCTGTGTTCTACCACATATTATGCCAAGGGCTGCCAGATACGGTGCAGAAGCAGCTCAAGATGTTAGTTGTATGGAAGCAAAACCGTGGTCAGAAATTCAGCTGACCATTGCGCACTATTGCAGTCTCTTGCAAGAAAAGAATCGCAAAAAAGATGACATTCAGAAGGGTGAAGAGGCAAAGTTAGTGCAGAAGAAGTTGTGCAAATACGCCATTGAAGGGGCAATGATAACTAGCGTAAACAAATCGAATTTACAGCAAGGGGCAAACATGCTGCAGATGAATAATCAAAGGCAGTTTGACAAGGGTAATAACGGTTTTGCTCTACGAGGAAGGGGAGGATTTTTAGAAAGAGGCTTTCAGAATAATCAAGGAAATTGGCAGAATAATCAGGGAAACTCCAGAGTAATCAGGAAAGGGTTCAAAACATGCAGAATGATCATCAGAACATGCAGTAGGGGCAGGGTAGGAGATTCCTGCCTCCTATCAGTTGCACATGTGAAATGACAGGGCATTTGGCTCGCATGTGTAGAAGTCAAGGGTTTGTACAGGATGGCCAATTTTCTAGATGAGGGACTTCAAACCCGCCTGCATATTCGCAGCAGAGTGGAGATGGGTTTGCTCAGAACCAAACACTGCAACAAGCACAAGCGCCGAGAAGACAACAAAGTTTACAAACACAGCAAGCAATGGTGAATTCGCTGCAAGGGCTGTCGCAGCATTCACCCATGCAGATACAGCAAAACACAAGCACAGGACTGTTAATGACTCCTAGGATAGGGGGTGTCACTGTAGAGGGAGGGAACCCTTTTACAGTTACGGGAATGAGGCTGTATCCACAATAGGACAGCTCAATGGGAGACTTAATGTTTTCAATACTAATCGTGATGCTGAATCCTCATGAGGAACCAAGGTTAGACGTCGATACAGGAGGCAAAGGTTTTTCATTTTTAGTAGATACGGGTGGAACATGCTCATGTATACGAGAGGGGGAATTTTATTGTCTAAGTTGAACATGAAAATCTCGTTTACTGATGAAGGCGTAGTGTGTTCAACACCAGGAATGCATTACTTAAACGTGACTGAATTTATTGTCATGATGCCTACCCCCGGAGCACCAGGCCAGGCCCAGCACCCCCGGGAGCAGGCATCATGCCCCCGGGTAAAAGCCCAGCGGCCCCTTATAGGGGCTCTTTGGACTCTGTCCTGGCGCCGTTGGCGCCAGGCTCATGTTAGACATCAGTCCTGGCGCCATAGGCGCCATGCTCATAAAGGAAGGTGTTTTGTGCACTTACCTGATGCAGACCATGCTGCAAGATTCAGGCCTCCCTGAGACCTGAAAGGGACTATTTTTTCATCGGGACTATTTTGCCACTCGGGCGTGGCTAGAGAAGGATACTTACCTGGAACTACTTTGGGGGATATTTAAGCCACGCCCAGACAGTAGCTCACGCTTCGCGTTGTTCTGCATCCAAGCAGCTGAACGCTCACCGTGTCTGCTCCTGCATCTGGTCTCCAGCCACGCCCGCCTCGATCCTGGAACACCTGTGAGGAAAGAAGAGAAGAGAAAGGTGAAAACCAAGAATTTTATCAAACTTCTTACCTGCATCCGGAACCTTCACCCCAGCGTTCCTGTTCCTGAGAAAAGACTTTCATTTAAAAGCATCGCGTTGCTCGCTGCAGCGCCACGCTTCACATTACTGGAGGAATATAAAGACATTAAGAGGGATCGCCTCCATCGCTAACTCACCTGAGTTTACCATCGGCAATTCAATCCCTCAACGCATCACCTTCATTCTGCACCTGAAATAAAGGACAGATCACAGGTTAGGAAGGCAACAGAAAAGGAGGCTCAACACTTGAACTTTTGTAATCTTCATACTTACGGCGTTCCGCTCGGAAAAGTCAAGTGGATTTTGCCAGCGCCATTCTGAAAACCAGTGAAGTAACTGGACTAACACGCACCCCTGCACCAGAAGCAGGATGGAGAGTTCATCCTTTCAAACCATAAGGTGAGCTTCAACCGGGGATTTCGGAGGAAGTTAGAGAAGAACAAAGGGGGGAAGGGGCAGCAGGCACACTATTCTGCAGACTGTTAATCCCCTTTCTCATCTGCAGAAGGATATTCCTACGGGCCAGACAAGCAAAATTTAAGGGTCCTGTTCAGTCGGTGTTCCGAGTTCTGCGCATCACGCTCGAACAGGCCAAAGCAACCCAGACTAGACCAGCGCCTCCGTGGGAGTCAGGTGAGCGTTACAGAACACGAAGACTTCCTACAAATTCCCACCCAGGCGCTATGGAAACTTCTGAGACTGATCAGTTGGCCCAACTACTGGGGGAATTACGGGCCGAAGTACACGCCGCTCGTCAAGAGACTAATGCTCTCAGGAGGGAAGTGATTGTATCAAAGGAAAGAACTGATGACCTGGCTAGACAGTTTTTGCAAGGTCAAGCTGGACACACTCCTCTACCCGGTTCCGGGGGGAACCCCGCTCCTGTGGTTCCCAGTAACCCTGTGCAGATTAATCTACCTGGAAACATGCCACTGGCCCCACCCGAACGCTTTGCTGGGGACCCCAAACGATTCGCCGTATTCATGAATCAGTGTCGTTTGCACTTTCTATGCAGACCTGGGGCCTTCCCTAATGACCAGACCAAGGTAGCCTTTGTATTGTCATATCTCAGCGGCTGTGCTGCCGATTGGTCAGTTCCACTGGGTACTCAAGATGACCCGATTCTCTGTGATTTTCAAGGATTTCAAGCAAGCATGGAAAGGTTATTTGCTCGACACTCTCAGGGGCAGGCTCTGGATGACGAACTCCTATCCCTGCGACAGGGCAATCAGGACCTCCTATCCTACATTGCAACCTTTAATAGACTAATTGTGGAAACTGGGTGGCCAGAGGATAAAAGAATCACGTTATTTTATCGAAGTCTACGCGGAGAACTTAAAGATGTTCTGGCCCAAGTTGTAAATCCGCCCCAAGAATGCACAGAATATATAGACTTAGTGGTCCAATTGGATCACAGACTTCAAAACAGAAAAGCAGATCGGTCCAAGTTTGAGACCCGGGTGTTGGTCAAGACCCACGCCAACCCCAAGGGTGCTGATGTCTCTGAGCCTATGCAAATCGGAGGGGTTAAAGGACCTTTAACTCAAAAAGAACGTGAAAGAAGACGGCAGATGCAATGATGTCTTTATTGTGGGTCCTCTGGACAATTTCTACGAGATTGCCCGGCAAAACCGCCCAAGAAGGTGGTAGGAGCCGCTGATGAAAACCATGAAGACTCTGTTTCGGGAAACGACCACGCCCGACAAGCGTAGGGGTCTGCTTGCCGAGCTTGAAAACTAACTCTCAGACCTCACATTTCATTGTGCCAATGGTCCTCGTAGATCCGGAACAGCCTAAGCGGTTGCATGCAATGAAGGCATACATCGATAGTGGGGCTATAGGAAATTATGTGGATCGTGAATTGGTCTCTAGGATTAACCTCCCTCTGCGTCCTAAAACCAGCAAAGATGTCATCACCACAGTCGATGGAACCGAAATTGCCTCTGGACCGGTAACACATTCCACTGCTGAGGTGACACTTATAGGTCCGGACGGCCATCAGGAGGCAGTTGTGTTTGATGTAATCAAGGCTCCACAGTTTCAGGTTATTCTCGGAATCCCTTGGTTAGAGACACATAATCCTCGAATTGATTAGCGAGAATAACCTTCCCGGATTGTGCACAAACCTGCTACCCAGAAAATCTGAAGATTAGTCTAGCGTCTGTAACCTCTGTCTCCATGCAACTACCTCCGGAATACCAAGACTTTCAGGACGTCTTCCAAAAGGAACAGGCCAACACGTTACCTCCCCACAGATCGTACGATTGCCAAATCGATCTGGTGCCAGGTGCACAACCCCCTTGTAGCAGGATTTATGCCCTTACTGAACCTGAGAATCTGCATTTGAGACAATATTTAGATCAATACCTAGCCAATGGTTTCATTCGCCCGTCAAAGTCTCCGTCATCCTCGGCTTTGTTCTTCGTGCCCAAAAAAGAAGGCGACCTTGTATCGACTACCGCGCATTGAACCAGATAACTGTTAAAAACCGTTACCCTCTGCCTCTGATCCCTGAACTCCTTGACCAGGTGAAGGACGCTTGCGTACACACCAAGTTAGATCTCCAGGGGGCGTATCATCTGGTGCGAGTAAAAGAAGGCGACGAATGGAAAACGGCCTTCCGTACAAAATATGGATTATTGAAATACCAGGTGATGCCTTTCGGGTTGTGCAACGCGCCTGCTGCCTTCCAATTCTTCATGAACGATGTCCTTCGGGAACTCATCGATGTTTGTGTTGTCGTATATATTGATGACATTCTTGTGTACTCCTCTTCGGAATCTTATCACAGAAGGCATGTCAGGGCCGTCCTTGAGAAATTGCGCCAGCACAAACTGTTTGCAAAGCTGGAAAAGTGTGTTTTCCATACCACCGAGGTTGAGTTTCTTGGATTCATCCTGACACCTAAAGGGGTCCGCATGGACTCATGAAAAGTGAATGCCATCCTCAAATGGCCATCACTCAGTTCGATGAAAGGTGTCCAAAGCATGCTTGGTTTTGCTAATTTTTATCGCAGATTTATCCCGGAATTTTCACGTGTGGTACAACCCATCACTGCACTCTTGCGAAAAAATAAACGCTTCGAATGGACCGAGGAAGCCGAACAGGCCTTTCAGGAATTGAAAGCTAAATTCACGTCCGCACCTATTTTGAAGCACCCGCGTCCCGACCTCCCATATATAGTCGAAACCGACGCGTCCAGCTTAGCCATGGGAGCTGTCCTGTCTCAGAGAGACCCTGAAAACAACCAACTGCACCCCGTAGCATTTTGGTCCAGAAAGTTCTCGCCGCCTGAGGTAAATTATGCAATCACCGACAAGGAATTATTAGCCATTAAGTCCGCCTTTAAGGCTTGGCGGCATTATATTCTTGGCGCAAGGCATACCATCACCGTGATCACTGATCACCGAAACTTACAATATTTAAAAACTGCCAAGGCTCAATCGTCACGTCAGCTCCGATGGGCTTTGTTCTTTGCTGAGTTCGATTTTGTAATCACTTACCGCCCCGGCGGTAAGAATGGCAAAGTGGACGCGCTATCTCGAATAGGAATGGGAGAAATAGACACAAACTCAGAACCTGTGCCGATAATTCCCGAACAAAGAATTTTGGGGATAACCTCTTTACAAACCCTTGAAGACATTCAAGCATGGGTAAAACAACTCCTGGACTCTACAGCCTTGCAGGATTGGATCCAAAGGGGGTCTTACTTTTCGGTTAACGATGGCCTACCTTACTTCCAAGGATGCTTATTTCTGCCAGAAAAGGAATTGCAAGAAATGGTTATTTCCCGTCATCATGATACCCTGATGGAAGGACATCCTGGCATTGCCAAAACTGAGGAAAAAATTAAACGACAATTCTGGTGGCTTCCTGGCGAAAGGATATTAAATCTTTCGTGATGTCCTGTGGAGTTTGCGCCCAAAACAAAGGCCAAAAGACAAAACCCGCCGGTCTTCTTCAGCCTTTAGACATTCCACCAGCACCTTGGCACACCTTGTTCTAGATTTTATCACGGACCTGCCCCCTTGTAATGGATACAATACTATTCTGGTTGTGGTGGATTTATTTTCCAAGATGGCCCATTTTATTCCGTTGAGAGGATTACCTTCAGCTTCTGTCCTAGCCAAGGAATTCCTCGAAAATATCATCCGTTTGCATGGATTCCCGTCCATACTAGTCTCCGACCGGGGAAGCCAGTTTATTTCTCATTTTTGGAGAAAGTGTTGTCAACTGGCACAAATCGACGTAAGACTCTCAACCAGCTACCACCCACAGACCGATGGTCAGACGGAGAGAACGAACCAGACCCTTGAACAATACCTACGATGTATGTTGCACCAATCGGAGGGTAATTGGAAGGATATTTTATGGGTGGCCGAATATGCATACAATAACTCGGTACACTCTGGAACTGGACAAAGCCTCTTTTACATCCTATATGGACATTACCCTCGTACTTCAGACCTGGACTCACCTCTGAGCCTTGAAATGCCCGCAGTGGACCATTTGCATTCCACGATAACTCAAGCCTTCAAGGATGCAACTGCACATTTGCAACAAGCAAAAGGGAAATACAAAAAGAATGCGGATCTGCATCGGAGTGAGGTGCCTCCATACCAAATAGGGGATCAAGTATGGTTGGCTACCAAACACTTATTGCTCAAGGGATCTCGAACTTTTAATTCAAGGTATTTGGGCCCTTACTTGATCAAAGCTATAATTAACCCAGTGGCAGTCAAGCTCGATCTACCAGCTAACATGCGGATTCACCCCGTTTTTCATGTGTCACTTTTGAAACCAGTGCAACCAGGAACCAGATTAATAAAGCCACCAGAGCCAATCCAGATAGATGGGGAGCCTGAATTCGAGGTGAAGAACATTTTGGATTCTAAGATCTCAAAATCAAAACTTTTCTATCTAATTGATTGGAAAGGGTACGGGCCTCAGGAAAGGTCTTGGGAACCCAGCGACCACGTACATGCACCTCGGCTGGTAAAAAGGTTCCATCGGAATTTCCCAAACAAACCGAAACCTCCAGAGGTAACGACCTTGGGAGGGGCCTTGGGGGGGAGTGCTGTCATGATGCCTACCCCCGGAGCACCAGGCCAGGCCCAGCACCACCGGGAGCAGGCATCATGCCCCCGGGTAAAAGCCCAGCGGCCCCTTATAGGGGCTCTTTGGACTCTGTCCTGGTGCCGTTGGCGCCAGGCTCATGTTGGACATCAGTCCTGGCGCCATAGGCGCCAGGCTCATAAAGGAAGGTGTTTTGTGCACTTACCTGATGCAGACCATGCTGCAAGATTCAGGCCTCCCTGAGACCTGAAAGGGACTATTTTTTCATCGGGACTATTTTGCCACTCGGTCGTGGCCGGGGAAGGATACTTACCTGGAACTACTTTGGGGGCTATTTTAGCCACGCCCAGACAGTAGCTCACGCTTCGCGTTGTTCTGCATCCATGCAGCTGAACGCTCACCGTGTCTGCTCCTGCATCTGGTCTCCAGCCACGCCCGCCTCGATCCTGGAACACCTGTGAGGAAAGAAGAGAAGAGAAAGGTGAAAACCAAGAATTTTATCAAACTTCTTACCTGCATCCGGAACCTTCACGCCAGCGTTCCTGTTCCTGAGAAAAGACTTTAATTTAAAAGCATTGCGTTGCTCGCTGCAGCGCCGCGCTTCACTCACCTGTCCTCAGGAGTTCTTCTGGCTCCACCGCGACTGTCTGCACCGGTCGCCACATCTCTGCGCCTAGGGGAGAGAAGAAGAGACAAAAGGTGAGCAGAAGGAACATATGAGGAAAGCCTAATTTTCCGCCATAACACTTACCGGTCTTCTGTTGGTGGACCATTCCTCATTTCGGGTCGGCGCCACTTCGTTGGCAGGTACCGCACCCCGGCCCCTATGGGAAAAGATCAAAAGACATTACTGGAGGAATATAAAGACATTAAGAGGGATCGCCTCCATCGCTAACTCACCTGAGTTTACCATCGGCAATTCAATCCCTCAACGCATCGCCTTCATTCTGCACCTGAAATAAAGGACAGATCACAGGTTAGGAAGGCAACAGAACAGGAGGCTCAACACTTGAACTTTTGTAATCTTCATACTTACGGCGTTCCGCTCGGAAAAGTCAAGTGGATTTTGCCAGCGCCATTCTGAAAACCAGTGAAGTAACTGGACTAACACGCGCCCCTGCACCAGAAGCAGGATGGAGAGTTCATCCTTTCAAACCATAAGGTGAGCTTCAACCGGGGATTTCGGAGGAAGTTAGAGAAGAACGAAGGGGGGAAGGGGGGAGCAAGCACACTATTCTGCAGACTGTTAATCCCCTTTCTCATCTGCAGAAGGATATTCCTACGGGCCAGACAAGCAAGATTTGAGGGTCCTGTTCAGTCGGTGTTCCGAGTTCTGCGCATCACGCTCGAAGAGGCCAAAGCCACCCAGACTAGACCAGCGCCTCCGTGGGAGTCAGGTGAGCGTTACATTTATTATGGTCTTTACAGGACAAGTGATCATATGAGCCATTCCGTTGGAATGTATTACTGAGTCTGCCTTCTGTTGACATGGTTACCAAGTTTAGTAGGCAGAGCTATGAGAATACCTGCAGAATTTTTATTTAGACCAAAGATACCTATGGATGAGGGAGAGGGACACGTTTTTCCCTTAGAATTACAAGCAGCCATAGTATGAGGTGAAATGGCTTTGCTTGATGGAACTGACAAAGGCAGATGATGGTGCAAAGCAATTGCTATCGGTGAAGGTTACAGATTAACTGACGTCACTGATGAAGACCTGTTTAGAAATCATCCATCTGATGACGAAGTAGTGTTTGAAATGAGCATAATTTATTGGGTACGGGCAATCAGGCGAGAGGTACCCCAGAAAATGATGATACCACAAAGGCACCCTGATATTTTGATGAGGATATGGCAAAGGTGACAGTCTCATTGTGGACAACAAGCCCCTATGACGTAGGCCTATTGAAGGGGGTTGGAGAAGTGAAGCTTACATTAAAACCAGGAGCAATTTTACCTCGAGCACAATAGTATCCCATGTCCCGAGAAACAGATGAAGGTATTTTTAAGACAATATTGTCAACAAGAAATGTTGTATATAGACGAGTTGATTTCGCATGAAGGGAAGAAAGTTACCCCTGAAATAGCTGAAGCTATTTTAAAATCAGTGAAGCCGCACACGATAAAGCATATGCAAAGATTTTTGGGACTGTGCAACTATGCAACTATGTTAGAGCATGGGTTTATGAGCTCATATACAAGGCCCTTATTGCAAGCTCTAAAGAAAGCACAGGCAAGACAGGAAAAAAATGTCTGGACTGAAGAAATTGAAACGTGGTTTGAGGAATTGAAAAAATCTATCTGCACAGCTCCAGTTTTAGGAATTCCCAATTATGCTGAGGAATTCTTTTTGTTTTCACATACAGATGATACTGTTATGACAGTAGTCCTTACCCAAAGAACCACATTGGGGTACAAGCCCCTTGCATATTACAGTGAGATTTTAGACCCAGTAATGAGGTCATTTTCCGTGCGAACAATCCTTGGCAGCCGCCACGTTCGAAATCGAGAAAGCTGCAAGCATAGTGATGGGATGCTCTAGTACGTTATTTGTTGAGCATGCATTATTTGCCATTCTGGAGAAACCAAAAAGCACATTGAATTCTTAAAGGCCTTCTGCCTATGAAGTGGTCATATTGAATCCAGTGATTAAAATAGTCTGATGCAGAATAGTAAATCCTGCCATGTTTATAGCTGAACCCCTGGCAGAACCCCTGGAGAAAGATCAGTATGCGCATGACTATTCAAACTATGAAGAGTTCTATGATGAAATACCTAGGATAAAAGAAAATGCTTTGGCAAGTGGAGAGATTGTTTTTATTGACGGTTCTTTCCGGATTGATCAAAATGATGGCTAGAGATATACAGATGCCACTGTGAAAAAGCGCACGGCCAATGGAAAGTTTCAAAAATAGATGAGTGCACGATTACTGTCTCACTATTCAGCACAGGCTGCAGAGTTAGTGGCGCTGATAGTCGCGCTAGAGAATCATGCAGACCAGGAAGTAACAGTGTACAGTGACTCAGCCTATGTGGCGTCGACAGTACATGCAGGGCTAGCACGTTGGAAAAGGAGGGGCTACTTCTGAGCGGATGGCACTCCAGTACAGCATGCAGCTCTATTGGACAGACTTAATAGGACACTACAACTCCCAGTAGCCATCGCAGTCGTAAAAAGGCGCAGCTCATACGAAAAAGACAGATTTGATCTCACATGGAAATCAAGCAGCAGACGAAGCCAAACTCGCTGCATGTTCAGAAAATGTTATGTCGTATGACATGCCTAATGTAAATGAGAAAATTATGGTGATGAGTGTGACTGAGGCTTATAGCAATCATTCGAAGACACAATTAATAGAGGTCCAGGGGGAAGCACCTGAAGATGCGAAGGCTCTGTGGACGCGAAGATGGTGTTCTTTAAACCCCTCGGAAGCACTGTGGTGACAAGACAGCACTGTTAAACTGGTGATGCCTGTAGCCTTATTAAGGGTGGCGCTGGAATGGCTACACTTCCCTTCACACACAACTGGAGAGAACCTTGCTGCAACTATTGCAGAGGATTGGTTTGTACCAAATTTGTTAGAACATGTTGCGTTCTATGTAGTGAATTGCATCGTATGCCAAAAGTTCACGGCTGGGCACACATTGCGCACAGATCGGGGAGTTATCCCGAGACCTAATGGCCCTTTTCAGCATTTGCATATCGACTATGTCGATATGGTGCAAGTATGTAATGGATATAGGTATATGATTATAGTAGTTTGTCCCTTTTCACGATGGATTGAGGCTGGTCCGTGTACACACCCAGACTCTACCTGTGCAACTAAATTCCTAGTACGAGAAGCGTTTCCTCGATGGGGAATATGTGAACTATTAAGCTAAAATAATGGTCCTCCTTTTGTAAATCAAACATTTGAACAGAGCAGCCTGTTGCTTGGTATAAAGCACAAGTTTTCTTTCACTTATCATCCACAAGGGAATGGGATCTGCTCAACGGCTCGCTTAAAGAAAAAATAGCCAAGTTTAAGCTTACCTTGAAGAAAGGGTGGTTGCATTGCCTACCACTGGCATTATATGCATTGAGGAACCAACTGGGTTTGGACCACCATCTTACCCCCATGAAATAGTGACAGGGAGGCAAATGAGGAAACCCATCACACCTCCA
This sequence comes from Ambystoma mexicanum, assembly GCF_040938575.1. Taxonomy (NCBI): domain Eukaryota; kingdom Metazoa; phylum Chordata; class Amphibia; order Caudata; family Ambystomatidae; genus Ambystoma; species Ambystoma mexicanum. The sequence continues at coordinate 79,335,042 of NC_090927.1, read as the reverse complement.
TCCAGAGTTAGAAGTGATGCCTACCCAACTTCAGAACTATTAGGAACTGAGGTATGTGATTATCTTATTTATATGACTTCAAGTATTTCTGTCATTTCAGGTCACCTATGTCAAAAAAAGGGCGTGGGGCAGTACAGAACACAAAAGGAGATGCTTCAATAAGTGAATTTGATAAACCTTGTGTTCCTCAATTATTCCCCAAAGATGCAGTCCAAATCCACAATCATATAAGGAAGAAGTGGGACGAAACCCGCTTCAACAGTCCTTTCATTGTAGAGGACGTTACGCCATCTGCAATCAAGGTGCAAGGCAGACATACTTGGACTTTTTTAGGAGACATAAAGATTGATGCTGGAGAAACCCCTCTGCCCCCAAACCCATCAGAAGCATTGGGGCAAAAACTCAGCATGTGCAGACTAGGTCTATGACGAGGAAGAAGGACACAGAACCTGTCGAGTGAAAGATAAGTGTTCATTGGACTGTGGCTTGGTTCGGGACACTCTTTTCAGTCACTTATAAAAGAGTTAAGGGAAGTTGATTTGAACACTCTATGCAGGCATTTAACCCTTTAAGTGCCAAGGACGAGGTATCTCGTCCTTGGAAGTGCACACGCAGTGCCAAGGACTAGATAGCTCGTCCTTTTTGGCACCTTGTTTTGAGCGATCCCTGCAAAGCAGGGATCGCTCAAAACTGTAATCCAACCCCCGGGCTATGCGAGGGGGAGGTCCCCCCTCACTGCCCGGGGGTTGGATTTCCTTCAGTTTCACGCCGACGTGCGTTACGCACGTCGGCGTGAAACGGAAAGTATTTCCAACGCAGCAGCCATTTTCGGCTGCTGCGTTGGAGAGAGAAGGTGAGTCCCCTTCTTCTTCCGCCTCGATCTCCGGCTGTATTTCAAGCCGGAGATCGAGGCGGGTACCGTTGGAAAGGGGAGATTCTCCCCTTTCCAACGGTACCCATTGTGTGGCTTTGCTGCCCGCGGATCGGGCGCAGGGCGCCTCGATCCGCGGGCAGCAACGTCACGGATCAAAGCAGATCCTTTTGTGACGCGTGGGGGAGGGGGGGCTGCTTACTAGGTAAGCGGCCCCCTTCCCCCGTGGCCCCAAAGCATGGGGCCACAGCGCCAGGGACCCCTGGGGGCAGATGATCACAGCCCCCAGGGGTGGGGGGGAAAAAAAAAATAAAAAAAAAAAATCGAGGGAAGGAGGGAGGTGGGAGGGGGTTTTGGGCCCTGGGGCCCACTGGGCCACCAGGGATTGAGCTAAAAGTGGTGTCCCTGGAAAGGGGACTTTCTCCCCTTTCCAGGGACACCACTCATATGCCGCATTGCTGGTCACGGATCAGCGCAGAGCGCTGATCCGTGACCAGCAACCCACTGAACCACCATGGATCTGTTTGTGAGTTTGGGGGGAGGGGGGCTGCTTCAAGTAAGCAGCCCTCTCCCCCCCCCCCGGCCCCCAAAGCATGGGGACACATGAAAATGTACCCTGGGGGCAGATGGCTGACCATCTGCCCCAAGAGAAATATATAAAAAAAAAATAATAATAATCTGAGGGATGGGGGGAGGTGGGAGGGGGTTTGGGGTCCTGGGGCCCACTAGGCCACCAGGGATTGAACAGAAAGTGGTGTCCCTGGAAAGGGGACTTTCTCCCCTTTCCAAGGACACCACATATGAGGCATTGCTGGTCACGGATCGGCGCAGAGCGCTCGATCCGTGACCAGCAACCCACTAGACCACCATGGATCTCTTTGTGAGGTGGGGGGTGGGAAGGGGGCTGCTTCAAGTAAGCAGCCCTCTCCCCCCTCCCGACCCCAAAGCATGGGGGCACGTGTATGTGAACCCTGGGGCAGATGGCTGACCATCTGCCCCAAGGGAATGTAAAATAAAAAATAAAAATGAAATGATGGGAAACAGGGTTGGGGGAAGGGGTGGGGGCCACTAGCCACCATGGATTTTTTACTGAATGAAAGGGAGGGGATGTCCCCCCATAGGGGGGGGTGCCCCCCCAACCAAAGTAGAAAGGGGGCACCCCTTGTAACCCTCCCTGGGGGCAGATATCTGTTCCTAGGAAGGGCCATCTGACCCCAGGGAGGGATGCATGAGGTGGGCCCCCCCCTATCTGCCCCCAGGGAGGGTTGCATGAGGTGGGGCCCTCCATTTGGGGTGGGGAGGAGTTGAGGGCCACCCCCCGTTGCGGTACATCATGCGCTGCCAATTTAGGGTGGCCCTCAGCCCCCCTAAAAAGCAGCCTGTGGTTTTGTATATTTTTTTTTGTTTACCCAACTTTGCTTGGTGCAGATGGCCACATTAGTGTGGCTATCTGCCCCCAGGGTGCCCAAACCCTACTGCCCCATCTATTGGGGGTCCTGCCCTACCTTTTGGGGTGGCCCTCTCCCCCCTCACCCCAAATGGAGGTGGGGTGTACCTCACGCAGCCGTTTGGAGGAGGCCCATATCTGTATGATGGGAGAGTGTGACATTTCCGGTGTGAAAACAGACTTGGGGTTACTTGTGTTTTAGGCTTTCCCCTTGGCGGCCAGGTAGGTGCACCCACACATGTGAGGTACCGTTTTCATCGGGACACCTGTGGGAACGCGTGACGGTAGGCCATGTGTTGTGGGGGGCGTGTTTCGATGGGTGCGTCGAGCGAAATGTGCAGAAAAAGCGTTTTTTTCCCCACATTTCGGACTTTGCAGGGGTGTCTGGGTAATAAATTCTGGGGCAATTTGGGCATATCATACCTCTGCGGATTCCCACGGGTGTCCTCTTTTCGGAAATGCATGGGGTTCCCTGTTTTCCTCGGTGGCTTGGACACCCGAGGCCCATATCTGTACATTGTGCCGGTCGGCAGAATGTCTGAGTTTTCCCTCTGAAAACAGACTTGGGGTTACTTGTGTTTTAGGCTTTCCCCTTGGCGGCCAGGTAGGTGCACCCACACATGTGAGGTACCGTTTTCATCGGGACACCTGTGGGAACGCGGGACGGTAGGCCATGTGTTGTTGGGGGCGTGTTTCGATGGGTGAGTCGAGCGAAATGTGAGGAAAATGCGTATTTTTTCCCACATTTCGGACTTTGCGGGGGTGTCTGGGTAATAAATTCTGGGGCGATTTGGGCATATCATACCTCTGCGGATTCCCACGGGTGTCCTCTTTCCGGAAATGCATGGGGTTCCCTGTTTTCCTTGGTGGCTTGGACACCCGAGGCCCATATCTGTATGATGTGAGAGTGTGACATTTCCGGTGTGAAAACAGACTTGGGGTTACTTGTGTTTTAGGCTTTCCCCTTGGCGGCCAGGTAGGTGCACCCACACATGTGAGGTACCGTTTTCATCGGGACACCTGTGGGAACGCGGGACGGTAGGCCATGTGTTGTGGGGGGCGTGTTTCGATGGGTGCGGCGAGCGAAATGTGCGGAAAAAGCGTTTTTTTCTCCACATTTCCGACTTTGCAGGGCTGTCTGGGTAAAAAAATCTGGGGCGATGGGCGCAAATCACACCTCTGCGGATTCCCACGGGTGTCCTCTTTTCGAAAATGCATGGGGTTCCCTGTTTTCCTCGCTGGCTTGGACACCCGAGGCCCATATCTGTAAGTTGCGCCAGTCGGCGGAATGTCTGAGATTTCCCTCTGACAACAGACTTGGGGTTACTTGTGTTTTAGGCTTTCCCCTTGGCGGCCAGGTAGGTGCACCCACACATGTGAGGTACCGTTTTCATCGGGACACCTGTGGGAACGCGGGACGGTAGGCCATGTGTTGTTGGGGGCGTGTTTCGATGGGTGAGTCGAGCGAAATGTGAGGAAAATGCGTATTTTTTCCCACATTTCGGACTTTGCGGGGGTGTCTGGGTAATAAATTCTGGGGCGATTTGGGCATATCATACCTCTGCGGATTCCCACGGGTGTCCTCTTTCCGGAAATGCATGGGGTTCCCTGTTTTCCTTGGTGGCTTGGACACCCGAGGCCCATATCTGTATGATGTGAGAGTGTGACATTTCCGGTGTGAAAACAGACTTGGGGTTACTTGTGTTTTAGGCTTTCCCCTTGGCGGCCAGGTAAGTGCACCCACACATGTGAGGTACCGTTTTCATCGGGACACCTGTGGGAACCCGTGACGGTAGGCCATGTGTTGTTGGGGGCGTATTTCGATGGGTGCGTCGAGCGAAATGTGCGGAAAAAGCGTTTTTTTCCCCACATTTCGGACTTTGCAGGGGTGTCTGGGTAATACATTCTGGGGAAATTTGGGCATATCATACCTCTGCGGATTCCCACGGGTGTCCTCTTTTCGGAAATGCATGGGGTTCCCTGTTTTCCTCGGTGGCTTGGACACCCGAGGCCCATATCTGTACATTGTGCCGGTCGGCAGAATGTCTGAGTTTTCCCTCTGAAAACAGACTTGGGGTTACTTGTGTTTTAGGCTTTCCCCTTGGCGGCCAGGTAGGTGCACCCACACATGTGAGGTACCGTTTTCATCGGGACACCTGTGGGAACGCGGGACGGTAGGCCATGTGTTGTTGGGGGCGTGTTTCGATGGGTGAGTCGAGCGAAATGTGAGGAAAATGCGTATTTTTTCCCACATTTCGGACTTTGCGGGGGTGTCTGGGTAATAAATTCTGGGGCGATTTGGGCATATCATACCTCTGCGGATTCCCACGGGTGTCCTCTTTCCGGAAATGCATGGGGTTCCCTGTTTTCCTTGGTGGCTTGGACACCCGAGGCCCATATCTGTATGATGTGAGAGTGTGACATTTCCGGTGTGAAAACAGACTTGGGGTTACTTGTGTTTTAGGCTTTCCCCTTGGCGGCCAGGTAGGTGCACCCACACATGTGAGGTACCGTTTTCATCGGGACACCTGTGGGAACGCGGGACGGTAGGCCATGTGTTGTTGGGGGCGTGTTTCGATGGGTGCGTCGAGCGAAATGTGCGGAAAAAGCGTTTTTTTCCCCACATTTCGGACTTTGCAGGGGTGTCTGGGTAATAAATTCTGGGGCAATTTGGGCATATCATACCTCTGCGGATTCTCACGGGTGTCCTCTTTTCGGAAATGCATGGGGATCCCTGTTTTCCTCGGTGGCTTGGACACCCGAGGCCCATATCTGTATGATGGGAGAGTGTGACATTTCCGGTGTGAAAACAGACTTGGGGTTACTTGTGTTTTAGGCTTTCCCCTTGGCGGCCAGGTAGGTGCACCCACACATGTGAGGTACCGTTTTCATCGGGACACCTGTGGGAACGCGGGACGGTAGGCCATGTGTTGTTGGGGGCGTGTTTCGATGGGTGAGTCGAGCGAAATGTGAGGAAAATGCGTATTTTTTCCCACATTTCGGACTTTGCGGGGGTGTCTGGGTAATAAATTCTGGGGCGATTTGGGCATATCATACCTCTGCGGATTCCCACGGGTGTCCTCTTTCCGGAAATGCATGGGGTTCCCTGTTTTCCTTGGTGGCTTGGACACCCGAGGCCCATATCTGTATGATGTGAGAGTGTGACATTTCCGGTGTGAAAACAGACTTGGGGTTACTTGTGTTTTAGGCTTTCCCCTTCGCGGCCAGGTAGGTGCACCCACACATGTGAGGTACCGTTTTCATCGGGACACCTGTGGGAACACGGGACGGTAGGCCATGTATTGTTGTGGGCGTGTTTCGATGGGTGCGTCGAGCGAAATGTGCGGAAAAAGCATTTTTTTCCCCACATTTCGGACTTTGCAGGGGTGTCTGGGTAATAAATTCTGGGGCAATTTGGGCATACCATACCTCTGCGGATTCTCACGGGTGTCCTCTTTTCGGAAATGCATGGGGATCCCTGTTTTCCTCGGTGGCTTGGACACCCGAGGCCCATATCTGTATGATGGGAGAGTGTGACATTTCCGGTGTGAAAACAGACTTGGGGTTACTTGTGTTTTAGGCTTTCCCCTTGGCGGCCAGGTAGGTGCACCCACACATGTGAGGTACCGTTTTCATCGGGACACCTGTGGGAACGCGGGACGGTAGGCCATGTGTTGTGGGGGGCGTGTTTCGATGGGTGCGGCGAGCGAAATGTGCGGAAAAAGCGTTTTTTTCTCCACATTTCCGACTTTGCAGGGCTGTCTGGGTAAAAAAATCTGGGGCGATGGGCGCAAATCACACCTCTGCGGATTCCCACGGGTGTCCTCTTTTCGAAAATGCATGGGGTTCCCTGTTTTCCTCGCTGGCTTGGACACCCGAGGCCCATATCTGTAAGTTGCGCCGGTCGGCGGAATGTCTGAGATTTCCCTCTGACAACAGACTTGGGGTTACTTGTGTTTTAGGCTTTCCCCTTGGCGGCCAGGTAGGTGCACCCACACATGTGAGGTACCGTTTTCATCGGGACACCTGTGGGAACGCGGGACGGTAGGCCATGTGTTGTGGGGGCGTGTTTCGATGGGTGCGTCGAGCGAAATGTGCAGAAAAAGCGTTTTTTTCCCCACATTTCGGACTTTGCAGGGGTGTCTGGGTAATAAATTCTGGGCCAATTTGGGCATATCATACCTCTGCGGATTCCCACGGGTGTCCTCTTTTCGGAAATGCATGGGGTTCCCTGTTTTCCTCGGTGGCTTGGACACCCGAGGCCCATATCTGTACATTGTGCCGGTCGGCAGAATGTCTGAGTTTTCCCTCTGAAAACAGACTTGGGGTTACTTGTGTTTTAGGCTTTCCCCTTGGCGGCCAGGTAGGTGCACCCACACATGTGAGGTACCGTTTTCATCGGGACACCTGTGGGTACGCGGGACGGTAGGCCATGTGTTGTTGGGGGCGTGTTTCGATGGGTGAGTCGAGCGAAATGTGAGGAAAATGCGTATTTTTTCCCACATTTCGGACTTTGCAGGGGTGTCTGGGTAATAAATTCTGGGCCAATTTGGGCATATCATACCTCTGCGGATTCCCACGGGTGTCCTCTTTTCGGAAATGCATGGGGTTCCCTGTTTTCCTCGGTGGCTTGGACACCCGAGGCCCATATCTGTACATTGTGCCGGTCGGCAGAATGTCTGAGTTTTCCCTCTGAAAACAGACTTGGGGTTACTTGTGTTTTAGGCTTTCCCCTTGGCGGCCAGGTAGGTGCACCCACACATGTGAGGTACCGTTTTCATCGGGACACCTGTGGGAACGCGGGACGGTAGGCCATGTGTTGTTGGGGGCGTGTTTCGATGGGTGAGTCGAGCGAAATGTGAGGAAAATGCGTATTTTTTCCCACATTTCGGACTTTGCGGGGGTGTCTGGGTAATAAATTCTGGGGCGATTTGGGCATATCATACCTCTGCGGATTCCCACGGGTGTCCTCTTTCCGGAAATGCATGGGGTTCCCTGTTTTCTTTGGTGGCTTGGACACCCGAGGCCCATATCTGTATGATGTGAGAGTGTGACATTTCCGGTGTGAAAACAGACTTGGGGTTACTTGTGTTTTAGGCTTTCCCCTTGGCGGCCAGGTAGGTGCACCCACACATGTGAGGTACCGTTTTCATCGGGACACCTGTGGGAACGCGTGACGGTAGGCCATGTGTTGTTGGGGGCGTATTTCGATGGGTGCGTCGAGCGAAATGTGCGGAAAAAGCGTTTTTTTCCCCACATTTCGGACTTTGCAGGGGTGTCTGGGTAATAAATTCTGGGGCAATTTGGGAATATCATACCTCTGCGGATTCCCACGGGTGTCCTCTTTTCAGAAATGCATGGGGTTCCCTGTTTTCCTCGGTGGCTTGGACACCCGAGGCCCATATCTGTACATTGTGCCGGTCGGCAGAATGTCTGAGTTTTCCCTCTGAAAACAGACTTGGGGTTACTTGTGTTTTAGGCTTTCCCCTTGGCGGCCAGGTAGGTGCACCCACACATGTGAGGTACCGTTTTCATCGGGACACCTGTGGGAACGCGGGACGGTAGGCCATGTGTTGTTGGGGGCGTGTTTCGATGGGTGAGTCGAGCGAAATGTGAGGAAAATGCGTATTTTTTCCCACATTTCGGACTTTGCGGGGGTGTCTGGGTAATAAATTCTGGGGCGATTTGGGCATATCATACCTCTGCGGATTCCCACGGGTGTCCTCTTTCCGGAAATGCATGGGGTTCCCTGTTTTCCTCGGTGGCTTGGACACCCGAGGCCCATATCTGTATGATGTGAGAGTGTGACATTTACGGTGTGAAAACAGACTTGGGGTTACTTGTGTTTTAGGCTTTCCCCTTGGCGGCCAGGTAGGTGCACCCACACATGTGAGGTACCGTTTTCATCGGGACACCTGTGGGAACGCGGGACGGTAGGCCATGTGTTGTTGGGGGCGTGTTTCGATGGGTGCGTCGAGCGAAATGTGCGGAAAAAGCGTTTTTTTCCTGACATTTCGGACTTTGCAGGGGTGTCTGGGTAATAAATTCTGGGGCAATTTGGGCATATCATACCTCTGCGGATTCTCACGGGTGTCCTCTTTTCGGAAATGCATGGGGATCCCTGTTTTCCTCGGTGGCTTGGACACCCGAGGCCCATATCTGTATGATGGGAGAGTGTGACATTTCCGGTGTGAAAACAGACTCGGGGTTACTTGTGTTTTAGGCTTTCCCCTTGGCGGCCAGGTAGGTGCACCCACACATGTGAGGTACCGTTTTCATCGGGACACCTGTGGGAACACGTGACGTAGGCCATGTGTTGTGGGGGGCGTGTTTCGATGGGTGCGTCGAGCGAAATGTGCAGAAAAAGCGTTTTTTTCCCCACATTTCCGACTTTGCAGGGGTGTCTGGGTAATAAATTCTGGGGCAATTTGGGCATATCATACCTCTGCGGATTCCCACGGGTGTCCTCTTTTCGGAAATGCATGGGGTTCCCTGTTTTCCTCGGTGGCTTGGACACCCGAGGCCCATATCTGTACATTGTGCCGGTCGGCAGAATGTCTGAGTTTTCCCTCTGAAAACAGACTTGGGGTTACTTGTGTTTTAGGCTTTCCCCTTGGCGGCCAGGTAGGAGCACCCACACATGTGAGGTACCGTTTTCATCGGGACACCTGTGGGAACGCGGGACGGTAGGCCATGTGTTGTTGGGGGCGTGTTTCGATGGGTGAGTCGAGCGAAATGTGAGGAAAATGCGTATTTTTTCCCACATTTCGGACTTTGCGGGGGTGTCTGGGTAATAAATTCTGGGGCGATTTGGGCATATCATACCTCTGCGGATTCCCACGGGTGTCCTCTTTCCGGAAATGCATGGGGTTCCCTGTTTTCCTTGGTGGCTTGGACACCCGAGGCCCATATCTGTATGATGTGAGAGTGTGACATTTCCGGTGTGAAAACAGACTTGGGGTTACTTGTGTTTTAGGCTTTCCCCTTGGCGGCCAGGTAGGTGCACCCACACATGTGAGGTACCGTTTTCATCGGGACACCTGTGGGAACGCGGGACGGTAGGCCATGTGTTGTGGGGGGCGTGTTTCGATGGGTGCGGCGAGCGAAATGTGCGGAAAAAGCGTTTTTTTCTCCACATTTCCGACTTTGCAGGGCTGTCTGGGTAAAAAAATCTGGGGCGATGGGCGCAAATCACACCTCTGCGGATTCCCACGGGTGTCCTCTTTTCGAAAATGCATGGGGTTCCCTGTTTTCCTCGCTGGCTTGGACACCCGAGGCCCATATCTGTAAGTTGCGCCGGTCGGCGGAATGTCTGAGATTTCCCTCTGACAACAGACTTGGGGTTACTTGTGTTTTAGGCTTTCCCCTTAGCGGCCAGGTAGGTGCACCCACACATGTGAGGTACCGTTTTCATCGGGACACCTGTGGGAACGCGGGACGGTAGGCCATGTGTTGTGGGGGGCGTGTTTCGATGGGTGCGTCGAGCGAAATGTGCAGAAAAAGCGTTTTTTTCCCCACATTTCGGACTTTGCAGGGGTGTCTGGGTAATAAATTCTGGGCCAATTTGGGCATATCATACCTCTGCGGATTCCCACGGGTGTCCTATTTTCGGAAATGCATGGGGTTCCCTGTTTTCCTCGGTGGCTTGGACACCCGAGGCCCATATCTGTACATTGTGCCGGTCGGCAGAATGTCTGAGTTTTCCCTCTGAAAACAGACTTGGGGTTACTTGTGTTTTAGGCTTTCCCCTTGGCGGCCAGGTAGGTGCACCCACACATGTGAGGTACCGTTTTCATCGGGACACCTGTGGGAACGCGGGACGGTAGGCCATGTGTTGTTGGGGGCGTGTTTCGATGGGTGAGTCGAGCGAAATGTGAGGAAAATGCGTATTTTTTCCCACATTTCGGACTTTGCGGGGGTGTCTGGGTAATAAATTCTGGGGCGATTTGGGCATATCATACCTCTGCGGATTCCCACGGGTGTCCTCTTTCCGGAAATGCATGGGGTTCCCTGTTTTCCTTGGTGGCTTGGACACCCGAGGCCCATATCTGTATGATGTGAGAGTGTGACATTTCCGGTGTGAAAACAGACTTGGGGTTACTTGTGTTTTAGGCTTTCCCCTTGGCGGCCAGGTAGGTGCACCCACACATGTGAGGTACCGTTTTCATCGGGACACCTGTGGGAACGCGTGACGGTAGGCCATGTGTTGTTGGGGGCGTATTTCGATGGGTGCGTCGAGCGAAATGTGCGGAAAAAGCGTTTTTTTCCCCACATTTCGGACTTTGCAGGGGTGTCTGGGTAATAAATTCTGGGGCAATTTTGGCATATCATACCTCTGCGGATTCCCACGGGTGTCCTCTTTTCGGAAATGCATGGGGTTCCCTGTTTTCCTTGGTGGCTTGGACACCCGAGGCCCATATCTGTATGATGTGAGAGTGTGACATTTCCGGTGTGAAAACAGACTTGGGGTTACTTGTGTTTTAGGCTTTCCCCTTGGCGGCCAGGTAGGTGCACCCACACATGTGAGGTACCGTTTTCATCGGGACACCTGTGGGAACGCGGGACGGTAGGCCATGTGTTGTTGGGGGCGTGTTTCGATGGGTGCGTCGAGCGAAATGTGCGGAAAAAGCGTTTTTTTCCCCACATTTCGGACTTTGCAGGGGTGTCTGGGTAATAAATTCTGGGGCAATTTGGGCATATCATACCTCTGCGGATTCTCACGGGTGTCCTCTTTTCGGAAATGCATGGGGATCCCTGTTTTCCTCGGTGGCTTGGACACCCGAGGCCCATATCTGTATGATGGGAGAGTGTGACATTTCCGGTGTGAAAACAGACTTGGGGTTACTTGTGTTTTGGGCTTTCCCCTTGGCGGCCAGGTAGGTGCACCCACACATGTGGGGTACCGTTTTCATCGGGACACCTGTGGGAACGCGGGACGGTAGGCCATGTGTTGTGTTTGTGTGGTTTTCATAACGTTTTGACCCATTTGCTGGAGCCCTTTGTCTCACAACCCTTTCTTTTCCCAAATGTGACCTACATTTAGTCGCTGCTTTAGCCACCATACACTTTTGTAACCTGCACAAGTCACCTACCCTTGAAAAGGTCTGCCTGTGCTCTTTCAAAAAATGTATGGCTGCCGTTCCTCACCACATTGGTTTTCCCAATTTACACATGCTAAGTGCGTCTGGTCAGGCCGTGAGCGTAAAACTCCTGTGTACCATGGCTCAGTGTTTGGCTTGTGGTTGTTAGGCAGAAACCTGTGCAGTTCCCTTGGGGAACACTGCAAAAGATTTAAGACCACAGGTATAGCAGTAAACCCACTTGGTAGCAGTCTGCACCACCCAGATTTACCTGGTAGCTGTGGCTGAGCAGTCAGACTTCCCTCAAGAAGAGTTAGGCAGTATGCAAAGTATACACAATATGTACCCAGACACAATAGCACAAGCAAACACTGACCAGAGCTTGGTTTCAAAAGTATATAGTTATTTATTTATTAAACACACATAAGTTGAAATCACTCTAGCAAAATATAGTAAAAACACTTCAAACACAGTTATGATGAAAGCAGTTTCAACCCTTACTCCTATCTAGACAACTCTAAGTTAACACCACATAATTAAAACAGAGGTGAGCGCTTAACGTTAGATGACACTCTAGTAGGTTAAGGAAAGGGATAAAAAGAAACAGCTATGGGTTAAACACACCACTCTAAGGTCCAGAACACTTGCAGTAGGCTCAAAGAAGCACAAAGTCACAGGTGAGCAAAAGTCACTAGGCAGGGCCCACTCTTAGAGTAGCCGGAGCGAAAATGTGCCCAAGATCACACTGTTATTAGGGATTCAAAGTCTTGCAAAAGAGTTAGAAAGAGTTTAGAGTGGTTTAAAAAGTTTAGCCAGGGTGTCCCAGGCACTCCCAGGGTCGAAAGCCGGGGGCTAAATCTACCCCGTACAGTCGGTAGCAAGGGAAGCCAGGCGGAACACGGTACCTTAAGCGGAAAGGATCCTCCAGCGGTGGCAGTTGTTCCAGGCAGTGGCAGCAAGGCTCGACGTCGGTCAGGGGAGAAGAAGTTCTCGCTGAAGAGCAGAAGAAAAGGTCGTTGCACTGCCCGGGAAGAAACCAGCCGCGGAGTCCTCCGGTTAAAGGGTTGTACCGACTTTCGTGGTTGGGGTAAAAGTGGTGGGGTTCCGGTTGCCGGGGTGCTTGGCACTGGCAAGGCGGCCACGAGATACCTCGAGAAGCGAAAAGAAGGCGAAAACTGGTTGTCCCCACCAGTCAAGGGAAGGAGCCACTCCGCTAAGAGTTCTCCTCGGTCGTCGGGAAAAGTGGTGAGACGGTTCAGCAGGGCTCCACCGGGTGGTGTCGTCGAAGCAGGTCGGCTCAGCTCTTCCCTCGTCGGATTCTTGGTCCTGTGGCGACTTCTGAAGTTCCAGTCCCCAAAGCCCTGCTTTTATGCAGCAAACCCCCATTCACCCAGCCTAGCTGTCACTCAAACATGCTAAGTGGTGAGCCGGCCGGCTCACCACTTGGGCCAATCAGGACGGAGTGCGACTTGAGTTACCAAGGTAACTCAGTCCAGGGTGCCTAAATCCCCCTCCACCCCTCCTAAGTACCCCAGACAGAGTGGCACCACTTTGGAGGGTTTCTGTGGAGAAGCCCGCCAAAAGTGGAACAAAGGGCTCCACTTTGGGTCAGAGTTACAGAGGCGAACACCAACGCCATTTTAGAATCAAGTTTTGGCAAAAAGTCCCAACCGGAGTTATAAAAATAAATATAGAAACCGGCGGTATGTTTAAGGCTACCGTAAATAAATAATTAAATGTGTTAGCCTAAAACAATGGGAAATCCCATAGGAAAATATTCGCGGTCGAATATAAAACGTAGTTTCCACTGCCACCAGCCAAAACTCGATCAGGGGGGACGGAGACGTGCCCCCTCGACTAACAGACCCTGGGGCAATCGAATTGCCCCAGCCAGTACGTCCACAATATGATGGTTTGTACTGGTTCTGTTCAGGATTCAAGACTAGCAAAGTCTTTGGTGACTTTACATGCCCTGGGAGACAGTAGTCAGTCCCAGGGTATGGAGTCTATGTTGGGGAGTCCCTAGGACACCCCTGGGTCACGGCACAGAGGGTGCTGTGTAACCCACATCACAAAAATACATGAGGCCCTATGGAGTAAAAGACCCCATAGCCCATTCAACACAAGGTTTAACCAAGAAAACACACTTCAACATGTCCAAGAGTGAGGGTAAAAGAGTCTCACTCTTGGCAGGAGAAAAAAAGAAACCCCAGAAATCCAGCAAAGCTGCTGGGGGACTCACTAGGTAGGGAAATTCAGCCTAAACAGAGAATTCTCCCTAACACTCGCCCCCCCCAGACTAAGGGACAGGAGGATTTAATCCACTCCTGGATGAACCTCATACCTCTAGTCGATGATATACATCCTAGAGAGTCCATCAGCATTTTGATGGTGACACCCTGACCTGTGCTCAATGGTGAAATCAAACCCTTGCAGGCAGATTGACCATCTCAATAGTTTTGGATTTTCCCCTTTCATTTGCATTAACCATCTCAAGGGTTGGTGGTCAGTCTGAATAACAAAAGTAGAACCATACAAGTATGGCCTAAACTTCTTCAGTGCCCACACAATAGCAAAGCATTCTCTTTCGATAGTTGCCCACCTTGTCTCAGGATCCTTCAGTTTCCTACTGATGAAGCAAATGGGGTGCTCCCTACCCTTCTCATCCAGTTGGCTTAGAACTGCACCTATACCTACATTGGAAGCATCAGTTTGTACAATGAAAGGTTGGTGGTAGTCAGGAGCTCTCAATACTGGAGCTTGGCAAAGAGCTCTCTTCAGTTTTTCAAAGGCCTGATTGCACTCCTCATTCCATTTTACCTTTTTAGGGAATTTGGGAGAGGAGATTACATTCAGTGGAGAAGCTATGGTCCCATAGTTCTCAATGAAATTCCTGTAATATCCAGTGAGGCCTAGAAAAGCTCTCACTTGGGTTTGAGTAGTTGGTGTTGTCCAATTTTGCACGGCTTCAATCTTGCTGGGCAAAGGCCTTATTTCTCCACCTCCTACCTCATGTCCAAGGTAGACCACTTTACTTTGACCAATCTGGCATTTACTGGCTTTGATTGTCAAATGGGCCTGTTCCAGAGCCTGCAACACATGTCCTAGGTGGTTCACATGTTCTTCCCAGGAGTGGCTGAAGACTGCAATGTCATCCAAGTATGCCATGCAGAAATCTTCCATCCCAGCCAGAACTTGGTTCACCATCCTTTGGAATGTGGCAGGTGCATTTTTTAGTCCAAAAGGCATGACCTTAAACTGGTACAAGCCAACAGGGGTTGAAAATGCAGTTTTCTCCTTGGCATGGTCTGTCAGGGCTATTTGCCAATAGCCTGACGTCAGGTCAAACGTGCTTAGGTACTTGGCTGCACCAAGTTTATCCACCAACTCATCTGTCCTGGGCAAAGGGTGGGCATCAGTCTTGGTGACTGCATTTAGAGCTCTATAGTCCACACAGAATCTCAAGTCTTTGGATCCTGCCTTTGGTACTAACACAACTGGGCTAGACCATGGACTAGTAGAGGGCTCTATTACCCCGAGATCAAGCATCTTCTTGACCTCTCCTTTGATGTGGGCTCTGATATGTTCTGACATTCTGTATCCTCTGCTTTTGACTGGCAGACAGTCACCAGTGAGTATCTCATGCTGGCCCCAAGGGGTCAAGCCTGGTGACAGTGAGAACAGGGAGGCAAACTGATTTAACATAGATTTGCACTCCTCTCGTTGCTCAGGTGTCAGGTCTGAAGAGAGGTTGACTCCTTCAACTTTTTCATCTAAAGGCACACCTCTGAGGAGATCAGGGAGAGATTCACTCTCTTCTTCCTCTGCAGCTGAAGCTAGAAGCAAGGCTCCTACATCAGGTCTGGAGATGTATGCTTTTAGTCGGTTGGTGTGGAAGACTCTAGGAGCTTCCCTGGGTCTGCCCAGATCCACCAGATAGTTGACCTCTCCAAGTTTTCCCACAATCTTGAAGGGTCCCATCCATTTGTCTTGCAAGGCCCTCTGCCTTGTTGGGAGCATAACTAGAACTAGCTGGTCTTGAGTAAACTCGACCATGTTAGCCTTCTGGTCGTGCCAATGTTTGACCAGGGCTTGACCAGCTTTCAAGTTGTCACTTGCTTCTGCCATCATGTGTGACATTCTCTTCCGGAGACCTATCACATAGTCAGTCACTCTGACTGGCTTGAGGGGAGGAGCACCTTCCAATCCCTCCTTAATCAGGGCCAATGGACCTCTGACTGGATGGCCATAGAGAAGCTCAAAGGGAGAATAACCTACTCCCTCCTGAGGGACTTCTCTATAAGCAAAGAGAAGGCATGGCAGTAGAAGGTCCCACTTTTTCTTAAGGGGTTCTTCTAAAGCACCTATCATGCTCTTCATGGTCCTGTTAAACCTTTCAACCAACCCGTTTGTCTGAGGGTGGTATGCGGTTGAGAACTTGTAGGTAACTCCACAGGTTTTCCACATGGCTTTCATGTAGTGGGACATAAAGTTTGACCCCCTGTCAGAGATTACCTCCTTAGGAAACCCAACCCTGGTAAAAATACCAAGGAGGGCCTTAGCCACAGCCGGAGCTGTAACAGTCCTCATAGGAATTGCCTCAGGGTACCTAGTAGCATGGTCTACTACAACAAGGATAAACCTGTTGCCTGAGGAGGTTGGGGGATCAAGGGGACCAACAATGTCAATCCCTACCCTCTCAAATGGGACTCCCACAACTGGGAGAGGCACTAAAGGTGCCACATTCTTGGAACCAACCTTACCAGAAGTCTGGCAGGTATGGCAGCTCTTACAATATCTATCTACTTCAGCCCCCATCTTTGGCCAATAAAAGTAGAGGGAGAGCCTTTCCTTGGTCTTCTTGAAACTCAAGTGACCAGCCAAAGGTATCTCATGGGCTAGTTGTAAGAACTGTTGTCTGTTCTCTTGTGGGACTACAAGGCGTTTGTAGTCTCCAGGTTCAGACTCAGTGGGTTCACTGTAGAAGAGGCCATCTTCCCAGTGTAACCTATACTTCCCAGGCTCTTGCCCATCAGCTTGAGAAGCTGCCTGGTGGCGGAGACCTTCCAGAGTTGGACATTCTCTTTGCCCCTTACGAAAAGCTGCCCTGCTAGGCCCACCTTCTGCCAGTAAAGACTGCAGCTCAGGATGGTCCTCAGGGTCCAAATCTCCAATAAGGTTGGGGCCTCCTTCTAGCTCTTCCTCAGAGTCTAGCTCAACCACACAGGGTTGTACCTCCCTCTCAGCCTCAGCTGGAGGTGGAGTTACAGGTGTAACTTTGGACAACCTAGGGGAAGTCCTTGTTGGAAGCACTGGAGTGCTTGCTGCTGGCTTTTTCCTAGGAGTCTTGGGTTGCCCCTTTGCTCCTGATCTGGTAGTTACTGCAGTAAGTTGTTCCAGTGGGAGAGGAGTGATTTCTGTCATCATCTCCTGAGATAACCCTCTCAGGGTTTTCTCCCTTGCAGGTTTTGTGAGTGTAAAGACCGGTAGGGGGTATCTGTACCTCTGCTCCCTATATGGTAGAAGGGAGGCACAGAAGACCCCAGCCAAGATTCTCTATTACGGTAGCAATGGACGAGCAATCAAGGCCTAGCTTCTCAGGAGGTGATGCAGGCTGGTTCTTAAGTACAGTGTATTCCCCAAGCCCCCACAAAGGAATGTCCACACACTGTATTACTGAAAACACAGTCTTTATATAATTAATTCAAAGGTTATGTACACTTATCACAATAACGCACCTTGTGCTCAGGAAAATCAATAATGGTAAATATCTACAATTCTAAAGTGGTACCACTAATATTAGACCTCATTAAAGTGCATCCACAAAAATGTCACACAGATCAATAAGTGAAACCAGCAATAGAGAGAAGAGAGAAAATAAGGTGGTTGAACAATAGGCAAAATACTGGCCCCTAACACTAAACACAGTTCTGTGTGGAGATCCCCCCACCTGGGCAACCTGTAAAAGAAAGAGATCTAACACAAGCCCAGTCCCTATGTTGTTCGATAGTCTTATTCTCACCTACAATGTTTTTACCCCCCCAATGTACCTGGTGGAGTCGGGTACTTCGAAGAGGCGTCGACGGATCCTTCTTGAGCGACCCCCTTTCAAGCGGGAGTCACGGATCGTCGAGAGGCGTCGAGAAACGTCGAAGACCTCGGGGTTCGGCGACGGGGAATCGACGGCCCTTCTTGAATGCCTTCCCTTTCAAGCGGGAGGCACGGGGCGTCGAACGTCCGTCGACAAACGAGGTAGAACTATGTCAAAGAGGCGGCAGCTTCGTCCGAGCGGTGCTCGTCGGCGTCGGGGCGTCGGCGTCCTGCAAGGCGGAGGTGTGCGGGGCACCTCGATGACAATAGTTCTGGACCGCAAAGATTGTAGAGACGGAAGCCCAGCAAGGGCGTCGGGTCGTCCGAGTCTTTGAGGTCGTTGGGTGGCGGGAAACCCACCGGCAGGTTTCTCCTCGGCGCGTTGGTCGTCCTCGACTTTCTCCGGCAGGATAAGCGGTCGACGATGCGGTCGAGGGAGTCCTTCGATTGAAATGTTCTTAGGCAAGGAGCGGACGGCTCCGGTCGTCGGCGGCACGGCGTCAAGTGGTTCCCACGGCTGGGCAACACAACTTCGACGGGCCTCCAGCGGTTACACAGACCTGCGAACCCTGGTCGACGGCAATGGACTTCGACAGCGTCGATGTCCGGGTGCTTCACTTCGATCTCCTCGGCGGTCCCGTCTCGGGTCGGCAGCCTTTCGAGGGTCTGACTTCCAGGGCGCTTCGGCGAAGATTCAGCGGTGCTCGATGGTCCCTCGGAGCACGGGAAGAGGGCGCCTAGCCAGGTCCTCTCTCGGGTCAGTCCTCGACGATTTCGACAACCTTCAGTTTCTGTCGAAGCAAATGCCACAGCAAGTCTTCTTCTTCCAGCTGGACGTCGAGGATCAGCAAATCCAGTTACTCTTGAGTGGAGACTCAGCTTCTGAATGCTTCTGAACAATTTCCAGTGGTGAGAGGTCCCCAGATATACTATTCTGTCTCTCATCCACACTGCTGGCACACACACAGCAGCCAATCACACAGAAGGGCATTCATGCAGTCAGTCAGCCAATCAGGCACACAGTGCATTCAGGCCACACTCCTCCCTTTCAGACACTCACAACAAGGAATGTGGATTGGGACAAGTACCCAGCCATTCAACACTACACACTGCATTCAGGCCAGTTTCGGGCAGGGCTGTCTCAGTCTTTGTCTCACATGCCAGAAACCAGACAACCACAACAAGAAGTGTATATTGGTCACACACTCCATTCACCCAGGTCCCACCCACAGGAGGTACCCACAACATACAGTCAAAGGGAAGGCTCCAGTCAGTCTAGCTGGGCCTTCACAACAACACCATATATGGAACTTCCACCCAACAGCCAGTCAGGGGGAAGGTACAGAGTCAGGGCTTCCCAGGACTTTGGGAAAAACAAGACAACAGGCCATAGAAAGCAAGAGGCCACAGGGGCCATCTTGTTTTCTATCAGGAATCAACTGATCCCAATGGCAGGGCCTGGGTATCCCAAAATGGAGGACACCCAGAGCACCTGTCCAATTCAGCATGGAGCTGCCACCAGCCCATACCCTGCTCTGTGGGCCACCCACAGGTGCCCAAAAACATACACTAGGGGCACAGGGTTGTACCCCTACCCAGGGGTGCCATAAGGGTATCCCATGGGTCTGTTCACCAAACCAAAAGAGAGAGCTGCACTGCCAGGAGTCGCAAATGGACTCCTGGGCAGAAAACATAACAGAACACACGATAAAAGGCAGAAAAGGACAAGGATTCAGAGGCCCTGTCCCTCTGATGTATTTCCAGCATCACAGTCGCCCCCCCCAGACTGAGGTGGAGGGTGTCTAATCTCCCACGGGATAGACACCCTCATCCAGACGGTCAGCATACCTTCTGGAAAGGCCATCTGCATTATCGTGACTCTTCCCTGGTCTGTGCTCTATGGTGAAGTCTAGCCCTTGCAGGCTAATGGACCACCTGAGCAATTTCGGATTCTCACCCTTCATCTGCATAAGCCACTTCAGGGGCTTATGATCTGTTTGGACCTTGAAGGTAGACCCCGTAAGGTAGGGCCTAAAACGCCTAAGGCTCCAAACTATGCTAAAACACTCCTTTTCAACAGTAGCCCACCTAAGTTCTCTACCCTTGAGTTGTCTACTGATGAATATGATAGGATGTTCTCTCCCTTTGTCATCTAACTGGGACAAGACAGCTCCAATTCCGGTGTCGCAGGCATCCGTCTGGACGATAAAGGGTCGGCTGTAGTCAGGCGCACACAACACAGGTGCCCTACACAGACTTTCTTTCAAGCCATCAAAGGCCCTCTGACAGTCTTCGGTCCAATTAACCTTCCTAGGCTGTTTGGGTGAAGTTAGAGCTGTCAGGGGTGCAGCTATGGTTCCATAGTCTGCCATGAAATTGCGATAGTACCCAGTGAGGCCCAAAAAGGCTCTCACCTGGGTTTGAGTAGTGGGAGTCTCCCAGTTCTGTACGTCCTGTACTTTACTGGAGAGAGGTTGGATTTGACCCCCTCCTACCTCATGACCAAGATAGGTAACTTTCCCCTGAGCTATCTGGCACTTGGTGGCCTTGATAGTGAGGTTAGCCCTTTTCAAGGCCTGCAACACCTTATCCAGATGTGTCAAATGCTCTTCCCAGGTGGAACTGTAGACGGCAATGTCGTCTAAGTAAGCCACACAAAAGGCTTCCAGCCCACTGAGCGCATGGTTGACCAATCTCTGGAAGGTGGCAGGGGCATTCTTCAACCCAAAAGGCATGACCCTAAACTGGTAGAGTCCCTCAGGTGTTGAGAAAGCCGTCTTTTCCTTGGCATGGTCCGTCAGAGCTATTTGCCAATAGCCTGAGGTAAGGTCAAAGGTGCTCACAAACTTGGCAGCACCTATGGTGTCCACGAGCTCATCAGCCCTGGGCAATGGGTGCGCGTCAGTTTTGGTGACGGCATTGACTCCTCGGTAGTCCACACAGAACCTCCAATCTTTGGTACCCGCCTGGGAACTTGCCTTGGGGACAAGGACCACTGGACTGGACCAGGGACTGGTTGAGGGTTCAATAACACCCAGATCCAACATCTTGGCGACCTCAGCCTGGATGTGGTTCTTGACGGTATCTGACATACGGTAGCACCTGCTTTTGACAGGCACACTGTCACCAGTGTCAATTTCGTGCTTACACCACGGTGTAAGGCCCGGTGTCAGTGAAAACAGAGAGGCATACTGCTGGAGCAAAGCCCTGCAGGCCCTCTGCTGCTCTGTTGTCAAATCTGGAGAGAAATGTACTCCCTCCACTGAGCCATCCTGAGGGTTGCTATGCAGCAAATCAGGAAGGGGCTCACTCTCATCCTCTTCTTGCCCTGAAGCTAGCAAGAGACATGAGACCTCTGCTCGCCTGTGGAAAGGCTTGAGCCTGTTGACATGGAATACCTGGGGGGCTACCCCAGAGGCTCCCATGTCAACCAGATAATTGACTTCGCCCATCTTGGAGATGATCCTGAAGGGTCCAGTCCACTTGTCTGCCAAAGCTCTAGGCTTGGTAGGCTCCATCACAAGGATTTCCTGTCCCGGAGTCCAATCCACTTGCGAAGCTTTAAGGTCATGCCAGTACTTGTTCAATTCCTGGCTGGCCTTGAGATTTGCTGTTGCCTGACCCATCATTTGTGTCATCCTCCACCTGAGGCCTAACACATAGTCCCCCACTTGCTTGGCGGGACCTGGAGGGGTGGCTTCCAAGCCTTCTCGGATCAAGGTGAGGGGCCCCCTCACGGGATGTCCAAAGAGTAACTCAAAGGGGCTGAAACCAACACCCTCTTGAGGTACCTCTCTGTAAGCAAACAGCAGGCATGGCAGGAGGAGATCCCATTTCCTCCTTAGGGGCTCTTCCAAAGCACCTAGCATGCCCTTGAGAGTTTTATTAAATCTCCCAACCAGACCATTGGTCTGGGGGTGGTAAGAGGTGGAGAACTTGTAGGTTACCCCGCACTCTTTCCACATGGTTTTCATGTAACTAGACATGAAGTTGGATCCTCTGTCAGAGACAACCTCCTTGGGGAATCCAACACGGGTGAAAATGCCCAGGAGAGCCCTGGCAACCACCTTGGCAGTAACAGTCCGAAGGGGTATTGCCTCAGGGTACCTGGTGGCATGATCTACCAAGACCAGGATGAACCGATGTCCACCTGAAGTGGGAGGGTCAAGGGGACCGACGATGTCGATGCCCACCCTCTCAAATGGTGTGCCAACCACTGGTAATGGCTGCAGTGGGGCAATGATCCTGCCTCCAGTCTTGCCAGACAACTGACAAGTGGGGCAGGTCCTGCAGTGGGACTCCACCTCTACCCCCATCCTTGGCCAGTAGAAATGGGCAGAGAGCCTCTGCTTAGTCTTCTTAGTCCCAAGATGACCAGCCAAGGGCACCTCATGCGCCAACTGCAGTAGGAAGGGCCTGTAAACCTGGGGTACCACCAACCTCTTGCGGGCGCCAGGTTCAGGCTTAGTGGGCTCACTAACAAGGAGCTCACCCTCCCAATAAATCTTGAATGTCCTAGGCACTTCACCTTGTGCCTGGGACAGGGCCTGTTTCCTCAGACCCTCGAGAGAGTGGCACTCTCTCTGTCCTTTACAGAAGTCTGCCCGGGAGGGTCCCCCTTCAGCTAACAAGCATTGAAGGTCGGGGTGCTCCTCCGGGTTAAGAACCTCTCCCACAGGAGAGTCTTCTGCCTCTTCTCCCACAGGAGTTGAGTTTGGGTTTTCCACTGGACCCAGCCCGTCCGGAGCATGGATCCCAATGGGTGCTGTCGGAACAGCAGGAAGAGAAGGTGTTCCCTCCACAGAGGTGGCCTTCTTGGTCTTCCTTCTTCTTGCCTTAGGCCTCGCCTTTGGCTCGGGTACCTGACTCACAGCCAGACCCGGTGTCACCTGTGACCTAGTGACCGCAGCAGCAGTCAGGGGAAGACCATCCGAGATCAACCCCAACTCCACTAGATCATTACCTAACAGAATGTTAGCAGGGACATTGTCCTGAACCAGGACAGGAAGCTTTGCTGTCTTGTCTCCAATCATGAGGGTGACTAAGGCTACAGGTGATAATTTGGGAGGCCCACCAGCTAATCTGGTGGTTTGCAGAGGAGCACCTTCATAGTCCTCTGGCTTGAGCAGGGTCCTGTCCACCACTGTCATGCTTGCCCCAGTGTCTCTCAAACCAGTAGAAGGCTGGCCATTCAAGAGGACACTTCTCAAAAACCTACGGGTGTTCTGTGGGATAGTCGCCAGTACTTCTGCGTACTGATCCCAGGCCCCAAGGGACACTAAGGAAATCTCCACGGGAGCACCAAAGGTGATCCCAGTAGAGGAGGGGAGGACAGTGGCCTCCACCTCAGACACGGGGTAAGGGTAGGTCAGGCTGACAGCCTGTACTCCAAGTGCCTTACCTTTACACTTGGGGTCACCCCTTTTGTGATCCAGAGCCCCACAATCCCAACAAGTGCCAGGAGTGCAGGGTACGGTACTGGAACCACTGGGAACCTGCTTTGCAGCAGGTGGGCCACTACTCTTATTCCCACCCACAGAGGACTTATCCCCACTAGATTTTTGGGTCTTAGGAGAGGAAGGTTTTGGTTTACCCGACTGTGACTGCTTTTGGGACTCCTCAGCTTTCTGAGAGGCCCCCTTTTCTTTGTCCTTGTCCTTCCCACTGGAGTCCTTAGGGGACACCCGGTGGGAGACCCACTTGTCAGCCAACCTAGCCAGCTTAAAGGGGTCCAAAATGTTCTGGTCAGCCACATACTGACGCAGCTCTGGTGAACAGGCTTCAGAAAAATGCTCAAAAAACAAGAGGTGGGACAACTCAACAAAAGTTTTCACCTTGTATCCATCAATCCACCCCATCATGTTCATGTGCGCAGTACTCACCCAGTCAACCCAAGACACATTCTCTCTTTTCTTAAATTCCCTGAACCTTTTAAGGTATTGGGTAGGTGTCTTGCCAAACTTGGCAATCAAAGCAGACTTCATACACTCATACTGACCCCTTTCTTCCACACCCAGCTTCAGAATACAGTCATATCCAGTTTGAGGCACTCTGCTTAACAAACACTTAGCCCAATCTCTTTTATCTACATCATGAATTGCACAAGCCATTTCAAACGCTTCAATCCATTGGAGGATATCTGAACCCTCCACAAACACACCAACCAAATCTTTCATAAACTTGGTGGCTGGGGACCTGACACTCTCACTGGATCTAGCTGAAGTCTCCACTCTAGCTTTCTCTAGCTGGATTCTCTGACATTCAGTGTCCTGGCTTTTGAGTTCAAGGTCCTTATTTCTGAGTTCCACTTGCTGTGCCAGCTCCTCTTTCTTAAGCTCAGCTTCTATTTCCAACTTGCGATATTCAAAGGCTAACTTCATCCTTAATAACTCAAGTTCCATGGAATTGCTGGGGTTTGGAACAGAGGCAGCAGGAACGGTGGCATTCCCAGAAACAGATTCAGCGACAACCCCAGGGGCAGAGTCCTCACTGGTTGCATCCCCCCCTTCCTCAAGAGTTTCACCATCAGTCTGGTAATCCACCAGGGCAGCTATCAGCTCAGCCCTAGACTTATCCACAAAGTCTAACTCCCTGGCTTCACAAGCACTCTGGAGAGCCTCTAAGCTCATCCGAGTCAATTTACCATTTGCAATGGACTCCATTGCTTGTAATGCAGTTATTTGGAACACACCCGAACCTTAATCTAACAAAAGTGCGGATATTTTGTAAGTGGCACGGTTATACACTGAGTCTTAAAACCATAAGCATCCCACCGCTGCAACCAGCTGTAAAGACCGGTAGGGGGTGTCTGTACCTCTGCTCCCTATATGGTAGAAGAGAGGCACAGAAGACCCCAGCCAAGATTCTCTATTACGGTAGCAATGGACGAGCAATCAAGGCCTAGCTTCTCAGGAGGTGATGCAGGCTGGTTCTTAAGTACAGTGTATTCCCCAAGCCCCCACAAAGGAATGTCCACACACTGTATTACTGAAAACACAGTCTTTATATAATTAATTCAAAGGTTATGTACACTTATCACAATAACGCACCTTGTGCTCAGGAAAATCAATAATGGTAAATATCTACAATTCTAAAGTGGTACCACTAATATTAGACCTCATTAAAGTGCATCCACAAAAATGTCACACAGATCAATAAGTGAAACCAGCAATAGAGAGAAGAGAGAAAATAAGGTGGTTGAACAATAGGCAAAATACTGGCCCCTAACACTAGACACAGTTCTGTGTGGAGATCCCCCCACCTGGGCAACCTGTAAAAGAAAGAGATCTAACACAAGCCCAGTCCCTATGTTGTTCGATAGTCTTATTCTCTCCTACAATGTTTTTACCCCCCCAATGTACCTGGTGGAGTCGAGTCCTTTGAAGAGGCGTCGACGGATCCTTCTTGAGCAACCCCCTTTCAAGCGGGAGTCACGGATCGTCGAGAGGCGTCGAGAAACGTCGAAGACCTCGGGGTTCGGCGACGGGGAATCGACGGCCCTTCTTGAATGCCTTCCCTTTCAAGCGGGAGGCACGGGGCGTCGAACGTCCGTCGACAAACGAGGTAGAACGATGTCAAAGAGGCGGCAGCTTCGTCCGAGCGGTGCTCGTCGGCGTCGGGGCGTCGGCGTCCTGCAAGGCGGAGGTGTGCGGGGCACCTCGATGACAATAGTTCTGGACCGCAAAGATTGTAGAGACGGAAGCCCAGCAAGGGCGTCGGGTCGTCCGAGTCTTTGAGGTCGTTGGGTGGCGGGAAACCCACCGGCAGGTTTCTCCTCGGCGCGTTGGTCGTCCTCGACTTTCTCCGGCAGGATAAGCGGTCGACGATGCGGTCGAGGGAGTCCTTCGATTGAAATGTTCTTAGGCAAGGAGCGGACGGCTCCGGTCGTCGGCGGCACGGCGTCAAGTGGTTCCCACGGCTGGGCAACACAACTTCGACGGGCCTCCAGCGGTTACACAGACCTGCGAACCCTGGTCGACGGCAATGGACTTCGACAGCGTCGATGTCCGGGTGCTTCACTTCGATCTCCTCGGCGGTCCCGTCTCGGGTCGGCAGCCTTTCGAGGGTCTGACTTCCAGGGCGCTTCGGCGAAGATTCAGCGGTGCTCGATGGTCCCTCGGAGCACGGGAAGAGGGCGCCTAGCCAGGTCCTCTCTCGGGTCAGTCCTCGACGATTTCGACAACCTTCAGTTTCTGTCGAAGCAAATGCCACAGCAAGTCTTCTTCTTCCAGCTGGACGTCGAGGATCAGCAAATCCAGTTACTCTTGAGTGGAGACTCAGCTTCTGAATGCTTCTGAACAATTTCCAGTGGTGAGAGGTCCCCAGATATACTATTCTGTCTCTCATCCACACTGCTGGCACACACACAGCAGCCAATCACACAGAAGGGCATTCATGCAGTCAGTCAGCCAATCAGGCACACAGTGCATTCAGGCCACACTCCTCCCTTTCAGACACTCACAACAAGGAATGTGGATTGGGACAAGTACCCAGCCATTCAACACTACACACTGCATTCAGGCCAGTTTCGGGCAGGGCTGTCTCAGTCTTTGTCTCACATGCCAGAAACCAGACAACCACAACAAGAAGTGTATATTGGTCACACACTCCATTCACCCAGGTCCCACCCACAGGAGGTACCCACAACATACAGTCAAAGGGAAGGCTCCAGTCAGTCTAGCTGGGCCTTCACAACAACACCATATATGGAACTTCCACCCAACAGCCAGTCAGGGGGAAGGTACAGAGTCAGGGCTTCCCAGGACTTTGGGAAAAACAAGACAACAGGCCATAGAAAGCAAGAGGCCACAGGGGCCATCTTGTTTTCTATCAGGAATCAACTGATCCCAATGGCAGGGCCTGGGTATCCCAAAATGGAGGACACCCAGAGCACCTGTCCAATTCAGCATGGAGCTGCCACCAGCCCATACCCTGCTCTGTGGGCCACCCACAGGTGCCCAAAAACATACACTAGGGGCACAGGGTTGTACCCCTACCCAGGGGTGCCATAAGGGTATCCCATGGGTCTGTTCACCAAACCAAAAGAGAGAGCTGCACTGCCAGGAGTCGCAAATGGACTCCTGGGCAGAAAACATAACAGAACACACGATAAAAGGCAGAAAAGGACAAGGATTCAGAGGCCCTGTCCCTCTGATGCATTTCCAGCATCACAGTGAGTTCCTGTAACCTTTTGCTAGGAGGTCTGGGGGTATGAGATACAACTCCAAGAGCTTTGAGGTCATTACCCAACAGAACCCTACCTGGCACTTCACATTGTACACTGACAGGTATTTTTACAGCCATATCATTACATTGGATGAGAACTGGTAACTGGGGACACATCTGCACAGGCCCACCAGCTAACTTGGTGAGGCATTTGGGTGCCTTAGCAACATCCTCTGCCTTGAAAAATGATTCATCCACCACAGTTATGCTGGCTCCAGTGTCCCTAATGGCAGGAGTCTCCTGACCATTCACCTGGACACTGTCCTTATAATACTCTTTAGTATTATCTGGGATAGAGTTATAGACATCTAAATTCTGTTGTTCCCACAACCCCAGAGAGACTAAAGAAACACTAGCTGAGACTCCAGTGGGTTCATCAGCTAGTAATAGAAAGTTTCCACTTGCCATATGTACTTCCTCTTCTGGAGCGAAGGCTAAGGAGGCAAGCTGGACCCCTGAAGGTTTACCCTTACATCTGGGATCTCCTTTCACATGGTCAGTAGCCTTACAAACAAAGCATGAGCCAAAGGCTCGCTGGAATGGAGGCTTGTTCTGACCTCCTTCTGGTCTGGGACCAGAAGGTACACTAGCCTGATTTGGTTTCCCTTGTGGTTTACCCTTATAGTTTTGTTTGGGGCCCTCTTTGGAATTTGAAGTATTAGAATTCTCTTTGGAGTCCTTTTTAGACTGTTTCTCCCCATCCTTCTTCTGAGTTACCCCAGAATCCTTGTGAGTGGCCCTGTTGGCAACCCACAAGTCAGCAGCCTTAGCTAGCTTCCGGGAATCTAATTCCCTGGAATCAGCCAAGTGCTGTCTGAGCTCAGGAGAGCAGGCATCATAAATAGTCTCCAACATAAACAAATTCTTCATACCTTCATAAGTGTTCACCTTGTAACCCTTAATCCATCCCTCTAAGTTTTTCAAACATCCACTCACCCAGGTAGCCCAAGGGGTACCATCATGCTTTTTGAGGCTCCTAAACCTCTTAAAATACTGGGAAGGGGTCTTCCCAAACCTAGCTATCAAAGCTAGTTTTACACATTCATAGTCCTTCCTATCCTCCTCCCCCATCTCCATTACCACATCAGTTGCAACAGGGGGAAGCCTAGAGAACAACCAGGTGAGTAAGTCATTTCCTGTGATGTTCTGGAGCCCATGATTATATTCAAACAGAGACAACCAATCCAACACATCCAACTTAGGCTCATACATACCAATCAATTCTTTAGGCATCCAGGGTCTTTTAGGACTGGAACTTCTAGAGGAGCCAGAGAGAGAAACATTCTCAACAGATAATTTCTTCATTTCTAAGTCATACTTGAGCTCCATTTCCCTTAGCCTTAGTTCTTTGTCAGTTTGAGCATTAAGTTTCTTATACTCCAATTCTAGCTTCATTTTCTCCAGTTCATAGTACTGAGGACTAAATGTGGGACCTGGTAAAGGTCCAGTAGGTACAGCAGGTAGAGCAGGCAGAGGCCTAGGGGGGACAGTTACAACAGCCTCACCCTCCTCTTCTGACTCTTCCTCAGAATCATCAACATTTTGCTCCATGTTAACTTCAATACTGTCATCTACAGTGGCTGGAGTGGTAGGTTCCTCTGAACCATCACCCAGACTTTGGTTAGCTAACAATCTTTCAATCAGCTCCATTTTCTTGCCCTTAGTCAGGAGGTCCTTATGTTTACAGAGCACTCTTAAACAATCAGCAGTTTTGGCTGCAAGGGACTCTTGACTATAGCTTTCTATAACTGACATGTTAGAGGATTACCTTTACAGTGCTAAGCTTTGTGGTTAGTTGCACTAAGGTATCTAAAGTACAATAAAATGTATACTCAATACAAATCCCACCGCTGCCACCAGTGTTAGGCAGAAACCTGTGCAGTTCCCTTGGGGAACACTGCAAAAGATTTAAGACCACAGGTATAGCAGTAAACCCACTTGGTAGCAGTCTGCACCACCCAGATTTACCTGGTAGCTGTGGCTGAGCAGTCAGACTTCCCTCAAGAAGAGTTAGGCAGTATGCAAAGTATACACAATATGTACCCAGACACAATAGCACAAGCAAACACTGACCAGAGCTTGGTTTCAAAAGTATATAGTTATTTATTTATTAAACACACATAAGTTGAAATCACTCTAGCAAAATATAGTAAAAACACTTCAAACACAGTTATGATGAAAGCAGTTTCAACCCTTACTCCTATCTAGACAACTCTAAGTTAACACCACATAATTAAAACAGAGGTGAGCGCTTAACGTTAGATGACACTCTAGTAGGTTAAGGAAAGGGATAAAAAGAAACAGCTATGGGTTAAACACACCACTCTAAGGTCCAGAACACTTGCAGTAGGCTCAAAGAAGCACAAAGTCACAGGTGAGCAAAAGTCACTAGGCAGGGCCCACTCTTAGAGTAGCCGGAGCGAAAATGTGCCCAAGATCACACTGTTATTAGGGATTCAAAGTCTTGCAAAAGAGTTAGAAAGAGTTTAGAGTGGTTTAAAAAGTTTAGCCAGGGTGTCCCAGGCACTCCCAGGGTCGAAAGCCGGGGGCTAAATCTACCCCGTACAGTCGGTAGCAAGGGAAGCCAGGCGGAACACGGTACCTTAAGCGGAAAGGATCCTCCAGCGGTGGCAGTTGTTCCAGGCAGTGGCAGCAAGGCTCGACGTCGGTCAGGGGAGAAGAAGTTCTCACTGAAGAGCAGAAGAAGAAGGTCGTTGCACTGCCCGGGAAGAAACCAGCCGCGGAGTCCTCCGGTTAAAGGGTTGTACCGACTTTCATGGTTGGGGTAAAAGTGGTGGGGTTCCGGTTGCCGGGGTGCTTGGCACTGGCAAGGCGGCCACGAGATACCTCGAGAAGCGAAAAGAAGGCGAAAACTGGTTGTCCCCACCAGTCAAGGGAAGGAGCCACTCCGCTAAGAGTTCTCCTCGGTCGTCGGGAAAAGTGGTGAGACGGTTCAGCAGGGCTCCACCGGGTGGTGTCGTCGAAGCAGGTCGGCTCAGCTCTTCCCTCGTCGGATTCTTGGTCCTGTGGCGACTTCTGAAGGTCCAGTCCCCAAAGCCCTGCTTTTATGCAGCAAACCCCCATTCACCCAGCCTAGCTGTCACTCAAACATGCTAAGTGGTGAGCCGGCCGGCTCACCACTTGGGCCAATCAGGACGGAGTGCGACTTGAGTTACCAAGGTAACTCAGTCCAGGGTGCCTAAATCCCCCTCCACCCCTCCTAAGTACCCCAGACAGAGTGGCACCACTTTGGAGGGTTTCTGTGGAGAAGCCCGCCAAAAGTGGAACAAAGGGCTCCACTTTGGGTCAGAGTTACAGAGGCGAACACCAACGCCATTTTAGAATCAAGTTTTGGCAAAAAGTCCCAACCGGAGTTATAAAAATAAATATAGAAACCGGCGGTATGTTTAAGGCTACCGTAAATAAATAATTAAATGTGTTAGCCTAAAACAATGGGAAATCCCATAGGAAAATATTCGCGGTCGAATATAAAACGTAGTTTCCACTGCCACCAGCCAAAACTCGATCAGGGGGGACGGAAACGTGCCCCCTCGACTAACAGACCCTGGGGCAATCGAATTGCCCCAGCCAGTACGTCCACAATATGATGGTTTGTACTGGTTCTGTTCAGGATTCAAGACTAGCAAAGTCTTTGGTGACTTTACATGCCCTGGGAGACAGTAGTCAGTCCCAGGGTATGGAGTCTATGTTGGGGAGTCCCTAGGACACCCCTGGGTCACGGCACAGAGGGTGCTGTGTAACCCACATCACAAAAATACATGAGGCCCTATGGAGTAAAAGACCCCATAGCCCATTCAACACAAGGTTTAACCAAGAAAACACACTTCAACATGTCCAAGAGTGAGGGTAAAAGAGTCTCACTCTTGGCAGGAGAAAAAAAGAAACCCCAGAAATCCAGCAAAGCTGCTGGGGGACTCACTAGGTAGGGAAATTCAGCCTAAACAGAGAATTCTCCCTAACACTGGTATTGCTTGTTTTGTACAAACACTACAAAAATGGTATGCTCTCCTAACTGCAAGAGTCGGGGGAATGTAGCGGAGCATTGCTTTTCTCAAAATTCATAGAAGCCATTGCCGTACCAAGCCAACCATGTCCAACACATACCTTTTTTTTCAGTCATTTTCCCGCTTTTCCCCCATTCGATGGCAGTTTCCCCTACCTAGTTGTTGCCTGACCTATACAAATCACCCCTTCCTAAACTTGGAATTTTGTCTACTTTTCAGAAATATATGCCTTTCTGTCCTCCAATTTGGCTTTCCTGCCCTTTTCTTCCATTCCGTCCATGCATGTCCAATTGGCAAAAATGGCAAAAATCGCCTACCTCTCACAAAACGGTTGATATCCCCATCAAAATAATTTTTTTCCATTTCCACTCAACCTGTTCCTGAAAGCCAACACATTGGGGAACTCAGCACAGCAAACCATTTGTTCCTAGCTCTTACAAGGAAAAAACCACAGGCTTCTTTGTGCATCATTTTATTGGCATTTTTTGAAAAAACCCAAAATTTTCGCACATTTTCCTTATTTTCTCTCACCCCCCTACAGCAACCTGGGATTCCTGGGTGGCGTTACGACCGCCTACATGTGGGAAGAAAAGGAGCCAAATTTGGCCGAGATATCTCATGTAACAAAAAAGTTACAAGCCATTGAATGGCCACATACCAAAATCACCAAAAAAGGCTCTGGCACTGGGGAGAAATACCCATGGCACTTAAAGGGTTAAAGGTCAAGGGAAGATCTTTGCTCTTAAAGCCACAGGAGTTTGTTGACTTTGGACTGAGGCATGGGTAAGCCTTGATAAGAAGAGAAATATGCCAGATCATTTTCGACAATTGAAAGAGGGTACAATGCCCTGATTCATTTCTCACTGAGTTCCTGTTAGGAAGCACATATGGTGTTACCCAATGACAATGTTTCCAGGATCATATTTGACGTTTTTTGGTTTGTATTGCGCACTTAACCTGCAATCGATGGGAGAAATACTAGCATTCACGTTTTCCTGCAAGATCCTAAGAATGGTCCGATTGTAAGAAGATTGCTCACACTGATCATTGAGCAAGTTCTACCTGAGTATAGTGGGGAAAGTGCAAATGCCCCTATCAACTGATAACACACACAGACTGGTCAGTTTAGTGTTCTATTATCTGACTGAAGAATGAACACAGCTTGTGAAAAGATGCACAGATGTCCAGTCATTCCTAAGGGACCGTAGAAACAGTGCAGCACTAAACAAAATTTTGAAAGATATCATATTTCAAGTGAATGCTTACTCTGAGCGAACCTTGAGAACCGACTGAAACTTTCCTTCGAGGGACAGATTGAGAGTCTGCTGGTCAGAAAGAACTTTTGTTTCATGCTGAAAGAAATTCATCATGTCATCCAGTTTAAGACAGATTCGAGGCATCGACTGGGAATTGGTGTATATTGTTGAGCTTATCTAGACTTACTGAAGTAGACTGAGAACATTCTAAATGAGACTTTCTGGAGAAGACGTCTAGAGTGTAGTTGTTTTAGTTTAGTTCTTGTCAGAGAGGCATCCACATTTCATCTGGTAAAAGACTGATTCAAGAAATGTATTGA
The DNA here is from genome assembly GCF_040938575.1 of Ambystoma mexicanum. NCBI lineage: Eukaryota > Metazoa > Chordata > Amphibia > Caudata > Ambystomatidae > Ambystoma > Ambystoma mexicanum. The sequence continues at coordinate 79,302,728 of NC_090927.1, read as the reverse complement.
GAGTTTTGTTATCCAGTAAGCAGACACCTGGTCGAGATCAATTGCTGAGCCAAGGCGACAACTTCCAGAGGCAGTACATAATGACACTGTAATTAAAGTTTATTTTGTCCTTCCTTAGAAAATAAAGATGGGTAGTATTAGTAGCAACATTGTCATGCCAGATCCGGAGAGACGTCCATGTTGTGCACAAAATCGATGCTGTAAAATCTCTTACCTCCATATAATTTACACTTGCATTTTGTTTATCATAGTACTGCTTTCACTCACAGTGCGTACGACATATTATATAGACTTACATAGAGCTAAGACTCCCGAGAATCTTCCTGAGCAGAAGGAAGGTACAATTGTGGCAACTACTAGACAGCCGAGACACTATGTAGTTATTCCTGTTCCAAAGAAAGATGTCTGAGTCTGAAATCAATGTTACTAACAGTCACTCACATGCAAAAAGTGTCTTAGAGGTTATTTTTGGACACTAGAGACAGGCTTTACAAGCGAGGCAAAAGAAATGGTTCTTAAAAGGTGCACCTACACAGGTAATGAATGCAAATACACCTAGTCCGCTGACGAGTGTGCCCATAATTGGTCTAGTTAGGAGAAGTTATGCTGATATACTTTTTGAAATAATGGTGGAAGGTCACAAGAGAAGAATGAGACCTGCCTAAAAGAAGCACCAAGCAGGATGATTTCGAGTTAAATGATTACCTGGGCAGTACAGTTCAACTGGGAAATGACATATGGTACCAACATATAAAAGAAGTTGAAAGAAGAGCCTCAAAGGAGGAATGCTTTGTATGTGCACTCCTGCCTTACAACATGGGAAAATCCAAGATTTTTATAGCAATCGAAGTAGATGTCATGTCTTTCCACATTGTCTTTCGCACATAGTACTTTGCCGAACGAGAGGCCAGTTCATGACCCGAGATGCATATCTCAAATGGGCAACTGAATGGACAGATCCAGATGAAGATGATTATGTGCAAGACTTGAAGACAAGAGACAGTGAACACATGAAGAATCATGTGAACAGGTATGAGAAACCGGGAGTAAAGGGAGCTAGAATAAGATGCAGATCTGGGGATCAGTATTATCGCCAGATGGATGGGAAGAAGGAGTGGTTATGTGCAGACCATGGATGGTGTATGATCATCCTGAATCGACTGTTTGGAATGCAGAGGTGCAACCTGGTTGGAAGCCTAAAGACTTGACAGATGAAGAGATTGCAGACTTTGTGAAGGCCAGTATCCATTCACCTGAGGGAACAACATTCCTGTATCCAAAGAATCATCAGAAGTATGTTGGAAGTTGGATCTATTGCAGTCCAAGTGGGCAGTGTATGCTTATGACATGGAACAAAGACGAACATGTCAAATCAGCAGGATGTCTGAAGTAAGTCATAAAGATATAGGTTCCAAAGAAACTCTTCTTCAGACTGAGATGTCTGGATGTGAAGGATGATGAAAGTGTGATTGATGAATCGCCCAGAGGGGGGGGGGTGTAGAGGAGGAGCCAAGTACCCCCACCTCAACCATGTCATCCATATTGCCTGTCTGTTAGGGGCCAGAGTATGAAAGCCGTGCAGTACCATTGGGTATATATCGACACCTAAGAGAATTCTGGAGGCAAGGTTCCCATTGAGAAAACCATATCTGCCTACAAGATGATATGATGACCATCTGAACAAGATTCCTGAAGAAATAGAGCAGATAAATGGCGAAGATGAATTGTGACATCATAACTGAGTCGAATTGATGTATATAGAGGATGTAGTAACAGCAGAATGAAGATATTCTATAAGGCATCAAGAAAGAAACAAAGATAAGTGACATCTTGGGATCAAGGTGAAGAAGCGTATGCTGCAGAACTGATGAAGATATCAAGTTATTTTACACTTGTACAGATGCAAATGAAACGCAAGCTAGCCTCATGCTTTATAGCGCCAATGTATATATATGTGCATAAACAAGTAATGGATGGATGTTTCTACTACATGTTATAGCAGTGCAGGACTTCTTAAAAAGGCCTCATTTCGAGTGTGTCACAGCTAACAAAAGTCAAAATTGCAAAGTGAATCTCAGAAAAGCAAGGTTGGATGAGCCAAGGAAGCCAAGGTCTCATCAGAATAAAGTATGCTGAAATTGGATACAAATCGTGTGAAAGAATAAAGCTCCTGTTCAGAGGGCATGAGCAGAAGAAGGAAGACGTCAGAGGTCTATTATAAAATAGTATTTTAAAGACACTGGAAGCTTGATTTCATGGTCTCTAATCACGTGGAAGGATGAAGTTGGACAAACAAGTTGCTCACACCTACGCATGAGGGCAGAGCGTGCCTTCACTCCCTGAATTTCCCAGAGCTAAGAACACTCTCAAGGCCGAGCTTCAAAGCTTAATTGACAAGTAGACCACTGAAGTCATGATAGATTGATATGCTAATTGGTGGGAAGCTACAGTTAAGATGAACTCACCAACAACAGATGGCCAGTCTACCTGCTGCTAGACGTAGGTGGAAAAGTACTGACGAAGGTTAGCGTGCCAATCAATCGTAGGGGACCACATAATTAGGGGTTCTATAGTTTAGGTAGCCAATGGAACGTTGTATATTTAGTGACGCCCATAGTTATCATTCTAACGGGAGGGCTTAGTTGCCCCACCTGATGTTACGGAGCCAATCACATAGTTTTACTCTCTTAGACTAGTATGGAACATATACTTAGATGTTCATTTAGAGCCTATCACCGTTACTCATACGTTTGTAGTTTTGCCACGTAGGATGACATTGATAGTGACGTAGGTCAACATCAATGATGACTAGTTTTGTGTATAAAAACTCTGTTTTTTGTAAGATGCGTTGAGTAAGAGGATCGAGCGAGTCGTCTTGATTATTGATGTACGAGTAAGAATCTGCATCCCCATCCATCTCCAGGGTAATTGCTACTCATCTTAAAGGGCTGAGTTATTCAGTTCAACTGTATTTTGTGTGTACGCCCTTGGGGTGGGACCTGGATGAATGGAGTGTGTGACCAATATGCATTCCATGTTATGGGTGTCTGGTATCTGCATGTAACACAAACAATGAGACAGCCCTGCCTGAAACTGACATGAATGCAGTGTGGTGTGCTGAAAGGCTGGGTTCCTGCCCCAATCCACATTCCTTGTTATGGGTGTCTGGATGGAAGAGAATGGCCTGAATGCATTTTGAGCATGATTGGCTGCCTGCCTGCATGAATGCCCTTCTAAATGATTGGCTGCCTGAGTTTGGCTCAGCAGTGTGAATGAGAGACCAAACAGTATATCTGGGGACCTCTCACTTACCAGAATTGTTCAGAAGCTGAAGTCGAAACTTGATGCTTATCCTTGAAGCCCAGCTGGAAGAAGAATTGCTGCTGCTCTCCTTCACCAATCTGAAAGCTGCCGTGTCTGTCAAGGACTGATCCAAGAAAGTACCTAGTTAGGAGACCTCTTCCCGAGCTACGAGGGAACATCATGCAAATGCTAATCTTCACCAAGGCACCCTGGAAGCCAGTCCCAAGAGACTGCCGACCAGAGATGGGGACCACCGAGGAATCTGAAGTGAAGCACCCCGACTTCGAAGTTCATCGTCGTCGACCAGGGTTTGGAGGTTTGCCGGAACTGCTGGAAGTCAGTCGAGTCGTGTTGCCCCGAAGCGGGGACAGCTTGATGCCGTGCTGCTGAAAGACCGGAGCCGCAACGCTCCACCTTTGCCTAAGACATTTTCAAGAAACGACTCCCTTGCCATCATCGTCGACGGCTTTGTCCCACCGGAGAAAGTTGAGGTTGTCAGCAAACCGAGGAGAATCCGCCGGTGGGTTTCCCGCCACCCGAAGACTACAAAGACACAGACCAACGAAGATCTGAAAGCCAGCTGTGGTCGAGTCCCAACGGTCAACGCCAATGCCGACACCCGAAGCTTGCTGCTGGGCCTACGTTCTTAATCGATCTGCTTTGCGGCAACAAACTCTTGCATTGAGGTGCACCGCACACCTCATCTTCACAGGACGTCCACGACTGATCGTCGACGAGCACTGCGAACATCGAAGCTGCTCTCTGGAGGACAGTGATTACATTTTCTTCGAGGAATTTCGACACTCTGTGGCTCCGCTTTAATTGGAGACCACCCACGAGGGATCCGTCGACAAATCATCGAAAGAAACTCTGCTAAACTCCGGTACATTGGGGCAGTAGAACATTTTAGCAGGAAACAAAAATATCTTAAACATATATGGACTAGGCGTGTTGACACACTTTATTTACAGGTTGCCCATGTGGGGGGATCCTCACACAGAACTGCTTCATGGTAGTAGGACAAAGCATTCTGCCATTGTTTAATCTAACTGTCTGATTTGTATGCCATTTGAACGGTCAGCAGTTGGTGCATTTTAAAGGAGTCTAGAGTGAACTGTGGTACTACATAGAAATACTAGATTTGACAGAGTACAAAGTGTGTTATTAATTGTGTATATATATTGAACCTTATTTATATTGAACCTCATTTATATAAAGAACTGTGTTATCACCTAACATAGTGTGTGGACATTCCTTTGTGGGGGCTAAGGGACTAAACTGTACTTAAGAACCAGCTTGCATCACCTCCTGACAGCTTAAGCCTTGATTGCTCGTCCATTGCTACCGCATAGAGCATCTTGGCTGGGTGCTCTGTGCTTCTACTCTGCCATATAGAGGGCAGGAGTACAGAAACCCTACCGGGAGGATAGCTCAGTGGCAACGTGCTTGCCTTGGAAACAAGACAACACGAAGCAACACAGGTTCGATCCGTGGGTCCACAAATAAAAAACTCTGGGTATTAAGCGCATTAGAAATACGCAACTAAGAGACATATTCCTGTAACAGTGCCTCACTGCCCCCGGGCTGTGTGAGTGCTTTAAAAATGCAACAAAAAAGAAAAAATACCCTGCAGTCTTTCAAATCAGTAGGTACACTTTGCAATTTACTGGGTAGTGGGAGTGCTAATAACTGAGATGTAGAAGTGTGCTGCAGTGAAATAGTCAAATATACACCATCGGGTGAGCAGTAAATAACAACATATAATTTCTTCAGTAAATTCAAACCTAACAGGTTTACACCACAGTTAGTTGTCAAAAGAAAAGGACATGCATCATTAAATGGTCCCAGAGAAATAGGTACTGGTTTGTAGACCGGACTGATTACAGGTGCGCCAGAAAACCCTACAGAAACATTTTGTTGCCCTGACAGAGGAATATCTGGAACCGATAGGTGATCAATGGAGCACTTCTTGCACCAGTATCAACTAGAAATGTGTGTGGCCTATGCCCAACTTTCTTTGTAAAGTAGGGTCCTTTTTGTTTGACAGGGATATGGGCAGGTCCCAGCCCCGGTTTCCGGCTGTCCGAGCATAGGAATATGTCATCAGATGTGTAGTCCTCGTAAAAATAATTCTGTGAGGGAGTGTTATTGAAAATAATGGAGGGCTTAGTCGGGTGTTGGGTGTCTGTATTTGCTGTGTAGTTGCTGAACTGTGGAGGCTGAGAAAACTGGCTTCTATTCGGTCCCTGCATGCCATTAATACGTCCTCTTCCCCTTCTCACGTACATATTGCTTCCCTTCTGCTAGAGTATTGGGCATTGTGGCCTCCAGTGGCCTTCCTGCTTGCAGTAGGTGCACTGGTTCTCATTCACTATGCCAGTGTGTGTGGCATAACCTGTCCCCTATTTGGCTCATGTCCTCACGGTCCCCTAGCTACCTGCTGTAACAACAGCCTAGTCTTCAGATCTACTTTTTTATTTTCTCTTCTTTCCTTCTCAGTGCTAACTCTGTTCTCATAATACTGAGCCATCAGCAGTATTTCGGAAGGTGTTTTTGTTTGCCAGGCACTCTCTGAGGCCGCGATTTGAGACTGATTTTCAGACAAGAGAGCAAACTTGTACAAACTTGTACAAACCTGTCAACAAACAATCTCTTTCCCAATTCAGTGTTCAAATCTTGTCCGCATTAGTCTGCAAATACCTGCTCAAACCTATTGAAATGCTCTGTTGCCCCCTCAGATTTCCCTTGCATGCAGACTGATAATTTGTACCATATACTCCTTTTCTCTGGTACTAAACTCTTAAGTTTAGCTTGGATGGTGTTAGGTAATGCCAATATTTTCTCTGGAGGTGTCTTGCCTGCTTTTCCTTGTATGTAGGTAGCCCTGAGTTCTGGCCATGTTTCCCCCCAATGTCCCGTAAGCATCTATGTTCCTGATTTGCTTCAATAAATCAGAAGGGAAAATGATGGGAAATAATAAATCTATATCTTTTAAAGTAAAAACTGAAGAAGCCAAGACCGACTGTACTTCCTTATAGAACCCGGTGGGGTTCTTCCTGGGACGGATAACTTAATTGTGTTAACTTCTTGCCTGGAAAAGGGGGCATATACAAATTGTTCAATATAGTGTGCGGCAACTGTTCTAGCAAGCACGTCACCATTGGATGGCTCCTCTCTTTGTGGGATGAGTGTCGGCGGCACCTCTCTCATGAGCATCTGGGCGGTGGCCTTTTCAACCCTATCGTTGAGCAGTAAAGCTAAGTAAAGAGACAGGGAAGTGAGGGCAGTGTCATCTATGAAGATGCGCTTATATATTTTCATAACATCTGCTGTACAACACAATTTCCTTTTCATGTATCCGTCTTGTAGGTTTTTAGCCATTATTTTAATACCTGTTTCTGAATGGATGGGGAATATTGCTTAAATGTGCCATGGATCTCCATAGGGGAAATGTAACGCTCACCTGATTCCCGCAGAGGCGCCGGTCTTGACTGGGTGAATGCCGTATCTTCAAAGGTGATGTGAAACACACGGTTGGCTCTTTGGGCTGGACCTCTGTGCACTGTATGTCTGACTCGAAGAGTAAGATGTCTGCAGATAGAAAATATGGGATTAATGAACTGGGGTTATTGGGTGCCTCTCTCCTCTTCCCTTTCTCTTCTCCTGTAGAACCCCAAAGGTTAACGCCCTCACCTTAGGTAAGTGAACGCCGAGCTCTCCATCTGCCTCGGGGCAGGGTGCCGTAACCAGTTTCTTCACTGGATAAGGGTGCAGGCCTCTTGACCTCAGAGGACTGCTGTCCGTCGTTAACTGCACGAATGGTAAGTTCTGGGCACTTCAAATGTCTTAAAAGTCTTTTGTAATGATATCTCTTGTTTTGCAGGGTTCCGGCGATGGCGGATGGCGGGCTGATGAGAGTTGAGGATCGAACCAGCGTGAGGAATAGAAGCGCCTGGAAGCACGTAAGTAAGCGCTTGTAGCCTGCTTCACGATGCGCACTAACTGTCCCTTTTATCTTGCAGGTACAAGTTCGGAGCTTTAGAGAAGCTGAAGGGTGCTGGAATACCCACTGGATTCGGCGTGGGAAGGAGTAATGGCACGTGAGTAATAAAGTTGCCCAATGTCTTTAAACGCACCTTCTTTTGTCTTTCAGATGCGGGATGAAGAGCCGAAGGCCGCCGGAGCGTGCGAAGAGCTGGTAAGCTTTTGTATTTCAGATGCCGGAATGCAGTGCGAAGACCTCCGGAGCATGCGAAGAGTAGGTAAGCCTTTGTCTTTCAGATGCCAGAATGCAGCGCGAGGCGTTGGTGACAGCCGATGGACCAGGTAAGAGATGCGCTGCCACTGAAGACCGTAGTGCTAACCTGTTCTTTCTTTGTCTTTACAGGTGCTGCTGAAGACTGGATTCCAGGATGGTAAGCCTTTGTTCCCTTAGGCCCAGGATCAGAAGCAGAAGACACGATGAGCGTTCTGCTGCAGAGAATGCAGAATAACACAAAGCAAGATTCATCCATCGGGTGTGGTTTAAATAGCCTCCTGTAGTGCTTAGGTGTCTCCTTCCACAGCCACGCCTAGGTAAGAAAAGAGTTCCTGCTTTCCAGAAGAGTTCCAGTGTTCTGAACCTAGGGAGTGGCTCCTGCCCCACCCAACAGGAAAAGTAGTCCCAAACAGAAGAGGATCAGGGGTTCAACTGGCAGGTAATAAGCAGCATGGTCTGCTGCAGGTAAGTCCACCCAAGCATTATGAGCCCGGCGCTTCCAGCGCTGGGACTGGGCATCTTTATGAGCCTGGTGCCACTGGAGCCAGGACAGGGTCCAAAAGGTCCCAATTGGGACTGGCTGGCACTCGGAACTGGGGTTATGGGTCTGCTTCCAAGGGAGTCGGGCAAGTCCTGATCTTTTGGAAGCAGAGATCATGACAGCACCCCCCCTCAAGGCCCCTCCCAAACCGGGCTTCTCCGGGGGTTTGGGCTTGTTAGGAAATGTTCGATGAAATCTTTTGATTAGACGAGGCGCGTGGACATATTCTGCAGGTTCCCAGGATCTTTCTTGGGGACCGTAGCCTTTCCAGTCAATCAGGTAAAATAGTTTAGATTTGGAGATCTTGGAATCCAGGATGCTTTTGACTTCAAACTCGAGTTCTCCATCAACTAGAATAGGTTTTGGAGATGTAGTTAGTCGGGTTTGAGGTTGCACGGGTTTTAATAGAGAGACGTGGAAGACCGGATGTATCTTCATGTGAGGGGGCAAGTCCAACTTGACTGCTACTGGATTTACTATGGTAGTGATGGAATAGGGACCAAGGTATCTTGGGTTGAATGTGCGTGGTCCTTTTAGAGGTAGATATTTGGTGGATAACCAGACTTGATCTCCTACTTGATATTGGGGGGCTTCCTTCCGATGTTGGTCTGCTCCTTTCTTGTATTGTTCTTTAGCCCTTTGAAGGTGAGAAACGGCTTCCTTAAAGGCCTGGGTGATTGTAGAATGCAGGTGGTCTACTGCTGGTGTTCCAAGATCTTGGAGTGGATCCAACTCTGAGATGCGAGGGTGACTACCGTATAAAAGAAAAAACAGGGTTTTCCCAGTTCCCGAGTGGACAGAGTTATTGTAGGCATATTTGGCTATCCAAAGGATATCTTTCCAAGTTTTTTCAGTTTGTTGTAGCATGCAGCGCAAATACTGTTCCAGAGTTTGATTGGTCCTCTCGGTTTGTCCGTCGGTTTGAGGGTGGTGGCTGGTCGAAAGTCTCACATCAATTTGAGCCGGCCGACAGCAACTTCGCCAAAAATGAGAAATAAATTGACTACCTCGATCCGAAATTAGAACTGAAGGAAAACCGTGCAGTCGGACGATGTTTTCGAGAAATTCTCGGGCCAGAGTTGCTGCTGTTGGTAAGCCTTTGAGTGGAATGAAATGCGCCATCTTGGAGAATAGGTCCACGATTACTAGGATCGTATTGTATCCGGAGCATGGAGGTAGATCGGTGATGAAGTCCATAGAAAGCGTATGCCAAGGGCGAGGCGGGATGTCAATAGGGCGTAAGAGGCCGGCTGGTTTTTCCTTTTGACTCTTGTTTTGGGCGCATACTCCACAGGACATTATAAAGTCTCTGATATCTTTTTTCCAAGACAGCCACCAGAAGTAGCGCTTGATCTTTTCCGAGGTCTTGGTCATACCGGGATGTCCTTCCATTAAAGAATCGTGATAACAAGAGATTACCTTTTTCTGTAAATCTGTGCTGGGCAGGTATAACCGTTCTTGGAAATATAATAGGTTGTCCTTCACCGTAAAGTCCTTTCCCTGCAGATGCCAATTCTGTATGTCTGCTGGAGTTACCAGTAGCCTGGCTTTATCCTTAACTCCCTCTATGGATTGTGTGGCGATTACACCTAGAATTCTTTGTTCGGGAATGAAAGGTACAGGTTTAGGATTGATCAAATGTTCTTCCACTCCCATCCGAGAAAGGGCATCAGCTTTACCGTTTTTTGTACCAGGTCGATAGGTAATTATGAAGTCAAACTCAGCAAAGAATAGTGCCCAACGGAGTTGCCTAGAGGATTGAGCTTTTGCGGTTTTCAAATATTGCAGGTTTCGGTGATCTGTAATCACAGTAACGGTGTGTCGGGCCCCCAGAAGATAATGCCGCCAAGCCTTAAAGGCGGACTTGATAGCTAGAAGTTCCTTATCAGTAATAGTGTAATTGATTTCAGGAGGCGAGAATTTGCGGGACCAAAATGCCACGGGATGCAACTGATTGGTTACTGGGTCCTTTTGTGATAGAACTGCCCCCATGGCAAGGCTCGAAGCATCAGTTTCAACGATGTAGGGGAGTTCTGGGCGAGGATGTTTTAAGATCGGTGCAGAGATAAATCTAGTCTTCAAATTCTGGAAAGCTTGTTCCGCCTCGGTAGACCATTCGAAACGTTTGTTTTTCTTTAACAAGGCGTTGATGGGCTGGACTATTCGAGAGAATTCGGGGATAAACCTGCGGTAAAAGTTAGCGAAGCCTAACATGCTTTGAACACCTTTTACGGAGGATGGCGATGGCCATTTGAGAATTGCATCGACCTTCTTTGAATCCATACGCACTCCGCTGGGTGATAATATGAATCCCAAGAATTCAACTTCAGTCACGTTGAAACCACATTTTTCCAACTTAGCGAAAAGTTTGTGTTGACGCAATCTCTCGAGGACCATTTTCACGTGTTTCCGATGTTCAGTTTCCGATGAAGAATACACGAGGATGTCGTCAATGTAAACAACAACACACACATCTATGAGCTCTCTGAGGACATCGTTCATAAAATATTGAAAGGCGGCCGGGGCATTGCAAAGTCCGAAGGGCATGACCTGATATTCAAATAGCCCATACTTGGTGCGGAAGGCCGTCTTCCATTCATCGCCCTCTTTTACTCGTACCAAGTGGTAGGCTCCTCTAAGATCCAGCTTTGTATATATGCATGCTTTTCTGACTTGGTCCAGGAGTTCAGGGATCAAAGGTAACGGATATCTATTCGTAACGGTGATCTGGTTCAGGGCGCGATAATCTATACAAGTTCTAAGGTCCCCTTCTTTTTTTGGAACGAAGAACAAAGCTGAGGAAGCAGGGGACTTGGAAGGACGAATAAACCCATTCGCTAGGTATTGATCCAGGTATTGTCAGAGGTGAAGATTCTCAGGCTCGGTGAGGGCATAAATTCTACTACAAGGAGGAGTAGATCCAGGTATCAGGTCTATCTGGCAGTCATAAGACCTATGAGGAGGTAGAGAGTTAGCCTGATCCTTCCGGAAAACATCTTGGAATTCAAGGTATTCAGGAGGTAACTGGGGAGCCTCCGAGGAAATTGCTGCCAGTGCAACACCAGGTCGAGGGTGACAAGTAGAGACACATTCTGGAAACTGAACCGTTCTTGCTCGCCAATCGATCTGAGGATTGTGCTTCTCTAACCAAGGAATTCCTAGAATAATCTGGAACTGAGGGGCCTTGATCACATCGAACACGATCTTCTCATGGTGTCCATCTTGACTTACTAGCGTCACTTCTTGGGTGGTATGCGTTACTGGTCCGGAGGCTATCTCCGTACCATCCACCGTAGTAATGACGTCCTTTACAGCCTTTGGACAAAGAGTCAGATTCATCCTCAAAACCATTTCATGATCCACATAATTGCCGATGGCACCGCTGTCGACGTAAGCTTCAATCGCATGTAATCGATCCGGATGTTCAGGGCTAATGAGGACCATAGGTATCACGAAATGCGAGGTCACGGAACTGGTTTTAACGCTCGGCAAGAGGACCTCTATTCTTGTCGGGCGAGGTCATTTCCCTGCTCAGAGTTTGTGACCCTGGTAACTGCAGCTCCTACTGCCTTCTTGGCTGGTTTCACCGGACAGTCTCGAAGAAAGTGCCCCGAGTTTCCGCAATAGAGGCATAATTGCAGCTGTTTTCTCCTTTCCCGCTCCTTTTGTGTTAGTGGTCCTTTCAGGCCCCCTATTTGCATGGGTTCCCCGGAGTCTACTCCTTTGGTAGGAGTTGGTGGTTTGGAAAATACTCGAGCAGCAAACTTGGAACGATCGGCCTTCCTGTTCTGCAGTCTGTGGTCAATTTGAACGACTAAGTCAATATAGTCCGAACAGTCTTGCGGGGGATTCACTACTTGGGCTAACACATCTTTGAGCTCTCCACGTAGACCTCTATAAAACAGCGCAATCCTTTTGTTCTCAGGCCATCGAGTTTCCACTATCAGTCTGTTGAAAGACGCAATATAAGCCAAAAGGTCTTGATTACCTTGTCGCAATGAAAGGAGCTCATTGTCCAAGGCCTGCCCCTGTGAATGTCTTGCAAACAGTTTTTCCATACTGAGCTGAAAAGCTTGAAAATCATGGAGAACCGGATCATCTTGATTAACTAGAGGGATCGACCAGTCTGCGGCATTGCCACTAAGGTACGAAAGCACGAAAGCTACCTTAGCTTGATCAGTTGGAAAGGCTGCTGGCCGGCATAAGAAGTGCAACCGGCACTGATTAATAAATACTGCAAACCTCTTTGGGTCACCAGAAAATCGTTCAGGCGGAGCCAGAGGTACATTCCCAGGTAGGTTGATCTGCACTGGGTTCGTAGAGGATGTTGAAGGAAGATTTGCCCCTGATGCGGGTAACGGAGTTTGTCCGGCTTGTGACTGTAGCAATTGTCTAGCGAGATCGTCTGTTCGCTCCTTGGAAATAATCAGTTCCCTTCTTAGAGCATTCGTTTCCTGACGGGCTGCATGCACTTCTGCTCTTAGTTCCCCAAGTAACTGGGCTAGCTGGTCGGTATCCGAGGTTTCCATAGCGCCTGGGTGGGAGTTTTGCGGTAGGCTTTGTGTTCTGTAACGCTCACCTGATTCCCGCAGAGGCGCCGGTCTTGACTGGGTGAATGCCGTATCTTCAAAGGTGATGTGTAACACACGGTTGGCTCTTTGGGCTGGACCTCTGTGCACTGTATGTCTGACTCGAAGAGTAAGATGTCTGCAGATAGAAAATATGGGATTAATGAACTGGGGTTATTGGGTGCCTCTCTCCTCTTCCCTTTCTCTTCTCCTGTAGAACCCCAAAGGTTAACGCCCTCACCTTAGGTAAGTGAACGCCGAGCTCTCCATCTGCCTCGGGGCAGGGTGCCGTAACCAGTTTCTTCACTGGATAAGGGTGCAGGCCTCTTGACCTCAGAGGACTGCTGTCCGTCGTTAACTCCTCGAACGGTAAGTTCTGGGAACTTCAAATGTCTTAAAAGTCTTTTGTAATGATATCTCTTGTTTTGCAGGGTTCCGGCGATGGCGGATGGCGGGCTGATGAGAGTTGAGGATCGAACCCGCGTGAGGAATAGAAGCGCCTGGAAGCACGTAAGTAAGCGCTTGTAGCCTGCTTCACGATGCGCACTAACTGTCCCTTTTATCTTGCAGGTACAAGTTCGGAGCTTTAGAGAAGCTGAAGGGTGCTGGAATACCCACTGGATTCGGCGTGGGAAGGAGTAATGGCACGTGAGTAATAAAGTTGCCCAATGTCTTTAAACGCACCTTCTTTTGTCTTTCAGATGCGGGATGCAGCGCCGAAGGCCTCCGGAGCGTGCGAAGAGCTGGTAAGCTTTTGTCTTTCAGATGCCGGAATGCAGTGCGAAGACCTCCGGAGCATGCGAAGACTAGGTAAGCCTTTGTCTTTCAGATGCCAGAATGCAGCGCGAGGCGTTGGTGACAGCCGATGGACCAGGTAAGCGGTGCGCTGCCACTGAAGACCGTAGTGCTAACCTGTTCTTTCTTTGTCTTTACAGGTGCTGCTGAAGACTGGATTCCAGGATGGTAAGCCTTTGTTCCCTTAGGCCCAGGATCAGAAGCAGAAGACACGATGAGCGTTCTGCTGCAGAGAATGCAGAATAACACAAAGCAAGATTCATCCATCGGGTGTGGTTTAAATAGCCTCCTGTAGTGCTTAGGTGTCTCCTTCCACAGCCACGCCTAGGTAAGAAAAGAGTTCCTGCTTTCCAGAAGAGTTCCAGTGTTCTGAACCTAGGGAGTGGCTCCTGCCCCACCCAACAGGAAAAGTAGTCCCAAACAGAAGAGGATCAGGGGTTCAACTGGCAGGTAAGTAAGCAGCATGGTCTGCTGCAGGTAAGTCCACCCAAGCATTATGAGCCCGGCGCTTCCAGCGCTGGGACTGGGCATCTTTATGAGCCTGGTGCCACTGGCGCCAGGACAGGGTCCAAAAGGTCCCAATTGGGACTGGCTGGCACTCGGAACCGGGGTTATGGGTCTGCTTCCAAGGGAGTCGGGCAAGTCCTGATCTTTTGGAAGCAGAGATCATGACAGGAAATGGATGGATTCAGGAAGGCCACCGAGAGAAGACTGAAACCTGTCCTCAGCCTGTCACCAGCCGTTCGCCAGCCGACGCTAGACCTGTATCGCCCAGCACTTGAATATTGCAGTATTAGGAGCTCCAGGACCTGCCCAACCCCTCTTGAACACCAGGCGAGCACCCCGCTTCCTGGCCCCACTTCCCTGTCAGCAACAAGGTAAGCACTGCTATTACGAAGCACATGTCCAACAAACTTTACCCACAACTTATCTGCACCCTTCAAGCATACTGGAACGCTATCCCGTCTGTCCTCTGAGTCTGTGCCTCAATACATGTTTCACTGTAAGCTTTCATGATATTCAAAGCTTGATCCCACTGTGTCTCCTCTGTTCCCATTGCCGTATTCTGCATTTACTGTGCCACCTCTTGTCTCCATGCATGACTTTGAACTGTGCCCCGATGCACACCACTCAATATGTGTGCTCTCTTTATATGTAGCCCCACACTCAGCTGCATTGATGCATTCTAGTTAATGTGAGACCTAAAGTGCCTGTGAGTTGCATTATACCTTTTGGTCGCCTCCTGACCGCATTTGAAATGAGTCGCTCCTTTTGGTCACTCCCTGACCACATATGTGCTGTACCTTCTGGTCACCTCCCAACCACACTTGAAACATCCTGTGATTTGGGATAGGAGGAGAAGAGGTGATGCCAGTAAATTAAGCACAAGGTCGGGAGGCAGCTTGGGTGCTCCGTGGCGTCTGGTATAATGAGAAGTCTCATTGTCTAATTAAAAGCTGAGTTGGCCTCGCCAGTTTACTTTGATCGTGTCTGGAACAGAGAGGTGCACATCACGTGGCATTCTCAATGTATTAATGTGTCAATAAGTTTGAACCACCAATCCCATGCCTGGATTCAATGGTAATGATGTAGGGAACCACGTGTTTAGGGGACATTAGCATGTTCTGTAGGTGGTAGCCAATGAGGGTGGTGGGATAACACTGTAACTTGCTTATTCAAATCCTGCAATGTACCTCTATATAACTTGTAACTTCTTGGGGCGTGATGAGCTCTGTGTCAGTTCGGTTCTATGGACCATCTGAGACCCTTTGCATGTAATAAACCTTCCTTTCCCTTGCAAAGCGGTGCAGTGATTATTTGGCTTTCTGGATTATTTTTACTGTTCGGTTTTTGGGTTGCTATTTTCTTTACCATGGGTTGACCATAACTTGGACGGGTCTTGGCCCAACAGTCCCTGTCGTGAACAGGGATATCAGCCTGGTCTCCAGGGTTCGAATGGGTAATTTCCTGTAACACTGCCAATACGTCATGTTCTCTGTAAGCTGGGATGTCATGGCACACACCATCAGGGGAACAATAAATGCAGCAATTTAGCTTACACAATAAGTCTAATCCCAACCAAGTCACAGGAGAACAGGAACTCAGCAAGAATGCATGTTGGTCAGAATTTGGACCTATCGAGACCATGAGCGGGGCAGACACAGGATGAGGTAGTGGAGTATCCCATATACCGACAGTGTTAACTACATCATCGCAATGCATCATTCATGAAAACTCAGAGGCTTTTAGTGTGGAGCGTGACACTCCCGTGTCAACCAAACATGACCTCTTCTGACCAGCAGTAACACGATCAACACACAGGGCAGTAGAATCAATCGGTATCAATCGGTATGAGTGATGCAATAAGTTTGGGGACTCCTTGGCAATCCTAACCATCGGTCTGAAGTGGTGTTGGTGGAGGCTGGGGCTTAGTTATTCTGCTTTACGGGGTTGGCTGCCCACCTCAACCATCATACTGAGGCTGATGTAGGCAGTTGGCTTTCCTGTGTCGAAACTCTTTGCAGTAATTACACAGATCATTGTATGTGTTCATAGAATACTTCTAAGCAGTTTGTCTGGTTCATGTGATTGGGGTGCTCCTCTGCCTCTTAGCCGTCCTTGCCCTCACCCCCTACCCCCGGTGTGGGGCTGAACCCTCCCTTTCCCTGGCAAGGTTGTAAACTCTGTATCTGCAACTCCATAAGTCTGGCTTCAGTAGTTTCTTTCTGTCTTTTGAACTTTTCATGAAAGTGCTGTGCAGCTAGAAAAACCTCTACCACACTCTTTCCTTCCCACGCTATTAGCACTGCTTGCACAGGCGTTGCTAGGGGGGGCTAAGAGGGCTATAGCCCCGGGTCTTTTAGTTGTAGCCCGGGATAGAAGTTCAGGGGCTACAACCAAAAGGCTATAGCTAGCCCCGAGTCCCGCCAGTCCCGACATTAGCTTAGCCCCTGATCTTTTCCAGACTTAGCAACACCCCTGACTGCTTGCATTCTATGTGATAACCTTAGGTTGCAAACCCATAACCAACTAAGCCACAACATCTTCAGGTGCTATAATGGCTGCAGAATAATCCCAGAATATTGTCCAAACCATTGTTTGAGACGTACAAGACATTCTGCAGGATTGTCACCCTTGGCTTGCTTACACGCATTCATTTTGGATCAATCAGTGTTTCGGGACAGATTTTAAGAATAGTTTGAACGAGTCTATCCGTACATGTGTTCAGGTCCCTGGGGGTGACCGGTTCTTCAGCTGGACAGATAGCCTGCACCTTCAACCGGGTAAACGTGTCTGTGGGCATCACTGCTCAAAATAATTGATTTAAATCAACACACGTGGGGTGATAACAGTCTATTTTAACCTGAAGCTCCTCTTGGAACTTAACGGGATCTTCTTGTATCTTTGGGAATCTCTGAGCAATATTGAACAAATCAGTTGCACTCCAGGGGGCATGTACAGTAACTAAGGTAGAGCCTCCTTCAGGGAGCTGTCAGAGTGGGAATGCACCAGAACTGGTCGTCACTTTTGGGAACCCTTCAAACGTTGGTGACGTAGCTGAGGAAGGAGAGTTGAAAAGGCTGGCTATCTGGGCTTGTATTTCAGGGGTGAACGGGACGATCATAGGGTTTATTGGGGTGGAATGATTAAGGGTTGGTGGTTGGGTAGAGTCTGGGCTAGCCGGTTGGGCTGGGGGTGGGTTGGGCTGGCTAGGCCTTAGATTCCCTGTGACTGGCCAGGAAGAGGGCTTATACAGTGCAAGATAAAAAAATATATTTGGGAAAATGAAGTCAAAATACAGTGTGGAAATGAAAAGGTATGCAATACATAAAAATGCACCAGGTGACATGCAATGCATTAAAATACATGTAAATGCAATAAATTACCTGGTGGTCAGTCATAATATCGGAAATAAAATGTTGAATTACAATAAATTCGAGAAAAAAAATGTCGAAAAAAAAATAGAATTCTTTATTTTTTTATTTATATATTTTTTTGGGGGTTCGGGATGTAAAAAAAAGGTAAAAACAAAGAAAAGTGGGGGTTTTGGGGGGAACCCCCCCATTTCGATTATAAAACGTATTAAAAATGAAATTCGATTATTTTTTTCAACGTTTTTTTTCTCGATTTTATGACTTTCGACATTTTTTCAGTCGATATTAGGACTATAAACCAAATTACCTATATAAGAAACTGCCATTTCCACACCTTGCCAAAAGGGAAACCCATCAGAGCGAGCGAGAGATGTGAAGATGAGCATAGGCCAAAGGCCTTCATTGCATAGACATGAGCAGTGAAGCCTAAAGCTTCACCTCACACTGGCAAGATTTAAACATGGGATTTTGCAGAGCCTACTCAATATTATAATGCAGCAGTGTGCTAGGGGAGTACATAAAATGTTCAATTCCAGACTTTCCCCCACATGTGTATTCATCCTCCTCTCGGGCTGCCATGTTGATTTCGGGCCTGGGGACATGCGTGCTAATGCACATGTTGTGCAACATGGCACACCCTACAAATATTTCCCCCACCTTGTCTGGCCTGTACATTAGGGCACCCTCTTTTTGATGAAACCGCCCTTCAGTAGTACACAGGTATGCGCAATACAGAGCTGATCCTAATGCGTGCCTCATTATATGCCACTTCCTGTTCCATCTGTGGGATCCGGACAGGTGTCATCAGCCACAGTACCTGGGGATAGCTGGAGTAGCCTGTAAAGGGAAAGGGGATGGCTGCTGCTTGCTTAACAATCAATACCTCTACCCAGTAGTCATGGCACGATGGTCTAGATTTCAGCTAATGAATGTGGGGCAACCCTGACTTTTCCACCATTGCTCTCTGTTTCCCTCAATTACGTTATGCCTCCTGGAATGAGGGATGTCTAATGGAGATGTAATCTATGTTTCTTCAGTACTGGGCACCAGTGCACGTTCTCCGATATGCTTTCTGCTATTCGTGTACATGTTGTGATAGCGATCATACTCTTAGGAAATGACTTCCATGGGATACAACCTTCATGGCATAGCTGCCTGTCAGTGTTGCACTGTCATCCTGCACAGGCGATCTGGGCTTTGGCCCCTCAAGGTATAGTTTCCTCATGCAGTGTGCAGCCCTAAGGCCATTTTCCCATTTCTTTGGAAAATTTTCATTTTATTTTGCTAATTTATCTAGTGCCTTGTGTGTTCACTCTCCCCTTACCCTGCTCCTTGCAACCTCTCCCCTGTTCCCGCCCGAGCTCTGTGATTGGCCCTAGCAGCCCTTAGTTACATCCACGAGGGTCTCCTCTACCCCCTAAGACACCTGCATCCAAGCCATTTTAGCTCCGGCTTGTGGATGAGGTGAGTGTGCGGCCCTGTGCCCATTTTCCCATTTATCTGGAAATGTTTCATTTATTTAGCTTGTGTCTGTGTCTTGCGTGTTCACTCACCCCTTAACCTGCTCCTTGCGACCTCTCCCTTGTTCCCGCCCCTAGCTCAGTGATTGGGCCTAGCAGCCCGTAGTTACACAAACAAGGGTCTTCTCTCCCCCCCTCAACACCTGCATCCAAGCAATTTTAGCTCTGGCTTGTGAGTGAGGTGAGTGTGTGTCCTGCACCCATTTTCCCATTTCTTTGGAAAACGTTCATTTTATTTTGGCTTGCGTCTGTGTCTTGCATGTTCACTCTCCCCGTCCTTAGCCACAACACAGCCCTATTGACCCGGTGCACAGAGTGCAGCCCGCACCATTTCAAACATCCACGAGGTGAGTGCTGCCATAGCCCCGACCCACACAGCCATCTAATTTCCACAAGTTTGTAATTTTAAAAGCTCTGTGCATTTTGTCCCCTCTCCCCTGGCCGCTTCCCAACCCACTTCCATCCCGCCTCTGAGCCCTCCCACGCACCCTGATTGGTCCCCCTTCCTATAATAGACAATCCAACCTTCCCGGCATCCCCTACGGCTAAGGGCCACAAGGCAAAGGGTGGGTCCTACAGTGGGGGCTCCAAATTTGGTCTGCAGGTGTGTCATGCCCCGCATTCCTATTTCAAGACACTTGCAGATATCTACTTCCAGTTGGAAACTGCCCTGGAGACTGTTTTCAGCCCACGGAATCCGCCGCACTACAAGGTCCAGAATTCCTTCGGCTCGCAGTCACGGGAAACGCCCACAACGTGACTTGCGTTCTGAAACAGATCCCAGTACTTAGTGTGGCGTGTCCTTGTAACGGGTGCTCCTAAAACTGACTATTCAGTTCGAGTACTCGATCTACGATTACCTACGGTTATCTTCCTGTTATCTGATTCCTGACCCGGCTTTGTATCAAGGATTATTCTGACGTCTTTTCCCTCGATTTCTGGCTCCTGGCTCCCTCGGTTGTTTCCCCCTGGTTAACGAACTCCTGGCTTGTATTTTGGATTTGTTCTTTGCCTACTTCCTACACAGAAAGTATACGAACTCTTTACCACAGGAAAATACACGGCGCTGCTCACAAGAAGACAACGCTCTACACACTGAAGTGACCAAACGGACGCTCTCCTGTTTCTGCTGGTCACTCCCTGGATTTGGGACGCTTTGCTGTTTATATTTGGGGTTTATTTTGGACACTATTAGACGCGCCCTCGTGCCGTTCGGGTTAGGTGGATCTTTGCACAAACTTTCTTCTACTGGGACTTCCATTTTCTACCATCAAGCCAACCTCCTACTACACACTTTCAGGTTACGGGACTTCCTACCTATCTAAGCAGGTAAGAGGGGTCAAGAAGGGAACAAGTATTGTATTTTGTACCTTTGGCTGCTATCTTAAACTATCCTTTTCTTTGTTCCTCTAGCTCTGTTGTCGCTGCTCCTGCCTTTCCACTTAAGCCCCTGGCCTGTTAGTTACTACCTTCTACAGGCTGCGCTCTTGGGGGGAAAGTCTTGTGCAAAATCACGTTTCAAGATATCCCAGAACCATCTTGGTTATAATCCAGGTTATCCCAGAGTGAAGAGGTTCCCTAAGCGGAGGCTGATCTTGTATCCTTTAAAAATCTGTATCCTTTTCCTATTGCGTAAAAGTTGTGACAGATTTAGGAGCCTATTACTTTTGCCTATCGGTTATGGAAACGGGAGCGGATCCAATGGCGGCTTTGATACAAGCCTTTGCGACCTTACGCACCGATATGGCATCTGCTAATGCGACTCTCCATCAACGTATGGATGTGCTACAGAGTTTTGTGCAGCCCTTACCCCCCGATGAGGAGTTCGGTGATGCCGCTGCTGCAGCAGCCCCTCCTGTACCCCAGGCACAATCGTCTGCACCCATTGTGCTTCCTGGACCTTTCCCTTTGGCCCCTCCAGAACGCTTCTATGGAGATCCTAAGACTTATCGGACCTTTGTCAATCAATGCCGTTTACATTTTCTTTGTCGACCATTGGCATTTCCTGACGCTGTTACCAAAGCAGCGTTTCTCCTTTCCCATCTGGGAGGAACAGCGGCGGCTTGGGCTAACCCTTTACTCGAAGCCAATGATCCAGCCCTATATAACTTTGATGCCCTTATTCAGTCTATGAATAGCGTATTTGATATGCGTTACAAGGCACAAACCTCAGACCTTGAATTCCTTGCTATCAGTCAAGGCAAATCAGATCTTCTGTCTTACCTCACTCGCTTTAACCAATTGGCAGCAGAAACCACCTGGCCCGAACAGAAGAAGGCAGCTGTCTTCTATAAGGGTCTTTCGGATGAGTTGAAAGACTCCTTATCAGTGGTACCAGCTTTACCAACGGGCTTCCCGGAACTGTTGGACTTGGTCCTACAAGTTGACGCTCGGCTACGGCAAAGACGTGGCGAACGGCGTGTTCCTGACCTTCGCTTCTCAGTCAAAGCAGAAACAACTCCTGCTACTCCCTCAGGAGAAACCGAGCCAATGCAAATAGGGGCCATCAGAGGTCCCTTAACCAAAACAGAACGAGAACGACGTATGGTTAACAACCTGTGTTTCTATTGCGGTCAATCCGGCCATTTCATTCGTGCATGTCCCAAGAGACCTGTTAAGGTAGCGGGAAACGCCAGGACTCGTCCTTAAATCGAGCCCTAAGGATGAGTCGCAATATGGATGGCTCGGACCAGTACCCTTCCTCCTCACACGTCTATCTTGCCATGCGTTTCGTCCTCCCGGGTGTTGAGGCCTTCACCAGTCCAGTTATGATCGATTCGGGGGCTAGTGGAAACTATATGGACATACAATTAGCTCAACACTATGGTATACCTGTGGTTCCGAAAACTACACCTGAGGAAGTACACGCAGTGGATGGTTCTCATCTGGTGTCCGGATGGATAACGGAACAGACTGTCCCACTTCGCATGTCTACCTCGGGAGAACACATTGAGCAAATAGTTTTCGACCTTATTTCAGCCCCGCAATTCGGGATCATTCTTGGTCTTTCTTGGCTCCGGACTCATAACCCAATTATTGATTGGGTTAAACAAACAGTTCATTTTGCTTCTGCGTTCTGTACCCGACATTGTTCTCGAAGCCCCGGTGCGACACCTTCGTCTCCCTGTTTGGCTTTGGTATCTAACATCTCCTCTGTTAATGCCACGCTGGGAGACTCTAATCCCGAACTACCAGCAGTATACCAAGACTTTTCCGATGTGTTTGACAAAGGGTTATCAGAAAAACTCCCTCCGCATCGTTGTTATGATTGTCCCATTGATTTGGTACCTGGGGCAGTAGTACCTCATGGTCGTGTTTACTCTCTGACCCGAAACGAAGAAGAACACTTGAAAGAGTATGTGGAGAAGGCATTGCTTCTGGGACATATTCGACCTTCCCGGTCCCCTGCTGCCTCACCTATCTTCTTCGTACCGAAAAAAGAAGGGGATCTACGCCCTTGCGTGGATTACAGAGCCTTAAACAAGGTAACAGTCAAGAACCAGTACCCATTGCCCCTCATAACGGAGTTGCTTGATAAGATGACATCATCCACTATTTTTACCAAATTGGATCTTAGAGGGGCATATAATTTGGTGAGGATACGAAGCGGGGATGAGTGGAAAACCGCTTTCAAAACAAAGTTTGGACTATATGAGTATTGCGTCATGCCCTTTGGACTTTGCAATGCTCCAGCTACATTCCAACATTTTGTTAATGATATTTTCGGAGATGTACTAGATTGCTATGTCGTGATCTACTTAGATGACATCTTGATCTTCTCGGATTCCCTCACCCAACATATCCAACACGTTCGCTCTGTACTGCAGCGATTACGTACACACTCTCTCTATGCCAAATTGGAAAAATGTGTATTCCATGCATCATCAGTTGAGTTTTTGGGGTTTCAGATATCTGCGAATGGGGTGCTCATGTGTACTTCCAAGGTTAAAGCAGTAAGGGACTGGCCAGTCCCAGATTCTGTAAAGGCACTTCAATCTTTTTTGGGTTTCTCGAACTTTTACAGACGCTTTATTGCCTCATTTTCTGAGATAGTAGCGCCCTTGACCCGTCTCACTAGCCCGAAGATTCCATTCCTTTGGGATTGCAAAGCCCAGTCGGCCTTTGAGGCATTAAAGGAGGCCTTTACTACTGCTCCCGTTCTGCAACACCCGAACCCTTCCCTTCCGTTTATAGTGGAGGCTGACGCATCCGCTATCGCGGTGGGGGCTATTTTGTCGCAGATCTGCCCCACTACACAACAACTACATCCGGTGGCTTATTACTCCCGTAAATTGTCTCAGGCTGAACGTAATTACACTGTTATGGAAAGGGAACTCCTAGCAATTCGAGCAGCCTTTAAGGAGTGGAGACACCATCTTCTGGGTGCTCGACATCCAGTAACTGTGTACACTGACCATCGGAATTTACAGGCCCTTTCCAACGCAAAATGTACCAATGCTCGACAAATACGTTGGCATTTGTTTTTCACGTTATTTGACTTTATAGTCACTTATCGCCCTGGACCTCTCCACGGAAAGGCAGATGCATTATCCCGAGTCGGTGCCGATTTCGACACCCGGGACTCGGTTACCCCTATGCTACCTTCGGGTTCTGTCATTTGTGTTTGTTCGGTCTCCCCCTCACTTCTGGATCAAGTTCGACAGTGGGCCAATGAACATGCCGCTTATCTCGACACCTTGGGTGCCCAGGTTGTCACAGGTCTTCCTTATGTTCATGGTCTTTTATACTTACCTGACAACCACACCAGACGGAAGGCTTTGGAATGGGCCCATGATACCCCGTTAGCTGCACATCCAGGCCAGCTTAAAACCTATGACCTGCTACATAGATGGTGTTGGTGGCCAGGTATGAAAAAGGATACCGCGGCATACGTATCTACGTGTGCAATATGTATACAATGTAAAAGACAACCAGGGAAACCATTTGGTCTATTAATGAACATGCCGCTTCCTCCACGCCCATGGCATACGGTGTCACTCGATTTCGTGGTGGAACTGCCCTTGGTTAAGGGAATGTCAACGGTGCTGGTGGTGGTGGACGTATTCACTAAAATGGCACAGTTTGTACCGTGCTCAGGTATACCTACCGCCTCCTCATTGGCTACTCTTTTTTTCGATCATGTGGTACGATTCTTCGGACTACCCACAATCATGATTTCTGACCGGGGTACTCAATTTACTTCACGGTTCTGGAAAGCCCTTACCCATTCTTTGGGGATTGATGCACGGCTTTCATCATCTTATCATCCTCAAACGGACGGACAAACCGAACGCACAAATGGCACCATGGAACAATACCTTCGTTGCCTGTGTTTACAGCATCAGACAAATTGGTTATCCGTTCTGGGGACAGCGGAGTTTGCTTATAACAACTCTCGACATACTTCAACAGGATGTTCCCCATTTTACGCCTTGTATGGATTACATCCAAGAATACTTCCACCTGTCTTACCTTCCTTGGATCAAATCCCTGCAGCAAAATCCACGAGAGACACTCTGATTGCTATACGGAATTCCGTTATATTACATCTACAAGCTGCACAACTCCGGACAAAGACGCAAGCGGACAAACATCGGTCGCCTGCCCCCTCCTATGTCCCCGGTGATCGTGCCTGGTTGGCAACCAAACACCTCAACATTCGGGGTAAAAGGAAACTCATGCCCCGTTATGTGGGTCCCTACAAGATCCTTTCTTGTCTCAATCCGGTTGCTGTCCGTTTGGACATCCCATCCCATTGGCGGATTCACCCAGTCTTTCATGTATCTCTACTCCGTCCTTTTGTACCTGGCACTCGACTTCCTGTCGCCCCTGCTCCAGTTATGGTACAGGGTGATGATGAATATGAAGTACATGCTATATTGGACTCCCGTCTGCGTCGTGGAGTACGTTTCTACCTGATTGATTGGAAGGGTTACGGTCCTGAAGATAGGACTTGGGAACCGGCCTCGAATCTGCATGCACCCCGGCTCTTGCGGGCCTTTTGGTTGGAAAGACTGCGTGCCCGCAGGGGTGGTCGTCCTTTGCGGGGGGGTACTGTCATGCCCCGCATTCCTATTTCAAGACACTTGCAGATATCTACTTCCAGTTGGAAACTGCCCTGGAGACTGTTTTCAGCCCACGGAATCCGCCGCACTACAAGGTCCAGAATTCCTTCGGCTCGCAGTCACGGGAAACGCCCACAACGTGACTTGCGTTCTGAAACAGATCCCAGTACTTAGTGTGGCGTGTCCTTGTAACGGGTGCTCCTAAAACTGACTATTCAGTTCGAGTACTCGATCTACGATTACCTACGGTTATCTTCCTGTTATCTGATTCCTGACCCGGCTTTGTATCAAGGATTATTCTGACGTCTTTTCCCTCGATTTCTGGCTCCTGGCTCCCTCGGTTGTTTCCCCCTGGTTAACGAACTCCTGGCTTGTATTTTGGATTTGTTCTTTGCCTACTTCCTACACAGAAAGTATACGAACTCTTTACCACAGGAAAATACACGGCGCTGCTCACAAGAAGACAACGCTCTACACACTGAAGTGACCAAACGGACGCTCTCCTGTTTCTGCTGGTCACTCCCTGGATTTGGGACGCTTTGCTGTTTATATTTGGGGTTTATTTTGGACACTATTAGACGCGCCCTCGTGCCGTTCGGGTTAGGTGGATCTTTGCACAAACTTTCTTCTACTGGGACTTCCATTTTCTACCATCAAGCCAACCTCCTACTACACACTTTCAGGTTACGGGACTTCCTACCTATCTAAGCAGGTAAGAGGGGTCAAGAAGGGAACAAGTATTGTATTTTGTACCTTTGGCTGCTATCTTAAACTATCCTTTTCTTTGTTCCTCTAGCTCTGTTGTCGCTGCTCCTGCCTTTCCACTTAAGCCCCTGGCCTGTTAGTTACTACCTTCTACAGGCTGCGCTCTTGGGGGGAAAGTCTTGTGCAAAATCACGTTTCAAGATATCCCAGAACCATCTTGGTTATAATCCAGGTTATCCCAGAGTGAAGAGGTTCCCTAAGCGGAGGCTGATCTTGTATCCTTTAAAAATCTGTATCCTTTTCCTATTGCGTAAAAGTTGTGACAGGTGTCAGCATGGGAGGCCTGTGGCCAGCCATCAACCAGCAGCGACTATCAAGGTACTCTTCAAGACACTAGCCATAACGCATAAATGCCACTCTCTCTCTTTTTCTTTTTTTATTAATTGGGCCATAGTTCATTTTGAACTTTTAACACACTTTTTGACAAAACACATCAACAAATGTTCACATAATTTATCTAATAGTCCTAGAAAGGTACAATGTAGCTATCTATTAATATACAATACAATCAAAATCCTTAAAATGTTATGCTTCTATTTCATCGGTATACTCAGCAAGTCTCTTTTTCGCCTCCTGCCATATTGCCCAGGCTGCGCCAAAAGTACTACAGATTTTGCTCCAACAAACACAGACCAAAATTGAGCGCCAGTAATATCTTCCAAGGTGAGTTATTTTATTTTCGTAGCCTTTATAATAGCATTTGACATAGTCGACAGATATTATAAATGCCTCTCACTCACAACCCCTCCTTATCTTGCTGAAAACATACGTAGAGCTACCTCTTCCAGACCAGAGAGGTCTCATCACTCCAGTCAGCTCAAAGATCCCAACTTCAAAAGGGCCAAAGCAGGAGGTGCCAGCTTCACTTACCTGGCTCCCAAACATTGGAATGCCCTCCCCACAACTCTTCGGAATGAAACCTCTCGCCTAGAGTTCCGGAAATCACTCAAAACTGAGCTCTTCAATTAGCTCATTCCAGTACGTTCTGCCCTCTCTGTCCGCCCTCACCGGGAAGGTATCCTGACATCTGAAGGACGTCCTATTCTTACCTAAACCTTTGAGCCTGTAAAGCTGTCTACTCTGCCGTTTTCTGTGTCTATGTAACCTACACCTGTATCAGGTTCAATGCAACCAAGAACCGAAGACAGGCGCTCTTGTATATTGTCCTTGTAACTAAGTAAGCACTGCTGTAACAGCACCACAATGCCCCAGGGCCGCTTTGTGCGCTATAAATGTAAAAAAGAAATGAATTAGATAAATAAATAAATACATACATAAATAAATAAATGTAGGTGTGACCTGGCTGTGGAGTAAAGCAACCACTTTACTCCAGACGCCTTTCCACTATACCTACACGTAGAACACAGCACACCAGACTGTTAATACTAACCAGCTTAGCAACTAGTGAGGATTGTGAATACTGACCAGTGCCACAGCAGGATAGATCTTTGAATATTACCTTGAGTCACATCTAGACATTACTGTGAATATTAGCCTGTGCCACACTAAAATAGAACTGTGATTATTAGCCTGTGCCACACTAAAATAGAACTGTGATTATTAGCCTGTGCCACACTAAAATAGAACTGTGATTATTAGCCTGTGCCACACTAAAATAGAACTGTGAATATTAGCCTGTGCCACACTAAAATAGAACTGTGATTATTAGCCTGTGCCACACTAAAATAGAACTGTGATTATTAGCCTGTGCCACACTAAAATAGAACTGTGAATATTAGCCTGTGCCACACTAAGGTAGAACTGCGAATATTAGCCTGCGTCGCATGCAGAGAGGATTGTGAATATTACCTTGAGTCACACCTAGAGAGGACTGTGATTATTAGCCTGTGCCACACTAAAATAGAACTGTGAATATTAGTCTGTGCCACACTAAGGTAGAACTGCGAATATTAGCCTGCGTCACATGCAGATAGGATTGTGAATATTACCTTAAGTCACACCTAGAGAGGACTGTGATTATTAGCCTGTGCCACACTAAAATAGAACTGTGAATATTAGCCTGTGCCACACTAAGGTAGAACTGCGAATATTAGCCTGCGTCGCATGCAGAGAGGATTGTGAATATTACCTTGAGTCACACTTAGAGAGGACTGTGATTATTAGCCTGTGCCACACTAAAATAGAACTGTGAATATTAGCCTGTGCCACACTAAGGTAGAACTGTGAATATTAGCCTGCGTCGCATGCAGAGAGGATTGTGAATATTAC
The DNA here is from genome assembly GCF_040938575.1 of Ambystoma mexicanum. Taxonomy (NCBI): domain Eukaryota; kingdom Metazoa; phylum Chordata; class Amphibia; order Caudata; family Ambystomatidae; genus Ambystoma; species Ambystoma mexicanum. The sequence continues at coordinate 79,274,809 of NC_090927.1, read as the reverse complement.
CTTGAGTCACACCTAGAGAGGACTGTGATTATTAGCCTGTGCCACTAAAACAGAACTGTGAATATTAGCCTGTGCCACATGAAAATAGAACTGTGATTATTAGCCTGTGCCACACTAAGGTAGAACTGAGAATATTAGCCTCCGTCGCATGCAGAGAGGATTGTGAATATTACCTTGAGTCACACCTAGAGAGGACTGTGATTATTAGCCTGTGCCACACTAAAATAGAACTGTGAATATTAGCCTGTGCCACACTAAGGTAGAACTGCGAATATTAGCCTGTGTCGCATGCAGATAGGATTGTGAATATTACCTTGAGTCACACATAGAGAGGACTGTGATTATTAGCCTGTGCCACACTGGGATAGAGCTGTGAATATTAGCCTGCGTCGCATGCAGAGAGGATTGTGAATATTACCTCGAGTCACACCTAGAGAGGACTGTGGTTATTAACCTGTGCCACACTAAGATAGAACTGTGAATATTAGCCTGTGTCACATCCAGAGAGGGTTGTGAATATTACCGTGAGTCACACCTAGAGAGGACTGCGATTATTAACCACACTAAGACAGAACTGTGAATATTGGCCTGCATCATATCCAGAGAGGATTGTGAATGTTGCCATGAGTCACATCTAGAAAGGACTGTGAGCCTGTGCCACTTTAGGATAGAACTGTGAATATTAGCCTGCATCGCATCTAGAGAGGATTGTGAATATTACCTAGAGTCACGCCGAGAGAGGACCCACAAAATGAGTTTGCGTCTCTTCATATAACATTGCTAATAACCAACCCTACTAAAACTTCACCCCTCTGCATATACCTCTCAAACTCTAAACACAACCATACCTCTTAAAGCACAGCAAACCGCACGCACCTCACTACACTGCAACAACAAACAAAGCACACACAGCCTTACACAACATCACACGACGGATATCGACCGGATACCACACCAAAAAGCTCAGCAAACGGTGTTAACCGAACTGAAGCTGCTAACAGCACATCACAGCTCCCTTGCTCTTTCTCCAAACTTTGTCCTACTAACATACCCCAACCAACCCCCTTATTTTCAGATCCGCCAGAGCGCCAGAGGACCACTCCGACGGTGATAGTGCGTGGTATAAATATCCTTTAACATGCATTGTTGTACCTGCAGCTCATTCTTTGTACGGATGGGATTATGCATTTCTGGCATGCCCTGACATTGTCACGCAGGGCCTTGTGTGTTGCTGTAGGACTACAATGTGTAGTGTCAGAGGGCAGATCCTTCATTCACTGGGCTGTGGCAGGGAGTGCATTTACTGGCATTACACAGGTGGACCTGCCTCCCAGTCATTTCTATCCTGCTACCTTGTGACCCACGTATGAGTTGTTTAAAGGCATTTCTCCTTACTCAGAATAAGGGTCTGCTGCCCTTTGGAGGTCTCCATTTATACAGTAGATAATTCTCCTGAGCTAATTCCTCTGGCAAAATTAGTACCGTTGAATTCCCTCCCATTTTCAGTTCCCTTTAATTTGGCGAAGCAGTAAAAGTGGCAGTAATTCTGTTACTGCCCCTTTTTGCACTTAGCGCTGAACGGGTGTGGCCCACTATCTCTTAGGCCTTCCATGTGTTTCTATTTAGGGCTCTGGCATGGGTTTCTATTTAGGGCTCTGGCATGTGTTTATATTTAGGCATCTGGCGTGTGTTTATATTTAGGGCTCTGGCATGTGTTTATGTTTAGGGCTCTGGCGTGTGTTTATATTTAGGGCTCTGGCATGGGTTTATATTTAGGGCTCTGGCATTGGTTTATATTTAGGGCTCTGGCATGTGTTTATATTTAGGGCTCTGGCATGTGTTTATATTTAGGGCTCTGGCGTGAGTTTATATTTAGGGCTCTGGCGTGTGTTTATATTTAGGGCTCTGGCATGTGTTTATATTTAGGGCTCTGGCATGTGTTTATATTTAGGGCTCTGGCATGTGTTTATATTTAGGGCTCTGGCATGTGTTTATGTTTAGGGCTCTGGCATGTGTTTATGTTTAGGGCTCTGGCATGTGTTTATGTTTAGGGCTCTGGCATGGGTTTATATTTAGGGCTCTGGCATGGGTTTATGTTTGGGGCTCTGGCATGGGTTTATATTTAGGGCTCTGGAATGTGTTTATATTTAGGGCTCTGGCATGTGTTTATGTTTAGGGCTCTGGCATGTGTTTATGTTTAGGGCTCTGGCATGTGATTATATTTAGGGCTCTGGCATGGGTTTATATTTAGGGCTCTGGCATGGGTTTATGTTTAGGGCTCTGGCATGTGTTTATGTTTAGGGCTCTGGCATGTGTTTATTTTAGGGCTCTGGCATGTGTTTATATTTAGGGCTCTGGCATGGGTTTATGTTTAGTGCTCTGGCATGTGTTTATATTTAGAGCTCTGGCATGAGTTTATATTTAGGGCTCTGGCATGTGTTTATGTTTAGGGCTCTGGCATGGGTTTATGTTTAGGGCTCTGGCATATGTTTCTATTTAGAGCTCTGGCATGAGTTTATATTTAGGGCTCTGGCATGTGTTTATGTTTAGGGCTCTGGCATGTGTTTATATTTAGGGCTCTGGCATGTCTTCCTTTTGTTAATGAACCATACTGTCATCCCTCTCTTAGCTTCATTATTATCTGAAGAAGGTGCATTTCAGGAACACTGCTGGTGAGGAGGTGTTCTTTGACGAGAATGGCGACTCCATGACCGGGTTCGACATTCTTAACTGGGAGTATTCTGGAGAGTTGACCCACAGAGCAGTTCCTGTGGGGCGCTTTAATCCACTGGCACCTGCAGAAGAGCAACTGTCCATCAACGAGAGCCAAATCACATGGAACAGCGCATTCAAAGAGGTTTGCTAAAGGAGATATTGTATGTATTAGTAGAGTAATAAGCATTATTGAAGTAATTGATTCCATTTGATGTGTGTGGTGCATAGCAATGAAGCATGGAATGCATTAAATGCATGTGTGCAGGAGCGCTAGATGGTATGCATGCAACAAATAGACAGCCAATCATTGATAAGTGGCATTAAAGCAATGGAAGGGGTGCACAGTGCAGACAGAATTAAAGTTGTGCAGTGCCCTGAGGTGTGGAATACAGGCAATGGATACGGTGCACCACTGTGAAGTCTGGGATGCATGGAGTAAATGTGGTGCACACAGAGTGATAGAAGGAATGCATACTATGAAACTACAGTGCAGCAGGAAAGGACGGGATGCACAGCATGGATATAGGGCACAGCAGTGAGAGATGGAATCCAAACAATACATGTGTAGATTAACAGTAAAGCATGTAATGCATCAGATTAATGCTGCATGCATCAATGTGGGATGCATGCATGCAATGAATATGGTGAATAGTGGGAGAAGGTGAACTGCATGCAATGAATACTGTGAACAGTGGGGGAAGGTGGACTGCTTGCAATGAATACTGTGAACAATGGTGGCCAGGTGGACTGCATGCAATGAATACTGTGAACAGTGGGGCCAGGTGGACAGTATGCAATGAATACTGTGAACAATGGTGGCCAGGTGGAGTGCATGCAATGAATACTGTGAACAGTGGGGCCAGGTGGACAGCATGCAACGAATACTGTGAACAGTTGTGGCCAGGTGGACTGCATGCAATGGATACGGTGAACAGTAGGGGAAGGTGGACTGCCTGCAATGATTACTGTGAACAGTGGGGGCAGGTGGACTGCATGCAATGAATACTGAGAACAGTGGGGCCAGGTAGACTGCATGCAATGAATACTGTGAACAGTGGGGCAGGTGGACTGCGTGCAATGAATACGGTGAACTGTGGGGGCCAGGTGGACTGCATGCAATGGATACTGTGAACAGTGGGGGGCAGGCGGACTGCGTGCAATGAATACGGTGAACAGTGGGGGCAGGTGGACTGCATGCAGTGAATACGGTGAACAGTGGGGGCCAGGTGGACTGCATGCAAGGGATACTGTGAACAGTGGGGGCAGGTGGACTGCTGGCAATAAATACTGTGAACAGTGGGGGCCAGGTGGACTGCATGCAATGAATACAGTGAACAGTGGGGGCAGGTGGACTGCATGCAATGAATACTGTGAACAGTGGGGGGCAGGTGGACTGCATGTAATGAGTACGGTCAACAGTGGGGTCCAGGTGGACTGCATGCAGTGAATACGGTGAACAGTGGGGCCAGGTGGACCGCATGAAATGGATACAGTGAACAGTGGGGGCAGGTGGACTGCATGCAATGAATACGGTGGACCGTGGGGCCAGGTGGACCGCATGCAATGGATACGGTGAAGAGTGGGGGCAGGTGGACTGCATGCAATGAATACTGTGAACAGTGGGGGCAAGTGGACTGCATGCAGTGAACAGTGGGGGCCAGGTGGACTGCATGCAATGAATAGTGTGAACAGTGGGGCAGGTGGACTGCATGCAATGAATACTGTGAACAGTTGGGGCAAGTGGACTGTATGCAATGAATACGGTGAACAGTGGGGGCCAGGTGGACTGCATTCAGTGAATAGGGTCAACAGTGGAGGCCAGGTGGACTGCATGAAGTGAATACGGTCAACAGTGGGGGCAGGTGTACTACATTCAATGAGTAATATGAACAGTGGGGGCAGGTGGACTGCATGCTGAGTATACCAGATTGGTTGAATGCATTTGTTTATTGGGGTAAAACAGTGATCAGTGGAATGCATGAAATGTATGGGACGTACGGTAGAGCTGAAGGGAACACGTAATCGATGTGTGGCAGAGCAGTGAAGTTTGTTATCATTCAACATTTAAGGGTAGAACACTGAAGCATGGCATGCATGTGTGGTACCCTTTCTCATTAGGATATATGGAGCTCAGATGCAGTTGTGCTTAAAGGAGTGAGTACAGGCGTACTGTCTCTCACTTTCCCAGCCTCACCATGCCTGGATGTGCTTCCATGTAGCCAGCATATATGATGTATTTTTCAATAATAACTCTGTCTCGGGAGGATAGCTCAGGGGCAACGTGCTTGGCTTGGAAGCAAGACGACACGGAGCAACACAGGTCAATCCCCGGGTCCGTGCTTAGAAACCTCTGGGTATGAAGCGGGTTATCAATAACCAATCATATCATATCATATACTATGGAAAGGAAAATGTATACACTGGAATTAATTGAGAGTTTGGATCCTTTGCCTGGGACCAGCTTTATCTCAGTGTTAATTATGTGTGTCTCATTTTCAACCTCGCTAGAGGGAGTATTAAGAAGCAGGAGGCCATTAGTCCTGGGAGACTCTGAAACCGCCATGGCAACCAGACCTGTGGGTGGAATTCAGGAAAAGGAAGCATGTATGCATTAAATACCTCATCCTGTGACTGGTCAGAACAACCATGGCACTGAATGTGTTCCATCGAAAACCCAAGAAAATCAGGTCCGGCCAGACCATCATTGATGATTTTCTACAGTTCACTGATGTTAGGAAAGATTTCATGTAGGTGCAATTTTCCCTCCGTTTATGGACCCCCAAACTTTTTGCTTTTGTTTGGCTTTCCTATCCCGACTTTTTCCAGTGGAGCCCAGCCTTCAGCTGAACTCCCTTGGGCTTTTGCTCACTTGTTATGGGGAAACTGGCACATCCTTCAGACTGTCAGTACTGGGAAAATATGTTTCCCTTAGTCTTTGACTATGTTGCCATTTCTTGGTAACTTTTTAACAGTGCACAATGTACCTTCCAGTACCATGCGCTGAGGTCTTGTTTTGTTATATGATTCTAGAGACTTCATAGTATTATTAGATGATTGTTCGAGTGTGCCTGGGACGAACTGGTGGCAGCAGTTACTTTTCATAATGTTTTACTGCTTTTTACTGGGTCAACCTGTGTTTACCGCATTTAGCTCAAGACTGTGGCCAGGTCCGAAAATGGGCGAGCCACAACGTTTTTTGTACTGTCTCATGACAATTTTGTCCCTTGCCTTTACCTAGGTCGAGTAACCAGGTTTTCCTTATTTGGGCATGCAGCCTCCCCCGAAAATCAATCGCTTTCTGGGGCTTCTGCCTGTTACGTGTGTTTGTCCAGGAAGAAGGCTGGGACTGTATAGTCCCAATCCTCACTACTGGTGCCAGGATGTTTGGAGTGCCTGAATGACTGAGACCACTGTGAACTGTGATTGGTCCACGTCTGGGATGCCTGCAAGAGAGCAGATCTTCTATTGAAGTCCACGATTTCTGGCACAAAGCTAATCTTGGATAAGAGAAGGGGCTCTGCATCCATTCTAGGTCGATCGTCTGTGTTCTCACCAAACTACAGAAGGAGCCAAGCCTCTTGCATGAAGAAACTGAATCGTGAATCTGCTGGAGATACTTTGGAAGGTTTTGGCATCGTTCGCTCTCTGCTGTGCCGTCGGACCCCTGCTTTCTTCTTCGATCAAAAGGCCCTGCAAGACGCTTTGCCCCTTGGGAGTAGTGGGAACAACTACTCTCGGCACACTCTGCTTATCCACCAAACAAGCCCCTTCGGAGGTGTTCCTGGGCCAACAAGTGAACTGTCCAGCTCTACCACAGGGTAACCCGCAGCACTGTCACCATCACTGTCTTGTGTGCAAACCCAAGACTTGAGAAATTGCTTGCTTGTGGTCCCGTGCATTCTCCTGCCATATTTTGCAGCCTAGCTCCTCTAGGTCCCAAATTAGGAGAGTATGTATCACTGCCCGCATCCACGATTCCTGTGTCACTATCTGGTGGTGACGGTCATCTTGCTGTTTTGCTCTCCTGTGCCCTGAAGCCTGCTGCACACGAATGTTCTTCATGCCTCCTTCAGAAGCTGAAAAAGGCAACTTTCCTGTCATGGTCGATGGTTATTCACTGCAGACGCTGAGAGCTGGAGCATCACAAAACTGCAGGACTCAAACCTACTAGCTGTTAGGGAGAATTTTCTGTTTAGGCTGAATTTCCCTACCTAGTGAGTCCCCCAGCAGCTTTGCTGGATTTCTGGGGTTTCTTTTTTTCTCCTGCCAAGAGTGAGACTCTTTTACCCTCACTCTTGGGCATGTTTGAAGAGTGTTTCTTTGGTTAACCTTGTGTTGAATGGGCTATGGGGTCTTTTACCCCATAGGGCCTCATGTATTTTTGTGATGTGGGTTACACAGCACCCTCTTTGCAGTAACCCAGGGGTGTCCTAGGGACTTCCCAACATAGACTCCATACCCTGGGACTGACTACTGTCTCCCAGGGCATGTAAAGTCACCAAAGACTTTACTAGTCTTAAATCCTGAACAGAACCAGTACAAACCATCCTATTGTGGACGTACTGGCTGGGGCAATTCGATTGCCCCAGGGTCTGTTAGTCGAGGGGGCACGTCTCCGTCCCCCCTGATCGAGTTTTGGCTGGTGGCAGTGGAAACTACGTTTTATATTCAACCGCGAATATTTTCCTATGGGATTTTCCATTGTTTTAGGCTAACACATTTAATTATTTATTTACGTTAGCCTTAAACGAACCGCCGGTTTATATATTTATTATTATAACTCCGGTTGGGATTTTTTGCCAAAACTTGATTCTAAAATGACGTTGGCATTCGCCTCTGTAACTCTGACCCAAAGTGGAGCCCTTTGTTCCACTTTTGGCGGGCTTCTCCACAGAAGCCCTCCAAAGTGGTGCCACTCTGTCTGGGGTACTTAGGAGGGGTGGAGGGGGATTTAGGCACCCTGGACTGAGTTACCTTGGTAATTCAAGTCGCACTCCGTCCTGATTGGCCCAAGTGGTGAGCCGGCCGGCTCACCACTTAGCATGTTTGAGTGACAGCTAGGCTGGGTGAATGGGGGTTTGCTGCATTAAAGCAGGGCTTTGGGACTGGAACTTTAGAAGTCGCCACAGGACCAAGAATCCGACGAGGGAAGAGCTGAGCCGACCTGCTACGACGACACCACCCGGTGGAGCCCTGCTGAACCGTCTCACCACTTTTCCCAACGACCGAGGAGAACTCTTAACGGAGTGGCTCCTTCCCTTGACTGGTGGGGACAACCAGTTTTTCACCTTCTTTCTGCTTCTTCGAGGTATCTCGTGGCCGCCTTGCCCGTGCCAAGCACCCCGGCAACCGGAATACCACACTTTTACCACAACCGCGAAAGTCGGTACAACCCTTTAACCGGAGGTCTTTGTGGCTGGTTTCTTCCCGGGCAGTGCAACGACCTTCTTCTTCTGCTCTTCAGTGAGATCTTCTTCTTCCCTGATCGACGTCGAGCCTTGCTGCCACTGCCTGGAACAACTGCCCCCGCTGGAGGATCCTTCCCGTTTAAGGTACCGTGTTCCGCCTGGCTTCCCTTGCCACCGACTGTACGGGGTAGTTTTAGCCCCCGGCTTTCGAACCTGGGATTGCCTGGGACACCCTGGCTAAACTTTCTAAGCCTCTCTAAACTCTTTCTGAACTCTTTCGCAAGACTCTGAATCCCTAATAACTGCGTGATCTTGGGCACATTTTCGCTCTGTCTGCTCTAAGAGTGGGCCCTGCCTAGTGACTTTTGCTCACCTGTGACTTTGTGCTTCTTTGAACTTACTGAAAGTGTTCTTGACCTTAGAGGGGTGTGTTTATCCTAATTCTGCTCTTTTTCCCTCCCCTCTTTGAACCTACTAGAGTGTCATCTAAAGTTAAGCACTCACCTCTGTTTGAATTATGTGGTGTTAACCAAGAGTTGTCTAGTTAGGAATAAGGGTTGGGACTGCCTTCCATATAACTGTGTTTGAAGTGTTTTACTATATATTGCTAGAGTGTTTTCAACTTATGTGTTCTTAAAATAAATAACTATATACTTTTGAAACCAAGCTCTGGTCAGTGTTTGCTTGTACTATTGTGTCTGAGTACATATTGTGTATACTTTGCATACTGCCTAACTCTTCTTGAGGGAAGTCTGACTGCTCAGCCACAGCTACCAGGTAAATCTGGATGGTACAGACTGCTACCAAGTGGGTTTACTGCTATACCTGTAGTCTTAAATCTTTTGCAGTGTTCCCCAAGGGAACTGCACAGGTTTCTGCCTAACACTAGCGACCTGGACTACACTGGCAAAGTTTGGTTCGGACTGTGCCGAAGGTCGGTGAGTACTTGCATCACTTACCGGTGTCCCCCTGGCACAACAGATCCCTTTAGCGCACGAGTATATCTAAAAAGGTATTCCAACTTGGCTGAGTTAGCCTGCGCTGCCTAGCTATTCTTGCCATTTGAACACTGCTTTGCCGCCAAGGGCAGGGCCTACTCGAATAGCGGGAACCAATTCTTCACCACCTCAAACTCCTTCCTGACTTGCTACAGCTCTCCCACGAAGACCCGCTTTTTGTTTCATCTGCGCGTGCCTTTTTATGAGCAACTGTACTGTTGAGCACAAGGCTCCCCTCTTCTTAGGGTTAAACTCAAAAGTTAGGGAACAAACTCTGAAGAATTGCCTAATGCCATTTATTTATTAACTCAACCCTCTCTTCACAGGTTGCAGCTGTGTTTTCCACTCTGTAGCATTAGGAAACGTAATGTATATATATTGTACAGTTTAAGGATTTGTGGATAACTGTTTTCACATTGCTAAAGTTACTTGTGTCTATTTGGTCCGGCTGATGAGCAAGTTGTGGTTCGTTGCTGTGTGTGCTCATTGCGGGCTTCTGATCATTCTCACCCCTGCTGAGACTTAGAATTAGTTTTTGTGAGAAATTATCCAAAATCTGGATGTGCGCATAACAAACAGTCTAATCAAGGCAGCCAAATCAAAAATGCCTAATGAGTAGAAAGGTTATTGTGAGGTATGCATCAGCAGTGAAAGACAACAAGGGTAATTTCTCAAAACTAAAAAAAAACCTTATACTAATGATAAACAATTAACCAAGGTGTCTTCACTGTCTGCGCTTCCTGCAGATGTCAAGTAATGTCTCCATTATGGAACAGAAACAAAAATAAGAACAAAATGAATAAAAGTAGCCACTTAAAGTTTCATGTGCTTTTATTAAGCAACATTAGTAGTTTCAAATTTGTATATGAACATAAAGTTCCACAGATTCTAGCTACAAAATAATTGACAAAGATGAAAACACTGTTACAAATACGCCTTTAACAAAAAACGCCAACAAGTGTTTCGACCCTGCTGGGTCGTCTTCAGGGCGTCTAAGTAAATGAGTAACAGTATACCAACCAAAAACACCTTTGTTATCCAGTGATAACATTGGTAAATTGAAGGCAACAACAATAAAAAATATAGAAAATATATATAATTTGACATAAGTGTTATTCAGTTACAGAGGGAAAGCAAAAGAAGAGCAGGGAGAGGGGAAGGTATGGAAAAAACAATAAGTGAACAACATTAGTGATCATGTATACAAATAAAGTCATAGACATTGATAAATACATATGCAAAGGTTCAGCAGTTAAGTATATTATTCAACAGACTAAATATACTTAAGTTGCGCACTTATAATACTGGCAAATTTCACTGGGTGCATAAGGTGACACTTGGTGGACGTAACCTCATCCTGTAGATAGTACGTAAAGTAAAAAATAGTTTAATTTACCTGACAGTTTTGGGCGAGATACTAGTTTGTCATGTGTTCCCACACAATGCTTAAATGCATGTGCTCTTGGTTTTTAAGTCATCAATAATGCGAAATGTCTGAAAACAAACATGAACAGTTTTAGAGCCTGCCTGCATGTGAGAACGGTAGTCATATAACTCAAATGTAATAGTCTATCGATCAATAAACCCAGTGGCTTAACTGCCGGTAGGCATTTTGGTGATAAGTTAGTGAATGTGGCGTTGCCCCGTGAGGGAGACCCGCACAGACGTGTCCTGTCTGAGGTCTGTGGGTGGAGGGGCTCACGGGCACACATGGGGGCACCCAGAGACCCCCAACAGTGGCGACGAGTGTTACTGGATGCCCGGGCCCGGCGGTGAGAGTCATCCAGAAGATTTTTTTCCACACGTCGAAACATCCGCGGATGTTTCGTCTCACGCCGTGGCCGCGGACCATACACGCGGCTGGCAGCCATTTTGCGCACGTGGCTGCGGAACTTCCAGGAGCTCCGGTTTGGAGTCGTAAGGTGATCCGAGCCAAATTTTTGATTATGCTGACTGCGGGCAGCCTAACCTGCAGGCCCATGCCTGGGTTTTGATGTTTTGGCCATTTTTCGGCTTTTGATGTCGTGTGGTAGCTGGGAGACGGGCTGAGGCGGCTGGGCCTTCTCAGCCCACTCCATCACTTAGCTCAATTTTTGGAACATTTGGCTCACAGTAGCTTCTTCAACCCTTTCATCATCACGTGGGTGGTGGCAGTGTGGGGAGTGGTCCAAGTTGCGGCCCTCAGGACTGGTACGAGGGTGCCTGTGCGCTTGGGCCTATGAGTGATTTCGGCGCCCTGGAGGGTGCGGCTGCTACAACCTCGGAGGACTCGCAGGACGAAGGCCTAGCAGATCTGTTCCAGCAGAATCCTCCACAGGCACCTCCTCACCTTGCGACGGCTGGGCTGCCGAACCCCGCGGTAGGTGCTGCTGCTCCCCCAAATCAACCACCACCCCTGGCCATGGCCCAAGCCAGGGCGCAAGCGGCCCTACAGCCCATTCCGGAATTTGACACTGCGGGCCCCCCATCTAGCCTGGGGCCCCGATGGAGGAGATGGATCGGACGGCTGGACATGTACTTCCGGGCTGCCCAGGTGACGGACAATGACAGTATGGTTGCCACGATGTTGTATTCAGCCGGTGCCGCAGTACAGGAGATATTTGAGTCTTTGACACCAGCGGACAACTCCTATGACCAAGCCAAAGCCGTCCTCCTCGCACATTTCATCCCCCTGGCCAACGTGGACTATGAGAGGTTTGTCATGCTGTCGGCCAGGCAAAAGGACGACGAAATGCTCGACACATTCTACGGGCGCCTGCGCCGCCTCTCCCAAGGGTGTGCGTGGGGGGACGCGGAAGACATGATGAGGACCATGCTAATCCAGGCATGCTCGTCAGGCAAACTGGGACGACAGGTCCTGAGAGAGCCCGGCCTCACACTTCCCCGAATCCTGGAGCTGGGGCGGTGTCATGAGGTGGCTGAGGCACGTGCCAACAAGATGGAAGCTGGTTCCCGCGCAGTGCGGCCGGAGGAAGTGTGTGCCGTCTGGCGGGGCGGCAGAGGGGTGCGAAGGCCTGGTGGGGCTCCCAGAGACAGAGCAGGTAGACCCGTGGAGTCGTGCCAAAAATGCGGCTACGACCTCCCCCACTCGTCCGAGTGCATGGCGATAGGAAAGATCTGTGGACGCTGTGGGATACCCGACCACTTCTCGAGGGTGTGCAGGGCGGCCCTACCCGTACTCATTCCGAGAGGTCAGCCCCGACCCTGGGCTCCTCGCCAGAATCGCCCGCCCAATGTAGCTCAGGTGGAGCAGGCAGAAGAGGAGGCGCCGGCGGAAGAGGCTGAGGAGGAGGATGAAGAAAATATTTTCTTCGTCTCCAGCATGGAGGTCCTCAAGGGGAGGAGCCGGAGACAGCCGAGGTGTGTCGTCGAGGTGAACTGCTCGCCGGTCCCAGTGCTGGTCGACACGGGCGCATCGGTCAACGTAATGGCGAGAGGACATTATGCCGCGCTCAGCCCACCACCGAGGCTAGCGACACCGAGAGCCCGAATTTTTGCGTTTTGGGGGCGGGAGCCTCTGCCAATGGACGGTGCATTTGTTGCGAAGGTGGAGCATGACGGGTCCACGATCAAGGCCCGATTTTACGTGACTCCAGTGAGCAGCAACACCCTGTTGAGTTGCGCGGCAGCCGAGGCTCTTGGAATAGTGAGCTTCGCATACTCCGTCTACCTGGAGGACATAAATGATCTGCTGGTCAAGTATGCTGCCATCTTCAAAGGGATTGAGAGAATGAATGGTGACCCCGTGAGGCTCCACATCGATGAGTCGGTGCAGCCCGTGGCCCTGAAGCACAGGAGGGTCCCTTTTCATCTGAGGGAACAGGTGGACAGGGAACTAGACAACCTGGTGAACCTGGACATAATTGAAAAAGTGGAGGGCCCCACGCCATGGGTATCCCCCATCGTCGTGGCGAGGAAACCTAAACAGCCGGACTCTGTCCGGATCTGTGTGGACATGAGACTGCCCAACAAGGCCATCAGGAGAGAACGTCATCTGACCCCGACCATCGATGACATCATTGCGGAAGTGCAGGGGGCCCGTTTCTTCTCCAAGTTGGACCTGCGAGCCGGATACCATCAAGTGGTCCTCCACCCAGAGTCCCGGTACATAACAACTTTCACCACTCACCGGGGACTCTATCGATACAAACGGCTAAGCTTCGGAGTGTCGTTGGCGGCCGAGGTCTTTCAAAACATAATTCGAGGCGCCCTCGCGGACCTGGAAGGCATCCTAAATATTAGCGACGACATTCTGGTCTTTGCCAGGATGGAGCTTGACCATCTAAAACGTCTGGCCAAGACCCTTGAGAGGCTACAGTCGCTGGGGCTCACCCTCCACAAGGACAAATGCGAATTCCTCCGCCTGACCATTGAATTCTTTGGGTTCATCCGACCCATGAAGCGCGTGTCAATTGAGGCTTTCGCTGCCACCTTCTTGCCCCCCCCCTCCCTCTTCGGCTGACTCCCACCCTGACACAGCCCTCTCCACACTCCACTCTGCTATATCTGATTGTCTTGATATCCTTGCCCCTGTCATGAGAATCCGCCTGAAGCCTAAAGCCAAATGCAACTCCTGGTTTGACTCGGATCTCGTCACCCTAAAACGCAAGTGCAGGGTGGCAGAGAGGAAATGGCGTGCTTCATGTACATCCTCTGACAAACTGGCCTGCCGCCTGCTCCAAAGGCAATACCGTCTCTCCGTTCTCACCAAGAAGAGAGCCCTTATCCAAGCCTGCATCTCTGCTGCATCTAACAACTCGGCCGAACTCTTCAAAATCTGCAAGGAGCTTGCCAACCCTGCTGCAGTCTCTACCTCTCCTGTCCCCTCCCAGGCCCTCTGCACTGCACTGGCCTCTCACTTCGTCTCTAAAACTCAGGACATCCCGTCCACACTCTCCTCCTATCACCTCCCTCCATCTCTTCCTGGCTCTCCCTCTGGCCCTTCTGCAGCCACCCCTCCTCCCTCCTTCTCTGCCTTTCCCCTTTTTTCTGCTGACGAGGTTTCCAGACAAGTCCAATCTATGAAAGTCTCGTCTAAACAGGTTTACCCCTGCTCCTCCAAAACTATCAAGGACCACATCGACTCCCTGGCTCCTGCCCTGGCTGATTTTTGCAACCACTCCTTCGCCTCTGGAGTCTTCCCATCCCCCCTTAAGCACTCCCTTGTGCATCCTCTTCTTAAGAAACCCTCTTCCGACCCCACCTGCCCAGCTAACTATCGCCCAATCTCCATCACTCCCTTCCTGGGCAAGCTCCTGGAGAAACTGGCCATCTCCCAGCTCAACCTCCATGCTGAATCTGTTGGTAGTCTTCACGACCATCAATCTGGCTTCAGGGCTGCCAGAAGCACGGAAACTGCTCTCCTGAACATCCGTGAGGACCTGCTCTCAAACCTCGACTCCAACACTCCGTGTGTTCTCATTCTGCTCGATCTCTCTTCTGCCTTTGACACTGTCAACCATGCCATCCTGCTCAATCGTCTCCGTGATAACCTGGGTATCACTGGTCAGGCTCTGGCGTGGCTGACCTCTTTCCTTTCCAACCGACCCTCCCAGGTCCAACTGGGGTCCTTCCTCTCTGACATCTTCTTCTCTACCTGTGGTGTCCCCCAGGGATCTAATCTCTCTCCCTGGCTGTTCAACCAGTATCTGGCACTCCTTGCCCACCGCATCGCCACTCTCTGCCCCAACTTTCAGTGCTATGCGGATGATACCCAGCTCATTTTCAGGCTACCCTCGGCCTCCTCCTCTCCTTCCCTCATCTCCGACTGTCTGTCTGCTATCCAGGAATGGTGTGCCGCCAATGACCTCTGCCTTAATGCCAGTAAGACTGAGATTCTACTCATCGGCACACCCACTTCCTCCTTCCCTGCAGCGCTCTGGCCAGCCTCTCTTGGCCCGCTTCCTGCTCCTACCTGCAAGGCAAAAAACCTCGGGGTCATCTTCGACTCCACACTCTCCTTCTCTCCTCATATTACTGACGTCTCTAAGAAGTCTCACTACCAGCTGCACCTCCTCAGAGGTATTCTTCCCTTCCTCTCCTTCCCCCAGAAGCTCACGGTCTCCAGAGCCCTGGTTCTCTCGAAGCTGGGCTACTGTAACAGCCTCTATCTTAATCTGCCTGCCTCTACTCTCCGCCCTCTGCAACTCATCCAGAACAGGACTGCGAGACTTGTCCTTGGCCTCAAGCCCAGGGACCGTATCTCTCCAGGACTGAAATCTCTACACTGGCTCCCTGTGGCTGCGAGGATTAAGTTCAAAACCCTCTGCATTGTCCACAAGGCCTTCTGGGGCCTGGGGCCTAAATACCTTCAACTCTCTCTTCCTAAATATGTTCCTTCCCGAGCCCTTCGCTCATCTGTCTCCAATTCCCTCAGGGTCAGCCGCTTCTCGAAGCAACGAGCTGGGGGTAGATCTCTCTCTGCGGCAGGGGCCTCCCTCTGGAACAGCCTTCCTACCTCCCTGAAACTTGAGGAGAACCATCTTCGGTTCCGGAAGCACCTCAAAACCTTCCTCTTTGCATCTGCTTTCTCTCTCCCTCTCCCCTGCTAATTCTTCACTGAAACTGCACTGAACCTGCACCTGGGCCACTCTCACCGACCTCGGTCCTTGGCCCAGCCACTCTCCACTTGCACTGCCTCCCTGGCAACGCCAGCACCGCGGGACTGTCTCTGCATCCCTTACAGCCCCCCCCTCCCAGCACTTGTCTGCACTTACCTTGCACTTGCCACCAGCTGGCCCTATGTATTATTTATTTTTTGACTCTACTTACCCTGTTCAGCACTTCCCCCTCTCCCCTTCCCCTTGCACTTTTCCCTTCCCCCTACCCCCGCACTTGCGCGATCCGAATGACACCTGGCCTAGTAAGATCGTTGTCTGTCTTCCCCCTGTTCCCCCCTCCCTGCCTCGTCGCGCCTTGAAACACTTGTGTATAGGCGCGTTATAAATGCCATATCATATCATATCATAAGGAGGGAGGTGTGTCGCCGGACCCCAGGAAGGTCCAGGACATTCAGGCGGCGCGGCCCCCGGAGTCGGCGTCGGATGTGAGGAGCTTCCTGGGGATGGTGACGTACTGCGGGCGCTTCATCAGGAATTTAGCCTCGAGGTCGGAGCCTCTCAGGGCCCTGACCAAGAAGGACACGACCTGGCAGTGGGGCCCGTTGGAACAGTCGGCGTTCGATGACATCAAGGGCGCCCTGACAGCAGAAGACACTGTGGCATTCTTTGACCCAGCCCTGGAGTCCGAGATCGTGGTGGACGCGAGCCCGTTCGGTCTCGGAGCTGTACTCACTCAAGTGGGCCGAGATGGGGACATAAGACCAGTGGCATACGCCAGCAAGGCCCTCTCCGAGACCGAACAGAGGTACTCACAGATCGAACGCAAGGCCCTGGCCGTCCTGTGGGGCTGCAGGCACTTTCGGCTATACGTACTGGGGAGACCTGTAACAGTGGTGACGGACCACAAGCCGCTGCTTCCAATCATGGCCGGGTCATCATCGAAGCCCCCGGCCAGAATCGAGAGATGGATGTTGGCCCTCTTGGAGTACGGAGTTACCCTAATCTACCGGCCGGGGGCCAATAATGCGGCGGACTATCTGTCCCGCCACCCGGTGGGCGGTGGAGGACCAGTACAAGACTCGTGTGCCGAGGAAGCCGATGATCACGTCAGGATGGTGGTGGAGGGTGCCACTCCCAACGCGATGCCTCTACACGACCTGGAGAGTGCCGTGGCTGCCGATGAGTGCTTCCGGATATTGCGGAGCTCGATGCGGTCGGGGTCCTGGAAGTCTGTGCTGGAGATGGTGGCGGGCCGCACTCATGAGGCCAAGGTGACCCTCGAACAGCTCTGGAAGGTGAAGGACGAGCTGTCCTTCACGGAGTCGGGCCTACTGCTGAGGGGTGATCGCCTAGTGGTGCCTGGCTCCAAAGTCGATGAGGTCATCAAGCTGGCGCACCAAGGGCACCAAGGAGCCGCCAAGACGAAGGCGAGACTGAGGATGAAGGTGTGGTTTCCCGAATTGGAGAAGAAGGTAGACAACTTCGTGGCGGCCTGCCTATGGTGCCAGGCGGGAGCCCGAAATCGAGGAAATGCCTCGAGGTACCCGGCCGTGGGAAGTCGTGCATGCAGACTTCGGGTCCACCGCCGTGGGCACCCACTTCTTGGCCATCGGCGACGAATACTCCAGATATCCCGAGGTGGAATTCGTCGAGTCGGTGGCATTCGAGCACGTGGTAGGAGCGGTGGAGAAGATCTTTGCCACCCATGGGTTTCCTGTAACCTTGTGCTCGGACAATCGGTCCCCGTTCCAGAGCGCACGGTTCTCTGAGTTCCTGGAGAGCTGCGGGGTGGCACACAGGAAGGTGTCCCCGCTGTGGCCTCGTGCGAACGGGGACGCGGAGCGGCTGATGAGGACTTTGAACAAAACATTCCGAATAGCCCAGGGACAGGGCCAGCCACTCCAGCGGGCACTGTACCAGTTCTTGAGGGTATACCGCACCACCCCACACGCCTCGACGGGGGTCGCCCCGGCGGAAGTGCTATTCAGAAGATGCCCCCGAGGCCTCTTGCCGGAGGTTAAGGAAAAAGAGCCCGGTGTGATAGATGATCAACGGGTGGAGGCGGAGCATCAGGCAAGAATACACCAAGAGAACGTCCGGAGGGGTCTCCGGCCGCAGCGGCTGGAACCGGGCAACGAAGTCCTGATCAGAAATCGGCACCCTCATGGGAAGCTCTCGCTCCCGTATGAACCTGAGCCGTTGGACGTGGTTGCAGTAAAGGGGTCGATGGTGACGGCCTCAGACGGGAAGTCGGACGTCACTAGGAATGTGAGCTTCTTCAAGAAGCTCGGGGACTCTCGAGCTGAACTCCCACCTGACCCGGATGTGAGTGACCTCCCGGACGAAAATACCCCCCGGGGGGAAGTCGTGGGGTCGCCAGAACGAGGCACTGGATCGACGGGGAGTCCTGCGGCTGAGGTAGGCGGGAGGTACCCCCAGAGGGCTGGGCGAGGGAGACCTGCCTACCTCGGAGACTATGTGCTGAGGCCGATTGAGTGTGTTCTGGAGTAAGGGGACTCGGGAGGCTGACATTAAAGGGGCATGGGCTCTGAGTTGTTAATGGTTGTGTTGTGTGCAGTGCAATGTTGTAAAATGTGTGTTGTTGTTTGTTCCTCCCGGAAAAAGGAGGAGTGTGGCGTTGCCCCGTGAGGGAGACGCGCACGCGGCGGCGTGACGTTGCACGTCGCCGCGTGCAGCTTAAATAAACGGGGCGTTCCCGGCCGCGGGAGAGCGACCGGGGAGCCCGAACCACACAGACGTGTCCTGTCTGAGGTCTGCGGGTGGAGGAGCTCACGGGCACGCATGGGGGCACCCAGAGACCCCCAACAGTGAACAATGTTGGGTGAAGCTCCGTGGCAGTCGTATCCACAGTTATTTTATATTGGTTACAATGGATATGTAGTTTTCATGTGATTTCTGGAAAAGAGGGGTGATTGTTTGAATAATTACATGCTGTAATTAGGGGAATCTACAAGGTAGATAGTAGTATATACTGCTGGGTAATTTCATTTGTGAATTTGAACTTAGATTTTAAAAGTATGATAAGTCGGTGGTTGCGGTCATAATGAATAAGAGTTAATTCTAGAAGGGCATTTGTATTACAAAAACTCACCAAGTAATCCGCGTAAATGTGTGCGAGTAGAAATTGCTGCGGATTAGCAGGTCGCGGAGTTCCAAATGCAATGGATGGGGGCGTTGGATGAACGGACCAATCACATCTAAGGAGTAAGAAAAAGCCTTGGATCATGTGACAGGCCATATGATCTGGTGTTGCCTAGCAACCCTTTGTTAGGATTCTAAAAGTCACACGCCGGTATTCGACAGGCCGTTTCATGAATGTGTATGAACACATTGGGCAGACGGGCATCACACACACATTCCGTGTTTAGCTCGATGCCTGAAGCTTGAGTAACAAAAGTGCTCATTATACGCGTGGCAAGTGTGCCGTCTGTGTGGGCGTTGGTCGCATAGACCAATAGGAAGGGTGAGAGCACATTTAATGCCATGAACCCAAGTTGCTAGACATGGACTCCTTGAATCCTGTGGAATGCTGCTATAACAGCTACCATCTTTGTAAAAACTCTCCACGCTGAGCTCAACCTGAAGGGGAGGACTCAGTATTGAACAGGTTCGCCCACTAACGAAAATCAGAGGAGTTTGTGGTGTTGGGGCCATATTGCTACATGCAGGTATGATTCTTGAAGATCTATCATGTAGATCCAATCATCCCTACAAGTGAGGATCGGATCTGCCCTTATGCAAGAGGAGTTCCCGATGCTCCCTTGTGTCCTAATGAACAGGTCCAATCCAAACGGTCAAGTGTTCTCTTCATGCGATAATTGTGCGCTTATATTCCACATATTGGTCAGATTGGTCAAAGTGTGAAGTCACAACTGCATTCCCATTCTATAGATGGCTTTGTAAGAGTCCATCTGCCATATGTTCTGGTCACGCAGCGTTCTACGTATAATCTAGGCTAGGCACTGCTACCTTACGACCCCCAGGTTTTTCTGCTGCAGGAATAAGAGCGGCATGTGTGTCAGACACATGTGTATTCACCTGATGTTCTGCCAGCGTTGGGATTCTTCTTTACAATTCTGCACACTTTCTTGGTGTTACTCAATGGTGTTCCCACTAAGAGCAACACAATGTGGGACATAAATCACTCGTATATTTAAAACAAAAGAATCTAAACTACAGAGCGGTGGTCATCCAGGCAGCCACGCACATGAATGGACATAAAGAACCAACAAGTCAAAATCCTGGTAAATTTGATAAAGTTGTCTTCCAATCAACAGAAATATACCATTCATCCTCTTGTTTCTCACAAAGTAAGGGGTGACCAAATAGAACTGCAACAAATGCACCACCCCAAAGATACAGCACTATTGGGGAACAATAACAATACGTAAAAACTGTTTTTGACAGGTACTCCCTACAGAGGGTAGTGTCATACCGAATATCATACAAGTTGCATGTATTCTGCATGACTTAGACTAAATCGTGAGTACATGTTTCACTAACATTAGGAAACTGCATCAGCCTCATTATGTTATAGAGAGCATCTCAGGGCGAGGGACCACAGATACTAGACTTATTTATTTTGAGGCTCAATTGTGGGAGATACCTATTAAAAAAAAAACAAATAGCTTTTTGATTAATGGCAGACGCCAGGCTCTAAGGGCAGGACCATGTATCAAACCTGTGCTGCTCTCCTTTGTTTTGTTTCCAAGACAAGCACCTTGCCCCTGAGCTATCCTCCTGGCCTGGGTTCCACTGGATTAAAGCCTGAGTCTTATATTTATTTATTTTATGTTTTATTTTATTGTGCACTTGTCAGGGGCTTATACATCAAGTAAATTATGTTTTAAAGCGCCCAGAGGGCATCACGGAGGTATCAAGGAAAATCAAATCAAATATAACAATGAAAGGGATGCTTATAGAGTTCGATAAAAATAATACGGTTAGAGTATGGTTAGACGAAGAGGGTCATCTGTCAGAGCCAATTGAGGTGGATCGGGGAGTCCGGCAGGGGTGCCTGGCTGCACCTTTTTTTCAATTTATATGCGGCTGACATGGGAGAATATTTGGCTTCGTCAGCATTGGCAAGTCCAGTGGTGAATGGGGTGAAGATCACTGGCTTGCCTATGCCAACGATATAGTCCTCATAGACAGTACAGCTATTGGACTGCAACGTCTGCTGAATTGGTCAATGGGAGGTCAACAGATCCCAAGGGTAGAAGATCTGACAAATCTAGGCTACAAAATCTATACCTCACCAGCGATATGCAAAGTAGAAAAAGACATTTTAATGAAAGTGAAACAATTACCTGCGCAGATGAAGAAAATACTAATGAGGTATGGCAGAGTCTCACTTATTCCATTAATAAAATTCTACCAAGCCAACGCAATTCCAGTCATATTGCACGGGCTGGAAGTAAAACCGCAGTTATGGAATGCAATGTGGGAAAGATTTGAGGGACAACTGTGGAAAGATGTCTTGGGCTACCAATGTACCTTTCAATGTTTAACATCAGATTTGAACTGGGTTTAAGATCTTTGAAAGGGCAAATGGTCTGGAAATTAGCCTCACTCTTTCACCTTATAACAACAGCACAAGAAGGAACACTCTATGCAGACATAAAGGTCCATATGGACAACAACAAATCAAAAATGCTGACAAACCTAAGAGCACAAGTCAAAGTCTGACTAGCCGAGGCAGATATTGGGATCCAACCATTAATAGACAATCCGGTTAAAGCTAAAAAAGGATGGGATGAGATGGACTGGATCAAAACGATTGAGGGAGTACGCATGGCGCCCAATCCATATCCACATCAGAAAGCAAACAAGAAACTAGGTTATCTGAATAAATATCTGGTGAAAATCCCGGATTGGAGAATTAGAAAGAACTTCCTAAGATTGCGGTTAAATGCAATACATACAGGGGAGGTGCTTGCAAAAAGAGGACTTAAGAGATTCAGCAATCCATTTGTGCCAGGAATGCAAGAATGCAGAAGCACAAACTGCTAGATATCTATTAATGAATTGTGAAGGCACCTGGCAAGCAAGATCACCCCTTTTTGGAAAATATGGTTTTGAATCAACACACTACATCCCAGAAATGTTTTGGGAGAGACTGATTGCCGAGCACTCACAGGCCATGACGATAGCAGTAATTCTGATGCTTGAAAAATGTAATATAGTGCTCTGAAAGGCCGGGTAAACACTGTTTAAAAGGATAAGCAGATAACGCAAATTCTTTTCAAAGAAATCGTTTTAAAGATATTTTAGGTGAGATGGGGAAAGGAAGCTGAATTTGGTTTATGGACATGATTTATTGAATATCGGTTTCAATGAACAATTGGAAAAATGGTATGTTAGGTAATGTGTTTTTCCTTTTTCTCTTTTTTCTGTTTTGTTGTTTCCCGTCACTCATTTCTTATGGATCATTGAGATTTTCTCAATGAGTGTTAATGTCTTTTATGTTTTTATGTGTTGTTTTCTTATGGAATTAAAAGGTTATGCTAACCAAATACAATAAAAAAAAATATGTATATATATAATAATGAAAGATAGAGATGGACTTACTAGGCCTTGTGAGCATTCGGATCGTACAAGTGCAGAGAGAGAGAAGTGATGAGGATGTGTGTGGGGGGTAAGTGCTAGGTGTACCAAGAGTGAAGTGCTAGGGAGTGAGCAGCTGTAACTGCCTTGGTGAGAGTGGGCAGCTGCCAATAAATATGTAAGTTCAAGCATGTGCTGGGAGTGAGTTGAGGTTGAAGGCGATTGGGTGTGGGATTGAGGACCCAGGAGGACACATAAGGACCATGCTCACCAATCTCAGCAACTGTGGACAGAACAGGGAGGAAGGGAAGGAGGAGGTTAAAAGGAAAGTCTCGAGGAGCTCCTGGAATTTGTGGAGATCCGGCTCAAGACAAAGAGGAAGGGGGAGGCTGTTCCATAGGAGGGAGCCAGCTGAGGAAAGAGATCACCCACCAGCTCGTTGTTTGGCAAAGCGCTTGACACACAGGGAGTTGGTGCCAGAGGAACGTAAAGATCTAGAGGGAGAGTATTTAGTGAGAGAAAGGTGTAGACAGCATCGTCTCTGGCCCTAGACAGCCTTACGGATGATGCAGAGGGATTTGAATTTGATGCTTGCAGCAACCTGGAGCTTGAGGAGTTTTTAGGGCTGGAGAGATGCGGTCCCTGGGCTTGAGGTCAAGGATAAATCTTGCAGCCCTATTATGGATTAGCTGGAGGGGTCGTAGAGAAGAAGAGGGTAGATTAAAGAAAGTGCTATTGCAGTAGTCTAGCCTGGAGAGAACCAGAGCTCTAGAGACATTGAACTTTCGGGGGAAAGTGAAGAAGGGAAGAATTCCTTTGAATAGGTGGAGCTGAAAGTGGGCCTTCTTGGCAAGTGAGTGTAAGTGTAAGGAATGTGAATGTAAGGAACTCATGGTGACAACAGTAAAGGCAGACACAAGTGATCACAGTTCAAGGGTGTTTATGAAACTGTAAATGCAGGGTTGAAAAATGCCTAACCTAAATCTAAATTTAAGATGGGAGAAATCTTCGACGATCAAATGAAAAAAAAAGGCAGTCCTTGTGTCTTGTCAAAGTAAAAGGCCTTTACTAAACTATTGCCAATTCCTTACAAATAACTACACAAAGAGTGTGGCATAGGGTTTTCAAATGAAGAAAAAGGTGTTCACAAATAATAAGTCAGGATGTGATTGCCTGGAGATCACCCTTCCCCACGTTTATAGCACAGGACAAGGTAGGACTTTGTAGCACAGCACACACTTGGGCCTTCCCAGCACGAGCCAACAGTTCTGTATCAGCTATCAGGTTCTTTGATGGTTAAGTCCCTTTTCAATAAAAGTCTCTTGCCTTTGAGGGACTGATTTTCTCAACAAACAAACACAAAGGGCCTCATTACGAGGAGCGCAGAAAAAACGGGGTCATTACCGGCATGGAGGTACTAGCGGGTCCGTGCTCGTATGACACAGATTATAGGGGGTGATTATGAGTGTGCAAGCACGCGCAAACCCCCATGCTGGTAATGGCCATACCGGCATGCCGCTAAAGGCCCTCCAACCCCCCGATAGCGCCATCACGGGACCCGCCGATACTGCTTCCGCCTAGGATGCACCCCTTAATACCGACCCGGTAATAACAACATGCTAATACCGGGCTTGTAATACCGGACCCGGAAGTAACGTCATTGCGTCGGAATGGGAAATGCTGCGGCGGCCATCTTTAAAAACACAATCCATTGCCATCCTCCCAAACAACCAGTTGCATTCAGGAGAGACCAGTGGCAATCCCTTCACCATGTCGAAAGCTACCCGTAAAACAACCTCCCTCCTGCGCAAAAAGCGTTTCGCAGACGCAGAACTTAATATGCTGGCAGACACCCTTGCCGCACATGCTGACGAGATTAATCAGCAGAACCTGAAGCGTGAGGTGCAGCAGCGCAAAAAGGAGATCTGGGAGGAGGTAGCCCGCAAGGTCTCGGCTGTCGGAACCACCCCACGGACAGTGAAGGATTGCAAAAAGAGGTGGGATGACCTCCGCCCCAGGGTTCGTAATATCCTGGCAAGCAACAGGAGGGAGGCCATGGCTACATGCAGGGGTCCCACTCTCCTGCCAAACTGACCAGCTGGGAGGAGACGGCAAGCATGTTCATTCAGATGGAGTCCATCGAGGGATTTGGGGAGATGGAGAAGGGTGCGGCAACATCTGCAAATGGAGGTGAGTGACCCTGTAGATCCCTGTAGGGGAAACCATGATGTAGCACAAGTGATGTGGAAGAGAGTCTAGGCAAGGCAATGCATGTCCCAACACACACATTAACATATTCTTGTCCAGATGGAGGGCCAAACCCTGCCACACTGAAATGCATGCTGAGTGCCAATCCCATTACCAACACACAGCCAACACACACGGACCGTGCCCATGTAATACATCACACAAACCCCAATACAACAGCATGTCACCTGCCATGCAGCAAACGCCAAAATGCCCCATCCATACTACCCTGTGTGACACACCTGTAAGATATGAATGCATGATAAATGAAATGCTCCTCGCCGACTGTAGCCGCCATGCTCCCGTTTGCCTAAGAAATTCATTGATCCAAGGACGCTCTCGTCCGCATCGTCGCCGCTGTACCGTGCTGGAGAAGGCCTGACCGTCGACGCGCGGAGTAGAATCCGCCAGTGGGTTTCCCGCCACCCAAAAGACCACAGAGCCGCCGACGACTCGACGCCCTTGCTGGGCCACAGTTCTTCAAACCCTTTGCAGTCCAGAACTATCGGCACCAAGTTGCCCTCGCACGCCTCTTCCTTGCAGGACATTTACGCTTCCCCGTCAATGAGCACAGCTAGGAACGACGGGGCCACTTCAACGTCGTAGCTCGACCTGTCCTCTGTTGGACGTTCGATGACCCGTGACTCCTGCCTTAAAGGGAGGGCACACAAGAAAGGCCGTCGATTCCCCGACGAGTAACACTACAACTCCAAGGTACTTTGGGGTTGCAGAACTAGTGGAAAGTCTAGTGTTAACAATATATGGACTGGGCTTGTATCTTTCTTTACAGGTTGCCCAGGTGGGGGGGATCTCCACACAGAACTATGTCTAGGTATCGGGGCCAGTATTCTGCCACTTGCTCAACCATCTTGCTTTCCTTCCTCTCTCTACTGCTGATTTCCTCTTTATTCTGATCTGTGTGTCATTCTAACCGTATGCACTTTAATGAGATCTAATGACGTTAGTGGTACCACTTTAGAACTGTATTTATTTACCATTGCTGATTTTCGGAGTACAAAGTGAGTTATTGTGATATTGTATATACCTTTGAATATTAATTATATGAAGAATGTGTTGTACCCGATACAGTGTGTGGACATTCCTTTGTGGGTGCTTGGGGACTACACTGTACAGACACCCCCACTGGCCGTCTTTACACAGGGCCCATTTATTAACTCTAGACACAGATACCTGCCACGACTCCCCAAAGTTTCCCAGAACACAAAGGCCAGACAAGGCCAATTACAAAGCTAGATGTCCTGCCTCAAAGACTAGGAAATAAGGGATGTTGTCTTATTAAATCAGAAAAGGCTGCTCCTAGGTTTCGCTCCCCCTACCACTATTCTCACTCATGTGCTGGTGGCGTGCCAAGTGTCCAAGGTTGTTAAAACCAATGCCAAACCAATCACAACTCTCAAGATGATACCGCCATGTCATTTTGCATTAGCTAATTACCTTTTGGTAAAATGTCTTTATTACTTGTATCAATTTAGCGGTGGTCCGAAGACAGGCCATCAGATAGCTATATCCAATGAAAATACTAATCGATATGTAAACTATATGTAGACAATTCCCCTAACCAATCCCTCCATCCCGCAGGTTTTAGTAAGTAAGATTACAGTGTAATGTTAGTAGTGGCGTATTTTGTGTTTTTAAACAACTGTTTTGCATTGTGTAGCTAGAGCTTGAGACGTGCATGCTTAATGCTGCCCTTGTTTAATATGATCCATTAAAGAAGGCATTTGCCAACTACATTGTCTAGTTCTGTCATTTGGGGGCAGGATTTCCCGACTTGCCTGTTGCGCTCACGCTGGGAATTTCCAGAGCCCTTACTACAATTCAAACAGGACAGACTAGGGCAAAGAACGTGACTCAAACGGGACAGACCGGGGGGAAGCAGGTGTTTTAAACAGGACAGACTAGGACGAAGAAGGAAAAAAGGTGACTCAAACAGGACAGCCTAGGGCAAAGAAAGTGATGCAGACTGGACAGACTAGGGCAAAGAAGGTGAATAACAGGACAGCCTAGGGCAAAGAAAGTGATGCAGACAGGACAGACTAGGGCAAATAAGGTGATTAACAGGACAGACTAGGGCAAAGAAGGTGATTAACAGGACAGCCTAGGGCAAAGAAAGTGATGCAGACAGGACGGACTAGGGCAAAGAAGGTGATTAACAGGACAGAATAGGGCAAAGAAGGTGATTAACAGGACAGCCTAGGGCAAAGAAAGTGATGCAGACAGGACAGCCTAGGGCAAAGAGGGTGATGCAGACAGGACAGACTAGGGCAAAGAAGGCGACTGAAACAGGACAGACTACAGCAAACAAAGTGACTCAAACAGGAAGGATTCTCAGATCACAAACAAATGGGAAGGTTTTAGGTTTCATAAGCAAGCGTGAATAAATAAGGGAACAGTTTACTATTATGTTTTGAATATATTTGGGGACTGAAATCTAAGTAAGGGAAACAACTGGAACAAGTCACATGAGGCCTAGTAGGACAAACACAAAAACAAATGGAATTCGGAATATATAAGGGAAAGGTGCTTAATTGTCTTTTTTAAACTTTGTCGGTATGAAAATGGGAAAAGGAACATGGGAAATGACGGGGACTGATGAAAAAAGGAAGGATGACAAATGGGGTATAATTAACACACAACAGACAAAAAGGGGCACCTTGAGATCAAAAGGCACTCAACCCTATTCCACTAGCAAGAAGAACACTAAACTTCTCAACAGGTAGCAAAATGTCCCTAAAACACTAATGATAGCCTTTCCCTGTAAGCACCATCTCCTCCAGTCTAAGAGGAAGCTAAAGTGATGTGGTGCTTTTACAGGGGTTGTGAGCCTCTGAGAGCATATAGCATCTTGCCACACGATTCTGGGATTCAGGTAGGCCCGCCAAATGGACACCATCTGTTACAACCCATGGGGCGAGTTTGGACCCCATTATTGGCAGGTGGTGAGTCCCGCAGGAATACCAAGACGCATATTCAGTTCATGCCGCGAATGGGTGGTGGATCGCCCCAGACTTAGGCATCACTGTCAATGCAATTCAACCCTGACTGCCACCAATCATCAACCAAACCAGCAAAATTCCACCAACTCTGAACAGCAAGACCCACATTAATGATCATTGCCCACTTTCAGTACATTGCAATGTCTGCATATGTTCAAGAAGCTGAAACAGTGCTGGCAGTGACACATTCTATCAGGGCAAGTTAAGAAATTGGACTGTCTTACCATACCTTTCCAAAGTGATTGAGAAAGAGGTTGCTTATGTTTAAAAAGTGCAATTTAAAATTACTGCTTATTTCCAGAAAAGTTGCTTTTCATAGCTTGATTTAATGTTTCACCTCTTACCTGACAGACACCGCCACAGTCCAGGTGCAGTGAGCCGTGCGTGCCTGGATATCAGAAACTAATGTTACCAGGTAAACAGGTCTGCTGCTACGGCTGTATCCCGTGCCCAGAGGGTGAGGTGTCCCACCAGACAGGTAATGGAGGCTGCCATGTTCTGAGTTTGGTACAGGGAATGGAGGCTGTTATGTTTACACACTGCGTAGTAGTTTTCAGACCCATCAAGACCACTGGGATGAACAAAGCATAGCCGAAGGCCAGGCTGTGGGCAATGTGGCACCAGGCATGGCTAGTGACTGCTTTATATGGCTCTGTGCTGCCCCTTGGCATGCCCTAATTACATGCCTTGATATTCCTTTAATAGTTCCCACTGAAAACCTACCAATTTGTTTCAACCAAGCATACCTAATCCAGTTTCACTGCAATTAATATTTCCCACCACATACAAAAAATATTAAATAGTGTATACATTATACATACAAATCAGTACCTTTTAAATTCCAAATAACTCAGCTTTCAAAAAGTGCCTATATTTCTAAAATATACAAACACATTGATCCAAAAGAAACATTCTCACATACATTTGACAATCATTCACACCCATTTGCACCTGGGGTGGGCTCTCAGCCAATCAGGCAGCTGGAACGGTGGGCGAGAATGCACTGTGTACCACCCACTGTTTCCAGCCACCAGAGGCCCATCTCCGGGTGGCAGCATCTTGATTGTGGGGAGGCAACAGGGAGTCCCCACTCCCCCGCATGAGATCCTGTTCTCTTTCCCCACCCTCATCCCTCCCTCCCCACTTACCTCGCTTTGTTCGGGCCTGCCTAGAAACGGGCCTGGAAGGCCGTTACCAGCCATGTCTGCCCCCCAACGTGGGGTTGATTTCTATATTCAAACTCTTTCATTCCTCTTGCCCTCCCGTGCTAATCCCCCCGCCTACTGTGACTGGCAGACTGGTCCCTTATGAGTCTTACAGGACACCAGGCTCCACTTGTCCAGTCTGCCTCAGCACTCGCCCAACCTAGCTCTGCCCTTCTGGGCCCCCTCCCATACCAGCCTGGATGGTTGGCATCCTCCCCTCCCCCCAGAGTCCGGTCCATCCCCTTCTCTACACTAGATGATGATACCGTCAGCCGTGAGTCGGGTCCTGCAGCCTAAGGGCCTCAGCACAAGGGCCTGTATCTGCGGGCGGCCGGAGCCCTCGGGCCGGCTATGTTGCTTCTGCTGACCTTGCTGCAGTTAAAGTAGCCGTCAACAACACAATTGAGGTAAGCCTTGCTTGCTCCACAGCCAAATGACCTGATCTCACCTAACCTAAGGCAGATCCATCTACACACTATACTCTGATAGCATCTCATTGCACAGGAGGTTCACTGTGCATGCTGTACCAAGCTTGAGATACTCAGCAGACGGCCCACGCCCTACCCCTTTGTACTGTAACTTTGTGATGAACTGTTGACAAGAGGTCTCCCCATGCCTATAGTCCATGTTACGTACATGTTCTGCTAAGCTCGCCGATTACCTACTTATTTTTCCAGATGTACATAGAAACGATGTAGCCTCTAACTTCTTACTAAACCGCACCGCCAATCATTGCGTATGTGGTCCTCTTCCGACAACCGCATATATGCTATTTCGCTTGTTATATCCCACATACTGCATTATTTGCTAGGCATCTTTCATTCTCTGAATAATTCATCCTAGCTGGATCACAACATCCGTGTCATGATATTAAACACTGTCCTTTTCTGTCCACTGTATTCCTTACTTTGAAATATGCTCTTATAATATGATGTGCATTCTGCTAAATCTTACCAGTCTATGCTACTTGTTATAGACTATTGTAACATTGCTATCACTTCTACATGCTAAAATGACATACACACTTTGTACATCTTGTTAGGCAATGTGCTCCCATTGACTACCTATCACTATCAGATATCTGTGCTTGCGTCAGGGTACCAACCCCTGTCCGCTAGCGCTCAGCAGTATTCTAGACCTGGATCTATGCTCTTATATTATGTTAACTTTACTAGTCTAAGATCATTAACAAGCTCCTTGTATGACTGCCATTCCTTAAGCATTCACGCATGCAGCTATCTACCATGCCAGCACACTAGTCTAATACCCTGTACTGGCAAGTCATGCCGATGCACAACACCAGACTGTTGCTGAACTGGCCATCACTATTAACAGTCACTTCTGCTATTCTGACCAGAATGTCCCTGCTAGCCACAGCCACCATTGATACTAACATGAAGCATGCTACCATGAAAACTGTGATTCCGATTCTATACACAGCAAAAGTAGTGTCTCCATATCCATGTCCAACACACTACCCCACTATGACTCCATAGCACCTACCAATTACCTGCCATCCTGGCCATCTCAGCCTCCTAAATGCCCCCCTGCTTACACAACCTCAGCAAATGACACTCATTTTCTCACACCTACCCAATGGAACTTACGCTTTGCCTCTCAACCTGTCTCTAATCAACCTTACGCCACAGTAACTAGGAACCTCACATTAGGATCAAGACTTAATCCATCCTATCTACGTACATCTAATACCGAATCCACAATCAATATGCCTGAAGTCTTAAAATAATTCCACCATAAATGTCACTACCCACTCAACTAAGACCACAACTGCTTCTAACACTTCTAGCAACACCAGTTCACCGCTCACAGAAGCACTCATCAACACTAGATCACTGATAGCACATGCCTTAGAAGTTGCTGACCTTATCACTGCCAACCAGCATGACTTCCTAGCCAGAACTGAAACATGACCACATGCCGCAGTAGGCACTTCACTCGCTCTAACCATCCCAGATAATTTTACTATCACAAGACTTGATAGAGAGCCTTCTAAAAGTGGTGGAGTCGCTATCATTTCCATGACACACCTCGGCCTAAGAGCCCTCCCTCACCATCCATTCCCCTCTGCGGAACTCCGATCTATGAAACTTCCACTCTCAGCCTCGCAGACCTTATAAATTCATCTTGTTTACAGACCACCCAGACCTATATCCACCTTCGAGGAAGATATTCTACAACTCCTCGCCACTGATACTAAACTAGGTTCACAAATCCTGCTACTGAGTGATTTAAACGTAGATTTCTTAGACTCCAGTGATGATTCAGCTACTACCCTAGCTAACTCAATTACAGAACTAGGTGTTGCCCATCGCATCACCAAACCTACACACACCAAAGGTGGATTCCTCGACTGGATTGCTGACCTAAATTGCGAAACCAACATTCTTTACAAGGCACCATGTGCATGGACAGACCATCACCTCATCTCATTCATCATACAGTCATGTTCTCAACTAAACCTTCCTTCAGCCCTAACTCCGTTTGCGCTAACAAGAAATGACAAGAACATCACAACTGAAAATCTATTTCCCCTCTTACCACCTATCCTCAACTATTCGAATACTAACACTGACCTATCTACTTTTGTAGAGCTCTACAAACTAACACTACGTCAAGCCATTGATACTATAGCCCCACAGAAACTATGGAAAGCCAAGCCGCAAGCTCATCTGAATAATTGGTTCACCCCTAATCTTAAAACTTTACGCAATAACAAAAGAAATGCTGAAACCGCCTGGAATTACCACCCATCAGTCATCAACAAAGACACTTTTTCAAAAGCCGCAAACTGCTACAAGCTAGCCATCTCTCAAACTAAAAGTGAAACCTGCAACAACAGAATCGCCAATGCAAAATCTGGCTCTAAAGAGCTATTCACGATCCTTAAAGAGCTTGAATCGCCCACGCCACCCTCTGAAACTTGCTCCAAAGACAAGACTTGGTGTACGAAGATGCAAGCAGCCCTACTCGATAAAATATCGATGCTCCAAAAATGAAAAGAAAAAACTGAGCATCAGCCCTAACCTAGGCCTCCATAAGTCTCAGCCTCCAATGGGGAAGGCTGTCATCCAGATGTCAGGGCAATATATGCCCTGCTACAATCATTAAAGAAGCAGCGAAAGAACTTGCACCTGCTATCAGATCATTTATAAACTCCTCCTTGGAAACCAGTACGGTCCCCACCAACCTGATAGATGCCTGGGTCCTCACACTGTTAAAAAAAAACCAACCCTGACCCAGATATTCCAACAAACTATAGGCCTATCACCACAGTGCCTTTCCTGCTGAACATTCTTGATAGGGCAGCCCATCTTCAAATACAGGCACACCTGGAAACAAATAATCTACTAGGCCTTCGTCAATCAGGGTTTAGAGGAAGGCACGGTACGGAAACCGCGCTTGTAGATTTGAAAATGCAAACAGATGACCATATAGATAAGGGCAACATAACGCTCCTCATGCTGCTAGATTTATCTGCTGCCTTCGATCTCGTCAGTCATAAAGTCTTGTGCAACCATCTCATTTCATGAGCTTATTTCTCTGAGAAAGCCACAGCTTGGATACAATCCTTTCTGGATAATGGAACAATGAGAGTATTCTCTCCCTCCGCATCGGCTGACCCAGCACTGGATCTTACGTGTCACCCACGCTGTATAACATATTTACTAAGCCCTCTTGGGTGTCACCTACACTAACTATGCAGATGACACCCAAGTCCTCCTCCATATTTCTGGAAACCAGGAAAGTATACCAATCTACTGAACAAAATCTATCTCATCGTTCAGGTATGGATGACTACACACATGGCCTTTGCCTCAATGATGAGAAGACCAAATTACTACTCATTGGCTCAAAAGCCAAATGAAAGGAACTAGACTGCACATATAACTCATTTACCATAGACAGCATCAACATCCTGGTCGCTAAAGATGTCAAGATTCTCGGTTTCTACCTTGACTCAGCCTTAACCTTGACCAAACAAGTGAACGTGACAGCCTCTGCCACAGCTTACACACACCTGTAGACCTTACCTCTCACCTACAAGTAGCTCCATGTTAGCTAGGGCACTTGTCTTATCCAAACTGGATTACTGGAATGCGCTCTATTTAGGAATCAATAAATAAAACTTATATAAGCTTCAGGTCTTGCAAAACAATGCTCTTAGAGCAGCTATCAACATACCTAGATCTCACCACATATCGGAAACTAGATGCAATTCCCACTGGCTGTCTGTCAAAAACAGAATCTCATTCAAAACTTTGACTCTCACCCACAAGTTTCTGTCTAACTCAGCACCCAATTATTTAACATGCAAATTCTCCAAAAGCCAATCTGACCGACCTACTAGATCAGCACAACTAGACTGTCTTAGAGTACCTAGAAATCGGGAGGCAGCAGCTTCCCTCTCCTAGCTTCCAAACTATGGAACTCATTGCCTATAGCTATTAGAGCAGAACCATCATTCTCCCAATTCATGATAAATATAAATAATGTGTTCTCCGCTCAGGAGATCAGTTAACCGCCTTCTACCTAGCGTCTCCTATCAAACTGGTATGCTCATACTTATCTATCTGACTGTACCTACATTGTTTTATATGTATCTACCCTATGCCTGTACATATTCTCACTATCATTTTCTGTATTACTGTAACCTACTATTGTAACCTTGTACAAATATAACTTAAGCAACGTGCCCAGATACCCGAGGGTAAGGTGTGCTTTATAAATAAACAAACAATACCCTTTGGCACTTGCTCTCCTGGGCTCCCCATAGCACTTGCCTAACCCTGGGCCCTCCTGCCACTGATCTCCCCGCCCTCCCTTCTTGCTTCTGCAATTGCATGATCTGAATGTCACAAGGCCTAGAAGGACCGTTACTGTTTTTAATCTACTAAGGTGAATATACCTGAAAGTGAACAAGAAGAAACCTTTTTACATATATACATTTATACATAGAGAACAAAAGGAAAACAACGTATTCTTATTGCAACAGCTAGCTAACTTCTGAGTACAGCTAATTAATCCAAAATGTCTTGGCTTTCGTCATAACATCAATCAATCTGGTGTTTTGTTGTAGATTTGATAACCAATATCTGCCGCTTTACTTCTCCATGAAGATTTTATGAACTCCTTGATTTCTAAGGATTATAAATGCCACCAAAGAAACGATTGTGTAAACATTTTACACCTCACGTACATTTCAGATTAGTGAGAATTCTTTTAATGGTGGCTATGCGAAGAGAACAACTTTCAAGAAAGGCTTCCTTATGAGTTAGGGAGAAAAGACAAATCCAAGCACGAACAACGGTACAGAGATAAATTACCAAATATTGTCTCTCTGTGCTACTCAATTCTTGGTAGAATACAGAGGGATTCACAATCAATCATAAACCTTGAACCAGCCAATGTGCAGTTGCCAAGATATCTTTGACAGCATTGCCAGTATAGTCTCCTTAGTGCTTGACAGGCAAAGCAGAAGCAAACATCAAACTTGACATCCTCATCACACTCACCTTCCTGATGAAATGGAAATTGATGTTATTACCAATAAACACAAGAGAACCAAAGCGCCTGCTGACCGTACACAGCAATCGGTCGGGCCGCAATCCATTTCAGTTATTTATCATTATATTAATTTTCAACTTTACTCAAGTTTCTCATCCTGTTAAGTCACTCACAGGATCCATGAGAGGGGAAACTTCATTTTAAGGAATGCTACCTTGAGATCCCTGTGGCCATTCATGCAATTATAAGTGCTCATACACTTTCTGCCACCAAACTGCAAGCAACCCAATAAACCACCTGCAGCTCACATCCCAATATCACTGTTCACACGGCATCTAGGCAGGCTTCCAAATGTACAATTTCACATCCCCCATGAATAGTGCATCACGTATGGTGACATGTCATATGTCCAAATATGTGAGTAAACATTCATTTGGGTCCCCACATCACTCACAGGGAAACATTAAATGCTTGCTTGGATCAAAACAAGGGATTACTGTTCTCCCCCCACCCCCTCCAAGATCGCTGCAGTCACCCATGGTAGCACTCCTTAAAATGATATCTTGGATTGTGAATTTGTCTGTATTCTAGCAAGAATTGAGTACACCCTGTGAAGGCATCAGGAAGTAGACACAGACAACTAAGTAAAACTTGTGTTACAAACTTTTATTCAAAATAAAAGGGAGGTTAGAAAAAGGCCTAACTTGCCCTTTGCTAATGTTCGATTTTCCTATCTAACTGAAACTAATGATAGTCTGTGTCAAGGAAGTCCAAAGCACATGTCTGTCTGTGTCCAAACCTATACTTGCCCTCACATCTATTTGTGTATAATGTGCAGGGATGTCAGCATCAAAATGAAAAGTGTTCAAATAACAGTTCAGAGCTTCTTCCAGTTCTTCACTGGAAAAGGGGTTTTCCCTTCCCCGAAGATTCAGGATAGTTCACTTTATCATAAAGAGGGGTTCCCTCAACCAAGCTTCCAAAATCACAAAATTCCTTTGGCATCTGCAGAGCTTTGCTGGTGGTATTGCCTTTCACTAATGTCTCAGAGTTCGTTTCATCAAGATCATGATCTCCAATCACAAATCATAGTTTACTTTCAGTAGGCGTACTTGGTCTGGGTGCAGTTGTCAGACCACACATTCCACCCATTACAGGTCACACAACCGATACACCTTACAGGCTTATTCTTCACAGTTACACTGCTACTGTTTCAGCATCACAGTGGTATTGGATTTATCCTCTTGGAGCTTTCTCAATATTTGTTTTCCCACCATTCACATGTGATACTCTCAGAGATGTTGCCACTGCTTACTTTTTCAATTGACACAGTTCCTTATGACACTTGCCAATGCTTGTTCTCTTCTACACAGTTCACAGTTCCTTTCATCAGGAGGTTTCACCAATTGCTTTCTTTTGATTTAGTATTCCAAACAAAAAAGTTTCATTTCATTTCCTTTGGTCACATTAGACAAAGCAGCATTAAATTCCCACTTTACTCTCCTGCTGGGAATTTACACCCTGCTCGCAGGCGTTTTCACAAGTTCAAAGACTTCTGCTCCCCTTTCTTGCCCTCATCAATTTCCTCTTTTTCACAAATCAGTTTTCACAAAACTCTTTCATTCATTTTTCTCAGATTTCAGGTTATCATAATATCAGAAGTCTTTTTTTCAATCTGGTCCGGCATTCAGATTGCCTAAATGGTCCCTCGGGATCCAGCGATCAGACCTGCAGAAACCACGTTGTTTACCCCATAGCGATCTGGAGTCCTTCAGGCTCCTTTGACTCACTGGGTATGCTGTCTCCGGGTGCTGCTCTCTGTGTTGGCAGGCTCTCTGTGGCTGCCGCTGCTCCCGGCTCGGCGTGCCTCTCTTCCAGGTTCCCTACCGCCTCGGTTGCTCGTAAAGGGGGTCTCTCCAACTCCAGGAGGTACGCAGCCCAGCTCTGCTATGGGAGACCTTTCGAATGCTCCCGCCACAATCCACTTCTGCTACATCGACTCTGCAGCTCGTAGGCGCTTCGGGCCCATGTCTCCCTGGTCCCACCTCCGGCTTCTCCTGCAAGTGTGCCACAGGCAATCTCATTAACCTCGTCTGAGTAGGCCATTTATACCACACCCTGACCCCCAGGTGCAGGCTATGTTCCTTTACTGCATAAGGGTCTTGATAATCAGCATTCCTCTTCCTCATCCCAGTACCAGAGTGGTGTGTATTGGGTGAGTGTTTTCTGGAAAAATAGGGAAGAGATTGGTAATACCCTGTAAAGGCCTGGGGTATATTTGACTCCTTATAAAAGGGAAAAGGGGGATACTGCATCTCACCCAAGATTGCCTCATCCCCACTTCCCAACTCTCCTCCACCCAGGTCATCCTCCCTCACATATCCACCCCTTTTCCTGGCCACCCGGGAGGAGGATTTATTGGGGAAAGTGAGGACGCCCTCAGATTCCTCACAACCCAAAGGTAAGATATTTGGTAGCATGTCTCAATGCAACCGTTTACTTTAGAAAATTGGACTGTACCATAACACAGCAATCTGGCAATTTAGGACCTATAACTCATGGTTTGGCATCAAGAGCATCTAAAAATCTACTGTGAACTGTGTTTTGGTTGTGCGGGATAATTTAAATAAAAAGGAGGCAATTTGACAGAGGTAGTTGCTGGGAATTGGCTGGTTCCACAGTGAGCATGTAGAAATGGAATCCAGAAACTCCTCATCTCTGCAGGCTTACGATCTACCAGAAGTAAGGACCTGTGCAGACTTGGACTTCCTGTGCAGGAAGGTACAAAACAGCAAACAGGCCTTCTCTGTCTACGCCCCAAGACTCTGGAACCTCCTCCCCATCAACATCTGACTCACTCCCTTCGTTTCTACAGTTCAGGAAGGAGTTGAAGACCCTCCTCTTCAAGGGGTGGCTCCTCCCTAACATCTAAGTCCATACACCATACACGCTGCACCATACCTGAGATTGGGTGATCTGTTCCCCACAGTTTCCTCCCTGGTTACAAGAACATCCATTGCAGACAATTGCCGTTGCTCCCCTGTTGTTGGGTCCCCACTTGTTTCTCTGCTCCCTAACCCTGTTCTTCCCACTGTGATTGTAAAGCAGCCTTTTGCTTCCAGAAGTTAGGTCCACGGATCAATCAATATTATTAATAATAATAATAATGCTGCTAAATAAAAAGAAGTCATTGATACATTGTGAAAATAACTTTTCAGTGAAAAAGTCACCAAGAATAATGTAGTAATTTTACTTGGCAACATAGGGGTAAGTCTGATAAGTGCAGAAAAAGAAGAAAATAAAAGAAAAGAAAAAAATGGGGGGGCTGTATGGGTACAGATACAATTCCTAGTGCAAGGGGTGGATGGGAGGCAGTGCAGGAGGGTGGCAGGGTGAGCGGGTACCTGGGCCCAGGACAGAGGGTGGCCATGTGCACACTGCCAAGAGAGCAGATCAGCAGAGGAGAGGGGGAGCGAAGGCAGAAGCAAAGAGGAAGGTCTTCAGGTGCTTCTGGAACCGTAGATGGTTTTCCTCAAGTTCTAGAGTGGCAGGGAGGTTGTTCCAGATTGAGGCCCCAGTCGAAGATAGAGATCTAACCCCAGCACGTTTCTTTGAAAAACGATTGACCCAGAGGGAGTTAGAGGTAGAGGAGCGAAGATCAGAAAAGTAGAGGAAAAGTAGCCAAAAAAGTAGTGCTGTTAGGGGATGCATTAGTGTTAATGGAGGTGTGGAGGGCTTGTTATTGCCTGGTTCATGGATATTACAGGTGTTATGGGTAAAGGTTTTGGTTAGAATTAGGGTAAGCGTTAGATTCAGGGTGGTTGTTGAAGCCAGACGATGTTGGGATTTGGTGGGGTAGAGTAAGGATCAGGTTGAGTTCTAGGGTAGGGGTAAAGGTAAGGCTAGGGTTAACAGAGTAAGGGTTTGGGTTAGAGTTAAAGAAAAGTATAAGGAGGTTGGGCAGGCTGGTATTGTTGTGGTAGGATAGGGGTTAGGATAAACTAAGGGGTTAGCATAGAGTAAGGGTAAGTGTTATCGTAAGTGTAATAGCTCCGGTTGGGATAAGGCCGCGGTAGCGTTGCAGGAAGGCCAATTATTTGTACCGGTGGTTCGCACTAAGCCTATAAGTAATATTTGATCATTCAAAGTATATCATAGAGTTCTTCTGTACAATACATTAGTTAGAAAGATCATCATTTGTTCTGCTCTAGATTCCTTTTCTTGTTACAGCCGACACGTTTTTCGACACCCGGTTATTTTAAAGCTGTTAATTTGAACACAATCATATAGAAATCACCACATGTGGTGACAGTATCAAAAGAAAAGTAAATTTACATACCAAAGTCATAATTTGTGGGCAGGTAGGTGTGATATGAGGAAAAACAAATAAAAGCACATCTCATTCACGTATAAACATTAAGCCCAATTGGCATTAACCTCATTTTCCCAGATATTCCCACTGGGCTCTACTAATCAGGTGGCACCAACCAACCTTGTTACTGTTCACCAGGGAGCATCTATACCTATATAAGACATAAACACAAAAATATTTAGGAATTACCACGTGCGCTGGAAAGGGACCATGGACATATGGACTGGGCACAGGCAATCTGTATATAAAGCTCTGGGAAAATGAGGTTATTGCCAGTTGGACTTAATATTTATACTTGAAGGACATGTGGTTTTGTCTGTTTTTCCTCATATCACCCAATACCTTTTTTGGTGACAGTATCACTTGCAGCAGTTGCACTCTTTACATTGCTTCCATCCAATGACTATTTTGAAAACAAGTTTTTCACATGACTACATTTTCCTGGCGACACTAGTTTCACATAGAACTGTAGAAATGTAGAGGAGGTAGGAGCAGGTCTTGGTAAACCGAGCAGGGCCACATTTGCCCGGGGCGGCCCGGCATGGATTTCCTGCAGTGGCTCGATGCAGATCCTTGAACCAGGGTCACATTTACCAGAAGCAGCCCAGGTTTGGAGTAAGGCGTGTGGGAGAGGGTCAGCAATTCGGAACGCTCAGGCTGTGTCTATCAAGCTCCCCAGTGGCTCTCCTATGATGGGAGGGAACACCACACTAAGATCCCTGCCATGCGGCAGACACCACGCTTCCCCTCATTGGCTAATTGACCAATTTCCAGGCTTTTTATGAGATCTCCTAGCCATATTGGTTCATATATCCCAGAAGTTGGCCAATGGGGGGAATGCCAGGTCATTCCACTGGATCATAACAATTGTTAGGCCCACTTTCAATGTGTGAAAGTCAATGTAACAAACAGTTGTAATTTATTGTCCCACATTATTATCTGTGTGACACTAACACGTGGCCCGGGATACACTAGTTCATTAAGAAAATAGCTCTCAGCTCGAATATGGATGTCACTCCCATTGAACACATTTTTACCCAGCCAACACACCACTTGTGTTGCAAAGACTTTAATGAACTCCCCTCCGCCCCAGGACCACCTTTGGCAACAATCAAAAATGCACTTGTCCCCATTGAATTCAATGGGATCACCTGCCACGCACACCTGATTTTACCTGCATTGTAGAGTCAATGGATTTAAATATATGCTATATCATTGTGATTATTTTCATGGTCTCCAGGCACCCTGGAAAATCTGAAAAGGTAGGAGTGCTCGGGAGGGTTAGTTAGTGGTATTGAGAGGGAAAACGCAAAAAAGAGCTTGGATGTACTGTTGGTCACTCTAGTTTGCAAAAAACAGTCACTGTGTACCTGGTTTGCTTTTAGTTGTTAAAGTTTTGGCACTGGTTTGATGAATGAGTGTGCATAGGGTGGTTTAAACCTGCAGTTCCGATCCTCACGTCAGGCTGTCACGGACAAGGAAAGGGATTTCATGAATATTGTGGAATTTCACTGTAAAAACCTCCACTCCATTTGCTCTTCAAGAATTGTCAGAGCGTATACAATTTTAGAATGCAGGGGGATTTCTTCATAGTAAACAGCTCACCAGATCCTTCCGTCCTCGTCCAGTTAGACATGCACCCATCACCCACAATATGCCAGGATGCTTGTGTTTCAGCATATGAGAGATGCTGGTGTAGTGCCCAATCTTATTGCAGAATGGTGATCACTAATTCTAACAGGGACCGGTCTAGTGGTCATCCCCACATATAATACTTTACAGGGTCCCACTGTAGCATGAACCACATTTGGCAAATGGGATGTTGCTTTGGTTGGTTTCCATGTAATACTACCGTATATTTATTTATTTATTTGTATTTTTAGAGTGTGCAAGCATCCCACAGGCATCGAGGCGCTGAATCAGAGCTTAAGGAGGCTTATTTAAGGGTTACAAAGAAGCTGACCCGGAAAGAACTTATTTACATTTAGGTAGTTACATGTTACAGTATATTGCAGGTTTTACCACATCAAACAAAAAGGTTGGTCTTTACGCAAGACAGTGTGGGAGTCAATAGCTCTGAGGTGGGGAGGTAGCGCATTCCAGAGGGTGGGGGCAACTGATGGGAAGCTGGAGCCGCCCTCACAAGCTTTGCGAGTCCTGGGAACAGACAGGAGGTTTGAGTACTGTGATCTGGATGGTTTGTGAGTGGAGGGGTTGGTAATCCTACATGTTAGGTAGGGAGGAGCAAGGTCATGGAGACATTTGTGAGTCAGGGCCAGGGCTTTGAAGATGATTCTTTGGTTAACAGGAAGCCAATGGACTTGTCTTCTGAGTTCAGAGATGTGCTCTTTACACAGGAGGACTGTAGCGGACCTAAGTGCATTATTTTGAACAATTTGGAGTTTAGCAATATTCTTGGCAGAGGTGCCAATGAATATGGCATTGCAGTAATCGAGCCTCGAGCCAATGATAGCCCTGGCGATGGTGAGGCAGTTTTGTTGGGACAAGAGGGGTCGGATTGCATTGATAAGTTTGGAATAATAGGCGGACGTGGAGGCTATGGCTTTAACCTGTCTGTTCATGGTCATATCAGGTTCTAGAAGCACACCAAGGGTTTTGATAGACGGTGACATAGTGTTTGGAATATTGTCAATGACGAAGGGGGAGTACTGTTTGCGCAACTTATTCAGGGTGGATGCAAACCAACCAGCAGGAGCTCAGGTTTGTCACTATTAAGGCAGAGCCAGTTTTCTGCCATCCACGTTTGAATTGTTGAGTAGATGGAGTTTAAGGTATTCTGGTCAGATGCTTAATCTCCTGAGAGGGGGATAAGTACCTGGGTGTCATCTGCATAGTTTGTGTATGAGATGCCCATGGAGTCGAGGATTTTAAACGGGGGCCTCGTGAAGAGGTTGTAAAGGGTGGGGGCCGTGCAGGAGCCTTACGGGACCCCACACTTGATGGTGCTAGGGTCAGCACAGGATGAGTCCGAGAAAACCTTCATGGGTTTGTCTTTTAAAAATGACTATCCATTTGTAGGCATTATCGGAGAAGTTGGCTATTGAGGATAGATGGCGGCAGAGTGTTTTGTGGTTAACTAAATCAAATGCGGCCGACAGATCGAGGAGCAGGAGCAGCGCAGGTTTACATGTGTAATCCTCCCTAACTTTTTTGAGATTACAAGAATTACATTGACCCCAAGGATTGAGTCCAATGATTTTTTGCAAACCCCACAATTCACTTGGGATAGTGGCCCCAGCATCTTGTTTGAATATTGAATGTACCAATTAGTCTCTCACATTACAGTTTGTTTTAAGGGTAAACAGTGTGAGGTCCATCACCTTTTCTTCTATCTGCCAGTTCTGAGAGTCACTTTAAGATAGTGTGATCCCTGAGTCAAGAAGCTGGGAGTTGCTGGAGACTGTTTAACCTGTTTCAGTTAGAGGGTGTTATTTGCCATGTGTTTGTGTGGGTGGTGGT
Organism: Ambystoma mexicanum; assembly: GCF_040938575.1. NCBI lineage: Eukaryota > Metazoa > Chordata > Amphibia > Caudata > Ambystomatidae > Ambystoma > Ambystoma mexicanum. The sequence continues at coordinate 79,232,714 of NC_090927.1, read as the reverse complement.
TTTGTGATGTTCTTGTTATGAAAAAGGAGAAGTGTGGTGTCCCTTTAACAGACACGTGCGGAGTGACAAAACTCTGTCGCATGTGTAAATTAATAAATGGGGCGCATCTCGTGCACCTGCCAGAGCACGTGTGGAGAGCAGACGGGAAGCAGAGTCTCCTATGTCTTTTGTTGGCCAGGGGGGTGCACAGTGCAATGGGAGGCCTCATAGCAAGGGGGCCCTTTCCACAGTGGTGCACAAATCAAAGATGTGTCCAGGTCACGAGCGCTTTTTGGCACATACGTAGATGAGGTACAATTCCACCTGCGTTGAATAGCACCTCTTTAATCTCTGCTACTCGTGGCCGTTGGTTGAATAGAAATTACTTCCTGTTGGTGTGCAATGTATATTTTCAAATTCAAAAAGCAGGGACTCTATTTCAGAGTGAGACTTTGGGGGTCATTACAAGTCTGCCGGTCTGGGAACGGCAAACTAAGAGTTCTGCTCCCAGGTGCCATTACGGCCGCCAGGTCTCACCTCGCGGGCACAACCGCACCCGTGACCAAATGGTGCCGGTGCATCCGACCTCCCCATTCCCATTGAGCCTCAAATGGGAATAGGGAGCATTCAATTCCTACGCCCGCGAATGGGCAATTGCCGGGTCCAGAAGGGCCGTAATGACCTGGTAATTTCCCATTCGCAGACACCAGAATTTTTTCTGACGTTTGGCGGCAGCCTGCCGGTTTTACCGGCAAGGATACCGCCAAACATATAATGAGCCCTGTGTCTCCGCTTTGATGCCTTCATATAAGGAGACAAGAACACTCAAGACTTGGTTGATTTCCATCAGGAGATCTTCCTGTGGTTCGCCTCCTCACTGGTCCAGCTGCCTCATTACTGCTGACAGCCTCCTCAGAGGCAATGAGGCCCGGTGTGAATTCATATAATGAATTGGATGACTCGAAATCTGATGCATCCATTATCAACCAACACTGGGGGGAGTCTAGCAAGCTCAAGTCATTCAACTGTTCTCTAATCGGGTGAGGGGATACTTGCTCGCCTTGATTAAATAGTGTTGATGCTGTTCCTGCTAACGAGTGTTCTTCTAATGCAAGCACTCCCTGGGGTTCCCCCAAATAATTTCTTAGTGAGTATAGTAGTTCTGTTTCATTCTGTACTGGCGGAGGTACTGGTAAGAAATAGGAGGCGATTTTAGTGGCATGCGTGTGACCTACCACCTTTGGGGGGTGAGATCTACTCAATCTGCCTATGGGGAGGTCTCATCAGTAAGTGTATGCATTGACCCACTGCCGATCAGATGACCAGACGGTCCTTCCCCTGGTGATGCGGCAGTGGAAGCTTTGCAGTCGCTAATAAATCAAAGTCTGAGATTTGTTCGTAATATGCCACCACCAACATGTTATTTGCACTTCTCAGGTTGTACATGTATGTGTGATTTTTGCACAGTGGCCTTGAAGCCGAAACATCAATAGCCGCAATTCCCAAAGAAGGATTTCAAAAATGGTAACAAGCAATGAGCAATCGCGTCACACTCACCACTTCTGTGAGTGTGTACAAACAGGACAAACATCCAACGGTGTACGGCTCAATAAGGGGTCACAGAGGTGGACTCTAACTCCACGAGGACGTGCAGCTCAGCTCCAACTCCTTCACTGCTGAACTGCCTAAATGCACACTGCTCATGTAACGTGGTGCAAGCCGCTTTTCACTAGTGGCCTGCCCCCACTTGATCGCAGTAGTTGAAAAACTCTGGCTCACTTGAAAACAACTCAGATTGACTCTGAATACCGCCAATGAGCTCCGCTAATGCTGATGCTGCAGTCTCTCCTACTGAACTGCACACTGCTCACACATGCACATGTGTCTATTAGTGTAGTGTTAGCTGCAGTGAGCTTGACCTATCTACATGCTGCCCAGCGGTGTGGCACACCCGATATGTTGTGGGGTTTGGCTGAACCCATGCCATAGGGAGTTTGTAGTGGTGTTGGACACCCCAGAGTTGTGTTACATAGAAGTTTTGCAAACCCCGGTCAGTGGTGTATTGGCCAATTGGTTTCAGCTTTGTTTATTTAAGGAGCGTTGGTGCAAAGTTATGTTTTGAAGGTTGTGCAGCGCATTTGGTCTGTGGAGACGGATACCCTGTACCATTGTGGGAGTGTTTCACTCCACCTATGTTTGTTTTGGTGGTGGGCACTTTGTATTTTTGCTGTGGCATTTAGTGCACTATTCATGGTGTTTGGTGGTGTGGTGTGTTTTCTTTGGGTTTGGCAGTGTGTTGGTGATGTGCTGGCAAAAGCAATGCACTGCTAAGTAGATGGTCTAGTTGGTGGGGTGATGGAAGCCATTGTAGTTAGACTGTTTAGGGGTTGGAACCCTATTGTAGTTGCTGTCCTGCTGTTGCTCTGTACCATTCTCTCTCTTGTTCCGTCATAAGGAGGGAGATTGGTTATGAGTAGTACATGGGGTCCCCTTTGCTCATCATGTACATTTTGACAGGTGGGAACTCTGTTTCTTTAGTCCTGCCCCCGTTTGACATGATTTTGATATCAATTTTAATATAAACAATCTTTGATATCAAAAAGATATCAAATCAATATCAAATGTATATTTTTATAGGAACTGTGTGTGTGTTTTGATGTGTTTTGATATCAAAAGGCTATCATTTATATCAATTTGATATAAAGTGTATATTAAAATGAGTTTAATATGGGAGAGGGCGTGTGTGCTGTTGCTTGGTCAAGGGCATAGTGAGTTGTGAGGAGTTAGCCGGCGAGTGTGGGGTGTTGGTGATGCGTTGATTATGCGGGAGTGGATTGGGGGCGTGATGTATGATATTTTATATAAAGCTGGCAGGATTTTGATAAGCCTTTGAATAATTATATATAAAATGTATATTATTTTTATTTATAAAAATATTTGATATATATATATTTTTTAATCGAACATTTTGGATAGGAACATTTTTTATGTCAAAATTAAATCGGAAATGTTTTTATATCAAAATTTTAAAAATTTGATATCGACATTTTTTATATCCAAATTATATCGAATTTTTGTATATCAAATTGTAAAAAATGTGATATCCAAATGTTTGATATCAAAATATTTGAACTTTTTTTCATAACAAAATGAAAAAAATGTATATAAAATATGTTTGATGTAAAAAAATATCAAAATTACTAAAACGTATCAAAATGTTTTGATATCAAAATGATATCCGAATTTTTTTCATGTAAAAATTAAACGTTTTTGATATCAAACATTTTTTATATAAAAATGTAAAACATTTGATATCCACATTTTTTGCTATCAAAATTATATCTGAATTTTTTTAACCAAAATTACACGTTTTTGATATCAACATTTTTTATAGCAACATTTAAAAAAATTATAATTTTTTTACTGCAAAATTATATCGAATTTATAGGGCTGACATCAAACATTTTTTATATCAAAATAAAAAAAAGTATCTCAATTTTTTGGGTGGCATTGTGAAGGTGCCCTGAACATATTATGCCAACCAGCTGCAAGATGTTTTTTTTTACAAAAAAAACAGCTGAGTTAAACAGCCGGGAATATACAGTTTACAAGCATTATTTTTGCTAGAATGAGAATAAGGGTTTTCAAATGAAAAGTGAAGATCTAATTCCAGGGCTACAAAAAAAAAAAACACAGACCCACACATGCAAAATGCTGGGACAATAGATTCTGCCATTCTGCCTGGTGTGCAAAATGCACTGTTCACAGCAACACAGCAGCAGCTGGCCTTTATCTATCAAAATGCTGCAGCTGGGCAGAGAATTCACAAATGACAACACAAATGAGGCCCGGCACTCTGACTCAGATATTTTGGGCTATCACTGTAGTAGAAATGATAAGAAACCACATCAGAATAATGAATACCGGAGGCTAGTGTAATCATGCGCCGCCATGTGCCTGGTGTGACTAAACTGTATTTACATAGCCCCATTCTTTGTAAAGGAAGCGTATCCCCAAGGCGCATGGAACCTCCAGCCAGCATGTGGCTGCTGTGTCTAAAGTGCATCTGAATGACCCCATTGTATTGTAAACTCCCCGTGACTAGGGGTTTTCAAAGGCCCGCAGCAAGCTGCACGTGAAATAGGCCGGATGGGGTAGTGTTCTGCTGAGGGGGGCTGGATGTCTGTAAAACCCAGATTCTGGACCCATGCTAGAACAGCGCTGTGGATTTCAGGAGATTTGGAGACCCCTGTGGACCCCAAACCATCTACAAGTCCGGTGACGACAGAGGCATTCTACTTTTAAAAAAGTCAGTGGATTCTATGCATTTAATGCAAGCTTGTAAATGAATAGATGTGTTTTAAAAGTGTACAATATTTAAACACGATGTGAAAACCATTTTATTTAAAAGTCTATGGGCCTCATTAGGACCCTGGCGGAGAGGGTTTTACGCCAGCGTAGTGCATGGCGTACCTCTCCGCCATACTACGAGTTCCCGTAGCGCCATGGCGGCCTTTTCCGCCTGGTTTTACCAGGCGGAGAAAACCATGGCGCTACGGGACCTCGTTGTTAATTACGCCACCGTATTTTACGGTGGCGTAATTAACTCCTTCCCCACTCCCATTATACCCTATGGGGCAAAAATGGGAATGGGGAAGGGCAGAATGGGGATTGGGGATTTACCGCCCCGCCAAGGTCGGAATGGGGCGGTAAATCCGCCAACCCCCATGGCGCTATCGGCGGCTTTCCGCCATGCTTCGCGGTGCATTTAGCACCGCGAAATCCGCCTGGGTCCTAATGAGGCCCTATGTTCTAGAATTCAGCCCTGTGCATTTTTGTTTAATGGTGCAAACAGAGATTTTAAAACAAAAATGTGTTTATTCTTTATGTACAGGCAGGATTATTTGCTAGCCTATATTTTTATATAGGGAAGTGTATTTTTATTTAATGGGGTAAACAGACAATTTAAAACAAAGAGCAAGTTACTCACCAACTGGTAACCTTCTTTCGACACAATGTTCCTCCAACGTATTCCCCATATTCGATGTATTCCATCCAGTTCAGCTGCTTCAGAAACATGTTTCCCTCCGCAGAGGGCGCCGTGCATTGATGTCATCGAGTCGAGGTCCCTCGGAGGCCTCCGTCGAGGGTAATGTCATCGGGTATACAAGTAGCACGCGCGGCGCCCGTTGGCCTCAGTTCTGTTTTTCCTCATCTTGCTTTGTTGTATGGATAATGTAGGTAGCCAGGTGTCAGCCTTGCGAGAGTTGAAGTGGCAATAACCCAGAAAATCTACAGAGGGGTAGGATGGGAGGGCGATGAGAAATACGTTGGAGGAACATCCAGTCGAAAGAACGTTACCAGTTGGTAAGTAACTTGTTCTTCGAATGGATTGTGTCCTCCAATGTATTCCTCATCTTAGATAGCCTCCCAAAGCAGTGTAGAAAACTCTCTGGAGGAGGGAGTAGATTTTTAATATTATTATTATATGGCCAAATATAGCACTGCTTTACCGAAAGCAAGCTCTTTAGACTGGGAAGCATCCAGACTAAAGAATTTAGAAAACGTGCGCAGCAATGACCAAGTTGCTGCTTCACAAATACATTTTGTGGGAACACCTCTTTGAAGGGCTGTGGAAGAAGCTATGCCTCTGGTGGAATGGGCCCTTAAGCCTTCTGGTGGGTCTTTGCCCACCAATCTGTAGCATTCTAAAATGCAAGGCACAATCCAACGTGATATGGTTTGTTTTGACACCGATTGACCCAATTTCCTACCGGTGTAGCCAATGAAAAGTTGATTATCCACTCTAAGCTTGGAAAGTCTAGAAATGAGGCCGAGCAATCTTAAGAAGTCGTAGGCCTGGAGATTTTGGGCATTTTGGAATTTGGAAACCATCTGAAGAATGTCTTGAGCTCTCGACTTGGGAGGCGAGCTCTTTCCCAAGGATGTGTCTAATACAGCCCCTATGTACTGGAGCTGTTGGGAAAGTGTCATTTGTGACTTCTTGAAATTGAGGGAGAAGCCCAGTCTGTGGAGGAAGTGGCAGGTGACTTTCAGATGATCCAAGGCTTGTTCGGCAGAACAGACCCTGATCAATCAATCGTCAAGGTAGGGGTAGAGGTGAATCCCCCCTCTCCTGAGGTGCGCTGCCACCACTACCATTAATTTGGTGAAGACCCTTGGGGCGGAGGTCAACCCGAAAGGCAGGACTCGAAACTGATAGTGTGAGTCACCAACTACGAACCTCAGGTATTTTCTGTGCTTGAGATGAATTGCCACATGCAAATAAGTATCCTGGAGGTCCAATAACACCAACCAATCCTGAAGTTGAAGGGCCTGAAGGATCTGAGAAAGAGTGACCATCTTGAACTTGTCCTTCCTGAGGACCTTGTTCAAGCCTCTTAAATCCAAGATGGGTCTCAGTCCTCCGTCCTTTTTGGGATTAAAATAAAATGGAGAGTACCATCCTGCAGACTTCCTGCTGTAGGAGAGGGTCTGGAAACTTCAAAGAGTGTCACCCTGGTGGATTGCTTTGAGGGTGCATTATAAAAGGAAGGCAGTAACCTTGGGCTATTATTTCTAGAGCCCAAACATCTGAAGTAATGGCTCGCCATTCTTGCAGATGCTGTGACAGCCTGCCTCCCACAAGTGTTTTTGTGGCAGTTGCTGCAGCCGCTGATGGCAAAGTGGCTGCAGCTGGGGCTGGCTTTGCACGTTTTCCTCGTCCACCACGAGTGGCTTTTTTCTGGCCTCTGACTGACCATTCCTCTCGCCTTTCCATATGAGGAGTAGTAACGATAGGATCGTCCCCTCCAAGATTGTCCTGATGCATGAAAAGGCTGAGGTTGCCTAATAGCAGTTCCTGAAGACTTGGCAGCTGCTTTTGAGGTCTGCAACCTCTCAAGGCTCTCGTCAAAGGCGAGACCCATCAAAGGGCATGTTCAGAAGATGGTTTTGCACATCTGGTGCGAAACCAGACTTCCGTAACCACGCAAATCTGTGGATTAATGTGCTAGTGCCCATGGACCTGCTCACACTATTTGCAGTGTCCAGTCCAGACTGAAGGGATTCCTGCATGACCTCCTTTCCATTATTAACATTGGCTAGGAATCCTTCCCTTTCATCCCCTTCTGGTATGTCCTCTGCCGCCATTGCAATGCACTCCCACAGAGTGTACGAAAGTTTTACCAAGGCACATGCTGAGTTAGCCGATTTTAACGCCATACGTCCAGCTGAAAATACCTTGCGTGCCCAACCATCAATGCGCTTGTCGTCCCTATCCGGAGGGATAGAATGGTACGTCACCTTACTTGAAGCTGTGGCTGCCTTGACCACCAGACTCTCAGGAGTAGGGTGCTTAGATAGACAGTCGGGGTCGCTACTGGAAGGGTGGTATTTTGAAGTGAGGGACTTATTCACCGGAGGAATAGAGTCTGGGGTCTCCCAATTTTTGGCCAACCTATTTTGTAAGGCTACATGGAAGGGTAAAATCGGATTTTCGGTGAGACCATGCTCCAATATATCAACCAGTTCATCCTGGATGAACTGAGGTGGTGGTCTAGCCCATCCTAAGTTTTCGACCACCTTTGTCATTAGTTGTCTGTATGAGGGACTGGCACCTTCCCTTGGATCTGGCCTGCCAAAATCTGTTTCAGGTGAAGTATCAATTCCACTTGCGTTATGCAAGGTTTCTACCAGATCCCTCATCCTGCTTTCCTCAGAAATCAGGCATTCTGGGACATTTGGGGTGCCATATTCCAGTCCAAAAGGAACATTCTCCTCATCAAAATTGAAGTTAAGGATTTGAAAAATTCTTTCTTTGGAAGAGGTTTAAAAACCTTTTCTGGGAGAGGTTGGAGAGGTGTATCAGTGGAACCTGAAGGCATTACAGCCTTTGCAGCCTTCTCTTTTGCTGTTATTTTGACAGCTTCTGGCTGAATTAGCTGAGTTGGAGCCTTTGCAATATTTGGCGCTTAGGACTTCGGGGTCGACGTTGACAAAGGCGTCGATGGCGCCGACAAAATAGTGGTCGTCGACGGAGCTGGCTTCGAGGTCGTTGAAGCGCTCATCGGAGACTTACCCTTCGAGGTGTGTCGGGTTCTGGACGGCGTCGATGACCCCGAACAGTCGACTCGACTCGAGCAATCTTTTTCCCTCAGCGTCCTGGAGGGTCCCCGATCCTTTCTCCTTCAATCACCCGGGCTCGAGGGCGCGCAAGTGTCGGAACGGTAACGCTCCCGGCCAGCTTCCGAAGACTGAGGCTTAAGCTTCGACTTTTCAAACACCTCTATCATTTTTATTCTAAATGCTTCCCATTCTTCGGAGGAAGAATGTTTGTGGGGCATTTCATTTTTTTGGGGATTTGTCCAAGGACGAGGTGGAAGGGGACCGGTGCCGTCTTTTCCTGGACTTTTTAGTCAAAGACGAAGAGCGATGTGAACCACTTTGGGACCTAGACCGATGCTTTTGCCTTTTGCGTCGAGAAGATTTCTCCTCACTGGACCTCGACTGGATGCTTTTCGGTCGGGTTTTCGACCTACCTGCAGTTTTCCCTTACTCTCTCGCAAGGCCTTCCCCGTCATTGCCTGACACTCGCACAGGCCTCCATGTCGTGGCCTTCACCGAGGGCACCACAGACATTCTTGGTGCGGGTCCATGATGGACATTTTCGAACCGCAGGATTTACACTTTTTGAATCCTGAACGCGGGGTCGTAGTCGGGTGTCGACGACGAGGACATATTGAATATGTTCAGTAACTGCGTCACAGAACTACTTGAGGCGCGCCGAGTCTCCGAAGCAACACGTACTGGGGAAAAACGGAACTGAGGCCAACGGGCGCCGCACGTGCTACTTGTATACACGATGATGTCACCCTCGACGGAGGCCTCTGAGGGACCTCGACTCGATGACATTGACGCACAGCGCCCTCTGCCGAGACAAACATTTTTCAGAAGCAGCTGAAGCTGGATGGAATACATCTCAGATGAGGAATACGTTGGAGGACACAATCCATTCAAAATGTTTACTCTCTATGTGCAGGCAGGATTAACTGCCAGCCTGCATTTTATACATTTAAGTTAAAATGCGCCAGGAAATTGAAAAACTCTCTGGAATCTGCCTGATGCGATAAAGTCATTTTGTAATCCGCATTTAAATGTCGAGCTTGTTTACGAAGTTTCCGGCAGTGGGGACATTCTATGTGTAAAATGAAAGCCTTGCGCTAGGGTCTATCGTCACATACAGAGCTGACACAGCGCGCACAACATTTACTTGGTTTTATGCAAATAAACTTTAAATGTTGCGCTCTGGCTATGCACACATAAGGCACTCTGAACTAACTCCCACTCCCCGGAACTCCTTTGTGTAACAGAGACATGGCAGTCAGATGGATCTTTATCATACTCTTCCTTACGAGTTCACTATTTTGCATGCCAACCATGCCTCGGGGCACCCGGTAGGCAGGGTAGTGCTTATTTTCAAGAACCAGTTTCAGTGCTCAGTGGTTACGCTCCAGTGCGAGATTAAAATGGAGCACGTGTTTGTGCAGCTGTCTGTCTTTGTCTCCTACTGTCACTCATTATCTTTTTAATTGTTTATCATCCCCCGCAGTTTGATTCCGCTTTTTCTAAGTATTTTGCTAATATTGCTGCAGCTCTGCAGCTGGAATATCCTCACCTTACCATTCTTGGCAACTTCAATCTGCAGACAGGCGATCCTTCGGACAGTCACGCTGCTAATTTACTTACCCCCTTTCTGTCCTTCAGTTGTCCCAAATTGTATCGTGCCCCACTCACGTACAGGGTCACACCCTTGACTTAATTTTTACAGAAGCTAGCAGCATACTGCTTTCCTGGTTGTCTGTTCAGACCATTCTGTTATTCCATTTCATGCTTCGGATTCCTTTCTCCAGACCGACGGCCAGGCCGGCTTGTTTTTCTTTTCCCTCTTGGAGTCAAGTAGATTGAACTGTTTGGCCAGTCGGACTAAGACCCACTTTGCGGCTTCTAGTATCAAGTCGTGTGCAGACCTGCTATCAGCTTTCTACTCTGCCCTTATCCTAGCAGCTGATGATCTTGCCCCAGTCAGGCAGTTCAAAAGGCCTCGGAAGGTGGTGGCCCCTTGCTTTACTGCACACCTGCGCTCTCTTAAACATTTGTATAAACGTGCTAAGCACAAGTGGCTTTGGGGCTATTCCGAGTCTGAAAAATCTCTTTTGAAACCTCAACGGCTTGTGTACCATCAAGCTATCAAGGAAGCAAAACAGGCTTTCTTTTCTAATCGTATTCACGCAGCACAAAACCACTCGAAAGAACTGTTTGCTGTAGTGAGGGAGCTGCCTCAGCCTGCCATGAGAACACCTAAGGTGCTGGGGTCACACGATCTCTGCGATATGCTCTCTGACTTCTAGTGACTGCTCCTTTATCTTCTTTCCTATGGCCAAGGAGGCTCAAGTTCTGCAGATGATCAGAATTTTTAATTTGCTTCCCCATTCGGCCCAGTCCCCCTTCGAGTCTTGAAATCTATTGGGCCACAGCTTGAAGGGGTGCGTACTGGCCTGGTTAATCATACAGACTGGTGCCATTCTGGGGGTTTTGAGGCATTCACTGGTCACACCCTTGCTCAGAAAGCCTTCATTGGACCTAGCTGTACAATTAAACCTTTGTCCCATCTCATTGCCGCGGTCCCTGATGAAAATTCTTGAGTCTATTGTGAGGCCTCAACTGAGAGACTATCTGGAGTCCCAGTTTATCCTGAACCCCTTTCAATCTGGTTTCCGCCCCCTTATGGGGACTGATACTGTTCTGGTGACCGTGATTGACGACCTCTCTCTGATCCTTGATCAGGGTGGGATTGCTGTTCTCAAATTACTTGACCTCTCCGCTGCGGATGACACAATTCACCATGCTATTCTTTGTTAGCACCTCAGTCCCTGTCCTTGGCTGCCTTCTCTTCTGCCCCGGTTCCTCTTACCTGTGGCGTCCCTCAGTGCTCAGCCATTTCACCCCTCTTGTTTAATATCTATATGCTCCTGCTGGCTAAACTTATTCATGCTCATGGCTGGAGATTTTCCTCCTATGCCGATGACACACAAATTATTTTGCATGTTGATCATTATCAGGTGATGGCGGCTACCCACTTAAATAACTGCTTGTCCAACATGGAGTTTGGATGCGTAGAAATTGCCTCATACTCAATGCAGACAAGACAGAAGTGATGGTACTGGGAGCAAATTCCTTGGAGGGTTCTGCCTGGTCCACAGCCTTCTGACTGCCTGCCTTGTGTGCTCTTTCCAGCCCTGTGGCTATGGTAAAGAACTTGGCCATTACCATTGCTGCCTCCCTTTCTGCTTCCCCTCAAATCAAGGCGAGATGCAGTGTTGCCCATTGCAAGTTTAGGCTCCTGAGGAAGGTCATTTCTTTTGTGCCCGCTCATCTCCGTGGCTTGGTGGTTTCCACCTTTGTCATGGGAGATCGGGACTATTGAAACACTACTCTTTTTGCTCAGCCCAAGAAACTTCTCCACAGTTTGCAGGTTGTGCAGAATGTGGCCGCCCGTCTGGCGATGGAATTGTCGAAATATGCCGAACCTCAAAGGTGTTGCAGAAGCTGAAATGGCTCCCGATTGCCGGCAGGATTATATTTAAAATCCTTTGTCTGGTTCATCGGGCTTTGCATGACCTGGGAGACTGCTTTTTATGCCAGAAGATCAAGCGTTATTGTCCTGCCCAGAATCTTGGTTCCGTTCGCCAAGCCTTGCTCCAGGTTCTGCATTTTCGTAAATCTATATATGGTTGAGAGATTTTCAGTGGCGGCCCCAGTGTTTTGGAATTCCCTCCCCATGCCCTTGCGGAAGATTGAGGACCATCTCCACCTCCGAAAGGCTTCAAAACTTTCTTGTTCAATGCAGTAAATTGTGGGGCTTCTCTTTTCCTTTTCCTCTCTGCCTGTTTGCTGGTTGTCGGGCCTCCCTTCGATTGGGGGCACTCTGTTTAGTGCCAGGATGCCTTCGAGCCACATCCGCCCTTTATAAACTGTCATAACATCACCTTTGAAAATCAGTGCATCAGAGTATCATTCTTTAAAATGTATTCTGAAGATTCAAGATACCGTCATAACATTGGATATAGTTTCTATGTTCAATTTGAAAGGGAACTAGCAACTCTATGCTCTGGAGTTCCTCATATAGTAAAAACTGGAGCCCACATTCTCAATATGTCATCTTTTTAACAACTTAAAAAGTTAAACGACAAAGATGAAATATTGGACTCTATTACAAATATCTTGGCAAATGTGTGGAACAAAAGAATACTGCTTCCGATGTCAGGCTGACATTCACCGTCTGCTGAAGTACTTACGTCCCCACACATGGCTTGTTACACAGAGCTGTGTATAATACACATGGGGTGATTAACATGCCTACCTATGCACTGAAAATCAAAACAAAAGAGGAATAGACTTAAAAAGCAGTGAAGAACTTTGTTGGTTAGTTACAGTAAATGTTCCACATTACTTCCACATTACTTCCACCTCTGTTTTATTGCTATGTTACCTTTCATCTGCGGCAACACAATTGTGTTCCACTTGGAGAAGTAGAACACTACTTTTGGAGAACAGAATACCAGTCTAGAGGAGCACCACATATTCACATGCTTTTGTGGGTAGAAAATGCTCGGAAATTGGTCCACGACAGTGATGAGACTGTCCTACAATTTATACAAAAATAAATTACATACAAAATCCCTACAGAAGAAATATGCCTACGAACTCGAATTGTGTGTTGTCAACTATGTATGTGTGACAAATATTGGTGATGCCCATATAGCAACGAAGGCAAATACTACACTGAGGGCCTCATTACGAGTTTGGAGGTAGCCATGGTGCTATTAGCGCCATGGCTGCCTCCAAAATCGTGTCTGGGTCTGGGTTCTGTGAATGAGGAATTACCAGGTTATTCCAACCGTGGAGGACCCGTAATTCCCCATTCACAAAACCAATCCCCATTCCCATTTGAGCCCCCATAAGGCTCAATGGGAATGGGGGTGGAGCTAATAACGGGTCCGTTATTAGCTCCTTTGTCCCCTTGCAGGACCCACAAAGGACATCTGGTCTGACCAGACGTTCTGAGTGGGTCCCGCAAGGGAACCTCGTAATAGGGCGGAATGGTTTTACCGGTGCTGGTAAACCCATTCCGCCAACCTCGTAATGAGGACCTAAATGTTGTTTTGGATTCCCTAGACCTGTTTGCATCAAACTCTCTGCAACTCTACCTCTCTGCTCTGAACTCTCTGAAATCCACTCTTGGTAGAGTGAACACGGAATTCTACTTCACCCTCATTGACTCTCACTCCAACCATCCTCACTTGCTACAGGACACCCTAAACTCACTCCTCCTAAACCTGTGACCATCAACTCCACTTTCACAACCAATGACCTAACTGAGTACTTCACTGTAAACATTTCCAATGTAAGAGGCTCTTTGCTGACCTTCCTTATACTGCCTCCTCCAACATTCCACAATCCGCCTACTCTACCATCATCCTCTGCCTCTATCTCCCACTTAAGTCACACTAATAATGAAGACATCCTATCTCTACTGATGAAGGCTAACCCCTCTTGTGCCCCATCAGGGATGTATGTGAAATAAATGAAAAAAATAACAGTAGAAAAGTTTTTTGGGGTGGAAAAACTAAAATAACTTTTGGGTTTTTTGCACTTTTTTTAAATTAATGATGCGTGGGGGACCCACCGCACACACTGACTGCCCCCTACCATAACATATACCCTTACCCCACCCCAACTATTTAGTTAATAAAAATGTTAAAAAATCCTGCAAAAATGTGACCAATAAAACTCAGTCCTTTCTACTTCTTTATATTCTAATTCAGTCATTTCTGCAGATACCCCCCCCTCAACAAACCTTCTTGCTTCTCAGCTAGTCAACCCTATATCCCCTTTAGTGGCCTTTCTCCTCGCTGAAGTCTTCAACCTGTCCTTCAACTCCACTTGCGTTAATTTTAAAACAGCCCCGGTCATCCATCTCCTAAAAAAGCAAGGTACTGATGCCAGAGGGTTCTAGAGCACGGCATGATCAGGCGTGGATGCCCTGCTTCCTGTTCCAAAGAAAAGGAGCTGCAATTGTATTGATGTGAGCCGGCAAGTCCAAAGCATGATTGCATCTGCCCTGATTACATGTGATCAGTCTGGCAGAGCAGGTGTCTGGGTGGGTCAAGGGGTGGAATCTTTTTATCCATTTGATACGGTCAAATAATCAACCTGTAACATAAGACACATAAAGCATCAAAGCACATAACATAATACATCATGAAACAATTATAAAACACAATTAAAAATGAAAACAAATACATTTCGTGATTGCATTTCCAAGATCCAAAAACAAAAGAAAAAAAAAGATGTTCTCACTTTATCCTAAAATTCACAAATCCTTACTCTTAAAAACAAAAAAAAAGTAATTTAAGAGAGGTCTATGCTTGACTCAGTTCCAATTGATTTAGAAATGTCACCAGCTCACATGGTAACAATGCCTCATTACCAGAGTCCAGTCTATTGCAGAAATCCCACCAGGTCTCTCAACACAAGATGTCGGAACGTTTGGACCTCATCACAACCCGGCCAACGTTACAGAATGTCGTTGTTGCTTTACCTGTAGAAGGTATGGCCAAAATCTCATTACTATAGAACAGTTACAGACAGAACCTTAAAAATTGATCCCGCCTAAAGGATAAGGAAACTTCAAATACCTTGCGAGAATGCCCAGAGGTTTATCTACAGTGGTCATATAATGACACAGACCATAGCTACACATTTGATCAGTGGTTCTATCCGGAAAAAGCAATGCTTTTTTAACCACAGTAGAACGCGATAGTAATAAATCGCCCGACTGACCACAAACACTGAGGATTTGCTTTCCTAATTTAGCCGCTAGCATCCAGGGTTCAGCAATCTTTCATTTCCCCATATCTACCAAGAATAAACATGCAATATGCAAAAATACCAAAGTTATGAAACAATTAGCAAATATAAGATGACACATTTTGCTTAAAGCTAATGTCTGAAGGCTAGTTTGTAAAACATTGAATGCTTGCATTATGCACAGGTAGGATGCAGCCAGCACCAGGTAACAACAGCCCCAAGGCGCACAAAGTCTGGGGTCTAGTCTCACAGGAGGAAAGGAGCGGAGAAGAAAGGCCACGTCCAGCTGCATCATACCTATACTAGCATTCAAACTGATTGACTGGCGCAAGGAAGTCTAGCCCCACCTTCACAAGTCAATGCTGGTGTATATGATCAGAGTGCAGTCTTCGCATGAGTGACTGACCAAGGAAGTCTAGCACTGCCTCCACAAGTCAATGCTGGTAGATATGATCAGAGTGCAGTCTTTGCATGAGTGAATGACCAAGGATGTCTAGCCCCGCCTCCACAAGTCAATGCTGGTGCATATGATCAGAGTGCAGTCTTTGCATGAGTGACTGGCGCAAGCAATGCTGGCCCCATCTCCACAAGTCAATGCTGATGCATATGATCAGATATGCAGTCTTTGTGTGAGTGACTGGCGCAAGGAATGCTGGCCCCGCCTCCACAAGTCAATGCTGGTGCATATGATCAGATATGCAGTCTTTGTGTGAGTGACTGGCGCAAGGAATGCTGGCCCCGCCTCCACAAGTCAATGCTGGTGTATATGATCAGAGTGCAGTCTTTGCATGAGTGACTGGTGCAAGGAATGCTGGCCCCGCCTCCGCAAGTTAATGGTGGTGCATATGATCAGATTGCCGTTTTAGCATGGTTGACTGGCACAAGGAATGCTGGCCCCGCCTCCACAAGGCAATACTGGTGTATATGATCAGATTGCAGTCTTTGTATGAGTGACTGGCGCAAGGAATGCTGGCCCCGCCTCCACAAGTCAATGCTGATGCATATGATCAGAGTGCAGTCTTTGCATGAGTGAGTGACTGACCAAGGAAGTCTAGCCCCGCCTCCACAAGTCAATGCTGGTGCATATGATCAGAGTGCAGTCTTGGCATGAGTGACTGGCACAAGGAAGTCTAGCCCCGCCTCCACAAGTCAATGCTGGTGCATATGATCAGAGTGCAGTCTTTGCATGAGTGACTGACCAAGGAAGTCTAGCCCCGCCTCCACAACTCAATGCTGGTGCATATGATCAGATAGCAGTCTTTGCATGAGTGACTGGCGCAAGGAAGTCTAGCCCCGCCTCCACAACTCAATGCTGCATATGATCAGATTGCAGTCTTTGCATGATTGACTGGAGCAAGGAATGCTGGCCCCGCCTCCACAAGTCAAAGCTGGTGGATATGATCAGATTGCAGTCTTTGCATGATTGACTGGAGCAAAGAATGCTGGCCCTGCCTCCACAAGTCAAAGCTGGTGCATATGATCAGATTGCAGTCTTGGCATGAGTGACTGGCACAAGGAATGCTGGCCCCGCCTCCAAAAGTCAATGCTGGTGTATATGATCATATGGAAGTCTTTGCATGAGTAACTGGTGCAAGGAAGTCTAGCCCTGCCTCCTTAAGTCAATGCTGGTGTAAATGATTGCAGTCTCTGCATGAGTGACTGGCTCAAGGAATGCTTGCTCCGCCTCCACAAGTCAATGCTAGGGCAGATGATCAGATTGCAGTCTTGGCATGAGTGACTGGCACAAGGAATGCTGGCCCCGCCTCCACAAGTCAATGCTGGTGCATATGATCAGATTGCAGTCTTGGCATGAGTGACTGGCGCAAGGAATGCTGGCCCCGCCGCCACAAGTGAATATTGGTGCATATGATCAGATTGCAGCCTTTGCATGAGGGACTGGTGCAAGGAATGCTGGCCCCGCTGGCACAAGTCAATGCTGGTTTATAAGATTGCAGTCTCTGCGTGAGTGACTGGCTCAAGGAATGCTTGCTCCGCCTGCACAAGTCAATGCTACTGCATATGATCAGATTGCAGTCTTGGCATGAGTGACTGGCACAAGGAATGCTGGCCCCGCCGCCACAAGTGAATATTGGTGCATATGATCAGATTGCAGCCTTTGCATGAGGGACTGGTGCAAGGAATGCTGGCCCCGCTGGCACAAGTCAATGCTGGTGTAAATGATTGCAGTCTCTGCATGAGTGACTGGCTCAAGGAATGCTTGCTCCACCTGCACAAGTCAATGCTACTGCATATGATCAGATTGCAGTCTTTGCATGAGGGACTGGTGCAAGGACGCTGGCACAAGTCAATGCTGGTGTAAATGATTGCAGTCTCTGCATGAGTGACTGGCTCAAGGAATGCTTGCTCCGCCTGCACAAGTCAATGCTACTGCATATGATCAGATTGCAGTCTTTGCATGAGGGACTGGTGCAAGGAATGCTGGCCCCGCTGGCACAAGTCAATGCTGGTGTAAATGATTGCAGTCTCTGCATGAGTGACTGGCTCAAGGAATGCTTGCTCCGCCTGCACAAGTCAATGCTACTGCATATGATCAGATTGCAGTCTTTGCATGAGGGACTGGTGCAAGGAATGCTGGCCCCGCTGGCACAAGTCAATGCTGGTGTAAATGATTGCAGTCTCTGCATGAGTGACTGGCTCAAGGAATGCTTGCTCCGCCTGCACAAGTCAATGCTACTGCATATGATCAGATTGCAGTCTTTGCATGAGGGACTGGTGCAAGGAATGCTGGCCCGCTGGCACAAGGAATGCTGGCCGCACCGCCACAAGTGAATATTGGTGCATATGATCAGATTGCAGCCTTTGCATGAGGGAATGGTGCAAGGAATGCTGGCCCCTTCTCCACAATTTAATGCTGTAGCATTTGATCAGATATGCAGTCTTTGCATGAGTGACTGGTGCAAGGAATGCTGTCCCCGCCTCCACAAGTCAATGCTTGCCCCCTGGATTATCCCGCCCCTACAGAACACACTTTGGCATCTGCTGTTAGCATCTAGGAATGTCACGGGGGCCCTCTTGACCTCTGCCAACGGTTGGCTGTACCTATGTCCCTCTGCTTTTGTCACTACGCTTTAACTGATTTCTTTGTACTCACAGTATGTAACTTTGTTTTCCCAATTTCACTGCATTACTGCATTACTGCATTACTCTGTAACTAAGTTCTCAAGTATCCTTGTAATGTCTGCGCCCAGCTACCATCGGGTTTGGTTTTGCGCTATACCAAATAAACAAACAAACAAACAATGCTGGTGCATATGATCAGATTGCAGTCTTTGCATGAGTAACTGGCGCAAGGAATGCTTGCACCGACTCCACAAGGCAATGCTAGTGCAGTCTTTGCATTCTGCGCAATTCTGTGGCATCTCTATTCTAGCACCTCTTATTTTCCTTGTTTGATGGTTTATCAACCAATCATGCTTTTCATATTTTATGCATCCCTGTATGCACCGCGGATGCATGCAATCTGGTAAGATAGCTCAGCCGGTTGAGTGCTAGCTCCTGTGAACTGAGTGTGATCTGCAGGTTGTAGGTTAGAATCCCGACAAGGCCAACTCACATTTCATCGTCCATTGTCAATAAAAGAGTACCACCTTTGGCTGGGTGATAATTGAATGTAAAGGTAATGTAAAGGTTCTATACCCAGCTCTTTGGTGAAAGTGCTAAGTAAGTAGTAACTGATTATCATTAATCAGTGTCCACATTCTTTTTGTAGAGAGCCAGGAGAACAAGTAGTGTGCTCAAGAGGCCCCTGCGGACACCTCCTCCCTTGGTTGACCTCCAAGACCTATGGTCCACGAGGTCACTGGCAACGTGCAACAGCCGTGCCACTGATCACTGGTGGGCAGCAGCAAGACTTTCCCCTCAAGATGAAGGAGTGGGCTTCTTTATAGCTTTACTTGGACAGGACACTTGTTTACAGCAATTAGAAATCAAGCATATGGGTCAATGCAGGGCGCCATCACATGCCCTGCAACCCCTGCACAATCTCCTTCACCCCCCTAGCTCTCAGTCCAATAGCACGTGTGTCACTCACTATCCTGCCAGTGGTGGGTGGCTTGTTTCATGGCCAGCACCTGGTTGCTACATATTAGCTCATTTACACCTTCCATTGACGCCACAGCTCATTTTCATTCCTTTGTATGGAGGAGAGGAGGGGCGGAACACAGTTTGCATGTCCGCGCACTCCGCCCCCCCTTCCGCTCCACCATACAATTGCCACAGTATTTTCACCGACATGCATTTTAATGCCCTGTAAATGCTGGGGATACATATGCAGCCCTCCTGCTTTATGCAACAGCATAAAAACTGGCGGAGTCAGCCGAGTCTCTGGGCTGATCATTCTGTTTGTTCTACTGTGCTGTGGCTGCTTAGCGCCGACACCCTCAGTGGGGTGGCACGGTGGCAGACCTTGTTGCTCCCAATGCCCCCCCCAGCTCTCATTCCACATTCCGACTCTCACTCCTGCCCAGCTACCCTCCTCCCAAATTAGCCCAACCCCCATCCACCCAAAGGATAGGCAGAGACCAGTAGGATGAGTGGGAGAAAAAATTGCCAAAGCAAACTTTATTACACATAAAGTCAAGAGTTAGCTTACAGGTGTTCCGTTCACGCTCAGGATTCTGCGCTGAGAGCAAGCAACTTTCCCCCCCCCCGCCCCTTCGGGTCCTTGGGGGACCCGACGCGGGCGCCCAGTCCCTTCTTCAGCAGTCCCTCTCTACCCTTTGGCAATTTCTTTGTTTTGCAATTTTCTTTTCATTTTTCTTTCCCCAACGCTATTTAAGTGCAATTTTATTCTGTGCTTTACTTTCTTTCCATTCTCCATTTCTGCTTAGGCTCCTTCTAAAGGATGCGTTCCGGTCTCCTTTTCCCCTTTTTGCTCCCTTACCCCTGGATTCCCTCTTCCCGTTTCCCCGGGTTGGCTTATTAATCATTGTTAATTATCTCTCCCCAAACAGGTCTTCCTCCAACCCATCCTGCCAGGGAGCCCCTCTCCCCCCTTCCGCCAAGACCCGGGACTGCCCTAGCTCTCCCCGCCTTAGTTGTCCCATTCCCTCCGGCCCCTCTACCCCATGGCACCCTCCTGTTCTCGAGAGCCCCATCCATCCAGCGCTACCTACCCCCCCAGAGCCCAGCGACCTTCTTATTCCCATCCTCTTCCCCTGCCTTTAGCTAAAGAGGGGTCCTCCCCAACTATCCCCCCTGCTCCTCCTGGCCCCTACCCCCCGCATTCCAAGGCCCCCCTTCCCCCGTGTTTCTTTTACAACTGCTTGAGCTGCCAATCTCGAATGCCCCCCCTTCTCTTGAGCCCCCCCTTACCAACCCCTAATCTCCCATGGGCCCCCCTTCCCCTCAGTTTCCAACCCACTTGCCGGAGCCCCGTTTACTGTGAAATCTTTCAATTCACCCCCCCCCTTGCTGACTTCATTGTTTCTTTCCATTTTTTGTTTCCATCGATGCACTTCCCGTTTCCCCCACCCACTTTTGGAGTTGGAAGGTCTTCCAAACCCCCTAACCCTCCCCATTAACATGGGCCTCCCCTGAGTCTAATACTCCTGGGCGCCGTTCATAATAAACTGATGGCTGTGCAGTTCCCCTTGTGGTATCCGCCAGTACTTTCTACGGGAACACCAGGTAACATCCGCTGGGCTTGTCTGCAAGAGACCTGTTGCTGCGACCGGTGTCTCAGCCACGACTCACAGCGGGCCACCGGCCGCAGTGAGTTCCCCCTCATGCACCTGGTCGCCTGAGCTGCCCCAATCCCCAGCTATGATCCAACAATGTTCTTTTACCCCCATTCATTCCATTCACAACAGACATGGCGGCCCTCCGGACAAAACCGGTGGCGTGATGAATAGTGTTGAGGCCTTTCCTGCTGCCGTTCTTCCTGTTTGCTTGATCGCTTGTTCCGTACTCCATTGCAGGAGGGCCAACTGACCTGGCAGCGGCGTGCCAAAATTAGGTCTTCCCTTGACCGTTCCGTTCTGCTTCCTTAGCAGAGGCCCCCTCCCAAGTGCTTCAGGAGGGAGCGTTTCGGGCCAACTAACGGCCTTTTTTAGTGGGGTTTTTTCGTTTGCCCCCCCTTCCTTGTGGGCCCTCAAATGTAAGCATTTGGATTACTTCTGTTGTTCCATCTGGCTAAGCAATGGCCTAAATTACTATTAATTTAATTGACTGGTTTTTTCTATGTCTTAACCTTTCAATAACAGGGAATCCTGCAAATTCTTCCACCCCCCCGTGTACGCTCTAACAACGCCCACTCCCCTTTCCTTTCAACCCGCCTGACACTGTGCGTGTTATCAGCCCCTCCTGTCGCCCACCTCCCTTTACCCCCCCTTCATACGCCCGCCAGAGCACCCCTCTCCTGCAAGAGAGAGAGGGGGATCCGGATTGCGCACCCTACCTTCCCCCATAGCTTGACCCGCGCTATTGGCCATCCCACTTCTACAGCCGGGGGCGGAGATTGCGCCCGTGACACTCCATAACTTACCCCGCCCAGAGCAGGGAGGCTTGCCCTTGCAGCCAAGCCCGCAATGCTTCCGTTTGCCCACAGCTAAACCATGCAAGGACCTGGTAAATGTTAACCTTGCACCCTGTGCACTTTGGCCAGAGTATGCTTGCTGCACCTTCGTCCTGTCTGATACTAAGATGAGGCGTGCTGAAACCCAGCAGCTTCTATGGTCGTGCCCACGGATTGCACCTGTATTGCTCTGTGTCGTTATGCTTCCTATGCGTGCCTGTTGCTCCTGGCCCCGTAATCCTGAAATGCTCTGTTCTTGGATGCTAAGCATACAGGAAAACTCTATTGCCGTTGGACACCTTTCCCAACTATCCTATAGGCATTTGAAAGAGTAACCTATGAGCCTACCAGCGTGCCCATCTTGGAATGATAACCTTGACTGCAATTCATTTCTGTGGTTGGTTTAGTCTAAGTGACATTCCCATTATCAGAATCGTGTACTCTTCATAGAGCAGTTTACGTCCCCCAAGATAGTAAGTATTTCACGAGTAGTTGAAGGGCTTGGCTTCCTAACCCAGTGGCCTAACTTCCCTCCCCCGCTTCTGTCCCCCTCCTTGGGCTGGGTGCATAGGCTACATGTCCTCTAATGCCGGGGTATATCGTCGAATTGGTTTATTCTGTGATTTGTCTCGAGGGTCGCTGTGCGACTCATTCCCACCTCTCGTGAACCTTGCACACTAGCCCTTGTCCTAGTATTGGTCCTTTGGCAACAATTTTTAGCATTGTATCCCTTACAGTTCCCATTGTCAGCATCACACGACCCTTTAATCCTGTCTGCAACTCCCAGCCTTGGCCGCACCAGCGACCTCAAACGTTGCTTGTATTCTCCACCTGGCGACACCTTAAACGTGCGCCAACTGCACATGAATGGGCCCCGCAGCCAAAGAGTATTGCCAACCATGTACAATAACCTGCCCAACGCTGGCGGCACATCTCCCCCCCTGTAGTGGACCCGTAAGCGAGACTGCCCGCCTGCTAGTCCTGTGATCAAATTTGTTGCAAGCCCATCATCACCCCCATCCCTATTGAACATTACAGGCCTGTGCACTGTAACTTCCTACTCGCAATCCTACCTACCACCCCCCCTTGCTGGCTTCGCTCCCTACCATCACATCTGTGTATCTTCAGTAATGTAAAGGCCACAGTTGTGCCATGCCGACTTGGTCCTTTAAGGCGGTGTCAAGCCTCCTTATCAGCGGTCCCTCTCTCACACCCTCCCAACACAACCTGCGCAGCGGTGCTATTGCCTACTTGTGACCCCTTAACCTGTCAACGGCTCGCAATGAGGGATGGGCGGGCAACCGGTTGTTCGCTGGGCGGAAACATGCATCCGTCCAAATTAATAGCAAACCCCTGTGTGCTGCAATGCGCCAGAAAGGAAATGCCATGATCCCCCCAACCCCTCGGCATCCCCAACCTGAAGCCCGTCGAACACCACCGGCCTCTTCCCCGTTCTAATCCACTGAGCAGCCCTCATCCAAGGCCTTACCCCACGTGCCCCAACACGCCCATCAGGACCCCCATCCGTATCAGACCTAGCGGCCTAGCTAACGTGAAATGCATAAACTTGTTCCCATTCCAAACCCACAACAAAGTACCTATTTTACCTGGATGACATTCCATGTGCATCCCCGCCCCATGCCGCTTTTTACATGCTGCATATCCCAAATTTAGTAACCAGGGCCCCACGACCCTGCCACCACTTGAAATTACCGCGCCCTCGCACCCCCCTCTCCCCGGTTCCCGAGTGCTGCCTCATACCGTATTGCGATGCCCACCCGATTACATTACCCTCGTAGGCACGCTAGCCTTTTCCCTTGTGGCTAAGGCCCATCATGTTAACTCCCGTACGCTACTGAGCCCCCCTGCCCCCGATCCAGACAGCTGTCGACATGCCCATTTCTTGTGAGGCCTGCCCACCCCCTTCCTCTTAACCTGCTGCGAGGCCTCGCTGCTGCCCCTCTAACGCCCCGAACCCAAACCTAACGACCCTATGCCCTCATCCAACCAAACCTGCATATCCTTAAATTTACCAATAACCCCAGTGCTGCACAGCACTGAAGTAACCTGGATGCTCGGGGCATTGTACGCTAAAATGCTGTTACCAGGAAAACCTGTTTTGAAATTACTCTGTTCAACACGTGTATTGCACTTGACGCATGTGCACTTCTCGAATGTTATTATCTTAACTGGGTCTCAGTTTCGAGCAGTGCGTAATTGCCTGATTCATCATTGGCTCTCTTTAAAAACCTGGACTAGAGATTGCAATAGAGTGACCTTCACCAAAACATTTCACCTAACAATGAACAAAGCAGAGCCACAATAAAATATAGTGACTTTTCTCCATCAGAAAGCACTGAAAGTGAGAAACTCCCCCACCCCACCCAGCACTGTATACCATTTACATCGTTTACAGCCCCAAACCGTGTTCGCCCTATTTAAAATCATACGCACCCTGCCTTTCAATTACCAGCCAAGCCCCCCATTCCTAGTTTTCCACATTGCAGCACCGCCTAATGCGTTTTGTTTTCCACGCCCAGTTAGACACATGGCAATTACCCTACATAGCACCCAACCCCACCTAGCTGGCAGCCTCGTGTACATACGGGGGCCTGCTTCCATGCCCCAACATGTCTCAACTCCGCCCCCCCTTTACCCTCTTACCCCTCCCTTCCCCACGGCCCGACTCCTCGTCCGCACCATACCTTCGTGCACGAATGATGGTTTCTTCGCCACCCGATTCCTACACCGTATTTTCCACCGTCATAATCAACACCATGTAAATAAATTACGGCTAAACCCCGGAATCCCCACCTGTACCATGCCGAAAACCTGTTAATCGCAACCCCCCGTGGGACACCCATTGAAACCAAGCCATCTAGCCACTCCTTTGCGCACCCTGTTGGTTTGCCCCCCTGATTGAATTGAAATTGTGTTCCATTTTCCCAAATATGCCAAAACATCGCCTCTAAATATCTTAGTTCTGTTCCTTATTCCGAAAGTAGCAAAACATGCCGTTAACTATATTTGGCCAAGAGTTAGAGCCGGGCGCAAAAGATTGTTCTAAAATCCACCAACGGATTTGTTGTCTTTTATTTTAAACCCAATTTGTACAAACATCATTCGTTGTCCCGCTACACATTGAATACATTTCAATATTAATCCTTCTGAATTAAGATAAGCAAAGTGAATGAACAACATTATGTACCACTTCTCTAGTTCGAAGGTGTTTCCTAAATATATTTTGAATAAATCGCACGCAAATGTATATCTCCCGGTCCCATCAAGGAATTTGATTTTAAACTGCACAAAATGATGTGCTACTTTGCTCTACAACTGCACCAAATCATGCCCAACCCGCCCTGTACGCCGTGACCATGGGCCAATATAGCCTTTTATAACTTAAGAACCTCGTGGTTGTGTTTTTTTGTAATAAATTCTTTTTTTTTTTTTTTTTGTATTTTTATTTTTTTTTTTTTAGCGCCGCATCGTGTTCTAACCAGCAATTGCCCCATTGAATCACCCCCAAACGTGATAAGCCTTTGAGTGCAGTTCCAATCAACCAATTGCGGCACCCCTCAGACGCATACATTTTCCGTCAGCAGCTTGGGCCCCGTACCTTGCTCCCCACGGACTGAAACCAAAAAGTACACACTGACCCAAAACTTATCTCTCTTACGACGACCCTGCCTGCATCCTTCGCCCCCTCCCAATCGCTTTTGGGCCTCTATACCCGCCGGTCCCGTGGCACCGAAAGAATTCAGGCTGAACCAACCCCCCCCGCCCCGCCGTATCCGGTAGTCTGTATACCATCGCCCATCCCCGGTCTGGCCCCTTTGCTGTGACGACCAAACTGAAAAGCCCATATCCAACTTGCCCAAGACTATCTTCCCGCTTTTGCATCACTGTGCGCTCCAGACCTCGACCGCTCCCATCCCCCAAACGCCCCCATGTGCATGCCATTAAACCCTCCCCCTGAGCCATCATGGTGTCCCCCCCACCCCCCCCCCCGCAACCCCTGGGCCCTGCTGTACGGCAGCGGAACCTTGGCCAATGTCCGGTTGACTAGTTCACCTGATGCAAATACAATTTTATTTTTTATTTATTTTTTATTTTTTTATTTTTTTTATTTCAATTGAAACAACCAATGCGTATTCGAGAGGCTACCATTTCGAATGCCATTTGCCCCTACCTAGATTGGCCTCTTTGCTGCGTCCTGCCCATTCTTCCCCTCCTACCTCTCCATCAATCTTGCACTACCCTGATCGTGCCGACAACTCCCCCATCGCCTTTCGGAGTCTCATAATACCATCCCGACATTAGCACTGTGCCTCTTTGTAATAACCGAATTGACATCACGTTTTCTGACCTCCTGAAGCATAACTCTCGTTGACCTTGCATCTTAGCACTAATAATAGGCAAGCTGTCCCATTCGATTATCAGACCCCCCCCTTCGGAGTCTCTTATATATTGCATGCAACCGCATGTCCCCTTGCAGTAACGGTAATAACACCTCCTGACTCCGCCCCTCAAAACATCTCTCTCCCGTGCCCCTCGACCATTGCCAGCACCTCTTGTGCATCGCACTTCGAAGCCCCACCACCAAGTGGCCCAATTCTCTTCCTATGCCCCCCTGCTCGTTTGCATTAACTGCGTCAGAATTCGCCCCCTCCCCCACCTCTCACCAGCGCTACCCGTGCCTCAGTGAGTGTTCCCATTCTAACTTCTTACTGGCGTGTTAGTTGGCCTGGCTCCGTGCCGCTTGGAACCTAAATCACCAGCGACTTTGTTAACACACAATTGCTCAGCCGGGTGTTGGGAAGGGTGGACACGGAAAACACATATATGACCCATGTAGTGGGCATTTGTTAACATAATACGGTTGTGCAGCTTTTGTGGGGGACTCAGAGCGCATGTAAGCGCGGCTCCAGGAGTGCTTCCCGCCCCCCCCGCCTTATTCCTTCACCTGAGTGCACCCCCAGCAGGCCAGCGGGCCAACATGGTGCCCTTCCCCCACCCTAACCTACCTACGGCGACGCGACCCGATAAATCTATGATGCGTCCCGAGAAATCGTTTCCACTTTGACCCGCGTGCTACAGGCCCCCGTAATCTTCTGCGTTGCCATCCGGCAGCTAAACAATGTACCAGCTCGCCCCATGCCAGGTTGCCCCTCACTATTTGGGCCTGTACCTGCCTTTGCGCCGCGGCGGCCGCACGCACACTCGCTCCACCTCTCTGCATTCCTTCCTTAACCACTCCGGCCCCAGCTGCCTAACTTGCCGACTCCGACTGTGTTCTATTCTAATAACACCCTCGGGCCCCACAGTTAAGCATTTATTCTACAGCCTAGAGCCGATGCACGGAAGCAGCACGTCTCTTACCCCTATAACCAATTGAGCTATAAAACTGGCTTTCCTCATTCTCGTACCTCCTATCTCCTTATCAGCACTGCGACTCTCCTGCCCGACTCGAACCGCGGCTCCTTCCTCACACGAACCTCGAACTCCTTCACACGAAACCGGAGCAGGAATCGAATCCACACGAACAGGAGCTGCAACGTCGGCGAGGAGCCGGCAAAGAGAGACCCCGCGACCCTTGTCCAGGTGTATTTATAGCGCCAATGGGCGCGTGGGAGATGACGTCATCCACGCCCCCTTCCCCCCCCGACTCCTCTTGCCGCCGTGCCGCGTGAGGCAGTCGGCACTAAGGGGGGCCCCCGCCGAGGGGCCCTCCTTCGTAGTGCGCGGGAGCCCGTCGGTTGTTACTGCGAGCACCTGGAGGAGGAGCCGGTGCAGGGACAGTCCTTTCTTGCTGCCCATAAAACATCCCAGCGTCCGCGATAAGAAGCTGCCGATCCCCTGAGCTCTGTCCAACTTGCTGATTACAAGTTGAAGGAAGCCGAACATGTAGAGAAACTTGAAACCGGATTCCTCTGGTGCAAGAATGCTTGATGCCGCCCCGCTAACACAGCAAAAGCTATTGCACCAATCTCAACTACGGCGTGAACCGGAGCAAGAGCCTGAGGCCTCTTGAGGTGAGTGTAATAGCAGCACTGACTGTGTTTGTATCAGAAGGCATTGATATATCACAACAGCTTTCTCCTAGTGCTGCATGTTCAACACCAGCGAATTTTCAATGAAGCATTCAAGCAAAATGTATGACAGTTCCCATTGAATGTATTAAAACTAATATGACACACTTGGGGAATTCAGGAGTTACTCCGTTTCTTACGGCGGGTACATCCGCAGAGACAGTCTTTACTTTTCACGAAACGGACGGATGTTTCCGATTGTGACCTTCTAGAGATTAGCAAATGTACTGATAAACTGTTGATTGCAACGCAGGAGCACAATGCTGAACACAATGAAGAACCCTTGAATGTTAGCCAAAGCCTCCCGGACCTTCTGGGAAGTGCACCAGTGATGCACAGAGAGTCGACAATAAATTGTCTTGCTGACACTGCAAATCTAAATGTGCCTGAGTTAACTCAGAGAAACAGTATTGAGGATGAAGAAAGGGATCAAGTGGATGTTATTGATGATCCTGGAAACATAAGGTTCATCCTTTGAGTGAAAACACAATGCATCCTGAGAATTCCAATTTGAACTCTTCAGGGCCTAATATGAAAGGGGCAATCTCTCATACCCCTCCCTTTTCGCAAATAGCAGCAAGAGAAGCAAGACTATCAGAGCGATTAAAGGGGGACTTCCTAATTGTTAAAAAGAAATTAGAACGCTCGAGTGGGCTCTCTGCGAGGAAAGGTGATTTTGAACATTCTTTTTTACCGATACCTGCTTGCAGTGTGAAAGACGGGAGATCTGGTAATGTAAACCTTTGTGTATCAGAAGAAATATCGAAAATATGCTCACCGGCAAAATGTGGAAAGGAAAAAATGTTGACCCCGGATATGCAAAGGAATGGAAAAAAAGCATATTCCTTTCATCTACGTTCACCCAAAATGCGTAATGAGGAAGTGGCAGAGAAAGGTTTGGCTCCACCTGTAACTAACGAAAAAGTGGATTCCTGTTTGCCACAACAAAACACAATTAGTCTAGAATATGGCAATAAACAACACTTATCTGTTGCAGCTGGCATTCAAAAGCATAATAATGTTATGGCAGCAACTTCATTGGCGTTGTCTCCATTCATCAAAATATATGAATCACTACATGAGGCCTCAAAAGATCAGATTTCAATATTGGCACTAATTAACAGTAGAATAAGTGCACTAGAATTAATATCGACTCAGTTGTCCAAAAGATTAGATTTAGAAGCAGAAAATACTTCTAAATGGGAATATCGATTAAGTGAGATTGCAAGCAATGAAAGACTACAAAATAAGGATTTGATGGAGGCAGTAATGTAAAACGTAAAATGGATGAGGCATAACACTACTGGGGTGAGGACTCAAAATAACTTATATGATTGTGTCTGGATCAGAAAAAAAAGACTGTGTAACAAACTTAGTCCAACAGGTGACTGAGTTAAATAAGCTCAAACCGCAATTGGGAGTAAAAGAGAACTTATCACAGGTCAACTGCGATATCAGTCAAAGTAAACCTTGCCACGTAGTTAGCGACGATGACCCAGCTCCTGTTGTGTTAGTTGAAGCAAAAAAACAGACAACGATGTTGATGCAAGCCAAAGTCAGGATATGTCTTCAAAAATGGTGAAAATTCAAGTATCAAAGCCCACGGGCCTGAAACTGACTACTTAAGTCCCAACACTGTGGATTGGGTGCAACACTAAAGAATCCAGGTGTATCGACAAACATGACGTTTGGGATTTTAAAAAAAATGCTCCGATAGCTGGTACTGTAAAATCAAAACAAACTGAACAAACTAAAGGCCCAAGGAAGAAACTACTGGTTGGAAAGAACAATCAGTCGAGCCACTCAAAAAAGTTCATTTGTAATTTAACAACGCCTCCTCCAATTTCTATGTTTGAACAGGGCTACCAGAAGCCTAAAACAAATATTGGCCCAATAATTGGGTTTAAAGAGCCGTTAGAATTAAAAAAGCAGCAGTCACTCTGCAATCCTAACAAAAGGCCAAGACTGGATGACGTTTCAGTTGAAGAAATAGACTCCTTCAATTCAGAAGATCTGGCCAATCTATCAACTTATACTAGTGGAGATGAAACAGTGGAAGAGTTTTCTGATGTAACGAGTGGCATTTTGGCGACGGTTGCAGATAATGTAAGCCCTAAATTCTGCTCTATAAAGATTGGTAGCGATTCGCCATTGCAAAGAAGATTTGAAGTTCCTAAAAGGAATCTCGTAGCAAAAAGAACAAGTATTGAAGGAAGAGCATCACTAAAATGAGGGCAAAATAAACAAACTAAGATAGCATCACCGGTTTTGTTAAAAAAGAGACTAAACCCAAAATTCACAGATGCCCAGGAAAAGAATAAACAGAGAGATGATGGAAAGCACCAGAATGATTGTGCCAGTACTGGTAGGATAAATAATAGCACAAGAAAATTTAAACTTGAATATATCCTGCGAGACAAGGTGGAAATTAATCTAAATAGGAAAAATATAATGAGTCTTCTAAATTGTGTTCCTTCACAAAGAACAATAAAATCGGAAGATATTAAGATTGTAGAATACCTGTCAGAGACACTATGATCAAGTATTGCTTCACGTTCATTCCTACTTGGTGGCCAATATTTTAAAAGCAGCCAAAATGGAATTACTTACACTGGGCTATGAAATTGGATATGCTAGTGACTGTGAAGCTTCGTCCCCAATAAAAAATGCAGGCATCTGACTTGGATAAAGAGGATGAGCTAACCAAGAATGAATCAAGGAGAGGCGTTCTTCAGCCTCAGTTTGAGCTAAATGGAATTGCTCAACGTTTCTGCAGACATCCGAGTAAGGATAAAAGAATGGAACAATTGAATAACCAAAGATGATTCGAGGTGGACTCATACTAGGATAGCAAGTCAAGACAAGTGGTCCATCATTCGTTAATTTCATGGAACACACATGGATTTGTCCATTTATTGCAGGATGATGAATTGAAAACTGCTGATTAACCTGTTTGTTTACAGGAGACGTGGATGCGAGTCTCGTCAGTATGTGAAGGCTACACAGTTAATTTAAATCCAGCTTCGAAGAAACAATGTGGTCGTCCTTTCTCCGGACTTCTGATATTAATGAAAGACATTCCCCGGTGGACATTGTTAAAATTCTTCCACCCTAATCCGTGTGTTCAGGGAATATTTATCCAAATATCTGAAGGCGATGCAGGTTTGATCAGCAACATACTCTTAATAAGATTTCCACCAAACAGTTCCTTTCCTCAATCTCAAGATTGGTGGACGATTTTGTACTTGGGTATGGGAACTGTGCGGTGATAATCTGTGGCGATCTGAACTATTCATGGTTGATGGTGATGGTCTAATAAAGAATTGTTATTCAGAAGGGGATTGTAGCCGAGGGAAATGTTGGCTGAACACTATGAACGCAAGGAATTGTGAAATGCTTAATGGACAAACTACCGGTGACATTCCGGCTGGTTACAACTGGCATCGTCACACACATAAAACTTTAGATTATATTTGGACAACAAGTTGTTTTAAAAGAAAGATCATAAAATTGAGGATAAAAAAATGAGAAAGTGATCATGATGCTGTGGTTATGCTTTGGAATGAATTCTCACCAAAGACTGAACTTAATGGAAACTATAAGCAAAAATTGGAAATAAATCAAGGCCTAAATCAGCTCAGAATGAAACCGGCAGATATTGCAAACTTAACTGAACAATTTACGATTTACAACATAGAGAACGGAAGTGCTGCGGATTATGACGCACTTCTAGTTCTCTACAAAACAAAAAAGAGTGGTCTTAGGTCTGATCATATGACGCATTCTCATCCATTTAGCAAACAAATAGCTGAGGCAAAAAATGCCTTGAAGGAAGATCTGAAACGTTTCAAAACTGAAGTCTCAAATGAGATGTTGTAGATCATGATGAAAAAACGTAAGCAGAAATACAGAAATTGGATGTTAAATTTCAAGCTTATGCGAAGACAAGAACAAGCTGAATCAATGTTAAACAATAATAAACTCAGGTACTCAAGCACAAAAGGCTAATCTAGAAAATGGGGTAAAAGAGTCTGCATGGATTGCACATTTCTCTGCAGTATTTCAAATTTAAAAAAAGGAACTCAAAATACATGATAAAGATCCAGATATCGAATGGAAAGTGCCCTATACTAAAGAAGATATTGGAGAGGCAATCATGAAATTGAAAAACTCAGGTGCAGCTGGACCTGATGGGATTTGTAATCTGATGTTAAAGAAGCACAAATCTAGTTGGGCTATGTTTATCGAGCTGCTGTTCCAGGAAATTAGGAAGTTGAAAAAGATCCCCAGTTCTTGGCAATCTGCGGTGGTTGTGCCAATATTTAAGAAAGGTGATCGTGCAGATCCGGCCAACTACCGACTGATTGCCTTATTAGATGTTATCGGGAAAATATTTGCAATGTTTTTGCAAAAACGACTTGCAAAATGGGCCAAAGACAATAACATCATAGATTTAAGACAAACAGGTTTTACCAAGGGTGTCGGAGTAGAACTGAATTTGATTCTGTTAAACTTCTTAAAATTGGAGGCACTAAAGAATAAATGAAATTTATACTTGGCCTTTATCGATATGCGGCAAGCATTTGATCGGGTAAGTAGAGAAATTCTTTGGAAAAAACTGCAAAAATGGAAATGTCCAGAAGATCTACTTCAGATGATAAAACAACTTCATACGGCCCCACTCCAAGATGGCCTCCGGACTGTGAGGACGTACTCCTCGAGTCCTCCGTCCAGGCAGAGAAAATAAATGGTGAAAACTGCGGCTGATGAAGCTCTAAGCAACTCAACGGCGAAGCTTAGTATGCGCGTATTGAGCTCCCAGACAGCACACACCGGAGCGAGGGATCTGATGCGGGCGTAGGTGCTCACAACATTCAGGCGCGCACTCAGTGGGGAGAGTGCCAGCCCCCGCCAAAGGCCGCGGAGAGAGGCAGGAAGACCGCGACCGGCAGACCCACACGCCCGGTCGCGGATGCCCAGAGGAGACACCCTGCCCCAAGACAACGAAGCCCGAGCTCCCGCCCTGCAGCGCTCCTCGGTGGTGCAGCGCAGCCTGCGAAGCGCCCGTTGGAAACCTCGGAGGGAGGCAGGTGTCGAGTAGCCCAGTGCGCCCTGTTGCGGTCTTCCAGGGAGGCAGGTGGCCCAGAGACAGCAGCGACAGGCAGCCCCAAGCCCCTAAGCAAACCGCAGCAGAAGAAGCATAGCACACGTGGACCGAACACCCGGATAGCGTGTGCAGGAGCGGGCGCCGGAGCCTGCATCATCCAGGCTCACTCCCAGCGGTAAGGGCGAGCTCAACCCCGCCAGAGGCTGGAAAAAGAGGAAGGAAGATCAGGACCGACAACCCCACGCACCCGGGTCAGTAGCGACGGGCACTCCTGCATGCCCATATGTGGTCGACCGAAGCCCCGACCCCCATTAAGCGCGCCCCCTGAAGCAGAGAAAGGTGAGCGGTGGGGGGGAACTCTTTTCATCCCCCAGCCCGACAACGGGCCACTACGGTGCGGAGCCCGCGAGGTGCCAGCGGCTTCAGCAAAAGGAGCCCCAGTGGAGTGGGGAGAGACAGAGGTGCGGATGGAGAGGGGAGCGGCAGACGTTGGGGGGGAGTTCTTCTCATCCCCCAGCTCGACAACGGACAACTTCGGTGCGGAGCCCGCGAGGTGCCGGCGGCTCCAGCAAAAGGAGCCCCAGTGGAGCGGGGAGAGACAGAGGTGCGGACGGAGAGGGGAGCGGTAGACGTTGGGGGAAGACCCGAGACATTGTATGGTCTGAAGGAAGAAGTGCTACACGCGGCAAGGACAAACGGGGACCTCACGATCAACGGGTCCTATATACAGCTATACCAAGACCTCGCCTGGATCACTCTTCATAAAAGGCGCCTAATGCAACCAGTCACAAAAGCTCTTCGGACACACCAAGTCAGATATAGATGGTTGCACCCGTTTGGCCTGTCATTCACATGGGAAGGCAAACAGAGGAATATTAGGAACTGTGCAGAAGGTCTAGCTCTCCTACATCTGGAGGACGAACAACAGGAGGCTCCCGAACACCCTCGGCCGAACGCACCAGGTCAGCCAAGCAAACCATGGGAATGATCGACGGGGAGAAGGCAAAGACGAGGGAGAAGCGGTAGGTCGGGCAGTACCCAACCAGTTCAAGTTCGCGAACCAAAAAGCCCACCAGATCCGAATGCAGTCAAGCACACAGACATTGAGTGAAGCGCCACTTAAAAGTAAGAAGGCCGCAAAAGAACTCTGAAGCGCCTGCACGGAGGTAGGAGGTCATTAATCTTGGAACCAGGGTCGGAGTTATACTACTTCTGACCTACGTGAACTGGAGGGAATCTAGAGGCCTTACATCCGTTGGTTCAGCGGAGGAGCCCATTAGGGGCCCAAGCCTCATTCTCTCCCAGGATGGGGGGGAGGAAAGGGGGGGAAGGGGTGGGGAAGCATTCGAAGTACAAGGAACCCAAAAACTATGAGCAAAGAGGGGCCACCTCCACAACCGGGTTTAATGCGATGAAAACAAAAGGAAGTAAATTCCGGAGCATGACACTGGGTCCATATACTGAATCCCATCTCCTAGGAGCCAATGGCTGATGTGAACATAATCTCGCTTAATGTCCAGGGCCTAAATTCCCCTGCTAAAAGACGATCGATCCTAGGCAGACCATGCAAACGAAAATAGCGATCCTACAGGAGACGAGAGAAGGATGCACAGCAGAGCATTCCCTCTCCAGTTTTTTTCGCCTCAAGTCAGTCTAAAACAAAAGGGGTGGCAATCTTATGTAGCAGGGACCTGGGATTCCACAAACAAAATATCATGAAGGATTGGGAGGGCAGATACCTGGGGGTGAAAGGTACCATCAATGGCCAAATGTACACAATTTTTGCAGTATATGTCCCCAACGATAAACAGGACCAGTATATTCCCAAACTACTTCAGAAGATCGGAGGATGGTGTGAGGGCAGAGTGATAATAGGAGGTGACTTTAACTGTGTCATGGACCCAAAGTTAGATAAATCACTCCCCCCGACGACTGCAGACCAGCGAAATAGACAAGCCCTGGGTAAACTCTTCAGAGACCTGGAGGTGATAGAGACATGGTGGTTCTTCCACCCAGATTGCAAGGAATACACACACTACTCGGCGGTACACAAGGGATACTCTAGAATCGACATGATCCTAGTGTCCTCCACCCTGATCCCCTATGTCAAGAAAATAGAAATCGGAGTCCAATATCTCTCAGATCACGCCCCAGTGGTAACCTACATAGAACTGCAGTAAAAACACGAGTAGGCCCCGTCCACAATGGAGGCTGAATGAAACAATCCTGCGAGACGTAGCGCTTAGGGCAGACATGGAGGAAGTCATAAGTAATTGCTTCCAGGAAAATGACAATGGGGAGGTGGACTGGCGGGTAGTATGGGACGCGGGGAAGGCAGTTGTTAGAGGTGAATTCATAGCCCAAGCAACACAATACTACAGGGAGAAAGCCCTTATAACTCATAAACTAGAGGAAGAGGTGAGAAACGCTGAAAAGCTCCATAAGACCCGTCAGACGTCCAGAGCCTGGCGAGACCTCAAAAAAGCTAGATCCAAACTTGAAAACCATATGGCGGACAAAACAGCGCAAATACTACTAAACGCTAAACAATCATATTACATACACTGGGGAAAGCGAGCAAATTCTTGGCAGCCAAATTACGCAAACAGAAAGTGCGCAACCACATTACCCGGTTGAGAAACAGTAGTGGGGTTCTGCAAACGGGAGATAATGAGAAACTAGAAACGATGGTCCACTTCCACAAAAACCTGCTGTCTAATGGGAACCTGAACGCAGCATAACAAGTATCCTATTTGTCGGCCATAAAACTGCCACAGATTTCCGTTCAGCAGAAAGAACAATTAGGAGCCCCATTCACAACACAAGAGGTGGGGGACGCGATAGCAGCACTATCCAGGGGGAAAGCACCCGGCCCAGATGGTTTGGGGAACGGGTACTACAAAGTGTTCCTTCCCCAGTTGTCAACCCCACTCACTCGCCTTTTCAACCTAATTAGGGATAAAGGAGCAGTCTCAAAGGATATGGGTCACACGGTCACAATTTTCCCCCTAAAGCCGGGGAAAGACCCGGTGGAATGCTCCAGCTACCGCCCCATAGCCCTCCTCAATACTGACGCAAAACTGTATGCTAAAATTCTCGCGAACCGGTTGGCAACAGTACTGCCCGAGATAATACATACAGACCAGGCGGGCTTCGTACGGGGTAGACACACTCAAGATAATGTTAGGTGGGTAATTGATATCATAGACTGGGGCACTAGGAGCGCCCAGAAATTTGCCATCGCTGAACTTGATTCCACACGTGCGTTCGACAGCATTGACTGGAAATACATAAGCTTGGTACTAGATGGTTTCGGCTGTGGGCCGTCATTTACTAAGATGGTCCTGGCTAATTACCAGTTCCCATCCACACACCTAATTGTAAACGGCTACACATCAGAAAGACTCAATATCCGGAGAGGTACTCGGCAGGGGTGTCCCCTCTCCCCCCTTATATTCGCAATGTCAATGGAGCCATTTGCCCATAGGATCAGGGCGGACCCGGGTATTAGTGGGGTACGAATAGGGGAGACCCAACATAAGATAGCCTTATATGCAAACAATGTTATACTTTACATGGCAGACCCAAAGCACACACTACCCAACATAATTAAAGAACTGCAGAGATTCGAAAATACATCAGGGTTCACAATAAATCACGCCAAATCCAAAGCACTGAATGTAACCGAGGATAGAAGGAACATAACATACCTAGAGGAACGCTACCCCCTACAGTAGGAAAAACAATCCCTGGAATACCTAGGAATCTGCATCACCAGGACCACAAAAAACCTGCTCAAAGCTAACATCAATCCTCTTTGGAAGCGCCTGCTAGGAGACTTGCAGAGATGGGACCTCCAGGAACTTTCTTGGTTTGCTAGGATAGCAGCGACAAAAATGACCTTGCTACCCAGACTGCTGTACGTGGTAAGCTCCACCCCGGTGGTAATCCCCCCGAAAATGATTCAGCAACTCCAAAATGCCGTGTTCAAATTTATCTGGGGGAATAAGAAGCCAAGAATCCAAAAAAAGATCATGATGCGCCCAACCCTTCTGGGGGGTCTGGGAGTGTCGGATATAGGGAGATACGTCCTAGCGGCCCAATTGGCGCAGCACTGAAATGGGCGGGTAGTGACCCCCTCCCAGGGTGGGGGGAAATAGAACAGTTCGCGACCGACACCACATTACGTGTGCTCCCATTCCTTAAGCCAAAAGCACGAGAGAGGGGAGGCATCCTATTGGAAGCGACAAAGATGACACTTCACACCTGGTATACGGCGATCCATCGCAGAAGGATCAAACCAGGTCTGGGCCCAATGTCCCCTATTATACACAATCCAGATTTCTCGCTTGGGCTCCAACTGAGGTTCTGGGATGGCTGGCAGGGAGCAGACATAGCGTCCTTACGAGACTTGTACCAAGATGATGCCCCACTCTCCTTTGATTTATGCAAACAAAGATTTGGCATCACCGAACAGCACAGATTTAAATATATACAAGTGCGCCACTGGATCTCGCACCCTGCAGTAAAAAGGGCCGGACTACGCCCCCCAGTAGGCTCACGATACGGGAGGGGGCACAGGGAAAAGAGATCACCAGATTGTACAAGTTATTAGATAAATCGCAAGCAGATGAAACCCTCCAATACATGAAAGATTGGGAGCGGGACATGGGGGAGGAGAACACTCAGGAAGAATGGTGCCAAATCTGGAGGAGGGCTCACAAACTATCCAAGTCCACTGCAATCAAAGAATCAGGCTATAAACTATGCTATCGTTGGTATCTGCCCCCAAGTAGAATCCATAAAATGAACCCCACGTACCCTTCAGACTGTTGGCGCCGGTGTGGTGAAAGAGGTGACCTATTCCATATGTGGTGGACATGTCCAAAGATAAAGGTGTACTGGAAAGAAGTTCTGAGTCTAATCAAAGACATAACAGGTGCAGACCTACCTCAATCCCCCAAGGTCATCCTGTTGGGGGCAGTGGCAGAAGGGATATACGCAGCCTCAGGGAACAGAGCGGCCCTCATCACCCACCTGCTGGCGGCAGCAAGGATGACAGTCGTCCAACGATGGAAAACAGTGGAAGGCCCTACAGCCCCATGGTGGTGGATGAAAGTGTGGGGAGTGATGGCGATGGAGAACATTTGCGCCACAAAATCAGGGACATACCTGAGATTCCTAGCCATATGGGATCCACTTCAAGACTACGTGGGGGAGAGGCAGGCCCAATTCTTTAAACCCAGGATTTTAAGAAACATTCACATCAGATAATGACAACAGAAGACACCGAGGAGGGACGGGCTCAGGAAACTGCCTTGCTCTGGTTATAACCTTGACTCAGTTTGGTTCAGTATTTTCTAAAGGTAGAGGGTGGGATAGGGCGGGTGAGGGTGGGGGCACTGGAGGGGGAAAAGTTGGAAGACAATAGTTTCAAGGCCAAAGTTCGGGGAGGTCAAACATTTGGTTCACACAGATGTTAATTTCTGTAATACTGCTGTAACCGAAAGCTAATTGTTGTCTTACAGTTAAAAATGAATGAAAATAAAGTTGGATAAAAAAAAAACAACTTCATACAAACACCTTGATAAAAATAAGACTAAATGGCGATGGAAAACTGTCTGCGAACATCTCCACGAATAAAGGTGTGAAACAAGATTGCCCTCTGGCAGCGCTCATTTTTAAACTATGTATAGCAGATTTGCCAGAGGCATTCATGAACTGTCGCACCTTTCCACCAAAGTTTAACAGCCATGAGATTTCCTGGGCAACATATGCTGATGATCTCGTCCTCGCAGATTCCACACAGATTGGTTTACAGCGTCTGCTGACAGGACTTGAGACTTATTTACGAAACAATACCATGGAAATGAATGCCAGTAAATCCAAAATTATCCCATTTGGGCATAAACAAGAATTGATGGGAAGAAAGTTCAAATGGTATGTTGCGCAACAAGAGTTAGGAAAGATACAGAACATCCGTTACCTTGGAATCATTTTTAACACCTCAGTGCAAGAACAACAATGATGTGAAGATCTAAAATCAAAAATGACTAGTTTGAAACTTCAAGGCGCAAAGCTTCACCAAGAGTATGGTCAATTTACCTTGATTCCGATCTTCATGTTCTACCGGCAAAAGGTGGTAGCTGCGATTACATTCGGTCGTAAAGGCTGAGCTTAGTTTGGACAACAAGATATGGACTTTGTTAGAAGGTCAATTCTGGAAACGTGTGTTGGAACTTCCATAAAACACTTCAGTGAATGCGATTAGATATGAGCTTGGGTTACAGTCACTGGAATCAGTAGTGATATGGAAAAGTATGTCCTTGTTTAGGAAAATAACTGACGGACTCAGTACCCCAGTATAACATTCTAAAAGAAGATACTAGGAAACCTAACAAAGGGCTACTAAAAGTTTGGTCAGATAAAATGCTAAAACAACGCTAAATATTGGCGCCTCACTGAAATTAGTCCATGAAAATCCAAACGCAGTAAAAAGAAAAACTGAAATATCATGATTGGATGATGACAACTTCTCAAAGTGGAAAATTGAAAATGAGTCTTGATGTGGAAAGTGAGAACCGAGCAGTAGATTTTCTAGCAAAATACCTAACCAAGTTCCCCTCAAAATATCATCGTGACAAATTTATAAGGTTTCGTTTAAATTTGTTGCCTACAAATGAAAATCTATTTGTTAAAAAAACTCCCAACATTATCGATAATAGATGTCAGTATTGTGATAAAGAGAAAGAAAAATTGAGACACGTGATCACCGAATGTCCTATCATCAAAGTTGAGAGAACGATATGGTTGGGAAAGTTCGCTCCTTTAAATGAATATATGAATGAATGGTGGACGGTGATACTGTCCGGAAATAGATTCAGGTTGATATGTGCAGTAATAGATTTTCTTGATAAAATCTTGTTGAGACTAGACGTTTAGCTTCTCTTTATCTAGGTTGGTAATTAGGATTTAAAATGGAAATTTGTAATTGATGTTTTGTAAAAAGTTTTTTGTAAAACTGAACAAATAAAAAAAATAAAAACTGGCGGACTCTGTAGGGATCATTGTACACGCTGCCTGCCATGCTTGCATGCCATGCAATGTATACAATTAAACGGTGCCTACCGCGCATGGTAGGCAGCTTTTTAACTGCAATTGTAAACGCTTCTCGCCATCCGCACATGGTAGGCAGCGTTTACTCATTTGCACCGCATAGTGGAAATATGCAGGGCAGAAGGCGTGTACATGCGTGTTTGCCGACTTTTAACCTGCACATTTGCACTCTGCGTGCAAATGAACCAGCACTTGGCTGTGGGGAGCCGCCTGCGTGCATGTCTACATGAGCGCTATAATGTTCCCCCAACTAGTTCTGGTCCATACAAATCATGTGCTAAAATCCTCTGTGTGCGGTTCAGTCTGGATCCAATTCAGGAACATAGGCGAATAATTGGAGGTTGGGCAGGACTCCTAGATGCTGCTACCAGTGAGGAAGAGGAACCAACAATGGTAGCCCAGCAAAGGCACTTTGAAGGTTTAGGGCAGGGACAGGCAGACAATGCTTGAAAAGAAAGGGTCTTCCAAGTCCAAACATGGGCTTATGTCTTCATTACAGTCCTTCCACTTATCGACTTATCGAAGCTTGAACAGTACTTGCAAGCTGTGCGTTTCCTAAACTGGTGAATGACGGCAAGGAGCTTGCAAATAGCTACTTTGCAGCCTTAAATTTGAGGAGCTTTGCACACTTTGCAACATGAGCACACGTGTGAAGTTCACCACAGGGAGATAGGATAGTAACTTAACGCACATTTGACAGAGATGACAAAGCACCCTTCCTTCTCCACCACAGCACATAGCTGCCTAGAGTTTATTGGGACCCAAAGGAACCAAGGCAAGAACTCGGGTCAAATCCACGGTCCTTCTCGTTGAAGGCTATCACAGTAAAATCCCTTCACTAAGGTACCACAGAAAACCTCATTCATCTGATTTCCCCATTCCCTTATGGCAAACACAACCAGAGTGCCCCATACCTGTTAACTTAGAATCCTAGTGAGGGTACTGTTGGGATGCACATTCAGCTCCCATACACGGCCAAACAACTCAAGCAAATAAATATCTATTAGCGTATGAGAATGTGAAGGTACGCAGCTCTACGGGGATGGGGGCACAGTTGGGAGCAACAAATGTATCTTCAAGGTAGTTATAGAGGCTTAGTTAGGCCCAGGTATAGGGCATGGGTGATATTGTGTAGCAGTAGTGAAATATAATGCTTAACGCTGACTACGTAGACACAGGGCCGGGTGTCATGATGAATACCCCGGGCATCCAGACCACGTCCATCAGCCCCGGGAGCAGGCATCATGTGCACATTTACCTGATGCAGACCATGCTGCAAGAAGATCCAAGCCCATGTGAGGCCTGGAAGGGACTACTTTACCTTAGGGACTATTTTGTTACTCGGGTGTGGTCGGGGAGGAATACCTACCTGGGACTACTTTGGAGGCTATTTTAACCACGCCCGAAGAGCAGCACACGCTTTGCGTTATTCTGCATCCAGCAGCGTAACGCTCACCGTGCCAGCAGCAGCATCCAGCCTTCTGCGACGCCTGCCTCGAACCTGGAGCACCTAGAAAGAAGGAAAGAAGCAAAGATTAGAACAAGAGTATTACCTGATTTCTTACCTGATTCCGGATTCATCGCATCTTCCAACTAGAGGAAAGACTTTGTTTTAAACGCGTCGCATCGCCAGCAGCAGTGCCGCGCCATACTCACCGTTCCATGCAGCATCTCTTCTATCCGGCGCTGTCTCCATCTTTACATCGCCGAATCCCGGCACCTAAGGGGGACAAGAAACAACAAGGTGAGCAGAGAGAATAGACAGAGACAATCTCTTTAGCCGCCATATGCTTACCTGATTTTACAGCCGGAGGTATAATTCCTCAGCACGCCACATCTTCTAATGCCGCACCTGTAAAATAAGGAGAAAGCAGCAAGTTTAACCCTTGGCATTATTTACCGGACAGTTTTGGGTAACACAGACTTTTACCGGAGCGCTTTCAGCTGTCAATCTTCTTATTGGGTCAAAGCTGCAAGATAAAAGAGGAATTGGACAGGAGTGAATTCCAGACATTTTGAACTCTTACGAACTATATACTTACGGCTCTTCGCCAGGACCTTTGGAGCCAGGATTCATCTACAACTCTTCCAATATCTTCAGGCCAGTGAAGTAACTGGTCATCAACGCGCCCCTGCGTGCTTCGTAGGATGGAGGGCTCATCCTTCAAGAATATAAGGTGAGATTGCTGAGGGCGCTTCAGAGGTGATTCTTGGGAAGGACAGTGGGGGTGCTATCACTAGAATCCACGAGTGGCTAAATCTATCTCTCCACTTGTAGGAGAATATTTCAACGGGCAAAGCAGACAAGATTAGGAGGGCAGATCCAGTCAGTCATCGCTGCACTACGCATCACGTGGGTGGAGGCCGCAGCAGTCCGTGTCCGACCGACGCCCCTGTGGGAGCCAGGTGAGTGTAACACCGAGGTGCAGGAGATACTGAAGCATTGCCATACTGGAAGTGAATTACCTGTTGGAGGTGTTGCAGCTTGGCAAAATGAAGAGTTCAAATCATTTTCCCTTTCCCAAGTCCCAGGAGTTGAAGCTGAGTATAGCGACATTGCTTAATTGTATCAAGCCCGTAGGCCTGTGGAATAAGATTGAAATGTGAACGGCAAAGTGATGGTAGGGCTGCGCCTGTCCCAAAGGACAAATCCATGGGAGACAAGTAAGAGGTCTCGAGCTACCAAAATGCTCAGTGTAGATTTAGAGTACTAGTGCCCCCGGCACAATGGCCGTCCTATTTGAACTGGAAGGTGGCTGGAAAATAGAGTACGTAAATCCTTTAGAATGGGGCCGATGTGGTTCTCGGGAGAGAGAGCAAGGAGGTGTACCGCGGATGGTCAACTGATAAGGGGCGAGCGAGGAGCAGAAAATCCAGTGATTTGTGATATGAAGAGCGAGAGGTGATGCCAATATATCTAGTCCAAAGCTGAAGAGGCATGACTGGGGCATCTACGCGTTTGGTATAAAAAAAAACCCACTATTATTTCTAAGGGCAATTTCGCCTCAGAGTTGTCCACTGAGCTCATGCTAATGACCAGGTGCATACCATGTGACTAGGCCAATGGGGCGGGTAACATTCCAGGTAATTTGCCAATCCAATAATTGGATAGGTGACAGAAAATGGGAACCACGTTTTGGAGGGTAGGAGTAGATTAGGATGTGAGACTATAGAGGACTGGTAGTATTTATATAGGTGGTAGCCAACGATGTTGGGGTAATAACACTGTTCATTGTTCTACGGGACCTCCTGATACCTTTTTTCTTTTTGTATACAAAATAAATCTTGTTTTCCTTGCAAAGCGGTGCACCAAGCCTTTTTCCCCTAATGGAGTTTTTTTTATTGTCTTGTTGTCTGGGGGTCTTGCTTTACAGTACTGAGTAATGAACAGCGCCCCTTGGTGATGAGCTGGTATGGCATGACAGAGGCAGGACAATATACCCCATGGTTGTTAAGAAGTGAGGATGAAGTTATATCCCTGGGAGAAGAGCAGGTGAGGCATGGCTGAGGCAGGACAATATAAAGTGAGGATGAAGTTATATCCCTGGGAGAAGAGCAGGTGAGGCATGGCTGAGGCAGGACAATATAAAGTGAGGATGAAGTTATATCCCTGGGAGAAGAGCAGGTGAGGCATGGCTGAGGCAGGACAATATAAAGTGAGAAAGGAGTTATATCCCTGTGAGAAGAGCAGGTAGGTTGTGGTACGAACGGGACATTATACCCTTAGGTTATTTATAAGTGAGAAGGGAGTTATATTCCTGGGTTGTCAAGAAACAAGCAGAGCACCATATCCTAGAGTGTGTGTATTAGGGAATCTTTTTGAAGATCAGCATTCCCTTTGTTAGGTTCCTTAAGATAACCCATCATGACACCCTGAAGCATAGTTTATTTTCTCAAGAAAACCTTTTCCTCAGGACACAGAGTCATAGGAGAGGCTTCCTTCCTAACTTCCATTCCCTTCATCTGTTAAATTATCCATCCGGACACTTTTAATGTAGTCATCCCTCTTTAGTTTTAGGTCAAGTCCCTAGGCCTTGTGGGAGTTTATCCCATCCATCCTGATGTTGAACTTTAATTCTGTCTCATGTGCTCTGTTGATCATACATTGCATTGGTCCGGTGGTGAGCACTGCTCTACTGCATTTCTAGGTAAGGTGGGTATAGTGTGTCTGAACTAAGGGAAGTCTTTCCCAACACCCCCACTGCTATGATAAAAAGCCATATGGTGTTTAAAGTTACGTACCATCTGTTGGGTCGCTTAGGGCTGTCCTCCTTTACTAGTCTATGGAGGGGGACTTAACACCTTTGATATTTTACTATATGAATACTTGCATCTAGAGTCTGCTTAGAAATCAATATGGTCTTGGGTGTGTTCTTAAAGTGATATAACTAATGGTCAGTCACATGGACCTGGCCTCTGATGGCTAATGTACGGAGGGCAATATGATGCTTTTGTAAAGCTTACTATCTCCGCAGCTGCGTATAGAGACAGCATACAGCCATACCGTTTGGTTATCTGCATAAAGTAATGCACATTGGGTTGGGCTGCCTAGACCTGGCCTCTGATGGCTAGTGTAGTGATGGCAATAGTATGTCTTTTGATAGCTTAGTATTTCAGCACCCACATCTAGAGACTGCTTAGAAAGCCATATGTACTTGAGTGTGTTCTTATAGTAATAAAATCTTGTGTTGGGTCCGATGGCTAGTGTATGGAGGGCAATATCATGTCTTTGGGGAGCTTACTATCTTAGCAGCCACCTCTAGAGAGTGCTTAGTAAGCCATATAGCTCAGATGCCTGCATGAAGTGATATAACTTGTGTTGGGTCAGCTTAACATGGCCGCCCATGGCTAGTGTATGGAGGGCAATATATTTTCTT
This sequence comes from Ambystoma mexicanum, assembly GCF_040938575.1. Classification (NCBI taxonomy): domain Eukaryota; kingdom Metazoa; phylum Chordata; class Amphibia; order Caudata; family Ambystomatidae; genus Ambystoma; species Ambystoma mexicanum. The sequence goes on along the minus strand of NC_090927.1, from coordinate 79,188,077 downwards.
TTTTTAAAAATATTTATTTACATTTTATTCTTAAAACAAAATAGCTACATCAGATCATTAAGACCAGCATACAAATACAATAGCAATCAGATAAACAAAAGAAATAAAAAACAACACTCCAACAGTGAAAAACAAAATATACCATTTCTAGCCCTCCCCCCTCAAAGTCACCCTATCACATGTTCTGAGTTAATCTAGGAAACTAATCATTAAATGCATATTAATAGTAAAATGTACCAAAAACACAGACTAAATTCACCAAACCACCCATCCCCCTCCAACCCAACTTACAACAATATACAATTCAAAAAAATGAAGAGGCTAGTATCGATCCAAAAACATCCGCCACATTATCTCAAAAAGATTCACTTTCCCAATTCACCTGTAAATGGTCTTTTCTACATTTGCCAGCTTGTTCATTTCAATAATCCAATCATCCAGAGATGGAGCAACCCTAGATTTCCAACCACGTAAGATTACTTTCCTCCCAACTGCCTCACCTCTGAAGAGCCATTTCTTCTGAGAGCTAGTCAAATCATCCAGTCCCTCATCCCCGCCTAGAATCATTGTCTTAAAGTCAATCCTTTCTCCTAGCACATCCTGACAGGCCCTACAGATTTCCCGCCAAAAAGCACTCTTATGCAATTCCATAACGGATGTTCTATACTACCAACTTGTTGCACACAGCCCCAACATTCATCAGAATCAGACAGACCTCTCTTATACAAAAGTTCAGGACTCCAGTAGACCCTGTTTAATATTTTAATTCGTCTAGATCTCTCACCAATATTAATAGAACAGAGATTAACATTTGTGCACATATTTTGCCATACTTCCGTATTGATCTCGCAACCCAGACTCTCACTCCTTTCTACCCAAAGACTATCGTTCTCCTTATAATTTGCCATAATCAACTTGTATATCCTGCTTGCAAGACCACTCTCAACTGCCCGGGAATTGAGATAAAAAATACCTAGATTCAGATCATTCAACCAATCGACCTCTCCAATAACCTTTTCAATTGTCTATAAGCTCCATTTGAAAATCCAGGAATACTCCATGTTGTCGTGACTTCCTTGGCCGGAAGCCATCTACCATCTTTCCCAAGATCCCGGATCCAGTTGATCCCTCCCAGGAACCAGACTGGCCAGAATAATGATCTCCCCTTGTATTTAATCGCTGCGTTATGCCAGCTAGAGGCACTTGGCGCTTTTAAAGCATCCACCCCTAACTACCTGTTTAAATCTCTCCAACTGATATGCAGAAATTCAGTAGTGGGATTTTGTACCCCTCCTGCTATCATTGTTGTAGAAAGAATTGTCCTAGGGATCAATGGACCCGCACGGCTACCTTCAGCCATCAACCAGTCATCAGAAACATCTCCAAGAAATGGAACAATGAATTGAGCCGTGAATGCCAGATGGTATGCTTGACAATTAGGTAATCCCAATCCATCCTATTCTAACGGCAATTGAAGCTTCCACAATTTAAGTCTTGGTGGTTTTTGATCCCAAATAAAAGTGTGCATTAGTCTGTCAATCTCCTTCCAGTAGTGTTGGGCATTCTTCAATGGTATCATACCGAGTACGTAATTGATTCTCGGAGTAGATGTCATTTTAAGAGCGTTTACCTTACCCCAAAGCGACAGATTTAGTATTGCCCATCTCTGTAAATTCATCTTGAAATCCTTGCAAAGATTTTTTTAAGTTTTCATCAACCATGTCCTCAACCAATGGTGTCAACCAGATTCCTAGATAGTTTAATCTCTTCTCGCACCACTTGAAACCTAGAGCCGTTATTGAAGACTTACAACATAAAAAATGTAAAGACATTGCCTCGGACTTTGTCCAGTTGATTTTATATCCAGATGCTTCATTAAATTTGGAAAATGTTTCCATCAGAATGGGTAAAGAATTCCCCAGACCTTGCAAATTTAGCGATACATCGTCTGTTTAAAACCAGATCTTATGTCCAACTCCCCAGCACTTAATACCACCCAACCCACTCTCAAACCTAAGAGCAATTGCTAAGGGTTCAATCGCCATAATGAACAAGAGCAGTGAAAGAGGACAGCCCTACCTCGTGCCTCCCTCTAAGATGAAAGGCTCTGACCTTAGCCCATTGGTTTTAACATCCGCCGTGGGGTTTGCATATAGCAAAGTAACCCAAGATATGAACCTCTCACACATATTCATTTACGTAGAACAGTAGTACAAATAATTCCAGTTGACACGGTCAAAAGCCTTTTCGGCTTCTAGGGAAAACACAGCTGCATCAACCCTTGAATCAATGGCCTGAGACATAGTCTGGATCTGTTTACGAATATTACTTGAAGTCAGCCGATTTCGAATGAAACCGGACTGATTTTCATGGATTATTTTTGGAAGAGAAACTGAACTGATTTTAATGGATTATTTTTGGAATAAGTTTTTCAAGCTTCATAGCAAGGATTTTTGCCAAGATCTTGTTGCCAATATTAATTAAACTAATGGGGCTATAGCTAAAAGGCAAATTCCATCTTTTCCTTTCTTTAGAAATACTGAAATCATGGCATGATTTTTAGTGGGAGGCAACATGCTGTCCTTCAGCGAAGACTCAAACATATCTTTCACTAGAATGAGGGCGGACCATGCGAGGATCTTATAAAACTCGACTCAGAGCCCATCCGGTTCCAGTGTTTTCCCAATATTCAATCTACTTATCGCTTTCCGTATGTCATCTACCATCATTTCTGATTCGAGAGACAAATACGACCTTTGCTTGAGATTTTAGGAATATCAAGATTCTCAAAAAACGCTCTCCCACACCAGAAATGCCAGTCTCATTGCGATAAAGGTTTATGTAATAAATTCTAAAGAACTCATTAATCTCTTTGGGATCATATGTGATCAAACCTTTAGGACCTGAGACGACGTTATGGCTCTATCAGAAGTCATTTTCCTGAGCATGTGCACTAACCAACGATCACACTTCTCCCCATTTTCAAAATATAAACACCTCAAATAGTATAGATTCCTCTCTGCCCTTTCCGTTAGAATAGAGTTCATCTTGTTTTTCAATTTCCTCAGTTCCTTCACTTTATCCGGCTGAGATTGATCTATCATCAATTCTCTTGATAAATCCTGAATTTTCAAATCTAAGTCTTCTTTAGCTCCCTCAAGGCTTTTTTCTTACTGCAGGAAAGACCAAGTAGCAAGCCTTACATGGTGCACTTAAAGGCTTCCCATACTATTTTAGCATTTAGCTCCCCGGAGTGATTATCTTCTACAAAATAGTCAACCTCCGAAGAAATGTTTTCAAGAATCTTTCCATAATGTACAATAGAGGAATTAATTTGCCAAGTAAACGTCCTATGCAACTCAAAATCTAGTTCCAAATGCATAGTTACCGGTGCATAGTCAGTCAATAAAATATTACCCATAGTGCTAGAACGACAATGGGGCGCACTATCATGTCTTTGGGGGGGCTTACTATCTTAGCACATGCCTCTAGAGAGAGCTTAGTAAGCCATATAGTTCAGGTGCCTGCATGAAGTAATATAACTTGTGTTGGGTCACCTTAACGTGGCCTCCCATGGCTAGTGTATGCAGGGCAATATCATGTCTTTGGGAAGATTACTATCTTGGCACCCACCTCTAGAGACAGCTAAGTTATCCATATGGTTTGGGTGCCTGTATCAAGTAATATTCCTTGTATTGGGCCGCCTTGACCTGGCCAACAATGGCTACTGTATGGAGGGCAATATAATGCCTTTGGTGAGCTTACTACCTTAGCAGCCTCCTCTAGAGAGAGTTTAGTAAGCCATATGGTTTGGCCTGCATAAAGTAATATTCCTTGTGTTACGCCGACTGGACCTGGTCTCCGATAGCTCATGCAGTAAGGGTAATACAATCTCTTTGGTATCTTATTTTCTCAGCAGCTGCCTCTAGAGACTGCTCACAATCCAAAGACATATTTGAACCAAATGTCATTGGTTTTACAAGAGACACTGCCCTTACCCTCGGGATGATTTTAGCAGAAAAAGATTAGTAGTAAAGGAGTGGGAGTTTGATGACCTCAATTATTGAGCTGGTTGATAAATAAAATCTTTGTGCATAAGTACCACTCTTTCGTATAACATATTAATTCTCAAATATAAATGTCTTGCTTTTAACATAGAATGGATTACTAGTGGATGAGGGTGGATCCTGATTCTTAGCACTCCCATGATTTGACGATAAGCAGCTGTGACAGTGTTTTTTCAGAATCATAGTTTCAAATAAAAAGACTGAATACAGTCTTCACCTTCCACACCTTGCATATTAGGCACTAGGTTGAATCTCTCCAATACAATGTTTTCTCTTCAACTCATTGACCTTCTGAGCTAATGAAACTGTGCTCTCTCTCTCTCTCTCTCCCTCTCTCTCTCTCGCTCTCTCTCTCTCTCTCTCTCTCTCTCAGATGCTGATCATTGTGTTACGTGCCCGGAAAAGATGTGGTCAAATACACGACGAGATGGATGCATCCCAAAGGAGGTTGTATTTCTGTCCTACAAGGAGCCGTTGGGTGCCTTGTTGGCTGCCATTGCTGTGGCCTTCTCTTTAATCACAGCTCTAGTTCTGGGCATCTTTTTACATTTCAGAGACACTCCGATAGTGAAGGCCAATAACCGTAACCTCAGCTATGTCCTCCTGCTCTCACTGATGCTCTGCTTCCTCTGTTCCTTGATTTTCATTGGTCAACCTCAGATGATCACCTGTCTTCTCCGACAGGCTGTGTTTGGTGTCACTTTTACTCTTTCTGTGTCTTCGATATTAGGTAAAACCCTGACTGTAGTTATGGCATTCCAAGCCACCAAACCAGGAAGTGGGATGAGACGCTGGATGAGATTCGGGTTCTCCAACTATCTAGTCACTTTGTGTTCCGGTATCCAAGTCGTTATCTGTATCGTCTGGCTGGGGCTAGCTCCCCCTTTCCCGTCCTATGACACACAGTCTGTGATTGGTCAGATAATACTGGAATGTAACGAGGGGTCAAACATTGCATTCTACTGTGTTCTGGGGTACCTGGCATTCCTGACCTGCTTCTGCTTCATCATTGCCTTCCTAGCAAGGAACTTACCGGACAGTTTCAACGAGGCCAAGTTCATCACATTCAGCATGCTGGTGTTCTGCAGCGTCTGGGTCTCCTTCATCCCAACCTACCTGAGCTCCAAGGGAAAGTACATGGTGGCCGTGGAGGTCTTTGCCATCCTGGCCTCTGGCGCGGGGCTCCTGGGCTGTATATTTCTACCCAAGTGCTATGTGATTCTTCTCAGGCCAGACATGAACACCAAGGAATATGTGTCACAACGTGGAGTTTCAATTGGTTGTCATTAGTGGGCGCCATCTCTTTTGAAAGCTGAAAAATATTTTAAGTAAATCAATACATATGAAAGCAACAGTCAACTGACAAAATAAACATGTTATGACCTACTACAGTAATCCATCATATTTTAGCATTTTGTATTCTGGGCTCCATTATTCACTTTAAGGCTTCTGTTTGTGGGTTCTGCGGAAACTTGTGTAATATTTCCTACATGGTTTTACTGCATAGGTGGTGCTGATCAGGTCCTACTTTCTGCTGTGATCTGCCTGTAAGAGTGAGCAATGGGAATGAAATAATGCAATGCCTGCGGCAGGTCTTGGGTATTACTCTGTATCAGGGGTCATAGGTGGTGCTGATCAGGTGATATTTACAAGGAGGGTCACACGGGATCATTACTGCAGCCTCACCACACACCACTGAACCTGTTCTACAGAAATCTATGCTTGTTTGTGTTTCAATAGTTATTTTAGTTTAAGACATCAAGATGACATCATATTGATTTGGGGTGCATATTAAGGAACATCCAAGCAGCCTAGAGGTAAGTACACAGGAAGACACTTTAGTTGCTGACAACATACAGGATGAAGCGTGGAACGTCAACTCCTTGGAATCACCCCAAGCATTAAATGGGGAAAATATTATCTCATGTATACAAATCTTTGCCACATAAAGACAGTCAAAGTCATACAACTGTTTGCCACAAAGAATGCTGCTATAAACCTAAAAAGGGCGAGTTTCCTCATGATAGTTCTAGCATGCCTAATTTAAGAGTACTACTCTTGGAGACCTGGCATTATTAAATGTGTACAATTACCTGGTCCCATCAGATGTGCAAGTAACATGCCTGCATTTTAGTCAGTGACATTTCTTGTAGATGTAGAGCAATTATAAATGCAACATTACAATACAACACACTTAAAAATTCAAAATATAACTATGCATAATACACGACATCATAAGAAGGTACAGAAAAATGCTGAAACTGAAATAAAAGCAATAGCAACACCCACTATTTCTCTATTAGTATCCCATGTTAAACCCAACTGTGGGCTGCACAGGCCTCTCCTGGGGAAGAGTCAAAACAAACCTGTAGTCTCTTTGCAGATCCCAGCACCCACAACATTGCTATTATCATAAACACCGGAATCCCTTCTCCTGAGTTTCAAACTCGCCACATATTTATTTATTTTTTTCATTGGCAATGAGGCGCTGTTGCAGGTCAAGGAGGCAAACTAAGTCCTACAGTCAGGTAATTGTAGCATAGACAAGAATGAGCAAAGGTAATAGTACAGTTACATTGAGACATAGCATTCTCGTACATATTAGTCATACTGTGCATGCTGTAAGGAGGTATGGTGTGGGTAACTTGCTGACGTGATGGGAAGGGTGGGCGAGGTAGGAGCAGTGGTCGAAGTGTAAGAAAATAAGTAGTGGAACTATGTTCCCTGCTAGCCTGTCCCGCTCCTCACAAACCCCATTGTCCTGCTCCCTCCTACACACAAATTAAGCCCACAAACACATTTGCCTGCTGTTTAAGGGAATGTTCAGTGCAGTGAAAATGCAAGTTTCAACTTCTTCCTACACTGTTATTTTAAAACAAAACCGTTCCGGAACGGTTTCTTTTTAAGATAAAAGTATAGGAGCTGTAAAACTTGATTTAAAAAAGTAGAGGAGCACCGCTCCCGACCACTCCCGCTTACTTCGACCACTGGGTAGGAGAAGAGATGAGTTTAGAGGGCTTTGTGAATGATCCAGTAGGATTTCTCAATTATCATGGAGGGGGGGGGGGGTTCATTCCAGAGTTTGGCTGCGCAGTTCGGGAAGCTGGAGCCTCAGCTTTACATCTCCTCAATTTGGGCACAAAAAGAAATTGGTGATTCTTTGCACAAAGTAAGGGGGCGCTGAATTGGAGAGCTACTTGTGGGCAATGAAGAGTGTTTTAAAAGTGATCTGCTCCTGGATGGGCAGCAAGTGAGCTTCTCTTCTGGCTTTGGAGATGTGTTCTCGTTTCGAGATATCAAGGAAAGCTCTCAAGGTGTTATTTTGTTTGCTGGAGGGGGAAAGGTCTTGTCTCTATTGAGCTTGCGAGAGCTTTGTGTTACCGCAGGAGGCAGTGGGTTGGATGTAGTTTTGACTTTGGAGGGCTGAGGGATAAAGAAGATGATGTGATGATCAGACCAAGGACAGGGAGTAATGGTGCTGGTGGTGATCTTACAATTGTGGTCATCGATCCAGTCTAGAGTGCGTCCTTTCGAATGTGTGGGAAAGGTAATGCGTTGACAGAATCCTAGGGTGTTAAGGGTTTCAGATAGGGACGATGCCTGTGGGTTGTTAGGGTCATGGAGCCCAAGGTTAAGGTCTCCAGGCAGGATCATTTTAGAGGAGGCTTTAAGGTTGTCCTGAAGAATATGAAGTAGGTTTTGCTCGAAGTTTTGTGGGGGGCACGGTGAGCAGTAGAGGATTTGGATGGTGATGGTCCATGTCGGTGAGGGTGAAAGGAAGCGCCCCCAATTCAGCACGATCCTCCCCGCAATGAGAGACAATAAGGGACTCTCCCGTAGTGGGAATAAGACCAAGACAGAGTGCGGGTGAGCGTAAGTGGGAGTTTATCCAAGGATAAGGCATGCAAAGAACTCTGCAACCTACGAGAGCGCTCTGCCTGACAATAGCAAAGACAGGCGTATTTCTAATACAAAAAACGTCATCAACACCTAAACACTATAGGGGGCACAAGTCAATTGGGATTGGGTATCGTCGACTAACTATAGGTGTTGCTGCAGCATGGTTGGTCTTGGCAAGACGACGTCACTGGTCAGCCTCGTGGGTTGGGTTGGGCCTGGCAGGCCGGCTTGAGGTCATCCGTGCGGTGTTGGTGCGCTGGGGCAGCCTGTGACAATGATGAATACCTTTCCTGTCTTAGTTGCCCTAGGCCATGCACACTGCAGTTATTCAGAAAATGACATTTACGTTCACTAATAAATTGTTCCGTAGCTTATCTTATAAAATAAACGCAACACATGAGGAATGCACCTCGTGAGAGGTCTGGTGGTTGTTGGTTGGGGTGAGATTTACCTGAGTCTTATTGACCGGTATTTTAGGTCACGGGACGGGGCTCTGGGACCTGGGCCGAGTGATACATGTCTGTCTGCTGCGTTAGAAGTTATTATATAGATGGGTCTCTGTGTCTTGTCCCAATGATGGGGGTCGTCCTTACACGGGGTCAGGATTCTTGGGGGGGTTCGTGGGGATTTATGAGAGGGTGCTGGTAGATCAGTGGGTTCATCCGTGGGTTTATTACCGTGCTGTAAATAACACAGGTGGCGGGCTGTGGCCTTGGTTGCGGCGCCGGGGCCTCTGAAGTAACGCCAGCTTGGTTGGGGGAGGTGAGGGAGCGCGGCACAAGTCTTAGCTTTTTTATCTTGCAGGCTTGGTGGGGTGGGAGAGGGAATGACCTTGCATATACTCACAAAGGTATTTTCCTCGTGCGTTGCTGATCAGTGAATGCAGAAGTTTTATACTGTTCTGCCTCATTTTAACGTTATTCAGACACACATATATATATATATATATTTCATTTTCGTTACACATTTCTTTAATACAGTCGGTTCCAGTACCTTTTCATTACCTAACATTATGTTCACTACATTGTGTGCGTATTGTATGTACATTAGACGTTATACGAGGGATATCTAGGTTATGGCCTACAGAGATTGATGCTCGCCGCTTTGGGTGATTCAAAACATATATGAGTTCAAGTTTCTACATACTATTGAAAAACACTTTTACAAATAGAGGTTACACGTTTGGTCAACATCTTTCTCCGTGGTTATAGCAGCATTAGTCCAGACCTGGAGGGATATCATATAACGTTACATTTTTATGGTTCGTTCACATTTTAAACAGAGGTAGTTCATTAACACCAATACTTGAACTATTTTCTACCTTCTTCAGATAGTGATGCTTCAGCTTTTTTCCCCGTTGCCCCGGCCTTGCGGTCTGGGTCATACGGGGTGCAATATCACATTGTTACTAATATAATGTTGCCGTGTTGGCATCTCGGGTTTAGCTCATCTCCGACTTTCTCATGGGAACGCGCTCGCAGCGGATCTGCCAGGGCTGCTGAGGCGGCAGAGATGCATGAAAGGCCCTCCAAAGGTGGGGGTCTCGTTACAGTGTGCTGAACTCACACCATGTTTGCTGTGCACGATGGCGTCTAGGCCTAACTTAAGTTTCGGTAAATGCAAAGACAGGGTGCGTGTGGGCAATGTCGTCGGCGGGTGAACCCCCCTCCACCTGGGCCCGGGTGGCATGAGGGTGCTCCCACCGAGCCATGGTCCTCACCTGGGGAGGGAGCTGTAGGTGAGGAGGGCCTCGTGGCCATTCCTCCCCTACATTTCCCCCCTTTCGTTACTTAAAGTAACGAATTTCTTTAGCTCTTCTAATCTTCTACATTCTTGTTCTTCTAACACTGCACCATCCCATGCAGGGGTTCCTTTTATAGGCATCCATGCTCTGCACACCCCCCTTAAGCTCTCACCTCTCCTAGCATACTCGTCTGGTGTACATGTCAAATATATACAGTCGCCGGTCTCTTCCAGATCTACCCAGACCTCCTCATACCATTCCAGTTCTACGTCTCGTGGTTCTTTAATCGTGGTGTGCCATAGCTTATCTACTATGTACTTGTCACGGCACATAGGCACTAACTGGTACCTGGGGGTGTTGTCTGTTCCTGTCTGCACATGTACTTCTTGTGTTGCTTTAATTGTACCACCGGAGTTGCCCATTGTCACCATCATCATTGCACCGTTAGGGACTGCATTAGCACAACATCGGAGGCCCACCTGGCACAGGCAGAACATCACAAGGATGATCACCACTATTGGTATCAGGAACTTCATTGTCACTCCAAGCCATGTGGGAACCCAGGAGAAGATATTGTCGAACCACGAGCTATCCTCAGCTCCACCTTCCATTTTCATCTTCTCGCCCAGGTTATGTACTGCTTCAATAACGTGGGACAGGGACCCATTTTCTGCGTCTTCAGAAGGTACGAACGTGCAGCATGCACTTCCTATTTTTCGGCAAACACCTCCATCGATTGCTGTTAACAGGTCTAGGACATACCTGTTTTGCATGGTCATTAATCGCAGAGCTCGTAGTTCCACCTTTATTATGTTGAACCCTTCTTCAGTGTCATTGGCCAACTGGATCAGTTCCCACCGTGTGATCTGGAGCCATTTTGCATTTGCTCTTGCTTGGACACTTGATACTAGTGAAGCAAAGAATGTTTCCACGGAGCTGAACAGGCGATACTTGTCTGGGATCTGTGCCAATAAATCAGATGATGCTTGTGATATGTAGTTCGAGGCTCGCTTGTTCCTTGAGAGCTCTTCTCCTTTCCCTCCGGAGGACAGGACATAAAGGTGCGCTTGTGTAGTTGGAGACGCTGCATTCTGGTTCAAGCCTTCGTTCATCGTGTTACTTCTGTCAATATGGCTTTCAGGAATCACCATTAGTGTTGAATGCAAAGTGGCCATTGAGCAGCTACCACTCCATGATTGGGGAAGGTGCAGGTACGCCTTGTTCCCGCATACCCAGTAGGTGTCCATTAGTGCTGCTGTTCCTTTTTTCATATCTGGGATGGTGAGAGTTTTGTTACAGTTCTTGTTCGTTCCTATTGCCATTTTTCCTTCTCCCTTGAAACATAGTTTGTTTTGTATTTCACTTTGTAGCTTAAAGGGTTTTTCCATCGCTGTTACCCATGTTAATTTAGGGATGTGTTCTTTCCATATTGGCAAGCACGTTCTTTCCATCCACCGCAACTTTTCCGGTTGAACACCCTTCAGTGCTTCTGCCTTGCACAGCACTTCTTCGTCTTTCCATTTGCTTTCGGAAAACAGTGTCCCTTGTATTGCAAAGAAAGGTTCTTTAAGGCAGATCACTCCAGACGCTTGCGAATAGCACGTTTTGTTGTTCTGTACCATTCTGAAAGAGACATCGTGTGCTTGGAAAGTGTTCTTTATTCTACACAGCGTGAGATGAAGGAGACATTGGGCATCCACAATGGGCAATTCTCGTGGCAACAATACTTTAGGTGTGCCTGATGCATGGGGGATAAGTGAGCAGACATAACAGCTCTCATTGGTTGTTTGTTTAGCTGTTGTGCTCATATCTGCATACCATTTATTTGCTTGGTGAGGGTGTCGTGGGTCTTCCATTTTGTCTAACCCTAGCCCATAATACTCATCATACCCTTTTCCACCAGTCTCTCTTCTCCGCCTACTTTTCTCCCTTCTTCTGTACCTTCTCGTTATAGGAGGTGAAGAACCAGGCCCCCCTTCCTCCCTCCCACCCCCCTTTTCTAATTCTTCATATAGGGACGTGTGTTCTGTCATCATAATCACTTTTCCATCCTCATTAATAAACAAGAGATCGTTGTTTGAAATTGGGGCGGGAGGGATCGTGTGGTTGTTGTATGTTCCAGGTTGGGACATTGTGTCATTATCTACATTTTTGGTTCTCCATTGTGAGAGGACAGCAGTGGGTGGTGTAGTATAGTATCCCCACACAAAGTGTGATCCATCCCAGATCAAGAAATCACCTTCTTTGATACCTACAGTCGGAATTGTTTTCGTTCCAGGAGCAAGGGTGGTGTTGTTCCCCCCTCCCCCCTCGTTCATCTCGGTAGAGATGAACGCTATAATCCAGTGTAACACCAGACAAAACATTGAGATGAAGAACACGATAGCACACATTGATAAACCACATTCAAATGAATATGTTAATCTAGCCACTAACATTTCTCTAAATCTAACATATCTATTAGTTGCAGGCTGCCCATTCGATGCCATGATAAATCCTGTTTGAGACACAAAAGTTCATTAAATACAAACATGTAAGCATTTCCACATTGTAACGTTTCGGTGATAAAATATAGGGTTGGGTGAGGAAGGGGGTTTGTTGACAGACAAGGTAGCTTTCAGTCAATATTATTCGTAACTTACTATATATATATATAAATAATAAAAAAAACATGACATTTTTAAAAACAACAATAATAAAAAACATCTTAAATAGTACAGGAAGGAAAAAAAGAATCCCACGCAAAACTTTCAAAAATTGTAAAAAGAAAATTTACATATACATGTGTACATGTTTTAGTCCAGGACATTTGTTGCGCGCTAATTGTGTTCACTGTTCATCTCATGAAGCACACAAAATTCAAATCATTCATTCCGCACAACTTCATCGTCCGCTGTTGCCTGTGCCTCATCCTGCACCTCACTCTCCGCAGCGCTGTAAGCTTTACGTACATCTGTCAAATGCACCCAATATCGCAGGCCCTTAACCTTTACTGCTGTAGGCGTGCAAAACACTACCTCATAGGGGCCATGGAAGCGTGGTGCGTTCCACCTCCGCACAAAACTTCTAACATATATAAGGTCCCCAGGCATTAGCTGTAGTGGTTTTTCAGGCAAACCGTTTGGTTCAGTCGCGTTCCCCTCCTCTCTTGTCGAGGGGGGGGCTAGTTGCTTTGAAATTACGCGCGCTGCCCGTGTCAATTTCCGCAGGTATTCTGTGAACTCCTCCCCCAATATGGCTGCGCTTCTGTGTGCATCAGAACGCTCACGGAGAGGCGAATGCGCTGTGTGCATTCTTCTTCCCGTGACGATCTCGTGCGGGGACAAATGGTGATCCTTACTTGGCTGGTTTCGTAGCTCAAACAAGGCCAAAGGCAGGCAGTACATCCAAGTCTTTTTAAGGGAAAAACAAAGTTTTGATAATCTGCTTTTTAACAGGCCGTTTATCTTTTCTACGACGCCATTACTTTGAGGATGATAAATCGAACATAATTTGTGCTTTATTCCCAATAATGTAGTCACTTCTTTAAAGAGTTCATTAACAAAATGCGTCCCGTTATCTGAGCGAATAACGTCGCAAATTCCCCAGCGCGGAAACACTTCCCGCACTAGGAACTTCGCGGCGCCCTTCGCGTCAGGGCGGGCACAAGGGCCTGCCTCCACCCACCTCGAAAATGGACATACAACCACAATCATGTATCGAGCCCCGTTACACCTTTCTCCCATGTCTACATAATCAATGTGGAGCTCTCTGAATGGGCCACTTGGTTTTGGTATCGTACCCCTTAGTGTACGCAATGTCATACCTGAGTTGTAAATTTGACATGTCGTGCATTCTAGAGCTAACCTTGTGACGTGTTCCTGGAGGCAAGGTGTAAACCAATCTTCTTGTATCTCTGCCATTATGTGTTTCTTTGTGTTGTGTGCAGGAAAGTGTAGTTGTTGAAATGCTATTTCTAACAGCGTGATTGGCATTACCACTTTTCCTGAACTCTCTTGTCGCCACAATAAATCAGTCGGTGATTTGCTGCATCCTCTCTTAGTCCACAGCAATTTTTCCTCTGCACTAGCTCCCTCTTGCAGCTCTATTATCTCCTGTGTGGACATCATGTTGTATCCTGTGGGGACTTCTTGGCTTGCTGTGTGGTGCAACATGTACTCTCCTATTTCACCTTTTTGTAGATATGAAGCTGCTTTGGCAGCGGCGTCTGCTGCCGCGTTCCCCAAAGATACAAAATCTGTATTGGTGGTATGAGCTTGACATTTTACGATGGCCACTGCCGTGGGGTCTTGCAGGGCCTCAATCAGTTCTTTCAATAATTCTGCATGCTGGACTGGCGTTCCGTCTGCTCGTCGGAACCCTCTCCGCCCCCACCGGGCCAACCCGCCGTGAACTGTTGTTGTCATGTATGCTGAGTCTGTATATATGGTCACTGCGCACCCCTTGGCGGCATGCAATGCTTCTATTAGCGCTATTAGTTCTGCTGCTTGCGCTGAATAGTGTGATGGGAGGCGGTGTTGTACTAGTATCTCATATTCATCTTCCTCTAATCGTACCACTGCCATACCCACATGCTTTTCTCCTGTCTCCATGTCTATTGATGCTGACCCGTCCACAAAATACACCTCACCCTCGGTCAGGGCATTTTCAAAAATCACTTGATCCTTACTTTCGTCACCTGTGTACGTGGCGCAGTTGTGGTTTTGCATGTCCTCTATGGTGCATGCCTCTGTGATGAATGTGGCTGGGTTCACTGTTTTACATCTTACTATATGGATGTTAGCGCTGGACACTATTATCTCATATGCTGTGGCGCGTTGTGTTGTCAATGTGCTCTTTGTTCGCTCTAATATTGCAAAAAGTGAGTGTTCCACGAACAGTGTCACCGGGCAGCCCATTACTATCGTGGCACTTTTTTCAATTGCGAACGCGGCTGCAGCTAGGGATTGCTCGCACGCGAAATGACCTTGCATTACTGCGTCTAGGGTGCCGCTGTAGTAAGCTAGTGGTTTGTGCCCTAAGGATGTTTTCTGTGTCAGTACTGCTGTCATCAATGTTCCTTTGCAGTGTGAAAATAAGAAGAACTCGCGCCCATAATCTGGGTTTGCTAGTACTGGAGCGCTTGATATCAGCTCTTTTAGTGAGTTAAATGCTGTGTTCGTCACCTCTGTCCATTCTATGTGTTTGTGTTCTTGTTGTGCTTCTTTCAGTGCCTGTAGCAGGGGCCTTGTGTACGCCGCATAGTCCAATATCCATGCTCGGCAATAGTTACACATACCCAGAAATTTCTGCATCTCTTTTACTGTTTTGGGCTCCCCAATTGTTCTAATCGCCTGTGCCCTGTCTGGTATAATTCGCTTGCCATCCTTTGATATCAACTGACCCAAGTATAGGACCTCCGTCAGACAGTATTGTAAC
The DNA here is from genome assembly GCF_040938575.1 of Ambystoma mexicanum. Classification (NCBI taxonomy): domain Eukaryota; kingdom Metazoa; phylum Chordata; class Amphibia; order Caudata; family Ambystomatidae; genus Ambystoma; species Ambystoma mexicanum. The sequence goes on along the minus strand of NC_090927.1, from coordinate 79,172,948 downwards.
TTCCCCTTGTCCACCTTGTACCCCTTATTTGCCAATAATGTCAAGAGTGTTATCGAGTCCTGTCTGCATTCTTCCTCAGCCTGTGCACAAACCAATAAATCATCAACGTACTGAATCACTGTGCTTTCTACAGACAAATTCCCCAGATCTTCATGTAGTACCCTGTTAAATATGCTTGGGCTCTCGCAATATCCTTGTGGTAGTCTGCAGTGTTCGAACCTCCTTCCTCCCAATGTAAATGCTGTCAAGTACCTGCTCTCTTCTGCCAAGGGAATCGAAAAGAATGCATTTTTTAAGTCAATTACTGTGAAGTGTGATGCTATTTTTGGAATGTTGCACAGTATTGTCGCCGGGTTCGGGACTAAAGGGAACTCCTTCATTACCACATCGTTCAATGGGCGTAAATCTTGTATCATCCTCCATGAACCCCCCTTCGCTTTTTTGATTGGGTAAATGCATGTGTTGCATGGGGAGTTTGAGGGCACTATTATACCCTGTGCTAGCAGTGCTTCTATTGTCTCTCTGATCCCTTCTTCTGCTTCTCGCGACAGTGGATATTGTTTCACCCGGGGTAGTATTGCTCCTTGTTTTACTTTTATCACCACAGGCTGAACTTCATGTAGCAACCCTACATCGTGGGGGCCATTAGTCCATAAGTTAGCGGGTACTGAACTCATGTCTTCATCAAAAAATGTATGCGGTGCTCCTACTACCGCCATTAGTTCAACTTTAGTTTGTCTGGCTGTAACTACGATGTCGCAGGGCATTGCCAGTTCCATCACTACTTCACCATCTCCCTCAGTGTCAGAAAATAGCTCCTCGTCCGAGAGCTCTCTCAGGGGGATATTTGCATTTGTACACAATACTGTCCGCCACTCACACCCTTCCATGTCAATACCAATCACGCATATTCTGTTTGCTGATACATGTATTGCATGCAAATCCAATGATAGTACTTCCCCAAGAGCAGTGTCAGGGCTTGCTATGGGACGAAAAAGGAATTCTGCTGGTATTCTCCACTCCACCCTTTTTAGTTCTGGTACTATGAGAGCCAATGTTCTCATGCCTTCAACAAACATCTCCTCATTTCTTGGTACCCCTCTGATCTCTTTTATTGTTGTGTGGCCGTGTATTACTGCTAATATACGGAGGGGGCATATGCCTGGCGTTGAACATACGATGCCGCTCCCTGTGAATGATATGGTCATGTTTAGTTTGCTCAAGAGATCTCTCCCCAGTAAGTTGATGGGAGAGTTTTCATAGTACAGTAAGGGTGCTTTCACTGTTTTACCCCCCACTGTCACATCCAATACCTCTGTGTAAGGAACTTCAATTACAGCCCCAGAGAACCCCTGCGTCTCTAACGTTCTATTAGATAACGGGAACCGGCCCTCTCTAATGCATGATTTCTCCGCTCCCGAATCCACCATGAATATGAATTGCTTGTCTCCTATCTGCGCTCCTATCAATGGTTCCTCTGATGCATTGTGGGTCGTAGACAGTACTGGACACGCAAGTGCTCTCTGTGGGCTGTCCTATGCGGGGTGTCTCATTGCCCCCCCTTGATCGAAAATATTCCCCGAAACTACTGACACTCCACTGTAAGGTGCGGGGGCTGGTGCCCCATTAGCTCCTGTGGCGAAAGTATTACCAGGCGTGTAGTGCACATTGTCATTATTCTGTGGGCTGGTTTGTGTTCGGTATTGATGTCCGTGTAGTTGTGCGTTACTCCTTTGTACTACATTGTCTGGTTGCTGGTATTGTCCCATGGGGAGGCCGTAGGGGCTTCCTGGATGGGGGTGTCCGTACTGTTCTATCTCTTGGAAACCGTTGTTTTGTCTGCTCCTACATTCCCTTGAGTAATGCCCCCATCTCCCACAATTCCAACAGCTCCCCTGTGGACCTCTGGGACCCTGCCACCCATTTCCTCCCATTCCTCCATACCCTTGTCCTCCTCTTCGCCCCCTGTACCCACCTCTTCCTCCTCTTGGGGCCCACTCTTGCCACGTTGGACCTCCGTTCTGCTCCTGCTCTGTCCACTGTCGTTGCCCTTGTCCTGCCCAATTCGCTGCTATTCTTCCTTGTATTGCTATTTGCCCCTCCTCTCCTTCCTCTCCCTCCCGTATGAGTGGGAGTCCCGCTACCGCTGCTGCGACCTTCACCAATTTTGATTGCACCAACTTCGCCTCGTCCGCCAACCTTTTCTGTGCTACTTCCCTCTCTCTTTCTTTGATCCTTTTACAATGGTGTACTATTATGCTTTGGATCTCCGGCCAGCCTTTTGCCTCAACACCTGCTATTTTATCTAGTGCCTTTTGCACTTCCTTTGGGAGCCCTCTTTTAATGATGAAGTAAAATAGAGACGTGGATTGGTGCCAGGGCGTACCCGTTTCCGCTCTCCACATCTCCTGCACCCGGAGAATGTAATCCATAGCGTCCTCCCCATCATTCATGGTACATTGCATTACTGACTGCAGATCAGGGGTATCTGGGAAAGTTTCCCGCAGTGCGTCCCACACCCTTGCTCGCACGGTGTTAAAAGAAGCCCCATCATGGCGATCACACTCCAAAGTTACAGCTGGAAAACCCGCTTTAGCCCACACTCTGTCTGCCTGATCCCCTACTGAGGACACTAGTAGGCTTTTCACATCGCCTACTGCCAGCGGTATACCCGCGGTATGTTTTTCAAATGCATATATCCACTTGCTTGCCCCTCCTGACAGCTGTGGTAGTAATTTCATTAAGTTAGCCTTGTCCATCTGAGCCCACGGTATATAGTTCGGCCTCCCACCTCCCCTGTGGAGTAATGGTAGTTGTAATTTCCCTTTTGCCGTTGCAGCTTCCTTTTCCTTAGTCACTGCTGACTCTAATGACGCCATCTTCCCCACCCTATTTCTTAGTCGTCCTATCCATTCATCCTCTATAGTCCCCAGTGAACATGCCCCATCTAGCTCCTCGCCTTCTCCTCCTACTGCCATGCTCAATCTATCACTCTCATCCCCCCCTCCTCTGACATCACATAACAAATCCTCTCTGATCCCTCTCTCTCTCGAGACATCACCAATGCTTCCTTCTGCTGTCCCTACTTCTATTATCCTGGTCGGTTCTTCCTCAATTCTGAACAGTATTTCCCCCTTTTTCCATCCTTCCTCAATTTGTCTACTTTCGCTCGACGCTCTAGACGTGCGTCCAGATTGTGTGGGGGCGCACGCTGTGCGTTCACATATGTCTTTTATTCTTGAGAGCTCATCTCGTGCCACTGTAAGCCTCGACTCTAAGTCACTCGTTAACTTCTCTATGTCCACTCTCTGTGTGCCTCCCTGGGTGTGCTCTCTAGTGTTTTCGTATGGTGGGGGTGCAGTTGGTCTTTGTGGCGTGCTGGTTGAAGGGGGAGGCACATAAATCGGGTCGCTATATCCTGTTGCAGGGGCTGGTTTAGGTAATATTGGGTACAACATAACCACTTCCGCAGGCTGTTCTGTACTTAACTGTTCCTTTTCCTCTCGCGGGATCATTAGTGGATTGTCTGTGGTGGAGGGTAAATCAATATTTGGAGCTGGAGCTTTGGGTGGGGGTACTTCCTCAAACAATCTCCAAAGATCTAATATCTCCTTCCTGTTCTGCCATTTTTTTCCCTTATACTTAAGGCGAATACATGTACATACCATATCAAGAACGCTTTTGTCAAAAGACCCTCCTTCTGGCCAAATCTGGGGCAACCCCTCCCCTTTCAATTCTGTTAACCATTGATCATGATATTTATTTATGCGTTCAGCATATCCCGGCAAGCTCTTGCAAATGTGTGACAAGGGAGTTTCAGCCCCCATCCTTTAAATCGCTAGCGCTACCTTGTTCGCTTTCGTTACCTTTTATTAGCTGTAAATATGCGTATGTATTCCTTTATGGCACAGACAAGAGCGGACCTCTTAAAATTATCACCCACCGTTATTCACTGCACAAATCTCTTCTCACTCACCATATCTCATCTCCTTCCCATTCCCAGGCACTCTTATGTGATCTCACTTGTAATTGATCAAGTACTGGTTATGGCCACACTCTCTGACACCACCTCGCGGCCACCCGTTCGTCTCTCACACTCGTACGGTGCGCGCACCCTTCACAATACTTCCCACTCACACTTTTGTCTTTTTCCTCCCTTTCCTCCCTAGCCAGCTGTCCCTGTTTCCCTACTAAGGTTACTGTGTTCACGTCTGTACGTGCCACTACTGAGTCCCCACTTTTTAAGATGTTCTAACTACTTCATACCCTTCTCATTTTCACCCCCTACCCCGTGGAAATGGAAAAAAAGAAATAGAGAGAGAGAGAGCACAATCACTAAAAAATATTCCCGGTGTCTCCTTTTGCTAGACACCAATAACTTATTTCTCACTTCTTCATATATTCCCAGTACTAATTTAGATAGTACTATGCGGCGCCGCCTTCCACCCCCTCTCGGAGCTAGGTTTCCGTCACTTCTACCACGTCACTTATTTCTTACTCCTAATGGCCATATGCAAAAGAAAGAATAAAGAAAATTTCAAGACCCGTCTGTAGTAGACCCCCGATATTCTTCTCCTCTACCTGTCCCCGTTCTGTTATTCCCAATTCCCTTTCTTTTCCCCTTGACGATCACTCGCACTCGGTACTCACGTGCCCGTCTTGAACCGATACTCTCCGAAACTGGGTCCGTCCAGGCGGCGTCACCGGTAACTCAACGGTCAGCCCCTGGCTCCGGCGAGCGGCACTCAAAGGGGATTTTTTTCCAATCGGGATCCCGTACCCTTTCTCATTGAGTGCGCACTTCTTATTGTGCCGGTCGCCGTTGGCGGGCGGCCTCCCGGAGACGGCTCACCGTGCGTATCCCTTCTCGACCGGAGATTCTCGTGCCACAAGGGGGTCGTTTAAGAAGGAGTTAGGAAAAATAGTTTGGAGATATCACGCTATCGGGGTCACCACTGAAAGGAAGCGCCCCCAATTCAGCACGATCCTCCCCGCAATGAGAGACAATAAGGGACTCTCCCGTAGTGGGAATAAGACCAAGACAGAGTGCGGGTGAGCGTAAGTGGGAGTTTATCCAAGGATAAGGCATGCAAAGAACTCTGCAACCTACGAGAGCGCTCTGCCTGACAATAGCAAAGACAGGCGTATTTCTAATACAAAAAACGTCATCAACACCTAAACACTATAGGGGGCACAAGTCAATTGGGATTGGGTATCGTCGACTAACTATAGGTGTTGCTGCAGCATGGTTGGTCTTGGCAAGACGACGTCACTGGTCAGCCTCGTGGGTTGGGTTGGGCCTGGCAGGCCGGCTTGAGGTCATCCGTGCGGTGTTGGTGCGCTGGGGCAGCCTGTGACAATGATGAATACCTTTCCTGTCTTAGTTGCCCTAGGCCATGCACACTGCAGTTATTCAGAAAATGACATTTACGTTCACTAATAAATTGTTCCGTAGCTTATCTTATAAAATAAACGCAACACATGAGGAATGCACCTCGTGAGAGGTCTGGTGGTTGTTGGTTGGGGTGAGATTTACCTGAGTCTTATTGACCGGTATTTTAGGTCACGGGACGGGGCTCTGGGACCTGGGCCGAGTGATACATGTCTGTCTGCTGCGTTAGAAGTTATTATATAGATGGGTCTCTGTGTCTTGTCCCAATGATGGGGGTCGTCCTTACACGGGGTCAGGATTCTTGGGGGGGTTCGTGGGGATTTATGAGAGGGTGCTGGTAGATCAGTGGGTTCATCCGTGGGTTTATTACCGTGCTGTAAATAACACAGGTGGCGGGCTGTGGCCTTGGTTGCGGCGCCGGGGCCTCTGAAGTAACGCCAGCTTGGTTGGGGGAGGTGAGGGAGCGCGGCACAAGTCTTAGCTTTTTTATCTTGCAGGCTTGGTGGGGTGGGAGAGGGAATGACCTTGCATATACTCACAAAGGTATTTTCCTCGTGCGTTGCTGATCAGTGAATGCAGAAGTTTTATACTGTTCTGCCTCATTTTAACGTTATTCAGACACACATATATATATATATATATTTCATTTTCGTTACACATTTCTTTAATACAGTCGGTTCCAGTACCTTTTCATTACCTAACATTATGTTCACTACATTGTGTGCGTATTGTATGTACATTAGACGTTATACGAGGGATATCTAGGTTATGGCCTACAGAGATTGATGCTCGCCGCTTTGGGTGATTCAAAACATATATGAGTTCAAGTTTCTACATACTATTGAAAAACACTTTTACAAATAGAGGTTACACGTTTGGTCAACATCTTTCTCCGTGGTTATAGCAGCATTAGTCCAGACCTGGAGGGATATCATATAACGTTACATTTTTATGGTTCGTTCACATTTTAAACAGAGGTAGTTCATTAACACCAATACTTGAACTATTTTCTACCTTCTTCAGATAGTGATGCTTCAGCTTTTTTCCCCGTTGCCCCGGCCTTGCGGTCTGGGTCATACGGGGTGCAATATCACATTGTTACTAATATAATGTTGCCGTGTTGGCATCTCGGGTTTAGCTCATCTCCGACTTTCTCATGGGAACGCGCTCGCAGCGGATCTGCCAGGGCTGCTGAGGCGGCAGAGATGCATGAAAGGCCCTCCAAAGGTGGGGGTCTCGTTACAGTGTGCTGAACTCACACCATGTTTGCTGTGCACGATGGCGTCTAGGCCTAACTTAAGTTTCGGTAAATGCAAAGACAGGGTGCGTGTGGGCAATGTCGTCGGCGGGTGAACCCCCCTCCACCTGGGCCCGGGTGGCATGAGGGTGCTCCCACCGAGCCATGGTCCTCACCTGGGGAGGGAGCTGTAGGTGAGGAGGGCCTCGTGGCCATTCCTCCCCTACAAGGGTGAGGATTTGAGTGAAAGGAGGTAAGAAGAACCCTCGATGGAGGACTTGCATCTTCTGATGGGAAGAGATTCTCTGGCTATAAGGGCTCCGCCTCCTCCTTTAGCGGAGGATCTGTCATTTCGGAAGACGGTGTATCCCAGAGGTATTGCTAGTGAGAGGGCAAGGCCACAGGCTTTGTGAAGCCAGGTCTCAGATATGGCTAAGGTGTCAAGGTTCTGTTTGGAGATAAGGTTGTTATTGTCTAAAGCATGTGCAGGCAGTGATCATGCGTTGATGAGGGTTCAATTCAAAGGGGGCTGGCTGGCTGTGGTTGGGACAAGTGGGCCGGAGCCCTGTTTGTGGTTCCACCTGGCCCACATATGACAAAAGAGATCCACAGAGGTTTCAACCATTTGGAACCGTGGTAGGAAGTGCAGTACTTCATACACCACCTGGCCCGCATATGACAAAAGAGATCCACAGAGGTTTCAAGCATTTGGAACCGTGGTAGGGAGTGTGGTACTCCATACACCACCTGGCCTGCACATGACAAAAGAGATCCAGGGAGGTTTCAACCATTTTGAACCGTGGTAGGGAGTGCGGTACTTCATACACCACCTGGCCCGCATATGACAAAAGAGATCCGCAGAGGTTTCAACCATTTGGAACCGTGGTAGGGAGTGCAGTACTTCATACACCACCTGGCCCGCATATGACAAAAGAGATCCACAGAGGTTTCAACCATTTTGAACCGTGGTAGGGAGTGTGGTACTTCATACACCATCTGGCCCGCACATGACAAAAGAGATCCACAGAGGTTTCAACCATTTGGAACCGTGGTAGGGAGTGTGGTACTTCATACACCATCTGGCCCGCACATGACAAAAGAGATCCACAGAGGTTTCAACCATTTGGAACCGTGGTAGGGAGTGCGGTACTTCATACACCACCTGGCCCGCACGTGACAAAAGAGATCCACAGAGGTTTCAACCATTTGGAACCGTGGTAGGGAGTGCGGTACTTCATACACCACCTGGCCCGCATGTGACAAAAGAGATCTGCAGAGGTTTCAACCATTTGGAACCGTGGTAGGGAGTGCTGTACTCCATACACCACTTGTCCCATGTATGTCAAAAGAGATCTGCAGTGGTTTTAACCACATAAATCTGTACCAGGGGATGCTGTACTTCTTACACGCCTGTCCCACATACGTCAGAATGAGCCACAGAGGTTTTAACAATTTGGAACCGTGGTAGGGGATGCAGTATGTTGCAATGCATGTCCAGCTCACTGTCCCGTTAAAACGATTAAGAAAGGTATATTAGTAGACGCGAGAATGACCACACACGTTCAAAAGGGCTGAGGCACACAGAGTACATCAAGTAAATAGGGCTTATTGTTATAAATATGAAAACACAAGTAGGCCCAATATAGGGCATGTGCAATATAGAACTAAAGAGATGGAAATACAATGAATAATGATTAAAACCTTGCAACCTTGCACTCATCCTGTACCGAAAACAGCACTAAAGTCCCGCCATCTTGTAAACTAGTCCCATTTCACTCTGAGCCAGAGAAATGCATATGCTAATATCCAGGAAGCAGATTCCTTTCCCCACTCCCTGTCCCGAGAAGGGAGGTAGTGGCCCCAGACACAGAGACCTTCAGGCCGCATAGATAACATGCACTTGTATCGCGTTAATGGTCTGCAAAATCTGAATGGAATGTGAAGGACTGAGAGTGGGCAGGGCTGTGCTCGGTCAGAAGGACAGACCCATGAGAGGTACCCCTGTCATCTTCCTTTTTGTATACAAAATAAACCTTGTTTCCACGCAAAAGGGTACACCAAGCTTTTTTCCCTAGAGGGTTGTTATTACTTTCTGGTTGTTTGGAGGTCTTTCCATTCAAATTAGTGACCCCAACGTGATCCCAGACCCTCCACAGTGATGCAGAATTCATGGCTGCACAAGCCGAGGGGCTGTGCTCACCTGCAGCAGCCAGTCTCCTTGTGCACAACCTGGAGAGGTTTACAGGAGCCATGTTACCAGAATTCCTGTCTGTTCTTAGGAGCGGGGTTCCGCTCCTGGATTGTGCAGGCCACTGATGGGACCCTGTGATGGAGGCATTCGGGAGATCACATTGATTTAAGTGCACCCTTTGCAGGAGAAAACAACGTTGGTGCGGAGGGGATGATCGTGACTGTTGATGAATGTGGAGGCGAGTGGTGACACAGTGACTGACAAGTGGGGGTTTTGTGTAGAAAGACCATGTGGCAATTTGTTTTATGATCTATTTTTGTTATTATTTGGAGTAAAGAGGATAACGGAGTAACAAGATCCTTCCCAATCGAGCGAAGAAGGCAGCGCTGTATTATTAAGAGGAAAAGATAAATAAGGGTGGAGGATCTGTATATTGAGTGGGCTTGGGATGTCTCTGCCCGATATAAATGTGGCATGAGAACGTGAAGTCGTTTTTTGATATTATATATACAGACTTGAGCTGGATCTCCTTAAGTTCTGGAAATGCCTCATGACTTTCCTCTTCTCCTCCTCCTTCCCTTTCCCTCTCCCCTGCTAACTCCCCCCTGCTGGTACGACTGGTTGCCTGGTCTCTTTTGAGTACTATAGGGGCCAGGCCCTCCCCCTACCAGTACTTGCCTATGGGCACCTCCCCCAGACTAGCCTACTGTGACTGGTCCACCCCTGCTCCTTGCACTTACCCATACCCCTGTCTCCCTTCGCACTTACCCTGCCTCAGCCCTGCCCCCCCTGCATTTGCATGATCCTAATGTCACAATTCCTAGCAGGACCGATTCTTATTTATCCTTCACTGCTCCATTTCCCCCTTTGTCTTGTGGCGCCTGGAAACACTTTCTGCTGTATAGGTGCCATACAAATGTCCAATTGTCATGAGAGAGTGGGAAAAAAGGCTCTCACTCTTTCCAGGTAAACATTAAAATCCTAGAAATCCAGCAAAGTTGCTGGGGGTCTCAAAAAGGTAAGGGAAATTAGCACATTCTTGAGAATTCTCACTAACAAGCATGGTATGGCATTTATAACGTGCCTATACACAACGAGGCGCGACGAGGCAATGGAGGGGCACAAGGGGAGGACGGACAGCGATCCTAATAGGCCAGGTGTCATTCAGATCGCGCAAGTGCACGGGAAGGGGGAAGGGACAGTGCTGTACATGGGAAGATGATAAAGGTAAGTAAGTAAACGGCCAGCATGTGGCAAGTGCATGGGTAAGTGCGGGCATCAGGTGTCAAGGGCTGGTAGGGGGACTGTAGGGATACAGAAACAGTCCCCAAGTGCAGGGGTTGCCAGGTGGGCAGTATAGGTTTGTGATGCTGGCGGGGGAAGGACTTGGTCCCGAGATCAGAGGGTGTCCAGGTAGCCAGTGCAGTTCAGGTTACAGCCAGGATGTCAGCAGAGGAGAGGAGGAGAAAAAGCAGAAGCAAAGAGAAAGGTTTTTAGGTACATCCGGAACCGGAGATGGTTCTCCTCAAGTTTGAGGGAGGCAGGGAGGCTGTTCCAGAGGGAGGCACCCATCGAAGAAAGAGATCTACCACCAACTCGCTGCTTGGAGAAACGACTGACCCTGAGGGAGTTGGAGGCGGATAAGCGAAGAGCTCGAGAAGGAAGATATTTAGAAATAGACATTTGAAGTTATTGAGGCCCCAGACCCCAGAATGCCTTGTGAACGATACAGAGGGTTTTGAACTTAATCCTCGCAGTCACTGGGAGCCAGTGCAGAGATTTCAGTCCTGGAGAGATACGCTCCCTGGGCTTGAGGCCAAGGACAAGTCTCGCAGTCATTGTCTGGATAAGTTTGAGGGTGGAGAGTAGAAGCAGGCAGATTTAGAAAGAGGCTGTTACAATAGTCCAGCCTAGAGAGGACAAGAGCTCTGGAGTCAGTGAGCTTCTGGGGGAAGGTGAGGAAAGGAAGAATACCTCTGAGGAGGTGCAGCTGGTAGTGTGACTTCTTACAGACGTCCGAGATGTGACGAAAGAAGGAGAATGTGGAGTCGAAGATGACCCCAAGGTTTTTTGCCTTGCAGGTGGGAGCGGGAAGAGGGTGAAGGGAGGCCGGCCAGAGAGCTACAAGGAAGGAGGGAGTGGGTGTGCCGATGAGGAGAATCTCAGTGTTACTGGCATTAAGGCAGAGGTCATTGGCGGCACACCACTCCTGGATAGCAGACAGACAGTCAGAGATGAGGGAAGGAGAGGAGGAGGCCGAAGGTAACCTGAAAATGAGCTGAGTGTCATCCGCATAGCACTGAAATCTGGGACAGAGAGCGGCGATGGGGTGGGCAAGGAGTGCTAGGTATTGGTTGAACAGCCAGGGAGAGAGGTTAGACCCCTAGGGGACACCACAGTTAGAGAAAAAGATAGCGGAGAGGAAGGACCCAAGTTGGACCTGGGAGGATCTGTCGGAGAGGAAGGAAGTCAGCCATGCCAGGGCCTGACCAGTGATACCAAGGTTATCACAGAGACGGTTGAGCAGGATGGCCTGGTTGGCAGTGTCAAAGGCAGAAGAGAGATCAAGCAGGATGATGACGCAAGGGGTGTTAGAGTCAAGGTTGGGGAGCAGATCTTCACAGATGTTTAGGAGAGCAGTTTCCATGCTTCTGGCAGCTCTGAAGCCAGACTGATGGTCATGAAGACAACCAACAGATTCAGTGTGGAGATTAAGCTGGGAGATTTCCAGTTTTTAAAGGAGCTTGCCCAGGAAGCTAGTGATGGAGATTGAGCGATAGTTAGCCAGGCAGGAGGGGTCGGCAGAGGGTTTCCTAAGAAGAGGGTGCACAAGGGAGTTCTTCAGGGGGATGGGATGACTCAAGTGGCGAAGGAGTGATTGCAGAAATCAGTCAGGGCAGGAGCCAGTGAGTCAATGTGGTCCTTGATAGTTTTGGAGGAACAGGGGTGAAGCTGTTTCGACGAGACTTTCATAGATCAGACTTGTCTAGAAACCTTGTCAGCAAAGAACAGGGGAAATGCAGAGAAGGAGGGAGGAGGGGTGGCTGCAGAAGGGTCAGAGGAAGAGCAGGGAGTAGGGGGAGGGGATAGGAGGAGAGTCAGAACAGGATGTCCTGAGTTTTAGAGATGATGTGAGAAGCCAGTGCTGTGCAGAGGGCCTAGGAAGGGACAGGAGAGGTAGAGACTGCGGCAGGGTTGGCCAGTTCCTTGCAGATTTTAAAGAGTTCAGCCGAGTTGTTAAATGCCGCAGAGATGCAGGCTTGAATATGAGCTCTCTTCTTGGTAAGGACAGAGAGCCGGTAATGCCTTTGGAGCATGCGGCAGGCCTGTTTGTCAGAGTATGTACATGAAGCATGCCATTTCCTTTTGGCCACCCTACACTTGAGTTTTAGGGTGATGAGGTCAGAGTCATACCAGGAGTTGCACTTGGCTTTGGGCTTCAGGCGGATTCTCATGACAGGGGCAATGATATCAAGAGTGTCACATTTAGCAGAGTGGAGTGTGGAGAGGGATGTGTCAGGGTGAGAATCAGCCAAAGGGGGAGGGGAGGTAAGAAGGTGGCGGCGAAACCCTAAGCTGACACCCGCTTCATGGGTCAGATGACCGAGAAGGTGGGTGGCAGTGATGGAAGTGGCTTGGCCTGACGGTTAGGGAGGGTGAGGAGATAGTGCTCGCTCCAGTTGAGATGAGTGGAGAGAGAAAGAGAGAGGGGAAGGCCTGAGGAGATCAGACATCCAGAGTGTGCCCTGCAGAGTGAGTCAGCCCAGAGAGGAGAATAGTGAGTGAGAGAGAGCCGCAGAATCAGCTGATTCCTTGGATTTTGTCTAGGCCACCGCCAGTTGCAGCTGATGTAATGGAGATGGGAGAAGTAGACAGAAGAAATTGTCTCTTGAGAATGGTTCTCTCCCAGAGTCTTCTAGGTCTTCCAGTCCTAAGAGGCCTTGCATGCCCAAAGATGCAGTAAGTATGTATGTGGTTAAGCTTGATATTTTGGATTGGTTGGCAACTTTTGAATATAACCATGGGATTCAGAACATTACAGGGAAACATCTGATTCCTTGGATTTTTTCTAGGCTACCACCAGTTGCATCTGATGTTGTAATGGTGATGGGCGAAGTATATAGAATGGAGTATGAAAGTGTGAAACTAGCGTTGATAGCTAGGTTTGGGGAAACTCCTTCCCAGTATCTTAAGAGGTTTAGAACCCTCAAAAACCATGATGGTACCCCTTGGCCTACCTGGGTGTGTGAATGCTTGAAACACTTAGATATTTGGTTTAAGGGTTACAGAGTTAACACTTAGGAAGGTATGAGCAATCTGTTTATGTTGGAGTCTATCTATGATGCCTGCTCTCCTGAGCTGAGACAGCATTTGGCTGACTCTATGGAAATTGATCCAAAGTAGTTGGCAAGGGCTGCTGACTTGTGGGTTGCCAACAAGGCTACTCACAAGTATTCTGGGGCGACTCAGAAGAAGGATGAGGGAAAGCAGCATAAGAAAGATAACAAAGAGAATTCCAATACCTCCAATCTAAAAGAAGGCCTCAAACATAACAAGGGTAAGCCACAAGGGAAACCAAACCAGGCTTGTGTAAACCCTGGTGCTAAACCAGAGGTGGGTCAGGCCAAACCCCCATTCATCAAGACATTTGGAAAATGTTATGCTTGTGGAGTAACTGACTATGTGAAAGGGGATCCCAGATGTAAGGGTAAACCTTCAGGGATCCACACTGTCTCCTTAGCCTTCTCCCCAGAGGAAGAAGTTCAAATGGCAAGTGGAAACTTTCACCTACTGGCTGAGGAACCCATGAAAGTCTCAGCCAGTGTTTCTTTAGTGTCCCTGGGTCTGTGGGATCAACAGAATTTAGATGTCTACAATTCCATTCCAGACAATACTAAAGAGTATTACAAAGACAGTGTTGTTCTGAATGGTCAGGAGAACCCTGCCATCAGAGACACGGTTGCCAGCATTAATGTAGTGGATGAATCTTTTTTCAAGGTAGAGGATGTTGCTAAGGTACCCACATACCTCACTAAGCTTGCTGGAGGCCCTGTCCAGATGCTTCCAAAGTTACCAGCTCTCACCCAGTGTAATGGCATGACTGTCAAGATACCTGTAAGTGTCCAGAGTGATGTATCTGGGAGAGTCTGGTTGGAGAATGACTTACAAACTCTTTGAGTTGTATCAAGCACCCCCAGGCCTCTCAGCAAAAGGAAACAGGAGCAGACAAGGAAGGCCAGAGAGAGCACCTTAAAAGGCTCCCCAGGGGAACTTATAGAGGAAACTATAATCCCCAATCCACAGGACTCACTGACTGTAATTTCTAAGAAAAAAGAGGAAAAGGGGAAACCTAAAGCCTCAAGGAAGAAACCAGCCAGCCAGCACTCATGTGCTACCTACAAGGACATCCCCGAGAGGACTGTCCAAATTTACACCTGTGACGACTGCACCAGCAGAGGCTGAGTGTGAGGAACAACCTAGTGTGGTTGAATCAGCTGCTGAGGAATCGGAGCTGGAAGAGGACCTTGCTCCTGTTGGAGATCTGGATCCTGCAGACCATCCTGAGCTGCAGTCTTTACTGGCAGAAGGTGGACCCAACATGGCAGACTTCAGCAGAGGTCAAAGGGAGTGTCCTACTCTTGAAGGTCTTCGCCAATAGGCAGCTTCCCAGCTGGAAGTGCAAGAGCCAGGGAAGCATAGGTTATACTGGAAGGATGGCCTATTCTACAGTGAACCTACTGAGTCGATTCCAGGGGACTACAGAAGACTTGTAGCACCTCTGGAAAGCAGACAACAGTTCCTACAGTTAGCCCACAAGTCTCCTTTGTCTGGACACTTGAGTTTCAAGAAGACTAAGAAAAGGCTTTCTCTGTATTTCTACTGGCCTAACTTGGGGTCTGATGTAGATAAATTCTGTAGGAGTTGTCACACTTGACAGAAATCTGGCAAGAGTAGAACCAAGAATGTGGCACCCTCGGTGCCTCTCCCAGTGGTGGGAGTCCCTTTTGAGAGGGTAGGAATCGACATTGTTGGTCCCTTAGACCCTCCCACTTCTTCAGGTAACAGGTTTATCCTGGTTGTAGTAGACCATGCTACTAGGTATCCTGAAGCAATACCTATGAGGACTGACACAGCTCAGGCTGTTGCTAAGGCCCTACTTGTTATTTTTACCAGGGTAGGTTTTCCTAAGGAAGTCATCTCTGACAGGGGATCCAATTTTATGTCCCACTACATGCAGGCCATGTGGAAGAACTGCGGAGTGATTTACAAGTTCTCAACTGCCTACCATTCACAGATAAATGGACTGGTAGAGAGGTATGATAGGTGCTTTAGAAGAACCCCTTATAAGAAAGTGGGACCTTCTACTGCCATGCCTTCTATTTGCTTATAGAGAAGTCCCTCAAGAGGGAGTTGGATTTAGTCCCTTTGAGCTTCTCTATGGCCATCCAGTTAGAGGTCCCTTGGCCCTAATTAAGGAGGGGTTGGAGAGTGCTCCTTCCCCCAAGCCAGTGAGAGTCACTGACTATGTGATAGGTCTCCAGAGGAGAATGTCACACACGATGGCAGAAGCATCAGATAACTTGAAAGCAGGTCAGGCTTTGGTGAAGCCTTGACATGACCAGAAGGCCAACATGGTTGAGTTTACTCAAGACCATCAAGTTCTAGTTATGGTACCTACAAGGCAAAGGGCCTTACAGGACAAATGGATAGGCCCCTTCAAGGTTGTGGGCAAACTTGGAGAGGTCAACTATCTGGTGGACTTGGGCATTCCTAGGGAGGCTCTCATAGTCTTTCACACCAACTGTCTAAAAGCTTATGTCTGAAGACCAGAAGTAGGAGCTCTGCTTCTAGCTTCAGCTCAAGAGGAGGAGGAGAGTGGACAGCTACCTGACCTACTGAGAGGACAGCCTTTAGAAGATAGGATTCAATCTCTCTTCTAATCTGACATTGGAACAACAGGAGGAGTGCAAGTTTCTGTTAAATCAGTTTCCCTCCTTGTTTTCACTATCACCAGGCTTGCCCCTTGGGGCCAGCATAATATTCTCACTGGTGACTGTTTACCTCTGAAAAGCAGAGGTTACAGGATGTCAGACCATGTAAGGACCCACATAAAGGAGGTCAACAAGATGCTTGATCTCAGGGTTATAGAGCCTACAAGTCTCTGGTCTAGTCCAGTTGTACTAGTGCCAAAGGCAGGATCCAAGGAGTTGAGATTCTTTGTGGTCTATAGAGCTATTAATGCAGTCACAAAGACTGATGCCCATCCTTTACCAAGGACTGATGAACTGATGGACAAACGTTTGGTTCAGCCAAGTACCTCAGTACATTTGATCTCACTTCAGGCTATTGGCAAATAGCACTGACAGACCATGCCAAGGAGAAAACTGCATTCTCCACCCCAGCAGGCCTCTACCAGTTTAAGGTAATGCTTTTTGGACACAAGAATGCACCTGCAACATTCTAAAGGATCGTTAACCAAGTTCTGAATGGGATGGAGGACTTCTGCATGGCATACTTGGATGACATTGCAGTGTTCAGCCCTACTTGAAAAGAACATGTTGACCACTTAGGATATAATTTGAAGGGTCTTGAGAAGGCCCATCTGACCATAAAGGTGAGTAAGTCTCAAATTGGTCAGAGTAAAGTGGTCTACCTTGGATATGAGGTAGGAGGAGGTGAAATCAGACCATTGCCTAGCAAGGTACAAGCTGTACATAACTGGGCCACCCCTATTACTCAAACCCACGTGAGAGCCTTCCTAGGCCTCACTGGTTACTATAGGAACTTTATAGATAACTATGGGACCATATCTTCTCCCTTGAATGTGATCTCCTCACCCAAATTTTCTAAAAAAGTCAGGTGGAATGAGGAGTGCACTCAAGCATTTGAAGGACTTAAGAAAGCCCTTTGTCAAGCTCCAGTTTTAAGAGCTCCTGACTACAACCAAACCTTCATTGTGCAAACAGATGCTTCCAATACAGGTATAGGTGCAGTTCTGAATCAGCTGGATGAGAAAGTTAAGGAGCACCCCATTTGCTTCATTAGCAGGAAGCTGAAGGAACCTGAAACAAGGTGGGCAACCATTGAAAGATAATGTTTTGCTATTGTGTGGTCACTGAAGAAGTTTAGACCATACTTATATGGATCTACTTTTGTGATTCAAACTGACCACCAACCCTTTAGATTGTTGATGCAAATGAAAGAGGGGAAACCCTAAACTACTGAGATGGTCAATCAGCCTGCAAGGGTTTGATTTAACCATTGAACACAGGTCTGGGTGTCACCACCAAAATTCTGATGGTCCCTCCAGAATGCTTGACCGACTGGAGTAAGGATATTCATCCAGGAGTAGATTAAATCCTCCTGTCTCTTAGTCTGGGGGTGGGGGGGGAGAGTGTTAGGGAGAATTCTCAAGTATGTGCTAATTTCCCTCACCTTTTTGAGACCCCTAGCATCTTTGCTGGATTTCTAGGATTTGAATTTTTACCTGGAAAGAGTATGAGCCTTTTTCCCCACTCTTTCGTTTATTTTTATGTGTGTTTTACTTTTGTGTTCTTTGGGTATGGAGTTTTAAAACAACTCCATAGGCATCATCCTTTTCTTGTGTGTCACACAGCACCTTCATTGCAGTGGCACAGGGGTGTCTTTCAGACCTCCCAAGCTTTAAATGCCTTCTCTGGGACTGACTACTGTCTCCCAGAGCATGTAAAGTTAAATTGACTTTGCTAGTCTTTTTAAATAGATAGGCCCTGCACACACTATCTTCCTATAGAGTGCTGGAGGGGGTGCCTACCATCCCCTGTGTCTAAAAACTCATGTAACAGTCAAACGTTACCCTTTCCACTTGAAATGGCTGGTGGCAGTGGTTTTAGAACACACTACTGTGATTTTTCCCGACCGTGTACACCGGTAGCTAAAAATCGGGTCAGCCAGGTTTTCTCAATATGGCACACAAGACCCCACTGTAAAAAAAGACTACGCTTATCTTTTTTGCTGTTTCTTTTAGGAAAGGTCCTTCTTGTGTTTATCTCTGCGCGCCTGAGTGTCTGGGGTGGACAGGATGTGAGGGAAGTGCCCAAAACTCCCTGTGCTTAGTCTCCTAGGAGACCTGAATGCACTCTGGTGTGATTGGCTGGTTGACTGTCCGGCAAGCTAGGCTGGAATGATTGGGAGAAAACTGTTTAAAAGCAGGTCTCTAGGAATTGGAAGGCAGAGTCGACCACTGGAACGAAAGAACCAAAGACGAGCTGAAGGAAGATAACTGCTGCAACTCCTGGACCATTGGCTTGCCTGGTGAAACCCTGCTGCAGGTCCGAATTGCCTGAAACTCCATCAACAGAGACGCTCCTTGAATGACGACTTCTTCCCTTGAGCTGGTGGGAACAACCAGCTCGTAAGCCACCTGGACATCGTCTCCCTACTGGTCAAATTTTCATTAGAGTGCTGTTGAAAACCAGATAGCCAGTGAGAAGGATACCAGTTTGTGGACTTTAAGACACTCACACCTTAAACTTGACATTTTGCCAAGCTTGTGGCCTCTTCCCTGGGCAGTGCTGGAACCTCCTGACGTCCTCCTTCTTGTCCCCACAACTGAAGCTCCGGAACAGCGAGATCTGCAGGAACTGCCAGGAACAACTACCTCAGCTACAGCTTTTCTTCATACTTAAGGTACTGTGCAAACGCAGTGTGGAAATCCTTTCTGCCGCGGTGAAAGTTTGGGAAACTTTCCCCACTTTTGAGTCTTGTTCGCTCTTAAACCGACATATAACTCCTTTTCTGGCAAACTACTTCCAAGAACATTGGCAAAGATGGAACCGTTTACTACCAGAACTGTTCTATCCTATCCAAGATACTGAACCATTGATTTTGGCCCAGGCCTATTGAATTGAATTGCCTATTGTAGTGAACTGAAACTATTTGCCCTGCCTATGAAAGTAGTTGTGCTCCAATTCTTTTAATCTTTGTCTTTCTACCCCTTTTGATAGTTAATGAAGTGCCATTTTGCTCCCACTTCAGGGGAGCCTAACTTGTTCAGAAACCTATTGGTTGTGTACTGTAGTGTATTATAGTGTGATATTGAGCTGCTTCCTACTAGTGGAATATTTTCTAACCAAATGTGTAAATAAATGTATAATCTTTTACCAGAAAACCTTGGAATAGTGTTTGTTTGAACTACTGTGACTACAAATCCTTTGTGTAACATCTTGTACTGCTCACATCCCTTTTGAGATAAGCCTGGCTGCTCAGCCCTACTACCACAAAACTGTGTAGTACAGACTTATACCAAAGGTGAGATTGTGCTTACACCTGTATTCTTAATTGTGTGTAGTGTTCCCAAAGGGTACTGCATGTAATTCTGCCTAACCGTACTTATGGAATCGGTAGGTGTTTCTTTGTGAGGAGAAAAATAATACTGGGTATGATTACTTAGTTGCATATGGTAATAAAACTGTACACTTTGTTAAACAAGATAGTGTGGTACACTGTTGTTGTGTTGTGTTGACATGAAATAATCATTGGGAGAAAGACCATTCATAATGGATTACAAAGAAAATACTATATTTACATACAGTTTCGGGCATTTAACAGTTCTAAAGAAAATACATGTTACAGAATATATGTGTGTGGTAGCATGGATATATTATGTGAATGTAAGTGTGATAGGATGTTTGTTGAAGTGTGTTATAATTAAGGCTATGCTTAACGTAGTCAGATATCCATTGGTGTATTCTAACTATATTGGATTTTATAAGAAGTATTACAGTAAGAATAACTCTGATGTATAAAATAAGTATATTTATGTGATGGGGAAAGGGTAATAAACCTTTGATAGTGGAATGTGCTGAGCACTGCTGATGTTAGGAAGGGAGTGTGGTGTGATAGAATAAGCAGGATCATTATGATGTTTTGAGGAAAACAATGGTTGTTATAAGGGTGCAATTTACACCAGGTTTGTCAGTGTGTAATTGAAAATGGGTGAGGAAGTGTGTGTATGGGTGGTAATGTTAGGTATAAAAGTGAGAGATGGATGTGTTGTTAGGCAGTAAGGAATTAATGGTGTATTGAATAAAGAGCATTCTCACTGGGGAAAGGCAGTCTGACTAATCAGAATCTGCCTTTCTGAGGTGTGATTCAGCCTTCACCAGACGCGGCGGTGGGAAACAAAAAAGCAAAACAAAAACGCTGCAGCCATTAAAATCGAAAAAAGAAACTAGGTCCCTTCTCGGATGACAGTGGCCATTTTGAACATGTTTTCAATGGCTACCGTCCTCCGAAAAGGGAGCAAGTCCCTCTTCCATTCTTTTAATCATTTTTTGTCTGACAGGAGATGCGCTAGCACAGCGCATCTTCCTTCAGACTAAAAAAAGAAAACTACCCACACCCTGGGAAATCCTGGGGTACAAATAGCTTTTACGGTCCAGCGCCAGGACGAACATGGTGTTTAATGGCCTGCTGTCTGAACGGAGGCCCTAGAAATCGTGTGCTGGAGGGCTGTTAAATGGCATGATCGTGCTGCCGGCGGGGCGTGAAAGCTATAATGTTTAGATAGGAATAGAAAGAGTGTGAATGCTGTATTTGTAACTTGTTGCAGTGTCTGTAAAGAATAGGGAAAATGTGGCCTACTGGTAATGGTATGGCAGTTTGTAGTTGGAGCAGTGTACAGTGTGTTATAGTAGTGGTTGGAAAAGAACATTACTTTATATGTAAGGAGACTGCCACCTGATGTGACCAGGTGCATAATGCTGCAATACATGGCATTTGATATAATGATTAAAAAGGCAAGTATATTTATTGAGAAGCTTATTACAGGGTGATTGGCAGTAACCCTACATATATATATATATATATATATTGCACTACTAAAAACCTATGAAATTCAGTGAAAAAACTTTGTTAAAGGGACGTTATGGTTCCAAGTAAAACCGAAAAACCCTTGAAATTCGCCAGTTATGGTAAGCTAAGCAACCATAACTCACGCCACCACCGTGCACTGCTAAGACTAACACCCACGACATCAAAGATGACATCACAAATGTCATTGATGACATCACTGATGACATCACATGTCTGGCTCACTCTTTTTTCTTTTGCTGACATATCTAGGCCACATGGTTTTCTTCAGTAACAGTCAGAAACTAAAAATTGTATTTTATTTGTAGACGTATCCCACAAGTAGGTTCTTATAGTAATTCCCTTAGAGTCCAGTCACATCATATGAAACATATACATAGGGGAAGACACAAGATTTAAAGACAGCATTATTTTCATGCAAATAAATGATTGCTCTGTTTCAAAGCTGCTATTTACCCTAGGTATATGTATATTGGTATGTGTTCTTGTCTCTTTGTGTTTTGTCTATTGTAATGCAATTATGTAATATATGGGTTCTGTCCCGGGAGGATTGCTCAGCGGCAACGTGCGCTTCTTGGAAGCAAGACGACACGAAGCAACAGGGTCCGCGGTTAGAAACCTCTGGGTGTTTAAGCGCGTTATAAATACGTAACTAAGACAAAAAAAAACAATTACGCAACTAAGAAAACAAATAATTCCTGTAACAGCGCCTCGATGCCCACGGGCTGTGTGAGCGCTTTAAAAATGTAAAATAAATAAAAAATTAGCTACTTATTACATATTTCACAGTACACAAAAATCTATTAAGAAAACAATTATCATTTCATTATTCAACATATTAACATTACGAATATTATACCTTCATCTTGTACGCTGCACACAATGCTATGTTTCTGCATTAGTAGCTTAGTATACTAGATAGAACCCCATAATAGAATGCTATTTATATCAATGCATCGTTCAATGCACTAATTAGAGTATGATATTTATTGCAATGATCCTTGACACTTTTTTCGCAACATTATAATAAGAATCCCTTGTACACATATTTCATGAAAAGTACATACACATGTGATGTCATCAGTAATGTCATCAATGACATTTGTGATGTCATCTTTGATGTCGTGGGTGTTTGCCTTAACAGTGCACGGTGGTGGGGCGAGTTATGGTTGCTTAGCTTACCATAACTGGCGAATTTCAAGGGTTTTTCGGTTTTACTTGGAACCATAACGTTTTTTCACTGAATTTTATAGGTTTTTAGTAGCGCAACTTAACCATAACGTCCCTTTAACAAAGTTTTTTTACTGAATTTCATAGGTTTTTAGTAGCGAAACTTAACCATAACGTCCCTTTAACAAAGTTCTTTTACTGAATTTCATAGGTTTTTAGTAGTGCAACTTAACCATAACGTCCCTTTAACAATGTTTTTTTACTGAATTTCATAGGTTTATATTAGTGCAACTTAACCATAAAGTCACTTTAACACATTTTTTTTTACTGAATTTCCTAGGTTTTTATTAGTGCAACTTAACCATAACGTCCTTTTCAATGGAGGAAGACCACTAGCATCCTAGGTTCTCAAAGTGGGAACCCGGGGTGGTAAAAAAAAGATTTTTCTTCCCAAAGCGGGACGCCGCAGGCAGGCGTCCCGGTGTAGGAAGGAAAATCTTTTACCAAGATGGACACCAGGGAAAGGGAAGGCAGGGTGTATAAAGAGAACACAACAGGGCATCGGCGGGGGGTCGGGAAGACCAGGAGAGAGACACTGGGCATGAGCAGGGGGTGGAAAGAAGGGAGACACGGGGCATGAGCGGGAAAGAAGGGAGACACGGGGCATGAGCAGGGGGTGGGGTGGAAGAGGGAGACACGGGGCATGAGTGGGAAAGAAGGGAGACACAGGGCATGAGCGGGGGTGGGGGGAAGAAGGGAGACACGGGGTATGAGCGGGGGGTGGGGGGAGGGGAGAGACACAGGGCATGAGCGGGGGGTGGGGGGAGGGAGAGAGACACGGGGCATGAGCGCAGTGTGGGGGGGAGGGAGAGAGACACACGGGGCATGAGCGGGTGGTGGGGGGGAGGGGAGTGACAAACGGGGCATGAGCAGGGGGTGGGGGGACGGAGAGAGACACACGGGGCATGAGCAGGGGGTGGGGGGAGGGAGAGAGACACATGGGGCATGAGCGGGGGGTCGGGGGGAAGGAGAGAGACACACGGGGCATGAGCGGGGGGTGGGGGGAGGGGAGAGACACGCGGGGGGTGGCGGGAGAGACACATGGGGCATGAGCGGGGGGTGGGGGAGGGAGAGAGACACGGGGCATGAGCGGGGGGTGGGGGAGAGGGAGAGACATGGGGCATGAGCGGGGGGTGGGGGGGAGGGAGAGAGACACACGGGGCATGAGCAGGGGGTGGGGGGAAGGGGAGAGACACACGGGGCATGAGTGGGGGGTGGGGGGAAGGGGAGAGACACACGTGGCATGAGCAGGGGGTGGGGGGGAGGGGAGAGTCACACGGGGCATGAGCGGGGGGGTGGGGGGAGGGAGAGAGGCACACGGGGCATGAGCGGGGGGTGGGGGGGAGGGAGAGAGACACACGGGGCATGAGCGGGGGAGGGGGAGGGGAGAGACACACGGGGCATGAGCGGGGGGGTGGGGGGAAGGAGAGAGACACACGGGGCATGAGCGGGGGGTAGGGGAGTTTGTATGTCAGGAGACAAACAAAAACACGGACATGAGTTTGTGCGGCAGATCCCGCTCCTCGGCCCTCCGCTGGCCACCGTGTGCGATGGCGTGAGCGGGGGGCTGGAGGAACAGGGGAGACACGAGCATGAGCGGGGGTTGGGGGGAAATGAAGGACACACGGGGCATGAGCGGGGGTGGGGGGAACAGAAAGGACGCACGGGACATGAGCGGGGGTGGGGCAGACACGGGGCATGAGTGGGGGGTGGGAGGAACAGGAGACAGACACGCTCCTGCTGACCTGACAAAGCCTCTCATGCGGGAAAGAAAGATGGCGGGCGTCTCTGAAGCCAGACACACTGCACGCTTTCACCGCATCCAATGAGCGAGCACGTCAGATGTCCGCGGACATCACGCAAGCTGCTTGCCCAATCACCGTCCTGTCCGCGGAGCGAACAGGGAAGTGTGTCCGTGAAACGAACACAGATATCACTTATTTTTTTTTACCTGCTTTTTGGTCATTTTAAAAATAACTACTGGACGGATTTTCACCAAATTTGTAAAAGCACGCTTTCAGGACCAAGCCGCTGCTCCTTGGTGAAAATCCGTCCAGCGGTTTGGGCTGTAGGTGCGAGCAAACATTTTTTCTCATTCAGTCTATGGGAAAAAACAGAAATTTTGGGACCCCCCCTATAACTTACCCACCCTGGACGAATCCTCACCAAACTTTTCAAAAAAATTCAGAGTGGGCCATATACTTTCTTTGCAAAGTTTGGTGAGGATTCGTCCAGAGGGGACGAAGTTATAAGCCGCCCAAAAAGTGCTCTTCCTATGGAAACACCAACTTAACCATAACTACACTGCCACTATCGTGGCAGTGTAATATATATATATATATATATATATATATATATATATATATATATATATATATATATATATGCACATTATGTTGTATAATGAGAAAGAGAGATGTTTTAAAATATGACTTGAAAACATGTATGCATACGTGTACTATGTTTTGTTAAATGTAGATAGTGTTGAATCTGTAAATAGAAATGTTGGAGAGTTTCACAGTAGTTTTTTATGCAGGTGGCTTTGACTAACAGAATAATAATAATAATAATAATTTAGCATTTATATAGCGCTACAAACCCTCAGGTATCTGAGCGCTGCTTATTATTACCCACGGTGTGTGGTGCTCATTTATCGACCTCGGAAGGATGAAAGGCTGAGTTTCACCCTGCTGGGATTCGAACCTGCATCAGCAGGCTCTGCATGGGTGTCCAAGCGCTCTACTCGCTGTGCCACTTGACCAGCAAGACATGTAGTCTGAGAGTTCAAGAGTACATGTGAAGTGTTGGACTGAGATGACAAGGTTATATGTAGTGTGTTTGGATGTGGTTGGAGGATGGATGTGTGACTGTTCGAAAGAAGCGAATGGGGGAGTGTTACAAACATGAAAGTAAAACGGTAGAATGGCTGCCCTGTCCGATGGTGTCCACGTGCCATCTGGGTTGTGTAAGGATGCCTGGCATGAAAAAGGGACTGTGGAGGCAGCAGACAGTTGTAAAGATCCACGTATTATAGCCCTTATTGTATGCTAGAGAAAAGGATTTGGGATGGTCATTTTCTGTCCTTTTATCTTTTTCTCTGGTATACAATTGTCCATTATTTCTATTAGCATAGAACAAAATGCTAATGGAAATGTTGGAGAATCTAATTGAGTCTAACTACTTTACAGAAAACTAACGCAGGTGGAGTCTAAAAGATTGTTTTTGTTCTATTTTCTAACTGTGAAAGGTGGCTCCAAAAGGAAAATGTTCTGTGTATTTTGGTTTTGTATTTGTTTGGATTTATTAAAATATTTTTTATTTTTGCAGGAGAGAAAAGGAAGACAGGTGGGGGAGGGTAGTGAGAGAAGGGGCACCAACCATTGATATGGAGGGGCAGGTAGACATGGGAAGATGTTGGGCGTGCCTTAAATCTAAGGTGGGCGGCAGTGTTTCTCATGTTCCTTGAACGCAGCCTCAAAAGCACTACTGCTCCCCCTGCAGAGTGTGTGTCGCAGAATATACAGAGTACTGTTGTCCTGGAAAGATATGGATCAGCAGCCTCTTTTATGGCCTGCAGTGCAGCTGGTGGGATCCTCTGTCCCACAGGAGTAGCCTGTGTGGTGGCAGGAGAGGTTGAGGAAGATTAGGTGGAGTAAGACAGCCTACTACTCAGAGGACCCAGGCGGTTTGAGCGGGTATGGTGGCGCATGGTGCAGTATAAAAAGAGTACAGCCCATGTTGTCCGTGACTGAGTTTGACCCCACACTCAATGCATTCAACAGGGGCAGCCAGAGCCTTTGGTACACCTCCTATGGTCTTAAAGAACCACCACACCCATGATTCTCTCTGGGTGCTGGAGGTAGGTACTTCCTCTTCCTCGCCCTCTGATCCTCCTCTGCATCATTGCACCTGTTCCCCTTTCCAGTCCTTCGAGCTGGTGGTGGTGGGGGTGGCCTCTGTGGAGGAGGGCTTGCCATTTTTGAAGTTAAATAGGTGTGCTAATAGTCTTCCAAGCTGTGGAAGGGTAAACCTTCAACTTCAAACTTCCTAGATTGGCCGAAAATGCAATTTCAAAAAGTCTGCGAAGCACAGACCCATTTGCGGACACGTCATCACATCAGACAGGCGCGGTCGCATGACGCTGACTGGGGGCGTTTGCGAATGTCGGCGAAAAAACAACAGCATAAAAAGTTGTAGAAAGTTAATAGAAGTGTTAAGATTGTTGCTAGGAGGTGGGGAATGGCACCGTTTTTACTTGAAACTTCCTAGATCGGCAGAAAATGCAGTTTTGAAATGTCTGTATCCCAATTACGGACACCTCATCACACCAGACAGGCGCAGTCACATGATGATGTCTGCGATGGCGTCATGAAACCCGCGGACATCAGCAGCAGGAGATGCGGGGAGCAAGTGCAGCGGTGCCCGCAAACAGGGGCATTGTCAGCGGACTAAAGGTGCGTCACAGGGCACACATCTGCGGATGTCATGGTTTGCGAGACCGGACTCCGAACATACCTATAGGGAATGGCTATCAATTAGGGTGTTGAAGAATAATATAGAAGATATTTAAAGAATATAAAATACATGTATTTATGAAAGGAATGGGGTATAGGATTGGGAAAAATAAATGGGAGAATTTGGAATTTCTGGAAAGTCATCATTGGGGGAATGAGGGAGAGAAGTTTCATCAAACAATGTTTGATTGATGTTTTGTGAACTTCATTGGGGTGATTGTTGGGGGAATGTGAACAGGTACAACTAGGCCAGTGATAATCAACAATTCGAATAACATGAGTTGTTAACATAATATAGAAGTTATTTAAAGTGTACTGGTAGAAATCTATGAAATTCAGTGAAAACCCCCAGAAATGTGCCAGTTATGGTAAGCTAAGCAACCATAACTCGCGCCACCACGGTTCACTGCTAAGACTAACACCTAGGACATCAAAGATGACATCACAAATGTAATTGATGACATCACTGATGACATCACATCAAATTAATTCTGATGAACAATCCCTACAAGGGGTTGTGTTTACAATGATGGTAGCAAGATATCAGGGGTGATTGGGAGACCTCTCATGAACTACTTACTGTATTAATAAAATGTACTCATTAAACAAAATGTTATGTCGGAGTGTTGTTGTTAATACAGCAACCTAATAATACATACACATAGGCAATGGGTGCAGTATGCACCATAGAGTTAGTACAGTATTTTTAAACTGGTAATATTGTACAGTAAAATAATAAATGCAACCCTATCAGAGATTGACTAATGTTAAACATGGAAAAAATAGCTAACAATTCAAGACCTACTACACACTTGTGTTAGTACACACAATGCATACGAAGACACAATGCATACAAATCAGAGGCACGTACAAGTAAACTATACTAAGGAAGAAAGAAACATCACCAGAAAATGACAATAACATTAAAGTTCATCATCATGTATACAAATGAATTGTGTGTTTGAGTCCTGTTTATTGTCTCATGTATGTGCGCCATGAGCTAAGACCAAACCCTAAGGAACGTACTTTAAGAACATACAACAAGGTTAATGTCTAGAGATATAGCACCTTTTGAATTTTTGAAATGCTCACTGTAAGAAAAACAAGTGACCTTGATATGTCGGTGAACAAAAACAAGTGGCCCAGATATGTGATGTCATCAGTGATGTCCTGGGTGTTAGTCTTAGCAGTGGTTTTCGTTTTTTATTTGTAACCATAACATCCCTTTAACAAAGTTTGTTCACTGAATGTATAGAGAGTTTTTGTATTGTGCGGAGTGGACCGCAGGAGAGTCCAAGTGTATTATAGGTTTCTGTGTTTAGGCCAGGGAGTGGCCTGTTTCAGGCGAGGGCATGAGGGTGTGAGAGGTAGCAAGAAGGCGTGGTGTGCGGAGAAGAAATTGAATTTGAGGCACGTTAATGGGTCGCATGAGGGATAGAACTTGAGGCAATAAAGGAAAGCGTACAGTACCAGGTACAGGGGCGGCTAAAATGCAGCTGGTAACCCCATCGGAATACTTGTGCACAGCTGCCCCGATTTATAGGGAGACGATAATGAAGTACCACAGAGAGTGGTTGGCCGAAATGAGGGGGGTATATACTAACCATGACCAGAAGCAAACAACAGATGTATTGAGACATGTTTACATGTTTTTAACTGCAAAATATAAGGGGAAGATGTTAAAAAGTAGAAAGGAAGTGCTGGAGTTGTGGAAGATGGTGGAGGGCTTTGAAGACACCACTTCAGGCCCCGCACAGACAATAGGTGAAAGACTGCAATTATCCACCCCAACCTCAGTCACACCCACGGCTCCCACCGCCCCAGAAGCTTTGGTGCCCCTGGAACTCACAGCAGGATGCCATCCAACCTGTGCAGCATTAGGATATACAAACCCCATGTATCCCTCTCTCCCCACTACAGCGCCTCCTCCCCTATCATCTCCAGGATAGTACCAGAATCTCCTTAACCCCATTGCGTCCGCATCCGCACCAGAGAAGATAGAACAGAAACCACAGAAAGACCTGGCAGAGGCATTACGGAGGGTGGAATGGGAGCTGGACAGGCTGAGAATAAACAGATGGGGGGACAGCAGGATCCTATTGTGAACGATGAATGAAGGGCAGGAGACTTTTTGCTCAGAGGTGACAGTATGGCAATCAAGGATTTCCATGTGAGGGGGATGAGGGAAGTGTGGACTGTGTCCATTAGATTGGACAAGAAGCAGCACAGGCAAGGAGATGAATGGGATGAGGTAGAAGACGTGGCAGATGATGAGGCCCCACCCACCATATCTCCACAGGTGGAAAGTTTGTGGGTGCCTAGGTTGAGAAATCGCTATGGGCATATGGTGGTAGTGAAAGGGAGGCAGGCGGGGAAGAAAAAGGTGACACAGGGAGCAGGAGCGAACATGTTAGGGGCTCAGTTTCTCCTACTTCATGAGGGAATGGGAAGGGCACAGTATGTACCATGGGCACACATGGACAGGAATACTTTGATAACATTTTAACATTTCTCACAAGAGGGGCGGGAAAGTGGATCTACACATTTGAGAACTAAACAGCTGTGGTTACCCTAGCTGTGGGTGACATTAAATGTTTGTTACCATTCAAGGAAATCAGGCGGATGACATCTGGACAAAAACAAGGTTTCCCGGAATACAATTGGGAAATGACAGTCATGTTGTGGCCCATTTCAATGATACTAGGGCCAGTGTATGGGCAGCATTACGGCAGGTTTTCCCCATAACGCCAGATCTCCAGTACATTATGCAGCGCACGATAGGAGAAGGTGAGGACCCAGCAGAATATATCTTGCAAAGAGATATGGAGGGTGGAAACGGGTGGACCCATGGGACCAGGCTTTGGCATTCTTCTATTTTATAGTTAGGAGGGGACTTCCCAAGGACGTGCAAAAGGCACTTGATAAAATAGTGGGCATTGAAGTAAAGGGATGGGCGGAAACACAGTCTATTATTGTGCATCACTGTAAACGGTTGAAAGAGAAGGAGAAGGAAACAGCAAAAAGGGCCCAAGCAGAGGAAGCAAAACTGGTGCAGAAAAAAAAATAGCAAAGTTGGCAGTGGAGGGGCGCACTTGTCACAGTGCTGCAGGAGGGAGGGACAGAATACAGGCTGTGCAGGGTGAAATGAAAGGAACACCCGCATGGGGTGGAGCACTTGAATGGAATGGTGGGTACCAGCCACAGCCGCAGGGATGGGCCCTGGGAGAGTATCCCAGAGGGAGAGGGGGATTTGCAAGGTTTCGGGGTACAAGAAGTGGGTTTGGAGGACCAGGCCCAAGGGGTGAAACCATGGGACAGTGTTGGACATTTGAGGGAGTAGGCCCCTTTTTGCAAGAATGTAGGACCAGACAGGCATCTGCATATTATCAACAGATGCCCCTGTATATGCAAGGGGCCCCTGGCCCATACCAGCAGTCCTACTGACCGCCACCACCCCCAGCAGTGCCTTATGGCATACCTCTGCCCAATGCACAGCCCGCAACCCCACCTCAATTCCCACAGCTCCCTGTACCCACATCTACCGCTATGCCAGCATACACACCCCATAGGCCCCTCAAATTCCAAACAGTAACGCAGTACCCAATGGCACATTGACACACTACCAGGGAGCAAGCGTAGTAGGGGGCAATCCTTTCGTCTTCCCGGGGACAAATACATTTGCAGACTAGGACAACCCACATAGAACTTTAGCGTGCCCAGTCCTATCAGTCACTGCCAGCCCAGATGAGGAACATTGGTGGGTGTGGAGATAGGGAATACACCGTTCATTTTCATGGTGGATACAGATGCAAAAAAATTGTGTATCACAGAAGGCTACTTCCCATTGTCAGGGGAAGGAATGGACACACACAGGTTCTCTGGGGCAATAAAATCGGTTCAATTTACTGAAGAAGTACCTACCAAGGTAGGTGGCAGAGTGGTTCGGGCACTGTTGTTGGATTCCACGGCATCCCCCGTTAAGCTGTTGAGGCGGGACGTGCTCAGTAAGCTGAACATGACCATCTGCTTTACAGAGAGGGGGGTGGTATGCTAAACCCACCCAGCTTATGCTACGTTTGGGTGATGTTAAGAATACACTCGCTAGGAGCTGAGATCGCAGCTAGAGGGGTGCCGGTGCACCCAGACTTGTTCGCATATCGAGCTACAGAGTTATTACAAGCAGTGCCATGTGCGGCTG
The DNA here is from genome assembly GCF_040938575.1 of Ambystoma mexicanum. Taxonomy (NCBI): domain Eukaryota; kingdom Metazoa; phylum Chordata; class Amphibia; order Caudata; family Ambystomatidae; genus Ambystoma; species Ambystoma mexicanum. Next base: position 79,142,333 of record NC_090927.1, on the reverse strand, counting down.
GCAAGACGTGGAGAATACCAGCTGAATTCCTGTTCAGGCCAGCCCAACCCTAAGAGCATGTCCCAGGAACCATTATCACCGTAGACATTAAGGAGTTGCTGGTGTTGAATGACAAGATAGTGCTGATCGGGGCAGACAGTGAGGGAGGGGAATGGCGTACAGTGTTATGCACTGATCTGACAAAACCTTTGAAAGAACTAACAGATTGGGACTTGTTTGACGGTGATGGAAGAGACAGGTCAGTGGTATTGGCAGTTTGTGTCCAATGTGAGATAATGGTATAGTACAGACGTGTCCCCGCACTTGTTTAGCTTGCAGGCAGTACCTCATCCTTTGCCCAAAATGACCTAGCACAAGTGCCCAACAACCTGTGGCCAAGTAACCCCCATGACATGGGACTTTTACGAAGTGTTGCCCCGATCTGTATTACTTTGAAGCCAGTTGCAGTCCTACCCGGAGTGAAACAGTATCCTTTGTCTAAAGAAGCAGAGGAAGGTATCTGCGATACTATTATAGCGCTTCACACCAAGGCATCATAGTGCTTTCAACCTCCCCATGCAACACCGCAATATATCAGGTGAAAAGGCAAAGGGGGCTAGTTGGAGTTTGATACAGGATTCGCGCCCTCACAGGATGAATTTCTAGCGGTTCCCAATCCTGCAACCATTTTGTTTAACATACACCCCACAACAAAACATTTCACAGTAGTGGATTTGAAAAAAGCCTTCTACTCTGTTCCATTGCACAGTGATTCGCAATATCTCACTGTATTTTCATATGGTAGCGCCAGATCCCAGCACACTAGTCTCCTCCAAGGGAACTGTGAGTCCCCCAGTATTTTCAACAGGGTGCTACATGCAGATTTGGGTAGTGTACACGTGGCCAGCATGATTATGCAATATGTAGATGATTTACTACTGTGCAGTGCTGACGAACAACAATGTAGGGGAGACTCTGGTGGCGGGTACCACGTCCTCCTGGCCCAATCCGGGGCAACTCGGATCATGGATTTCCTGAACTTTCTCAACCTCCTGATTATGTGAGGAATGACAGGCACTGGAGGAAACACGTATAGGAGTGGAAATTCCCAGTCCACCACGAACACGTCTCCTAGAGCTCATTTTGGGGGAAATTCCCTTGAGCAGTACAGTTTGCACTTCCGGTTGGCACTAGTTGTGAACAGATCCACTTGAGGGGTTACCCAAAGGGTGAAGATCTCTTGAAGGACTTCCTGAGCTAGTTCCCGTTTGTGGGAGACTGTGCTCCGCCTGCTCAGAGCGTCCGCTGTCGTGTTCTTCTCTCCGCCTAGGTGAACTGCCGACTGAGAGATTCCTTCTTGTATTGCCCAGAACCGGAGCTACATTGCCTCTCTGCAAAGTGGAAGTGACCCTACACCTCCTCTCTTGTTGAGGTAGTACATGGCCACTGTGTTGTCTGTCATTATCAAGACATTCTTTCCCCGTACAGGTGGCAAAAAGGCCTTCAGTCCAAGTTTGATTGCCCTCAGCTCAAAAAGGTTGACATGTAGTTTGGACTCCGATGGCGACCAATGACGGTTGATTGTCAGATCGCTGGTCGCTGGTCGCAGATCGCTCCCCACCCTGTGAGTGAGGCGTCCGTCATTACTGTTATCTCCGGCCATGATTGCCAAAATGGTTCTTCTTTCAAGATGTTCTCCCGACAGGCCCACCACTGAAGGTCCAGTGAGACTCTGCTCGGAATTTGTAGGAGGTCTGAAATCTTTCCTGAGAATTGGGACCACTGAGTCCTGAGAGCCCATTGGAGAGATCTCATTCACAGACGAGTCTCAGGCACCAGAAAATGCAGGATGCCATGAGGCCGAGCAACCTCAGAAAATTGAAAGCCAGTAGACACGGGGCATTCTGGAATTTGGTCACCATCTGCAGAATGTCTTGAGCCCTCACCACTGGTGGCAAGGCTTTTCCCAGGGATGCATCCAGGACGGCCCCAATTAATAAATTGGAGTCTTTGTGATGGTATCATGTGGGACTTCTTGAAGTTGAGGGAGGAGCCCAGTCTGTGAAGGGAGTGACAGGTATAGCTAAAATGTTCTAAGGCCTGTTCTGCGGAACTGGCCCTGATCAGTCCATCGTCTAGGTAGGGGTAAACGTGTATTCTCCCTCTCCTGAGACTTTCTACCACACCCGCCATCAGTTTGGTGAACACCCTCGGGCGGAGGTCTGCCCAAATGGCAGAACTTGCAACTGATAATGAGAACCTCCAAAGGTGAACCTCAGGTACTGTCTGTGTTTGTGATGGATCAGCACTTGAAAGTAGGCATCCTGAAGGTTCAATGATACTATCCAATCCTAAAGCTGGAGGGCCTGAAGGATCTGAGAACGGGTTACCATCTTGAACTTGTCCTTCCTAAAGAACTTGTTCAAGTCTCTTAAATCCAAGATGGGTCTCAATCCTCCATCCTTTTTGGGTATTAGAAAATACAGGGAGCCAACCCTTGTTCCTCTCCGCTACATGTACTGGTTCTATAGCAATTTTCTCTAGCAGGGTTAGTATCTCATGCATAAGGAGCGGATGTGGAACTTTCAAAGAGCTGACTCTGAGGTTTTTGCAGAAAAGGTAGGCAGTAACCTTGGGCAAATGTTTCCAATGCCCATGCATCTGAAGTAATAGCCTGCCATTCCATCAGATGCTATGACAGTCTGCCTCCCACTGCAGTCTTTTGAATCAAGTCCTCAGAGAGGTTTTGGGACGGCTGAAGAGGTGGCTGCTGTTGCGGTCTTAGTACTTCTTCCACGTCCACCGTGGGTGAATCTTCTTTGTCCTCTTTGAGCTGGCGGTCCTCTGCCCTTTCCAAATGTGGAGTAGTGATGAAAGGGTGTACCCAAGGGACAGTTTGGAGGTTGTCTGATTGCAGCACCAAGGGATTTGGCTGCTGCCTTAGAAGTGTGCAGCTTCTCCAAATTCTCATCAGCCTTGCTTCCGAATAAAAGAATGCTGTCAAAGGGTATGCTGAGAAGTCTGGATTGTACGTCTGTGGTAAATCCTGACTTTCTCAACCAGCCAAATCTGCTCATCACTGTACTTGCAGCCATAGCTCAGCTGATACTGTCAGCAGAGTCGAGACCAGTCTGGAGGGATTCGCACATCACATCTTTCTCATCCCTGACAATGTTCATAAACCTGTCTTGCTCTTCCCCTTCAGGGATATGGTCAGCCACCTTGGAAATGCACTCCCAAAGGGTGTGTGTAAACCTTGGTAATGTGCACGTAGCATTAGCCAATTTCAAGGCCATACTCGCAGCTGAAAAAACATTTTTGGCCAGGACGTCATAATGCCTGTCATTCCTATCGGAGGGATTGTGGGATAGGCATTCTGCCTACTGGTGGACGTGGACGCTTGAACCACCAGACTCTCTGGTGTAAAAAGGATCAGAGCTTGAAACTCTGTACTTTGAAGTTAACTTCTTGTTGACAGCCGGAATAACCTCTAGTGCCTCCCAGTTAGTAGCCACACGCCTTTGTAAGGCTTGATGGAAAGGCACAATTGGGTCTTCTTGTGGTCCCCTGTCCAAGATATCAGTTAAATCGTCTTGCTCAAAACTGGTTTTCGTCTCGACCACCCCATATGCTCCATAATTCTTGACATCAATTGTCTGTATGTACACTTCTGTGTGATTAGCGGGGTCTGCCCAGCCAAACTCAACCTCTGGTGAGGTGGCTAACCCACTGGCATCATGCAGACATTCTTGTAAGTTTTTTATTCTAGAATCTTCTGAAATTAATGCAACGGTGTTCCATACTGTAAACCAAAAGGTCTGGATTCATCAGAAGATTCCTCTGCATCCTCATAAATAGAGGAGATGGACTTGAAATAATCAGACCTTGGCAAGGGAGTATATGGGCCTCATTTCAACTCTGGCGGTAGCCGTGCTGGTAAAAATGGTAGGCTGCACCGGATTTGTGTTTTTTTGACGCCTTGCTTTAGGAGAATGACTGGGGCATTACAGCCCGGCGCCGGAAAATGTTACTCTCCATTCCCATTCAAGTCCCATAGGCACAGTGCTGGTGCTTCCGTCAAAGTCAGTGAGCAGCTGCTGGTCCGGTAACAATGGTGCCAGTACGTTTACTGGGGTGTTCAGTCATAATTTCGACAGTAAAAATGTCGACAGTCACAATTTCGAAAAATAAATGTCGAAAAAAATAATGTCGACAAACAATAATGTCGACATTTTTTCAATATTTTTTCGAAATTTTCTATTTATTGTATAAATAAATAAATAAATATATATATAACTAAAATGTGTTGAGTATGAGGGGTGAGAGGGTGGTGGGGGGTGAGGGGGGGTGGCAGGGGGTGTTGGGTGAGGGGGGTTGGGGGGACACCCCATAGTAAATGATACTCTTTTTATTTATTTAATTATTGAATAAATAAATAAATAAATATATAATTACTATGTGTTGAGAATGAGGGGTGAGAGGGTGGTGGGGGGGTGTGGGGGGGTGGCAGGGGGGTGTTGGGTGAGGTGTTGGTAGTTCTAATTGACATTTTTTTGTCGACATTTTTTTTTCTAAAAAATGACTTTTTACATTATATGTATAGGATGTCGACATTATTGCTTTCTACATTTTTTTTTCGACATTTTTGTTTGTCGACATTTTTTTTCCGACATTATGAGTATAAACCATTTACTGGTACCGTTGTTACCAGACTGGCACACTCATAATGAGGCCCTATGTCTTTTCCAATGTAGTAGACGTCGTCATTATATTAGTGGTCAAAGGTGCCATAATCTTCAAGACTGTCGACGGTTTCGAAGGTTGCTTTGATGGCTTCGACACATGTGGCGTCGAGGAGGTTGATGCTCGAAGCGTAGATGGCTTCTCATAAGTTATTAGCGCCAATGGCGTCGATGACACACCTTTCGACCCTGATGGTGTTGATGTCGAGTTTTACGGCATCAATGTCGTCGACGACGCAGTCCATGAGGGGACATTTCCTCGATTCGAGGGATCCTTCGACCGCTCTCAAGGAGTCTTGCCCAACGTGTCTGAACATGCAGAGCTTTTGTGCTTATGAGGACTTTCGAATGGAGCATGGCTTTTAGGTGTAGTTGAGGGGGGCAAGGCCGCGTTCTCCAACACCTTTAACATTTTTAATCTAAACTCTTCACACTGGGCCTGTGAGCTAGATTTAGTGGGGCAACCGACCCGTTCCGGTGAGGAACTTGTAGACGAGGAAGATGGTGATCTATGGTGCCATTTCTTTATGTGTCTAGAGGACGATGAGTCGTGTGAACCAATATGTGACCGGGAATTTTTGTTCTTTTTGTGACGAGGAGAAACTGTTCTCAAGTCGTCTGACGTTTTTTGTTTTTTCAACGGAGTCGAAGTGGAGTTTTGGAACCACATGCCACAAGCTTCCCTCTCCGCTCTCTCAGGGCTTTGGCCTTAATGGAAAGGCAGTCCTCACACTCCGATGACGGATGTGTCGACCCCAGACACCAATGACAGATCCTATTAGGGTCCTTAATGGACATCTTCGCACCGCAGTGCCAGCATGTCTTGAAGCCTGACTTGGGAGTGGAAGACGCCAAAAAGGTAGCCATTCTTCATAAATTCACTCAAAGAATTAACTATTTTATTCGAAGAAATTATCGAATATATTCCTCTCAAGGAACTAAGTGTACCGTATTCGAAGCGTAAGCACAGAAAAAGGGAATTGAAGCCAACGGGCATTGCGCGTGCTACATATATTTCCAGTGACATCGACATGGAGGCCTTCGAGGGACATCGTGTCGACAGGCATCGACACACAGTGCCCCCTGCTGACATTTTTGCGAAGCAGCAAAGCTGGATATCGGAAATATCAAACATAAGGAATACCTGGAAGGATACAATCCATTCAAAAATATTTTTGTCCTCAACTTCATCCGCAGGTGGAGTGAGCCACGATATAATGGTCCTTACACAGTCATCTATGCCACTCAATTTGTGGTCAAGGTTAAGGAGCTGCGGTATCGGGTACACCTCTCAGATATCCAGAACCCCCCCCCATGCTGCATCCCCTTTAATACCGCAGCGGTAATTGCGCCGGAAATGACAATTTTCCGGACGTGTTTACACCCATGAACTGGGTTTAAACATGCCAGACTCGAGATTGGGTGGTCCCTAAAATGCGGTGGTAACATTGTTACCGCCGCATTTAAGTGCTACTGGCCAACTCAGAATTAGGCCCACTGTGGTTTTTTCCAGTTGAATAATTTCTCTTTCTTGCAATTTCCAACACACTTCATGTACAAACTACCTCATCAATGGAACAACCTGTAATATTAGAAAATGTGTATATCCATCATTGCCATGTTCAATTACTGTTCTCAATCTTTTTTATTTGGTTTATAGTGCAATGGTTAATTAAAAACCTTATACACTAAAAGAAATATAAATAAAATTACAATTCTTAAACGTATACAAAATAATTCATTACATTTCATTACTATTTCCTTAAATATACCCAAAATGTCATTACATTTCATTTCATACACAATATTACATAATCATAATTCATTTCCAATATATACTAAACTGTCAATAAAACCATTGTATGTAAAAATCACAAAAGCATTCATTATCAACAGTAATTCAAATCAATAAAATTACAAATTCAAGGAAACCCTAGATTAACATCGTACTTAAGCTATCTACCTATTCTTTTCACCTTAAATTCCTCTATCCTACCAGAACTATGTTGTTATTTCGCTCAACCACCAGGATATGATTCGATTCCGGCTCTTTTCCATATATAATATGCTGACCCTATGTAAAGCAGGGTTTTGGCAATGTAAATCGTAGACCAAAATTGATCACTTGTTATCATTCTTGGGTCGCATACTATATCTTTGTACCCCTTATAGTGCCATTCCTGCAATTTACAGCAATCAGTCAATAAATGTCCAATGCTCTCGACCTCTCTACAACAGTGTGTCACGGTTTTATTACACGGAACACTCCAGCCAGGGACTCCTCCTCTGACAAAGAATGTGGCATACAATAAAGCACTTTTTATTTTTAATAAACCACAGGTTCTTTTCTGTTTGAATAGGCCTCCAACCCGTCTCGCACCCAACCTCCACAAACACCCAGTGTCTCAATGGATCAGGAATCAGGCCGGTGTGTATCAGTAAGATATTTATTAAATTATTTCTTTAATGAAAAAGGAAAATCAAACAATTTTACAGCCACTAATGTTGTGGTAATGTTGTGGTACACAATTGCACTTATCTCTACAAAGCAATTGGGTTAAGATATCCTGTTACAATTCTCACAATCTTTAATGGCAACACAGATAAAGAGCAGTTTTAGATTTGTGATGGCATGTTTGATGTCATGGGTGTTAGTCCTTGCAGTGCACACTAGTGGCACGAGTTATGGTTGCTTAGCTTGCCATAACTGGCGAATTTTGTTTTCTTTTCTCGGTTTTACTTGTAACCATAACGTCCCTGTAAGAACGTTTTTTCAATCAATTTCATAGGTTTTTGCTAGTGCAACTTAACCATAACATCCCTTTAACAATGTTTTTGTTATTGAATTTCATAGGTTTTTAGTAGGACACTGTAACCAGAACGTTGCTTTAGCATAGTGTTTTCTGTAAAGATGATAGCAGTTTGGTACTGCAAGGGAACTATAACGTCCCGTTAACAACGGCTTGTTGCTGATTCCTTGGCTGCCCTCATGATAAACATGTGGAAAGGCCAAATTGTCTGGTGTCTGTATCTATTTGCGCTACCCCTTTCTTTTCCGAATAGTGTTGGTGTATTTTAGCAATTACAGATGCACATAGTAAATGTTGGTGAGTGTTTGAGTAGTTTCTCTTTTTGTGCTGCTTGCCTTTCCATGACCTGTGAAACAGACACATCGTGTCTGCACTGAGCAGTGTGACGGAAAGTGTCAGGAGGTCGCCTGCAGATCGTACAGTTGAACAAAACATGTAACTGCAGGTGGGACAGTTTGTTGTGAGTCTGCAAAATGGCAAAGCTGGTGCGCCTTGGTCACGCACATACTAGTGCATGTAAAGGCAAGTAAGCAAACAGCAGAATATGCAGAGGGCAAACAATCTTAGTGGTGGTTAAAAAAGTACTGCAGCTGCATGGGTTGCCCAGAATAAATGGCTTCCTGCTACACGTAACAAAGCTATGTTTTGCGTTGTTGTAAACATTCTTGTATTCCACAATGTATGCATCTCCGGGAATGCTACCCCTAAGACTAATGCCGTAGCATGAATATTTGTACTGCATGTGACAATAACTGAAATGAAAGTACAACGGACAAGTGGGCAGTCTACCGCCCTTCCAACAATTACGTAGGGTAATCTCATGTACAGCATTTGCCACATCTGTTGCGGGCAACAAAAGGGGCACTCCTGTAGGGCTGCGGAGCTCTAAAACATTCTTTCAGACCATATGCCGCGCTACAGACCATTACCCTGCAAGGGGCATTGTATTGTGCATGTACTGCAACGCGCTACTCTACAGAGGGAAGGTACTTGGAAGTGCGTGGGAAGAGTCATTCCGGGAGCATGACATGTAGGTGAGGGCCACCCAATATTTCCGTCTCTCGTCACGTCCCCTATGGTATCCATGCAGGCGCTGCCCCTTCTGTACCAGGCCTTTCCTGCCGTTCCTTCTGTGGCGTGTGTCAGAAGATCCTAATAAATGGAAATGAACTGGGAAAGGAAAAAAGAGAAATAAAGAAAGCACCTTTTAGAGATGAACAACGGAATTGCCAATGAACAGATGCAGGGCGTGAGGTGTGGCACTGTGCAAAACACTGTAGGTCGATTGGTTAGAAAGGGGGTCGCAGAGGGCGTGGCATGACACCACTGAAGATAGACGTGTAGTGCTGCCGCTCCATCCCATACGTATATATCAATGGCATTATTTTAAATTGTACAAACATTATTTCACTTACCTTACGTTTGTATTCCATCTTTGGCTGCTGCTCCGTGCTCCGACTGGCTTCCCGACGCTGCTCAGCCCCTCTTTCTGAGCTCCCTGTGCTCCGGCGGTCTGCCTACGGAGACAGCTGCCTTGGGTGCCTGTCCTCTCTGAGGAGAATAACGGCGATGCGCCTACTGCGACGTGCGGCTCTCTCTCACCAACACTGCTGCCTCTCTGTCAACAAGGAAGGAAGGAAAAAAAGAAAAAAGAAGTGAATTTCCGGATTACGTGCATTTAAGTGATGTCAACTTAAAGGTACAGGAACACATTTGTATAATTCAGCATCTGCAGGCTCTTTTATTTTTCGTTGTTTTTGCAAAAAAACAGCTGGGCCTAGCAATATATTTACAATAATATAACACGAATAATCTATTAAAAATCTAACAAAACACAGGTTATTTTTCCAACGTGCATTTTACATTTACAACTAACAGTTTTATTAAAGTCATCATATAAACAGATAGGGCCTCATTACGAGTCCGCCTGTCCGGACTTAACGTTTCCAGTATAACCACATTGGCGCCGTTTTCATGATCGCCACATTCTGACCTACGAATCCGGAAATACCACCACCATAAACCGCCACCGTGGAGTTAAGGCACCCGTAAACTCCGTCTGCAGGGAAACCCCCCAGTTACCAGCAATACGTAACACTGTGCGCATTACGAGTATCACGGACATGGAAACACTGGCACAAAATGTGCGTAAAAACCGTGACCATGATGTTAAACAGTGCCTGGTGAGCTGAATCAGGCCACAGGTGCACCAAATGAGCCCAGCTGGACCCAGCAGGCCACTGGGAGCTCACAAAAGGGCCACACCCAGGCCAACTCCAAACACAACTATGCAGCCAGCAGCTCTAGCAGCATTGGGACTGGGGCTATTGAAACAACAGGCAGCACTGCACATGGTGGCAGTAATGGTGCAGAGGAGGATGAGGCGGAGGCGTAGGAGGCGCAGGTGGCTGTTAGCAAACCCTGTACCCATGCCAAACCCAATTGTACAGCATGACCCCGCAGGCAGCCTGCAATACCCCGCATCAGGGCCTCACCCTGGAACCTGCCCCAGGACAGATACACACATTATACCGGCTGGACCGTCCAACAATCATGTACATCACCACCATGATAGAGGACATCAGCAGCCACATTGACATTTCCACCGCCACCCCGCCCTCCTGAAGGTGGTGTTGGTACTGCATTTTCTTGGCACCGGAACTTATCAGCACACAGTTGGTGAGCTGAATGGGCTCTCACAACCCTGTTTTTCAAAAATATTGGGACAGGTACTGGATGCCCTATTGCACCATGTTTCTGAACACATCGCCCTACGCCGTACCCTTGCCCAGGTTATTGCCACCAAGTTGGCCTTCCATGCTATTGCGGGCATGCCAAATTGCATAGGTGCAGTAGACTGCACCCACATAGAGCTGACAGTACCACGTGCAATCGAGATGGTGTGCCACAATAGGAAACTGTACCACTCACTGAATATACAGATGGTACATGATGCCGGACAAGTCATAACACATTGCTGCGCGTGTTTCCCGGGCTCAACACATGACTCAATGGTCCTGCAGAATTCGACGTTGCCACGGTACATGGAGCGCTATGCTGGACAAAGCACATGGCTATTGGGTGAGCACAACTGCCAATGCACAGGCCCTGTGGAAGGGGGGTGTGTCTCCAAGGCAATGACCTATGTGAGTGGGCTGCTACAACAGCATATGCAACGCCCCCCGCCTATGTAATGGACAGTCAGCACAACCCAAACATCACAAAGCTACACATGAAAGGTTGCCACAGTGTGCCCGTACACACCCTGCCAAATGAGATACACAACCAATACTACCACAAGCCCATACAACCTGAGCCACTCAATGCATCCACCCACACTATGCACCACTACCCCCAATGCACATGATGCCTGCACATGAGACATCCTGCATCGACCACATCATCACAGTCATTTGATTGACTCTGCCATGTGTGTACATCACTGCACAATGCCATACTTACCAACCACTATTGTCCGCAAGGGCAACTACATATTCACAGCAAGTCGTTGGTCAATGTACAAATGGCAACAACGGAACAATGACCCAAGAATGGTTATCACCCACCGGTCCAACCACTGCTTGGCACATATGGATGACTGAATGATGGCACAAGATTGAACTGCATCTGATCAAGACATGATACCAGACACTGACATGCCACCCACATTTCCATCCCATGTAGGTGATGCTGGATATGCACAGACGCCATGGCCTGTACGGAGGCCAAGGGACAGGCATGATGAGGCGTACAACAGGGCACACGTCCACACACGTGGCATGATTGAGAGGACATCTGGCCTACTGAAGGCCAGGTTCCGCTGCTGCAGATCTGGCGGATCACTGCTCTACAGCCCAGTGAAGATGGGTAAAATGACGCTTGTGTGTGCCATGCTGTACAATCTGTGCATGCGCATGAACATTCCACTGCACCCAGACACAGAGGATGATGATGGAGCTGAAGATGGGGATGGGGATGGGATGGCTCCACCGCCTTCCGGGGGTGCACAAGATGGCCAACGAGCATGGGATACACTCATTCGCATTTACTTTTGAGAGACTGCACATTGACACCATTGCATGGATATGACAATGCAGTAAATAAATGAATAGCCTGCAAATGAAATGATGGATGTCCACTCATTAATGATTTTCTCAAAGATTATATAGTTTAAACAAAACAGGGAAGAAGGTGCATTGGGTAGGGAAGCTGTACACCCGTGCCCACCCACCAACCAAACGTACCAACCCCCAACCCGGCCCCAATGTACTAACCCCCTAATGGACCTCCCCCACCATCCAAACGTACCCACCCCCTACCCGGCCCCAATGTACTAACCCCCTAATGGGCCTCCCCCACTACATAAACGCACCCACCCCCTTACACCCTTTTTGTCCATGTATGTGTCCTGCACTGCCAAACACACATCGTATTATTTGCGTGTGCGCTTCTGCGCATGGGCATCCTTGCCTGAGGGCCCTGTCAGGCGACTTGAGTGCCTCCGTGGGCTGGCAGTGGTGGAGCTAGATGGGTTGGTGCTTGTGGACGGCACTGTTGGTGTCAGTGATGGCATACATCCCAGATACGCCTGCTGGGCAATCAACATGGACTCCGCTATCGTGGAAGTGTTGTTGTTGCCCTCCCGGACATGGCGTGCAAAGGTCACAATGGTGGTGGCAAACCATCCAATGGCCCTGGACATCCGATGCACAGATGTAGTGTAACTCTCCCTCTGCAGCATGGCCTCCTCCCGCTGCAGCCTGGACTCCTCCAGCTGTCTTTCAACTAGCTGGGTAAGGGTGGCCTGCTGATCCTCCATCCGCTGCATACGGGCATTCAGCTCAGCCATGGAGGGTGTTGGTGACATCATGGGACTATGCAGTGGTGGACAGCTGAACTGGAGGTCTTGGAGGGATGGTATGTCATCCAGGTTGGGCTCCTCCCCCTGTGGCCCTACATCAGCCTGCAGGGCTGGGTCACTGTTGTCACTGCCTGCAGCCTCATCTGCAGTGCAGATGTTCTCAGGGATGGGATCTGTGAGCAGACTGGGTGGGCCTGGCAGTTGTGTGGCAGCAGGCAGCATGGGGATGGTGGTGTTGGCTGGTGCATCCGTGCCAGAAGCAGCTGGTGGCTGAGTTCCAGAGAAGCTTGCCTCATCCTCCTGGGCAGGGGTGCTGTGTTCTCCACATGCAGGTGCACGTTGCCTCGCCTGTTGGGCGTTGTCACTTGAAATGGCTGTGGGGACACAGAGGGCATGCTATTAGTTGTGTGCTGGTACCTGATGGTCCATCACATGCATCAGACAGGTCGATCAGTGAGCATTTACATTTACACGCACATGACTTTTGATGGCCATGTATTGTGGGGGTGTTGCTTCTCATCTGGGTCTTGAATGGGTCCTTTGGGGCACTCCTGCACTGACTGGGGGGGAGGTTGTAAATGGGTCCTTTGGGGCACTCCTGCACTGACTGGGGGGGGTTGTGAATGGGTCCTTTGGGGCACTCCTGCACTGACTGGGGGGGGTTGTGAATGGGTCCTTTGGGGCACTCCTGCACTGACTGGGGGGGGGTTGTGAATGGGTTTTTTGGGGCACTCCTGCACTGATTGGGGCAGGGGGGTTTTGAATGTGTCCTTTGGGGCACACCTGGGCTCCACAAGTACTCATGGCATTGTAATGTGTGCATTTACCAGCATCTACAGGTGGGCTCACTCCTGCCTCTGCATCGCCAATTCCATGTATTGCCTCAGGTGGGGGACACTGCTGCAGCGCTCCTCCCATGTCTGCAGTCTTAGTGGTGAAGCAAGCTCTCCACCTGTGCCACTGCTGCAATGCCAGAGTGCAGCAATTAGGTTTCGCACCCTCAGTCTGAGGTCGTCCCACCTCTTGTGGCAGTCCTTCACACTGCGTGTGGCGACACCCACAGCTGTACACTTGCGTGCAGCTTCTGCCCACACCTCCTTTCTACGCTGCTGGGTTGCACGGCGTTGGTCAGCGCTTAACAGCATTTCTGCATGCTGAACAATGTGGTCCACTAGTACAGTCAGCTCTGCCTCACTGAAGTGCTGTTTCCGCTGTCTCTGTGCAGGGATCCTGGCTACCATGGTGTTGGTCCTTTTTGCCTTCTCAGAGTGGTGATTTGGCCTGTGCTGACTCTGGATGGCAGTGGATTGTGGTTTATATAATCGCCGCCTCTCTCTTACCAATTTTCGCGGGTCATGGTATTTCCGCTTCCGTGTCCGTGAGGACGGCGGGGGACACAGTTTTTACACTGCTTTTGGGGGCGGTATGTCCATTTACGTGGGCGTTTACGTGGCAACGGTGACACCGTTTCCGCATCGGCGTGGTGCGAGTGACCAACATGCCGTAATCGGCCTCTCTTTCCGCAACCTTGCGGACGCGGAAACTTTATTAACGCCGTCACGGAATTACCGCATTCCGGACCGGCGGACTTGTAATGAGGCCCATAATCTTTTACCCTTACTGTTTTCTGCCATGTTTGGAGCTTCTCCGAAAGACATTTGAATGCCTTACACAATAAACATTTATTCATAGACTTCCTGCCTTTACTTGGAGGTACACACATGAAAAGGAGAAGAAAAAAAAAGAAAAAAGAAAGGGAAGAAAATAAAAGCATTTTTTTTTTAACCACAATGTTACTTACTCAATTGTTAATCTGCTCATGCTGAATGAATTTCTAATACCACAGGGCTAGTGGCTCTTCATGAAACTCTCCTTAGTTTATGCTTTATCATTCTCGAGTGTTCGCATGTAACTTCCTTTAACAGGAATAACACTTCATGCATAATATGGATGTAATAATTGTAAACTTATGTATTCTACATCTAGAGAGATGTGGTTACTAATATAGGTAGACTCTTCAACTAGCCTTCCTTCAGTCCACACAATTACTGATCTTTGGCATGTGCTGATGATAATATAAGCATCTTCGAGCTCTTCAATATATACACTTTTAGTCAAATATTCCAAATATATACATATATTATTATATATATCAGCAAATAACATGGCAGCGAATAAGAAAAATACGACAACTACAAAAGAACCTAATATCTCAGCCTCTAACCTTAAGAGACCCAAGAGTGACTCACCACCTCCGCTGGGTATATCCGATCCTGCGATTGATGCCATTTTATCTGAAATCAGATCACTTAAACCCTTCATCAAGACTACAAATCAAAAATTACAACAACTATGACAAATGGAAAGCCTTTGAAAATAGAATGGATGAAGTGGAAAGAGGAGTTGGTCATGTAGAGGAGGTTTCTCCCAAAGTGGCATTGCTCGAGAAGTCCTTCAAAGACCTCCAAAGGCACAATGATGATTTAGAAAATCATAGCCGACACAACAATCTTTGCATCTCAGGGCTGCCGGAGGGCTCAGAAGGTAACAACACCATTGTTTTTTTACAAAGGTTTCTCTCAACCCAGCTTCACTTACCTTCTGATTTAATAATCAACATACAACGTGCTCATAGAATTGGAAAATCACCCATCTCTACATCTCCAAAAGCTTTGTCCAGAACACTGATTTTTTATCTTCTGGAATACTCCCAACTTCAGCTCATCTTGTCTGCTCCCAAGGAACGTAAATCCCTCATTTGGAACTGCAATAAGATATGCATCTCACAAGATGTTGCTAAAAGCACGGCCCAATGCAGAAACATTTTTATATCCTTCCGTCCAGCCTTAAAGCAACTAAATATCTGGTATGGTCTATACCACCCTTGTTAATTCAAAGTGAGATATGAAAGTTGTACAAACATGTTTGACAAACCAGCTGACCTTAGAGCTTTCATACTTACCATAACTTGTGGGACGGGTGTCCTTACTATGTCCATATTCCATCCTGAGTCGTTTTTTTCTTTTTGACGACTCAGCGGGCCTCACCCATCCCTGCTATTTCACTCACCTGTTGTTTCCCTTATCCAGTCTGATCCTAATTGCTGTTTTATTGTCTTATACCCTACCTTTCATTCTCATGATCAGACCTCCTACCCCCCTCCCTTAATCCATTGTGTCACCCTCTTGTGTCTCCTTATGAATATTTATGATTCAATATGTTTTTTTCTGGCACTACAGTTCTTCATCTTCATGGTCTCAGGTTATGTTAGCATAATTCTTGAAATGTTATAATGATCTGCAATTGTGTCACACGGAACATCAAAGGTTGTAATACCTCAATCAAGAGATGTAAGGTCATTACTCATCTTAACAAATTCAACCATTCCATAGCCTGTATACAAGAAACACATCTTTCCCACAAGGAAGCATTGAAACTAAAATCCTGTTGGGTGATGGAAATCATTTCTAGTCCTGCTGTCGCTAAGAAAAATGGTGTAGCTATTTTAATTAGCAAGAAATGACCCTTCAAAGTTCTTAATCATGTGCTGATACTGATGGAAGATGGGTCTGGGTCAAACTACAGATAGATTCTACACAGGTTACCATTTTCAACATTTATGGTCCCACTAACCCTGATCCCAATTTTTGTGTTTCCATTAAACAATTGATACTTCAAAATAATTTTACCAATTTAATTATGTGTGGGGAGATCAATCAGGTCCTTGTTCCTTTTCCTGATAGAAAATATGGTTGCCAATTCAAAAACAACAAATCACACAAATCTTTTTTGGGATGTTTAGCTGAAACCGGCCTTATTGATACATGGAGATTATCTCATCCTACTCAACTTAACTATACTTTCCACTCTTCTGCACATAATACCCTCTCCCGCCTAGATTACATTTGTTCTTCTAAATCCCTTACAGGTTCCATTATTGATTCTAAAATATAAAATATCATATCCGACCATGCTCCGGTATGTACCTCCGTCAGCCTATCAGACGTGCATAAATCGTCATGCCATTGGAAACTTAATCATTTTCTCTTACAAGATCCTCTATTTATCCCAATAATAGTGATGCTTTTAAGGCGGCTCTAAGTGGTCACATTATGGCTTATTCAGGAAAAAAGAAAGCTCTACGCAAAAAGCATCTGGATGACCTTTACTCTCAGCTCACCTTAGCTGAACAACAGTATTCTAGCGACTCCAACCATACTAATCTTCGTCAGGTATTGGCCATATGCTTCCTAATTAATAAGGAGAGTACTGATCTTGCTGCGGGTACCATTTTTAAATATAAAACGAACATTTATCAAACATCCAATAAAGCCGGAAAAGCACTTGCCTCTTACTTGAAAACAAAAAAAGAAACATTTTTTATTTCCCATATCAAAGTCTCATCCGGCACTGTATATCATCATCCTAGCGATATACTAAATTGCTACAAAAAATGTTATGCTAACCTATACACTCCTGAGAACTCAATTCCCCATAACAACATCATATTCTTTTTTGATAATATTAACAGCTCTTCTTATCCTCAATTGGATCCATCCCACTTAGATAATGATATTACTCTTCTAGAAATCTCCAAAGCAATTAAAGGCTTAGGTAAAGGCAAAGCCCCTGGCCCAGATGGTCTTTCCACTGAACTCTTTGATAGCGTGTCTCAATCCCTCATCCCCAAACTCCAAAATCTATTCTCTTTCATTATTTGCCAAAAAGCCTACTCTGGATCCTTTTCGGAAGCCTTACTCATACTCTTCCCCAAACCCGACAAGGATCCTTCTTTCCCTGGTAATTATCGGCCCATCTCTCTTATCAATATTGAAAACAAAATCTTTGCAAAAATTCTAGGCAATAGGACCGAGTCCTCTCTTCCTTCCCTAATAAAACCTGATCAAGTTGGCTATGTAAAAGGGCGCAGCATTTCTTCCAATGCCAGACCACTTTTAAATGCTATCCACCTATCGGCCAAAAATAAAAAAGATAATCAGGGTTCCGCTGTCATAGCACTAGAGGCTGAAAAGGCCTTCGATCGGGTCAATTGGGACTTCATGTTTCAGTCTCTTCATTGGCACGGTTGTGGTGATAAGTTTATCTCCCTTGTCAGGTTACTTTATTCCTCTCTTAAATCTTCAATATGTATTAATGATCTAACCTCCTCATTCTTTTCCCACAGCAGAGGCACCAGACAGGGTTGCCCCATCTCACCTATCTTATACATTCTCTCATTAGAACCGTTATTGGAACTAATCAGATCTAACAAAAATATCCAGGTATATCAGGTGGTACATCTCATATAAAAATAGCTCCACATGCAGATGACAGATGACATCCTCATTCTCATTAAGAACCCTAAAATACACATCCCACATTTACTTAACGTACTCTCAATTTAGCTCTGGCTACAAACTTAACAAAGACAAATCAGAAATCATGCCCCTCAATCCCTTCTGTCTTAAACATGACATTGACTCCCTTTGGTTTTAAATGGTAAAGCTCCTCTATTAAGTATCTAGGTTTATGTTTTGCCCCTACTATACAGGATACCATTAAACTTAATACACCATCTTTATTGGATAGATTAAAGGAATTAACATCTAGATGGTCCCCCCTGTATTATTCATGGCGGGGACGACTTGATACGATCAAGATGATGCTGTCACCAATAATTTTATATTATCTACAACTCCTATGTGTTCCGATATCTCCTTCCTTTTTTACATCTATTTACTCAATCCTACTAAACTTCCTTTGGGGGGTGGGTAAAAGCAAAAGAATTGCTTTGATCAAATTGAAGGTGCCCTATGACAAGGGTGGGGTTAGGTTTCCTGATTTTAAGGTATACCACACTGCTTTTCTCTTGAAAAATCTAGATGTTGGGTTGCTTGTCCTAAATTATGAGATATTCCCACATGGTGTACCATAGAGAAACAGTTGGTGTTTCCTGTAGAAATAACTGACCTTATTTATGTATTTAACCATTCTTCATCAACCATATCAGACCCAATCAGAGCTACAATATCTGCCCTCCAATTCTTTCTATTTCCTCATACAAAACTTCGTAAAAAATGCCTCTGTCCTTTACTATGGCATAACAGAGAGATCCTAGTTAATAACAAACCCTACACAGAAAATCCTGGTTGAAAAAGGGTATTAGATTTATACAAAAAATCATAAATAATCCTCTATTCTATCTTTTCAACAATTCAAACATCAATTTTCCATCCCCAATACAGAATTTAATTTATACAATAATTAGTCAGCTCTTGCTTTGATGCACTTCACAGTTCTTCCAATGACATATTAACTCCTGATGCCCTGAGACTACTACAGCTTACAATGCTGTCTGACACCAAGGCTTCAAAATTCTATAACATTTTTATTGCATCGTTAAATTTATGTACGATCCCTATAAATGGGAAAATGATTTTGGTCACATTTTAGACGATCACACGTGGTCTACTCTTTTTTTGAGAATTAAACATATCTCTACATCAGCGAATTTCTCTCAGCATTTCCTCTTCTTTATACATAGAGCATTCATCACACCTGCTAAATTATCTTCATCTAAGATAAGTACCAATGATAACTGTTGCACATGTGGATCTGCCTCTGCCTCATATTAGCATACGTTTTGAAGTGTCCCTATACTTTCAAGTTCTGGCAACATGTATGGAAATACCTTAATTCTATTTTTTTGACTTTCCTTCATAAATATTGTCTTGGAAAGCATTGCAATAACCACCCACTTACCATCTGGAGCAACCAAACTCTACAATCTCTTTATCAGTCTGGCTTTGAATAACATAACTGCCAATTGGAAAGACTTTCGTTCCGTGTGTATCAGCAGCTGGTGGAATAACATATATCTCACGCAAAGGATGGAACTGTGTATGGCAAGCAATCTAAACTCTATACCTAAGTATAATGCTAAATGGTCTTTTTTCATCCGCTATCTGGATCACTTTAATGTAACCACACAATGAAGGTGACCTCCTCATACCTCCTATATTCCTTCGATGCACCTAGCATTTATTATATCTATATTTAACTCCTGAAACCTTATTGAATATAATCATATGCAAAAGTGCCATATCTTCTTTACTTAGCTCCCCATGATTCCCCCCTCTATCTCTTCTTTGTTCTATGTATGTCTTGTGTTTGTCTACCCCCTACTTAAACTATCGTTATGCAGAAATCTTTCAATGATGAGTTGTCCTCATATATGGTTATATATTTCTCTTTTTTGTTTAGTCATAATGCTACATTATTCAAGTAATTTATAAGCAAAATCAGCATTTAATGATTTTTTCACTTGTTCTCCAGAATTTTTCATCCCTAATTATCATCTTTTAACAGTTTAACCAATGAATTACTGCATTATGTTTATAAAACAATGCCATTATTACTGTATTATATATTTCAATAACAATTATTAAAATAAAAAAAAGAAAGGGGGTCGCAGTAGAAAGAGGTTTCTTTACATGTTGCAGAGCGTTTTGAAGAGTGTCAGTGTGCAACATGTACTACAAAAATGACTCACTACTTTCAAGAAGGGCACCAAGGCAATTTGGATGGGGTGTGCAGAAATCGGGATGGCAGGCATAGTAAAATGAACGTTATAGCTGGGGAAAACTGTTCATGCTGTGAAACGTCATATTCCCATGTGTGAAGTACGCCATTGGCACATGTCGTACAAAGACACAAATGCACTTCTTTGCAATGTACTGCATTTTCTCCATTTGCAGACCAAATAGAAAATGGTACAGCCACATGGGTGTCTGCATAATGCGATAGAAAGTTATGCAAGAGATCGGAAACAAAAGCATGATCTGGGCAAGTGCCTCCTTCATCGCAAACATCACTGAAACTCGTGTAACATGCTGTGCAATTTTTCCTCCACAATGAACAACAATAATATCCTCATGATTACATGTCACCAAAGTGTCACACAGACAAACCAAAATCAGTCACTTAATTGTAGGTACTCCATAGCACTAAACATCCACATGATAGATTCCAAAATGAGCAGCTACTTCACAGTGTTTTCCATTCACTTTCAGTCAATGTATTTCAAATTCCCCTAAAGCCCAATCGCGTCACCTCTACAGGCCCATTTCTATGGCCGTCATCTTCAAAAGGGGCGTATTTAACACGTGCCATCCTGCAACTATTGCAATATTCACGGACCATTGCGTGTGCGCGGGGGTGGGGGAATAACTTTCAACCAGGGTAGGGGACGTCGTTAGTTGTGGCGGCTCTTAAAAGAGGCTTTTTTTTTTTAACAGGTGCTTCCATAGAAACACTTTTTTTTGCGGTTTTTGTAAGTAAACCTGTGTTCAACGTCAGCTCACATTCTTACAAAAGGGTCTTCAGTGCAGCCTGTAGATTGTGAAACAAAATTTCATTGCCACTGGTCGACAATGACATGCCATTTGCCCTGAATAGGTGTATATATGGAGAAGAACAAGTTACTTTCTTACCTGGTAACGTTCTTTCGATGGGATGTTCCGACGACTATCTATGACAGGTAATCTCAGCTGTGCTGCTTCGGAAAATTTTCAGTGTCTGCGTCCTGCATCGATGACATCGATACGCTGTCCTCGAGGGCCTCCGTCGAGCCGACGTCACTGGATGTTATAAGTAGGACACACGACGCCCGTAGCCTCAGTTGTAGTTTTTTCCCAGAAAGTGTGGCACCAATCTTCTGCCAGTATGACCACAGAAAGCCTTGCGGAAACGTAAGCTGCAATCGCATAAGAAATTCTGTAGCGGGGCAGGCAGGGAGGGAGCGACATGGAATACGTCGTCGGAACATCCAATCGAAAGAATGTTACCAGGTAAGAAACTTGTTCTTCGAGGGGATTGGCTCCTCCGACGTATTCCATATCTATGACAGACTCCCAAAGCAGTACCAACGTATGGAGGAGGGAAAAGAATTTAGAATATAGAAATTTAGAATGCCCAATTAAAATGCAGAATAAAGGACCGCCTTGCCAAAGGCCAGATCCTCCTCATGGATAGAATCTAGGGAGTAGTGTCTTACAAACGTATGGACCGAAGCCCATGTGGCTGTTTCATAAACGTTACGAATGGGAACACCCCTCTGCAGAGCAGTAGAGGCAGCCACACCCCTAGTAGAATGGGCCCGTAAGTCTACTGGAGTGTCCTTACCCGCCAAGTGGTAACATTCAGAAATTGCCAAGATAATCCATCTAGACAAAGTCTGCTTAGTAACAGCTTGTCCCAAACGCCTTCAAGCGTATCCTATAAAGAGCTGATTGTCCACTCTGTCCTGGGACATGCGTGAAATGTAGAAACTTAAAGCTCTTCTAGGATCCAACCTATGGAGCCTCTCCTCTTCCTTACCAGGATGCGGAGGAGGATAGAATGCCGGAAGAATGACCTTCTGGCTTAAATGAAATTCCGACACAACTTTCGGAAGAAAGGAAGGACGAACCCTAAGGACAACCCTGTCCTTATGAAACACTGTGAAGGATGGCTTAACAGAAAGTGCCTGCAACTCACTCACTCTGCGAGCAGAAGTAACTGCAACTAAAAATACAGTTTTAAGGGTTAACAGTCTTAAAGGACAAGAATGTAAAGGCTCAAATGGAGCACCCATTAGGAATTTTAGAACCAGGTTCAAATCCCAAACGGGCACCTGGAAAGGTGACGGTGGAAACACATTAGTGAGCCCTTTCAGAAACTGAGAAATTAAAGGAATCTTAAAATAAGAACACTCCTCAGACGAGCACTTAAATATGGACAGCGCCGCCAGGTAACCTTTAATGGTACCCACTTGCAGGCCCTTGTGGGCTAAGGAAAGCAAAAAAGACAGAACCACAGGAATGTCACATGAAAAAGGATCCACATTCTGAACCCTGCACCAGTCGCAGAACTTTCTCCAATGGCAACGGTACAGGGACTTTGTTGCGGGCCGTCTGGCCGAAAGCAACACCTCCATCACGTCTTCAGGGAGGTCCCAATCCTTTTACCACAACCTTTCAGAAGCCAAGCGTGAAGGTTGAGGGATCTGACCTCTGGATGGAGAACCTGACCGCCCTCCCATGAGAGCAGACCGTCTCCGTAAGGAAGACGGTGTGGAGGGCAGATGGACAAGTCGAGAAGGTAGGGGTACCACGTTCTCAGGGCCCATGCCGGAGCAATGAGGATCATCTGGGAACCGAACCTCCGTAACCTCTGCAGCACTTGCGGGATGACGGGGACTGGAGGAAACGCATACAGCAGTGGGAAGGACCACTCCACCACGAACGCGTCCCCTAAGGCCCCTCTTGGAGGAAATTCCTGCAAGCAGAACCTTTCACACTTCCGGTTGACACTGGAGGCCAAGAGATTCACTTGTGGGTTCCGCCAAAGGGCGAAGATTTCCAGGAGAATCTCCTGAGCCAGCTCCCACTCGTGAGAGATCACGCTCTGCCTGCTCAGAGCATCCGCCGTCTCGTTTTCGTCTCCGGCCAGATGAACTGCCGAGATCGAAATTCCTGCTGGATGGCCCAGAACCAGAGCTGCATCGCCTCCCTGCACAGAGGAAGTGACCCTGCCCCCCGTTTTTGGTGAGGTAGTGCATGGCCACTGTGTTGTCTGTCAGAATCAGGACATTCTTCCCTCGCACAGTCGGCAGAAAAGCCTTCAGGGCAAGCCTAATGGCCCTCAGCTCTAACAGATTGATATGGAGTCTGGAATCCGACGGAGACCACCGACTGCTGACTGTCGACTCGTTGACATGACCTCCCCATCCTGTGAGGGATGCATCTGTCACGATCGTCACCTCCGGCCAGGGTAGCCAAAATGGAGCCCCCTTCATCAGATTGCCTTTGACGGCCCACCACAGAAGATCCTGGGCGACCGAGGGCGGCACCTGAACGGGATTGTGACCACTGCATCTTGAGAGCCCACTGCAGAGATCTCATCCGCAGCCTGGCCTCTGGCACCAGAAGAATGCAGGATGCCATGAGGCCTAGCAACTTCAAGAGAACGCCGGGAGACTCTGGGTATGCTGAAACTTGTGCACCATCTGCAGAATGTGATGAGCCCTCACCTGGGGAAACACTGTCCCAGGGATGTGTTGAGCACTGCTCCGATGTACTGGAGCCGTTGTGTTGGCGTCAAGTGGGACTTCTTTAAGTTGAGGGAGAAGCCCAGCCTGTGAAGGGAGTGGCAGGTGACTGACAGATGATCCAAGACTTGTTTGGGAGAGCGAGCCCTGATCAACCAATGGTCCAGGTAGGGGTAGACGTGAATCCCCCCTTTCCTGAGATACGCTGCCACCACCATCACGAGCTTGGTGAAGACCCTCGGGGCGGAGGTCAATCCGAACGGCAGGACCCGAAACTGAAAATGCGAGTCGCCAACCGCAAAACTCAGGTACTTCTTGTGCTTGGGATGAATCCGCACATGAAAATAAGCATCCTTGAGGTCGAGAGACACCAACCAGTCCTGAAGTTGAAGGGCCTGGAGGACTTGAGAGAGAGTAACCATCTTGAACTGGTCCTTCCTGAGGAGCTAGTTCAAACCGCACAAGTGTCACGACCCTCGTCCAAAACCCCCTCTGCCAAACCCATTGGCCAGGTGGAGTCAGGACTCGGGCCTCTAGAACCTGGCATCCTCTTCAAAAGCCTTCATGGGGCCAGTCCTCATACACCATGAAAAACAATGTGCTTGGGAACTACTTTGTTGTATTGTCAGCCAACATGGAGGCATCCACATAGCTTGGTTCCTACGAACCAAGCTATGCGGTCTAGTGTTTTGGGTGTGGTAGCCTAGGGACTCCTTTACCTGGACTATTTTGTCGGGGCTATTTAAACCACACCCGAGCTTCGCGTTATTTTGCAGCTTGCAACGTGACGCTCACCGTGTCCAGCTATTCCCTCGAACCTCGGAAAAGCAGAACCTGCAAGGAGACAAAAGGAGCCTCATTAGCAGCAGTATCTTACCTGCAGTCTTCATCTTTAAACACTTGCAGCTACTGAGAACAGCTTCCTCGAATCTGCACGCCTCCCGGACAGAACGACCTGAAAGAGGAAGATAGAGGCAACATTAAAGAAAGCAGTAGAGACATTTACAAATTACGAACTGCTCAAAAGGCTATTAATGCCTAGGTTTGTGGGTCCTTACCTTGTTGCTTCTGTGATCAATCCGGTGGCGGTCCGCCTAACTTTGCCGCCCTCTTGGAAGATACACCTGGTCTTTCATGTTTCTCTGAGTCATACCAAGAATTGCACTTGGCGGTAGGCTTCAGACAGATCCTCATAATAGGGGCACAGATGTCAAGATGGGAGTCAGCCACAGTAGTAGGTGGGGGAGAGAAAGTGGAGGCAAAGGTGCCCACTGACACTTGCTTCATAGGTCGAATGACCATAAAGGAAGGTGGCAGTACTCGGTGTGCCTTTGTCAAGGGAACAGGTAGCTCCAAGTGAGAAGAAAGAAGAAAGTGGTCAGTCTAGGAGAGAGTAGTATTGAGAGGATTAGAGAGGGGGATGTCTGACGAGATGAGAACATCCTAGGTTTGGCCGGCAGAGTGAGTTGGACAAGAGGGCAGAATGGAGAGGGAAAGAGAGTCCCATAGGTTGTGAAAAAGCCCAGAGGAGTCTGGGGAGTCCAGGTGGATGTTGAGATCCCCAAGGAGGAGAAGCTGGGAGGAAGAGGAAAGTAGAAAGGAAGTGAGGTCAGCCCATTCAGAGAGTAAGAGGGTGACCTGACCAGCTGGCCTGTAGATGATGGCCATGGTCAGCGATATGCCAGGAGAGATAGTGGGCCTGCAGACCAGGCATCCAAAGGAGGAATAGGTCGGAGTGGGGATGATGGAAACCAGGATCCACTCAGCAAAGATAAGGGCCACTCTACCTCTGGGCCTATTGGGCCTGGGCCTGAAGAGGATTGTGTAGCCCTCGCGGAGGAGTGTCTTAAAACTTGTGACATAGCTGGCCTTGAACCCTGTCTCAGTAAGAGCAAGAACATCCAGGTCCAGGTGTTCAAGGAGATGGCTGATGTCAGGAGTGTTTGACATCAGATCGAAAGTTGAGAGTAGCCACATGGAGCAGGTTGCCACTTTTGAAAGAATTCTGTGGGAGTTACAGGGGAGAGGAGTTCCCATTGAAAGTGGTAGAGGAGCCAGAGAGGTGGAAGGACGAGGCGGAAGAGAAGCCAGAGTCAAAGTGGATGGCAATGGAGTCAGAGAGGTGGTGGACAGAGGTGGCTGAGGAGCCAGAGCGGTAGTAGATGGCATAGGAGCCAGACCAGTAGAGGAAGGAGGTAGCAGAGGAGCCATAGAAGTGGTAGAAGGAATAGCAAGAGAAGGAAGGAAGTTGATGTGGTTAGGGAGGCGCTTATCAAATAGTAAGAGATTGGGCTGAGGGCCCGGGACCATGACAATGTCATTTAGATAGACATTAATGATGACTCTGGAGGACTGGAAGGAGGCCAAGAGGACCGCCGACCGGGTGCCACCATTAATGGAAGATGAGGAGGAAGGAGAGAGAAGTGCGACCATATGAAGGGTCCATAGTTGGGGAGAAAGGAACGGCAAACAGGATGTCGGTGAAAGTCTGTGTGGAGGAAGCACTGACATAGGTGTTAGAAATGGGGAGGCCTGGATTGGAGACCAGGGTGTCCTTCTTGAGATACTTCTTTCCAGTCTTAGTGAGTAGGATAGGAGATAGAAAAGCAGTTAGAGAAGATGGGGAAATTGAGAGCACCATAGTGGATGTGATAGAGGGAAGCGAAAGGGCAGGCGAGAGGAGGAGAAGAGAAGGAAACACTGCACAGAGCTATTCTACAATTCCTATGATGCATCCCTAAATACCTTTAATGGAAATAAAAATTCCCTTAAAACTAAGCAGTTATCACAAATTCCTGATTGTGTTGTTGAGGACTACAAGTTCCACAATCCTATAGGTACTGAGACGAGGAAGAGGGCTGAATAGGCATGTTGCAGTAGTAGCCAGGCAATTAGGCCTAGTAGCCCACACCTGAGGGAAGCTGAGAGGCATAAAAGCCCCCTCAGGTGCAGGCCATTAGAAGGAGCTGGAACTGGGGCTGGAGTGTATGCGGCAGTAGCAGAAGGAAGTAAGCACAGTGTTGGCAATTCAGGCAGAAGTGGGAGAACCAAAGGGACACCAGGACTTTGATACAGCAGATTCCACTTGCTTGTCCTGTGAGGATCCTGTTCAATCAAACTCTGATGTGCAGAGGTTGTGCAGCGGAAGGCGTGAAGGAAGACTGCCTCTCCCCATTTGATCCTAATTGCAGAGATTGCGCAGCAGGAAGCGTGTCGCAGATCGTGGCCAGACGTTGCTGTGAAGCCAAGAGACGTAGGAGCAAGAGGGGCCCCTTAATTGCATGGCCAGACCGGAGACGCCTTGAGTGAGTGTGTGTGTCCAAAGTGTAGCCAGAAGTCGTAGAAGTTGTGCAGCCTGCCGAAAAAGGAACACAGAAGCCAGAGAGTTTAACCAGGCATTCTGATTCCATGCGCGAACACTGTTGGCAACAGTATCCAGAAAAATCATCACTTGCTTATGAGTAGAAGTGATGCGAAGTTGATTGTTGAGCATTTAACAATGGAACACTTGAATTGTAGCACTCGCATGTGATCAGGTATTCTCTCTTTCACTCACGTTAAGAGGAAACAAAGTGAAACTCAAATGTTGAACTTAAAACTTAGCGCTCTGAAACACTTGTGTACGAGCACGATATAAATTATCATTTCATAGCATATCATCAAACTTGTAGAAGCACAGAAAGAAGTGGTGGCATGTACCTAATAAAGGTTCCAGGAGGAAGAGTGACCTCTGAATCCTTTACTAAACCAGTTGAACAATTATAACAAGAGAAGTCAAGTGTTTAAACATTGTTATTAGAAGTTGGAAAGTGCAAGCATTGCCCAAGCCAAGAGTGAATGCGGTATTTCCCCAATTAAGACTGAAACCAGCCTTTCCCAAAGCCAAAGAATGGTTTAATTATTACTATGAGCCAAATAGAATACCAGCATTGCCTAAGACAAAAGTGTGCATGCGTTGCCTAAATCCAAGAGAGTGGAAACAGAACTTCTGGGTAATTATACTGGCTAACAGAAGACAGAGGGATAAAGACAAGGTTGGGGAAGGGAAGGTTGCTACTTGTGATTGTTCTTTAAAGTTGATACAACCTACATTGCCAAAGCCAATAGGAAGAAGAGAAGTGTGTCCTAAAGGCAATTCCGGGTTTTCTTTGTTGTAGATAGACAAGAGTGGCAAAGAGGCTGCCCCTCTGGAAAAGGAATATTCAGAGGAAAAGTGCCTTGCTTACTTGAAGGTGTTGAATTAACCGAAAGTGAATACTGTCATAACTGAACACTGTTTAGAGTCACAAAGTAATGAAGCTGTGGTGGTATTTTTGGTTGTCAGTAGACGTGATACTTCAGTAGCACAACTGACGTTGGAATACTATAGGTCAGGGGAGGAGACCCTTGGTTGTCATTAGATGGGATGATTCAGTAGCGCAACTGACGTTGGAATACTATAAATCAGGGGAGGAGACCCTTGGTTGTCATTAGATGTGATGATTCAGTAGCACAACTGACGTTGGAATACTATAAGTCAGGGGAGGAGACCTTCATGGTGAACTCTTGTAGAAGTTGCTCAGAGGTGAAAGTTGCTGAAGTGGAAGTAGAAGTGCTGTGAAGTCCCCCTGACAAAGATACTTACTGTGACTCCTAATCTTATAAATAAAGGTGTAATAAGTGTTAACCAAGAACCGGCAGCAAGTCAGCAATGTATTCACTGAATCACAGCAATGTAGAAGAGCCCGCAATGTATACACTAAAGCACTACACTGGAGGATTGTCAGCATTGTATACACTAAAGTACCACACTAGACCAGAGTCAGCAATGTATACACTAAAGCACTACACTGGAGGATTGTCAGCATTGTGTACACTAAAGTACCACACTAGACCAGAGTCAGCAATGTATGCACTGAAGCACCGTAGGTGAGGAGAGTCTGCAGTGTATGCACTAAAGTACTGTATTGGAGGAGAGGAAGTAATGTAATTGTAATTGGTTATTTATAATGAGGTTAATACCAGAGGTTTCTAAGCGCGGACCCATGTTTCGCTGCACGTCGTCTTGCTTCCAAGGCGAGCGTGTTGCCCCTGAGCTTATGTGTACACTAAAGCACTGCACTGGAGGAGAGTCAGCAATATATACACTGCAACACGGCACTGGCAAAGAGTCTGAAATGTATACACTTTAGTACTGCAGGAGGAGTGTCAGCAATGTACACAATGAAGTTCTGAACTGCAGGAGAATGAACAATGTATACATTGTATACAGTACATTGAAGCACTGTACTGAAGGAAAGTCAGCAATGTATACACTGAAGCACTACACTGGAGGAAAGTCAGCAATGTATACCCTGAAACACTCAATGGAGGTGAGTCAGCAATGTATACACTGAAGCACTTCACTGGAGGAGAGGCAGTAATGTGCACACTGAAGCACTTCACTGGAGGCGAGTCAACAATGTATACACTGTAGCACTTCACTGGAGGTGAGTCAGCAATGATGCACTTAAGCACTGTACTGGAGGAGAGTCAGCAATGTGATTTTCAATCACCATAAGGCAGTGCTACAATTCTCCAAATCTGCTACTAGGCACAAAGCTGATGCACTTATGCAGTGCAACATTGTCTAGTAGTTGCTTCCCTGTCCTGCTCAGCATGCATTGGGGCCTTGCTGTAGAGATTCATCTATAAGTGGCAGGTCACCTCAAATGACATTTCTCAGTGAGCTGGTGTGTTGGCACAGGTAGGTTTCCAGAACATGTCACAGGAAACCTTTCACAGCAGCCCCAGCTTTGACCTGTATCTGGAGTAGGTGGAAGCAAGAGTTTGTCTTCTAGATCTGCCAGCATGTGCTGGGTCTTGCAATCACTGCTCAGCAATGCCTGTGTGCATGTGTCTGGGATGGATAGGATGCGCCCCTCCCCGTGTCCCTGTACTTGGTTGAGACCATACCATGACCTCAAGATGGAGATTTACTCAAATGAAACAAGGATATTGGTCCCTTTGGACCTCTCTGCTGCATTTGATATTGAAGAAAACACCATTGTAATATCTAAATCCTCAAACATAGGAATGAGAGGCAAAGTAGAACTCATACACAAAAAAATCATCCTGCATCCATTTGAGTCCCCCAAAGAGATCATAACATGTGGAGTTCTCCCCCAAAGAGATCATAACATGTGGAGTTCTCCCCCAAAGAGATCATAACATGTGGAGTTCTCTGCCAAAGAGATCATAACATGTGGAGTTCTCCCTCAAAGAGATCATAACATGTGGAGTTCTGCAGGCTCTGTCTTGTCTCCTCTTATTTGGTATTTACATAATCCCACCGATGGCTTTGCCACAATCTCTTGGTATCCACGTATCCAATGGTGTGGATGATGTGCAAGTCTATTTGAAAATGGTGGCAAATTCTCAAGTGCCTCTTTATACGTTTACACGCTCTATGGAAGCTCTTTAAATGTGAATGGGTGTCAACTTCATGAGGTCACATAAAAATAAAATAGCATTAGGGCACATAATATTAAAAAAGAAAACTTACCTTTTCTTCATACCGAACGTTATTAACATCCCGCTCGCACTCGGTGGAACTTCTCCGCGGCTCCGGCGTCAGGAAAGGCTTCACACGCTGCAGCTTCAATCAGGGGCTTCCGCATCGGAAGGACATCGGAACGCGAACCGCCCCTCGTGAGGAGAGGTGCGGCGTTCTTCATCAGCTGACACCGCAGGCTGGGCCTAAAACTTCATGCACGTTTCCATGAGAACGCCACCTGCTGGAGGATAAAAGAACATCTTCACAGTAAGAAACAGCCTTTAAGTGAACACACTAACATTTTATATAAAAGCATACTAAAGGAAAAGGCTTAGGAGGGAAAAAAAAAAAAACTTTTCAAATTAACAAGAAAGACTGAAAAGTTTGATGTATAATAGAGGCAACACGGGTCTCCAACCTTATTAAGGAAGCTAAAAGTTATTAAAGGGGCGAACAGGCTACTCTGCAATTTACCGATATTGTACTGTCAAGCAGGATTATAATCACACAGCCGGTTTATATCTACAGCTCCACTGGTCCAAACCTCTATCTATGGACAACAGCTCTAAACAACAAATCCTTTACAACCTTCTGTAGTATATTCCTTATTATTCTGGGCTTTTCCACGTTTTGGTCTCTCCAGGTCAGAGGTAAGCTTTGGGAGTAATATGGATGTAATAATTATATACTACTTGTCAGCATAATTATCTTCCACAAGGAATTACACGCCATAACTACTCGTACATGTTATCACCTTCTTAGATATGGCAACCAGCAAAGCAAACCAAAAAAATGGCACCTCTACCAAAGACGCCACCGCCTCCTCAACTACTCTAAAAAGGCCCAAAAGTGACTCCCCACCTCCAATTGGAATCTCAGACTCCGCGATTGAAACCATTCTGGCTGAAATAAGGGCACTCAAACCCTTTATGGAAACCACTAATATTAAGTTACAGCAACTAGATGAAAGGTGGATGGGAGTTATCAACAGAGTAGATGAGGCAGAGAAAAGAATTGGCGCGCTTGAAGATTTATCACCTAAGGTAGCACAAATGGAGAAATCCATCAAAGAACTTCAAAAGCATAACGAAGATTTGGAAAATCGAAGTAGGCGTAATAACCTACGCATCTCTGGCCTGCCTGAAGGAGCTGAGGGCACAGACCATATTGCCTTCCTACAAAAAGTCCTACCGGCCATACTACATTTGCCTTTGGAAACCACTTTTAATATACAACGAGCCCATAGGATTGGTCAACCCTCAATCTCTCCCTCAGCTCGTCAGCCACCAAGAACGCTCATATTTTACCTGTTGGAATATTCTCAACTGCAACTTATCATCTCCACAGTTAAAGAACGTAAATCTCTAATCTGGCATGGCAGTAAGTTATTTATCTCACAGGATGTTGCTAGAAGTACAGCACAAAGAAGAAAGGTCTTTCTGGCGTTCCGGCCAGCCCTTAAACAACTTAATGTCCGATATGGCCTGTTCCACCCTTGCTCCTTTAAAGTTACATACGAAGGACGCTCTGCAGTCTATGATGATCCCGCTGACCTAAGGCTCTTCATACAATCCATCAAAAATGAAAGCATGGACACCTCTTCTCCAGCGGCGGCCTCTAATTCATCTACTACTTGAAACGGGATCTCCATCGCTTGACTTTTACACTTATAAGTATCTAATTACCTAATGCTTTGAATTTACATTGATATTAATTATGTGGGGTGGGCGCTCTTTTGGGTCCATCTTCCACAGGCAGTCGCTTTTTCCTAGTTAGCGACTCGGTAGGCGTTTCCTATCCCCCATATATATCTCCCTTTAACTCCTTTTCCCAGGTCCTGTTTGATCTCTAAAATTATTCACTTGCCAAGGTATACTAACCATCATAGCGTGATCAAACCCCTTTCTCCCCTCCCTGACCCCCAATGCTCCTTCCCTCTGAACAAATATTGGTGTAAACATAAATTCAATCGAATAACAATGGTATATGCTTTTTTCTGTACTATAGCCATAAGGTGTATGAATATCAAACCTACTCCTGTTAAATGATCTTTAAATGCATAACATGGAATATTAAGGGTTGCAAAAATCCTATTAAAAGATCCAAAGTATTATCTCACCTGAATAAATTTAAACCAACAGTAGCTTGTCTACAAGAGACACACCTATCCCTCAAAGAAACAATGAAACTCAAGTCTCTCTGGATTAAGGAGGTGATAGCTAGTCCAGCTTTATCCAAGAAAAATGGTGTAGCAATACTAATTAGTAGGAAACAACCCTACAAAATCCTTGCTCAGGACGCAGATACAAGCGGTAGATGGGTCTGGATAAAATTACAAATTGACACGACACAAGTATCTATTCTCAATATTTATGGTCCTACACAACCTGATCCATCCTTTTGGAATAATATCAAACAAATGATTTTGAAAAATGACCTTACCAACTTAATAATGTGTGGCGATGTCAAACAGGTTCTTGATCCTTTTTTAGATCGTAAATCCAGCTGCCCATTTAAACCCAACAAAACTCACAAATCCTTTATAAAATGTCTAGGAGAGACAGGACTTATTGATTCGTGGAGGATATCTCATCCTTCACATCTGGATTATACCTACCATTCCCCCCCACACAACACTCTGTCACGTATTGACTATATTTTTGCTACAAAAACTTTATTTGGATCCATTATAGACTCCAAAATATCCAATATCATTATCTCTGACCACGCTCCAGTCGTCACTTCCTTCTCCCTTACAGATATGAACAGAGGTGCTTCCAGATGGAAACTCAACAATTTTCTTTTAAATCATCCTAAATCTATTCAATCCATCAATACTTTCATTCAACAATACTTTAATGAAAACCAAGATCAAGATACCTACACTGTCAATAATTGGGATGCATTTAAAGCGGCCCTTCGTGGTCACATAATGTTCCTATCAGGAAATAATAAAAAAATAAGGAAAAAACATCTAGATGATCTTTATGCTAAACTCACTATTGCAGAACAAAACTACTATACTGACACCAACTCATCAAACCTACGACAAGTCATTAAGATACGCGTTGAAATCAATAAAGAAATCACTGAGCTAGCTGCAGGTACCATTCTTAAATATAAAACTAAGATCTATCAAACATCTAACAAAGCAGGTAAAATGCTAGCCTCTTATTTAAAAACCAAGAAAGAAAAAGTTCAAGTCTCTCACATACAAGACAAATTGGGCAAGATGCATCATAGGTCTGATGAAATTTTGGAATGCTTTAGAACATTTTATACGGATCTATATACTCCAGAACAAGCTATTCCCAAAGAAAACATTGATTCCTTTTTGAAAAACATAAGCAGAACCACCTACCCCGAAATTGATCTATCTCATCTAGAAAAGGACATCACCTCTATTGAGATTACCAAAGCCATCCATGGCCTCGGAAAAGGTAAAGCACCTGGCCCAGATGGACTATCCACAGAATTCTATAACACATTTTCTCAACTCCTTACACCTAAGCTTAAAAACCTTTTTGCATATTTCATATCACAAAAATGTTCCTCTGGATCCTTCTCTGAAGCTTTACTTATCATCTTTCCAAAACCAGATAAGGACCCAACTCTTCCTAGCAACTATCAACCCACTTCCCTTATCAATATTAAAAGCAAAATTTTTGCTAAAATACTTGCCCTCCAACCCTTCTATCAGCAACTACAAGTAACGATTACATACCAGGACAGAATAGATAGTATCCAATGGTTTCTACACCACATGGCATGTGGCCAGGTTTGGTGATGTTCGTCTCTGAACCCAGTGAGTCCTACTCAAAATAAAAGGATAAGACACCCTTTCAAATGGAAGAAAAATGAATGTGTCCCATAACTAAAATGGGAGTTGCCACTGAGAAAAAAGGAAAAAGACAGTCATTTCCACGTCCCAGCAGACATGCATTATCGTTCACCTCCACACCAGGGACGACCCCCACCTTGATTTCATGGTGAAGCAGCAGCACCCAGCATGATTCCAACATGATTGACCCCTGTTAAGATGGATCTCTGAACTCTGTCCTTGAGGGGCAGAGGTTCAGAAGGCCAGCCTAGTTTCTTGGAACAGGGTAACCTCTGGACAAGCCAGACCAATCTAGGTAGCGATCGCGGCGGTCAAGACTAGGTCTCAAGAGGGGTGAGGGTGACTGAAAGCCCGCAATGAGCAGACAAAGCAAGGACACTTACAAATTACTCCAAGCAGGTCTTATATTAAAAATATAGACACATCTATTACAAGGCCTTTGTAACATTGACCATAGTAAAGAATCACGATAAAACTCAAGTAAACCAACACATCACAATCAAATACAATATATATACAATTACCGAAGGGTCTAAAGAGTTCGAAGCATGAAATATGCAGACCACCTAGATGGGGAGGAAAACAGGCAGTGCAAGTAATCGTTAGACCCAGCTCGCCTTCAAAGGCCACCTAACTAGAAGGAAGTCCGAGCCCTACGAAGAGTGGAGCCTTGTGCTCAAAAGTACCTGCACACGCTGGTGCCAACGGGCCAAGGGGAGTCTCTTCAAGGAAATCAGGCAGTTCAGAGCGATGAACAAAGGAGGGCAAACAGATCTCTGCTACTCAAGCGCGGCCTCCACTTGCGGGCAGAAGCAGAGCGCGAGTGCGAAAAAGGTGTGCTGTTTAACACAGCGAGGAAAAGCTACAGGCTACTGCAGGAGGGCGACCAGTTCCTAGTGTTGCTACTCACCGGTCCCCGCTGCAGGCAGACCCAGGCTTCTCTGCGTCAGTTTCAGTGCTGGCAGGTTCAGATACGAGCAGGGGACGTCTCGGCGTCATGTAGATTCCGCGGCAGCAGAAGTTAGAGTTGAGGATGTCCCAAACGCAGTGAACCCACACAGATTGTTACCACAGCAGGGCAACGAAGCGGCTTTGTGTATTTCAGCCCAATGTACACTTCTCACTTCAGACCTGGGAATGCCAAGTGTACGAATCGTGTGAGAGTGTCAAGGGCTCGGAATACAGCCAAAACCTGACGGCGGTGACAGAGCAAGACGCCTGGGTAAGCTGGTCAGTCCACTGGATGGCCCAGAGACGCTTCCGAAGGCTTACGTGCAGGAGATGATGAAGATGCCGAGAATAGTTGTTCCCACTATTCCAAAGGGTCGAAGTACCAGTACAGGCCTTCTCGTTCGCTCAGAGGCAGAATGGTTTCACAGGGCGACAGCAGTGCAGAGGAGCAGTCCTTCAGCGGGTCCCCAGCGTTTCCTCGGTTCAGCCTCTTAGTTGCAGGATACTTGGCTCCTGTATCCGTCATTCGTGAGAACTCAGGAGATTGACATGGTAGTGGTGTTTCCAGCCTCCTCTTATCCAGAGTTCCCTTCGCGCCAAAACGGAGAGGACCCAATGGGAGATCTGCTCACAAAACACTCACACCATACGTGGACCTATCACGGACCACGGTGGTCCCAGGCATTCAAGACACACTAGACTCTCTGACACCCAGGATGTGTATTGGGACCAGACATCTCAGCCCACATCCTGGAGGCGCACACAAGGCATGTAGAAGCCCGCTAAAGCATCTGTGTTTCGCAGGAAAGTACATGCCCAAATAAGGATGGCCCTGGGTCGGCTCGACCTGGGAAAGGTGAAGGGGCAAGACGGTCAACGGATAGGACAAAGAACCTTGTGGCATGGCCTTTTTGGAAGCCAGGCCACCCATTTTGGGCAAACGTGAGAAGCGCGGTTAACAGGGCAAAAGGGAGTTCAAAAACACAAAGAAACGATCGCTGCCACCAGTCCCGTCCGTGACATACTTGCACAGTTCGTTATAAATCCATCGAGAGTTTCTAGGGCCTGTAGAATGACTAGAGACCCAAGAGCGCGGTAAGGTAAGTTACGGTGCACTCTTGTGCCATGTTGCGCGAAAGCTGCAGCATGAGAAAAGAACTACGGAAAACAACGTTTCCCGGTACTGACTGTCTTCAGGGCATGTCAGTTCCCCCGTAAGAATGGAGCGAAACTCCAGAGGAGTGCGGCGGAAGGCTGCGCTTCTCTGGCAAAGTCTAGATCAGGGTGAAAACAACAGCAAAAGGTTTAGGGGTTGCCACATGGAAGGAAAATTACCTACAATTAAGAAATCTTTCCTAACACTCGCCCCTCCCAGACTATGGACAGGGGGAACTAATCCACCCCTGGATGAGTCTCTTGTTCAGGTCGGTTAAACATTCTGGACAACCCATCAGCATTGCTATGTTGGACAACTGGCCTATGCTCAATAGTGAAGTCAAAGCCCTGTAGACATATGGACCACCTAAGCAACTTTGGATTCTCTCCCTTCATGTTCCTCAGCCACTTTAAAGGCTTATGGTCAGTTTGCACAGTGAAGTGGGTCCCATAGAGGTAGGGCCTCAGCATCAGTAGGGCCCACACAACAGAGAAACATTCTTTCTCTACTGTGGACCATCTGAGCTCTCTGTCCTTAAGCTGGCGACTAATGAAACCAATAGGGTGTTCCTTACCCTTCTCATCTACTTGCGATAGTACAGCTCCTATCCCAGTGTCAGAGGCGTCTGTCTGCACAATAAAAGGTCTTTGATAATCAGGGGCCCTGAGGACAGGGGCCTTGCACAAGGAGTCTTTTAAGCCGTTGAAGGCCTTCTCACACTCGTCGGTCCAAGTTACCTTCTTGGGTTTCTTCGGAGTGGTGAGGGCAGTCAGAGGGGCAGCTATGGTGCCATTGTCTGCCATGAAGTTGCAGTAATACCCCGTGAGTCCTACGAAGGCTCTTTCTTGGGTCTGTGTAGTGGGGGTAGGCCAGTCTTGTACTGCTTTTACTTTACTGGGAAGAGGCTGTATCCTCCCTCCACCTACTTCATGTCCAAGGTAAACTACTGAGCTTTGTCCAATCTGGCATTTACTAGCCTTTATGGTCAAGTGTGCTTTCTGAAGAGCCTGTAGCACAATCCCGAGGTGTTTCACATGGTCTTCCCAGGTGGCGCTGAAAACTGCTATATCATCCAGATATGCAAGACAGAATTCATCCAACCCATACAACACATGATTCACAAGCCTCTGGAAAGTGGCAGGTGCATTCTTCAACCCGGACGGCATTACCCTGAATTAGTAAAGACCGTCTGGAGTGGAAAACGCTGTCTTCTCCTTGGCATGTTCTGCTAAGGCTATTTGCCAATAGCCCGCAGTGAGGTCAAACGTGCTGAGGTACTTGGAGGCACCCAAGGTATCCACCAGCTCATCTGTTCGAGGCAAGGGGTGTGCCTCTGTCTTGTTGACAGCATTCAGAGCCCTGTAATCCATGCAAAACCTCAATTCAGAAGTGCCTGCTTTTGGAACCAAAACCACAGGGCTGGACCAAGGACTACTAGAGGGTTCAATCACCCCAAGATCTAACATCTTGTTGACCTCTGTCTTAATGTAAGACCGTACTTTGTCTGACATCCTGTATCCTCTACTTTTGGTAGGAACGCTGTCTCCTGTGTCTATGTTGTGTTTGCACCAAGGTGTCAAACCAGGGGACTGCGAAAACAGGGGGGAAAATAGCCTAAGCAAACATTTCACCTCAGCCTGCTGATCAGAAGTCAGGTGAG
The DNA here is from genome assembly GCF_040938575.1 of Ambystoma mexicanum. Taxonomy (NCBI): domain Eukaryota; kingdom Metazoa; phylum Chordata; class Amphibia; order Caudata; family Ambystomatidae; genus Ambystoma; species Ambystoma mexicanum. The sequence goes on along the minus strand of NC_090927.1, from coordinate 79,104,730 downwards.
GGGCCACTCGGACACCCTCAAAGGAGCTATCTGAAGGAACACTTTGGAACAGGTCGGGGAGAGGTTCAGACTCCTCTTCCTCAACATCTGAAGCCAGTAGCAGTGCTGCGATTTCGACTCTTGGGACGAAAGCCTTCAGTCTATTTACGTGGAACACCTTTGGAGCCTGTCCAGGCCTTCCAAGGTCCACTAAATAGTTAACCTCACCAAGGGGCTCCACCACTGTGTAAGGGCCTGACGATCTGTCCTTTAAAGCTCTAGGCCTTATGGGATTCATGATCAGGACTTGCTGACCAGGTGTAAAATTGATGAGGGAAGCCTTCTGGTTGTACCAATGCTTCACCAGCGCTTGTCCTGCCTTCAACTTGTCATTAGCCAGACCCATCAGAAGTACCATCCGTTTTCTGAGCCCTAACACATAGTCAACTACCTTGGTAGTAATAGGGGGAGTGGGCATCTCCCATCCCTCCTTGACTATGGCTAAGGGTCTCCGCACAGGGTGACCAAACAGAAGTTCGAAGGGGCTGAAGCCAACACCCTCCTGTGGTACCTCTCGGTAGGCAAACAGTAAGCATGGTAAAAGAAGATCCCATTTTCTTCTCTGAGGTTCTTCCAGAGCCCCAATCATGGTCTTTAATGTTCTGTTGAAACGTTCCACCAGACCATTGGTCTGGGGGTGGTATGCAGAAGAGAACTTGTAGGTGACCCCACATTCTTTCCACATAGCCTGCATATACTTGGACATAAAGTTGCTGCCTCTGTCAGACACAACTTCTTTAGGGAAGCCAACCCTAGTAAATATGCCAAGTAACGCTTTTGCAACTGACTTGGCAGTTACCGTTTTTAATGGGATGGCCTCAGGATACCTGGTAGCATGGTCGACCAGCACCAGAATAAACCTATTGCCTGAGGATGTTTGCGGGTCGAGGGGACCAACAATGTCGATCCCTACCCTTTCGAATGGTATTCCCACAACTGGGAGTGGTACCAATGGAGCTTGGATTGTTGAGCCACTCTTATCTGATAACTGGCAGGAGGCACAACTCCTGCAGCAACTTTCTACTTGCACCCCCATCTTGGGCCAGTAGAAGTGCATGGATAACCTTTGATTGGTCCTCTTAATACCAAGGTGACCAGCAATGGGCACTTCATGCGCCAGCTGCAGGAGAAAGGGTCTTACAGCAAGGGGAACCACCAACCTCCTATGGTCTCCTTCTGTAGACTCTGTGGGCTCACTGTACAGGAGTCCACCTTGCCAATAAATCTGATGCTTCCCAGGAGGTTCACCCTCAAGCTGGGAGCAGGCCTGTCTCCTTAGGCCTTCCAGAGATGGGCACTCACGTTGGCCTCTACTGAATTCTTCCCTGTCAGGACCACCTTCTACTAACAAGTCTTTTAGTTCAGGATGGTCATTGGGGTCAAATACTTCAGGTATCGCCACCTCCTCGTCAGGTCCGGGCGATTGACCAACTTCCTCCACTGCAGTGGTAGGTGAGTTCGGGGGAATATTTTCTTTCCCTCGTTTTGGTTTCTTTACTCCTTTAGCCTTGGGTTTCCCCTTTGGCTGGGGCAGCGCAATGGTCTTGGCAAATGCTGCCCGTGTTTGAGACCGTGTGCAGGGTCTGTCAGCAGTGTCTCCCACGAGCCCTAAAGCTCGTTGCCCAACAAGACCTTTCCTGCGACGTTTCTCTGAATGCTCACTGGAATCCTGACTGCTGTACCATTTAAAGTAAGATTTACAGGTATTACTGGAAACATGCGAGGTGGGCCGTCAGCCAACTTAGTGGGCATCAGAGTAGCTCTGGCAACTTCCTCTGAGTCTACCAAGGTACAATCCACTACAGTTCTACTGCACCCACTATCCCTAAGAGCTGGGGTATCTACTGCATTGATCAGTACACTGTCTTTAAAGTAGTGCTTGGTGTTATCTGGAATCCTAGCATAAGCCTCTGCGACTTTAGGCTCCCAGGAACCCAGGGAAACTACAACTACCTCAGCTTCTATCCTTCTGGGGAAGGAGTCTGAGGAGAAGGATGCTCCTGTAATCTCTTCTTCCTCGTAGGAGGAGAAGGCCAGATTAGCGGAGTGGATGTAACGCTCACCTGGTTCCCACGGAGGCGCTGGTCTAGTCTGGATTGCTGTGGCCTCTTCAAGCGTGATGCGCAGAACCCTGAACACCGATTGAACAGGTCCCCCAAATCTTGCTTGCCTGGCCCGCAGGAATATCCTTCTGCAGATGAGAAAGGGGATTAACAGTCTGCAGAATAGTGTGCTTGCTCCCCCCTTACCCTCTTTGTTCTTCTCTAACTTCCTCCCCTCGGTTTAAGATCACCTTAAGGTTTGGAAGGATGAACTCTCCATCCTGCTTCTGGTGCAGGGGCGCGCGTTAGTCCAGTTACTTCACTGGTTTTCAGAATGGCGCTGGCAAGATCCACTTGACTTTTCTGAGCGATACGCCGTAAGTATGAAGATTCAAAAGTTCAAGTGTGAGCCCCCTTTTATGTTGTCTTCCTAAACTGTGATCTGTCCTTTATTTCAGGTGCAGAATGAAGGCGATGAGTTGAGGGGTTAAATTGCCGATGGTAAACTCAGGTGAGTTAGTAATGAAGGCGATCCCTCTAGATGTCTTTATCATTCCCCAGTAATGTCTTTTGTCCTTTCCCCATAGGGGCCGGGGTGCGGTACCTGCCAACTGAGCGGCGCCGACCCGAAATGTGGAATGGTTCACCAAGAAAAGCTGGTAAGTATTATGGCAGTAAATAAGGCTTTCCTCCGTGTTCCTTCTGCTCACCTTGTGTCTCTTCTTCTCTCCCCTAGGCGCAGAGATGTGGCGACCTGTGCTGACAGCCGCGATGGAGCCGGGAGATGTCTCGAGGACAGGTGAGTGAAGAGCGGCGCTGCAGCGAGCAACGCAATGCTTTTAAATGGAAGACCTTCTTCAGGAATGCTGGAGTGAAGGTTCCAGATCAGGTAAGAAGTTTGAATAAGTTCGTGGTTTTCACCTTTCTCTTCTCTTCTTTCCTAACAGGTGTTCCAGGTTCAAGGTGGGCGTGGCTGGAGTCCAGGTGCAGGAGAAGACTCGGTGAGCGTTCAGCTGCTGGCATGCAGAACAACGCGAAGCGTGAGCTACTGTTTGCGTATGGCTTATATAGCTCCCAAAGTAGTTCCTGGTAAGTATCCTTCCCTGGCCCCGCCGAGTAAAAAATAGTCCCATGAAAAAAATAGTCCCTTTCAGATCTCAGGGAGGCCTGGATCTTGCAGCATGGTCTGCATCAGGTAAGTGCGCAAAACACCTCTCTTTATGAGCCTGGCGCCTATGGCGGCAGGACTGATGCCCAACATGAGCCTGGCGCCAAAGGCGCCAGGACAGAGTCCAAAGAGCCCCTATAAGGGGCCGCTGGGTTTTTACCCGGGGGCATGACGCCTGCTCCCGGGGGTGCTGGGCCTGGCCTGGTGCTCCGGGGTTAGGCATCATGACAGCACTCCCTCCCAAGGCCCCTCCCAAGGTCGTTTCTTCTGGAGGTTTCGGTTTGTTTGGGAAATTCCGATGGAACCTTTTTACCAGCCGAGGTGCATGTACGTGGTCGCTGGGTTCCCAAGACCTTTCCTGAGCCCCGTACCCTTTCCAATCAATTAGATAGAAAAGTTTTGTTTTTGAGATCTTAGAATCCAAAAAGTTCTTCACCTCGAATTCAGGCTCCCCATCTATCTGGATTGGTTCAGGTGGCTTTATTAATCTGGTTCCTGGTTGCACTGGTTTCAAAAGTGACATGTGAAAAACAGGGTGAATCCGCATGTTAGCTGGTAGATCGAGCTTGACTGCCACTGGGTTAATTATAGCTTTGATCGAGTAAGGGCCTAAATACCTTGGATTAAAAGTTCGAGGTCCCTTGAGCGATAAGTGTTTGGTAGCCAACCATACTTGATCCCCTATTTGGTATGGAGGCGCCTCCCTTTGATGCAGATGTGCATTCTTTTTGTATTTCCCTTTCGCATGTTGCAAATGTGCAGTTGCATCCTTGAAGGCTTGAGTAATCGTAGAATGCAAATGGTCCACTGCGGGCATTTCAAGGCTCAGAGGTGAGTCCAAGTCTGAAGTACGAGGGTGATGTCCATATAAGGTATAAAAGGGGCTCTGACCAGTTCCAGAGTGTATCGAGTTATTGTATGCATATTCAGCCACCCATAAAATATCCTTCCAATTACCCTCCGATTGGTGCAACATACATCGTAGATATTGTTCAAGGGTCTGGTTCGTTCTCTCCGTCTGACCATCGGTTTGTGGGTGGTGGCTGGTTGAGAGTCTTACGTCGATTTGTGCCAGTTGACAACACTTTTTCCAAAAATGAGAAATAAACTGGCTTCCCCGATCGGAGACTAGTATGGACGGAAATCCATGCAACCGGATGATATTTTCGAGGGATTCCTTGGCAAGAACAAAAGCTGAAGGTAATCCTTTCAACGGAATAAAATGGGCCATCTTGGAAAATAAATCCACCACGACCAGAATAGTATTGTATCCATTACAAGAGGGCAGGTCCGTGATAAAATCTAGTGACAAGGTGTGCCAAGGTGCTGGTGGAATGTCTAAGGGCTGAAGAAGACCGGCAGGTTTTGTTTTTTGACCTTTGTTTTGGGCGGAAACTCCACAAAACATCACAAAAGATTTAATATCCTTTCGCCAGGAAGGCCACCAGAATTGTCGTTTAACCTTTTCCTCTGTTTTGGCAATGCCAGGATGTCCTTCCATCAGGGTATCATGATGACGGGAAATAACCAGTTCTTGCAATTCCTTTTTCTGGCAAAAATAGGCGTCCTTGGAAGTAAGGTAAGCCATCGTTGACTGAAAAGTAAGACCCTCTTTTGACCCAATCCTGCAAGGCTGAAGAGTCCAGTAATTGATTTACCTGTGCTTGAATGTCTTCAAGGGTTTGTAAAGTGGTTATCCCCAAAATTCTTTGTTCAGGAATTATCGGCACAGGCTCTGAGTTTGTGTCTATTTCTCCCATTCCAATTCGAGATAGAGCGTCCGCCTTGCCATTTTTACAGCTGGGGCGGTAAGTAATTACAAAACCGAACTCAGCAAAGAACAAAGCCCATCGGAGCTGTCGAGACGATTGAGCCTTGGCAGTTTTTAAATATTGTAAATTTCGGTGATCAGTGATCACGATGATGGTATGCCGGGCGCCAAGAAGATAATGCTGCCAAGCCTTAAAGGCGGACTTAATGGCTAATAATTCCTTATCGGTGATTGCATAATTTATCTCCGGCGGCGAGAACTTTCTGGACCAAAATGCTACGGGGTGCAGTTGGTTGGTTTCAGGATCTCTCTGAGACAGGACAGCTCCCATGGCCAAGCTGGACGCGTCGGTTTTGACTATATACGGGAGATCGGGACGTGGGTGCTTTAAAATAGGTGCAGACGTGAATTTAGCTTTCAATTCCTGAAAGGCCTGTTCGGCTTCCTCGGTCCATTCAAAACGTTTGTTTTTCCGCAAGAGTGCAGTGATGGGTTGCACCACACGTGAACATTCCGGGATAAACCTGCGATAAAAATTGGCAAAACCAAGCATGCTTTGGACACCTTTCACCGAACTAGGTGATGGCCATTTGAGGATGGCATCCACTTTCCGTGAGTCCATTCGGACCCCTTTAGGTGTCAGGATGAATCCAAGAAACTCAACCTCGGTGGTATGGAAAACGCATTTTTCCAGTTTTGCAAACAGTTTGTGCAGGCGTAATTTCTCTAGAACGGCCCTGACATGCTTTCTGTGATCAGATTCCGAAGAGGAATACACAAGAATGTCATCGATATACACGACAACACAGACATCGATGAGTTCCCGAAGGACATCGTTCATGAAGAATTGGAAGGCAGCAGGCACGTTGCACAACCCGAAAGGCATCACCTGGTATTCGAATAGTCCATATTTTGTACGGAAGGCCGTTTTTCATTCGTCGCCTTCTTTTACTCGTACCAGATGATAAGCCCCCCGGAGATCTAAATTGGTGTATATGCAAGCGTCCTTCACCTGGTCAAGGAGTTCAGGGATCAGAGGCAGAGGGTAACGATTTTTAACAGTTATCTGGTTCAATGCGCGGTAATCGATACAAGTTCTAAGGTCGCCTTCTTTTTTAGGCACGAAGAACAAAGCCGAGGATGCCGGATACTTTGACGGGCGAATGAAACCATTGGCTAGGTATTGATCTAAATATTGTCTCAAATGCAGATTCTCCAGTTCAGTAAGAGCATAAATCCTGCTACAAGGAGGTTGTGCACCGGGCACCAGATCGATTTGGCAATCGTACGATCTGTGGGGGGGTAACGTGTTGGCCTGTTCCTTTTGGAAGACGTCCTGGAAGTCTTGGTATTCTGGAGGTAGTTGCATGGAGACAGAGGTTACTGATGCTAGACTAATCTTCAGATTTTCTGGGTAGCAGGTTTGTGCACAATCCGGGAAGGCTATTCTCTTCGCTCGCCAATCAATTCGAGGATTATGTGTCTCTAACCAAGGGATTCCGAGAATAACCTGAAACTGTGGAGCCTTGATTACATCAAACACAACTGCCTCCCGATGGCCGTCCGGACCTACGAGTGTCACCTCAGCTGTGGAATGTGTTACCGGTCCCGAGGCGATTTCGGTTCCATCAACTGTGGTGATGACATCTTTGCTGGTTTTAGGACGCAGAGGGAGGTTAATCCTAGAGACCAATTCACGATCGACATAGTTTCCTATAGCCCCACTATCGATGTATGCCTTTATTGCATGCAACCGCTTAGGCTGTTCCAGATCTACGAGGACCATTGGCACAATGAAATGCGAGGTCTGAGAGTTCGTTTTTAAGCTCGGCAAGCGGACCTCTACGCTTGTCGGGCGTGGTCGTTTCCCGATACAGAGTTTTCATGGATTTTATCAGCGGCTCCTACCACCTTCTTGGGCGGCTTTGCCGGGCAATCTCGTAGAAAGTGTCCAGAGGACCCACAATAAAGACATAATTGCATCTGTCGTCTTCTTTCATGTTCCTTTTGACTTAAAGGTCCTTTAACCCCTCCGATTTGCATAGGCTCAGTTGCATCAGCCCCCTTGAGGTTAGCGTGGGTCTTGACCAACACCCGGGTCTCAAACTTGGACCGAACTGCTTTTCTGTTTTGCAGCCTGTGATCCAATTGGACCACTAAGTCTATATATTCAGTGCATTCTTGTGGCGGATTTACAACTTGGGCCAGGACATCTTTAAGTTCTCCGCTTAGACCTCGATAAAATAACGTGATTCTTTTATCCTCTGGCCACCCAGTTTCCACAATTAGTCTATTAAAGGTTGCAATGTAGGATAGGAGGTCTTGATTGCCCTGTCGCAGAGATTGAAGTTCGTCATCCAGAGCCTGTCCCTGGGAGTGTCGAGCAAATAACCTTTCCATGCTTGCTTGAAATCCTTGAAAATCACGAAGAATCGGGTCATCTTGAGTTACCAGTGGAACTGACCAATCGGCAGCACTGCCGCTGAGATATGACAGTACAAAGGCTACCTTGGTCTGGTCATTAGGGAAGGCCCCAGGTCTGCATAGGAAGTGCAAACGACACTGATTCATGAATACGGCGAATCGTTTGGGGTCCCCAGCAAAGCGTTCAGGTGGGGCCAGCGGCATGTTTCCAGGTAGAATAATCTGCACCGGGTTACTGGAAACCACAGGAGCGGGGTTCCCCCCGGAACCAGGTAAAGGAGTTTGTCCAGCTCGACCTTGCAAAAGCTCTTTCCTTTGTTACAATCACTTCCCTCCTGAGAGCATTAGTCTCTTGATGAGCGGCGTGTACCTCGGCCCGTAATTCCCCCAGTAGTTGGGCCAGCTGGTCAGTCTCAGAAGTTTCCATAGCGCCTGGGTGGGAATTTGTAGGAAGGCTTCGCGTTCTGTAACGCTCACCTGGTTCCCACGGAGGCGCTGGTCTAGTCTGGATTGCTGTGGCCTCTTCAAGCGTGATGCGCAGAACCCGGAACACCGATTGAACAGGTCCCCCAAATCTTGCTTGCCTGGCCCGCAGGAATATCCTTCTGCAGATGAGAAAGGGGATTAACAGTCTGCAGAATAGTGTGCTTGCTCCCCCTTTGCCCTCTTTGTTCTTCTCTAACTTCCTCCCCTCGGTTTAAGCTCACCTTAAGGTTTGGAAGGATGAACTCTCCATCCTGCTTCTGGTGCAGGGGTGCGCGTTAGTCCAGTTACTTCACTGGTTTTCAGAATGGCGCTGGCAAGATCCACTTGACTTTTCTGAGCGATACGCCGTAAGTATGAAGATTCAAAAGTTCAAGTGTGAGCCCCCTTTTATGTTGTCTTCCTAAACTGTGATCTGTCCTTTATTTCAGGTGCAGAATGAAGGCGATGAGTTGAGGGGTTAAATTGCCGATGGTAAACTCAGGTGAGTTAGTAATGAAGGCGATCCCTCTAGATGTCTTTATCATTCCCCAGTAATGTCTTTTGTCTTTTCCCCATAGGGGCCGGGGTGCGGTACCTGCCAACTGAGCGGCGCCGACCCGAAATGTGGAATGGTTCACCAAGAAAAGCCGGTAAGTTTTATGGCAGTAAATTAGGCTTTCCTCCATGTTCCTTCTGCTCACCTTGTGTCTCTTCTTCTCTCCCCTAGGCGCAGAGATGTGGCGACCTGTGCTGACAGCCGCGATGGAGCCGGGAGATGTCTCGAGGACAGGTGAGTGAAGAGCGGCACTGCAGCGAGCAACGCAATGCTTTTAAATGGAATACCTTCTTCAGGAATGCTGGAGTGAAGGTTCCGGATGCAGGTAAGAAGTTTGAATAAGTTTGTGGTTTTCACATTTCTCTTCTCTTCTTTCCTAACAGGTGTTCCAGGTTCAAGGCGGGGGTGGCTGGAGTCCAGGTGCAGGAGAAGACTCGGTGAGCGTTCAGCTGCTGGCATGCAGAACAACGCGAAGCGTGAGCTACTGTTTGGGTGTGGCTTATATAGCCCCCAAAGTAGTTCCTGGTAAGTATACTTCCTTGGCTCCGCCCGAGTAAAAAATAGTCCCATGAAAAAAATAGTCCCTTTCAGGTCTCAGGGAGGCCTGGATCTTGCAGCATGGTCTGCATCAGGTAAGTGCACAAAACACCTCTCTTTATGAGCCAAAGGCGCCAGGACAGAGTCCAAAGAGCCCCTATAAGGGGCCGCTGGGCTTTTACCCGGGGGCATGATGCCTGCTCCCGGGGGTGCTGGGCCTGGCCTGGTGCTCCAGGGGTAGGCATCATGACAGTGGACCCCCAAATGTTTAACCTTACACCGGGGATCCCCCTTCAGGTGATCAGTTGCTCCACAAGTAAAACAAGATCCATTGGGTCTGTTTACATAGGGAGGCTTACCATAACCAGAGTTCTGTTTCGGAGGCTGACCTCCACTACCCTGTGAGTTCTCTTGTGTCTTACCCTTATTTTTCTTTTTGTGGCCCTTTTGAGAAGAAGATTTATCAGATTCTCCACCCCCCTTATCTTTGGACTTTCCCCTTCCTCCTGCTTACCAGGATGAGTTTTGTCCTTATGGGACACTCGATGTGACACCCATAAATCTGCTGCAATGGCAAGCTTCTTAGGATCTATCTCCTTTGAATCTGCCAAATGCTGCTTAAGCTCAGGGGAAGAAGATGCAAACATATGTTCTAGCATGACAAGACTTATCATACCTTCAAAGGTAGAAACCTTATAACCTTCGACCCAGCCAGTCAAGTTTTTTAAGGATTCGGTTACATAAGATACCCAAGTACCACCTTCTTTTTACTTATGCTCTCGGAATCGTTTTAAATATTGGGCAGGAGTCTTTCCAAACTTTAAAATGAGAGTTTGCTTTAACATTGCAAAATCTGCTTGCTCAGCCTTCGACATTTCCGTAATGGCACTACAGCCAGAATGGGGCAGTCTGCTGAGTAACCAGGCAATCTTATCAGCATTGTCAACTTGTTGAACTTCACATGCATACTCAAACGTATTCAGCCAGTCCATAATGTCATTCTTTTCCTCATACACACTGAGCAGATCTTTTGGAAACCTTGGATGAGAGGAGGCCCCAGACCCATGTCCAGGACCCTTGGATCCATTTGCAACCTGAAGCTTGGCCAGTTCCAACTGGTGATCCCTGTCTTTCTGTTTTTCTGCCTGTTCGATTTTTAGTTTGGTCATACTGAAATCAAGCTCCTTCTGCCTAAACAGCAGCTCTTGCTTCTTGAATTCAAGCATGGCCTCCCCATCGACACTGGCAGAGGAAACATAAGACATCTCATCCTCCCTGTCCTCATGGTCGCAGTGGACCAGTGCAGCGGCAGAACCGTCGGTTCTACCAGTGAGAGCAGCCCCACCTCCTTCTGCACTGTCTTCGGAAGCTATAGCATCAAGCTGAGCTTCTTGCCACGCCACGATTCTTTGGATCATATCCAATTTGGTGCCTTGAGAGGAGACACCTCTCTCCGCACACATCTTTTTCAATGTTTCAGATTTAGAAGTATTTAAAGTTAACAAGGTATTTGTTTCCATACTATTAGATAGGACTATGGCCTTTTGAAAGTTATACTACGACAATTCACTACGTGTCCTGGTAGGAATAACCTTAAATGCCCTCGCTCGTGAGCAACACTGGATACCTTCAGTCGTATCCCACCGCTGTACACCAATTTGTTAAGATGGATTTCTGAACTCTGTCCTGGAGGGGCAGAGGTTCAGAAGGCTAGCCTAGTTTCTTGGAACAGGGTAACCTCTGGACAAGCCAGACCAATCAAGGTAGCGATCGCGGCGGTCAAGACTAGGTCTCAAGAGGGGTGAGGGTGACTGAAAGCCCGCAATGAGCACACAAAGCAAGGACACTTACAAATTACTCCAAGCAGGTCTGATATTAAAAATATAGACACATTTATTACAAGGCCTTTGTAACATTGACCATAGTAAAGAATCACGATAAAACCCAAGTAAACCAACACATCACAATCAAATACAATATATATACAATTACCAAAGGGTCTAAAGAGTTCGAAGCACGAAATATGCAGACCACCTAGATGGGGAGGAAAACAGGCAGTGCAAGTAATCGTTAGACCCAGTTCGCCTTCAGAGACCACCTAACTAGAAGGAAGTCCGAGCCCTACGAAGAGTGGAGCCTTGTGCTCAAAAGTACCTGCACACGCTGGTGCCAACGGGCCAAGGGGAGTCTCTTCAAGGAAATAAGGCAGTTCAGAGCGGTGAACAAAGGAGGGCGAACAGATCTCCGCTACTCAAGCGCGGCCTCCACTTGCGGGCAGAAGCAGAGCGCGAGTGCGAAAAAGGTGTGCTGTTTAACAAAGCGAGGAAAAGCTACAGGCTACTGCAGGAAGGCGACCAATTCCTAGCGTTGATACTCACCGGTCCCCGCTGCATGCAGACCCAGGCTTCTCCACGTCAGTTTCAGTGCTGGCAGGTTCAGATACGAGCAGGGCACGTCTCGGCGTCGTGTAGATTCCGCGGCAGCAGAAGTTAGAGTTGAGGATGTCCCAAACGCAGTGAACCCGCACAGATTGTTACCACAGCAGGGCAACAAAGCGGCTGTGTGTATTTCAGCCCAATGTACACTTCTCACTTCAGACCTGGGAATCCCAAGTATACGAATCGTGTGAGAGTGTCAAGGACTCGGAATACAGCAGCAACCTGACGGCGGTGACAGAGCAAGACTCCTGGGTAAGCTGGTCAGTCCACTGGATGGCGCAGAGACGCTTCCGAAGGCTTACGTGCAGGAGATGATTAAGATGCCGAGAATAGTTGTTACCACTATTCCAAAGGGTCGAAGTACCAGTACAGGCCTTCTCGTTCGATCAGAGACAGAATGGTTTCACAGGGCGACAGCAGTGCAGAGGAGCAGTCCTTCAGCGGGTTACCAGAGATTCCTCGGTTCAGCCTCTTAGTTGCAGGATACTTGGCTCCTGTATCCGTTGTTCGTGAGAACTCAGGAGATTGACATGGTAGTGGTGTTTTCAGCCTCCTCTTATCCAGAGTTCCCTTCGCGCCAAAACCGAGAGGACTCAATGGGAGATCTGCTCACAAAACACTTACACCAAACGTGGACCTATCACGGACCATGGTGGTCCCAGGCATTCAAGACACACTAGACTCTCTGGCACCCAGGATGTGTATTGGGACCAGACATCCCAGCCCACATCCTGGAGGCCCACACAAGGCATGCAGAAGCCCGCAAAAGCATCTGTGTTTCGCGGGAAAGTACATGCCCAAATAAGGATGGCCCCGGGTCGGCTCGACCTGGGGAAGGTGAAGGGGCAGGACCGTCAACGGATAGGACAAAGAACCTCGTGGCATGGCCATTTTGGAAGCCAGGCCACCCATTTTGGGCAAACGTGAGAAGCGCGGTTAACAGGGCAAAAGGGAGTTCAAAAACACAAAGAAACGATCGCTGCCACCAGTCCCGTCCGTGACATACTTGCACAGTTCGTTATAAATCCATCGAGAGTTTCTAGGGCCTGTAGAATGACTATAGACCCAAGAGCGCGGTAATGTAAGTTACAGTGCACTCTTGTGCCATGTTGCGCGAAAGCTCCAACATGAGAAAAGAACTACGGAAAATAACATTTCCCGATACTGACTGTCTTCAGGGCATGTCAGTTTCCCCGTAAGAATGGAGCGAAAGCCCAGAGGAGTGCTGCGGAAGGCTGCGCTTCTCTGGCAAAGTCTAGATCAGGGTGAAAACAACAGCAAAAAGTTTAGGGGTTGCCACATGGAAGGAAAATTACGTACAATTAAGAAATCTTTCCTAACAACCCCTATATCATTGACCACAATCAATTTCATATCAAAGAGGAGGAGCATACAGTCAACACCAGGACCCTACAGTCTTCTGGCATCACCCGCCACCACACCAGGGACAACCACAACCCTGATATCAATGAGGAAGAGCAGACAGTCAGCTCCTGCATCCTGCAGTCTTCTGGCATCAGCAACCACCACACCAGGGACAACAACCAGCCTGATATCAATGACGAAGAGCAGACAGTCAACTCTTGCATCCTGCAGTCTTCTGGCATGATGCGTCGCCACACCAGGGACAACCACAAGCCTGATATCAATGAGGAACATCAGACAGTCAACCCCAGCACCCAGCAGCCTTCCAGCATCACCCACCACCACACCAGGTACAACCACAAGCCTGATATCAATGAGGAAAAGCAGACAGCCAATCCCAGGACCCTGTAGTCTCCTGGCATCATCCACCACCACAACAGGGGCAACCAACCGCATGATATCAATGAGGAACATCAGACAGTCAACTCCAGCACCCAGCAGACTTCCGGCATCATCCACCACCAAACCAGGTACAACCACCAGCCTTATATCAATGAGGAAACGCAGACAGTCAACTCCAGCATCCTGCAGTCTTCTGGCATCATCTGCCACCACACCGGGGACAACCACCCACCTGATATCAATGAGGAACATCAGACAGTCAACCCCAGGACCCTGCAGTCTTCATGTATCACCCTCCATCACACCAGGTACAACCACAAGCCTGATATCAATGAGGAATATCAGACAGTCAACTCCAGCACCCAGCAGGCTTTCAGCATCATCCACCACCACACCAGGTACAACCACCAGCCTGATATCAATGAGGAAAAGCAGACAGTCAACTCCAGCACTCTGCATTCTTCTGGCATCCCTCGCCACCACACCAGGGAAAACCACTGACCTGATATCAATGAGGAAGAGCAGACAATCAACACCAGCACCCAGCATGCTTTAGGCACCATCCACCCTCACACCAGTGACAACCACCACTTGAATATCAAGGACGAGTATCAGGCAGTCAAATTCCTCAGAGAGCATACTTCCATCATCATCCACCACTTCATCATCAGTGACAACCACCAGCTAATTATCAGCACATAAGAGCAGCCAGTCAACCCTAGTCCCAGAGAGGCTTGTAGAGAAGGTCCCAAGTAAAGCCTGCACTCCAGTCGCCCATTTTGAAGTACCAAGAATGTTCACACCAAATTATGTGACTTATGATGAGCAGATAAACCAGCAGAGAGCCGCAGTACGGCTCTGTCCAGTACCTATCAGAAGAGCAGCACCTATTGAAGTACCGATACCCAAAAAAACATGGACAGTAAGGTACCCATTAAGAAAACCCTACCAGCAAATGAGACGAAATGAAGATCGCCTGAGTACTGTCCCAGAAGAAACCAAAAAAGTCTTAATGGAAGACGAATGGTGATGTCACGGGGACCCGGACAGACTCACAGATAGAAGAAATGATGTCCCGAGAATGACACAAAGAGACGAAGCGCCATGAATAAAGATATCGTGAACCTAAAGTGGAAGAACGATGTTGAAATGCAAAGAAGTTCAAGCTGTAAGCAAGATGAAGATATTCAACCAGTTTACACCTGTAAATATGCGGGGAACCACAAGAAAGCTAAGAAAACAGTGCGGCTTGCTATGCAAAGTAGAAGAATACTGCAGCAAGCGCCATTATACATACATCTACCTCAAACAAAGTACTTTAGTATAAGTATATTCCACTTTGCAAACAATGCAGAATCAACTCAGGTTACTAAAGGCCGAATGAGCAGAGATTCCTATTCTAGCAAAATGAGAAGAGACGGCTGAATCGAAACTTGGCAGATGCAACTCGTGCCAGGAGAGCCAAGGTCATACCAATAGAAGGAACGAACAGTAGCTACATATAATTGAAACTTAAGAACAGAATATCCTGTCTCTGAAAGGTCAAGATAAGGAGGCGTAGGCAGGTGGCAAGCTAAAGAAGAATCAAATACACAAATTGAGAGAAACTAGACAAATTCACGGTGCGGGAAGCACGTGACCAGCCGAACGAGAAGAAGCACGGGTTCACACCTACGCTTGGCATCCGCCCAGGCAGAGATATCAGAATATTTCCAGACAGAAGATGCAGTTTCGAGGCCAACCACAGCGAAATAATTGACACATAGTTGCTGAAGCGATGATTGATTGTAACATTAATTGGAGAAAGGCTGGGTAACTAAGGGGTACCCCTCACCTGGACGACCGTTCTGCGTGCTGCTAAGCAAAGTGGAAGAATATGCATGGGGTTGTTGCCAACCCAATCACAACGGACCAAATAATCTAGGGTCCTATAGTTAGTAGAAACCAATGGGACATCGTTCCTTTAGTGACGTCTTCAGTAGTCATTTTTGAAGGTAGGGCTTAAATGCCCATCTGACAGTGTTTACCCAATCCCCTCACTCCATTACCATATACAGATATAGTACTTATATTAAAGTTACCTTTTCCTAACCAATAGAATTGCATGTTAACTTTTGAGTGTTACACGTCAATTATGATGAGTTTTGAGTATAAAAGTTACAACTTGTGTGAAGGTCATTGGAGTTGAAGCGAGAAGGATGATCGCAGCACTGCTGATTTCCATGACTCCCCGTTTTTTGTACTTGTCATGAAACTGACTCCCTTTGCCAAACCATTGAGTTGTCCTTATTGATTGGTGTTGGAGTAATAAATCTGCACCCCCATCCATCTCATGGGTGCAGCTATCTCGTCTTAAAGTACTTTGGAACAAAACTCGGTTCTATGGGCCGGCCGGCGGTCTCCAGAGTACACTTGGTAGCAGAGATTGATGGTTATCAATAATCAATTATTGATTAGAATAAGACACCCATTGACCGTCGACATAAAGTAACTCTAGGTCTTCAGCAATATCACGTCCTTTGCCATTCGGCTGAGTAGACCGTGAAGCTCCCCATAGGCAGTGGTAGTGTAAGAAAAAACTGCAGACCAGGGTCTGAAGGGACCCGTGTTGCCCACATTATCCCTTCCCATTCCTACGGGCAGCTGAGCGGGTGAAAAGTCAAAGAAGGCGGTAACGAAGGAGGTGATCCCGAGGGTCCAGAGAGGAAATATGAGAACAGTGAGTAAAAAAGTTTGAGTGTTTTGGCAAAAGTGCATGCTTTAGAACAAGTAAAGGGAAAAGGTAACGGAGGGAGGTGGGAAAAATATAGTATGAAGAAGAGAAGAATGTGTATATAAGGGAATAATGACTCAAGGATAATTAAGTAAATAAAGGTTACCGGGGAGGACACCCGAGGAGAGAGAGGTTACCGGGGAAGACGCCCGAGAAGTGAGAGGATTCGCCTTATTCCTACGCTTTTAATACAAGCGGCTAGAAGAAACATGTACCCATAGTCCCAAAGAAAGGGGAACAAATAGACTACCACAGCGATTAAAGACTCCGTGAAAGGGGTATGTTTAGACTCCATGAATGGGTAATGATTAGAGGCAGAGATACCTGTGACCAGCTGGTGTTCGTCTAGTCTGTTAAGCGTCTGTCTTACATGTTTTTTGTTGTGGCGTCATACATCGAAACATTTTCCTTGAGAAAACAGATTTCAATTTTACGCGATTGAATAGCTGAGATACTATTGCATATGAATTGATGTTTTTTGAGTAAAATAGAAGGTGTAACATTTTGTGAAAAATCTGGATTGGAGCTTGCAGTGTTGGTGCTCGCTCATATTTTTGGAACTGTTTAAGTTAAGTGAAAGTGTTGACAAGTGTTATATAAGAGGAAAGGGAACAGATTTAAGCATCAAAGACATAACCCCATTGACACACTTATGCAAACAGTTGCCAAAACACGCACTCAAACTGAAGAAATATAGTACAGAGTGGGTTAAGGGAACCGCCCACAAAATGTTTGTGCCATGGCCACAAGGTGGGTCCTTATCTAAAGCTGTCTTGCAACATATGACGACATATTTGCATGCCACATACACAGGCAAAAAGTTAGACAAACGCCTAGCCATTTTAAAACTGTATGAACTAGAAAAGGGAGAGGAGCCACCAATAGATTGGATACTTAACATATGCACAGAGGGGGTTGAGACGCCTACCGCGCCACCCGCCCCATCTGAAACAAAAGTTGAAGAAATTAAAGACGAGGGATTATACCCGCTAAAATAACTTAAAGCAGCCACAGGGTATAGCAACCCCGCATATGAGTCACCTATGCAAAGTAGTGACGAAAATCAAGGGAACGATAAGGATAAGGATATTACCTCCACAGTCCCACAGGACAAGGGGGGACACAATGACAAAAGAAGGGATCGGGCACAGACAAGTGCATCTCTCGACAAAGAGAGAGAAGGGAAAAGATGGAAGGGAAACGAAGATAGAACTGATGAGCTAGCATTCGCAAAAAACGAATGGATGGGAGGGCACATTTTATTGAAACTTGATTGCAAAGGCATTGATGATGCGAAACAAAAGGAGAGGTTAGATGATGTACAGAGAAAGGGGAAAGAGAAGGAGTTAAGAGATGAAAGAATAAGAAAGAAAGACAGGCAAAGGCGAGAACAGCTACATCCCGAAGAGCAAGAAAGACAGCTCGATCGCAAACCAGGAACATCCAATGATCAAGACAGACAGGATCAGCAAAGGTCAGAGGAAGAACAAAGAATACGAGAGAAAAGAATAAAGAGACAAAGAAATGAGGACATTCAAAGGGCAGATGAACGTAGAAATGAAAAGAAAAAGAAGAAGATAGAGTCAGAGAAGAGGCAAGGAAACGCAAAGAATTTTATGACGATGTAGAACATAATCGAAGACAGAGAGCATGCGATCTTGAATATCTGGGGAGATAGGTTAAAAAACCTGATCCTGTAGTAGATTGGGAAGATATAGAAGAATTCTTTCCTGCATACGATTCAGTACCAGGCACGTCTATGGCGAATATTGAAGATGACTTCAACACCAGAAGCATCGGAGAAACAATCGATGGAATATATGATGAACTGGGGCTAGAACAAATACCCCAAAGGGAGGGGGAAGATGAGTGCCTGGAGAGCACCCAGCTCTACGACACTGAGGATATCACCTGAAGTAGTGGGAATAGGGAACTATCCCTGGATAGATTAGAATTAAGTAGGAACCAAGAAGATACAAGATGTTGCACAAATTGGGGACAGACAATGTCCGATTCAGAAAGGGAGGAGCGTGAGGAAAATGAGGAATAGAGTCAGAGCAAAAGACGACTCCCAAGAGAAAAAGGAAAAAGGTGGTCAGACACTAGCGAGTCTGCACCGAGGGCATCAGAGTCAGCCATGCAGTCAGAACGACATGAAGAAGTATCTCACGGTCAGAGGGGGGTGTCTTCACCGCCCTACGTGGACAGACTTAGGTCCCTACCAGGCAGGCGACGATGCAGAAATATTACCCCTGCCATAGATAGAATAACCATGAGGGAAGAGCGAGAGAACTATGCATCCCAATTTCCATTGCTCGAGAAAGGGAGAGTAAGACCACAATATATTCCATGGCCACACATGGATCGAGAACATTTGAAGAACAAGCTTCCAATGCTGATGAGTTAGAGAAAATGACATGAGGGAACACATTAGCTATAGGGGATATTAAGGGTCTCCTAATCGCCATACTTGGTGAGAGAGCAGATGATGTGTGGACACGGGCAGGCTACCCTGGTGTAACCACAATTAATACCGCGCATGACGGAGCACCATTTAACAACTGCAGAGCCGCAGTATGGAAAGTGCTACGAGTGCTTTACCCAGGCGCTTCGGATATGGGAGCTATAATGACATGAAAAATTAAGGAGTCTGAGGATCCATTAATTTACATACAGAATTTTCAAGACGCATGGGTGCTCGAGACTCATGAAACTTGGACGAAATCTATACCTGTGTTCTACCATATATTGTGCCAATGTATGTGCTAGACTAGAGAGAACGAATGAGGCCTGAAATGACACATTGTCATATTTGGAAATGCCACGTAGTGCCATTTAGAATGACACATTGTTATTCTTGTAGAGACACATTTAGAGATATGTTATGTACACATGTATGTATGTAGAGTGTGCACTACATACAGAATGAGTTTGTATGTAGTTAGTGCTTGGATTTGCGAGAGAAAGCGTAAACGCTAGGAAGCATTTAGCTGGCAGCATAAAGCCATTTCTGATGGAGACAAAGGAGTGCCGAGGCACTGCGAAATGTTATGGTACATTGTGATAGAAGGAATGTAAACAGTTTCTTGGCAGACACAGAGGTCGCCTTCGCCTTAGTAGAAGGGAGCCTTATCAGCTTGAACTCTGAGCATTGCGGAGACAGCAACGGTGGGAGGGAGCGCGACATGGGGAGATGGGAGAGAAGCCTTTTCAGGCAATGAGATGCTTTGAACACGGGCACCGAGTGAGAGGATTTCGTGATGCAGAGAGAGCCAACAGTGGAGTGAGTAGAGAAATGGAGGAATTAGATGGAATTTTGCACTGCACACAGAATGCCAAGGAAGAGATCTGATGTCCAATGTCACGCTGACAGAACAAAAAGTGAAAGTGCACGCATAACACAGACTGGCAGGCATTGCTAACAGAGAAAGAGACATTCTTAGCTTAGAGAATGTAAGTAACCATGGAATGAGTGCGTCATTGGAAAGTATAACCAGAAGCCGAGAGAAGAGAGTAGTTAGTTAGAAATCGATCTGGAAGAGAGAGAGCGAGGCCCGGCTCTGAATGACTGGCTGATTGTAGAGTAGCGAGAGAGAGAGAGACTTGACAAAGACAGAGCTGGAGAGGAGATACATGCAAATGGGAAGTATGGCTTATGGCCTAGACTGAACTGATTGATTAGAACAGACACTCACACAAAGAGCTTTGGGTTTGGGAGAAGGGGAAATCAGACAGGGATTGTCTTAAGAGAATGAGTGTGAAGTATGGTGTGGATTGGTGTGGATTGACCCTGCATGAAGGAGAGGGATGCTGATGCTTGCATTAGACTCCATTAGAATCATAGGCTTGAATCACAGGCTTGCACTAGAAGCCTGTAAGGCTTACAGTTATTCACTGCATGGTAGAATTGCACCAGAAGTATAAAAGGTGCAAATTAGATATGTGCAATAGTTTTATGAATGCTTGCATCATCATCATGCTTTGCTGTGCATAAATAAATGTATTCTATTGTTATAATTGAATCGATTCATGTGTTTTCTTTGTGTTTTATGTTATTTGTGTCCACCGTAGTAAGATAGGAGTATGTTGGTGTGTTGTTAGAAGTAATCTAGGAGTAACACAGTGCACATGGGGCCTGAGATACGAGAGTAGGGGGGTATAGTGATCCACACCCCCCTAGGAGATTGTCTAAGATTGTCTAAGACCGGTGCATGGTTGCCCAGGGGGGCTAGACGATGGTAGGGATTTGTTTTTTGGAAAAGACATGATAACTAGCGCAGCTGAATCGAGCATGCAGCAGGTGACTAATCCACAGCAGAATAATCAGGGCAGTACTGGGTTTTACCCACGGGGAAGAGGATTTAGGGGAAGAGGATGGCAGAGCAATCAGGGAGGCTTTCAGAATAACCAAGGAGGTTTCCAGAATATGCAAAATGGCAATCAAGATAGGTCAAATGGGCAAATGATACGACCACCGCCAGTATGTTGGTTGTGTGGAATGACAGTGCCCTTAGCGTGCACATGCAGAAACCAAGGCATGATGCAGAACGGCCAAGGGACAGGAGCAGGCATGGCGAATCTACCTGCAGTTTTACAGCAGGGTGTTGCACAAAATCACACGTGCAACAACAAGTTCCAGGAGCGCAACAAGGCGTGCAACCTCAGAACATGCAGAATTTTCCACAAGTACAATCTCAACAGGCACCGATGCAACTATAGCAGACGATTGGTACAGGGCAGACCACGAACCCTGGAATGGGATGTAACAAGGGGAATGGGGGAAATCCACCCGCACACTGTAGGCCACATTTTTATATGGACTAGGACAGCTCACTGGGAACCCTGATGTGGTCTATCTTATCAGTGACACCAGACCCTCATAGGGAACCTAGGGTGGATGTCGTTATAGGGGATAAAGAATATTCCTTCCTAGTTGACACGGGTGCAACACGCTCGTGCATACGTGAAGGGAGGTTTTCCTTGTCCGGCGAGGCCATAGATACTCAGAGTTTTACAGGAGTTACACGTCGTGTTCCCTTCACAAATGCACTTCCAGTCTCCATAGGAGAATGTGAAATGAATGTGCCTTTACTATATTCTCGTCAGACCCCTGTAAACATTTTGGGTCGAGATTTAATGACAAAGTTAAACATGACAATCTCATTCACGGAAGAAGGCATAGTATGCTCAACTCCAGGAATGCACTATTCAAATGTATGCAAAATAATCAGAGCATACGCGGGACACACAGCAATGAGGGCTATACAATTAGAGTCAGAAATATTTGCATATGGTATGCGTGTGCTTATGGCAGGACTGCCAGGCCTTGCAGACAGAATCATGAGAACCCCTGATGAATTCCTATTCAGACCAAGAATACCGATGCACGTGGAAAAGGGACAAGTATTTCCCTTGATGATACACACAGCTGGAGTACGAGGGAGAATGGCCTTGATTGATGGTTATGATGACGAGTGCCGACAATGGTGTGCAGTAATCGCCATTGAAGAAGGATATCGATTGACTGACGTCACCGATGACGATCTGTTTGAAGAGCAAGCAGATATGGGAGAGACAATAGTGGAAGTGAGTCTCACCTTTTGGTTGAAAATAATCAAAAGAGAGGTGCCTCAGAGAATGATGTTGGCACAAAACCGTCCTGAATATTTTGATAACGACAGGGCCCAGGTGCCTGTCTCAGTATGCACCACAGGCCCCTATGACGTAGGCCTCTTGAAAGGGGTTGGAGAAGTGAAAATTAAACTGAAACCAGGAGCAATTCTACCAAAAGCCCGCCAATATGCCATGTCCAGAGAAACAGATGAGGGGATTTTTAAGACAATTTCCGCAATGATGGAGCAAGGCATCTTAGTGACGTCAGAGTCCTCATGCAATACCGTGGTTTATCCGATCAAAAAATCAAAGGGAGGGTCTTGGCGTTTAATCCAAGATCTAAGGCAAATAAAGGATATTGTTGAGGCCGAGTTCCCTCTAGTCCCTAACCCGGCTACAATTCTATGTAATATACCCATTGAGGCAAAATATTTCATGGTGATTGACTTGAAAAATGCATTTTTCTCAATCCCATTGCACCGTGACTCACAAGATCTGACGTCATTCACATGAGGGAAAGAGTGACCCCAGAAAGGGCTGAAGCCATACTGAACGCAGCTAAGCCACACATGATAAAACAGATGCAGAGCTTTTTAGGCCTATGCAACTATGTCAGAGCATGGGTCTTCGACTATAGCTCTTACACTAAGCCTTTTCTTCAGGCCCTAAAGAAGGCCCAAGTAATGAAAGAAAAGATCGAATTGTCTGAGACCATGGAGAAAGGATTTGCTGAACTCAAAAAAGCCATTTGTACAGCACCAGTTCTAGGGATTCCCAATTATGCAGAGGTATTTTACCTGTTTTCACACACAAATGGCAGCGTTATGACGGCAGTACTCACGCAGAGAACCACATTGGGGTCCAATGGCAAGCCACTGGCTTACTACAGTGGAAATTTGGACCCAGTAATGAGAGATCATTTCCCGTGCGAACAAAGTTTAGCTGCCGCAGCGTTCGCCATAGAGAAGTCTACAACCGTTGTGATTGGATGCTTCATGACGTTGTACGTCGAGCACTCGCTATTTGCCATTCTAGAGAAACCAAAGGGCACATTGACATCTCAGAGATCTTCTGCTTATGAAGTGATCATATCAAATCCCTCGATTAAGGTAGTCTGTCGTAAGATAGTGAACCCAGCTACGTTTATAGCAGAGCCAGTCACTGAAGGAGAGCCAATACATGACTGTGCAAATGATGTAGAATTCTATGATGAAAATGCCAGGGTGAAAGAAAATGCCTTGGCAGAAGGAGAGATCGTCTTTATTGACGGTTCTTCGAGGATTGATGAAAGTGACGGACAAAGATATACCGGTGTTGCTGTGATGCTTCTTAGTGCACAAATACCATCTCGCTATTCAGCACATGCTGCAGAATTATTGGCGTTGATACTCGCCTATGAGAATCGCGCAGACCAGGAAGTAACGGTGTACAGTGATTCTGCCTATGTGACGTCGACAGTGCATGCAGGATTAGCGCGCTGGAAAAGGAGGGGCTACCTCCGAGCAGACGGCACGCCAGTGCAGCACGCAGCCTTACTGGACAGGCTGATCAAGGCACTACAGCTCCCAGTGGGCATAGCAGTCGTGAAATGCGCCACCCACACGAAGCGGACAGATTTGATCTCACGCAGAAATCCAGCAGCAGACACGGAAGCCAAGCGAATGGCATCCAAAAGTGAAACAATCCTGGAAGTGGAAGTTATCCATGCCAACGAGTGAATGATTGTTGCACGAATTGCACCTGAGAGTTACAGTAATTTGGGGCAAACACAGCTAATGGAACTCCAAGGGGAGGCACCACAGGAAGAAAAGAACCTTTGGAAATGTCAAGGGTGTTCTTTAAACCCCTCTGACAGCTTGTGGCAACAAGAAAGCACTGGTAAACCAGTAATGCCTGTAGCCCTATTAAAAATAGCGCTGGAGCAGTTACATTATCCGACGCACATGACAGAAGAAAATCTTGCAGCAACACTTGCACTACCGAATTTAGCCGAGCACGTTGCATTTTTTATAGTAAATTGTATAATATGCTAACAATTCACAGCTGGGCACACATTAAAAGTAATGAGAGGAGTCATCCCAAGGCCAAATGGGCCTTATCAGCACTTGCATGTCGATTATGTCGACATGATTCAAGCATGTAACGGGTGCAGATACTTAATTGTTGTGGTGTGTCCATTCTCTAGATGGATTGAGGCATGTGCCTGTACACACCCAGACTCTACCTGTGCGGCCACATTTTTTGTGAGGGAAGTGTTCCCCAGGTGGGGGGTGTGCGAGGTCATGAGATCAGATAATGGCCCTCACTTTGTTAATGCAATATTTTAACAGATTAGCTTGCTGCTTGGTATAAAGCACAAGTTCTTGACGGTCTATCATCCGCAAGGTAACGGGGGATCTGTGAGAAGCTCAACAGCTTGTTAAAGGAAAGGATAGCCAAGTTGAAGCTCACTCTAAAGAAGGGATGGTTGCACTGCCTTCCTTTGGCACTGTATGCACTTAGGAACCAACCCGGTTCTGACCATCATCTTATGCCACACGAGATAGTCACAGGAAAAAGAATGAGAACTAGATGTAATGCCCAATCAACAGGAGAAATTTTAGGGTCTGAAATGTAAAACTACCTGAACTGCATGACATCTTGCCTTACTGTAATTTCAGACCAGCTGCAGTGACGACGAAAGGGGTGCAGGGCAGCACGGAACACAGAAGGAGATACTACTACCAACGCAGCTCAAGGACTTTGTGTACCATCCGTTTTCCCTGGAGACACTGTCCTTGTAAGGAACCATACAAGGAAAAAGTGGGACGAGCCAAGATTTAACGGTCCCTTCACAGTGGAGGACTGCACTCCATCCGCAGTGAAACTACAAGGCAGGAGAGCTTCAATTTTCCTGGGCGATATCAAACCCTACATCGAAGAAGGCCCCCTGCCTGCACCCCAATGAGAGGAATCAAAGAACGACAGAGAAGAACCACAGCACGTGCAGACGAGATCCATGACGAGGAAGAAGGACGCATGACCAGCCAAACAAAGACAAAGAACTTTTTGCAAATTGTGGCTTAAATTGGACACTTCCTCTAAGCAAACAAGGGAATAAGGAGATAACAACTGACACTCTGTGCATCCTAGTTGCAGGGTGAAGAAGAAAATTGCATGTATAAGCCACAACATAGTCTGTTGACTTTGAACTTTGGATTGAGGCACACTTAAGTCTTGATGAGAAAAGAATATGCCAAATTTTGACCGAGGACACTTACATTGGAAGCAAATACAGTATCCCGACTCATTCCACACCTAGACCCTATTCGGAATCACTTATGGTGTCCCACAGTAGTGACATCACAAAAGACGTGATCACTTATTTTAATCTAGTGCTAAGATCATACCCTTCATTGGTGGGAAGGCTCACCAGTGTCACTGACTTTCTTCAAGATCCTGAAAACGAAAAGATAATAAAGAGATTGCTTACTGTTATTGCCGAACAATTTCTCTTACTTCCTGAGTACAGTGAGAAAGAACGAAATGTCTCAAACACAGATGGAAATAAATGAGCTTATCAAAGCATTGTTCTTTCGTATAATCGAAGACTGTCCAACTCTTGTCGGAAGAACAACAGACACACTCAGGTTTCGTCGAGATCCAGCAAATACAGAGCATCTAAGCCAACTCCTAAATAAAATTGGGATCTTAGTTGCACTCCACGCGAACGGACAGTGCAGACATTGTTTACATTGAAGAGAAAGCATACAATCCTGAAAAACTCAGCAAGACAGGACGGATGTCCCTGTCACTAGAAGACAGCAGGTTAGCTCACAAGGTCCTTTTTTGTCTAGTCACTGACTTTCCAGAGTTAGTGGGGAGACAGATTGATGTTGACGTCCTCACATTCATCAGAGACCCAGCTAATGTTGCACAGATGGGCATGCTCTTGCATGGAATTGTACTATAAATAGAACTCTCGAACCATCAGCAGAACTATCTGAGGAGATACTAAAAGCCTTCCGCCGAGGTACAGATCGAGGAAGCAGTGTAAAGGACTTCACTTATTGCATTTGTTGTTATTTTGTCCTTACTCTTCATATTGACTAGCATACAATATGTCCTCAGGACTGAAGCAAATCCGAGGTGTGGACTGGCAGTTGATCTACTTTGAACATGTACAGTGAAAGGACGTGGCGAAGTATAATTTGATTTGATTTTTTCCCATAGTTAGCAAAGGAACTGTATCCTGAAATAAGAGACAATTCATCACCCGCAAGAGGGGGGACACTTGTGGAGCACCTAACACTCTTAAACATAGAACCCAAAAGACACTGTTGTTTAAAGAAGTACGATAAAAATTGACATTTGGCGAATGATCGAGATGGGGATCCAGAGAAGCAATCTGGTTCTCCTGCAAGAGGAGAGATGACCACGTTTCTCTGGAAGTAAATGCTGGCGCCTGACTGTAATGTAGTGAGCCAGAGACCACCGTGTGAGTACACAAAACACAAACTTTATTGCACAGCTCCCCGGAGCATACGATGTTATTTAGGCAAGTGCCGATACAGTTGGTCAGGTAAAACAACTAAGGATTGGCCTCTTTCAGCAATTGCAGTTCTTAACTTAAATCAGAACCCCCCCCCCCCAAGGTTGTCAGTCTTACTTTCCAATGCCGTTCGCCAGAACAAAAAACCAAGGGTTCCGGGTTTCTTTTAACACTTAAAGTTTGTAATGGTTTTAACACAGGACTCTGGTTCTTAACTCAAACAAATGTAATTCCAAAAAGGTCCAAGCGTTTTCCCCGACCGCTTGTTTAATCAATCAATGTCCTGGGCTTCTGTTGCAGGTCCCTCCGGAATGCAGCCCACTTGCCTGGCCGATCCCGGCTTGTAGCACAAAGATAAATCAAATCTTTCGGTGTCAGTTTACACACCCGCGGCAAGCACCTTTTCCGTCAGGCGATTTCCTCCGCTCTGTAATCGCTGTTGTTTGCTGGACAGGTACGGTGTGCTCCGCCGGTCCTTCCTCTTCTCCCTAAAAGGCCCACCGGAATTGCTACTGGCCTCGTTCCACTCGGGAGCCTCACCGGCAGCCTCCTTCCATTCCTGAAACATGAGAGAGAGCTTGAGTGGTTTGGTAGCAGTTTTAACTCTTGAGCCCCTCCTCTCTGGTAATTAATGCCATGTGTTCCCGGCCACCTTTCATTCACACCTGCGTCTAATTCCCCTCCTCCCTGCTCCCTCCTCGCTACGCTGGCCTGAGTTTTAACCCCTGATGCTGAGGGTCTGCTTGAATAGGGGCACATGGTTTTCCGCCTCCCTTCTTTACTTCCATTGCCCACACTCTGGCTTTTAAATGAATGCGGTAAGTGGAGGGGCATTCTGGGATATGTAGTCCTTGTCTTTTGTGGTTCATTCGTTTCACTCAGATTGATCATTATGTTGTCCTGCTGTATGGTTGTATTATATCCCTCCCTGTGGTTCTGTTCCTTATTGTCCTTCCTTCTTATGTCGGCAGCTGCTGGTTCTCCATCACACTGATTTACAGGGGCATAGTGTATTTGTGTATCATATTCATCATTGTTTTACTGTCATTAACGATCAGAACTGCATTTTGTATTGGTGCACAAAGCATTCAAATTCCAGTGCACCCACCTAATTCCAGTCCCTAGAAGATCTGATGGAGGAATGAATGAACTTGAAATGGATGTGATTAGCAATGACACACACACACTTGTGGTAACAACCAAAAAGAAAATCCGGAGACAGGGTAGACAAAGAATGAATGAAGAAAGGTTACTGACAACCACAAGCATGCAAACACTGAATGCACACGAAACAGGCCTAGTGTCAATGACTGCAGAACCACAAGCCAAAACAGTAGAAAAGAAGAGACTGCTTGCCATAAAAAACTCCACAACAGACATTGTGGAAGGCTAGAGGAATCGGAGAAGAAATCAACAGAAATGATAATGATAAACACCCCTGAGACAACACTGATGGAGACAAAGACAAACTCAAGGAATATTTTGCAAGCACAACTAATAGTAGACTCTTTATGGCTGGTCATAGCCAAAGCAAGGAAAATACAAGATGAACTGAAGAATAAAACCGCAGAGACTGTATTGCCAAACATATATGTTCCAACACAGGGGACAAGTACCATTTCCCCAGTACAACCATATACTACACCAATGCCAGAATGGATACGAACATTTGTAGCCAGACAGAAAAGGATATATGAAGAGAGGGAAAGAGCTGCCAGACTCTTATCCACTCAAATGGCGCAGATGAGGAAGCCTGCACCATGGACTGGGATACCCGAGAATCCTTCAGCAAGAAAGAGCCATACAGATGCATTTAGGGATGTAGTTATAGCAAACTACAGGAAAACACTAAGAATCAAGAGAAGTATGCATGGAGATGACAATGAACTAAACGACTACCTGGACAGCATAACACATTTGGGAAACAACATTTTGGTACCAGCATATGAAAGAAGTTGGAAGACAAAATTCAGAAGGGAGTGCTTTGTTTGTGCACTCCTACCATAAGGCATGGGGAAATCCAAGATCTTCGTAGCTGTAGAAATCGCGCACTGTCTGTCACACGTAGCAATGTGCAAGACCAGAGGCCAGTTCATAAGTAGTGATGCCTCTTTAATATGGGCAACTGAAACAGCCTATCCTGACGAAGATGATTATGTTCAAGACATTAAGACAAGAAACAGAGCTCATACTAGGAATCATGTGATCAGGTACGAGAAGCCTAGAGTTAAAGGAGCAGGAATAAGATCGGAAGTGAACCCAAGACTAAATGTCCAAGGAAAAACTCCAGAGGAAGCTCGAAAGTGGAAGAATAGAGCCCAAATGCAGATCTGGGGCACAGTGCTGGGTGGGAAAAGGGAGTGGTGATTTGCAGAGCCTAGGTGATCACTGGACTCTACAAAGAAACTGTTGACATTGTGCAGAATGGCTGCAAGCCATTGTGGCCCAAACTTGCAAAACTATTGACATGGGTTGAAGACAGAGGAGGACCCTTGCAGATAGTGCTGCTAGAAAGCCCAAAATTCGCCTTCAGGAATAATGGCACTCGAAAGATGGGAGAGAATAAGAACTTTGGATGAGTTTTTGACGCTCCAGGTATGGTACATGGAACTGCAGTAATTATGCAGATCCAAGGCATACATCAGACTGCCAAGAGACTGGGGAGGTATATGCATGGTGATCCTGAAAAGTTACCTGAATAGTGACAGTTTCCCGAAAGCAGATGCTCACCTGAGGAAGAAGAGATCTGTGGAACTGATATCTCGGATGAAGAGAGAGAATTACTTCTCTGCTAAATCATAAGAAGCCTTTCATGCAATCCCATCTGAACACAGGCTGTTCAGCCTCACCTCATCAGTGTTCATGATGATCTTCATGCTGAGGATCCAAGTTGGAGTAAATACTTGTCAAGACTTGATGGTCGTGTAGCCGATGAAACCTCTGTCCCCAAGTACCACTCGAGCAAACAAGAAATTACTGCCCGAGCGGTCCTTGAGGCCACAGGTGGTGATCTTCGTCAGCCGCAACAAGGAATGCCTGAAGATGCCGGAAGGTGCCCCCTATGACAGCTGTAAGGAAAACACGAGGTTAGGTCAAAAAACACGGAACCCCAAATTTGCATATATGGCTGTGTGATAAGTCTAGAATAAGGCTTACCCTTAAGAGTTGGTCGGGACCTAATAATGGTGTAGAGAAGTGTGTCAGAGGCAGCCGGCAAGGGTGACGAGATTGATGAAAACACCACCTTACGTAGAAGTCAGAAAACGTAGATCAATCAGCGTAATCCAAGAGCATAGTTCATGACAAAGGGCAATCCAAATAGCAATCCAGGGACAGAAATGTGGTCGAATCCAGTAGAGGAATAGTTCCAAACAACGGTACCGTGAAGGAAGAAGCCAAATCAGAGTCCAATATTCAATCCGAGGTCAATAGTAGTACACTTAGTCCGTAGTCCGTAACGCGCCCAACAGGATCAGCTGTGAAGCGTTGATGGGCAGTCAGCGCGTCCCTTTTGAACGCTGACTGGTGATCACATGACTTCCGTCAACCGTCACATGATCGAGCGTGCTGAGGAGGAGCTCTCAGGTGCCGGCAACGAAGACGTTGTAGAATGCCCGTGGCGCGTCTCCATGGCAACTGCCACCGCCGGAATGGAAACCAACGCTGAGATGGCAAAACCCGGCGTCGTTGACCTTGTCCCATTCCTTGCCGGCAAGCCTGCAGGGGAGAGTGTGTTTTGTGAGATGTGTTCATGGAACGTAGGGGCG
This sequence comes from Ambystoma mexicanum, assembly GCF_040938575.1. Taxonomy (NCBI): domain Eukaryota; kingdom Metazoa; phylum Chordata; class Amphibia; order Caudata; family Ambystomatidae; genus Ambystoma; species Ambystoma mexicanum. The sequence goes on along the minus strand of NC_090927.1, from coordinate 79,074,839 downwards.
TGACAATACTAAATGGTTGCAGATAACCAGATGGGAGTTACTGCAGACCATCAACCCGACTATAAAAGGATTTAATGTGATCAAGGAAGAGTTAAGAGCCATCCGACTGATGACTCTCCAGAACAGATATGTCCTTGACATGATCACAGCTATGGATGGAGGAGTTTGTGCAAAAATAGGAGACTCATGTTGCACATTTATATATTCTCATGATGAGGAGAATGGAACCCTAACAGAAGCCATAAATATGCTGACAAACCTGCAGAACCAGATGGTCAATGAAACTGATGAAATTGATGATGACAGCTGGTTTGGATCACTTTTCTCGTGGGTCCCGCAATGGATGGCAGATGCATTCAAGTTCTTGGGAGCCCTGCTAGTGATGATATTGCTAGGATTTTGTGTTATGAAGATAATAATCTCTCAGTGCCAGAAGACTGCGAAAAAAGCCATAGGGATGAAGATCATGATTGATGTCAAGCCAGGATGGAAGCCCAAAGACCTGACTGATGAAGAAATAAGAGACTGTGGGCCTCATTACAACCCTGGCGTTGGACCATGGTGCTATTAGCACCATGGTCCATGCCGGATTCCGATTCCGCCATGGTGGATGGCGGATTTACCGCCCCATTCCAAGGTTGGCGGGGCGGTAAATCCCCATTCACCATGGCCCCTTCCCCATTCCCATTTTTGGCCCATAGGGGTCAATGGGAATGGGGAAGGCGTTAATTACGGCACCGTAAATTACGGTGCCGTAATTAGCACCAAGGTCCCTTAGCGGGTTGGACTTTAACGCCTGCAAAAAGCAGGCGTTAATGTGTGAATCGGGCGTTAAGGGTTTAACGGCGCTGCAGCCTTTTACGGCGCCGTTAACCCCTTAATGCCAGGGTTGTAACGAGGCCCTTTGTGAAGGCCAGCATTCACGCCCCAGAAGGAACAAAGTTTCTCTATCCCAGAAAGCACAGAAATTATGTGGGAAGATGGGTTTATTGCAGCCCAAATGACCAATGTCAATTGATGACTTGGAATAAAGACGAACATGTTAGGACAGCAGGAAGCCTGAAAGGAGTAATACAAATATGGACTTCTTCTTCAAACCATCATGTATAGACCCAGAAGATGAAGAAGGAATGAACCCAGGCTAAGGAGTGAAGATAATTACAGAAGAACCAAGTAAGATGAATCCAAAGATGAAGGTGAAAGTGGTCGATGAATCGCCCAGAGGGGGGAGTGTAGAGGAGGTCCCAAGTAAAGCCAGCACTCCAGTCGCCCATTTTGAAGTACCAAGAATGTTCACACCAAAATATGTGACGTATGACGATCAGATAAACCAGCAGAGAGCCGCAGTAGGGCTCTGCCCAGTACCTACCAGAAGAGCAACACCTATTGAAGTACCGATACCCAGAAGACCATGGACAGTAAGGTATCCATTAAGAAAACCCTACCAGCAAATGAGACGAAATGAAGATCGCCCAACTACTGTCCCGGAAGAAACCAAAAAAGTCTTAATGGAAGACGAATGGTGACGTCACAGGGACCCGGACAGACTCACAGATAGAAGAAATGATGACCCGAGAATGACAAAGAGACAAAACGCCATGAATAAAGATATCGTGAACCTAAAGTGGAAGAACGATGTTGAAATGCAAAGAAGTTCAAGCTGTAAGCAAGATGAAGATATTCAACCAGTTTACACCTGTAAATATGCTTTGAACTGCAAGAAAGCTAAGAAAACAGTGCGGCTTGCTATGCTAAGTAGAAGAATAGTGCGCCAAGCGTCATTATGCATAAATCTACCTCAAACAAAGTACTTTAGTATAAGTATATTCCACTTTGCAAACGAAGCATAATCAACTCAGGTTACTAAAGGCTGAATGAGCAGAGATTCCTATTCTAGCAAAACGAGAAGAGATGGCTGAATCGAAACTCGGCAGATGCAACTCGTGCTAGGGGAGCCACGGTCATACCAATAGAAGGAACGAACAGTAGCTACATATAATTGAAACTTAAGAACAGAATATCCTGTCTCTGAAAGGTCAAGATAAGGAGGCGTAGGCAGGTGGCAAGCTAAAAAAGAATCAAATACACAAATTGAGAGAAACTATACAAATTCACAGTGCGGGAAGCACGTGACCAGCCGAACGAGATGAAGCGCGGGTCAGGCAAAGATATCAGAACTTTTCCAGACAGAAGATGCAGTTTCGAGGCCAACCACAGCGAAATAAATGACACACAGTTGCTGAAGCGGTGACTGATTGTATCCTTAATTGGAGAAAGGCTGGGTAACTAAGGGGCACCCCGCACCTGACGATCGTTCTGCATGCTGCTAAGCGAAGTGGAAGAATATGCATGGGGTTTGTGCCAACCCAATCACAATGGACCAAATAATCTAGGGTCCTATAGTTAGTGGAAACCAATGGGATGTCGTAATTTTAGTGACGTCTTCAATAGTCATTTTTGAAGTTAGGTCTTAGATGTCCACCTGACAGTGTTTACCCAATCCCCTCACTCCGTTACCATATACAGATACAGTACTTATATTAAAGTTACCTTTTCCTAACCAATAGAATTGCATGTTAACTTTTGAGTGTTACACGTCAATTATGAGGAGTTTTGAGTATAAAAGTTACAACTTGTGTGAAGTTCGTTGGAGTTGAAGCGAGAAGGACGATCACATCACTGCTGATTTCTATGACTCCCTGTTTTTTGTACTTGTCATTAAACAGACTCACTTTGCCAAACCATTGAGTTGTCCTTATTGATTGGTGTTGGAGTAATAAATCTGCACTTTAAGATGAGATAGCTGCACCCTTGAGATGGATGGGGGTGTTGATTTCCATGACTCCCTGTTTTTTGTACTTGTCATTAAACAGACTCACTTTGCCAAACCATTGAGTTGTCCTTATTGATTGGTGTTGGAGTAATAAATCTGCACCCCCATCCATCTCAAGGGTGCAGCTATCTCATCTTAAAGTACTTTGGAGCAAACCTCGGCTCTATGGGCCGGCCGGGGGTCTCCGGAGTACAGGCCTCTACCATCATCGACCCACACACCAGGGACAACAACCAGCTGAATATCAAGTAAGAGGAACAGCACCCATCATGATTCCGGTATCATCCATGTCCACACCAATGATGAGGACCAGCTTGATATTAAGGAGAGAAACAGTCAGCACGTTAGCCCAGAATACTTCTGGCATCATCAAACTTCACATTGGAGTCATGCGCCTGTGCAATCTCACGGAAGAAGACTAGCACCATGCATGCCTCCCGCATCATCTGTGTCCACACCATGGACATGCACCTGTGTGATATCAATGTAGGAGATTATTAGGGGAGAGGTGTGTTTTCAAATGTAAAGACACATTTCAAAGTAACTTGAAGCGAGATCATTCAAAATAAAACATTTTCGAACTGCAATATCCTGTGTCCACTACTCTGAATTCTACACTACGCATGTTGCAGTCTTGGCCTGCCTCTAAGGGTGCAGCTGAGGCTTCAAACACTGTCCATGGAGAGTGGTCTGGCTATAGGTGTTTTGAGAAGAGCTTAGGTAATGCTTCTGAGCCAAATCCTTAAGGAGTCACAGTCTCTGATGCACATGTGCACCACCTGGATCTATTTTCAGAGGCCCTGCTCTGGGACATGGCTGGAAAACAAGAGCATGCCTTGACAGGTTGACAGTCTGTTTTCTGAAAGACCAGACAATACAAAAACAAGTATGTAATTCTAGACTGCTGCTATGGGAGAGAAGAGATACCTTTTGGGATCAACTATTGGCTGAAGACTCCTACAAATAGACGCTCCTGCCATCGGGAACAGCAACAACAGCTTCACTACTAGTTGCTCCTGCATCGTGAACCCTTGACGAGCACTGCCTTGGGTACCATAGAGTGAGCAAGCTGAAGTTGGTGACCACCTTGGTGATTGGCAGTAAACTGAAGTCTTTTTTGTGGCATACATGGATCTTCATGCAACAACAAGAATTAAGAATGTTCCCCTTATATTTCCCGCCACAAGTTTGTCAATTCTTCATACAATGCTGTTATTGATCCAGTGCTTTAACTTCCTGAGGTTCCCTGTTGTTGGTGACAGTGCCCAGGATCATCGGTGTGCGTTGTCTCCATTTTTAGATGGATATTACCGAGAAGGGGACTTCATCATTGGGGGTCTCATCGCTCTTAATACTAAGACGTACATACCTATGGAACAATATCAAAGGAGGCCAACACATGAGACATGTTCTATGTGAGTACAATGCTGATGACTTCTCTTATCATCATCTGAAATATTCTGACTGTGAACACAATCCATTTCAATGAGACTGATCTTTACCCCAAATGTAAGAAAAACTGTGTCTCTCTTCTATCTTTTTTTGGATAACCATGCAGTCACTTTTTCTGTCCTCTGCTCCCTGCCTACACTTTCCATAAGAATCTCTAGGTTAATTCAATCAGCATTACTGTGTTAATACAGCCCGCGACGTCATTAACACGTAATGTCATCTGATGGATTATCCCTTTGAGGATAATACCCGTTTTAACAGATAAAAGGATTTCCATCTAAATGTATTCCTGTTTCCCTCTTTCCATAGCAATAGGTTGTAACCACTCTTCTCCTTGTCTGGCTCACATGGCAGCAATAATGCCTTTGTCTAACAATGCATGCACTGTGATAATAGACTTGCTCACTTCACATTCAATTCTGCATTTCTCATATTATGACAGTTTAACCCTCTCTGCTTAACTCTTTCCTAGGTTCTGGGCTTTAATAAGATGAGGCACTTTTACAGTATTTTTAAAGCAATGAACCTCCCCAGCATAGCAGAGCAGTTTGTAATGTGTTAATATGCTAGTAGCATCAAATGCTTTTCCCAGTATTAATTTTTTTATCTATATATTAGAGTGTCCATACTCCTAAAATGCTGCATATTCATGCAATACAGTCCCCCCATGAGTTCAGGGCCATCTTAAGCTTTTTTGGGGCCCCGGGCATGAACATCTTTGGGGCCCGCATCAACCAAACCAAAGGAATTAAGTGATCAAGTATATCTAGTGGCACCCCCCCCCCCACCACCGTGAGTAAAACCCATAGGTAGACATGCCGCCTCGCAGCATTCAAAATAAGCATGTTTACTCCCTTTAAGTCCCCTTACCCTCTTCATTCCTGCTCTAATCAGATTGATAAAAAAGTAGCATTTGAAGGCCAACATTAGCAATCTACGAAGAGGTTACTTCTGTTCTAGTATAGAAACAGGATACTTTTTATCAATAGCATCCGGGAAGTTATGCAGCCTGTAGTATTAATGCAGGACTGTATGTAAACGGTACATGTAACCCAGAATAGGCAGGGATCTCACATTAGCTGTCTCAGAGAATGCAAAAGTGCTCAAGCATGGATAGAGGAGACCAATTGTAAGGAAGGAGAAAGCTACACATACCACAGCATGGATAGTGGAGACAGATTAGAAGCTACCAGGAAGGTGCCTCTATCCAGACAGACTGAGAGTAGAAGTGGGACATGGTTTTCAAATAGCGTTGCCATTAGAGATGAAGGGAACAAGTGCCTGTGGTGTGCAGCATATCAATGCTCACTATTATAGTGGAAGCAACCCTATAGCCAGTGAAACCATGAGTGAGGCGTTTATGAAGAGCATGCCCTGAGAAGGAAATCACACTGAGGGGCTGACCATTTGGAAAGGTTTAGGGACTGGCAACACAGAGAAGTTAGGCAATACAAGATTAAATGAGATGCCCAGGATCAGATACTGCTTAAGGGGTGAAGCAGGGATGTGTGCCAACTCTGCAATTTCTGCATTTGAACACTTTCTTTTCCAGCTCTTACCATGTACTCAAACATTGTCATTTTATAAAACTGACTTGCAAAGTGCACAAATCACATTTCCAAACCTGACAATTTTTAAAACCAAAAAATTACAGAAGGGTGTTACGCAAAATGGGAATGATTCTAGCTGCATTCTCTCCATCATCAAGGGAATTATATAAGTACCAGCATACCAATCGATGTGATTTAACAGATTTAGGGCCTCATTCCGAGTGGGGCGTTAAGGATACCAGGCACCATTAAGGAGACTGGTGCTGGCAATCCCTTACCGCCCTACTACGAGGTCCCTTAGCGGGTCCTGCTATGGGTGCCTGGTTTTACCATGCGCCCTTAGCGGGAGCCGTTAAGGGATCAGAGAGCTAATAATGGTACCGCAAATAGCGCAAATAGCGGTACCGTTATTAGCTACTTCCCCATACCGATTGAGCCCTATGGGGGCTGAAATGGGAATGGGGCTTGGTTTTTTCAATGGGGACTTACCGGTCCCTCCAGGGTCGGAATGGACTGGTAAGTCTCCATTGAACCAAATCGGAGTCGGTACCGGTATGGGAGGCAGCCATGGAGCTAATTGCTCCATGGCTACCTCCATACTCGGAATGAGTTATGTCCTTTGTACTTTTAAGCTTTAAATACTTCCAAAACAATGGCTTGTGAAATTGTCATTCATAAACGTGCAGAAAAACCTTTGACTTTTAAACAAAAAGCAAAAAGTTGTTTGTGTCAAACGAACAGACCTTAAAATATGCCTGCACCATCTGGTCTGCTCTCTCCTGTCTACCACCCCTTCCACTCAAATGGCCTACATAAGAAGAAAGATCAAGTAATGAGCTAAACGATGCCATCAGCATGCAAGAAGGCAAACCTCACAGAAGACAGCACAGTAATGCAAGATATATATGATTTGACCAGGATCACTGTATCGTCTGCTGGCAAAGCCAGGATACAAGCATGAACACTTTGGTTCCACAGTCTTTTAATCACCTTTTGGACTAATAGTTTATGCTCATCTTTGGAGGGGATTGCCTAGGTTTTACAACACCCCATCTGAACAAACCAATTTCTAGACCTTCACCATACGAATGACATGTTACTTTTTATAGCAACCCCTGTCTGGTGCAGGAGCATTGCGTTATGTTGCAAAACCAAGTACATATGCAGGTAGGTTTATAAACTTCAGACATAGGAAAGGTTCAGCCAGCCTTGCTGGAATATGTTCTTCTAATCTTTCATATGAACACAATCTCTGCAATGCGTGCTTAGCACACTGAGCTAACGTCTGAACCATTGTGGCACTCAATTTATCAATATGGATTTCAACTTTGGCTATTGAACATGATCAACATAATTCCCACAAGAAGGAAAGAATGCTACAGAAGTTGTGCAGTACGGAACACACATACTATTGTATTCCACAGTGAACACAGAAAGTATTACATGATTAATTGATCACGGCAGAATGTACTTGTCAAAGCAGACAGACAATAGGTTAAGCGGCTCAGCAGCATGCCATAAAATCTCCTGGCGTGTGCTATTTAAGTCTGGTGAACAATGGAATCTTACTTTAGATCAGGCAGCCTTGTGGGGGCCCCTTCCAAGTGCCCCTTTTGCCCTCCCATAAAGACGTCTCTGCATGAGTTTCTCACCTATATCATGTGGTACACCTAGCATCATTTGCCCCTTTGGCATGACAGTGCTATGCTGTGTCGTATTGTGATAAGGACTGTACCCCTTATAAGCAGTATGTGTAATGATATGTTATTTGTCATTGTGTGGACTTATCCCTTATATGCGGTGTGTTAAATGATGCGTTATATTGTGAAATTAAATGCACCCTTTCTCACAGTGTGTGAGATCCTGTGTCATATTGTCATAGACTCCATCCCTTATATGCAGGGTGTGACATGCTGTGCCATATCATGTTAAGGACCCTGCACCCCTTATATGCAGTGTATGAACTGCCATGCCATATTGTGAGATGGACCACATCCATTATATGAAGTGTGTGAGATGCTTTCTCATATCAGAAGATTGACTGTGCACCCCTTACATGCAGTGTGTGATATGTGCTGTGATATTTTGAGATGTAATGTCCCCTCACTTACAGTGTGTGAGAGGCTGTGTCATATCAGAAGATTGACTGTGCACCCCTTATGTGTATGGTGTTAGAAGCTAGTGATATTGTGGTATGGAATGCCCACTTTCATCCTTTCTGTAAGATGCTGCTCCTTCCTGCGACATGACCTTTATGTTGCATGGGATACTGCATAGTTCTGTGATATAAAAGTAACCTACATGAAAATATGGAATGCATGTGATCATGTGCCATATTGTACAATGGAATAGGCCCCTTTGATGGAGGCATGATATTCAGACTTAGACTGTAAAATAGAATTGAAATGATGCAGCGTAACAGTGATTCTGGCGAGGAGTCTATTTTTGTTTTTTTTTGTGTTTGGTTTATTTAAGAAAAAAACCTCTACAGTTAATTCTTTACGGTACAAAATATACATTATAAAATTGTTTAAATAATAAACAAGGAATAAAAAAATTACATAAAATAGTGGAACAAACACATTCACATATACAGATTACACATAACAGTGTTTCATCAGTACTTAATGTAACGCCTTGCAGTTAGACCAAACAGTTTCTGAACTCTCTAAGAATATTCAATGCACATAATGATAACAAAATAGAGGAAACACAATATAAATGATCAAAAGCACAGCTATCTAAGCTCGTTTTCAGAACAATACGATGGCCATAAGAAACAGATTATGCAGAATAATAATCGCTAATAAAGTAAAAGAAACAAGTCATTAGCCGAAATAGTTTCTAAACCATTTCCCGATGGTTATTCAGTCAGTTGTCAATACTTCTACCATTTTAGCTTCAATAATTACAAGTAAGTTTATCAATTTAAGAGTCAGGCTTTGACTATAGCCTTCCATGCAGCGTCTCCAGAGAGATTCCCTTGAGATAACTGAACAAGAAAAGGACCTCTCAAACATTTGGATACGCCATACCTCAAAATAAGAACAGTAAGTCACCAGATGTTTTAGCGTTTCGGGTATATCGACATTTTCACAAAAACAGCAGAATGTCGCATCAAGACTCTTAGAACCATCGGCCCAATTTTTTGTACGTTGACGTGTGAGAAATTGATTTAATCTGAAACGCATATAGATTTTCCTTGCAAACGCAGAAGGAAACTGTATTAAGTATTTTAGTCTACATTCCCATTTGCCTCGAAAGAGATTGCATTCATCAAATGATGGATAGGTACCCATATTATCCATCATAATGCTCCAGAAAAATCTTTGGTATTTCTTTTTTTGACTCGGTAGCCACATACTAATAGAATCAGGAGTTTCGTGAATCTTTGAGAGAATGTTAGTAATTTTTATAGTTTGAAGATGTAAAGATTTTATATGTGAGTCACCCAAGATTTTATTCAATTCGAAATATAAAGTGTTCTTAGACGGATTTAGCATTTTAGAGTAGTTTGTGATACATCTGCAGTTGTGTTTAACTGACAAGGTAATATATTCAGTTCGTGCATATCATTACATTTGGAATAGATAAAGCCATACCCAGTGCAGTTTTCCACAGCTTTCCCTGCAATATATTCAGAAAATCATCAATATCATAGCTGCAAATATCTAAGGAATAAAGAATAATGGGTTCAACTTTCTGAAGATAAAATTGAATAAGAGGAAGTAAGGAGAACATGCAGTATCGATGGAAAATAATTTTCATTTGTGAAGCAAGAGTTTTCACTTTTTGGTTAAGAAATTGTTTCCACAGTGTTACAGAGTATGAGTCAGTAAGAGGGTAACCTAAATACCGAATAATAGCAGCGTATTCTACTTTCATACCATTTAGGAACCAGGAAAAGTGATGTGGTTTCAGTTTTCCACCCGAAAAAATAAGTATGGAGGTTTTCATAGGATTGGGAGAAAGATTGTGGTTGAGGGCAAAATTTGCAAATAGATCTAATTTCCTTTGAAGCCCAAAAGGGGTTCGGTCAAAGAATAGCAGGTCGTCCGCAAAACCCATCCAATCCAGCTTGATATTACCAAGCTTGGCTGGAAAGCACTCTCCAGTCACCCATGTCTCATCCAGACCCAAAAGATATAAGTTGAATAGCACCGCTGCCATGATGCAACCCTGTTTCACCCCCGTTTCCGTCGAAATGGGGTCAGAAAGAGCTCCTTCTTTATTCAGCCGGATGCGATAGGATGTATTTTTATGCAACGAAGCAATCAATGCAACCAGATGATGCGGAATCCCCATGGCCAGCATTTTCTTCCACAATATCTCACGGACAACGCAATCAAAGCTGTGGTGAGGTCCAAACTAGCCATGTAAACAGGGCCTTGTTTGGAGGAGGAAGTAAAGGCCTGAAGGTGACAAAGAATGGTGGCATTGAGAGGACAACCTATATGTTTCCTAAAACCTACTTGATAGGGTGACAAAAGGTTACAGTCATTAATGTACGTTTGTAATTCTTGTAACAAAAGTAAGGAAACATTTTTTGAGGAGGCGTCAGTTAACGCTATTGGACGATAGTTTGCAGGCAAATTAGGAGGACCTTTTTTGTAAATAGGAATGACAAGGGCAGAAGTCCAAGACGGGGGAATAATACCAGAAAACAAAATAGAATCAAATTTGATTTTAAGAATACGAGCCCAGAAGGTAGGATTAGCTTTATATACGCAGGGCGGTATACCATCCGGACCAGGGGCCCTGGAGGGTTTAAGTTTCCCTATAGCCTCAATAATGTCGCCAGTCGACCACAAAGGTAATGTTTTAAGAGGAAGCTTGGGCTCGCCACCTTTTAACGTATTGAAACGTTCAGGTAGTTGAAATTTGGGTCTGATGTAGGCGACCCAAGTTTCAGCAGAAATCACTGAGTCGATTGTAGTAGCAGAGTCACAAGAGATAGTACGCAAAGTATTCCAAATTTGCCTGGAGTCATGTTTTAGCAGGTGGTAGAAGACTTTTTGATTATCTTCATAATGCAGGTGACCCTTCAACCATTTCAGCTTGTTTCTGTAGCGTTGTCTAACAGTTCTAATAAGTTCTGAGCAAGTTGATAGGGAGGTGTTACCTTTTCTGAGTATTCTAATCTCTGAATTTTTTTGAGCTTTCAAGTGCGCCACTTGGAGGTTACATTTGTGAATATGGTGGGATAGAACTTGAGTCTTCTTTTTTAGGGATTCTTTTAATTTTAAAAGATGAATTTGAATTCTGTTTGTGTTTGAATTGTCTATTTGTAGGAGGGGAATACCTCCTAAATAAGAATGATGAATGATGTCAGAATCACACTCAAGACAGTTGGTGAAAGCAAGGCATACTTTGTGATTCCATTTCACAGATAAAGCTTGACGATCAGGTTCTATTAGAGCAAGTAGCATGTCGTCATTATAACGAGTCATAGGAATATTCAAGGACAGAGACAGTATCATGTGGTCTCCTATTGCTGGATCTATAATCATCACGGAATCAACACATGAATATAGCCTTGAAGAAACAAAAAAATAATCAATTAAAGACTTGCAATCAGCTCTTGCCCAGGTGTAATTGAAAGGTTCAAGTTGGAATAGCGGAGTTTGCATATCCCACTCCAGAAAAGAAGAGTTCCACATTTGCCCATATCTCTTAGAGACCATCGAATGATTGTTCCACATAACACTGGGATGAGATCTTTCATCATAACAATAGCAATTCAAGTCACCCCCTGCAATTATCCTGGCTGTTGGAAACAATATAAAACCTTTTTCTAGCACAGCATTCAATTCATCTAAAATGACATCAATTGACGTACTTAATTTGTTCCAGTAGATGCAAAGCAATATAAGAGTTATGGAAGGGTCCTCATCATCAATCAATGCACAAGCTAAAATAGAAGCAGAACAGCTAATCAATTCTGTAGAGCATCTATAGGCTGAATTAATCAAAATCGCAAGACCACCTGACGGTCTTCCGCAAAGGCCCTGCCTTGCAACCTGAACGAAGGCAAGATAGCCCTCTATTACAAAGTTTGTTTGGCACATGGTCTCCTGCAAAAGCATAATATCTGGTCTTTGATGGTAATTAAGGGAATACCATTTTTTTAAATTACTTAGACCGCATGGATTCCATGAAAAAGATGAGTGACTTTGCCAGGCTAAGATTCACTCATCCCACTTAAAGGATTTGACACTTGAACAATTTTAGGATCCTTCCATGACGACTCCTTTATCGCTGATACAAAAGCCATACATTGTTTCATGGTCTTGGCATCAAGATTGGATAAGTTGCCAACAATAGAACAAGGCAAAATGCTTTCAGCTATAGGAGGCATCATTTCCACAAAGGTTGTGGCTTCTTCAACCGATGCAAAAATGGTGGTTACTAACCCAATGGATGCTAAATCATCTTTGTGTTCCCATAACAATTTCAGAATGAATGGAGACATGAATTTACAGATCATTCTATTGTTATTCACAGCTGCCAATTTCACCCAGTCAATATCATTAGAGCAGATAATACGAAGAGCTGGAATGTCTTGGATGGCAGTCATCACAAACGTATGATTCAGACGCGCCTTTCCATAACGTTCAGGCTCGCTTTCCCACCCTATTACAGAGGCCGATATCTGTAAAATGGGCCTTTGCAGGACTGTTTTGCGGCACTGAACTCCAGCGGTCAGAGTTAGACACAGTCTGACCTATTTCTTGTATTTTGACATGAACGGGTGAACCACCCAACGTAATACCTGCTACAGCAGTCTTCACCCCATCAGAGTGAACGCTGCTGCCGTTAGGAGTTGGCTTTAGTTTTTTCACATTTTACATTTAAGGGAGCACTTGACCCATTGTCTAGACCAATGATCACTTTTTCTGTCTTTTTAAGATCTAACAAGGGATAAAAGTTAGAAAGAGCAGATTGTTTCTGAAACGAAAGAGAAGCTTGAGAGACAGGTTCCAAGTTCTCATTTACTGGTCCATCATCCCGACAGACAACTCCTTTCTTATCGTTAGAAACAACCCTTTTTGTCTCTTTAGACACCAGACACGCATCAGAAGCACCCTCTGTATTAATTTCCAATGCTTTTTACTTTCCAAGTGCCTTTTTTTGAGTCGGTGGGGCCGTCTGAATGGGTTCCGGAAGGTTCAGCATTGCTTTGGATTCATCGTTCAATTGGTTCAGATCAATGATAGTGTCACCCCCAGATAAGTTACAAATGTCTCTCATATGTGTGTTATGCTTATCGATTTTGTCACACCTTTGATTTTTTTGTTTTTTTTCTAGTTTTCCTTTCATTTTTTTGATAGGAAAATTTCGCTTTTCTGCATGAGCCTGAGCCCTTCTTTGTTTTTTTGTTTGCAGAAATGGAGGAGTCGCTACTTCTTGTAGGGCAACAGAGATTTTTTCTCCAGTTGGGTTTAGTTCAGGACTCTCTTCACATGGATCAATAAGGTCAGTCAACGCCGATGGGCTGTCCAGACAAGCACCATTTTTTTCATCACCTCCAGGACTGTGCACTCTCAACACTGGAGTTGATAAGGTTTTAAGGGTGGTAGCCATCTCTGAAACCAAGACTGTCAAAGCAGCAATATTTGAGGCATTAACGTCCTCTGATTTCTTTGAAGGCAGGCCAGTGAAGATCATGGCACCAGGTCTAGACTGAGAGCCCTCAGACACTGCCTCTGCAAAGGATTTAGTTTGTTTAGCAATGTTATGGGAATTGGAAGTCTCCACCTTTTTATAACACAGAGACGAGAACATATCGCAAGAAAGCAACATGCCCTCCATTTTACTTTCCTTAGTTATGAGATCAATCATTTGAATCTGTAGAGTTTTTAATTCTTCGTGAGTTTGCTCATGACCCTTATCCAACAAATTTAAGATCCGAGTTAGGACATGGAAGGTTTCAAAGCATTGTTGGTATTCATCATCACATTTTTTCTCAATTTCCGGGACATGAGTTGGCTGTGATAGAGTTTTAGGAGATAACGACTCATTAAATTCATACTGAGAAACACCAATAATTTCCGGACCAGGAGAAGGGTGAGAATCTTGAGGCAACAATTTTTCTGAGTTTGGAGAGCTCATAGACTGAATGATTGGAGCACCAGCACTAGGCTTTCTGTATACAGGAATACTACCCAATGAACGTGCTTCTTTTTGGGCACTAAGTTGAGAAGGAACAGAGTAAGAGTAAGATGGAGGATTATTAAATAAGAAAACATTTTCAATCCCATACTTGCTTTTATTCACAGGGGTTGAAGGTTCATATGATAGTCTTATACGCTTTCCGAGTTCCATCTCAATCGCAGGTGCCAACATAGAGAAATCAGCAGGGTGGGATCCGAGTCTCCCTATCCCCATCTCTTTTTTAATAGCCTCTCTATCGAGGCTAAGATCAAGAATGGGCTCTTCATTGCCCCATCCCTTAGGGGATAATTTGTTGGCTTCTTTGACAGTGATAGACCCTTGTATTTTTTTATGAACCATTGTATTTTGGTTCATAGGGGGAGACTTTAACTCCTGAGAGGGACTCATGGACATGTTCAGCTGTGTATATTTAGCCTTTAAGGGTTCATGTTCAATCTCTGCATGAACCTCGATTTTAGGATCTATGATCTCATAGGTTTCACTACCAGCTGGAAATGTCGAAAGCTTTGAAAAAGAAGAATCTTTAGATAAGCAAGACATTTCAGGCACCTTCGAAGCTTCTTTAGTTGCAGAGGGGGAAGTTTTAACACCATAGCCAGCTGGGGGATTGATGACCATATCCACCACCCCATTTCCAGATTCCAACAACCCTGACACTGTGCCAAGGGAGGCTATTTTTTCTAGGGAAACATCAGTGATAGAGTTGAGGTTAACCTCGAGATCCTCCTCTATAATCACAGGGGGTGGAGCAATGTCTAACAGTGTAGAGACATCATCCGAATCCAACTCATTTTTTTTTTTTTGATTGTGCTTGTTAGATTTTTTGCCACTACGAAGTCCCTCGGCCATAGTTAAGGGCAAAACTGCTCGACGGCAAATATAGCCTAAAGCCAATGCCTCTCAGTCGAATAAAATGCCAGCAAATGCATCAAATAATATAAACAGTGCTAATCAATTCTGGTGTGCCTTGAATACCTTTTCCTCTCTTTCAATGCCAAATCTATTCAAACCTCATTAATTTCTACATAGGATTTTACAATGATAGCGTTTTAACCACTAGTTGATCCTATAAGGCGCCTTAGCACTTAATTATGCCAAAAGGTCGCTCCACAGGATAGCATGTATCACCTTGGAAGGTTCACAAACAATTCAGAAAAAACGCATACAACAGCCTTAAGCAGCGGCAAAGATGATTACCTCTGATCAGGACAACAGATAAAGCCCTAAATCTGTCAACTGTAAGGCTCTGAACCACCCCACCTCAGACGCCGAACAGCCCAACAGCCAGTGCACTTCCAAATGCGCGCGTGCAATGCGCGTGCACCGGAATGTTTGTAGCTGTAGCGTGAAAGCGAGGCTGAATGGGGGGCGTGCCTGAGGGAAGGCCGAAAGGCAGAGCTGCAGTAAAGTAAAAAGAAAGAGAAGGGGAGGTGAAGTTGGAAAATGTGTGCCGGCAGAAACACAATTAGCACAGATAGCACAGTTAACAGAGAGCACAAAGGGGCTGCCTAAATCGTTTAAAGTCCAAATAGTTACTTGAGCGAGTTGCAATGTGGAAGGAACTTCCTCTTGCCGACTCAGTGCTGATGGCAGAGAAACAAAGAACAAAGTTCAACAAAGTCCGTGGATGCAGCAGCAGGGCTCCAGTCTCCAGCAGC
This sequence comes from Ambystoma mexicanum, assembly GCF_040938575.1. Classification (NCBI taxonomy): domain Eukaryota; kingdom Metazoa; phylum Chordata; class Amphibia; order Caudata; family Ambystomatidae; genus Ambystoma; species Ambystoma mexicanum. Next base: position 79,059,171 of record NC_090927.1, on the reverse strand, counting down.
GTGGCAGCCCAACAGCCAGTGCACTTCCGAATGCGCACGCGCAATGCGCGTGCACCGGAATGTTTGTAGCTGTAGCGTGAAAGCGAGGCTGAATGGGGGGCGTGCCTGAGGGAAGGCCGAACGGCGGAGTCTATTGATATGTTGATAACCCTACTGCTCCCCTCTCCAACTTCTCCTCTCTCGTCACCAGGAACCTGGAACATGGAGAAGTTCCGATTTTCCAGGTTCCATGAGAATGCCACTCATTTCCCTCACAGGATAAACATGCATAATATTCAACGGGGAAATAGTAACTTCATAACTTAAATTGTAACTTTATAACTAGAATAGAAATCACACAATTACAACATAACAAAGGTATGAACGGATTAACAATTTAATAAAGTGGTTGATGACTTCTTACAACCGCAACTGGCCAGTGTTGAGAAGAACAGGATTTGCCCATCACACTAGCTTAAGTATTATGATATTGGATTATCTACTCTAAAGCTACAGGTGGAAAATTAATTGTTCTTAGTTTACATATTCACTCGGATAGGTAAGTCTCAAGCTCTCGCTTCTGGGTCTTTTTGTCATGGAGTTGTTTAAGTAGCGTTCCTCTAAACAAGTGTGTGCATTCTTTTTGCCTGTCATTGTTACTCTTGCTCTTGCCTACCTCCTTAACCTGTAGTCATCCCTCATGGTGCTCAAACCATCTGCACATCCTCTAACTGTGGTGGGACATTTGCTCTGACTCACCCTATTCATGTTTCACACCCTTCCATCCGAGGTTTTAAATGCTCCATGTAGTACCTGTGTTACTTTAATAGGTTCAGACCAACTCAAACCCTGACTTTGTAAACCATGAGGTAGTTTGATACATACCCACTCACCTACCCATCTTTTGCTGCCTTGTGTTTATCATATGCCATTTTGTTCCTTTCCTGCCGTTCTCTAATACGCTCATGAACAATGTCTAATTGCACCTTACTAAAACTGTCCCTATACCAACAGGACATACCCATGAATTAGGCTTTCTACCACTAAGCATCTCAAATGGAGAGTCTCTTATAGTAGAATGATGTGTATATCTGTAGGCTACTACCGTGCTATTGACTGCCTTCTTCCAATTATTTCTCTCTGATATTGCACCTTGAATGTTTTGCTTGATTACACGATTGAATCTTTCACCCAGCCCATTCACCTCAGGGTGGTAAATCAAAATGGTACAATGGTCTATGCCATTTTCCTTTTGAAACAATCCCATCTCTTTGGAGACCAACTGGATACTGTTGTCCATCAATAAAATGGTGGGATATTTCTCCCTTTTAAATGTTGTTTCTAGAAACTGAATAATGTCTTTTATGCAAATATTCTGTACCTAACATACTTCTACCCATCTGAACAGAAGATCACTGAAATCCATGCAATGTGCTTGAGTACCTTTACTCCTTACAGGACCCACAATGTCAGATCCCACCCTTTCACACGGTATTGTAGGAATTGTCATAACCATCATAGGATTTGTCCTGCTAAAACATTCTTTCGCTGACTACTCACATGTATCACATTCTCTAATCAACCTCTCAACTTGTATGTCCATATCTGGCCAGCAATAATCCTGCCTAACCAATTGTTTTGTTTTTGACATCCCTTGGTGTCCTTCATGTTAATTTATTTAATTTATATACAGGAGAAACAATGCTCTCTTTTTTTTTTGATAAGACATTTTTTATTTTCAATTATTCATAACATAGTCAAAACAACCAAAACCAAGGAACAAAAGAAAGAGAGGCAACGACATCAATTGAGGCCGACACAGCTCATTAAGCATGAATGGGAGAAACTTGCTTAAAAGGCGAGGGTTTTGGGACTAGAGGCGAGAGTCGACCACTGGGAGAAAGACCAGATGAAGAAACCGTGAACAAAGCTTGCTTCTTCCTCCTGGACCTTTTGAAATGGCCCGGTGAAGCCCTGCTGCTGTGCTGTGTTAGGGTAATTTCTGGGGCCCGGCAGAGCTGCGCAAAGGGTCCACAAACTCCCAGCTCACGGAAGGCCCTAACTCCTTCCCTGGTGCCAGGAAGTCGAGGTCCACACAAGGAGCAAAGGATAACTGTGGTTTATTGAACGAAACGCACAGGGGTCATATGCATGAACGACATTCAGGCACATCTCGCCGCAGTCTGGCTTACAGGCCAGTTTTATACATCCATGACGCAATAACCTTCGTCACTCGGCAAACTCCCTCCTAAACCTATCAAGGCTCAGGATTGGTCCCTGCGTGGTAGGTCCAGTATAGGGAGGTACTGTGTCAGGTGGTGTACTTGGATCATCCCCGAAAGTTGCTACTTCTGAAAAGTTACAGTAAGGAAGCCCAGTGATTGGTTGGCAACCCTCGCCATCTACCCCCAAAACCCAGTGTCCTGATTGGTCAGGCTGCGGGCCCTCAAGTCTGGGACAAACTCTGTTCCCATCCCACAAGACACCTGTTCTCAGTACATGTCTATTATGACCCAGAAAATTGCAACTATGTGTCTGCGTATTACAATAGTGTGAGGACGACTAATGCCTTGAGAGCGTTCCATTCCCATCGTACAAGGCATCTGGAGGTATCGATATGTTGCGGCCCACTGTCTGGCCATGGGGCGGCGGCTCGTAACCAGCCTCTGAGCCCTGGCTCATTCTCAGCTCGGCCGGGTCACGTGGTTGGAAACCAGTCTTGCAAGCTCAATTGCCTTGAATTAACGTGTATTTTACAGGGAATATTTGTTGTGTGCGCCGATGTCACCTTGGCTCAGGATGTGGAATGTCGCTTTGCAACATGGTGTCCTTGGCAGTCTGCTGCACATGCCATGGGTTATTCTGCTAGCACAGCACCTTGTGGTTTGGGATTTCTCTTAGACCATTGCGGACTACTGAATTCTCCTGAGGCCTGCTCTGGCTTTGGTTATGGAGTTCTCATGGTATCCATGGGTTAGTAGAAGTTTTATAGTTGGTCAGGTCCCTTGAGTGCTCCTGTCCTTCCATAGGGTTAATTGCATGTAAGCATCTGAAAGCATATACACAAGTTCTTCTTGCTTCTTGCATTTCTGCAGTGCTGTAGCGAGCTTAATGACAAAATAATAAACATGCTTTTTCAATTCAAGAGAAAAGCTCCGGATGGAACAACTTCTCCCCCTGGGTTAGTGGGACCAACTAACCCCGAGACGAACTCCACTGGACCATCCTCCCCGACTGGCTGTACTTCTTCACTGCTGCAAGAACTGAGTGCCAAGGGTCAAATAATCCATAGTCGAGTGAAACGTCTGAATACTGGCTAGAAGCTCCAGGAGTCTCCTAAGGACCTTCCAGAAGCAGGATGACCAGAGCTCAGGTCCCCTCACCAGAGTGCGGGACCCAAGGAGTGAAGGAAGCCCAACCGGTATCCGAGATACGCAACAGTGCTGTTTGCTAAGCGTTGAAACCGCAAAGTGCTGCTGATCCGAAAAGAGCCCGTAGTTGCCAATGACCTCCCAAGTACTGTCGCAGGAGCCTTCCAGATGTCCTCCCTCTTGCCCCACAATTGATGCTCAGGAACACAGGGCTTGCACCGCACCTTTTAGAGTTTATTCCAACTCTGTTCTCAGAGGCTTAACAGCTTGTGACCCTACAAGTGATTTTCTATAAACTCTCTAACTTTGTGCACGACTGTTTCTGATCTAAGAAGTGCCTCAGCTCTATAAACTGTGTTCCAATTGACTTTAGCAGTCCAGGCTCCCTGAAGACTCTTCTTTTCCATTGACTTTGATATTGTTTGTCCCTCATAGGTGGTAGATTGTTGTGAACTGTTAGTGCTGGGAAAGGTTTGTCTAGATTTCATTGGAAGATTTAGTTGTCCTCACATTTACTGAAACCCTGTCTAACCTTTTCCTTCCTTAAACCTTTCCTTTCTGCAGCCTCTGAATCTGAAAAGTAACTAGTGTGATATATAAATGCCATTACGAGTGTGGACGAGTGTCTGGTGTACCTGAACAGACTGCTGGTGTTCGTGCTACTGCGAGGAGAGACACGTGTTGAGGTGTCTTTCTCCCCTTTCATCTGAAACCTTGCATTCTCCTTCTGACGCCCGCCTTCATCAACAGCTAGAAAAGCAGAGCGTAGCAGAGTGTGGACGAGTGTCTAGTGTAGGAAGGCGGACATTGAGGAGTTCCAAGATCCGGGAAGGAAGGCGATGTGGCGCCCCTGATGTCAGCAAAAAGCCCAAAGTCGACGAGTTGTTCACCCCCAGGGATTCAGACAGACTCTGTGACATTGGTGGTTAAAATCTTGAGCAAGACTGCCACATTAAATATTTTGTTGCTCCCTTGCCCCAACCCTCCGCCTTTTTCACCTGCCGTGCCCCGCCGACCTGTACAAGGTCAGTCATCCCCTTTGCAACATACATTGACCCCCGGAAACCTACTTTCACCTACCTTAATGGGCCAGAAGCCATCGAAAGGAGAAGGCAGTTAACTCCGGAGACCAGTTGTTTAAAGCCAGTTCCATCGACAACCTCCCAATCTGGACCTTCTCCTTCTGCATTTGTTCCAGTCCTTCTTACAAGTACAATCATACTAGCGGGCAGATGATCAGCTCGAACAAACATCACATCTTGTTGTGCTGAGCCCAGATAAAGCTCTCAGAGTGGGTCCACTAAATTACGATATTCAATCCCCGGCTCTATTGAAGAGTGCTGCGGAAGGTGACATGGAGGACAATGTGCGTTCACCTCACACCCTGACCTCCTTGCTGTGTCAGCCCACAGGGATCTGGGTTGAACGTGGCTCAAACAGAGCAAATTCTGCCGACAACGGCACCAGCCACGATATCCGTAAAGGTGCAAATGCACGGGAAACCGCGGGCTGACCCAGCTCGAAAGTCAAAACTTCCTGGAAGAAACTGAAGATGGCATTGAGGTAGTTCATGCCTGGGAAGACTTGGGCACCCTGGCACCTAATGAGAGGGAGCTGCAAGACGTGACACTGCAGTCTGGAACGTCCACACCATCTACTGATCATGAAAACCCATTTTTGTTTGACAAAACCCACAAGGGAGCGCTCGATCGACTGGATGCCAGCAGTGTGCCAGCTGGTAGTGTTCCAGAAAAACCTTAGCAACTGTGAAGCCTGTGAAGCAGTTTCCCTGCTTTGTGCCTCCCAGATCCTTGAGACGCATAATCTCGCCACAAAACCGGCAAATCCTCCTCGGGTTTACCGCAAAACAAATCTGAAGGGCAGATCAAATTCCACACTGCCATCACTTTTTTTGCCTAAACCAGTTTCCACTATGACTGATTTAGCCCCGGGGGATCTGTCCAACGCCAAAATGCTCAAGGATATTGACGACTCTGGCAAACAACCCAAAGAAGCCACAGGAAAGCTAAGCAATAACGAGTATGCTCCCAATTCTGTATTTCTGACTCCTTACAACTTTTCTTCTTACATTATGCGGAGAACCTTGAAAGAGACCCCAACGCTCTACACCGAACTGACTGTCTACAACTAACCACCAGCCCCTACTGAAGACTACTCATGGGCAAATGACCCAGAGAGCACCAAATATAACACAAATGACACCCCAAACCACTGGGAGTTCTTTCAGACCTAACTCTTTTTTTTGACCATGCAGTCACTGGCTCAGTTCAGGTCCCCGATTCAGTTCAAGATCTGGAGATCCATAAGCGGTGCCCAGTTCCGAGCCATCTATTTTCTCCCGAGAGAATGGATAACAGGAAGAGTACCCTTGGGAATACAGATCCGTCCCCACCTTGATTAGATGGTGCTGGGAAAGCCTGCGTAGGTTCGGACTCGGAACAAACTACTTGTAATAATAACTGTTCCATGCAGTTCTCAGGAAACAGGACATCTCTGTCCACTTCAGGCATGAACTTTTCCAGCATTACTATTTAGCTGAGCAGGGGCCCTGCCCAGAGCTAAACAACTGCTTTGTTAAGAAAGAACAAACCTGATTTACTCACAATGGTGTCAACAATAACCATCGCTCTAGCTCCATTTACAAAATGTTATGAACTTCTAAATGATGCGCTAAAGGACCATACGACATTATTGGCTATGATGCATTCAATTGGAGGGTTTATCACGGCAAACGAGAATCAACCTCAATCTACTGATCATTTAACTTTTGAAACCAGGAGCGAGATACACCACAAAGATGTCAGTCAGTCAGTGAGGTCCACTAAAGCTACCAGACAGCAAACATTGTGCAGCAAGTGGACCTAATAGGAGAAGTAGCAAGTTCTGCCCGAAAGCACCCAAAAGCTCTGGCGAAGAGGGCTGTTCTTGATCGAACTGGGGAAAAAAACAGATTGTGTGTAGTTCCAGAATATGAAGCGGATGAAATGCAGGCTACGGTCTAATGTCTGAGGGAACTTGCAAATCCTGCTTTTGCCATATTTGCTCAGAAAAAAACACTTCAAGTTGCGGGAATGAGCTGACGGCAAAGCAGTTACCTTCTGACAATAACCTAACGAGGTTCAAGGCCATACCCTCCAAACTGCAGAACACCAGGACGGGTCCTCCAAAACCAGCCCGTGGAAGTCTCGCCAGAGGTGAACAACGACACTTGCAGACCTTCAGTGGTGCTGGTGCCAGCTGACAAGGAGGTAGCTCCAACCCATATCCCAAATGATAGGGAGACGAACCCTACTCTCCAAATCCTAATGGACCTATCGACATTCTCAATGGACGAGCAAGTCGGTGGGCAACCCTCATAGGAAGGGATTTCTGGGCTCCAAGTTAAACAGGATAGGGACGGTCCGCTACTTTGCTCACAGTCTAGGACTTGCCAATCGCTACCTTTTTAAACCTTGTCGGAGATAAGGAGAAAGGTTGTGAAAGACTCAAACCCGAAAAGGCGATAAACACCCTCCAAATCTGACATTGGCGAAAGTCGGGCCTGTGCATGATAACGGAACAAACACTCATGACCACACACTTTGGACGGTCTCAACACTTCTGCTTAAATCCATCAAGTCTGGAGAAACAAACATGGTCCCAAGCAAGATCACTAATAATGACCCACTTCCAACCTGGACTGGAAAAAGAACAACAAAGAGCCCTTCGGAACGAACGGCAGTAAAGAGCAAGAACCCACAGCAAAATAATGGCTGGTCTCTCGTTACGAGCAACCAAAATCCAAAAAACCATCTTCTGAAACTCAAGAGAATTCTGGACAAGGACGATTATTTAATCAACAGAAGAATGGTGTTGGAATTACTTCATTGTAATCCAATTTACGACAACTCTCATCTAAAGACTTGAGGATTATTGAGTTTGGAGATGAGCAGCGTACGGATTCAATCTATCTCCATATCACCTCTCCGATGGTAAGGGGCATGCTGACCGATGCAGCAGAAAGCCTTCTGATGCTGGGTTTCGACCTGACACAAGTAAGGGACTCAGAGTCCGAGACACAACATGTACCATCAAGGTCCGAGCCTAATACATTAGGCCCAGAAAGCGGTGAACCATTCCCAGGAGTCTGGATCGTAAAACCTGCTGTAAAATTCCTGGATCCGTTACAGACGGGCCTAGTTCCAGCTGGTTTATGCCCAAAGCTTAGCATCAACATTAAACCGGACTTGTCTCTACGATAAGTCAATAACAGCAAACCGCTATCTCATGGCCTGACCGTGAGGAAAAAAACATCGGGTTGGTCATGGCTGCCGAGAGCTCTTATAAACCACAATCAACTTTAGCGACCCAAAACGCTTCAAGTGCTCTCAAATGAGAACTTACAGAACCCCATGGACACTTTGCTGACAACACAATTAAAAATGGCATTGTGAAATGCAAGAGGGTTCTCCCATCTCACCAGAACTAGTGAGATAAATCTGGGAGACTACGATTTATTATATCTTCAGGAAATTTGGCTTTGTAAGACTCCCTCCCTTGACAGTTTTGAGATATCCCTGAGCCCTGCTATTAAAGGATAAAAAGGACACCCATCTTCTGGTTTATTAACTGTTGTCAGATCAGGCAGCTCACTAAATCTCATTGAGTCTGTTTCATCCAGTGCTGCGTCTCAGGAACTTTTTTAGGCTGGGAGGCCCCAGACAAGTTACAGGGCATAGGGAAGCCAGCCAAACTGGTAATGATCAATGTCTACTGGAACCCTGTATCCATTTCCAATTAGTGATTTATTGACCAGACCTCAGACCTGATCGATGACGCACATATAAACCAGCAGCCCCAATATGTGGTTATATGCGGTGACCTTAATACATCCTCTCTAAAAAAAGTTACTCTCAGCTCCAAGACTCAATTTACGGGAATGGCAGGTCTATCAGAGATGCCATGTGGGAATCTCTAATGGCCTCCAAGGACATGCATATGCTGAACAGGAATATCAAGGAGGACATACCACCTCAGGCAACTTGGGAGAGTGAATATCGAATAGATTAGATCTTTGTCTCAAGGAACGTCCTCCCCTTTGTCACGTCATTCAAAGTGGTCCAAACAGCAAACAGTGATCCTCACATGTTACTCCTGGAATGGACAGCCTTCACATACAGCGTGAGGCAAACAATGTCTGTGGCAGTTTCAGTTTGCAATGGTGGATCCCGACTAAAACTGTATAACAACAGCATCAGAAAGCTTACATCGGACTTTGCGCAGGCAGGGCCCACAATGGAATATACTCCACACCTTGAACAATATTGCACGAAGTCCAGTAAGAGTGCTCAGGCGCCCGCAAATCACTTACATGTATTCAACGCGGAACTCGTGAAATGAAGAAAAGTCGTCACAAAGCTCATAAGGGTGGCAAAAAAATCAAAACTCCCCAAGGATTTAGAAATTGTCTGTACTGAAAAAAGGAAGTATAAAAACTGGCTTCATTCAAACAGACTGACAATGTACCATGCTCAGGGCACTCCGTGGAAAGAAAACGAGGGCCTTCTCGTCATTGGTAAAATCAGTGGGATATATGCCTAGTGACGAACATGCAAACCCTATAAGTGAGCTAAGGTGGATCCGACATTTTGAGAAATTATATGCCGGGGAAGCGAATTAACTCGTTTGGCCACTCGCGGGTCCAGCCCCTTGGTTTTCTCGAGTGACGTTAATGACATCCTATAGTGTGTCCAAAAATGTAACGGCTCACGAGCCCCGGGGCCGGATGGCTTATCAAACATCATGCTGAAAGAACATGCAGAGGAGTCGGCCAGATTCATATATGATTTACTTGTCCAGGTTATCACAGCCCATCAAATTCCAAGCTCCTGGATGAATGCAACAGTAGTCCCAATCTTTAAAAAAGGGGAGCGGGATAACCCTATGAACTATCGACCCATCGCCCTCTGGGACTTAATTGGGGAACTTTATGGCTCGATGATCCTGGAACAGTTCCATACTTGGTGCACACAATCAGGCTGTAACGGTCTCTTTTAAACGGCTTTGTCAAGGGCATTGGGACATCAGTCAACATCTTAGTACTCAACATGCTCAAGGGCTGTGTGCAAGATGGGAAAAATCTTTATGGTATTTGTAGATCTGGTTCAGGCCTTCGACAAAGTAAATCGTTGCGAGCTGTGGGAGAAGCTTGAAGCTGAGTACTACTGGACCCAATAATAGCTATGTACTCTGGCACAACATTGAGAGTTCGGCTGGACCAGTCCGGCATTCTGTCTAATGACATTTTAACATCTAAGGGAGTTAAACAGGGCTGTCAAATGGCCCAAGCCTTGTTCAACTTTTTTTTGGCCAACATGAAACAATCAAACCCTTCAGTTAGAGCATTTCCTCCAACAGTGGGGGGAGTCCAGTTATCACGATTACTCTATGCTGACGGCGTGGTATTAATTGATCAAGCCACAGTCATCCACCAAAGTCAACTGGACCTTCTACAATCTTACATCAATTTAAATGGTCTTGAAATAAATAAGGAGAAAACAAAGATCTTGAGTTTCGGACATTCAAATAAGGGGAAAACAAGCGATACTCATGGTTCCTGGACAAGGAGCAAATTGAACAAGTAAGTACTTATGTGTGTGGCTAAGAAACACCAAATCTGAAGCCTCAATGGTCTCCCACTTAAGAGATAAAAGTAAAGCTCTTGCAAGCCAAGCGCAGGCAATAAACCAAAAATGTGGCCGCTTTTCGATTATCCCAGGTAAAAACGTTCTACAAGTCAAAAGTGAACCGTGCCTTGACTTATGGAGCTGAGGCGATGTTCAACATCCCAGAGCCAGTATGGTCACAATTGGTGGGCTTGTTCTGGAAAAAGTCCTAGGTCTTCCACTATCTACCCCGATCCAGATTATCCATCATGAGTTGGACCTTCCATCCCTAAAACTAACTGTGGAATGCAAAAGCTTGGTGCTTTACTGGAAATGTTTTGCATCCCCACGTCCCCTGATTTTGGACTTGCTTTTCACAGAAATAATGTCATCCAACAATCCAATGCTGAACAAATGGAGAAAGAAAACCAACATCATACTGAAAGAAATTGGGGGCTCTTTCAAGGTATTACATGCTAATCCAGCATGGATTAAGATAAAACTGAAAGAGCATGGCTGGATCGTGACATTGGAATCAGCAGCTAGCTACCAGTCGGTAGCTCACTTGGTGATGGAGCCATGGAAAGTGGATGTCGTGCCTAACTACTTGAAACAAGTTCCTGGTAGAAAGTTCAGGGACCAATTTATGAGAACACGTCTATACATTATTCCAACTAATAAGATCCGGGCGATTCATGGTTTAACTCAAGAGAATAAATGTTGTTTTTGTAAAGACGTCTCCGTCGTTGAAACCGTGAAGCATCTCCTGCTCTTCTGTCCAGCCCTTAAAGATGTACGATCTAAACAACTTGGATGCTTGATGGCCGGGCATCCGATACTTGACTCTGAAGTATGATGGAGAATCTTGATGGAAGGAAGTAAGACTAGACACGTGATCGCAGTGGTCAAAATTTTAGCCAACCTGTTTTAAGGATACCAGAAGGTTTGTCAAAAACTAAGGAAGGAACTGGATGGGACACACTTTTGTATTTATTTTTTGTTATTTTTCTATTGCTAAAAATTTGTATTCAATTAAATACAAATAAAAAAGGAATAAATGCCATTACTGTCCTTGTGAATGAAGTCCCCTCAGGGTATAGGAATTGTGTAAGAAGCATATCTAAAGAGTATACACTAACTTGTTCTGATTCTGATACCAAAAGAAGGGTTTCTTAATAGCAAACAGATAAGTGTTGCGTAGTCTCACACAGTGTGACTAAATGGGAGATTTCTGTGACCAAGCGATCCCGTTCTTTTATTTCGGTATGAAACGGGGGCCTTCCCAAGGAGGTACAGAAAGCACTTGACAAGATAGTGTGGATCAGGCAAATGGCTGGGCGGTATCTAGTCAATTCATCTAAACACATTCCATCTAATACCATTCCATCGAAATTTTTCCATCTAAAAAATGTCCATCTAATGCATATTTTTGGGGGGGGTCAAGGGTTAATTTTTGTTCAGGTGCTTTTTAAAGGGTAAAAAACAGAGGTTTGGCAGGGAGACCCCCTCAAAAAAAAGGAAAGAAAATGCATTAGATGGACATTTTTTAGATGGAAAAATGTCAGTGGAATGGCGTTAGATGCAATGGTTTTAGATGAAATGACCATAAACCAGCTGGGCGGAAAGGAACCAAGCGCAAGTGGAGGAAGCGAAACTGGTACAAAAGAAGTTAGCGAAGGTTGCGCTGGACTGGATTGTAGCGACAGTACAGGTAGGAAGATCAGTAGAGCTTAGGGCAAGTACAGGCTGATGTGCGAGCAGCACCTGTGTGGGGATATGAAAATGATTTGCCAGATGGGTATCAACCTCAGCATTCAGGGGATTTCAGCAGGTAGAGGGGGGATGTTCGGGGGCCCGGGGAACGCAACGAGTATTTCAGGGGATGTAACTGAGGGAGGAGGTTCACGCCAATGTTGGACCTGTGGGCGAATGGGCCATTTTTCAAGAGAACATAAGAGCAGGCAAAATGATAAATATCCTTATTTTTAGGGAGGCCCAGCCCTGTACCCCCAAACATACAGCCAACCGCCCCTGTCAGTCTCCTATAGAGTGCCATTGCCCGCCACCCCACCCGCTACCCCACAGTCATTTCCCGTTATTAGCCCCAGGTTCCAGTAATATGCCGCAATATGCAGTGCAACAGGACAATCGCAGGGCACTCAGATACTAAACAGTAATGCAGTACCCAATGGCACAGTGACACACTGTCAGTGGTTTGACGGAATCCATTTGTTTTTCCGGGAATAATACATATCCGGATTAGGACAGCTCAGACAGAGCCTTAGCATGCCCATTCCTATCAGTCACTGCTGACCCAACATGGTCATCTCATTCACAGAAAGAGGCGTGGTGTGTTTGATGCCTGGTATGCGTATCGTCAGGGTAATGTTGACCATTCATGCATTGGGCATTGAGTCAGCAGCAAGAGGGATACTGGTGTCATGTACAGTGTCACTATTCTTCTTAGTGCAGTGTCACAAGTATCCAATAAGTACTGGCGAGTACCCTCTTCATTTTTGTTTCGGCCCGCCCAACCTCAAGAAGTAGTTGCAGGAACAATCATCATGCTTGACATAGAAGGAATTTTGGTTTCAAAGGACAGGATTGTGTTAATAGCAGTCGAATCTGATAATGAGGAGTGGCGTACCATTTTGTGTATTGATTCTACTCGACCATTGAAAGATGGCTGAAGTGAAGGCTCAAGTGTTGGCTGGATACAGTTCTGCAGTACCTAGCTGCAATCATCGTACAGAGCTAAAGCAAGTCTCTTCTGTCTGCAATTGTTTATTTTGGGCTGGGAGACGACCTGGGAGCTCGGTGCTCGGATTACTCCCACTGACTAACTCCTCCTTTAAAAAGCCTTAACCAGCGTGAATGAGCGCGAAGGCTGAAGTGAAGGCTGAAGTGTTGACTGGAGACAGTTCTGCAGTTCAGCAGCTTCAAGGCTGAAAAGGGTGTATACCCCAGGTGATTTTAGGCTACAGTGCTCATGTACTTTACTTCACTTCTATATTGAGGTGCACCTCTTCTTACACATAACATTATGCTCAACTCGAAGCAGCACACCTACGGTCTACGCAGCCTAATGGAACATAAAGGTAAACGCCTTTGTACCCAACTACTTGGGCAGCGAGATTCCGTGGCCCCCCACCCAAAAAGGATAAAAGGGATCAACTGGATTCCAATGATCCCACACAATCTAAAATAATAACTTTCCTGAAGCCCAAGGCCTCTGAGATTGTGGTGGGATCTCTTCACCTGATTGACACACGCCTAAAGAAACTGTTAGCAGCAGTAACCCGCAGAACCCAGTGATAAACGTTTCACATAGTTCTTTCCCTCTGAACAACAATGGTTCGCTTTTGAATAATTTCCTACATTTGTTTTTTCAAACTCTGTTTATTAGTGGTCACAAAGACACAGCACCTTTTCACATTGCACCTCATAAAATCAAAAAACATGCAATTTGTGGTCTTTGTATTCAAAGAAAATTACAGAGATTCATCGTCATTGAAATCATATTACATAAATAGACTCTAAATGGGCCCCATATGTCTTTGGGCCTGCAAGTCGGAGGTCGGGTCAGGGCATATTGTTCTTCCGTTTCAGTTACATGGGTTAGTTCACAAAGAAATTGGTTCATGCTGGGTGGAACAGTGCTTTTCCATTTTTGTAGGATGCATTTTTTGGCCACCGCACATGCAATATTAAACAATCTTCTAGTTTTCTCAGAGCGTTTGCCAATGTCCCCAAATAGATATTTTTGAGGTGTTAAGTCAGGGGGGACCTGTGTTATTTCTTCCAGCATCACTGCCACATTTTTCCAAAAGCCTGCCACCACCTGACATTCTCAGTACATATGTAAGTCTCCTGCCTGCAGCATATTGCACTTGGGGCATGCATCAGAGTCCTCCGGAGCAAATTTTGCTACTTTAGCCGGTGTATAATGTAGTCTATTTAATATTTTGAATTGGATTAGCTGTAAACCAGAACTTAGAGACACCTTCTTAGTGAGTGAGCAGTATCTAGTCCATTTCTCTCCTTCAATGGGCATCTGTAAGTCCCTTTCCCAATTCTCTTTAATTGGATTAGCTGTGGGGGTATGGGCCTGCACTGCTAAATACAGCCTGGATATTCCTAGGACTCCTGTGGCGGTTACCAACTGTACACATGGGTGTGGCTGAGGATCATCTGGGAATAGCGGCCATTTTTTCTGGAATGCCGATCTCATTCGGTAATATTGGAGTGTCCTAAGTGTCCCGCTTCCCAGTGCTCTCAGCAGTTCCCCCAGGGTCGCAGATTTGCCATTAATGAACATATCCCCTATTTTCATTTCATTATTAGGATCCCAGGATTCCTGTATAGTGCTATCATGTGTGGGGGGTATACCCATGAAATTCCATAAGTGTATTTCGGGGTTGTAGGGTGTCTCCAAACTCAGTCTCTTATATATAGCCTCCCATGCCCTGACCGTAGAGTTTACCGGGTTGTATTTGCATGTGTCCTTGTATTGTGTATCAAAAATGACTGATTGTATATTCGTGGGGTGTGTGGTGTATTCTTCTATCCATGTGTGGGGTGTCTCGTGTGTAGTATTGTACCAGTATTTTGCAAATTGTGCTTGAGCAACATATAGTAGAGCTTGAAGTCGGGGGCTGCTATACCACCAGTGGAGTATAATTTTGTCATCCTTTCCCAGCTTATTCTAGCTGTCTTCCCGTTCCAAAGGAATGCCACCACCATGGATCGGAGTTTGGAGAAAAAAGTCCTGCCCGGCCATTTGGGGACATTGACAAAGAAGTAGAGCAGCTTGGGCAGGATTACCATTTTAAGGACTGCGACCATGCCGTATAACGATATCGGAAAGGCGCCCCCAGATTTGAAGTTTTGGATTAATGGTCTGTAGCATGGTTTCATAATTATCTGAGTATAATTTGAGTCTATCCCTAGACACAAGTATCCCCAAGTATCTAATATGCTGTTATGACCATTTGAGTCCGTTCAGCATGTCGGGGCGTTTGGTGGCTGGTGTGAGCGGAAATATTTCCGACTTGTCCCTGTTCACTGTATACCCTGAATAAGTTGCAAATTCTTGTATTCCCGCCATTATGGGTGCTATATTTGTCTCAGGTTCCTGGATATATAATAACATATCATCGGCATATAGTGAGATCAGTTGTGTGGACCCTTTCATTTTTATCTCCTTGTCAGCATGCCTCAGTCTTACCGCAGCCGCCATTGGCTCTATGGTTGAATAATTTCCTACATTTAAGACAAAATTCACTGGGCCTTGCTAAAGGAAACTATAATAATATAATTGTTTATAATCTCTCTGCCTCTCCTGATTTAGCAAATTTGCTTTCTTCCTCTGATTTCTCCTCAAGCGACAGCGATACAGAGGGTGATATCTCACAACACAACTCTTCCCACCAGGGAAGATATACTCCTGTCAAGTCTGCACATCGGATAAATTCATCGGTTTGGAAGCTTGTTCCTACTATGCTCAAACACAAACATTACTGGGGAGCAAAGGGGTTTGAAGTCCATTTTGGGAAAAGTGGTGGACATGATTCTTATTGGCAGTGCCAGTTGTAATGAAAGACACTATGTGGCTACTGCTTTGCCTTGGGGGGGTAACCAGTAACAAGACCTCAGATAAGCCGACTATGGTAAATCCAGACCTGCATACATCTGACGCCGTTCACCGTGGTATAGCGGCCACAAACTACTTGCATCCTCCTTCCTTACAACCCGTGGCCGTAAACTCTAACCATCAAATTCCAGTTGAGCCAGATGAAGCATGGACTGGCACGGCCAGAGTGGTGCCAGAGTCTGAGGAGCAGGCATTGGCCGTCCTGCTTACTGAACAGTCCAGAATGAACACCCCCCATCACCTTAGTTCAATAGAAGATACTCAAACAGGAAAAGAATCCATAAAACTAGACTACCAACCACAAAATGGATGCCATGCCCCAAAGGAGGCTTACTGCCTAGATCGACTAAACCTCCTACTACCAGCTCAGTTCCTATGATGGCTAGTTCTCATATGGTCACAAACGACATGGGCAATGGCGAAACAAGGAGAGTTTGTCTGCAGTGCCCTTTGGATAAATGGGTTGTCTCAGTACCTAGTCTTTAGGAGATCCGCTGAAACCATGATATAAACGGCCAATACACCTATTGTACAGCCTAATAAGTTTAACAATCTCCGAGCCACAGTTACAAATCCTTCCAGTTGCCAATTCACCGTTGATACAGGCACAGCACAAACGTCTGGAGAACTTGGTAATTTATCTGAAGCATGGTACACACAAGTCTCGTACACACAAATCTCTTACAACAACTTTGAGTTACAGCGGTTCACTTTTCCCTGATACTCCATGGTTTGCTAATATTAGACACATCAAACTGATTAAAGTTTCTCCTAAAGCTAGGAATCCATTTTTAAACCGAACATGGCTTCTGGAATTATTACATACCATTACTGATCTTTGTACGATCACCACCACAGACAATGGCATTCATTATGACTCCAGCGGTAGCCATGCCGGTAAAAAGAAATAAGGACGGCACCCGGGAATGGGCAATTACCGGGGCATTCTGGCCCCGCCAGACAAGGCAATTGTCCATTCCCAGGCACTGGAAAAAAGTGCTCCCCATTCCCATTTGAGCCCTGCCGGGCTCAATGGGAATGGGGAGATTGGATACACCAGCACCATTCGTTAATGGTGCCTGTGCATCCAACATGGTCTGCTCACGGGTGCAGGTAACCTGACCTGGCGGGCAGGAAGGCACCCGCGAGCAGACCTCGTAGTTTGCCGGTCCGGTAAAAACGGTACCTGTAAGAGGATTCAATTCAACACTACAGCTAAGTCAATGCCTAGTCTGGGATACTGAATGGAAACCCTTATTGATATATCTTTATGTCCAGTTCATGCGTTCTGGATGACTACCCCTATATAACACCCCTCTCTTGGAATCCCCCTGAACCCACTGAGCCAAGAAGTAGTTCTGTTTTGCAAGTTAAAAGGTTTATTTGAGAATTTAAACAATATATATATATATATCACACTTTATGATAAATTAATAATTGGATATCACACTTAATCTGAGCAGTAATCAATAATGGATAGTCTGGCACTAGCACACCTCTTTATAATCAATGATGAGTGGTTATAGGATGGATAAGATAGCAACAATACTTTTATGGTTTCAAATGGATGCAAGGTGGAATGAAAATGCAGTACAGAAAAAAAACTTGATAGGATTTCAGCAAAAGACAATGTAATCACTTTTCTTTGGCAATTCACTCCCCCCCTTTATGCAATGCAAGGAAATGGAAGGAAAGCACACAGTTAAATGTAATCAAATGTAATTCAGTTCACCCCAGCAAGGTTAGACTACAGAAGTTTGAAACATAGGCCCAAAATGCTTTTATATGTGCTGGCAATGAAGTGAGGAATATGCTGAAAATGGTTTTAATTCCCTTTAGGAGGTTCAGGGTGAGTGATAGATACTTTGAATGAGTTCAGGATCACTTTAGCAATGCTCTATGAATGGTTGTCAGGTTGCAAACGAATTTTTGCAACGGAAGGCAAGCAGCTGCATATTTTTACACGTGAGCTAACCTTTAAATTTGCAGCAAAATGTCAAATCGCGGCAGATTTTTCCGAGTGCGCCGGCCGCGATTACAGAGGAACTACAAGGAGTAGCACTATCGTTTTGGGGTCCTAGGACAGCCTATGATCTCATCGTACAGATGAATTTCGTTCCTAACCCAAACGGTTCCGGAGTTATGAACGATTTAGTAAAGGTAGATTTTCGGATTTAAAACAACTCAAAATGACAAGTGACAGCGTGCAACTTTGGAATTACATATGACAGCTCGCAGCTTAAGAATGACAGGTGACAGGATCTCTAGGAGACAGTTCTACTCAAGTTAAAATAGCTTGCATTAGATTATTTTAACTAAGAGATTGGGTTCTGCACAGTTTTGGCGGATACTCACTCCTAATTTTTAGAAGGACTGGGCCTCGTCACGATCTGGTCAGCGGGTTTTCTTCACTCGCCACGGACGGTCTCTGCACACAGCGTCTGGGTCAGCTCTACTTTGCTGGTCTGGTCTGGGTCTCTGGTTCTGATCAGGTCTGTGGGTCCGGATACTGCAGTCTCCGGTTCAGCTGCTCTCTCTCTGGATACAACACTGCTTTTTGGCAAATGGCAAGAGTTCTTGCAAAGAATTCAAACAGCTCGCCTGGCTGTGAATAGTTGCAATGATTTGAGGCCTGCTAAAGAGGGATTTAGCTTGTAGTTGACCTCTCTGCTACAAATTCTGAAGCAAAGTCTTGGTCTCTGAAGGTGGATAGATTGAAGTCTCTGTGTTGGCTCTCTGGAGGTTGATGGAGGTAAAGTATGGATTTTCCCGGCAGAGCGTCCCGCAGCTGATGGAATAGAATGTGTCTATCTGTCCTGACTGTCTGCTTTCATGTGTTTTGAAAGTGGGTGGAGAGGCTAGCTTTCTAGGCCCTACCCCTCTCCACTTGTCATTGGCCACTTCCTCCTCTTCCCCTTCATTGGGGGAATGAAATGAAGTGTCATCATGATGAGGTCTGTTTATGATACAGAGAACCCACCCCTGTCAACTTTACACCCAAATCTATATCTGATCCAAATACATACTTCCCCGATAGACAGTTGTTTGGCATTGCATACACACATCATGCATTTACTGATGGTAGCCCCTGTTCCAATTCTGTCGTTTCTAGGAGCTTGGGTTAAAAAATGGCAATATATTTCACTTTTTGGTCGGGTTACCAATATTGGATTTGTCCCCGCATTTACACAAATGTTCGCAAAGCATGTGGGCATTAGGTGGTGGAGTGTCAGATTTTTAACATACATACATTTGGAGTAATATCCTCTTTTCCGCTAAAAACCCCCCTGAACATACCACCGGGTCCTAACATGTCTTCAAATGTGCACAGAAAAATCACAAGTATAATGATATCACTTATAAAATTTTCACAAGTCCACTCTATGAATGATCCATCTTTTTAGATTTATGTTCTGGCCCCAAAGGCGTGTGGTTTCCCCCCAGCACAAGGTTGAATTTCTGGTTTTTCCAGTTCTGCCAAGCCAGCTTGCTCTCACAGGCAGTGCTCCTCCCCTTTCCTTCCAGGAGGAAGCCACTTTTACGACCCCCCTAATAAAACATTTGCCTGAGTCAGGACAGGGCTTTGTTCAATTTCCTGCAGAGCCCAGGTAATTCAATCAGAGAAGTGTCATATCCCTTTTGGTGGGAACAGCAAAAGGCAGCTATGCCTGGGAACACAGCTGTTGTGCAAGTCTCAACTCCTGTCGGGGGTAGCTGGTGGGCAAAATTCCCTCTCTTTTTAAGCCAGGCCTCAGCTAAATGTCTCTTTGGCTGCCAGTTTTCCTGTCCAAATCAAACTTCCAATTTTTACGCATGCAGCTAGAATGCTGATTCTAAGTTTAAAACTATGACATTTAAACAATTGCAACCTATGTGACACTCAAAATTAGGTCACTCATTTCTTTTAAACATTTAGATTTTTAGTGTCTTTCAGTCCAAATTTACTTAAACTGCTGAAATCCACAGCTCAGCCAGTTTTGTTATAAACCTTCAAGTCACTTCAGAATATAACTTTACATTGTATCCACCTCTCAGTAAGTCTTTCTTTGGCCTGCTTTGGGTTCATTTATTCAGTTTTATACAAAAGTCTGGTGGTTTTAAAATGCCGGCTTTCTGATAGTGGTGAGTACTGGTAATGCAACCATTTTTGGGATTTAAGAAAATGAATTCCCACAGTTCTAGGTTGCTTTTGGCAATCAGTATTGCCATTCCCAATGGTTTCAGGCTACTGTGTGGGTAGTCCAATGGTGGTTTTAGGCAGTGCCCTTCTGTGCCCATAACATCGGCAAAAATGGGTGGCAGCCTATTCTTCATGCATTTCCCTGTGCATTTCCTGGGAAGCTCTGGCCATCATGATGTTTTCCATGCCAGTACTGCACAGTTTTTGTGGTAGGGCTCGGATGCATGGGTAAAACATCCCACAAGCCCCCCTCTTGCGATGGCCATTCTGTTTCACTGATGGAACTCGCAAGATCTGGGATGTTTCCTCATCTTCTTCCAATAGATGGCACAGTTCAGCATCTTTTCCTCCATCCGGTACTGATCGATCGGTTCTCCTCGCCGGTCCTGATGGGAATATTGGGCGGTACCCCGGGCCCCTTGCGTCTCTGCTCCCGGTCTCCGGATCGTCCTCCTTGGCCAGCCTCCAGGTTTTCTTTCTCCTAGGACGACAAAGGAAGAGCGGCAATACCTATTCATAGACATTTTTTCCCCACCATTGATATAGTGGGGTGGCATATAAATTTATAGTCAAACCATATGAATATGCACATTTCTTTTTGCATTCAAAAACGAAAACACCCACATTGAGAAACTCAGAATTTGATAGGCGATATGTAGGATATTTTAAGTTAGAACTGAATTAATCTGAGACAGTACCCTCTAGGATCCCAGAGGATTACTCCAGTTGTTGCAGAGTGTGCCTGGGATGGCAACACTTCAACTGGTTAATGTGGACCCACTTGTCTTCCCCCTCAACCAAACCACCTTTGGGGATGCGGATCTTGTAGGCCACAGGGGAGATCTTGTCTATAATCTCAAAGGGTCCCTTCCATGTAGGCAAAAATTTCCGCTGTTTGGCCTGGTTCCTTTGGAAATTGTATAAATAGACCCGGTCCCCCACCTGATATTCCTTCCTGGAAGTTTTCAGGTCATAGTGGGTCTTCATACTCTCAGCTGATCTTTCTAGATTCCGCTGAGCATAGGCAAAAGCATGTTGAAGGTGTTTCCTTAAATTCTCCACATACTCATGAGTTGTGGAGGCATTTATTAGTGTCTGCTCTTGGGTCCTGTAGAGCAAATGCTGCGGAAGCACCATCTTGCGTCCAGTCATCAACTCGAATGGTGACATTTTGGTTGCAGATGAAGGGGTAGATCTGATGGCCATTAGGACCAGAGGTAATCGGATATCCCAACTTGGCCCAGAATCTGCCACAAACTTCTTTAATATGCTCACAATGGTTCGGTTATATCTCTCTACTGCCCCAGAAGAAGCTGGCCGGTAAGCAATATGCAACTTCCTTTTGACCCCCAGTATCTCCCACATCTTTGTCATCACTTCACTGGTGAAGTGGCTACCCCTGTCTGACTCAATCCTTTGAGGTAGACCAAAACGGGAAAAGATGTGGTTAATCATCAGGGCAGCTCCTGTTTCTGCATTGCAGTTTGGGGCTGGGAGACATTCCACCCACTTGGTAAACAAGCATGTAACGGTCAACATGTACTTGTTTCCTCTAGACGAGCAGACTACAGGGCCTACAAAGTCGATTTGCAAATCTGACCATGGCAGTGTCATCCCCCTCTTTTGGAGAGGCGCCCGGTGTGTGAGGGATGTGGGCTGAAATTGTGCACACACAAGACAACCCTTCAAATATTGGTTGAGGTCCTGGCCCATGTGTGGCCAGTAGGCAACCTCTCTTAAGATCTCAAGTGTTGTATGAAACCCCCTATGACCAGCGGTAGCCGCATCATGGGCGTGACTTAACATCAGGCTTCGGAAGGAGGTAGGAACCACCCACTGATCATGGCCAGCTTTGGATTTCCTTACCAACAAACCGTCTTGGATCCGGAACATTTTTGGACATTTCATCAACACTCTTAGGTCCTCTTTCCCAATGTACTCGGTATCCGTCAGGGGAAAGTTCTCAGGGTACTCAAGGTGTTGGTAAAACTTACCAATAATTGGATCCCCCTTCTGAGCTGTAATCAAATCAGCATCAGGGGTCTCCTTGCTCCATTGGGCAGTTGAAAGATCATTGTGAGCATTTGTCTGGGACCTAGTCATAGCAGTGACCTGGATTTCCCCCAACAGGGACTCTATCTTAATTAGATCCCCTTGGATGGCCCCGGTTTTGGCCAGCTGATCAGCTAAGTCATTTCCAGTTTTGTCTGGTCCCTCTACTTTGGAATGACCCTTGATCTTTTTCCAGTAGATGGTCATCCCATTCGATGTGACCAGATCATCAATGTTTTGGATCAACTTCCCATGTTTCAAGGGTTTGTTGTTAGCACATAACATGCCTCTGGTTTTCCAATTAACCAGGTGCTCCACGAACCCGTTCCGTACATAATCCGAATCTGTGATTATGACCAGTTCGTGGAGTTGATGATGGACAACAGTGAGGATGGCCTGATGCACAGCCATCAATTCTGCCACCTGACTACTTCGGGGACCAATTTTGCATCCAGCGGAGGGTTCTGGGGACTCATTCACCCATGCATTCCCTACGCCGGCCACCAGTTCTTTCTCCCCGTTGTTGTCAACATGGTAAGAGCATCCATCCACATAGACAGTGGGCATTCCCTCACACTTGTCCTCTTCAAAGACCTTGTGTGGGGAATTAAGGTATGCCTCCGTGTTGTCCTTGATTTTTAGACTTTCGTCCTCGAGACAGTTTTCTCTGGCACAATCATGCAAGTCAGCCAGACCTTGCACGAGGGGACTCTTCTTGTTTTGGCCATATCTGACCTCCACAGGAAAGCCTTGCATTGACAGAATCCAGGAAGTAATTCGGGAATTACTCACATTTCCGGGCAGGATTCTGTCACTTTGGAGATATTGCAGAGGCTGGTGTGGAGTCTCCACTATGATGTGTTCCCCCTGGATAAACGGGCGGTAATTCTTCAATGCCCACACCGTTGCCAGGAGTGCCTTCTCACAATCGTTGAATTTTTCCTCCACAGAGGATAAAGTTTTGCTCGCATAGGAGATTACTTTATTGACCTTGTCATGCTTTTGGTATAATACTGCCGTCAAGCACGTATTAGAGAACCCTGTCTCCAGGAAGAACTCCTTGTTTCTGACAGGGTAAGCTAGGCAGGGTGCTCGTGAGAGGCTTCCTTTGAGTTGTCTTACTGCCTCGGCTTGTTCTGGACCCCATTCCCACTTGACCCCCCCTTCAGGAGATGAATCAGGGGTCTGGTGATGTCTGCATAGCCCTCAATGAACTTTCTGCTGTAATTAGTCAGTCCAAGGAGGCTCCTTAGTTCCCGCAGAGTTGTGGGGTCTTTCAGTTTCAGAAGTGCTTCCACTTTCTTTTCCTGGGGACAGAGACCCTGAGGAGTAATCTCATGCCCCAAGAAATTAACACGGGTTCTACACCACTGTGCTTTCTGAAAGGAAAGTTTTGCTCTGGCGGCCCTCAACTGGGTCAGCACATAACGGATCTCCGCTATGTGTTCCTCCACAGATGAACTTTTGATGAGGATTTCATCTACATAAGCCAGGTTACCCCTTGCACCCAGGTCGGGCATGGCCTTGTGTAGGAAAATGTTGAATTCATTGCCGGAGTTGAGGTATCCGAAGGGAGTCCGGGTCCATGTGTATTGCTGGCCTCCAAAGGTAAAAGCCAGCTTGTATTGGTCCTCCCTGCTGACAGGCACAGTCCAGTATCCATTGGTCAGGTCTATTGCAGTGAATACCTGTGACCCCTGGATCTGGGCCAGCCCTTGGTCAATGTAGGGCATAGGCCATCGGGAAGTATGGACCCGTTTGTTGAGCTCCCTGAGGTCGGCACAGAGTCTCCACTGGCCGTTTGGCTTCAATATTCCCAGCACCGGATTATTGAAGGTGCTGTGTATTGGACGAATTATTCCCCGGGACTCAAGGTTCTTAATTATTTCAGTAAGGGACTCCATGGATACGAGAGGCAAATGATATTGCTTCACAAACACTGGAGTCATGCCAGGGTCCGTGGGGATTGTTGTTGTGTGGATGTCCGTGCGACCACAGTCATATGAGTCTACCGCAAAGAGATCTTGGAAATCCAAGAAAACTTGTTTCAACTTTTGCTTTTGTTCCAGAGTCACACAGGCATCAGCTAGGTTGACTCTCTCTTCCACCATCTGCCTGAAGCCTGGAAAGACTTCTGGTTTGGCTATCTCAGCGGCCTCCTCCAGCTGGGTGGAGAAGTCCCTGGTCAGAGTGCTGATTTGGACTGGAGGCCTCAGGTGGGAAAGGCAACCCTCATGGACCTGGAAAATCACCTCATCCCTCCTGAAGTCACAAGTCACATCTTCCTTACCATAGGGGCAGGAAGTGTACACCAGGACGTTCCCCCCATGCCGGGTAGAAATCCTGTCTGGTGTTGTATTGTCATCACTGTCACTGTCAAAGCAGTCCTTGGGGATTGGTCCTAACAGTTCATTTCCTAGATCAATGGAAAAATGTCGGTCATCAACCGCCATTCCAATAATGGTGCCTGCGGCTAGAGTAATACTCTTTAAGTCGCTGTTATCCACCTCTATTGGAATGGTGTCATGTTCTATGTTGACTAATGGAGTTGGGTTTACCCCCAACCCTTGCTGTTGGAGAGAAGCATTTAGATGTATATAAGCATCAGGGTTTTGCAAATATTGTCCTCTTTTAACTTTCACTTCCAGGGAGAATTGTCGGGTCCTTTCTGGGATGGTGACTTCCTCTTTGATCTGAATTTCAACTGCATAAGGTAGCAATTGAGCTGACCTAAATGCTTTTTCTGGATCATCAAAGCCCATGGGATTATCCGCTAATCGGGACCAAGCTTTGAAGTTTATTAGGTCCAAACTAATGGCAAAGCGATTGAAAATGTCACTGCCTAAGTAAAAGGCGGCAGTGGCGTTTCGCACGACCCAACAATTATGGACTATGCTCTTGTTGCCAATGGAGATTTTGAGCATACACCTGCTTGGCAGGAGCTGTTTGGAATTAGGTGCTTCCAGGTCCATTTCCCATTTATCTATCAGTTTGAATGTGGGAATGGCTGGATCTTTTGGGAGTTGGCGGAACATGGCTTCGCTAATGAAGCTCTTACCGTTGTTCACACACACTCGAGCGAGAACAGAGTCCTTCCCATCATTTAACTGAACAGGGATGAACAACTGCTCTCCAATTTGCTGAATATCAGCCAGGCTCTCAGCTGATTTCACATCTTTCTGGACTATAGGAGTGGGAGTTTCTGATTGTGGATTGGTGAAGAATTTCAGACTGTTTCCTTCCAGTGTGGAATACCACCTTAAACTGGAAGGAAGGTTGATTTTCAGAAATAGATAGGACCCCCCATCACCAGTCTGTTGTCCTACTGCTATTACTGTCACGTCTGGAGTTTGGTTGTTCTGGAAGTGAAATTCTACTTGGTTAGATTTTTGTTCAACCATGTGGCAGGTGCCGTTTAAACTAACATGGTTGACACTCTGTTTTAATTTTATTGGTCAGCTAGTCTGGGTCCAGAGGACCTTGTTTACACAATCTTTTAGGGGTGACAACCTTCTCAGGAGTTCATTCCCTAGTAAACAAGGGGTGCCCTCTGGAGTCACTACTATGACCGGGTGTTTCACCTTGTGTCGCCCAATTTTGATGTCCAAATCTGCAGTCCCCTCAACAGGAATTTCCTTCCCGTCAAAGTTCTGCAGTTGTCCCGGAAGAGAGGTGAGAGGAACACGGTAATTCTCCCCCCTTCCTGCATTTAGTTCCTCAAAGGCCCTTTTGGACAGAAGGGTAGCTTGGGATCCAGTGTCCACCAGTGCCAAAATTGTACCCTGCCCCTGTACTTGTACCGGGGCATAGTATCTTCCCTCCTTCTCCTCAAGGAGGCACAGATAATGCACATTTTTGGACAACTGATGGGCTAACTTTCTGGTTTTGGACATGGCGAGAGAAGAGATTTGGGCAGAATTCTGTGGAGAGCCTTGGGAATCTGAAAGAAAAAGTTGGCAACTGGAGATCAGAGCCATTGTGGGTTCCCCTGGTTCCAGTTCTGGGCCGCCCCCCCCCTTTTTGGAGGCAGTCACCAGGATGGGTTTGAACCAGGGGATTTTGGTATTGTGGGTTCTGGGATGAGATGATGGGCGGCGGTAGCTCAGTCTCCATATCTCCCCAGTCTGAATTGGCCTCCCTTGGGACCCATTTTTCCTTGGGAGGAGTTCCCCCATCTCTGAAGGAGAAGATCCTTTTCCCAGGATCCTGTGAGGATCCCTCTCCCTCAAATCGGAAGATCTGTACCTCCTCCACAAAGTGGGTCTGTTTGGGTCCTTTGTTTCTCCTACCTCCTCTCTGCTCCTTGGGTGGCAGACTTTCAGGGGTAGGAGATTTTGTTTCCGGTTCCTGGTTTTCCAGGGGGTGTTTACAAGTTGGGAAGGAAGCTTCCTCCAAGGCTTTACACCCCCCTTCCCCTTGTGCCTCCTCCCTGGGAACCGGTGTGTAATCAGGGTGCTGCCCCCGTCATTGTTCTGGAGTACCAGGTCCGGAGTTTGGGGCATTCTGCGGTGGCATGCTCATCTGAGGGTTCTGTTGAG
Source organism: Ambystoma mexicanum (assembly GCF_040938575.1). Classification (NCBI taxonomy): domain Eukaryota; kingdom Metazoa; phylum Chordata; class Amphibia; order Caudata; family Ambystomatidae; genus Ambystoma; species Ambystoma mexicanum. Next base: position 79,032,733 of record NC_090927.1, on the reverse strand, counting down.
CCCTCAGTATGTGACCCAGGTCCCGTGCCATATTTTGGACCTGGCGCTCTAACTGGGAAACCCGCTCAGGCTGATACGGGGCTCTATTTTCTCCCCTGGGCTGATCCCGGGAAGGGTAGCTATCCCTTCTCTGGTAGTACCCCTGGTTGGGAAGATTTTGGTACCCCTCCACCCTTGGCCTCCCCTCTCCCGGATTAGGTTGTCTGGGCTCAGGGAATTGGGGAAAGAAGGATGGATGATTTTGGGGCTGGAAATTGGGCGGATACCTGGGGAAAAAGTTCTGCCCAGGATTTGGAGAATTTCAGCCCTCCTGTGGGAAGTTGGAAGGGAAGTGCCCTGGGTTAGGTGCTTGGCTGGATCCCCCCCTTGGGCTGGAGGAGTCCACACATAACCCAGGATTGGTCGGTTTCCCTTATAGCGGGGACTTACATAGTCAGGGGAGCGGGGGACCCCATTTGTGGGACTACCTCCTCGACTCCCTGTCTGTGACTGGCCAGAGGGCCTTCTGGGCTGTGAATTATTAGGTGCAGGTAGGTTTTTAGGCCCCCCATCTCCAAATCCAAAACGGGGGTGACCTTTACCTCTGCCACCTTGGCAGCAGCAGGGGTGCTGTTGGTTTTGGGATTTTTCTGGGTATTGCTTTTATTTTCTATGGGCTTCTGCACCTCATAGATCCGGGTAGCATGTTCAATTACCCAGTCTAAAGATCTTTTCTCATGAAAATCTCTCACGAGCTGGGTCATTATATATTTGGGCAAGGCATGGAAAAATGTATTGACAAATTCTCTGCTGTCTGTGCGCACCCTTCTGGTGGTCTGCGCAAAGGCACGTTTCAGTTCTTGCACGAATTCTTGTGGGGCCTGATCCTCCTCACATTGCAAATTGTAGGCTGCCTTGCGAGCCTCTTGAGGATTTCTGTGAACAGAAAAATGTTTCAAGATGGCCGCCTTATAGGTGGACCATCTTAAATGATTTTGGTCCTCCAGCCCCGCAAAGAAACTGGAGTATTCTGGGGAGAATGTCCATTTGACGTACTGGATGCAACTACTACTGTCCTTCAAATGGAAAGTCTCCATCATTTGCTCATAGAGCTCCAAGTGTTCCCATACGGAATACTTGGCGTTCTTATGATAAGGCGTGATAACACTCCTTATTGCCTTTATTTGCTTCAATGGGTCCTTAAGCAAGGCCCTTTTTTGCCTTATTGGCCTTTTTGGTTCGGGTAACCCTGGTCCATTCATCCTCTGACTCAGATGCACTGCTCCCAGAGGTTCCTGTCTGATCTTCCAGGTTTTCCCAGATTCTGCGAGTCTGGGAATGGCCGGCAGAATGTGGGGACCTGGTCTCCTGTGTCCTGTGCCGTTCAGAGGAGTCTTCAGATTCCTCCTTGCTGCCAGGATTTGATGGGTACCCCCCCCACTGGCCTAACTGGGCAGAAGTTTTCAGGATGCCCTTAATGGGCCTATTCTGCTGGGGTTCCCCACTAAATTGCACTGTGCTTGGGTGCCCATACCCGGATGCCCGCCCATCCATTCCTGGGAGCTACTGGCCTATGAGCCCCATGCTTCTGGCTGGGTAGTAATCTGCCATCCCTGTGGCCTGGTGCTCATGTGCGCCAGGGGACATGGGGGTGGCAGAGTCCAGGGACTGAGAGAGATAAAAGCCTCTGGTACTAGGGCTCCTGAGGTTATGCTCAGGAGTTTCCCTTTCCCAGCGAACCTGGTCTCTATCCGCCCCTGCTCCCTGTTGCAATGCAAGAGCCTGCGCTTTCAGTTCCTCAGTTAAGGCCTTACTAGACTCTATCAGTCGCTCCTGCATCGCTACCTGTTGTTGGAGCCTATCATTGTGCTGACAGAGAGCCTCATTTTCTCTTTGTGCCTCCTGATTGGTCCTGGAGTACTGGGCCAGTCTCTGCTGCAGGAGGGTTACCTCCTGAGCTGTGTCCCTATTGGCCTGCTCCTTTCTTGCCAGAGCATCCTCCACCCTCCTGGTGTGCTCTAACAAGTTCTGGTGTTCTTTTTGGAGGTCACCCAGTCCCTGGAGGGCCAGGTGATTTTCTTCCATTTTCCTTTTTAAGTGGCAGACTTCCTGGCCTAAGGTATCCCTTTCCTGACTAAGAGCCTGCATCTGTGCCGCCAGGTCGTCCCTTTGCCTTTGGAAAGCACCAGCTTTCTGGCGCTCCTGGTCAAACTCTGCCTGGGTATCCAGGTCTTTCAAAATCAGTTTATTGCTCTCTGCCTTCTCCCTATCTAGGTGGCTTTGCAGGGTGACTACCTGCTCAGCACATGTCCTATTGAAGTCTAACTGTTGCTCCAGCTTTTTCTGGCTCTGCAGTAGGGAGTCCAAACCTTCTTGGTACTCCTTCTGCAAGGCCGGAAATCTGGTATCCTGGTCCGCCTTTTCCTGTTGCAGCACATCCATATCCTCCTTTATTTTAGTGATGTACCGTCTGCTGTCATTTTCTGACTCCTGGCTCCTGAGCAGCCTCTGCTCAGAAGAGTCCAGATCAGATTGGGCCTTCTGTAGTGCCAGCAGTTGCCTACTCGCCAGATCTTGGCCTTCAGCACATTTGTCCTGCATGGCTCCCATATGTAAATATAAATATGCCGCTACCCTGGCAATCTTGTGGTGCTCATCCTTGGCCTTAGGGGCCATATATAGTTCACTCAGAGCCACATGTAGGGGACCCTGATCTCCCCATATATCTGACCCTGTTTCAGTGACCTGTTGCGCGATTGCCTGCAACCAGACAGTTTGGTCCTGATGAGTCCACTCACCTCTCACAAATAGCTTATATAAGAAGTGTTCTCTGGCTATTTTCATATCTACCAAGGTCGTCATTCTGGAATTTGAGTTCCTTCCTGACTTACAGAAGTTTATATTTTATTTTTGCAAAACAGACCTTTTCCTTAGAGCGTTCCTTTGAGGAGTGCTTTACAGCATAACACAGCGTGGTGATCCGACCGGATATGTGTATCTGGTCAGCTGGCACACTGTATTAATCTGCACAAGTGATAGATCTAACCCAAACGTCCGGCTCGAGCCCCCACTTTGTAAGAGGTTTCAATTCAACACTACAGCTAAGTCAATGCCTAGTCTGGGATACTGAATGGAAACCCTTATTGATATATCTTTATGTCCAGTTCATGCGTTCTGGATGACTACCCTATATAACACCCCTCTCTTGGAATCCCCCTGACCCCACTGAGCCAAGAAGTAGTTCTGTTTTGCAAGTTAAAAGGTTTATTTGAGAATTTAAACAATATATATATATATATATATATATATATATATATATATATATATATATATATATATCACACTTTATGATAAATGAATAATTGGATATCGCACTTAATCTGAGCAGTAATCAATAATGGATAGTCTGGCACTAGCACTCTTCTTTATAATCAATGATGAGTGGTTACAGGATGGATAAGATAGCAACAATACTTTTATGGTTTCAAATGGATGCAAGGTGGAATGAAAATGCAGTACAGAAAAAAAAACTTGATAGGATTTCAGCAAAAGACAATGTAATCACTTTTCTTTGGCAATTCACTCCCCCCCTTTATGCAATGCAAGGAAATGGAAGGAAAGCACACAGTTCTCAGAAATGTAATCAAATGTAATTCAGTTCACTCCAGCAAGCTTAGACTACAGAAGTTTGAAACACAGGCCCAAAATGCTTTTATATGTGCTGGCAATGAAGTGAGGAATATGCTGAAAATGGTTTTAATTCCCTTTAGGAGGTTCAGGGTGAGTGATAGATACTTTGAATGAGTTCAGGATCACTTTAGCAATGCTCTATGAATGGTTGTCAGGTTGCAAACGAATTTTTGCAATGGAAGGCAAGCAGCTGCATATTTTTACACGTGAGCTAACCTTTAAATTCGCGGCAAAATGTCAAATCGTGGCAGATTTTTCCGAGTGCGCCGGCCGCGATTACAGAGGAACTACAAGGAGTAGCACTATCGTTTTGGGGTCCTCGTTCCTAACCCAAAAGGTTCCGGAGTTATGAACGATTTAGTAAAGGTAGATTTTCGGATTTAAAACAACTCAAAATGACAAGTAACAGCGTGCAACTTTGGAATTACATATGACAGCTCGCAGCTTAAGAATGACAGGTGACAGGATCTCTAGGAGACAGTTCTACTCAAGTTAAAATAGCTTGCATTAGATTATTTTAACTAAGAGATTGGGTTCTGCACAGTTTTGGCGGATACTCACTCCTAATTTTTAGAAGGACTGGGCCTCGTCACAATCTGGTCAGCGGGTTTTCTTCACTCGCCACGGACGGTCTCTGCACACAGCGTCTGGGTCAGCTCTACTCTGCTGGTCTGGTCTGGGTCTCTGGTTCTGATCAGGTCTGTGGGTCCGGATACAGCGGTCTCCGGTTCAGCTGGTCTCTCTCTGGATACAACACTGCTTTCTGGCAAATGGCAATAGTTCTTGCAAAGAATTCAAACAGCTCGCCTGGATGTGAATAGTTGCAATGATTTGAGGCCTGCTAAAGAGGGATTTAGCTTGTAGTTGACCTCTCTGCTACAAATTCTGAAGTAAAGTCTTGGTCTCTGAAGGTGGATAGATTGAAGTCTCTGTGTTGGCTCTCTGGAGGTTGATGGAGGTAAAGTATGGATTTTCCCGGCATAGCGTCCCGCAGCAGATGGAATAGAATGTGTCTATCTGTCCTGACTGTCTGCTTTTATGTGTTTTGAAAGTGGGTGGAGAGGCTAGCTTTCTAGGCCCTACCCCTCTCCACTTGTCATTGGCCACTTCCTCCTCTTCCCCTTGATTGGGGGAATGAAATGAAGTGTCATCATGATGAGGTCTGTTTATGATACAGAGAACCCGCCCTTGTCAACTTTACACCCAAATCTATATCTGATCCAAATACATACTTCCCCGATAGACAGTTGTTTGGCATTGCATACACACATCATGCATTTACTGATGTAGCCCCTGTTCGAATTCTGTTGTTTCTAGGAGCTTGGGTTCAAAAATTGCAACATATTTCACTTTTTGGTCGGGTTACCAATATTGGATTTGTCCCCGCATTTACACAAATGTTCGCAAAGCATGTGGGCATTCGGTGGTGGAGTGTCAGATTTTTAACATACATACATTTAGACTAATATCCTCTTTTCCGCTAAAAACCCCCCTGAACATACCACCGGGTCCTAACACGTCTTCAAATGTGCACAGAAAAATCACAAGAATAATGATATTGTCATGATCTCTGCTTCCAAAAGTTCAGGGTTTTCCCAACTCCCTTGGAAGCAGATCCATAACCCAGGTTCCGAGTGCCAACCAGTCCCAATTGGGACCTTTTGGACCCAGTCCTGGCGCCAGTGGCACCAGGCTCATAAATATGCCCAGTCCCAGCGCTGGAAGCGCCGGGCTCATAATGCTTGGGTGGACTTACCTGCAGCAGACCATGCTGCTTACTTGCCTGCCAGTTGAGCCTCTGATCCTCTTCTGTTTGGAACTACTTTTCCTGTTGGGTGGGGCAGGAGCCACTCCCTAGATTCAGAACACTGGAACTCTTCTGGAAAGCAGGAACTCTTTTCTTACCTAGGCGTGGCTGTGGAAGGAGACACCTAAGCACTACAGGAGGCTATTTAAACCACACCCGATGGATGAATCTTGCTTTGTGTTATTCTGCATCCTCTGCAGCAGAACGCTCATCGTGTCTTCTGCATCTGATCCTGGGCCTAAGGAAAAAGGCTTACCATCCTGAATCCAGTCTTCAGCAACACCTATAAAGACAAGAAAGAACAGGTTAGCATTACGGTCTTCAGTGACAGCTCTTCACTTACCTGGTCCATCGGCTGTCACCAACGCCTCGCGCTGCATTCCGGCATCTGAAAGACAAAGGCTTACCTACTCTTCGTGCGCTCCGGAGGTCTTCACACTGCATTCCGGCATCTGAAAGACAAAAGCTTACCAACTCTTCGCACGCTCCGGAGGCCTTCGGCGCTGCATCCCGCATCTGAAGACAAAACAAGGTGCATTTAAAGACATTGGGGAACTTTAATACTCACGTGCCATTACTCCTTTCCACATCTAACCCAGTGGGTATTCCGGCACCCTGCAGCCGCTCCGAACTTGTACCTGCAAAATAAAAAGACAGTTAGAGCGCATCGTGAAGCAGGCAACAAGCGCTTACTTACGTGCTTCCAGGCGCTTCTATTCATCACACGGGCTCCATCTTCAACTCACTTCAGCCCGTCATCCGCCATCGCCGGAACCCTGCAAAACAAGAAACATCATTACTAAAGACTTTAAAGACATTAGAATTACTCGAAACTTACCGTTCGTGCAGTAAACGACGGACAGCAGTCCTCTGAAGTCAAGAGGCCTGCTCCCCTTATCCAGTGAAGAAACTGGTTACAGCTCCCTGCCCTGAGGCAGATGGAGAGCACGGCGTTCACTTACCTAAGGTGAGAGCGTTAACCTTTGGGGTTCTACAGGAGAAGAGAAAGGGAAGAAGAGAGAGACATTCAATAACCCAGTCCCTTAATCCCATATTTTCTATCTGCAGACATCTTACCCTTCAAGTCAGACATACAGTGCACAGAGGTCCAGCCCAAAGAGCCAGCCGTGTGTTACACATCACCTTTGCAGATACGGTATACTCCCAGTCAAGACCGGCGCCTCTACGGGAATCAGGTGAGCGTTACAGAACACAAAGCCTACCACAAAACTCCCGTCCAGGCGCTATGGAAACCTCGGATACCGACCAGCTAGCCCAGTTACTTGGGGAACTAAGGGCAGAAGTGCATGCAGCCCGTCAGGAAACGAACGCTCTAAGAAGGGAACTGATTATTTCCAAGGAGCGAACAGATGATCTCGCTAGACAATTGCTACAGTCACAAGCCGGACAGACCCCGTTACCTGCATCTGGGGGAAATCTTCCTTCTATATCCTCTATGAATCCAGTGCAGATCAACCTACCTGGGAATGTACCTCTGGCTCCGCCCGAACGATTTTATGGTGACCCAAAGAGGTTTGCAGTATTTATCAATCAGTGCCGGTTGCATTTCTTATGCCGGCCAGCAGCCTTTCCAACTGATCAAGCTAAAGTAGCTTTCGTGCTTTCGTACCTTAGTGGCAATGCGGCAGACTGGTCGATCCCTCTAGTAAATCAAGATGATCCGGTCCTCCATGATTTTCAAGCTTTTCAGCTCAGTATGGAAAAACTGTTCGCAAGACATTCACAGGGGCAGGCCTTGGACAATGAGCCTCTTTCGTTGCGACAAGGTAATCAAGACCTTTTGGCTTATATCGCGTCTTTCAACAGACCGATAGTGGAAACTCAATGGCCTGAGGACAAAAGGATTACGCTGTTTTATAGAGGTCTACGTGGAGAGCTCAAAGATGTGTTAGACCAAGTAGTGAATCCCCCACAAAATTGTTCGGACTATATAGACTTAGTCGTTCAAATAGATCACAGACTGCAGAACAGGAAGGCCGATCGTTCCAAGTTTGATGCTCGAGTATTTTCCAAACCGCCAACTCCTTCCAAAGGAGTAGACCCCGGGGAACCCATGCAAATAGGGGGTCTGAAAGGTCCTTTAACACAAAAGGAGCGGGAAAGGAGAAAACAGTTGCAATTATGCCTCTATTGCGGAAACTCAGGGCACTTTCTTCGAGACTGTCCGGTGAAACCTGCCAAGAAGGCAGTAGGAGCTGCAGTTACCACAGTTACAAACTCTGAGCAGGGAAACGACCTCGCCCGACAAGAATAGAGGTCCTCTTGCCGAGCGTGAAAACCAGTTCCGTGACCTCGCATTTCGTGATACCTATGGTCCTCATTAGCCCTGATAATCCGGATCGATTACATGCAATTGAAGCTTACGTCGACAGCGGTGCCATCGGCAATTATGTGGATCATGAAATGGTTTTGAGGATGAATCTAACTCTTTGTCCCAAGGCTGTAAAGGACGTCATTACTACGGTGGATGGTACGGAGATAGCCTCCGGGCCAGTAACGCATACCACTCAAGAGGTGACGCTAGTAAGTCAAGATGGACACCATGAGAAGATCGTGTTCGATGTGATCAAGGCCCCTCAGTTCCAGATTATTCTAGGAATACCTTGGTTAGAGAAACACAATCCTCTGATCGATTGGCGAGCAAGAACGGTCCAGTTTCCAGAATGTATCTCTACTTGTCACCCTCCACCTGGTGTTGCACTGGCAGCAATTTCTTCAGAGACTCCCCAGTTACCTCCCGAATACCTAGAATACCAAGATGTTTTCCGGAAGGAGCAGGCTAACTCTCTACCTCCTCATAGGTCTTATGACTGCCAGATAGAGCTGATACCTGGATCTACTCCTCCTTGTAGTAGAATTTATGCCCTCACCGAGCCTGAGAACCTTCACCTTCGACAATACCTGGATCAATACCTGGTAAATGGGTTTATTCGTCCTTCCAAGTCCCCTGCCTCTTCAGCTTTGTTCTTCGTTCCAAAAAAGGAAGGAGACCTTAGAACTTGTATCGATTATCGCTCCCTGAACCAGATCACCGTTAAGAATAGATATCCGTTACCTTTGATCCCTGAACTCCTGGACCAAGTCAGAAAAGCATGCATATATACAAAGCTGGATCTTAGAGGAGCTTACCACTTGGTACGAGTAAAAGAGGGCGATGAATGGAAGACGGCCTTCCGCACCAAGTATGGGCTATTTGAATATCAGGTCATGCCCTTCGGACTTTGCAATGCCCCGGCCGCCTTTCAATATTTTATGAACGATGTCCTCAGAGAGCTCATAGATGTGTGTGTTGTTGTTTACATCGACGACATTCTCGTTTATTCTTCATCGGAATCTGAACATCGGAAACACGTGAAAATGGTCCTCGAAAGATTGCGTCAACACAAACTTTTCGCTAAGTTGGAAAAATGTGTTTTCAACGTGACTGAAGTTGAATTCTTGGGATTCATATTATCACCTGGCGGAGTGCGTATGGATTCAAAGAAGGTCGATGCAGTTCTCAAATGGCCATCACCATCCTCGGTAAAAGGTGTGCAAAGCATGTTAGGCTTCGCTAACTTTTACCGCAGGTTTATCCCCGAGTTCTCTCGAATAGTCCAGCCCATCACTGCCTTGTTAAAGAAAAACAAACGTTTTGAATGGTCTACCGAGGCGGAACAAGCTTTCCAGGATTTGAAGACTAAATTTATCTCTGCACCAATCTTAAAACACCCTCGCCCTGAACTCCCCTACATCGTGGAAACTGATTCTTCAAGCCTTGCCATGGGGGCAGTTCTATCACAAAAGGACCCGGTAACCAATCAGTTGCATCCCGTGGCATTTTGGTCCCGCAAATTCTTGCCTCCTGAAGTCAATTACACGATTACTGACAAGGAACTTCTGGCTATCAAGTCTGCCTTTAAGGCTTGGCGGCATTATCTGCTGGGGGCCCGACACACCGTTACTGTAATTACGGATCACCGAAACCTGCAATATTTGAAAACTGCAAAAGCCCAATCCTCTAGACAACTCCGTTGGGCATTATTCTTTGCCGAGTTTGACTTCATAATTACCTATCGACCTGGTACAAAGAACGGTAAAGCCGATGCCCTTTCTCGGATGGGAGTGGAAGAACACTTGATCAACCCTAAACCTGTACCAATCATTCCCGAACAAAGAATTCTGGGTGTAATCGCCACAGAATCCATAGAGGAAGTTAAGGATAAAGCCAGGCAACTTGTAACTCCAGCAGACATACAGAATTGGCATCTGCAGGGAAAGGACTTTGCAGTAAAGGACAACTTATTGTATTTCCAAGAACGATTATACCTACCCAGCACAGATTTACAGAAAAAAGTAATCTCTTGTTATCACGACTCTTTAATGGAAGGTCATCCCGGTATAGCCAAGACCTCAGAAAAGATCAAGCGCTACTTCTGGTGGCCGTCTTGGAAAAAAGATATCAGAGACTTTATAATGTCCTGTGGAGTATGCGCCCAAAACAAGAGTCAAAAGGAAAGACCAGCAGGCCTCTTACGCCCTATTGACATCCCACCTCGCCCTTGGCATACGCTTTCTATGGACTTCATCACCGATCTACCTCCATGCTCCGGATACAATACGATTCTAGTAATCGTGGACTTATTCTCCAAGATGGCGCATTTCATTCCGCTCAAAGGCTTGCCAACAGCAGCAACTCTGGCCCGAGAATTTCTCGAAAACATCGTCCGACTGCACGGTTTTCCTTCGGTTCTAATTTCGGATCGAGGTAGTCAATTTATTTCTCATTTTTGGCGAAGTTGCTGTCGGTCGGCTCAAATTGATGTAAGACTATCGACCAGTCACCACCCTCAGACCGACGGACAAACCGAGAGGACCAATCAAACTCTGGAACAGTATTTACGCTGCATGCTGCAACAAACTGAAAAAACTTGGAAAGATATCCTTTGGATAGCCGAGTATGCCTACAATAACTCTGTCCATTCGGGAACTGGGAAAACCCCGTTTTTTCTTTTGTACGGCAGTCACCCTCGAACCTCGGAGTTGGATCCCCTCCAAGATCTTGAAACACCAGCAGTAGACTACCTGCATTCTACAATCACCCAAGCCTTTAAGGAAGCTGTTTCTCACCTTCAAAGGGCTAAAGAACAATACAAGAAAGGAGCAGATCAACATCGGAAGGAAGCCCCTCACTATCAAGTAGGGGATCAAGTCTGGTTATCCACCAAATATCTATCTCTAAAAGGGCCACGCACATTCAACCCAAGATACCTTGGTCCCTATTCCATCACTACCATAGTAAACCCAGTAGCGGTCAAGTTGGACTTGCCCCCGCACATGAAGATACATCCGGTCTTCCACGTCTCTCTATTAAAACCCGTGCAACCTCAAACCCGACTAACCAAATCTCCAAAACCTATCCTAGTTGATGGAGAACTCGAGTTTGAAGTCAAAAGCATTCTGGACTCCAAGATCTCCAAATCTAAACTATTCTACCTAATTGACTGGAAAGGCTACGGCCCCCAAGAGAGATCCTGGGAACCTGCTGAATATGTCCACGCTCCTCGCCTAATCAAAAGATTTCACCGAACATTTCCTGACAAGCCAAAACCCCCGGAGAAGCCCGGTTTGGGAGGGGCCTTGAGGGGGGGTACTGTCATGATCTCTGCTTCCAAAAGGTCAGGGTTTTCCCAACTCCCTTGGAAGCAGATCCATAACCCAGGTTCCGAGTGCCAACCAGTCCCAATTGGGACCTTTTGGACCCAGTCCTGGCGCCAGTGGCACCAGGCTCATAAATATGCCCAGTCCCAGCGCTGGAAGCGCCGGGCTCATAATGCTTGGGTGGACTTACCTGCAGCAGACCATGCTGCTTACTTGCCTGCCAGTTGAGCCTCTGATCCTCTTCTGTTTGGAACTACTTTTCCTGTTGGGTGGGGCTGGAGCCACTCCCTAGATTCAGAACACTGGAACTCTTCTGGAAGGCAGGAACTCTTTTCTTACCAGGAACTCTTTTCTTACTTAGGCGTGGCTGTGGAAGGAGACACCTAAGCACTACAGGAGGCTATTTAAACCACACCCGGTGGATGAATCTTGCTTTGCGTTATTCTGCATCCTCTGCAGCAGAACGCTCATCGTGTCTTCTGCATCTGATCCTGGGCCTAAGGGAAAAGGCTTACCATCCTGAATCCAGTCTTCAGCAACACCTATAAAGACAAGAAAGAACAGGTTAGCATTCCGGCATCTGAAAGGCAAAGGCTTACCATCCTGAATCCAGTCTTCAGCAACACCTATAAAGACAAGAAAGAACAGGTTAGCATTCCGGCATCTGAAAGGCAAAGGCTTACCTACCCTTCGTGCGCTCCGGAGGTCTTCACACTGCATTCCGGCATCTGAAAGACAAAACAAGGTGCGTTTAAAGACATTGGGGAACTTTAATACTCACGTGCCATTACTCCTTTCCACATCTAACCCAGTGGGTATCCCGGCACCCTGCAGCCGCTCCGAACTTGTACCTGCAAAATAAAAAGACAGTTAGAGCGCATCGTGAAGCTGGCAACAAGCGCTTACTCACGTGCTTCCAGGCGCTTCTATTCATCACACGGGCTCCATCTTCAACTCACTTCAGCCCGTCATCCGCCATCGCCGGAACCCTGCAAAACAAGAGACATCATTATTAAAGACTTTAAAGACATTTGAGTTACTTGAAACTTACCGTTCGTGCTGTAAACGACGGACAGCAGTCCTCTGAAGTCAAGAGGCCTGCGCTACCTATCCAGTGAAGAAACTGGTTACAGCACCCTGCCCCGAGGCAGATGGAGAGCTCGGCATTCACTTACCTAAGGTGAGAGCGTTAACCTGTGGGGGTCTACAGGAGAGGAGAAGAGGAAAGAGATAGGGACACCCCAATAACCCTAGTTCATTTACCCCGTATTTTCTATCTGCAGACATCTTACTCAGCACGTCAGGCATACAGGGCACAGAGGTCCAGCCCAAAGAGCCAACCGGGTGCTGCACATCACCTTTGAAGATACGGTAGTCGCCCAGTCAAGACCGGCGCCTCTGCGAGAATCAGGTGAGCGTTACAGTGGTGTTATAGAGATATACTAATTCAGTGGGGCTGTTAATGATGGGTGAGAAGTCGATGATAGGTTGGAGTAGAGGGAGGAGTTTCTCAACTGTGATATTTTTGCTGTTTCTTGTGAGTGTGGGTGGAGCGTTGGGAAGGGGAGCAGATGTTTGGGTGTCTTTATCGATGGTGAAATTGATGAGGTGGTGGTCAGTCCAGGCGCATGGTGTGTTGGAGAGTATGGTGGTATTGCAGTTGAGGTCAGCTATCCAGTCGAGGATGTAGCCTTTGTTATGTGTGGGTTGAGAGATGTGGTGGGTGAGTCCTAATTCTGAGATAGTGTTAGCGATAGTGCTTGCTTTGTCATCTTTCTCGTCATTGAGCCCGAGGTTAAAGTCACCTAGAATAAGTAAACGTGGGTTTGGTGTTGTTGGAGAGCAGGAGAGCTATGTCGTCGTTGAATGAGGATATGGGGCCTGGTGGTCTATAGATCAGATGGATGGTGATTGTGCTTGTGTTAGTTGTGGATAGTTTGATGGTAAGTAGTTCCACAGATGGGAGTGATTGGTTTTGTATGTGTCTTATGTTGAGGGAGCTTCTTGCAATAATGGCTACACCGCCACCTTTGGCTGTTTGTCTGTCTGTGCGGTAGATTATGTAGTCATTTGGTATGGCTAGCGCTAGGGCGGGACCTGATGCTGCTTGGAGCCAGGTCCCGGTAATAGCTATGAAGTCTAGATCATTGAGGGAGATGATGTCGGCTATGTCTAGGGCATGGGCGACTAAAGATCTAGCGTTGATGAGTGCTCCTTTGATTGTTTCGTGGTAGTTTGGCCTGGTTTTCTGTTGAGTGTGCGGGGGGAGGAGGCATTGGAGCACGGAGTGAGCTGGCCGGGAGATATTTTTGTGTGTGTGAGTTGAGTGGCTGGTTTGAATTTAGTTTTACTTTTTCTTGGGACTGTGTTAGGAGGAGTCGAAATTAGGAATTATTGATAGTGTAGTTCTTAGGAGTAGGAATGCAAGGGGTGGTGGCCCGCACTGCTTTTTGGATACTGCAGGTGTCTGCTGTGGGGTGAGACTCTGTGAAGGCAGGTTGAAAAGGGTTTATGTTAGGTAGGAATGGGGTGGGACAGGGGATGGGATGGTGTCTTGGGCATGCTGGTCTACTAAGACCATTGGGGTGGGAGAGGAAGTGGAGCCCTGTGCATGGTAGGTCGAGAGGGACCAGGCAGAAGGGAAACATGATGATAATCGTCCAGGTTAGCATAACTGTTATTGGAGTGGCCTAGAGAGACTTGAGAGCTAGGTTCTAGAGACCAATATTCTGAACAAGTCTGTAGTTGGAATAAGCAGAAGGGTTCAGTGAAGGGCGGTTTGGCAGCTAAGAATTTTCAAGAGTGTTTTGCCAGGATGAAAACAGGTTGTGGTAAGAAGGCGGGTGGCAGGGCTGTGACTGGTAGGGCACCAGATCGTTTGGGGTACAGTGTCAAAATGCTAATGCAGGATAAGGCTTAGAGCTGCAAAGCAGAGTCAGGGTACTAGATGCGAGATCAGGTGCGGTGGCAAATTACAGGATCAAAATGCTAATGCAAAATCAGGCATAAGGCAGCAAAACAGTGTCAGGGTACTAGATGCAGGAAGAGGCACAGTGGCAATCACGGTACAGGACAAAGATGCTAATGCAAAATCAGGCTTAGAGCTACAGTGGGCAGCAGAACAACAAATAGGCACAAAGCTCTAGAAGTGGTGTAAGACTAAATTGCACATTGGATGGGTATCAGAAAGGCAAAAGTACATAGAGACCAAGTGTGTCAAGAGTCTGAGTGATGCAATAAATGGAGATAGGGGTACAGTCATGCACAGCAACCTAGTGCAGCCTGCATCAGGGCTCAGTGCGACATGAGTCTGGCTACAGACGGCGCTGAAGAGCAGTGCTGCACAATGGCCACGTGTGGCATGGAGCTGAGATATGCGCAAAAAGCATTTAACGGGTAACTCAGTCAGGCGCTAGAACCTACTGGTGCTGTAAGTAAGTTTAAGCATTGTGTGTCAATGACAACGTATGCAGAATTGAGTATGGCTTTGGCTAAGAATGAAAGTTACAACCGTGGCTTATATAATTAGAGTCACAAAAATGGTAAAATCACAGAATGGCATAATAGACTAGAAGCACTATGCAACTAGAGTCTCAAAAATGGTAAAATCACAGAATGGCATAAAATGCTAGATACACTATGCAGTTATAATAACAAGGTGGTCTGATCGCAGTGTGGTATAATAGGCTAAGTGCATCAAACTAGCATCATCACAGTGAAGTAGGGTGGGTTGTATGGGGTATGCGAATAGTACACAATATAGTGGGATGGGGTTCACATGAGGAGATCATTTGGGAAGGAGAAGTTCTGGTTACAAATACGTGTTGAGCCAAGCTGATCATTGAGAGTCAGAGCTCAGCTCAGTAGGTGGGACAACAAAGAGACATTATGGAGGTGCTAGTGCGTAGCACCATTTCCCTTGGTAGGGCGGGTTAGTCACATGCGTGGGCTCAGATAGTAGAGCAGTGCAATCATTACTGGTGTAGGTTGTGAGGATGGTGATTGAGGCTTAGAAAGCTTCATGCATGGTCTCCACGCACAGTTACAGGGTGGCGCCGTTCCTATGGCAGACAAAGTGCTTCGATCTGTGAAGTGGGCCTGGGAGTATAGTAGGAAGTAGCGATTGGGGGAGTGAACAGGATCCCTTACTAGAGAAGTACTTACAGCACTGCGTGGGGGGGGCCACCGCACGACCATCCGCGGACAGCCGCAGACAGGCCCTTCGGCTTACGCCTGTCGGTGAAGTCAAGGGGCGGGTGTAGAGAGAAGTGGCCAATTCGGGGCCGGGGCTGCTGCTGGGAGGTAGCTGCAGCTTAGAAGTAAACAGGAAGCGCAGCCATTGACCACGCTGGTCGTAATGGCGGCTCAGGGCAAGATCAAACGAAAATCAGGGTTATGGGCCCCGTATTTTCATGGGCCCAAAATTATAGTACTACTGAGCATGTAGCTGGAATTGTGGTGGCAAAATCAGGAGAATAAAGATTTGTGCCCCCACCTTGGTATTTGGAGGTGTGGAGGCAACGGATGGCTCTTCTTTCCTCATGAATGCTGATGGAAGGGGAGAGAAGACTCCTGCCCTCTCCTCCAGGCGCGGCGTCAGTTGTGCATTGTGCATGGATGTTTGGCCATGCCTTTGGCATGTGTATACAGAGGTGGTGTAAGGTATACGTACAGTATGCTGTAATGTAGGTCGGCTGCAGCGTTCTTTTTTCTTTGTCCACTGTGGATGACATGGTCTCATTGTTCGTGGTCTCTCTGGAGAGAAGGTCTGAGCAGCGAGGGCGAGAGAGGTATATTCCGGTGTGCCTCAGCGAAGGCTGCCAGCTTATCTGGTGTATTTATCGGGTAGAAGTGTTGTGCATGGGCCGATAGTTTGTCAAGGTTAGCCAATGCGAGCGCTGCTGTTATTCGTGCTGTAATAGGATGAGGAGTAAGGTTTGTTACGGTGTGCCTCAGCGAATGCTGCTGGCTTCCCTGTGGTGTGTATCGGGTCAGAGTGCTGTTGTGCATGGGGGCGATGGTTTGTCAAGGTGAGGGACGCTGCCGGCATCTGCGCTATAGTTGGTGTATAGGGATGTTGGGTTCAGCAATGTAGTTTAGAGAGGGGAGTGGTTCAAGAGGACATTGGGAAAAGCCAGGTTTTGAAGGCCTTTCGGAATTTCAGGTGGTTCTTCTTTCTGGAGGGATTGTAGTTATTTATTGCTGGTATTTTATTCGATGCACACTCGACTCTCATTTTTGCATTCTGCATTGCACACAAAGTTTTCAACTTTCTTGACTAATTTCCTCGTATTTTAAGTTCCACTGGCAAATCTAGGAATGAATTCGGTGTAGTATTTCACCATCCCAAAAAATGATGATAATTGCTCTTTTTTTTGTGGACTGTGAAAACTATTAATACTGTTGATGAGTTCAATTCCGGGTTTGACACCATATTTTGAATTTTAATGTCCTTAATGTTGCATTGTTTTCCTTGTGGAGTTTGCACTTTTCTTTGCTCAATGTCATACCTGCTGCCCTTAGAACATTCAATGCTCTCAGCTGCCTGCTATTGTGTTCTTCTAAATTCCTACCACATATTAGCACATCATCTTGGCAACAGATAATCCCTTGTTCGTTATGGAAAAGCTGATACATGATCCGCTGGAACACAGGTGCTGCCTATACTAAACCAAAGGTCATACGCACACATTGAAATAATCCTTCTGGAGTTATGAATGCAGTGACATTTTTTGAAGAGGGTTGTAGCTTGACTCAATGGTACATCGATTTTAGGTCTAACGTGGAGAACCTCAGCCTCTCCTATTGTGTCCAACATTTCCGTGATGTTAGGTAGAGTGTTCCTACCTGGCACAATGTTCACAAACCACAACTCAATGCATAGTACAGGTTGTGGAAGGCGTAGCTCCCTTGAGCTGCTTTATAGCCTCCAGTCTTCTTGCAAAACACCCTTGGTGTGCACGGCTACTCAGTGGGGATGTCAGCACTGAATCAGGCATACGCCGCCAGTGAAAAGATGCAGCGTAACACAGTGGTTCTGGTGAGGAGTTTATTGATATATGGCTGACCTCACTGGCTCTTCTCTCACTCTGCTCTTCTCTCTCTTGTCACCTGGAACATGAAGTTCTGATGTTCCGGGCTCCATGAGAACGCCACAAGGCTCTCTCTGCTTTCCACATGGCTTTTGATGGCTGCTCTGCTTTTCTCAATTCAGACCTTTTTACAGCTCGTTTACACATTTATTTGTATGTTCGACTTCTTTAGCAACTCAAAGCACTTCTTCCAGAGAGGGATTTAAATAGACCCATAATGCTTCTCTCACTTTGCTATGATGGCACTCCAGCATAAACTGATCCTGAAGACGTCCCACAAGGTTGTTCCCTGAAATAACATGACTTCCTTAGGCTCGTAGGCAAATTCCAGTTACTTTATCATGTATACTCAAGTTGCATTGGGTAAGTACAGTAGGAACAGATACTAGGAACAGACACTGGCTCACATCACCCAGGCATGGGCTCTCCAACTGCCTGTGCTTAGAACCCTCATAACAAGCATTCCCTCCCCCACACCATAACATTCCATCTTACATCACTTGCTTCTACATCCACCACCACACACAATACAACACATCTCCCTTTCTTCCAGATATCATCACATACAAAGCACATGATAACACATCTCCCTTCTTCACATACCACATACACTCGTCACATACTCACGGGTAATCACACACTACCAACACACACACACACATCACACAGTGTGTCTTATGTAATGAGAGGCGCATCTCTGTATAAGTAACACAGGAGGTGCCCCCCATTCAACTCTGAATCCGATATACAGAAGGCATCCCCCCTTTCTACTCTTGCTGATATTATATAACAGCAACTCTTATATGGCGGAAGACGCACCCCCTTTCTACTATGTCTGGATTGGACGCCGCCACCGATACGCAATTTTTGCAGAGTGCAAACACACCCCTATCTATCCTATCTACCCAGGTTGGTGCAACAATGCACAACCACTAAATTTGTACCGTGTCCCCCTACTCTGGCTGACACATACAATTGTCACGACCACCCTAACAAGGCGGGCGGCATAAATCCCCCCTATGTACTGTGGTTGGCATCACTTATGATGCAACCACTCTCACGCAGCGGAAGTCACACATCCCCCCCCCATCCCTACAACCACACTTTATCCTCTACCATGTCGGTACTAGACACGGAAATATTAAATATATATCTAACAATTGTCCATCCATGTTAAATATTAAGCTCTACACATCGTGGCACTTACATTTGATTTTCATTGCTAAGAGTCCATGGTTGTAAACAGTTATGTCTAGAACAATGCATAACCCTCTACTTACACATGTCACATGACACTTTTTTTTTTTATTAATCCCTTTGATCTTGCCACATTCTTAAGGCCTAAAAGTCCATAGCTAAAATAGCTCTAATTTGAAATTCCTCAGCAGTTATTCCAAAAATCTATGGTAATCCAGGTGTGGTTAAATGCTATCACACTCACACCTGCTATCACAATCACACCTACTGCCATCAACACCATCAACACACATTTCAAGCCATTGCCTCATCAACGTACCAGCTGCACCTTTCCCCATCTAAACTGTGGACATACACCACACACGCCACACCAAATGTGCCCATTAACATTCCACATTGGCATGCAATGTTACTTGCTTCTCTTCAACTTTTAATTTTTTTTATACCCAGCAAGCAATATTGCACTAGGTGCTTGCATCTCCTTAACCTTTTGATAAGCTGCTGCCGCTCATGAAAACACCAGAAATAAAAGGGTATAACCAGGAAGATCTCAGCATCTTGTCCTTCATACTCCTCCAGCCTTGCCTGCATGGTGCCTTGCAGCTGGTGTCACCCTTCTCCCGGACCCTTGCAGCCGGCAATGCAGATGCATCACACAGTTCCTTATTCTGCTCGCCTCCTCTTGCTCCTGATGCGCCGCGCCAGTAGACGCTCCGCCAAACTTTCCAGGGGTTTCCGCCTACTCTGGAGTTGCGCATTTCAGAGCGTAGAACTTCCTGGCCCGCCAACACTGCTCACTTGTGCGGCCACCACATGTTACCCAGCTAGGCATGTCGTGGCCCCATTTCGTCCAGATGGGATAAACGCTGCACCTGCATCCTCTGTCCCTCAAAGATCCAGGGACCCCTTCGGTGCTTTGCATAGCAAAAGTCATGCGTGGCCAACAAAGACATCCTCTCTTGCCCTCCTGAGTGGGACCTCTCCTTCTTCCTGTGAGTGAACTTCACAGCGGGCCACGTCCCTCACGCGCTGGAGGGGTCTTTACTCCAACACACCAGAAATGTTTCTATGCATGCGTTTCTCGGTGCCCACTCTTCTCCACATCACACAGGAGAATGCTGTCACTGCATTGCATTCCAACACATCGCCAGCCCCATACGCACGCAGCTGACGTCACCATTGGTCCCACAACCATGAAGCATGGCGCAACTCCATGCTGCCAACGGTCGCCCACGCCCTGCCAGACATTCAAAGACCAGGTGAGATGTGTGGGCACTGTCTATACTACCGCTTATTTTGCAAGAACCTGCACAGTTGCCCACCTCAGCTGGCAGCATTTATCTGCTCCCCCTCGAAAGTCACTGCATGCTCTGGCCACCCTGACATGTTTTGTTAACCCCATACTAGGTCCCCCTGCAGCCTCCTCTCTGCTTGTGTGTGTTTAGATGAGGAAAGGGTGCAGTGGACTGACATATGCAGATGATGACTCCTAGGACCGGGTTAGCCTCTCCCTCTTTCCTGTCCCTGGTCCTCCTGTTGGGGGCGCAGCTCCCCCTCATCCTTGCTCAGCCCTTTCAAAATGTTCTGCAGCTCTCACTCTTCTCTGCAGACCTCCCTCTTTCTTTTGCCTAGGGTATCATAAGGCTTCAGCTCCCCTTCCTTGGCCCTGGGTATCATAAGGCTTCAGCTCCCCTTCCTTGGCCCTGGGTATCATAAGGCTTCAGCTCCCCTTTCCTTGGTCCTGGGTATCATAAGGCTTCAGCTCCCCTTCCTTGGCCCTGGGTATCATAAGGCTTCAGCTCCCTTCCTTGGCCCTGGGTATCATAAGGCTTCAGCTCCCCTTTCCTTGGCCCTGGGTATCATAAGGCTTCAGCTCCCCTTTCCTTGGCCCTGGGTATCATAAGGCTTCAGCTCCCCTTCCTTGGCCCTGGGTATCATAAGGCTTCAGCTCCCCTTCCTTGGCCCTGGGTATCATAAGGCTTCAGCTCCCCTTTCCTTGGCCCTGGGTATCATAAGGCTTCAGCTCCCCTTTCCTTGGCCCTGGGTATCATAAGGCTTCAGCTCCCCTTCCTTGGCCCTGGGTATCATAAGGCTTCAGCTCCCCTTTCCTTGGCCCTGGGTATCATAAGGCTTCAGCTCCCCTTTCCTTGGCCCTGGGTATCATAAGGCTTCAGCTCCCCTTTCCTTGGCCCTGGGTATCATAAGGCTTCAGCTCCCCTTTCCTTGGCCCTGGGTATCATAAGGCTTCAGCTCCCCTTCCTTGGCCCTGGGTATCATAAGGCTTCAGCTCCCCTTCCTTGGCCCTGGGTATCATAAGGCTTCAGCTCCCCTTTCCTTGGCCCTGGGTATCATAAGGCTTCAGCTCCCTTCCTTGGCCCTGGGTATCATAAGGCTTCAGCTCCCCTTTCCTTGGCCCTGGGTATCATAAGGCTTCAGCTCCCCTTTCCTTGGCCCTGGGTATCATAAGGCTTCAGCTCCCCTTTCCTAAGGCTTCAGCTCCCCTTCCTTGGCCCTGGGTGACTGGACTTACTTTTGTGGGGGCAGTGGTTCCTTTCCTTCTTCTCTGCCCCCTCTGCAGCAGACTGGTCACCTTTATCTTCTCTTTTCCCAAGTAGGTACTTTACCTTTACTTGAAGAAAGACCATCCTCGTCACCAGTGGAATAACGTGACTTCCTTAGGTTCGCAGGTAAGTTCCAGTTACTTTATTATATATACTCGGGTTACATTGTGTAGGTCCAGTAGGAACAGATACTAGGAACAGACACTGGCTCCCATCACCCAGGCAGGGCTTAGAACCCTCATCACAAGCATTCCCTCCCCCACACCATAACATTCCATCTTACATCACATGCTTCTGCATCCACCACCAAGCACAATACAACAGGAAGTAGCTAATCCTCTGAGTGCAGTAATGTATCGTTCAGCTAATTCTCTGTGCTATTGCACTCTTTCCCAAAGTGGTATTGTTCTAATAATATACACATTTTCTTGTGGTAGTGTTTGTCTTGCATTTGTGTGCATTCCTCGTACTCTGTCAACCCTTGTAAATCCTCCTGACTTGAACTAGGTAGATTAGTTGACTGTTCTTGGCCATAGTGTCCTAGACAGTCTATTAGAAGAGACCTTTTATGTTCCCTTGAATAATTGGACCATGTACTGCCTGTACATAATGATCAAGGCGTGTTTTTCATCACTTCCAAGGCATTTGAGGATCTCCCTGTGTGTCTAGGAAATGTTTGAAGGTGGTACTCCTTGCATTGTGAGACAAGGTGTGGCCTTGTTTGTAATTTAGTCAAACCCTAGTTTCCTTTTAGCTGGGCCTTGATTGGGTGAATGTCTTTGTACACTGGTGCCTCTTGATTTCCATTATAGCAGCTTGGGCTGTGTTCCTGCTTATTATCCTTTACTGCACCCTCTTCTATTATTCTTCTTCTTTTTGTAATTTAGGTAATATTCTGTTACAGTTCCATCTCCTTGTTCTCTTCTCTTTCTTGTTTTCTTGTTGTTTAGGAGAAAACCTTTGATGACAGGTGGCCGGTACAGACACTGCTTCTATCATCTGCGTAGAGTTCGCCACAGTGAACACGTTGCTAGGCAACGTGAGTGAACATGTTACTTGTTATGGGACATCAATGAGAGTGTAGGGTCCTTTCTTTTAGGAGACTAGCATTGGCATAAGCAAAGTGTTGGCATATGGCACACCAATGATGTAGGCCGAGAAACACATTGACCCCGAGGAAAACTTCACAATTATGTGTCCAGACTGCTTCTAATTTCTAATGCGTCCGAATTTCCTACCTTGCGCGGACTGAACAGGCATACAGCAGGTCGTGGGCAGTGCAACTCTCTTGAGCTCCTTTCCAGCCGCTGGACTGCTTGCACAGCATGCGTGGGGTGCACGGCACTCAATTAGGCACTCGCCGGCAGTGAAATGATGCAGCGTAACACAGCGATTCAGGGGAAGAGTTCATTGATATATGGTTGACCACATCGACTCGCCTCTCCAACTGCTCTTCTCTCTCTCTTGTCACCTGGAATCAGGA
This sequence comes from Ambystoma mexicanum, assembly GCF_040938575.1. Classification (NCBI taxonomy): domain Eukaryota; kingdom Metazoa; phylum Chordata; class Amphibia; order Caudata; family Ambystomatidae; genus Ambystoma; species Ambystoma mexicanum. The sequence continues at coordinate 79,010,263 of NC_090927.1, read as the reverse complement.
ACCTGGAGAGGTTCTAATGTTCCGCGTTCCATGAGAGTGCCACAAGTCTAGACTGCTGTCACACTCTCCAATAGATACTGTGCCAAGTCAATGTCTGCTTGTTATCATTTGATTGGGAAACTGTTCCATATGGCATCTCTCTGTGAGCTTATCACATGGAGTGTATGGGGTACAATGCCTTATAGGGAGGCAGGATGGATCCTTTACATGAAATGTAATAAATACAATGCCATACCAGGAATGTGACATGGATCACTTACATGGAGTGTATGAGATACTGTGCCATGCTTTGAGATGGACTAGGTCCTTATATGGAGTGGACAAGACACTGTGATATTCTGAAACATGGCATGGATTCTTTTCATGGAGTGTATGAGACACTGTGACCTTCAGCTCAATGGCAATGATCCCTTACAAGGAACGTATGAATGGAATGTATCCCTTCCATGGAATGTGTAAGAATGTAGGTGATATTCTGTGAGATGACATGACCCCTTACCTGGAATGTATGAGATACTCTGGGATGCTGACGTGTCCTAGACGCTGTACCATTTTGTGAGATTGGCCCTCTTGCATGGAGAGTATTAGATACTGTGGGGTGGAACATAAGCCTTACATGGGGGGTATGGAATGCTGCACTATTTTCTGAGATGGGATGGGTCTCTTTTGTGGAGTTTATGAGAAACTGCTATAAGTCTGTGTCTGACATTCTGTGTCTGACATGTGCCATTTTCTGTGATGGCATGGGGCCCTCACATGGAATGTGTGAAGTACTCTGCAATTCAATGAGACAGGAAGGATGCCTTATGAGACATGAGATACTGTAGCTCTCTGTGACATGGGATAGGTCCCTTATGGGATTTTATACTGTGACATTATGTTAAATCGGATGGGTGACTTACAGGGACTAGATGAGGTACGGTAACATTCTGTCAGATGGGATGGGTATCTTATTAATGTTATCCTATAGTGTGACATTCTGTAAGATGGGGTGGGTACCTTACATGCACATTATTCTATACTATGACATTCTGTTAGACGGGAAGGGTACCGTACATGAATGTTATTCTATACTGTGACATTCTGTCAGATGGGATGGGTACCTTACATGAATGGGATACTATACTGTGACATTCTGTCAGATGGGATGGGTACCTTACATGAATGGGATTCTATACTGTGACATTCTGTTAGATGGGATGAGAACCTTAGATAAATGGGATTCTATACTGTGACATTCTGTTAGATGGCATGGGTGACTTACATGGAATAGATGAGGTATGCTAACATGCTCTTAGATGGGATGGGTACCTGAATGGAATTCTATACTGTGACATTATGTTAGATGGGATGGGCACCTTGCATGAATGGTATTCTATGCTGTGACATTCTGTTAGATGGCATGGGTGACTTACATGGAATAGATGAGGTATGCTAACATGCTCTTAGATGGGATGGGTACCTGAATGGAATTCTATACTGTGACATTATGTTAGATGGGATGGGCACCTTGCATGAATGGTATTCTATGCTGTGACATTCTGTTAGATGGCATGGGTGACTTACATGGAATTGGCAAGGCACTGTAGCATTCTGTGAGATGGGGTAGGTCCCTTACATGAAGGGGATTCTATACTGTGACATTCTGTTAGATGGGATGGGTAAATTACATGGAATAGATGAGGTACGGTAACATGCTGTGAGATGGGATGGGTATCTTACATGAATGTTATCTTATATTGTGACATTCTGTTAGATGGGATGGGTGACTTACATGGAATTGGCAAGACACTGTAGCATTCTGTGAGATGGGGTAGGTCCCTTACATGAATGGGATTCTATACTGTGACATTCTGTTAGATGGGATGGGTAAATTACATGGAATAGATGAGGTACGGTAACATTATGTGAGGTGGGATAGGTCCCTAACATACATGGTATTCTATGGTGTGACATTCTGTTAGATGGGATGGGTAACTGACATAGAATATATGAGGTACGGTAACATGCTGTGAGATGGGATGGGTATTTTAGGGATGGGTAACTGACATGGACTAGATGAGGTACAGTAACATTCTGTTAGACGGGATGGGTAACGTACATGGAATAGATGAGGAACAGTACCATTCCGTGAGATGGGATAGGTCCCTTGCATGAATGGGATTCTATACTGTGACAGGTTGTTAGATGGGATGGGTACCTTACATGGAATAGATGAGGTACTTTAACATTCTGTTAGATGGGATGGGTACCTTACATGAATGGTATTCTATACTGTGACATTCAGGTAGATGGGATGGGTAACTTACATGGAATACGTGAAGTATTGTAACATTCTGTTAGATGGGATGGGTTCCGTACATGAATGGTATTCTATACTGTGACATTCTGTTAGATGGGATGGGTAACTGACATGGAATAGATGACGTACGGTGGTAACATACTGTGAGATGGGATGTGTCCCTTACAAGAATGGAATTCTATACTGTGACATTCTGTTAGATGGGTTGGGCACCTTACATGAATGGTATTCTATTCTGTGATATTCTGTTAGATGGGATGGGTACCTTACATGAATGGTATTCTATACTGTGACATTCTGTTAAATGGGATGGGTACCTTACATTAATGGTATTCTATACTGTGACATTCTGTTAGATGGGATGGGTACCTTACATTAATGGTATTCTATACTGTGACATTCTGTTAGATGGGATGGGTAAATGACATGGAATAGATGAGGTAGTGTAACATTGTGTGAGATGGGATGGGTGCATTACATTAATGGTATTCTATACTGTGACATTCTGTTAGATGGAATGGGTAACTGACATGGAATAGATGAGGTACGGTAACATTCAGTGAGATGGGATGTGTCCCTTATATGAAAGGAATTCTATACTGTGACATTCTGTTAGATGGGTTGGGTACCTTACACGAATGGTATTCTGAACTGTGACATTCTGTTAGATGGGATAGGTACCTTACATGAATTGTATTCTATACTGTGTCTCTCTGTTAGATGGGATGGGTACCTTACATAAATGGTATTCTATACTGTTACATTCTGTGAGATGGGATGGGTACCTTACATGAAATAGATGAGGTGCTGCAACATTCTGTGAGATGGGACGTGTCCCGTACATAAATGGAATTCTATACTGTGACATTCTGATGGGTACCTTACATGAATGGTATTCTATACTGTGACATTCTGTTAAATGGGATGGGTAACTGACATGGAATAGATGAGGTACTGTAACATTCTGTGAGATGGGATGTGTCCCTTACATGAATGGTATTCTATACTGTGACATTCTGTTATATGGGATGGGTAACTGACATGGAATAGATGAGATACGATACCAACATTAAAATGTCAGAAACCTTCACATTTTTAGTATTCTCACAGCCTGTATTTCCTTTTACGTTTAGGGTGTTACTTTTGCATATTAACATTTTAATTTATTAACTACACCCCCTCTCTCTTTCATCTTGTCAAAAGGGGTTTTCGGTACCCACACTTGACATTATGCAAATCTCCTCCATATTTGTCTGGGCTGCATGGTAAGAAACAGCAATCCCCATCCCCTGTGCAATCAACATAAGTTTCAATGCAATTCTTTGCGTCTTTCAGGCATTCGAAATCTGATCCAGGCGGATCAATTGGTCATTCTAGTCTAACCATGCTTGGGAGATGCTCGCCAGTCCATTGTTCTGTTTGTGTGTGAACATTTTGTAAAAGGGGAATGTCATTGACAGGTTTCAGTGTAAGTGACATCATGGGCATTGTTTTCAACATTATCTTCTTGGAGGATCCCACAATCAGTTGACAAGTGGAGAAAAGAACAAGCAGCAAAACAAGAACAGGAATCAGGAGTTTGAAAATATTACTCATCCATGAGGGCACCCATGAAAAAAACAATCATTTTCTTTCTCCCCACCCTCTTTCTCCATTGTGGTGCGTAAATTGTGTATTGCATGTATTGCCTGGGTAAGAGTTCCATTGTCTGCGTCGTTGGAAAAGATATAAGTACAACAGAAACTACCCAGTTTTGCACAAACCCTGCCTTCCATTGCAGTTTGTAGATCTAAAATGTAGTGGTTTTGAACAGTCGTCAGCTTAATCGCTCTCAGTTCTGCCCTTATGGCATTCAGCCCATTTTCGGTTTTATTTGCCAATTATATAAATTCCATTCTGGTGATCCGGAGCCATTTGATGTTTGCTGCTGTTTGTATCCTAGGAGCAGAAATTGAGGCAAAACATATTTCTGCTTTGTTCAATAATCTATATCCATTAGCTTTGTCGTTGAGCTTATTACTGGAGTCCTGAGACAGGTAGTTGCTACAGCGGTGACGTTGCAGGCCCAAAGAGCACCAACCCGCTGATGCATTAAGTACACAGCCTTGGTTATTGGGTGTTTTCTGATTGCTGTGATGTTAATATCTGGGACTATTTACATGGTTGTTGTAGTGTTGCCATGCAACATATTCCTCTGCAGGATGGCAGCAATTGCATATAAGCCATCCCACTACACACCCAAAAAATGTCCATGAGTTCTGATGTACCCTCTTGGATGTTAGGGAGATCGACCGTCATGTTACACTGCTTGTTGGTTCCCACAAACACACTGCCGTTGTCTCTGAAACACAAGGAGAAATGTGCAAGTTCCATGATCTTTACCACAGTTTATATTGATCTATTCAGTTCCAGCTCATGGCATATTTTTTCCAGACAGGAAAATATGTTTCATTTATTTGTAGCACTGCATTCTTTGGTAAACCAAACATCCCCCTGCTTTGCACCCAATCAGCCCTTAGACCCATTAATTTCTGTAATAAATATCACCTTTTATCTGTAATCGAGTTACTTTTCTGCAGTGACGCTGCTCTGTTCTACTTCATCAGAACACAGGAACGTGGGTGGTACCATAGAAACACCCCATTCTTACCCTCTCCATTTGTTTGATAGCTAAGTATAACACTCTTTGAACTATCTCTCTGTGTCATCTTTTTCAATTTTATGTTATATTCATATACTGTTGTGTTAACTCCTACCCACTGTACTTGAACCGTGTGTCCATGAATCAGCCCTCGCACCCTACATAAGGCCAGCTGCACTAAATACTGTACCACCTTTGGTGGTAGTTCTTGTGGTATAAACAATCCAGGAGTGGCTGTTGCATGGGGGATCAATGAACAAACAAAACCAGGTACTCTCGATTTCTCTCTCCCCACCGTCCTCATGTGGTGGTACCACATGTTGTCGTATTCATGGTGATGTACATCCTTTGATCCACCTAAAATTACACCTGGGTTAAAAATATCCCTCGTAATGATAATCATTGAGACACTAATATTCACTGGTACATTTGCAATGTTAATCTCATTTTTGGAACCACCCATAGAAAAATACCCTATGAATTCAACCATGACGAAAGATAAAAACATAAGACAGTAGAGAAGAACAATATAAGGCATGTACTTTGTCAATTTGTCTTTGGAGACTGTGAAGAAGCGTTAATATCCAACCGCTCAAATGGACAAATTGTTTTCAAAAAGGTTAAAGGAATGTCACTCATCTCATTATTCCCCCTCTTTTACCTCCTGTTGACGGTGAAGAACATAGAGCTCTTCTCTTTCCTGACATCGCTGATGTGTATTAATGGCTTCTTGCTGACAACTTTGACTGCTGTGGATGTGGCGTAGATGACGTTGTACGGTTCCATGAATTTCAGCTCTCTCCACCTGCACACAAAGTTCCGGACCCAAACACAATTGCCTGGGAAAAGCTCTAGTGGCAATAGCTGAGACCATTTTTGCTGTTGCTCTGATGAGCTGGCCACTGGTAGAGCATGCTCTTTTTGGTGGGGCCCAATCTGGCGAGATATACACCTGACAGATTGTGTTAGTTCCCTAAGATACCCCCCAAATTCATCACCTACGATTTCAGCAGGATTATGTGCATCGGAGGGTGTGGGTGTGAGGGGTGTATGCAGCTTCCTACCAGTGGCAATCTCATGCTGTGTACGGTGATGATCAGAACCAGGCTGGTTTCTTAGTGCCAACAAGGCAAGCAGCAGACAGTGTAGACAGTTCTTGTGCAAAGTATTGCATAACTTGGCAAGTCTTAGTTTCAATAATCCATTTAGGTGCTCCACTATCCCATTGGCTTGGGTGCTAAATTGAGCACAGTTTGTGCTTTATGCCCAATAAAGAGGAGATCTCTTTAACCATCTCATTAAAGATGTGAGTCCCATTGTCTGATCTCAGGACATCACATATTCCCCATCGGGGAATACTTCATGCACTAGAAATTTGGCTGCAGACTTAGAATTGGGGTGTACACAGGGACCTGCTTGAAGCCATCGGCAAAATGGGCACACAACAACAATCAGAACATGAAAGTTACTGCACCTGTTAACCATGTCCATGTAGTTAATGTGCAGGTATATTAAAGGCCCTGACGGGCGGGGCAATATGGCTTTCAGGGTCCTGAGTATATGACCGGTAGTGTACATTTTGCACGTGATGCAATTGGATCTTTTTTTCAGTTTTTTCATCGGTCATTTATTATGTGCTTATATACATGTGCCTCAAGACACAACAAGGCAAATGTTGGGGGGAGGGAGGAATGATCCTAATAGGCCTTGTACATTCAGATCGTGCAAGTGTGTGTTATTTATAATGCGATTAATCCCGAGATCAGTTTCAGGCGCTGATCTGGGATTCAAACCTGTGTTGCTCAGCGTGGTCTTGCTTCCAAGACCCACGCGTTGACCCAGAGCTGTTCTCCCTTCACATGAAATCATCAACGTCTTCATGGAGGTTTGGATGAACCACTCTTCCTGTAATTCCGCTGCAATGCACTGCTTGGTTGTATGTGCAGGGAAGTGCAACTGCTTGAGGGCAACTGTCAGTAATGATTGGGGCATAACTGGTTTCCCAGAAATGTTCTGCCGCCAAATTAAATCTGTGGTGGATAATGAACACCATTTCTTTGTCCATAACTCTTTCTTCTGCTGGGGAGCTTGTGCTTGTAGTTCGATTAGTTGTGCCAAAGGGATTGCATTGTAAGGAACCGTCAGTTCTACTTGCTGTAATATTACCTCAGGTGATACTATGGCATTGGAATTTTCTGATATGATTCTTCTTTTGCTGCTTGTCTGCTGCACTGTTGCCATAAGAAATTGGGTCTGAGTTGTTTGTGTGGTCTGCGCACTTAACTACCGCCACTGATGTAGGCAGTGTTAATGTGTCAATTAATCTGGAGTGTAGAGCTGCCTCCTGCACGGGCGTGCCATCTGATTTTTTTAACCCTCTCCTAAGCCACCTGGATAGACCTGGATTTAGTTTAGAGGTGGCATATGCTGAATTTGAGTAAATGGTGGTAGGACACCCTTGGGAAAGTTCTAATGCTCTTATTAGTGCTACAAGTTCTGCTGCCTGTATGGAGTAATGTGCTAACACCAGGTAGTCTCCTGATTCAAGGCTCACTACTGCTGCTCCCATGTGCCTGTGCCTTGGTCCCGTGTTCTGATCATTCATTGACGACCTGTCAATAAAGAGTATTTCCCTTCTTTGAGTGCTTCCTCTCTAACGTGGATACTGCCATCTGTAATCTCTTCATATGTAGTGCAATCATGCACTATGTCATCTGGCTGTACGGGGTCTGCAATGAATGTTGCTGGATTGACAGTGAGGCACCTGACAATATGAATGGAGGGGTTGAACAAAATGACCTCATACCCTGATGCTCGTTGTGTGGTCAGAGTGGATTTTGATTTCTCTAATATTGCAAAAACTGCATACTCTACATAGAGAGTGATCGGGCACCCCATAGTGATGGTGGAGGATTTCTGTATTGTGAAAGCAGTGGCTGCTAGAGCCTGCTCACATGGGATGCTTCCCTGCATGATGGTTCTAGGAGCCCAATGTAATAAGCCAAATGCTTATGTCCTGTGGACGTTTGTTGGGTGAGGGCATCCATCATCACTTGTCCATTTGAATGTGAGAACCGGAAGAATTATTTTTTGTAATCTGGTGTTGCCAAAACTGGTGCATTACTGATCACAATATTAAGTTCCTGAAATGATTGGATTATCTCATCTGTCCAGACAATGGGTCCCTTGTCTGGGACCATATCACAATATTAAGTTCCTGAAATGATTGTATCATCTCATCTGTCCAGACAATAAGTCCCTTTTATGCTTCCTTCAACCCTTGCAATAGGGATTTGATGTATGTAGAATAGTCAAATATCCATGCTCGATAGTAGTTACATAGCCCTAAGAACTGTTACATCTGTTTCACTGTGGTTGGCTGTGGTGAGTGGTGTACTGCTGCTGCCCTCTCGGGCGTTACTCTTTTCTCTGACGATGATCTGTCGTAGGTACACAAACTCTTGCTGGCAATAATGCTGTTTCTCTTTGTCTACCTTGTAGCCCTTTCCTGTCAATAAAGTCAGTAGTTTAACTGAGTCTCTTCTACATTGTTCTTCTGATGGGATGCAGACCAGAAGGCTGTCCACATACTGAATGACTATGCTTTATACTTGAAGGTTTCCTAAGTCCATTTCCAATACTCTGTTAATAATACTAGGAGATTCACATTACCCTTGTGGCAAATGAGGGTGTTGGAATCTCTGGTCCTTATTAGTAAATACTGTGAGGGGATGGGACTCAGGGATTTATGGTATGGAGAAAAATGCATTCTTGAGATACACTACAGTGGCTTCTGTGGGGATGTTACTAAGGATGGTGGCAGGGTTGTGGACCATTGAGAATTCTGCATGTACAATGTTATTCAACTGGAAGAGGTCCTGAGCCATCCTCCAAGATTACCCTTTTGCTTTTTTGACAGAGTATATAGCCGTGTTACATGGTGATTTTGATGGCTGTGTTATGCCCTGCTGCCTTAAAGCTACAATAGTGTCATATATCCCCTCCTGTGCCTCTCTTGACATTGGATATTGCTTTAGTCAGGGCAACACTGCACCTGGTTTCAATTTGATGTGAACCACCCCTATGCCCTTTAACAGCCATACATCGTGTCGGCTGCTGGCCCATAACTCACTGGGCACCGTCTCTAAATCTCTCTGCATTTGCGGTAGTAATGTCTTGGCAGGGAGCATGGTGAGGGGTACTCCTTTGTGCTCTACAATTATCTGGCATGGTATGGACATTTCAAATAGAATTTCTATCTCATCCTCTGTGTCTTCGAACAGCCGTTCATCAGACAATCCCACCATCGCTGCATTGGATCAAAGCATAGAACTGTGCACTATTCAAGACCTTCTTTGTCAAAACCAGACAGGATTACAATGTCTGTCGTGGTGATCACTGCTTCCAAATATATCTGGATAATGGCACCTGGTGCCCTTTCCTGGGGTGCACCTGATCTGAATAGAAACTCGGCAGGTATGCACCAAATCTTGTCCATAATCCCTGGCACCCAACCTAACACGATTGTTACTCCATAAAGGTACAAAGCTATATGGAGCAGGCAATCCCCTCAGGTTATTGTGAATGCAGTGGGCTTGTATTAGTGCTACAGCCCTAACATGGTACATTCCTGGGGTGGAACAAACTACAACCTCCTCTTTGAATGAAATGGTCATATTCAGCTTGGCCATAAGGTCCCTGCCCAGGAGGTTGACTGGGGTGTCTCGTGAATACATTAAAGGTGCTATCCAAACAAACAAAGCCTGTTGTTGCCAACAGGAAACCCTATTTGCACTCTCGGCGGATCAAAGTCCAGTAAAACTATTTTGATGTAGACTAGCCCTACACCAAAAGCTCAATATTATAAATAGAAAATTAGCAAGTAAAGATAAACATTCAAGGCAGTGAAGTTTAATATTATTGGGGTGGTTAGTTCACCCTCAATTCACAATGTTTATGACCAAATGGTCAAACAATTAACAAAATACAGTATTCAAGGAAAAAAGTGTTTCTTCAAATCAAACGGTGATGTATAGTGATTCAGCACAGTTAGGTATCTCAGTTACTTTCACTGCCACCCTGTCTCATGGTTGGTATTCACAACCAACCCTGTTGTAATACTGCATAAAAAACATACATCAAGTACAATTCAAATATAATTAATGATATCCAAAAGCTCAAATTGTTGTAAAGGCAACTTCGAATGGATTGTGTCCTCCCACGTATTCCTCATCTTGTGATATTCGCATTCGCGAGCTTCACTGCTTTGGAATTTATTTTTTTCGGCAGAGGGCGCTATGCACGAGGTTGTGGCGTCGATGTCCCTCGACGGGCTCTGTACCAAGTCGACGTCACCGTCAGTATAAGTAGCTTGTGTCATGCCCGTTGGCTTCAGTTCCGTTTTTCCGATTGCTTCGCTCTCGAGAACGGTGCGCTTTGATATTTTCTGTCAAAAAATGTCGTCTTCATCTACTCCTTCTACACCCAAAACTGGGTTCAAGAAATGTATCGACTGCGGTTCGAAGATGTCGATAACAGATCCTCACCACATTTGTCTTTGGTGCCTAGGTTCAGATCATCGAACTGGCGACTGTGGATGATGGCGAAGGCCCTTCGTGAGAGGTAAGGTAAACTGGCGGTGGGGAGGGATGCTTCTAAGGCCGCTTTGAAGGCCTTGTCGAAAATACATAAAGAATCGTCTGATTCGAAAGAATCAGAACGTCACAATAAACACTCTAAGAGATCCCTAGTAGATCGAAGTGCTCTTCATGTTCCTCTTCTAAAAGAGTTAAAAGGAGACATAGATCTCCCTCATCATCAACTGATACATCGACCGAATTAGTACGATACCCGACGAAGTCGGATTCCCCGAGAAAATGGGAAGATTTTAGAAAAAAAATGATGGAGGTGTTTGAGAATGCGGCCTCGACCCCGTCAAAGAAACCTCAGAAGAGCCATACCCCTGTCACTCCATCGGACGACACAGGGAAGTCAGGAACTACTGCGGTAAAATCCAGTAGTATGGGTGAAACTCGTAACACTCGAGTCGACGCCAAGTCATCGAGGAATCCTCGAGAGTCGAGTGTTTCCCCGACACCGCATAAACAGAAGTTGTCGAAAACATTCGCAACTTCGTTGACGCCAACGGCGCCAATAGCTTCGACATTGATGTCGTCGAAGATTCCTTTGATACATTCGAAGGATCCTTCCATTTCCTCGACAAAAACACATGAACAAGACAGGAGATTTAAATCATTACCAAAATCAGACTTTTTAAGTCTATGTCTTCGATATTTGAAGAAAGTGGCTCTGTAGATGAGGAGGTTTCTCCTTTTGGAGTGCAATATGACACTACACAGGTTCCAGAGGAATTAATTGACCCAGAATCTAAAATGATAGACATGTGCGAGACTCTTCACTCTGCTAGTGGCATTGATACGTCACCTGAGCTAAAGTTTGCGAGACCTGACCCTGCAGAACATGCAGATTCAGGGTACAGGAGTTTAATGGACAGATTGGTGGAATATATGGGTTGGGGTAGAGCCTCACCCACCTTTGATCAGGAAGACATGATGGGCATTCTAGATCCGGTTCCCCAGAAGGATCCAGTTCTCCCCTTCCATAGGGCACTTCAGAGAACAGTAGAAAGGAACTTGGAAGCTCCTGACAACATTGCTGCAGTAAACAGTAATTTTCCTAAGAAGTATAGAACTTCTACTTCTGATCTTGAGTATTTGAACAGACATCCCACTCCAGAAAGTCTGGTTATTCAGGCTGCATCTACTTCAAGACAGACTGCATATCCAACCATCCCTCAAGATAGAGAGGATAAGAAGGTAGATGCTTGGGCCTGTAAAGTTTTTACTTCTGGTAGCATGGCCTTAAAGTCAACTAACGTCACCTGTATCCTGGCCAGGTTCACACATACCCTGTGGGACTGCATTTCGGCAGTGGCTGAACATATTCCGGAAGGCGAGGAAAGGGAAGGCTTCCTGAATATTGTCAAAGACGGGAAGAAGGCAATGGGGGAAGGTCTCCAGTCTGGACTGGACACTGCTGAAAGTATCAGCAGGTCCATGGCTACAAGCACAGTGCTACGCAGATTTGCGTGGTTGAGAAAGTCAGGGTTTGCACCAGATGTGCAGACCAGACTTCTCAACATGCCTTTTGATGGCTTGAGGCTGTTTGCTAGTAAGGCAGATGAAAGCCTAGAAAGACTACAGACCTCAAAAGCAGCAGCTAAATCCTATAGTGCCTCCATGCGACAGCCTCAGAAACCCTATTCGGGCTCATCTTCCTGGAGGGGTCCTCCTTTTCGGTACTACTCCTCTTTTGGTAGAGGAAGAGGACAGGCCTTTCAAAGAGGCAAAAGAAATGTCACTCATGGTGGACAAGGAAAGACTGCACAGCCATCCTTAGGAACGGCATCTTTACCCTCAGCTGCTCCTGCAGCTGCCTCCAAATTACTCTCAGGCCTTAACTTTTTTTTTATTTGTTTATAGACACATAGTAACTTTTACAAATGATTTCTTTGTGGTTTAAAAACAACATAATTAATACAAGTTTTACATAACATATTTTCCTCCATACGAAATTCATATTTCCCACCTATAATTCAGTTTTTACAACACTGTACAGTTAAAAGGAAAAAAGATAAAATTAGTTTACCCAAATTCTGAATGTCCCTTATAAGATATCCTGATACTTTCCATTCATAAAAATTGCACTAAATACTTGATCGCTTGCCCTGTAGAATAGGCCATTTACCCTTTATTTAAAGACAACAATAGTTCTTTAAGAACCTGACTACGGCAATCTGTAGTTTGATTCTTTTACCGTGTAACATATCGAGCCACAAAAGATCTAAATCAACACATTCTGTATTTGGTACATACATGCTAAAGTGACTAATACGTTCGTTCCTAAGTCCGTTACACCTGGTCAGTAGATGCTCCAAGGTCTCCAGATTTTCCTTTTCTTTACAAAATCTACAAAAGGAATATCCCTTACTCTGACCACTTCTAATATCTACTATTTGTCCCGTACCTAGCACATTGAAACGAAATCTCATATACTCATGTCTCCAGGTTTTAACGGGACATTTTAATAGATATGGTGCAAGCTCCCCCATTTTTTTATATTCCGAGACCATATGGTTATATAAATGAGTCATCTTAACCTCTTGGACAGTTGAATTCCAATCGGAATGAAGCAAGAGTTTTTTTTATTTTCATTGGGTTTGTAATAAGTGTATCTCTATGGATCCCTAGTTTGTCCAGAATTTCATTTGCTTCTTCCAACATGTCCCTGAGGTACTTTGATGTAGGAGCGCCACTCCTAATGCCTCTGCCCATTATATCATATAGAGTATTATCTTTGATAATGAACAGCTTCCTGAATAGGGCCATTTTGTGCCATTCTATGGTACTTCTAATCGAATGCAAGCCAAGCTCATATCTCAATGCTACCAAAGGCACGCATTTTGGAAAGCAACATACCATTGTTTTTACGATTTTGGATTCAAATGCAGTTACTTCCATCCGGCACCATAACAGTGCAAGTTCTAGTCCATGGCACAGTTGAGGCACTATTCTGTTTTTATACAGGCGAATACAGGGCAATAAAGAGAATTTACTATATTTTCCATCAACTTAGTAGTTGAGAAACCATAGGAGTGATTTTCGATTCCAATAAAGCCCTAAAGTTTGCCTTGTTCTTGTTTCCAAAAACTGGGTAGCCCAGATATCTTATTACGTTCCTGGTCGGTAATTTTTCATGATTTAGAAATAGAGTGTTCATTTTTTGTTTTTTCTTATTTGACAAACAAGCAATCGTTGTTTTTGAATAATTAATTTTTAGTGCATTTTTGATAATGTATTCTTTAAAAGCAGTTAAGAGTCGTTGGAGGCCTATGGGGGTGTGATCATAGAGAGTCACGTCATCTGCATAGGCAGTCCACTGTATCTTAGTTCCCTCCACTTTAGGTGAATTTACAACCAATTTTTTAAAACTCTCTCCTATATCGGAGAAGTATAAATTGAATAAAGTTGGAGCATATATGCAGCCTTGCCTAAATCCATTTTTAACCCTTATTTCTGGGGACAAATTTCCTTCCATACTAAGTCGGATCTTAATTCTAGAGTCCTGGTGCATGTTGTATACAATTGACAATAGAGAATCAAGCATCCCAAGGTGTGTTAAATTTGTTCACAATATTGATCTATCGACTAAATCGAAAGCAGATGTTAAATCAATTGACGCCAAATAGATAGGAAGATTTCCGGCAGTCCATGCCGCTCTTTGCATAATATTTATTAAAAGACCTCCTGCATCAGTACCTACATTCCTTCTAAAGCCAAACTGAAAGGGCGACCGAATATTACACAGATCCATCCAGTTCCGAATACGCTCTAAAACTAGGCTTGCAAATATTTTGGAGTCAACATCCAAAAGGGCTATTGGCCTATAGCTAGTTGATAAAGCCCTGTCCCCTTTCTTATAAATTGGGACTACGTAAGACATTCTCCAGCTATTTGGAATTAGATGTTTCTTTATGATGTCTTTAAAAAAGAAAAATAGCATTTTGGCCCATAAGTGAGCTTTCTCTTTCATAAACCTGTTGCAGAGCAAGTTTGGCCCGGGGGCCCTGGAAGGAGAGCTTTTCACAATGATATAGTCCATATCTGTAACACAAAAGGGAATTTTCCATGTGGCATCTTCAGTCTCTGGTAACGGGACCCATACCACAGTTGGTGGAGGATACAGGCTACTAAAGTGTCCTTCCCACTTCTCCGCATTAACACAAGTTGTCAGAACTTTTGTTTGAGCTTGCCCTCCATTGTTAACCAGTGCCCAGAATCTATGGGTATTTACATTGTACAACGCTCTTAGCATAGCCTCTGCATCTCCCTGAAGGAGCTTTGCGTGCCTACACCTTAACTTCGATTTCCATTTATTTTTTATTTTGTGAAGTTCCTGGACTTCCTCCATTGTAGGAGGGCTTGCACAATGCCTACGAAAACCAGAGACTTCACGATTTCTTCCCTGCTTAAGTGTTTTCATTTCGTCAGAGTATGCATGCTTGTGCCCTCCCATACTTTTTACCTTATATTTGATTCCCGCTTTATCTCTGATTACAGATTCGATGTAATATCCAAAGGAGTCGTGACAGTACATTTTTTTTTTTTGGGCATACACATTATTTTCAAAATCTGCCTCGAATAGTACATTTACTTTCTCGATGTTCATTTTATGCCAGGAGATTCTGTTCAAATTGGTATTCGTTTCCACTCTTATGTTATAGTATTTATCACCCCTCTCATACGTGTCTACCCACAATGTCATTATTAACATTTTATGATCACTCTCCTTTGTACCAATCAAAGCAAAATCCTGGGCAAGGTTAAAAATGTTGGTACTAACAAAGATATAATCTATAGTGGATGCCCATTTCTCATTAGACCATAATGTTTTGTCCATTGAGTCTTCCATTAAGTCATTTACTCCTTGCAGGCCCCAACCTCCCAGGAAGACGGTCCATATGTCCCCCTGTTGACATTTCCGCGACTCAACTCTTTCACCAATTTTACGACCAGACGTGTACTCATTTCTACCTCCGTCCAAGCATATTTCAGAATTATAATCCCCACACATGATTATGTGTAATTCCTTATTCATATCCTGACATTCTTTTATTACAGTGTCTATGGCATCGATAAATGCCTTTAGATCACCTTCAGGTTGCCAGTATATATTTAAAATTAAGAGGAGTATGGGTTGCTTCCTGCAACGTATTTTAACGAGGGTGGCTATACATCCTTTACTTATATTAAAACATTTTAAGGTTTTAAAGTCTATATTGTTCTTCAAAGCAATTAAGAGACCCCCTGAAGGTCTCCCCTTTAGCTTTTTCTGTGCTAGTTCCTGAAATACAGTAAAACCATCTAATACTATTGGGGTAACCGCCCACGTTTCTTGTATACATAGGACAGAATAGGTAGAGAGCACCGAACATGTATCATAAGAGTATAGCAAGGCTCGCGATCCCCTAGAATTCCATGATAGGAAGCTGAGTTTTGCCATACTGTAGGTCGAATCTTTCATGCCTTGAATTTTGGAGATTGATTCTTGCAGAGTCATTGCAAGCCGCCTTAACTCAGCCATCTCATTTAAATGAGTCTCTACTGTCAAGCTTCTTTCTTCTTCTCGATTTTTCCTCCCTTGCGTCTCACTGGGATATCCTCCCATCTCTCTTCCCTGTTTTTTTCCAGAGCCCTGACTGAAGTCTACTATGTCGTACCCAAATCGTTGAAGTGCCACTCCTTCCGTAAGTGCCAGTTCATATGTGGCTCTTGAGTAGAACACAATCCTAACACAATCGTATCGTGTAGGGTGTATGTAATCAATGAGCTTGATATCACTTGATGTAATTAGGGAGTGCCGGGGTATCTCATTGAACAGGGAGAGTATCCGTCCTCTGTGTAATGAGGAGGGACCTCCTATTGTGAACATGAAATTTAATATGACACTAGGGTCATCCACAAATTTCGGCTCTCTCCATCTATTCTCTTTGATCTTCTGGCCAAGCACTATATAGAGTTTGCTATTGCTCCTCTATCCTTGAGTTTCTACTAGTTTCCCCCTCCCTATTCTTCCCTCTCTCGCTGTCCCTTTTCCCTTCCTTATCACAATTGTACTCCCTGCCTTGTTCATGGCCCTACTTTATGTTCCACATTTCGGCTATCTCCCTAATTCGGTCTTCAAAATCCTTAGGCTAATTTCTAGATTTATTTACTATTGGCCCCCCGTCCGTCCTTACATTCCACTCCCCGGTCCCTCCCACCTTCCTGTGTGTTTATCGGAACCGCCCTTGTTTCTGTACGATCTCTCGTGTATCAGGACCAGCTTCATTCATTTGGGCCCTGTGTCCCTGCTCCTCCTGATTTTTATTTTCTTCCACAACTCCTTGCAAAACAAATCTCTGCTGTTGTCTCTCAAAACCTTTATGGGCAAATGACGATGGTCCAGATGGAGGAGTAGATCCCAACGTAGAGGGGTTCTGCCGAATTTTGATAAGAGCCTCTTGTACCAATTTTTTTATATCTTCACTAGGTGTCATTTGCAGCTCACTATTATTTGTATCCTCACTACCATGCTCTCCCGCTGATTTCGTCTCCTCAGACTGTTTAGAGCTAATAAGATCTTTTTGGCTATCTACTGCCTTACTGTGTATTTTGACTTCTTCTGCTTTTTCCACCTTATCGGGGACTCTGTCTGCTGTAGGCTTTTGCTTATTTTTTACACCAAAAAATTGCTGAATGCTCCTTTCCTCCATAATAATTTCGACTTTACTTCCGTTCTGTTTCTTTTGTATTTTTTTATTATCATTTTTTTTATTTGCCTTGGACCCTTTATTTTTAGAATTAGCTTTGCTCATTTTCCCTTTATGATTCATAGCTTCTGATAGTGTATTCGTGGCTTCTCCATATTCCTTACTGTTATTCTCCGATTGGGTACCCACAGTGAAAGAATCTTGTTTATCCCGTATTTCCTTCACCTCCAAAGCTATTTTGCTTTCTTCATTTAACTGGGTGAAGTCTAGTTGGCCTCCCTCTACTGATAGGCTGCATATATCTTTAATGTTAGAGGAGGTATTTTTCATTTTAGGAGAAGGTTGATTTTTTGATTTCTTAGACTCCATTGCAGTACTCCCCTTCTCACTCTTGGCTCTTCTCTTCAGGACCCTTGCTCTCATTTTCTTTTCTCTGCGTGAAATGACATACACAAACGGTGTCTCTTCTTCCTGATTCTGAAACCTCGATTTTCCTGATGTTGTACTTGCATTTGGGCATCCTCTTCCTCCATCACCTTCAGTAGTGTTTTCCCCTGCAGCCTCTCGCCTTGTTGCTCCACAGTTTTAATTTTATCTTGGTTAATTAGTATCATTCCTTTCAATTCATTAGCATCTTCCCAAATTATTTTCCCATTACATTCATTCTCACAAGGTTCTTTTTTTTGTTTGGGAGCCTTTATTAAGCATTATCTTATTACTCTTAGGGGGGTCTGTAGACGTTTCTTTTTTACTCATATTTAAGGCATGGGGGGTCTATAGACGTTTCTTTTTTGCTCATATTTAAGGCATGTACAAATCCCTCCAGCCTACTCATTTTTTCTGTACACTCTACCATCATGTATCTTAACTCCAGTATCTCGCCATGAGTCCTTTCGTGCCCCTTATCCAGGAGGTTGTGTATCCTGGTTAGGACCGGAAAAGACTCCATTTCTGGCATGATTTCACCCCCTTCTAGTTCCTTGCTGGGCTGGGTATACATCAGTTCCTCAGTCTCTTGACTCCTAGGGGGAACAGAGTTGGTCAGGCTGGAGCATTTGTTTGGAGTTGACTTGCCATCGCCCATTTCCCCATCTACAAAAATGGCCATTGTTTCACCCATTTTGTTCTCATAATGGTCATGTTTTTTTTAAAATCTCGTAATCGTCCATTATTCCAATAGTGGATTTGTGTAGGTGTACATTTTCAAGCCCACCTCCCCTAGCCCTCGCAGGAGTGGAAGGGCCAGTAGACAGCCTGACCCTTCTGTCTAACTCCGCACGTACTGCTGTGGCCACGAGGGACCTGTCCAGCTGAAGTGTGGAGGGCAGGGAATCATCCATATTTAGTACCAACGGTTTTACCGGTATTTCTTGCATGCTTAAGTAACTTTTCTACGCTGTCTGTTCTAGGAGGTCTGTCTTCTTGAATGATTCCATTTGTGCCATTATCCGATCACTAACTACATTTGTTAGCGGCGGAAAGTCTATACCACTTAGTTCCCATTTGTCCATCTCAACCACCCCCAGGGCACCCCTAGTATCTTCATCATTCATTTTAGCGGGGGGGGGGGACTTATCACTAAGGGATTTATTGTCTGTGTAAATACAAAAGACCCACTTGCAATGATTGTATTTTGCCTCGTCAATTTGCCTCTTGTGTTTTGCTTCACCACTTTTTTATGGGCCCCACACTGCGTTGGTATTGTGCCACTCCTTAGGGTTCCCACCATACTCCCCGTACAGCTTGGGCAGTTTTTTTTTTTTTGAATTTTTACCTTCTCGCCGTTTTCTTTTAGCCCAATTGAGTCATTTATAAGGTATCCGCTTAATTTTACGTGCATACATTGGAGAATCCACACTGACAATGTCTCCCTTACCTATGTCACCCAAACAGAATTTAACAATCAAAAATCAAAATCTTTCTGCCACCACAGATTACAAATGATGTTTAGTTAGTGCCAATGTAGAATGCAACACGTTTGAAGTTCTTCACATCAAAATAGCACACTGCCCTTATTTCTCCCAGACTCAAACCTTTCCAGGGAACAAATACAAGGTGCAGTGCACCAAGAGCATCATGGTTTACAAAATCCTCAGAGTTAATTAAATTCCCGGCCGAACCCTTTCTTGCCGCCTTTCTTTTCCAGTCCTGCGGCAACCCACAGGGAGTTTGCTTACTTCTTGTACAGAAGCTGGATTTAATGGACGTGTGATGGACATGTAACACAGCCCTTACTATCGGAAATCACTATCAAAGTGCACGTTGTTGTGCTACTGTAGCAACATATTCACCAGAGAGGACACAGGACTTTTTTTGCCGCCTGCTACTATGCAGCAAAGTGAACAAGCCCTTCGACAGAGCCCTTGATACAGAATGATCTTTCAATCGCGATACCTCTCGTTCTACCTCTATGACGAAGACCAATTACAACCTCTCTCACCTCTCTCACTCGATGCTCGTAATTAAACGAACAGCATTTCGTGGCACCGAGCCCCGGACCCCCAGGACAAACAGGCGAAACAGGCACTTCAGGGCAATTCTCGGTGCACGCGGCAGTGCCTATTTGTCAACGTTTCCGGGTTTGTGGGCGGGGCTTGTCTCTAAAAGAGATATATATGAATATTTAGGGGACTTAATGTATACTTGAAAAGTATTTATGCATATTCAGATATTCAGGTACTAAATGCCTCACCCTTAGCAACAGAAAAAGCTTAAATCAGTCCATGAAAATCCACATGAAAATCCACAGAAACACGGTGATCACAAGCACGGCAGGCACAGCAGGCTCTCCCCAGGCAAAACAGGCACTTCCGGGCACTTCTCGGTGCTCGCGCGCTGCTGCGCGCGGCAGTGCCTATTTGTCAACGTTTCCGGGTTTGTGGGCGGGGCTTGTCTCCTTAGCAACAGAAAAAGCTTAAATCACTCCATGAAAGTCCACATGAAAATCCACAGAAACACGGTGATCACAAGCACGGCAGGCACAGCAGGCTCTCCCCAGGCGAAACAGGCACTTCCGGGCACTTCTCGGTGCGCGTTCGCTGGTGCCTATTTGTCAACGTTTCTGGGTTTGTGGGCGGGGCTTGTCTCCCCTCCGGTGCCGAGGCCCGCTTCTGGGCTCACCCCGCTGCTCCACAAGATGCCAGGCCTTATCACACAAAACCCCAGTATGAGGCAGAATCTCTCAGCATCTGCATGGATGGAGGGAAATTACTTCAGATGCTTGGGCACTGGAAACAGTAGCTCAAGGTTACTGCCTTCCCTTCCTAAAAAGGCCTCAGGATCATCCAGCGGGAGCCAACTCTGCCAAAATTCCAGACCTGCTCCTGTTGCAGGAAATTTTAACCCTGCTAGAGAAAGGTGCAATAGAACATATACCTGTAGCGGAGAGGAACAAGGGTTGGTACTCCCCTTATTTTCTCATCCCAAAGAAGGACGGAGGATTGAGATCCATCTTGGACTTAAGACCCGTGTAAGCCCCGTTAAGTCCCGCTTTGCCGCGGACTCTGCTTCCAGCGCTCCTCCTGTGGATCCTTGGATTTCTTTGCTGTTTTAACTACAAGCCCCAGCAGGTGAAAACAACGGGAGAACTATTGACTGCGTGAAGGAATAATAGTGTTAGGCGGAAACCTGTGCAGTTCCCTCTGGGACCACTGCAAAAGATTTAGGACTACAGGTGTTGCGATGAACCCACTTGGTAGCAGTCTGTACCACACAGATTCAATTGGTAGCTGTGGCTGAGCAGTCAGACTTCTCTCAAGAAAAGTTGGTCAGTATAGGGATTTTACAAGATAGGGCTATTCTTCACAGCAAAACAAGTAAGCACGCAACAAGGCTTAGTATAAAGATAGTAAGTTATTTATTTATAACAGAACGTCTATGAAAAATACTAAGGCAAATCACGGCAAACAAATCAAAATGCAATTACTCTGCGGAATGGAATAAAGCTTGATCTCCTGAAACACAATATCGACAACTCTATGTTTTTACGGCACCACTTATTTGCAGACAGAGGTGTATACCCCAACCTAGATGACACTCGAATATACTCGTGAAAAAGGGAGAAAAGAGATAGGCAGATAATGAAGTCAACACGATTCGTACTGAAGCGGGAAAAATGCAAGGCAGGAATGCAATAATCACAATAGATCGTAAGAGTTCAGCGGCCAGGCCCACTCGGTGAGAGGCAAGGCACGATGTCCTGGAAAGTCTCTAGTGAAGACACGCTCAAGTCTTTGTAGCACAATGTTAGCGACAGGTGGAACCAGTTCAGAAAAAGAGTGAATAAAGCTTGGAGGCAACCCAACGGAACGGAGAGGAATCAGATACCTCACACGAACCGATCAACAACGGGAAGCCAGGCGAGTACGGTACCTTGTTGTGGAGGGCAGCTCCTGCGGGGGCAGTTGTTCCTGGTGGTGGATGCACGATGGGTCTTGGCTAAGAGAAGAGATGCTCTCGACGTCGAAGTTCAGGAAGTCCGGTGCACCACCAGGGAAGAGACCAGCCGCGGAGTGCTCCGTCACAAGGCACCACCTTTCAGTCGCGGAACAGGGATAGTGGCTATCCGGTTGCCGGGTGCTGTGCACGGGCAATTCGACCACTGCGTCCTGGGCGAATAAAAGGTATCAAGAAGAAGTAGACTAGTTGTTCCCACCAACCAGGGGAAGAGACTCTCCGGCAGGGAGATCTCCTCTGTCGTCGGGGGATTGTGAGACGATTCTGCAGGGCTCCACCAGAGGTGTCGTCGTGTAGGTCGGCTCAGCGTTACCCTCGTCGGATTCTTTAGGTCCTGTGGCGACTTCTGAAGATCCAGTCCCAAAAGCCATGCTTTTATGCAGACGCCCCCCATTCATTCAGCCTAGCTGTCAATCAATACATGCTAAGTGGTGAGCGGGAAGGCTCACCACCTGGGCCAATCACTCCAGAGTGCGACCTGAGTTGGCAAGGCAACTCGGTCCAGGGTGTCTAAACCCCCTCCCACACCCCTGAGGTAACCCAGACAGAATGGCACCACTTTGGAGGGTCTCTGTCCAGAGGCCCGCCAAAAGTGGAACCAAGGGCTCGACCTTTGGTTTAGGAGTCACAGAGATGAACACAGACGCCATTTTACAAGCCGAGTTCTGGCAGAAGATACCACTCGATAAACCTATTTAAGATAAGTAGATCGGTGGTACATTGGAGATTAACAAGAAAAGTATCAATCTTCAACAATGGGATAAATCCCATAGAGTTATGCTTGGGGTCGAACATAACAAGTAGTTTCCACTGCCACCAGCCAAAACTCGACGAGGGGGGACGGGACAGTGCCCCCTCGAGTAACAGATCCAGGAGTAATCGAATTACCCCTACTAGCACGTCCACAATAAGATGGTTGGTACTAGTTCTGTTAGCAAATTTAGGTCTAGTAAAGCCAATGGTGACTTTACATGCCCGGGGAGACGGTAGTCAGTCCCCGGGTATGGAGTCTATGGTGGGGGAACCGGCTAGGGCGCCCCCGTGTCACGACACGGAAGGTGCAGTGTGACACACATAGAAAAACATATGAGACCCTATGGAGTAAAAGACCCCATAGCCCATCGAACACATTGACATATCAAAGGAATCATATACATACATGTCCAAGAGTGGGAGAAAAAGGGTCTCACTCTTGGCAGGATGGAAAAACAAACTCCAGAAATCCAGCAAAGCTGCTGGGGGACTCACTAGGTTAGGAAATTCAGCCTAAACAGAGAATTCTCCCTAACAAATAGCTACGAAGCTACGAAACAGATTTTAATATATTTTTCCTTTGATTAGGCTCCACTGCATTAAGGGCTGGGCGGAGCTATATAAGCTCAGGTTATCGTGGGAGAGCTAGGTTTTAAGCACTTTGTGATTAAATATCAACATGGTATTTTAAAGTTTAATGTACTATAAATATTGTGGAGTCCAAAGAGAGGCACTATAGTGAAGCAAGAAAGTGCCAACTATGTTCACTCTTAGATCTGGCATGCCATGCCTGGAACGAGTGCGTGCCTTATTGGAGTCCACCTCAAGAGACAGCCCAGCGCTTACCCCAAAAACGATGCGTCCTTTTGTTAAAAGTGTGCCTTTGGATAGGCGAATAAAGAAGAAAAGATTACGACTTGATTTTGTCGTAGGTGACCTGAGAGACTATGGGTTTGACGTTGGACGCACTCCACGTTCTGTGGCCCGAATTACTGAACTTAATAATCTAAGTATATCAAATGTAGAGGCGCAGCCCTTCCATAACGAACAAGAGGGTTCTCCTGCCCAGTAACCTGTTTTGAGCCCACGGTTGGCTCAGGTCACAAATGGTGGTAATGAGGTGGCAGAGCAGCCTTGTAACATTTCTCTGTCGGACTCAATGATGTTGCTGAATGCACGTTCAGGGGTTGTTAGTTTAGCACCCCTGTCTAAGCGGAAGCAAGATGTTGATGTTGTTGAAGATAACGCAATTATAGAGCTGGAGTCATCAGACTCTTGTTTTGTGGCCAAAGAAGACAAATCCGATCTCTCCAAGTCCCCAGTTTTATTTAAAACTGGAGATATTTCCAAATCGGAAAGCTCCATCTCATTTATTCCGCCGACCCCGAGGAGACCAAATAGAGACAGCTCAGCTGTAAGACCGGCTCTTGTGACAAAAAAAGTAGCTCCTGTAACATTAGAAGCAATGAATATGGCTTTGATGTCCCTTGCCAAATTATTTGAAGTTTTAGACTCAAAGATTAACTCAATACAAAACAATGTTGAAATTATCTCGAGATCACAGAAGGCTTTTGGTTTATCTTTGGCCCAGAAACAAGAGTATGATGTCGATCAGGTAGAACTCTTTTCTAAACCATTAGGTGAGCTGTTGTCATCATGTAATAACATTGATGACCAATTGGACAGGAAGCTGAGTTCAATTAGAGCCGAGAAAAATATGCAAAAGTCTAAGATTGTGGTGCCTTTTGTTGAGGGTATTATAAGAGAAATAACAGCAGAGGAGATGGGGAAGGTACCTGTGGTGTCACAGCCAAGCCCTTGTGTGAGAACAGCCAAAGCGGTTGTTGAGGATGTGAGGGGTGAAGGTTTTGTGAGGATGACTAAATTGGCACCTGTATCTGACCAGTTAGTGTTGAGCGAAGAGGAACCTGAGGTCCCTAGTGCTGATGCCTCAAAAATAAGAGACGAGCAGCAGTTAAAAGGGGCATACACAATATTTGCTAAAAATTCTAAAGGTTTGTGCCACCAAATGAAGGAAAGTGTGAAGAAATCAAAAAATCAGAAGTCTAGGACAATACCTTCGAGTGGGAAAACAAAACAATTTTTTAAATCCTTGTCTAAATCAGATAGGTGTAATAATACCCTCTGGAAATGATTTACCAGTAACAGATTCAACATCTGATGTCCAAGACAGTCTACAAAGTAATATTTTAATTACAATTAAAGACTGTCTAGTTGCTCTGACTTCAGAACAAAAAATTCTTAAATCATCTCTGAAAGCAATGAGCAGTAGTCAATCTGATCTGGTAAAATCTTTCGATGGAAGAAACACTCCTAAGAATGTTTTGTTTAAATCTCCAGTTGAAGAGGCCAAACGCTGTCTGCATATAGAAACATCTAGTAATCAGAGTCGCCCTGGATCCAAGGTAATATCTAAGAGCAAAATGCCCCCCCAGCTATTTGCTTTGTTTCTTAGCTGTCGTGGGGGCTCCTTCCCAAAGTACACCATGAATAGACGAAGTATAATGCAAATATTCTCGGATGTTCTGAGTTTAGAGGACATCTCTTCTGGGGATGTAGTACAAGTAGAGTTTCCTGATGACAATGATCCAACGGTGTCCTGTTTGTGGATAGGATCTCGCATCATTTATAACATCATTTGGTCTGCTAGATCTGACCTTTTTGATCTGGGCTTTAATTTGATTCCAACCACAAAAGAGCCTCTGGTGGCTGAGATTGCTTTCAAATCTACTAGTCAGGTGACTAGTGATGATGGCAATTCAGTTAGGGGATGTAGTTGTGGGAAAGCATAACTAAGAACAGATGAATTTGTTGCGCGAACCCAGAAATTTGTAGTCACGAGCTGGAACACCAGGGGACATAAACACCTGCTAAATAATGTGAGTGGTTGCTTGGAAGAGTGCGATTTAGTTCTTATGCAGGAAACTTGGCTAACTGTCCCACTATCGTGGGACAACCATTATGTCCATTTGGTCCCAGCTATCAAGGGACAAAAAGGTAGACCTATGTCAGGGTTGACAATTATCTCTAAAATGACCACGATAAGTACAATCTCAGATGGGCCTAACCCAAATCCTTATTTGCAATGTTCAATAATAATGTTCCATAAACTGAAATTCTTAGTTATAAATATACATTGGAACCCAATTGCAATTCTAACTTCCACTTTTTTTAATGATTTGAATGCACTGATGGAAGATACTATAACCACTACAGAGATTGCGCATGTAATATTAGCTGGGGACCTGAATTTACATTTGTTGGCACCAACTAAGAAAAGAAATATGGATCGGGTCTCCCAATGGATGGTGTTTATTGACACCTGGGATTTAATAATGTTAAATGGAGCAGTCGACACCGACAAACCGCCATCTTATACTTGGACTTGTGGGGCCCAAAATGCTACAATTGATTATATGTATGTTGATAGAAGGTTATTTGAGAAAATATCCGAGTTTAAGGTAATTCCAACCACAGCAAGTGATCATTGGATGCTGAGGGCTGAGTTTTTAATCCAGGTTAAGATTGAACCTCGATACTGTCAGTATCAACTGAATGATCTGGTTATAAATCCCCAACGGAACAGGCTACAATGGTCAAGTGATGCACTACACGCTTTTGCGTCCAGTGTAACAAATGACCATCACTGCCTGCTGAGAGGCATGGACTCACCCAATTATCATGATAAAATGCATCTTTTTGCCTCTGTTTCGCCTCCAGGTATTAAAAAGGGTAATAGGTGTCATACTCATGTATTTGATCA
Source organism: Ambystoma mexicanum (assembly GCF_040938575.1). Lineage (NCBI taxonomy): Eukaryota > Metazoa > Chordata > Amphibia > Caudata > Ambystomatidae > Ambystoma > Ambystoma mexicanum. The sequence continues at coordinate 78,983,997 of NC_090927.1, read as the reverse complement.
GGGCATCAGAGAGAGAAAAGTGCATTACCGAAAACAGAAAAGGCAGATAGCACTTCTACCGGTACATTATCGAGAGTCTGCGTTACGCAAATTGAAGACTAACTATAGGAATTGGGTCCGGGGCAATAAGGCAGCTATGTTCCAACATGATGGTGAAAAGTGGTTACAGGTGGCTAAAACTAAAAATACATCGCAAATTTGGAAGTTGTTAAATAATGGAGTAGTTGGTACTCAATTAATAGATCAACTTAACGGTGTGTCGGAGAAGAAGTGGGTGACTTATTTCTCTGACATATACAATCTTCCAAATAAAAAAATCTCACAACCAAATTTTGAATTAATTAATCCATCTTTTCAGATTAATTTCGATCGAGAAGATGTGTTATTTTATATAAACAAAGCGAGCTCATCAAGAGCCCCAGGGCCAGATGGTCTGTCAAATTTTGTATTAAAACAGAATCCGGAATTATGGGCATCTATTTTGTATGATGTCTTTCAAGCCGTGCAAATTAAACAAGCAGTTCCTCCATCATGGTGTAAGGCCATTACGGTACCAGTCTATAAGAAGGGAGATCGAGCGAACCCTGCGAGTTACCGTCCGATTTCTCTTCTTGACGCCCCGGGTAAGATCTTTAGTAGAATTATTTTGAGAGATCTCAACAACTGGGCGTCAGAAGAGAATCAGTGAGATCCACTTCAAACTAGATTTGTGGCAGGTCTTGGCACCAGTATTAACATAACGACTCTTAATGCAATTAAAGAGCTGTATGCAACAAGAAATCAACCAATTTATTTAGCTTATGTTGATTTTCGAGTAGCGTTTGACTCCATAGATCGGAGTCTGCTATTTGAGAAATTGTTAAAATTTGGGTGTCCACCTTCGTTTGTATACTTAATATATTTACTCCACTCTAATACCTCAGTGAAGGTTAAATTGAACCTAGAAGGGCTACTATCTGAAGAGATTTTAACCCAACAAGGCCTGAAACAAGGATGTATTCTTGCCGTCACACTGTTTAATTTGTTTATACTTGATTTAGGCAATGAATTCAGTAATGTAGTGAACGATGCTCCTAAACTTGGGAACCAGATTATTGCATGGCTTTTGTATGCGGACGATTTAGTTCTCGTCTCGCAAACGCCAAGTGGCCTACAAAACATGCTTGATAAATTGGATCAGTATGTCACCAGGAATAATCTTATTTTAAACCTGGAGAAAACACAAGTGATGGAATTGGGGAGATATAAGTCAAGACTAAGGAAACAGTATTGTTGGTTTCTGAATAAACAAAAGTTGAACGTAGTGAATGAATATAAATACCTGGGTGTTCTATTCAGTAATTCTCCCACAAACATGACTCAAAGAGACAGTCTAAAGGGTAAACTGTCCACATTAATATCTCAAGCGAGAATTTTGCAACATAAGTATGGTAAGTTTTCATGTAAGCATATTCTTATCTTTTACCAGCAAAAGGTACTTCCCATTATTACTTATGGGTGTGAGGCTTGGTTGCCTTTGGAGGCTTGTTATTGGAATAAACTCGAGGCAAAATTCTGGAAGAAAGTTTTGAATCTTCCAAACTCTAGTCCAACAGCACTGCTCCGCTTTGAGTTGGGAATTCTATCAGTAAACATACATGCTTCGTGGAAGAGATGCTGTTTATTTAGGAAATGTGTGTTGGGCCTGGCGAGTAATGGTATACTTAAGATTCTGGCAGATTATCTACTACGCTCGGTACATCTATTTCCATCAAGTTGGAGAGCGGCTGTCATGTCTGATTTGACGGAAGCAAACATCTCATTAGATATTTTATTAACCAATCCTATTAAAGCCAAAACTAAATTATACCAACTTGATTGGCATATAACCCAACAAGATTGTTTAAAATTAAAAGATTTTGATAGAGCTCTGTTTGGGCATAAAAAATTCCGCCAAACCGCTGATTATTTACTAAAATGTCCCTCTCATAAACTCAGAAATCAAATACTGAGGTTCCGCCTGAATTTATGGCCGACCAAACAAATTTTGGTAAGGAGGGGCATCATTAAGTTAGATGCTTCATTTTGTCGATTCTGTAATGATGGACTAGCTAAAGAAAGTTTGAGACATTTATTAATAGAATGCGTGGCTTTAAAAATGCAGAGGAAAGACATTATTGATAAATTAACAAGGCACCACTGCATAAGACGTTCAAATGATGAACTATGGAACAAACTATTTGCGACCCCAAAGATCACAGTAAGAATAGCCACTATTCAATTCCTAAATAAGCTTCTATGTCCAATATGTCTAAGTAAGCAACTGGTTTGATAAATGGAAGAATTGGAACAGAACAGGGTATTCTTAATACATTGATAATGCGTTCATATCTGTGTCTATTGTGGTGCTTTTTAACTTTCAATTTTTAATTCTTGATTTGTAAGATCAATTATGTTAATTACATGTGATACTGTATGATGTTTTATTTGTTTATTTGGCATATTTTGTCTATTTTTATTGTATGTGTCCTTGTATAAAATTAATTTTGTTTGAAAGGTTAATTTAATTAGCCAACCAAAAAAAAAAAAAAAAAAAAAAGGTTCCTCAGGAAGGACAAGTTCAAGAGGGTAACCCTTTCTCATTTCCTTCAGGCTCTCCAACTCCAAGACTGGTTGGTATCATTGGACCTTCAGGATGCTTACTTTCATGTGCCAATCCATCACAGGCACAGAAAGTACCTGAGGTTTGCAGTTGGCGGTTCTCACTATCAGTTTCGAGTTCTGTCATTCGGGCTGACCTCCGCCCCAAGGGTTTTCACCAAGCTGATGGCGGTGGTGGCAGCGAGTCTCAGGAAAGGGGGGATTCACGTCTACCCCTACCTGGACGATCGGTTGATCAGTGCACATTCTCCCGAACAAGCTCAAAAACATCTGTCGACCACCTGTCCCTTCCTTCACAACCTGGGCTTCTCCCTCTATTTCAAGAAGTCCCACTTGATACCATCCCAAAAACTCCAGTTTATCGGAGCAGTTTTGGACATTTCCTCGGGCAAAGCCTCGCCTCCCGAGATGAGAGCAATCCACATTCTGCAGATTGTTACAAAATGCCAGAATGCTCAACATCTGCCGGCCTTCGATTTTCTGAGGTTGCTCGGTCTTATGGCATCCTGCATCTTTCTGGAGCCAGAGGCCAGATTGAGAATGAGATCCCTTCAGTGGACACTCAGAACTCAGTGGTCCCAGTTCTCAGGGAGTATGTCCGATCTTCTGCAAGTCCCGAGCGCAGTTACTCAGGATCTACTATGGTGGGCTTGCAATGACAACATCCTCAACCATGGCCAGAGATAACAGTAGTAACGGACGCCTCACTCATGGGGTGGGGAGCCCATACCAACGATCTGACAATCAGCGGTCGTTGGTCTCCATCGGAGGCCAAACTACACATCAACCTATTGGAGCTGAGAGCAATCAGACTAGCGCTGAAAGCTTTCCTGCCCTCTGTACAGGGAAAGAATGTCCTGATAATGACGGACAACACAGTGGCCATGTACTACCTCAACAAGAGAGGAGTCGTAGGGTCACTATCACTGTGCAGAGAGGCAGTGCAGCTCTGGTACTGGGCAATACGAGAAGGAATCTCTCGATCGGCAGTTCACCTAGCCGGAGAGCAGAACGCAGCGGCAGACGCTCTGAGCAGGCAGAGCACAGTCTCCCACGAGTGGGAGCTAGCTCAGGAAGTCCTTCTGGAGATATTCACCCTTTGGGGAACCCCTCAAGTGGATCTGTTCATGACCACGGTAAACTGGAAGTGCGAACAGTACTGCTCAAGGCAATTTCCTCTGAGAGGAGCTCTTGTAGACGCGTTTGTGGTGGACTGGAAGTTTCCACTTCTGTACGCTTTTCCTCCTGTCCCCATGATTCTTCAAGTAATCAGGAGGTTGAGAAAGTTCGAGAAAACCATGATCCTAATTGCCCCGGATTGGGCCAGGAGGACGTGGTACCCGGACCTTCTGGACATGTCCATCTGTCCTTCACTACGTCGTCCGCAAATTGAGGACCTTCTCTCACAAGAGAAAGGTCATGTTCTCCATCCAGAGGTCAAGACACTCAACCTTCACGCATGGTTTCTGAGAGGTTGAGATACAAGGATTGGGGTCTTACGGATGACGTAATGGAGATTTTGCTTTTGGCCAGAAGACCAGCAACAAAATCTTTGTACCAGTGTCATTGGAACAAATTCAGTTCCTGGTGCAAAGATAAGGATGTGGACCCTTTTCAATACGGTACCCCAATGGTGCTCTCTTTCCTACTGCATCTAGCCAATCTGGGGCTCCAGATCGGAACAATTAAAGGATATCTTGCTGCGCTGTCCATTTTCAAGCGCTCCTCGGAAGAGGTTTCCTACTTCAAAATTCCATTAATCATTCAATTTCTGAAAGGGCTTACTAATGTATACCCTCCAGTACCGTTTCATGTACCAACTTGGGATTTAAATCTAGTACTTAAGTTTCCAACTTGTATACCATTTGAGCCTCTGCACTCCTGTCCCTTGAGGCTTCTAACACTAAAGACTGTTCTTCTTGTAGCCTTAACATCAGCCCGCAGGGTTAGTGAACTACAGGCTCGCTCATGTAAACCCCCATATACTACGTTTTACAAGGACAAGGTAGTTCTTAAATTTAAACCATCTTTCTTACCAAAAGTAGTTTCAGACTTCCATTTGTCACAAAAAATCATTTTACCAACATTCTATCCTCCTCCTCATTTGGGCAAAGAAGAGGAGAGACTACATAGACTGGACCCCAAAAGGGCCCTCAGTTTTTACATTTCAAGAATGTCAAAGATACGTCAAGATGACCAACTTTTTGTGGGTTATATAGGCCATAAATTTGGGATTAGCAGTGACAAAACAGACTATATCCCGCTGGATCATTCTGGCTATAATTGAGTGCTACAGAATTGCGGGAAAAGACCCACCGGATGGGCTTCAAGCCCATTCCACTAGGGGGATGGCTACTTCTGCGTCTCTGAAGAGGGGAGTCCCTGCAGCAGATATTTGTTCAGCTGCAACATGGGCATCAATGCATACCTTCATCAAGCATTATTGCTTAGATGCCTCCTCCTTCAATGAGGGTTTATTTCCCAAGGCGGTACTTCATTCCGTCCATGAGAACAATAACTAGTACTCCCACCTCCAAATTTACCACTGCTATGGGAGTCTGTCACAAGATGAGGAATACGTGGGAGGACACAATGCATTCGAAGAACAAGTTACTTACCAACTGTAACGTTCTTTCGACTGGATGTTCCTCCCACGTATTCCTCATCGACCCTCCCATTCTACCCCACAGTACAGTTTGCGTTTCTTACACTTTACTCTCACGAAGAGTCTATGGGCCTCATTACGACCCGGGCGGTAAGAGATTACTGGTACCAGTAAGAGCACCGGTACCGGTAATCCCTTACCGCCCTACTACGAGTTCCCTTTGCAGGTCCTCCCTTAACGCCTGGTTCGACCCTGCATATAGAAGGGATAGGGTACTCATGTAGGGTATATTATTTACACAGTAAAGTAAAAACCCATCAGGGATATGGACCTATTTTAAATAAAATATAATCCAAAATGCTTTTCACCCACCACGTGGAGAGTATCGGCAGGGCGGGGGGGGTGTCACTGGATAGCTAGCTGTCTCACGGATCTCTAGTCAGTCCAATGTAACATGAAAATAATGGGTCACATGCTCATGTATACCAAGACAACATACGCACTGAAGTTGTGTGTTGTATATACGATATTGATGTCATGAAACTGGTAAATGTAAGGCTCATGGGCCTCTGTGCGTTAATTAGTTTTAAAAGGACAGGAGAACCCCTCATGTCGGTCAGTATGTGTGCCCCCATTCCGCAACCAGAATGAGGCACACCAACTGTATTAGTGTCCCGCCATATTAATCGGAGGTGCAAGTCTAATTGTCATAGTGCAGTAAAACAAATCTATTTAAGCGAGGTAGTGCTGGGGATTTGCAACCGCACTTAGCAAATAACTCATGAATCGTGCTCAGAGCCAGCTATACGCCTTCGGTGTCGACCCGAGAGCTCTGTTTATGTATGTTGGCATGGCAATCGTGCGCATTCGCGTTGGTCCGGCGGCCACACATGCAGCCATGTTGGTGTGGGAACTAGGCCCATTAGGGTCTACAATTACCCACGGATCCCTACCCTAAGTGTAAAACATGCTGGGGATGACTCTCCATCATCTATCGCATGTAGGTAGAGTGTTAATAATAATAATAATAATAATAATATTATTATTATCTATCGCATGTAGGTAGAGTGTTGTAGGACTCTCATTCAGTCCATTGTTGCGCCCCATAACTATGGCAACCATTTGTGATACTGCTGGTTTATAGGCCCATGACTGTGCCTGTTGAAGATTTTTAAGATTTAAAGTATCAGCATGTCTGGCTGGTAGGGCCTCCAAGTGCAAAGACCTTACCATGCAGGAATCCCACTGTCATGAATAACCACTGATAATGTCTAGTTCTGTATGTGGACAAAAAAGTGTTACGAGAACTGATGGTGAAAACACGGTATACAATACCGTACTGGCCTGTGTGTAGAAAGTCACAGACTGTGTATGTCACCCAATGTAATGTTGCCCCCCAGCACATATATGTACTGTGTATGGCCTAACAAGGGATAATAATAGGTTTTAGGCACGACAGGGAAAGTGGGACGAAGGGCAATAGACCGGGTGCCGACCACGCTGATTCGCGCCCGCTTTCGTGATGTGCAAGAGTTAGATAAGACAAAATGAATAAGTGTAAGATCAGTATAAAGGGGACAACGGGTCCCTGAAATCAGTCTATTGCATCTGCTGTCACAGAATTATCCAATTTAAGCAGCTGCCTCCCTGGGAGGCTGACAAGTTGTACACGTGCATTTTTGTTCACACTGGATCAAGCAAATCTTGGTGTGTTCACCTTGTTTACCTCGTGGGCCAATATAAAGTGCCCACTCACAATCTCCATTTTATCATCTCCTTAGCCGCCTTGCTATATCCATGGTGGCCACAGAAAGTGTAATTCAACAGTGCTTACCTCGCGGGTCATTGTAAAGGGCCCACTCACAATCTAACACCGGTCATTCAGAAAATGATAGCACAAATGGTACACTCAAACAAAGAACATACGATCAAATTAGCAATTCATGCCTAGTGGGCTCAATGAGTCAAGCAGATCAATCCACAGAATCTCTCTATGTAACAATTTTTTATGTAGATCTTATGTAGATCTCCCCACGCCTACCCAATTTTACTTGTTCAAGGATCACGCACTTTAATTGCGCTACTGTGTGCCTCGCCTCCATAAAGTGTGTGGCGACAGGGGATTTAGAGTTCCTTGTTCTGATGTCAGACTTGTTAGACTTGTGCTCAGTCCATCTGAGTTTGGCTTTAGGCATTGTTATGTCCACGTAGTACAGCCCGCATGGGCATTTCAATGCATACACCACATTCGTGGAATCGCATGTGCATGAATGTTTAAGATCAATGGTCTTTCCTGAATGTGGGTGTGTGATGCTTGTGCCTGTGATGACGTTACCACAGTGCTGGCAGTTATGACATGGTTGTGGGCTCCTGTGGGTAACCTTCCGTTTGTGCTCTTGGGGTAATTCTGCTTTCACAAGGTTGTTGCGCAGTGCTCTACTGTTTCTGAACGCAAACGTTGGTATTTGAGGAAATACATTCTGAAGCTGTGGGTCCAGTTGGAACATATGGCAGTTCTTTTTGATGATTATTTTGATTCTGTGGCTCTGTACCGAATGGGTCATCACATACACCTGTTGTCTTTTAGTTTTGTCCGGTTTCGGTTTCAACAAAGTTTCTCGATGGACTACCTCCACCTTCTTTGCTATAGTAGAGATGGAAGCGTGGTTGTACCATCTCTCTCTCTCTCTCTCTCTCTCTCTCTCTCTCTCTCTCTCTCTCTCTCTTTCTCTCTCTCTCTCTCTCTCTGAATTTGGTTTCTAATATTGCCGCTTGTCGCAGGTATTCCTCTATATCAGAGATGTTTCTTCTGTATCTTAAAAACAGACTTAACGGTACACTATAGTGCATTGGGGATGGAAACTGGTAGGTCAGTAAGAGACTCTTTCTATCTGTCGATTTCGTATAGATTCTTTTGTTAAGAAGATCATTATGGTGGTAAATTTCAACATCAAAGAAGTTGATAGTAGTATCACTGCTTTGTGTTGTCGTAAACTTGATCCACCGGTGAAAATTATTCATCATTTTAAATAACTTCTAGTTCGTTTGCTGGACCTGTCCATATACCGAACACATCGCTGATGTAACAGACAAAAACTGAAAGATGTTGTAACCATCGGGGTGAACTCAGTACATGCTCTGTTTCTAGGTACAGCATGGATGCATTGGCATTGTCGGTGCCATAGATGCACCCATGCTTGTACATGAGAGTTATAAGAAGAACTTGTCTCCAAATCTAAAATAATTATTCATGAGGACTAGCTTGAGCAAAGTAAGCACAACAACGTGCCCCCAAACACGTGTCTGATTGAAGCAGCAGCCATTCTACTGCTTCCAGACCTGCCTCATGGACAATGTTAGTATACTGTGAAGTTACATCCATGGTGAAGAGTATATCTCGTCCTTTGGTGAAGCGTACATTGTTTAGCTGAGAGAGGACATGCATGGTGTCCTTCACATAGATAGAGCTGTTCTGTATTAGTGGCTGTAAAACCTTATCAAAGTATTTAGCCAGTGGTTCCAAGATACTATTAGTCGCCGCAATGATCAGGCATCCTGGGGGTTTGTCTAGTTGCTTGTGTATCTTCGGAGGAATGTAAAAAAACAGGCATGAACGGATGTGTGTTCTCCAATAATTAACATGTCTTCTCAGTGATGACTCCTCTACTCTCTGCCTCATCCAGAACCTCATGTATGAGAGCATGCACTTTTTTCTGTTGTATCAAAGGCAATCTCCTTGTAGGTTTCTTGGTCCATTAATTGTCTCTCCACCTCCTCCAGATAGTCTACTTTATCCATGAGTACCAGGGCTCCAACATAGTCTTCTGGTTTAAAGAATATGTCTTGGTTGTCCAATAATCTTCTTAGGGTGTGATGTTCCCTCATTGAAAAGTGACTGCGTCTCTTATGATGGAAGGGGGGTTTCTTCATCTCCTCCAGCACTTTCTTCTCAATCACTGTTAGAATATGATTTTGAATAGGAAGGTTGACTGTGCTCTTGGATGCTAACTCTAAGAAATCGGATGTGTGACTTCAACTGAGGGTTCCTATTCTATTGAATCAAAGAACACCTTTAATTTAAGATTCCTCATGAGCTTGAAAAAATCTATTTTTTCTTTAAGGAGGGTGCTGGTATGTTGAAGTACAAATGACAGGCCTTTCTGGAGTATGGTTTGTTCTGATCTGGAGAGTTGGTATGATGAAAGGTTCACCACTAGGTCTTTTTTATGACCGCTTTCTTCCTCTGTGGGTTTTTTTATTTTTTCCCCTTCTGGTTGGTCTTTTTCTCAAAATACGGCTTGCTCCTGTCTCTATATTAGTGACCGAGGATGAGCACTGCAGTGTTGTATCTGCAGTGATCTCAAGTTCTGCGCTTGACATGTCCGAGGAGGTTGTATCCACGTTTGGTGCACCCGTCTGGGTGATATACTCTTGGGGTGCGTTGCCCGTAATATTCATGCCAACTGTAGACTACATCTAGTTTGTAGTCCTGTGTGTCACGTCTGAATTTCTTGATTTTCTTCACCTGCAGCTCCTGTTTGTACTTGGATAATTTCAGATTGGATAATTTCAGATTTGTATCTTGGAGAATCTGTTGGAGTTGTTCAGGCGTGAAACCCACACTCAAATTCACGTTGATGTTCTTTATCTCTTCCTCTAGAGTACTCAGATTATATGCTAGTTCCTCAGTGGTTAAGAGTATGAGGTTGAGCGAGCATTTATTTAAGATCTGGCACCACCTCTTCACAAAGGCAGGGTTTTTCTTGCATAAGGTAGGTTCCAGGTTCACACGTAATCCCCTCAGGATTCTTTGTGCTTAATGATGCTGTGCTAAGGTGGAAACGTGCAGTTTTAGATTGATTTCCCGGCAAATTGTCCATTCAAGCTGTTTTATCAATGCTTCTGGTCTATGAGATGTTGTTAATTCATCACCCGTAGATTTGATAAGTACCAGAATCCTCCGGGACCCCTCTTCACTAAATCATAATACTTCAGCTCTATTATTTGTTAAGTGGTCGATTTTAGCAAATTATATGTTGCTCCCTGAGAGGTGTGTCACAGGGATATGGTGTGCGAGAGGAAGAGGGGCACAACCCTTGTTCTATGGACAGTCACACGGGTATGAGTAATGACTGTGTCTCAGTAAGTATCCCTATGTATTAAGAGTTTGTGTCGAAGACTTCTGGTGCAACAGGGTATGGCCTCTAGGCAACCAGAGACCATCAAACTACCATCCAAACAAACAAAGCCCGTTGTTGCCAACAGGGAACCCTATTTGCACTCTTGGCAGACTGAAGGCCTGTCAAGTGTTTTTGGTGTAGACTAGCCCTACACCATAAACACAATATTATAAATAGAAAATTAGCAAGGATTGTAAAGATAAACATTCAAGGCAGTGAAGTTTAATATTTTTGGGATGGTTAGTTCACCCTCAATTCACAATAAATTTATGACCAAATGGTCGAACAATTATCAAAATACAGTAGAATTTACAAAAGAGGAAATTGCTTCCACACTGCGCACTTAATCACAAGAGTCACTGCATAAGATGCATATATTTAATTGGTTACAGGAACAGCCTGACACGTGTTTCGAGCTGTAAAGCTCTTCCTCTGAGGCTGAAGACAACATATACATCAATAATTAAATATTCCAGCACAGGTTTAATACATTGTGATATGATCCAAACAAAACAAGTACATTGTGATATGATCCAAACAAAACAAGAGGACACAAATAATGGGTAGTTAGTCATTGGTCATGACAAACAATATATAGACAATGCAAAAAAGGGTGCATTAACGATGTGCCCACATTTGTACATATGCAACCAGTTTTAAAAACCATCCATCCATTGCGTAAATGTAATTAACAAAGAAAAAGGATATCAGTCATCAGTTATATGCAGTAGATTGTAGGTAAGATGACAGCGAGGGATGTGATGGTGCAATATACAATATAGTCAGAGGAAAAAAGAAACAAAAATCTTATTAATATGAATCCTGCGGTGGTTCAACATGTGCACTCACATCAGATGCACGAAAGCCATATTAAGATATTTTGTGTCAACCATTAGTAATTAATATATGAAATATAATGTCTCCACGTACCTATATAAGTCGCAATTGCGAGAATAATGTCCATATATTTTAGCTGTAATCAAACGTCAATGCCCAAATTCAGTCCACCAGACCGCATATTTGGCATAGTCGAATAAAGCACATGGCCCAAAAGTAGAGCGAGAAGGAGAGAAAAAGACAAACACGCTCAATTAGCTTGATTACCTTTATCAAAATAGATCATGGTCACATGCGCATAGTCTGCCCCTGCTAACGCATTATGGGTCGTGCGCGAAAGACCTGACTTACCCAGCGTTCTCACCCAAATGCCGTTCTGGTTGCTTGCTGCGGCAACATGCTTATTCCCTTATAATCACTTTGACATTGCCTAGCTCGTACATTGCATTATCGATTCGATATATGGCCTCGATGCACGGCCGTATTGAGTGAGTGAGCTTATTGCGTCATATTGATTTCCTTTAATTGTTCAAAAAGAGTATAGTGCAATGATCGTGCACTTATAATTATGTACTAAGTAGCCAATATAGATCAACATAATTAACGTGGGTAGTACCCTGCTCATATACCAATTATACGGGTTATATTGGAATGCTATTCCACTCATCGAAATTAAACATACACGCATTAAAGTTTACATTGTGCGCGTTAAAGGAGTTCTCTGCACAATTGAGCATGCTTATTCTGATCTCCCCAATTTTGAAAGATGAGAGTAAGACCTTTATCTTACTCATATATACACTGAATAATAAGTATGTTAAATGGCTTCCACGCACTCCTGTAGACTTGCATAATACACGTGTGTTAATGTCTTTAGAAGATTGTGAACAGAACCAGGAAATCAATGTATTGGATTTACTTAAAGAATTGAATATGAAGCAGCAACAAGTTTTTGCCTGTTTTTCCGAAGGACAATATAATTGACACCTTCAACCAGGCGTTGACCAACGACATCCATAAACTGGCTGGTAACATCAAAAAGAAACGCAAGTGCAGCTCTAATCTGACGATTGCTGAACAGAATGCTCTGCAGAAATTAACATCAAACAAATTGTTGAAAATCAAAGAAACAGACAAGGGGGGAATGCGGTGCCCATGAATAAGGTTAATTATGTTGCAATGGGACTAAAACACCTTAACTCTCCAGGCTGCTACCAGGCACTTAACACTAACCCCATTCTAAGTTTACATGCCATAGTTGGCACATTGCTGAATAAATGGCACTCTCGAGGTTTACTGACATATGTGGACCAGTCATGCCCACAGCTTATTTCCTACAAAAAATACACAAATCCTTTACAAAGATCCCTAACGGGAGACCAATTTTAAGTGGGGGAGGCGGTATATTGGAACCTATTTCCATCTATATTAATGAAGGTCTAGCCCCACTGGTTGCTGCAACACCAAACTTTGTAAGAGATACGATGCATATTCTTCAAATCTTTGAACAGTTAACTTTCATTCCAAATCTGTTGTTGGTCACACTTGATATGAAGGCATTGTAGACTTCTATTGACCAGCACAAGTCAATAGCAAGTGTGGACTACATATTCCGTGAATATTCAGCCTTGTATTTCGGACATATGGAAATGTTGAAAGACCTACTGTCATGTGCATTTACCAACTATATCTTCTTTTTTAATAATGTTTATTACAAACAACTAATTGGTGTCGCCATGGGGGCAAGCTTTGCGCCAGCATTAGCCAACATCTAAGGCGGCAATTTCAAATATCCCCAAAGGTGAATTTATAAGGACAAGAAGGAACTGTTCAAATATTGGGGACTTTAAACAAGAATGTGAATTGATAAGACAAAGTTTTCTGGCAAGAGGCTATGATCAGCAGACTTTAACAAAGGTTGATCAGGCTGTTAAGAATATGAAGAGGGTGGATCTGCTCACTTCTAAAGTACGCACAAACAAAACTCATAGTAATAAACTAAAATTCATTACACGTTAAAATGCTGATAGTTCAACTATATACTCAAATGTAAAACGACCTACTCAATTTGGATAGAGACATTACTACATGGTTAGACCCATTCCCCAATTTTATTTACAACAAAGCCAGCACTTTGAATAATATGCTGTGCCCATCCTTTATGCCAAACCACCAATCTAGCCCAACATGGCTTCATAAAGCTTAGAACAATGGATTCTACAAATGCGGCGGGTGCTCAATGTCTGCCCATGTTCTTGAAACCAAAAAAATGGATTTTGGGAGACTAGGATCATATTATGTCAACTGTTTTATCAACTGCAACACCACATTTTGTGTTGTATTGTTTGTGTATGTGGATGCCACTACATAGGCAGTACAATTCGGCCCCTCAAAATAAGAATGCGTGAACATTTGAATACCATTTCTAATCAGAATGCCAAATACCCTTTGGGAACCCATTAGCAAAAAAGCCACCAAATGGATAACAAACAATCCATTAAATTTGTGGTCATGGAAAAAGTTTCTCTACCTCAGAGAGGGGGTAACCTTCTACTTAAGCTCAGACAACTGGAAACCCGACTTATATGCCAATATAATACTGTTTTGAATGGCCTTAAAACAGACGATGAACTATCTGAGTTTCTTTGAGCCTATGCATATTAGCATAGGTGATAATGGGCCTCATTACGAGTCACCCGGTCTGGAAATAACGGTGGCGGTAAATCCGCCGCCACCGTTGTTTCCGGACCGGGTGATCTCGAGTTCTGCAGGCAGGAGGTGTCATTCCCGCCAGGTCTGACCTGGCTGGTTTAACACCACCCGCCTGCAGGCGGACGTGGAAACACTGGCACCATCACGAGATGGTACCAGTGTTTCCACTTCCCCATTCCCATTGAGTCCTATGGGACTCAATGGGAATGGGGATTTACCGAATTCCGCCTCCGGAATTCCTGGGTCACCGGGGTCGTAATGCCCGGGTAATTCCGAGAATCACGGAGGCGGAATGGTAATACGAGTCTGGCGGTAACCTGCCAGAATTTCAGGCACGGTTACCGCCGGACTCGTAATGAGGCCCCATGTGTGTTGCAGAAGTCATACCATAAATTGTTTGGTTGAATTTTGATGAATCACTACTGTCCAATATGCAACTCATACATGGTTGGGATGCATGTTGCACCCTACAGGAGTGCACGGAAGCCATTTAACGTACTTATTATGCAGTGTATGTATGAGTAAGATAAAGGTCTTACTCTTATCTTTCAAAATTGGGGAGGTCAGAATAAGCATGCTCAATTATGCGGAGAACTACTTTAACGCGCACAATGTAAACTTTAATGCGTGTATGTTTAATATCGATCAGTGGAATAGCATTCCAATATAACCCATATAATTTGTATATGAGCAGGGTACTACCCGCGTTAATTATGTTGATCTATATTGGCTACTAAGTAGATAATTATAAGTGCACAAAAATTGCACTATACTCTTTTTGAACAATTAAAGAAAGTCAATATGACGCAATAAACTCACTCACTCAATATGGCAGCGGCTCAAGGCCATACGTCGATTATGCAACGTACGCGCTAGGCAATTTCAAAGTGATATAAGGGAATAAGCATGTTGCCGCAGCTGGCTCCCAGAACGGCATTCGGGTGGAAACGCTGGGTAAGTCCGGTCTTTCGCGAACGACCCTTAATGCGTTAGCAGGGGCCGACTATGCGCATGTGACCTTGTTCTATTTTGATAAAGCTAATTAAGCTAATTCAGCGTGTTTGTCTTTTTCTTTCCTTCTCGCTCTACTTTTGGGCCATGTGCTTTATTCGACTATGCCAAATATTTGGTCTTGTGGACTGAATTTGGGCATTAACGTTTGATTATAGCTAAAATATACGGACATTACTCTCGCAATTGCAACTTATATAGGTACGTGGAGACATTATATTTCATATATTAATTACTAATGGTTGACACATTTGACTCAAAAGCACTCGGCCTTATGTGTTGATAATATGATATTTCCTTAATTAAAGTGGAGCTTTATGTACTGATTGAAAATCTGGATATATTATTTACAATCAACTGGTAAGTGGCAATATTACTTTACAGCCACTCGTACCGTATGGAATGCTTATTGCTTCAATTGACACACCTGACAGTATATATCCTCAATCTCCTTTATCTTGTAGCGCCATTGGCAAAAGACAAGGACTCAAAAGGTACATGTACTTTGTAGCACCAACATATCTTAATATGGCTTTCGTGCATCTGATGTGAGTGCACATGTTGAACCACCTCAGGATTCTTATTAATAAGATTTTTGTTTCTTTTTTCCTCTGATTATGTTGCACCATCACATCCCTCGCTGTCATCTTACCTACAATCTACTGCATATAACTGATGACTGATATCCTTTTTCTTTATGAATTACATTTACGCAATGGATGGATGGTTTTTAAAACTGGTTGCATATGTACAAATTTTGGCACATCGTTAATTTACCTTTTTCTGCATTGTCTATATATTGTTTGTGATGACCAGTGACTAACTACCCATTATTTGTGTCCTCTTGTTTTGTTTGGATCATATCACAATTTATATTACCTGTGCTGGAATATTTAATTATTGATGTATATGTTGTCTTCAGCCTCAGAGGAAGAGCTTTACAGCTCGAAACACGTGTCAGGCTGTTCCTGTAACCAATTAAATATATGCATCTTATGCAGTGACTCTTGTGATTAAGTGCGCAGTGTGGAAGCAATTTCCTCTTTTGTAAATTCTACTGTATTTTGATAATTGTTCGACCATTTGGTCATAAACTTATTGTGAATTGAGGGTGAACTAACCATCCCAAAAATATTAAACTTCACTGCCTTGAATGTTTATCTTTACAATCCTTGCTAATTTTCTATTTATAATATTGTGTTTATGGTGTAGGGCTAGTCTACACCAAAAACACTTGACAGGCCTTCAGTCTGCCAAGAGTGCAAATAGGGTTCCCTGTTGGCAACAACGGGCTTTGTTTGTTTGGATGGTAGTTTGATGGTCTCTGGTTGCCTAGAGGCCATACCCTGTTGCACCAGAAGTCTTCGACACAAACTCTTAATACATAGGGATACTTACTGAGACACAGTCATTACTCATACCCGTGTGACTGTCCATAGAACAAGGGTTGTGCCCCTCTTCCTCTCGCACACCATATCCCTGTGACACACCTCTCAGGGAGCAACATATAATTTGCTAAAATCGACCACTTAACAAATAATAGAGCTGAAGTATTATGATTTAGTGAAGAGGAGTCCCGGAGGATTCTGGTACTTATCAAATCTACGGGTGATGAATTAACAACATCTCATAGACCAGAAGCATTGATAAAACAGCTTGAATGGACAATTTGCCGGGAAATCAATCTAAAACTGCACGTTTCCACCCTAGCACAGCATCATTAAGCACAAAGAATCCTGAGGGGATTACGTGTGAACCTGGAACCTACCTTATGCAAGAAAAACCCTGCCTTTGTGAAGAGGTGGTGCCAGATCTTAAATAAATGCTCGCTCAACCTCATACTCTTAACCACTGAGGAACTAGCATATAATCTGAGTACTCTAGAGGAAGAGATAAAGAACATCAACGTGAATTTGAGTGTGGGTTTCACGCCTGAACAACTCCAACAGATTCTCCAAGATACAAATCTGAAATTATCCAATCTGAAATTATCCAAGTACAAACAGGAGCTGCAGGTGAAGAAAATCAAGAAATTCAGACGTGACACACAGGACTACAAACTAGATGTAGTCTACAGTTGGCATGAATATTACGGGCAACGCACCCCAAGAGTATATCACCCAGATGGGTGCACCAAACGTGGATACAACCTCCTCGGACATGTCAAGCGCAGAACTTGAGATCACTGCAGATACAACACTGCAGTGCTCATCCTCGGTCACTAATATAGAGACAGGAGCAAGCCGTATTTTGAGAAAAAGACCAACCAGAAGGGGAAAAAATAAAAAAACCCACAGAGGAAGAAAGCGGTCATAAAAAAGACCTAGTGGTGAACCTTTCATCATACTAACTCTCCAGATCAGAACAAACCATACTCCAGAAAGGCCTGTCATTTGTACTTCAACATACCAGCACTCTCCTTAAAGAAAAAATTGATTTTTTCAAGCTCATGAGGAATCTTAAATTAAAGGTGTTCTTTGATTCAATAGAATAGGAACCCTCAGTTGAAGTCACACAACGTGCTTTCATCTGCTGCCTATCAATAATTAAACATATTGGGACAAGCGCTGGAATCTCACCCTCTCTCCCTCTGCCACCCCCCTCTCTAACAAAATACAGTATTCAAGGAAAAAATTGTTTCTTCAAATCAAACAGTGATGTATAGTTATTCAACACAGTTAGGTATCTCAGTTACATTCACTGACATCCTTTCTCATGGTTGGTATTCACAACAAGAGAGGAATCATATCAGAGAGGAATTTCCTAGCATTTCGTGCTGGACTGCCCCTTGGCAGGACAAAGACTGATATGCAAATGGATATTTCCCATCTGTGAAAGGTACAGTGAGCAAAAAGCTTGTGCTGAAAACTCCCATCTCAGAACAGGTTATCATGCCATGTTCTTTCTGGAGAGGAGCGCCTGCTACCTTTTTTGAAATATTCACAACAAGCCCTGTTGTAATACCGCATAAGAAATATACATCAAATATAATTCAAATATAACTGATGATACCCAAAGAGCTCAAATTGTTGTAAAGGTAACATGTATGGCCAAAGCCTTTCGGATTCTGTATCCATCTTCAGGGCATTTGAGTCTTAATGTTTCATATGTTTCAAAATACAAGGTACACCTGTGAATACATCAGGTGAGTGTGCTTAGTCAAATGTATTATTGCATGAACTTGATCATTCTACAAATAAATGCGTAAAAAGTCAAGGTGAACTGACCTGTATGGTGTTTCTGTGTGTCTCTGTGGTGTATCGACCCTGCATATAGAAGGGTTAGGGTATTCATGTAGACTATCTTATTAACACAGCAAAGGTGCTGACACTGTGTGCCTACAGTGATGGGAAGTCTTTGGTGAAAGGAACAGATACAATAGCCCCAGAAAATCCCTCTGTGTCCATTGTTTTGTCCGTCATAGGAAACCTTCCTTCCCTAATACAGGACTTAGTAGCCCCTGAGTTGCCCAAAAAAGAACATGTTTGATCTCCTATCTTTAATACCACTTGTGGTTCCTCATCTGGGTCGGCAGTTACGGATAGTACTGGACACGTCAGAGCTCCCTGTTTGCTGTCCTTTTTTGGGTGACCATTCGTACCTGGGAGTGGGAAGGGATTGCCCCCAAACACGCTTGCTTCTGTGTAGTGAGTTATCCTCTCTTGTGACAAGGGGTTCTTATCCCACAGCTGAGCAGGCAACAGCTGCATATGTGACTGTATGAAATTTGGTGCTGGGTATTTTACTGGCTGTGGTTGCATGGGGCCCAGAAATTGGGGTTGTTGGCAAAAGGTAGGGCGATGCCCTAGGACATTAAGGTGGCGGGGCATGGTCAGTCTACTTCTGCATTCTCATGCAAATTGTCCTATTTTCTCACAGGACCATACATTAGCTATCATGCTCTCAAATCCAACCCCTCTACCTCTCTGAAAGTCTCCTCTTCTCCTCTGGAAACTTCCCATTTCCCCTCTACCATCTATCGGCCCTTCTGTCCTTCACTGTATGCGGCTGTGTTCAGGTTCCCTTTCTATGATGTTGGTTATTACCGCCCCTTCCATGTTCAATTTAGCCAGTTATTTCTGTACTAGCTTTGCATCTTCCCTCTGGGTTTGCTCTGCTCCATCCTTCTAATTCTCCTGTTTCTGTATTATATGTGCCTTTATTTTGATCCCACCCACCTTAATCAAATCAGCTTGTACCTCGGCAGGGAAACCCTTGCACAACATGTGATAGAAAACAGCAATGTTTTTATCCCAGGCCTCGCCCTTCTCTAACCGCCACATCTCTTATATCTTCTGGATATAGAATACAGGGTCATCATCTAGCTTTATCTTGTGAGTCAAGATAGAATGTACATGTCTCTTATATCTTTCCATATTTGTGCTCGACAGTTGTTAAATAAAGCACCATCATGAGCAGTACTGCTTAACGTCACTTCCCCTTAACTGCCCTTTTCCATATCACAACAGCCTGCACTCCTAACAGGGAAGTGAACAAATGTTGTATATCTACTACAGATAAAGTGAATCCTGCTGTGTGCTTCTTAGGTCATAAACCCACTTGCCAGGTCATGTGGTGAGGGAGGACAAGGTGCGCATTAAGTTGTCCTAGTCCATATCGGGCTAAGGTACATGAGATCTACCTGGCCACTTCTGCAGCAACAGGAACTGCGTTCCTCCTGTTTATATTGCAATGTTTTCCCTGGCTTCTTACCCTTAGCTAAGGTCATTCGACCAAGCCGTGGTCTAAGTGTGCGACCCCATGGTGTTACTTCTTCTGCGTCCTCTGTCTCCCACCCATCGTCATCATCCTTTAAATCTCCATCGGTATATACTAAGTCATAGTCTATGCTGTGGTTGCGCTCGTCTTGTGGACCCCCCGTAGACTCCCCTAAATTGGATGTTTCTTCCTTTGCTGTTATTTGAGGATCTTCAATAGCTCCTCTATCAATCTTAAAATGAATTTGTCCCACCGTCCATTGGTCTTTTCCTATTGACGCATACTGCCCCTACCTTGCCCCTGTGCTGCTTTTGCCAGATCCTCTTCTACCTTCTGTAATGCTGCTTCTAATTGTCAGTGAGCCTTATTTTCAATTTCTAAAATCAATGGGTCTCTGGTGGTGTCTCTCGGTGTCCCTACCGTTCCCTTTGTGTCTTCTGTTGGGGGTGAGAACTGGTGTTTAGTGTATCCTGAGGCAGGCTGTACGGGGTAGGACCCATAAGGGGGTGGGTGGTGGCCTTATTGTGCACCTGATTGGATCCCTCTTTACCATTCTCAGGGACATTCTCTTCCTCTACAAACATTTTCCATAGATCAAGTATGCTCTGTCTATTTTTCAATTGTTTACCTTTATATGTTGACAACAAATAAGTGTGCATATATTCTAGTAGATTTTTATCGTACGTGCCCTGTTTGGGCCATAGTTCAAACAGTTTACTGACTGTCCCCTGAACCCATTCTTTGTGATACTTTAAAACCTTTATCTTATTGCAGAAATGCTTTACACATATGCTGACATGGAGTATCCATAATAACATGAGGTTCAAACCTCACTAAAAACAAAAACAAAACAAAGGAATTCACAGTGATGCCTTATTTCCAAATCTCACAAAACACAAATAAGCTATCACAAAACATCAAAACCTGAGAACACTAACTTATGCAATTGCCAAAAACTCACTACCCATAAACACCTCTATATACACAATGTGCTAACAATAACTCACAATAAATACCTCTATTTACACAACTATTAACAATAGCTGCAATAAATACACATTTCATTACACAATAATGTAGATGCTTCCTCTGCCTCCTTTCCTCAAGGCGAGGACACTGAACCCTCCTCCAGTTCCCATGACTTCCAGAACTGAGGGATAACCTGTCCTTTCTTCACAGGACCATCACTTAAAATACAGCGCTGTCTTTCCACATTTTAAAAGTAGCTTCCCCACATTAATTTATCACTTTTCATCACCTTATGACAACATCTTTCCCCACTTCAGGGGAGATTCACTCCAACTGATGAAATATTGTACAACTTTGTCTTTCCACATGTAGAGGATCTTTCCCCCGCAATTTCATCAACTCATAAACAATAGCAATTCACAAGCAATAATAAAACAAAAAGAAAAATGTCAAAAACACTGTGTTTCACAAAAAATGTGCACTCACTTTAGAGACTACACTCAACATGGGGAGTTTGTTCCCCCCAGTTAAAGCACCCCACAGGATATGATTTATTTTGTTCAAGGTAGTCCTGTCTATGACTCATATAGAGCATTGTAGATCCCTCCCCCTGTGCCACCAGTAAGCCAAGAACCAGGGCGGGTTACAGAAAAAAATATATTTATTAATAATAGGTTCAATGAATAGTTCATCAACTGATTACACGTGCCACGTTCTCCGTGGCACAAAACAAAGCCTCAATACGTCTTTTGGGGATTTCACTTTTGAGTCTCATGTACATGGAACACAGGCTAAATAAATTATTAAACCTCCTGTCTCAAGAGCCACTGTATGTCAAAATTAAACAATACCTTAGAACATTACAAGACCATGAGCATTAGCATTCCTTGAGAAGGTTTATATTTAATTCAAATGCAACAGGTTACTGTTTTCAAAAGCAATTTCACACATGCAGAGATTTGTATGTATAACTTCACTACTTCACTGCACACTTGAAAATGCTAGCAGTTTTGAAATCACAACAGACTTTTAATAATACTTTGGATTGACAGAACCCTTCTTCCTTCTTCACCTTGAAGCAGTTATGTTATGTTGTTATGTTATGTTATGTTATGTTATGGAAATTTAGTAAAGCGCACATACACCCAGAGGTATCTTGGCACTGGCAACTGGAAGGGAGAACAGGTAGCATAACCACGTCAGAAAAAACTCACTAAAAGAGAGTAGTTTTCAGCAGCCTGCGGAAGGTGAGGTGATCTTCAGTGGCACGAAGGCCAATGGGAAGATCGTTCCAGGCTCCAGCAGCAACCACAGAGAAGGCACAACCTCCCTTGCGTGACAGACGATAGCGGGGAACTGCAACAAGAAACGCAGATTGAGATCTCAAGAGATGAGTCGGGACGTAGTGAATGAACTTGGCTTGAAGGTACTCGGCGCCCATGCCATAAAAGGCATGGTGCACCAAACACAGGGATTTGAACAGGATCCGGCTGGCCACAGGAAGCCAGTGCAGTTTCTTTAGCAGGGGGGAAAGGTGGGATCCAAAATGAGTGTGAAGTATGGAGCAAGCGGCTGCATTCTGCAGTAATTGAAGCCTATTAACCAGGTAGAGTGATTGAGCCAAATATGGGGGAGTTACAATAATCAAGGGTGCTAAGAACCAGAGCTGCCACTACCGGTACTTGGCATTCAGCGGGAATGAAGGCCAGGACTTTCCGCAGAATGCAGAGTTTGAAATGCCCGGCCATGCATACACTGGCCACCTGGTCATCCAGGGCAAGAGAGGCAGAAATTTATATGCCAAAATTCCAGACCAATTGGACCGGGTGGGGAAGAGGGCCCAGACTTGATGGCCAGAATTGCAAGGTCCAAAATAGTTGGGGAGATGTAGTGCCCACAACCAGAACCTCGGTCTTACTGCCATTAAGCTTAAGTTAGTTGCTCATCATCCAACGCCCCAGATCCTCCAGGCAGCTCCTGAGCCGCGCTGCAGTGTCGGCTTGAGTGAGGTCAAGGCGAACGAGGATCTGTACAAAATGTCTCTTCTATTAGGGTCCCTTTCCCACTCTCAGGAGAGAGTGTGCATCTTTCAATTAGGAATTACACTTGGTTTCATTTAGCAAAGCAGTTCCCTACCTAGCATCAAAACCCAAACTGGGAATTAAATGTGTTAATTTCGAATCTTAACAAAATCACCCCATGGTATTTGGCTATAGGGGAATACATTGATTTATTATTTATCAAATATACTTAGGATCTACCGCTATACCCACACCCATTAACTAAGGGGCAGGCATTTCATCAAACAAATCCCCACACTTGGATCTGTTGGACAACCTACTTGCATTGGAAATCTCTGTATTTGGCGCTCTGAAAAAGACATCAGCGTTTCAGGGCCCTCTCTTGAGGAAGCACAGGGATTTGGCCAGGCACTTCAGTCAAGGATAGCCACCAGCATCCATACCTATGTTCTGATCTCCTTTGCAAAAATCCCAGCCTCTTTAGTCTTTCCCAATTGCTGTCACCCAGGCAAGGTTAACTCTCCATCCAGCTTTCAATAGTTGCACCCAGATGTTTAGGCAGCTCCTGGCAAGGTTAAATTCCACCACCTTCTTTCCGTATTCACCCAGATGATGTTTAGGCAGCTCTCCCCTTTCCCACTGTGCAAGGCCTTTTTATCTTCTAAGCCATACCTTCGAAATATTAAAAACAGGAAGTGTTAACTTATTAGCCTTGAATTTTCATTGGACCCCTACCGGTGCAAGGCCTAGCCCCTCTCTGTGGATAGTCCCACGGAGTGATGAAGTTGAATTGATGTGAAGGATGAACCCACCCACCGGAATCTTCATTGTACACTTTTTCTTTTTCCACCTAAAAAGTTACTACATGACTCAAACTTGTGTTTTAAAAATAAACATGACAATATATACATATTTGGGTTACTCTTATCATGGCAGACTTATTAAAATTACCCCCGTTTCGGCATGAGGTTGCAGGTCCAACTGGCTTGTTTTCGCACTTTACTTACAAATAATAAAAGTTATTATCATCAAACTTTATGGATTCACTAAGTGACCACCTCCCCAAGGTTCGGTCGTGTGACGTTTTCTGAGGAGCTAGAAACACATTTTAGTTTGTAGCACAGTTCCCTAAAATCAAATTTGGAAAAGGATTGAATCAACATAGCGGGCTCGTAAGCAGCTGTAAAATGATACATGTCCCATTTCTGTAAGTAGCACAATTCCAAAGTTAATGGGCCAAATGTTATTCCTAATATAAACTGTAAGGAAGGCATGGTATCAAGCAGTGAAGACAGACAAAAGTCCTCAAAGAGAGTACGGCAAATGGGATGTTGGTGAGAGTCTCTCTGGCGGATGCACTGACGTAGGTGTCAGCAATAGGAAGGCCTGGGCTGGAGCCAAGTGTGTCCTTCTGAAGTTTCTTCCTGCCAGACCTAGTGAGCGGTGAAGGATGGGAGATAGAGAAGCAGTTTGAGAAGATACAAGCGATAGAAAGCGCCATTGCGAGGGGGCACAGAGTGTGGTTCACTTAACCAGGCTAAGCAGCTGAGGCACGTAGGAGGGAGTTGACAGGAGGGCGCAAGCGCACAACGAAACACAAAGCAATGGGGAAAGCAGTGGGAGCTAAATGTGGTACAAGGGTGAAAGAAACAGAGGCAATACAGAAAGCAAGGAAGTAAGTGAGTTTCTAACTAGCAGAACATAACAATGCAGGATGAAAGCACACATAAATTCGATTTTTTTTCTCCAACAGTAACAATCAATGCACGGTGAAAGCACACCTACATTTGATTTTTTAAACTAACAGTCTCAATTAATGAAGGATGAAAACACACCTAAATTCCATTTTTAAACTAACAGTCACAATCAATGCAGGATGAAAGCATACCTAAATTAAATGTTTTTAAACTAACAGTAACAATCAATGCAGGATGAAAGCACACCTGATACAGGTATTACAGCACAGGAGTACAGAAGTGTGGGCAGTGTGTTGAGAGCTCAGGAAATGTAGTAGACAGGCTAAAAATGTAGACCTTGAAGTACAAGGGTACCTATGTCAACAGAGAAAGGGCAATGAGAATGCCTAGAAAGGCAGACAGTGAGAGTCATGGAGAGAGGGAGCCAGCAAGTGACCAAGAGTGAACACTCAGTGATGGCAGGAGGGATGCCACAGTCCAGGGGCGCAAGGAAGAAGTACCAGGCATAAAGCATGTCTTTGCTAGCAGTAACAAGAAGAGGGGCTGCCTGCCCAGACAGGCACAGATAGGTCCCTAGATGAGGGCCTTTGATGCTGGTGCCAGCACACGCATTCCGGTGCACCTGATTGGGTGAAAAAGGTTACTGTGGCCATTCACAGGGGCTGGGTAACAACAAAGGAAATACTCCACTTGAGGGTGCAGGAGCGTCCACCTTGGAAAGTGGCACGAACAAAGGAAACCTGGCAGAAGGGTCACTGAAAAAGTCCTTTTTTCAGCAATATCAACAGATGCATAAACCACAATAAGCGATTATTCTGCTACAGCATTTCAATTGCATTTGCTCAAATCTTGCTACGTGTCACACACACGGTAAAACATGTATGCAAAAATCACTATGGCTTTGCAAAACGCAGCATTTCAGTTTCAATGCTGGAGACTTTTCTTGGGCCCGATGGCCTTACCTTCTTGATGATTCCAGGTCAAGATGAGGGGAGGAGGCAGCAGTGGTAGGCCTGGAGGGAGCACACTGCTTTGCTGCTTCTTGCCAACTGTGGACTGAGGGACAACGTTGCAACACAGCAGGCACTCTCAAGATGGTAATACTGATGGCAACATTGGGAAAACATAGTCTCTCCCATCACCTTGAGAAGGTGCATGAAGCGCTTAGAACAGAGTTGGGTCCTGCGCATGGGGGGATCAGCGCCAACCAAATCAGGGAACACAAATCCTGGGGCCGGCAGCAATGGGCAAGGGCCAAGGGTAGTTCTGCGACCCTGCAACAATATAGTAGATTGTTTTTTGGGGAAGATCCAGGCAAGCCACCAGACATGAGAGGACCAGTCAAGTAAGTTCTGTAGGGGCCAGCTATAGGTAATACCACCCCGACTACCCAATCATGTATGCTCTTAGGTTTTTTGGAAAGAACCCTGGTTTTGTGACATCAGATTCCTACAAAAAGTCCAGACACGGGCCCAGAAAGCATGATTGCTGGAGAATTCTTTATTTTTAATTTTTATTTTTTTATTTATTTTATTTGGTTTATTACAAACCTTTAAAACAAGACAAAGAAAATAGAAAGAAGTACAAGAAATCCTGGAACGCAATCAGTAGTCAAATGATCTCAAAATTAAACACATCCTACTCAAACATTTAAAAAGAAAACACAAAGAGAGAGATAAAAGAAAACAACAAATGAAGTAGACCACTTCATCTAGTGTCAAGCCTAAAATGTCATCTTGCAAAAGTATGTGTAGGCATTCCAGATATATCATGTAGGTTCAACTTGGTCTTTGTAGCAAATAGAGTGATGCCTTTAATTTGCAAATTTAAAAAGGAACAATTTTAGATTTGGGTGTCAATGCGAGCAACCATTACTTCCAAGAAGAATGTTAGTGCTATGATCAGTTTTTGGTAATTTCCATCAAACATAAGCTGCCACCAATCTTCAGCACATAAGGTTTCTCTCTTCCTTATAAAAACGCCAAGATGAGTCGTTCACTCTTGACCAAGGGCTGCACAGTGAAGAGTTAGGTGTTTCGATGTTTCTCTTGCTGGAGAATTCTGTTTTTCCCATATGATCCCTGTCTGTTATGGATAATAAAGGACAGTTCTAATTTGCCCTTGGCTGAGTTCTCTGTTTGTGTGCTGGGGAGGGCCTGCACAGCCCTGGGTGCTCCAAACAGTGGGTGTTTGGTGGGACCCTGGTCTCTTCTGGCATACCTATTCAAGTGGTAGCAGAGGATGGTACACTACGGCCGTTCGGCATAGAGCCGCTGTTAGGCGGAAACCTGTGCAGTTCCCTCTGGGACCACTGCAAAAGATTTAGGACTACAGGTGTTGCGATGAACCCACTTGGTAGCAGTCTGTACCACACAGATTCAATTGGTAGCTGTGGCTGAGCAGTCAGACTTCTCTCAAGAAAAGTTGGTCAGTATAGGGAGTGTACAAGATAGGGCAATTCTTCACAGCAAAACAAGTAAGCACGCAACAAGGCTTAGTATAAAGATAGTAAGTTATTTATTTATAACAGAACGTCTACGGAAAATACTAAGGCAAATCACGGCAAACAAATCAAAATGCAATTACTCTGCGACATGGAATGAAACTCGATCTCCTGAAACACAATATCGACAACTCTAGGTTTTTACGGCACCACTTATTTGCAGACAGAGGTGTATACCCCAACCTAGATGACACTCGAATAATACGTGAAAAAGGGAGAAAAGAGATAGGCAGGTAATGAAGTCAACACGATTCGTACTGAAGCGGTAAAAATGCAAGGCAGGAAGGCAATAATCACAATAGATCGTAAAGTTCAGCGGCCAGGCCCACTCGGTGAGAGGCAAGGCACGATGTCCTGGAAAGTCTCTAGTGAAGACACGCTCAAGTCTTTGTTAGCAAATTGTTAGCGACAGGTTGAACTAGTTCAGAAAAAGATTGAATAAAGCTTGGAGGCAACCCAACGGAACGGAGAGGAATCAGATACCTCACACGAACCGATCGACAAAGGGAAGCCAGGCGGTTACGGTACCTTGTTGTGGAGGGCAGCTCCGGCGGGGGCAGTTGTTCCTGGTGGTGGATGCACGAAGGGTCTTGGCTAAGAGAAGAGATGCTCTCGACGTCGAAGATAAGGAAGTCCGGTGCACCACCACAAGGTACCACCTTTCAGTCGCGGTACAGGGGTAGTGGCTATCCAGTTGCCGGGTGCTGTGCACGGGCAATTCGACCACTGCGTCCTGGCGAATAAAAAGCACAAAGACGAAGTAGACTGGTTGTTCCCACCAGCCAGGGGAAGAGACTCTCCGGCAGGGAGATCTCCTCTGTCGTCGGGAGATTGTGAGACGATTCTGCAGGGCTACACCGGAGGTGTCGTCGTGTAGGTCGGCTCAGCGTTACCCTCGTCGGATTCTTTAGGTCCTGTGGCGACTTCTGAAGATCCAGTCCCAAAAGCCCTGCTTTTATGCAGACGCCCCCCATTCATTCAGCCTAGCTGTCAATCAACACATGCTAAGAGGCTCACCACCTGGGCCAATCACTCCAGAGTGCGACCTGAGTTGGCAAGGCAACTCGGTCCAGGGTGTCTAAACCCCCTCCCACACCCCTGAGGTAACCCAGACAGAATGGCACCACTTTGGAGGGTCTCTGTCCAGAGGCCCGCCAAAAGTGGAACAAAGGGCTCAACCTTTGGTTTAGGAGTCACAGAGACGAACACAGACGCCATTTTACAAGCCGAGTTCTGGCAGAAGATACCACTGATAAACCTATTTAAGATAAGTAGATCGGTGGTACGTCGGAGATTAACGAGAAAAAGGATTAATCTCTAACAATGGGACGAATCCCATAGGGTTATGCTCGGGGTCGAACATAACAAGTAGTTTCCACTGCCACCAGCCAAAACTCGACGAGGGGGGACGGGACAGTGCCCCTTCGAGTAACAGATCCAGGAGTAATCGAATTACTCCTACCAGTACGTCCACAATAAGATGGTTGGTACTAGTTCTGTTAGCAAATTTAGGTCTAGTAAAGCCAATGGTGACTTTACATGCCCGGGGAGACGGTAGTCAGTCCCCGGGTATGGAGTCTATGGTGTGGGGACCTGCTAGGGCGCCCCCGTGTCACGACACGTAGGGTGCAGTGTGACACACATAGAAAAACATATGAGACCCTATGGAGTAAAAGACCCCATAGCCCATCGAACACATTGACATATCAAAGGAATTACACACATACATGTCCAAGAGTGAGAGAAAAGAGTCACACTCTTGGCAGGATGGAAAAAAACAAACTCCAGAAATCCAGCAAAGCTGCTGGGGGACTCACTAGGTTAGGAAATTCAGCCTAAACAGAGAATTCTCCCTAACACTCGCCCCCCCCAGACTAAGGGACAGGAGGATTTAATCCACTCCTGGATGAATCTCATACCTCTAGTCGATGACATACATCCTAGAGAGACCATCAGCATTTTGGTGGTGACATCCTGACCTGTGCTCAATGGTAAAATCAAACCCTTGCAGGCAGATCGACCATCTCAATAGTTTCGGGTTTTCCCCTTTCATTTGCATTAACCATCTCAAGGGTTGGTGGTCAGTCTGAATATCAAAAGTAGAACCATGCAAGTACGGCCTAAACTTCGTTCGAGCCCACACGATAGCAAAGCACTCTCTTTCGATTGTTGCCCACCTTGTTTCAGGATCCTTCAGCTTGCGGCTGATGTAGCAAACGGGGTGCTCCCTACCTTTCCCATCCAGTTGACTGAGTACGGCACCTATCCCTACATTGGAAGCGTCTGTCTGCACAATGAAGTGTTGGCGGTAATCAGGAGCTCTGAGTACTGGGGCTTGGCAAAGAGCCTTTTTCAGGTTTTCAAAAGCCTGATTGCACTCCTCGTTCCATTTAACCTTTTTAGGGAATTTGGGCGAGGAGATGACATTCAGTGGAGAAGCTATGGTCCCATAGTTCTCTATGAAATTCCTGTAATACCCGGTGAGGCCTAGGAAGGCTCTCACCTGAGTCTGAGTAGTCGGTGTTGTCCAATTTTGCACAGCTTCAATCTTACTGAGCAAAGGCCTTATTTCTCCACCGCCTACCTCATGTCCAAGGTAGACTACCTTACTCTGTCCAATTTGGCATTTACTCGCCTTTATGGTCAGATTGGCTTGTCCAAGAGCCTGCAAAACATCTCTCAGGTGGGTTACATGTTCTTCCCAGGAATTGCTGAACACTGCGATGTCATCCAAGTATGCCATGCAGAAGTCCTCCATCCCATTCAGAACCTGGTTTACCATCCGTTGAAACATAGCAGGTGCATTTTTTAGTCCGAAAGGCATTACCGTAAACTGGTATAAACCAACGGGGGTAGAAAATGCAGTTTTCTCGTTGGCATGGTTGGTCAGGGCTATTTGCCAATAGCCTGACGTCAAGTCAAATGTGCTGAGGAACTTGGCGGCGCCAAGTTTATCCACCAACTCATCTGTCCTTGGCAAAGCGTGGGCATCAGTCGTGGTGACTGCGTTAAGAGCTCTGTAATCCACGCAGAATCTAAGTTCTTTAGATCCGGCCTTTGGTACTAACACAACTGGGCTAGACCATGGACTAGTAGAGGGCTCTATTACCCCGAGATCAAGCATCTTGTTGACCTCACCTTTGATGTGGGTTCTTACGTTTTCTGACATGCGGTATCCTCTGCTTTTGACAGGCAGACAGTCACCAGTGAGTATTTCGTGCTGGCCCCAAGGGGTCAAGCCTGGTGAAAGCGAGAACAGAGAGGCAAACTGATTCAACATAGACTTGCACTCTTCTTGTTGCTCGGGTGTCAGATTGGAGGAGAGATTTACTCCTACAATTTTCTCATCTAAAGGTAAGCCTCTGAGGAGATCCGGAAGAGCTTCACTCTCTTCTTCTTCCTCGGATGATGCTAGAAGCAACGCTCCTACATCAGGTCGTGAGACATACGCTTTAAGTCGGTTGGTGTGAAAGACTGTCGGAGCCTCCTTGGGGTTGCCCAAGTCCACCAGATAGTTAACCTCACCGAGCTTACCCACTACTCGGTAGGGTCCCATCCATTTATCTTGCAAGGCCCTCTGCCTTGTGGGGATCATAACAAGAACGAGCTGGTCTTGAGCGAATTCAACCATGTTAGCCTTTTGATCGTGCCAGTGCTTGACCAATGCTTGTCCAGCTTTCAAGTTATCACTTGCTTCTGTCATCAGGTGCGACATTCTCCTCCGGAGACCTATCACGTAGTCAGTCACTCTGACTGGCTTGGGGGAAGGAGCACTCTCCAACCCCTCCTTAATCAGGGCCAACGGACCTCTGACGGGATGACCATAGAGTAGTTCGAAGGGAGAGTAACCTACTCCCTCCTGAGGGACTATTCTATAAGCAAAAAGAAGGCATGGCAATAGAAGGTCCCACTTACGCTTAAGGGGTTCTTCTAGAGCACCTATCATGCTCTTCATGGTTCGGTTGAACCGTTCTACCAACCCATTAGTTTGTGGGTGGTAAGCCGTTGAGAACTTGTAGGTTACTCCGCAGGTTTTCCACATGGCTTTCATGTAGTGGGACATAAAGTTTGACCCCCTGTCAGAGATAACTTCCTTAGGAAATCCGACCCTAGTAAAAATACCAAGGAGGGCCTTAGCCACAGCCGGAGCTGTAACAGTCCTCATAGGAATTGCCTCAGGATACCTAGTAGCATGGTCTACTACAACAAGTATAAACCTGTTGCCTGAGGAGGTTGGAGGATCAAGGGGACCAACGATGTCAATCCCTACTCTCTCAAATGGGACTCCCACAACGGGGAGAGGCACTAACGGTGCCACATTCTTGGACCCAACCTTACCAGAGACCTGGCAGGTATGGCAGCTTCTGCAGTGTTTTTCTACTTCGGCCCCCATCTTTGGCCAATAGAAGTAGAGCGAGAGCCTTTCCTTAGTCTTCTTGAAACTCAAGTGACCAGCCAAAGGAATCTCGTGGGCTAACTGCAAGAACTGTGGTCTGTTTGCTTGGGGTACTACAAGGCGCTTGTAGTCTCCAGGTGCAGACTCGGTCGGTTCACTATAGAAGAGGCCATCTTCCCAGTGCAACCTATGTTTCCCAGGCTCTTGCCCTTCAGCCTGAGCTTCTGCCTGATGGCGAAGACCTTCAAGAGTTGGACATTCCCTCTGTCCCTTACTGAAGTCTGCCCTGCTGGGTCCACCTTCTGCCAGTAACGACTGCAGCTCAGGATGGTCAACAGGATCCAAATCTCCAATGAGTTCTTGGCCTTCCATTAGCTCTTCCTCAGAGTCTAATTCCACCATACAGGGTTGTACCTCCCTCTCACCCTCAGCTGGAGGTGGAGTTACGGGTGTGACGTTGGACAACCGCGGGGAAGTCCGTGTCGGCTGCATTGGAATGCGGGCTGCTGGTTTCGGTTTAGAAGTCTTAGGTTTCCCTTTTACTTCTGTGTTCTTAGAGACAGCGGCCGCTATTACCAATGGAGCAGGAGTGATCTCTTTCTTCATCATCTCCTCGAGAGTACGGCGCATGGTCCTCTCTCTTGCAGGTCTGGTTAGCTCCTGTAACCTTTTACTAGGAGGTCTGGGAGTATGCGATACAACTCCGAGAGTTTTCAAATCGTTACCCAACAGTACGCGTCCTGGTACCTCACTCTGTATGCTGACAGGTATCTTTACAGTCATGTCGTTACACTGGATGAGAACTGGTAATTGGGGAAGCATCTGCACAGGCCCTCCAGCTAACTTGGTGAGGCGTTTGGGTGCCTTAGCAACATCCTCAGCCTGAAAAAATGATTTATCCACCACGGTTATGCTGGCCCCAGTGTCCCTAATGGCAGGCGTCTCCTGAACATTCACCTGGACACTGTCCTTATAATACTCTTTAGTATTATCGGGGATAGAATTATAGACATCTAAATTCTGTTGTTCCCACAACCCCAGAGATACTAAAGAAACGCTGGCTGAGACTCCAATGGGTTCGTCAGCTAGCAGTAGAAAGTTTCCACTTGCCATTTGGACTTCCTCCTCTGGAGCGAAGGCTAAGGAGACAAGTTGGACCCCTGAAGGTTTACCCTTACATCTGGGATCTCCTTTCACATGATCAGTCGAGCCACAAACAAAGCATTTCCCGAATGCTTTTTGGAATGGTGGCTTGTTCTGACCTCCTTCCGGTTTGGCACCAGAAGTCACACTATTCTGCTGTGGTTTTCCCGGTGGCTTACACTTCTGGTTTTGTTTGGGGCCCTCTTTGGAATGTGAGTTATTCGAATTCTCCTTTGAGTCTTTTTTAGGCTGTTTTCCCTCGTCCTTTCTCTGAGTTGCCCCAGAATCCTTGTGAGTAGCCCTGTTGGCAACCCACAAGTCAGCAGCCTTAGCTAGAGCCCTGGAATCTAATTCCTTTGAATCAGCCAAGTGCTCTCTGAGCTCAGGAGAACAGGCATCATAAATTGACTCCAACATAAAAAGATTTCGCATACCCTCGTAAGTGTTAACTTTGTAACCCTTAATCCATCCCTCTAAGTTTTTCAACCCTTCATTCACCCAGGTAGCCCAAGGGGTACCATCATGCTTTTTGAGGGTTCTAAACCTCTTAAGATACTGGGAAGGGGTCTTCCCGAATCTAGCTATCAAAGCTAGTTTCACACTTTCGTAATCCGTCTTATCCACCTCCCCCAACTCCATTACCACATCAGTCGCAACAGGAGGAAGCCTAGAGAACAACCAAGGAAGCAACGCGTTCCCGGTGATGTCCTGGAGCCCATGATTGTATTCAAACAGTTTCAACCAATCCAACACATCCAATCTCGGTTCGTACATACCCACTAATTCCTTCGGCATCCGGGGTCTTTTGGGACTGGAGCTCCTAGAGGAACCAGAGGAGAGAGAAGCATTTTCCATAGACAACTTTTTCATTTCTAACTCATGATTAAGTTCTATTTCTCTGAGTTTCAACTCAGCCTGTTTCTGCTCAGCCTGGGCATTCATTCGTCTGAACTCGAGCTCTTGGTTTCGTTCAGATTGAGCCAAAAACCGTTTATATTCTAATTCGAGCTTCATTTTTTCAAGTTCAAAATAAGCAGGGTTACTTGTGGGACCTGGTATGGGCCCCGTAGGCACAGTTGGTAAGGCAGATAGAGGAGCGGGGGAGACATTTTCGTTAGCCTCGCCGTCCTCGTCAGCCTCTTCATCGCTATCATCAGAATTACGATTCAGATCAACACCATCACTGTTATCTACAGTTGCTGGAGAGTTTGGTTCCTCTGAACCAGTACCCAGACTTTGGTTCTATCAATTCTAACTTCTTGCCTTTCACAGAAAGATTCTCTTGTCTACAGAGAGCTCGCAGACTCTCAGTATTTTTATCTGACAAAGACTCTTGGCTGTAAATTTCCATCGTAGACATGTTTTTTGAAAGTTGCTTTCGTAAAGTTTTGTGGTTAGTTGTCCTACAGCGTCGAAAAGCACTCTAAACTGTATACTCGATACTAATCCCACCGCTGTACACCAGTGTTAGGCGGAAACCTGTGCAGTTCCCTCTGGGACCACTGCAAAAGATTTAGGACTACAGGTGTTGCGATGAACCCACTTGGTAGCAGTCTGTACCACACAGATTCAATTGGTAGCTGTGGCTGAGCAGTCAGACTTCTCTCAAGAAAAGTTGGTCAGTATAGGGAGTATACAAGATAGGGCAATTCTTCACAGGAAAACAAGTAAGCACGCAACAAGGCTTAGTATAAAGATAGTAAGTTATTTATTTATAACAGAACGTCTACGGAAAATAGTAAGGCAAATCACGGCAAACAAATCAAAATGCAATTACTCTGCGACATGGAATGAAACTCGATCTCCTGAAACACAATATCGACAACTCTAGGTTTTTACGGCACCACTTATTTGCAGACAGAGGTGTATACCCCAACCTAGATGACACTCGAATAATACGTGAAAAAGGGAGAAAAGAGATAGGCAGGTAATGAAGTCAACACGATTCGTACTGAAGTGGTAAAAATGCAAGGCAGGAAGGCAATAATCACAATAGATCGTAAAGTTCAGCGGCCAGGCCCACTCGGTGAGAGGCAAGGCACGATGTCCTGGAAAGTCTCTAGTGAAGACACGCTCAAGTCTTTGTTAGCAAATTGTTAGCGACAGGTTGAACCAGTTCAGAAAAAGAGTGAATAAAGCTTGGAGGCAACCCAACGGAACGGAGAGGAATCAGATACCTCACACGAACCGATCGACAAAGGGAAGCCAGGCGGTTACGGTACCTTGTTGTGGAGGGCAGCTCCGGCAGGGGCAGTTGTTCCTGGTGGTGGATGCACGAAGGGTCTTGGCTAAGAGAAGAGATGCTCTCGACGTCGAAGATAAGGAAGTCCGGTGCACCACCAGGGAAGAGACCAGCCGCGGAGTGCTCCATCACAAGGCACCACCTTTCAGTCGCGGTACAGGGGTAGTGGCTATCCGGTTGCCGGGTGCTGTGCACGGGCAATTTGACCACTGCGTCCTGGGCGAATAAAAAGCACAAAGAAGAAGTAGACTGGTTGTTCCCACCAGCCAGGGGAAGAGACTCTCCGGCAGGGAGATCTCCTCTGTCGTCGGGAGATTGTGAGACGATTCTGCAGGGCTACACCAGAGGTGTCGTCGTGTAGGTCGGCTCAGCGTTACCCTCGTCGGATTCTTTAGGTCCTGTGGCAACTTCTGAAGATCCAGTCCCAAAAGCCCTGCTTTTATGCAGACGCCCCCCATTCATTCAGCCTAGCTGTCAATCAACACATGCTAAGTGGTGAGCGGGAAGGCTCACCACCTGGGCCAATCACTCCAGAGTGCGACCTGAGTTGGCAAGGCAACTCGGTCCAGGGTGTCTAAACCCCCTCCCACACCCCTGTGGTAACCCAGACAGAATGGCACCACTTTGGAGGGTCTCTGTCCAGAGGCCCGCCAAAAGTGGAACAAAGGGCTCAACCTTTGGTTTAGGAGTCACAGAGACGAACACAGACGCCATTTTACAAGCCGAGTTCTGGCAGAAGATACCACTCGATAAACCTATTTAAGATAAGTAGATCGGTGGTACGTCGGAGATTAACGAGAAAAAGGATCAATCTCTAACAATTGGACGAATCCCATAGGGTTATGCTCGGGGTCGAACATAACAAGTAGTTTCCACTGCCACCAGCCAAAACTCGACGAGGGGGGACGGGACAGTGCCCCCTCGAGTAACAGATCCAGGAGTAATCGAATTACTCCTACCAGTACGTCCACAATAAGATGGTTGGTACTAGTTCTGTTAGCAAATTTAGGTCTAGTATAGCCAATGGTGACTTTACATGCCCGGGGAGACGGTAGTCAGTCCCCGGGTATGGAGTCTATGGTGGGGGGACCTGCTAGGGCGCCCCCGTGTCACGACACGTAGGGTGCAGTGTGACACACATAGAAAAACATATGAGACCCTATGGAGTAAAAGACCCCATAGCCCATCGAACACATTGACATATCAAAGGAATTACACACATACATGTCCAAGAGTGAGAGAAAAGAGTCACACTCTTGGCAGGATGGAAAAAAACAAACTCCAGAAATCCAGCAAAGCTGCTGGGGGACTCACTAGGTTAGGAAATTCAGCCTAAACAGAGAATTCTCCCTAACAGTCGCCACTCCCATCGCAGTGCCTGGAGGGCTGCAAAGCACCCCACAGAGCGCGAGACTACACAGGAAGTGCACTTCGTGCAGAGGCCATCAGGAGCTGTCTTGGAAATATCCTGCCCATGGTCCTTGAGGAGTCCAGCAGACCCGAAGTTGTTGTGGCAGTTTTGGAGAGAGCCAGAGCCCGAGCAGCGTCAATGGATCACAGAGCATACATATTGACTCAGTCACACAGCACATGTGGTGTCGGGGTGGTAATGAGTACTGTTGAATTATTGATGTGGTATTGATTAAATATTGTTGAAGTATTGGTGGGGTATTGTCAAAGTATTGTTGAAGTATTGTGTGGTATAGTAGGGAAAGGAGCAGAGGTAGAAGTGATTAACATTTGACCTTTGTGGTAAACGGTTCAGGCGATCAGCCTAGATTATTGACTCAGAGGTGCGGATGACAGAAGTTATGTAAATATTGGATTTCCTGTGGATTGGGCATTTTCGCTTGGGTCATGGATGATGGCATCCCATATATAAGGCTTAGCAAATGGAGCTAGATTAAATTGCGGATGGTGTTCTTCTAGTTATGTCTTGCAGAGGCGTTTTATCTACAAGGCGACCCTGCAGGTACAGATTGAGAACTTGATATATTGGTATTCCCTGCTAGGTGTCAGGAGGTGGCCTTGGGTATATATTGGGGTTTGAAAATATATGTGTACTAGAACAATGTTGTGTTGAGCTCTGTCATTGGTTTCTACCCTTTCCTTAGTGTTGAAGAGGTGACGTCAACAGGAAGGTTTGTGCATAGGATTCAGAGTGTACGAGGATGAAACCAGCTGTTTGTGGCAGTGCGCAGAAGGCGCATGCGCACGATTGTTGGGCGTGCCTGAGGAAGCAAGGAGTTTCCGGAGGACGGTGCGCAGAGCATGCCTGGAAGGCCGGGTGAAAGACAGAGAGGCTCTAGATAGTATCGATTAAGTGTTATTTTGAAATTGCTGACGGGTCACTAATAGAGGCTCTCCAGTGCCCACAGCACATAGCAGTGGCAAAGTGCCAAGCACACACAAGAGGGGTGGACCCCATCTCTAGGGGGAATGATGCAGCAGATGCAGAAGCAAAGCACACAGCCTACTTTGGGGACATGATAGAGCCGAATGATTCATCCCCAGCAAGCAATTATGTACGAACAATGTTACTTAAGGAAGTCTATAACACATTACCAGTGACACAGATCATGGAAATTCAGGGGGAAGCACCTAGGGAAGAAAACGAGTTGTGGACTAAGAGGGGATGTACAGTGTCTCCGACAGACACCTTATGGTGGCAAAATAACACAGGAAAGGTAGTAATGCCACTTTTACTACTGCACACCGCACTCACACAATTACACCATCCAAACCACGTAGGGAAGGAGATGGTTGCTGCTCAGGTTGGAGAAGATGGGTTCTGCCCAAATTTCATTTTCTAGTGTGTAAACGGTTCAAGGCAGGTCACACATTAAGGGTAGTGAGAGGAGCCATACCTCTCCCAGTGGGTCCATTCCAGCACCTGCATGTTGACTATGTTAACATAATCCAAGTATGCCAAGGGTTCTGCTATATGATAGTATTTGTGTGCCCATTCTCCTGAAGGATATAGGCCGGTCCTTGTAACCCATCCTGATGGCCTTAGAGCATCAAAATTCCTGGTTCGATAAATATTCCCACGATGGGGCATGTGTGAGGTCCTCTGTTCTGACAATGGCTCTTACTTTGCCAATGAGATGTTCCAACACATCACAACTTTGCTAGGAATACAAAATACATTTGCTTGTGCCTATCACCTGCATGCAATCGGGGTGTGAGCGCCTCAACGGCTGCTCAAAGAAGGTAGAGACAACATTAAAAAGACTTTCAATAAGAGTTGGCTCCATTGCCTTCCATTAGCGTTATTTGCGTTGCGCAACTAGCTAGGGTCCGACCACCATTTAACCCCACACGAGGTGGTGACAGAACGGCGCATGCAGGCCACAGCAAGAAAGTCAGATGTCTTTGGTCAGGAAATCTACAAATACACCCTTCCTTGATGGCTAGTGCCTCATTTATTTCTCATCAACTGCAGGGATGATGGGAGAGGCCTGAAGCAAGAGAAGAGAGCGACCTAGAAGCAAATGAGGACCTTTTAAAGCAGCCACCGTCATATCCCGGGACACAGTATTATTGAGGAACATTAACAGAAAATGGGAAAAGCCGCGGTTTACCAGACCCTACATTGTGGAACCAGTGAATGAAGGGTGGAACTAGCGAATGAAGGAGCAGTAAAACTGGAAGGTAAAAACACGTGGAATCACCTAGGGGACGTCAAGTCCTACAAAGCCGCTGCCTCTCCTAGCAGCGATAACGAAAGGGCCAACAACCAACAAATAGAGAAGGAAAACAATTGGCGGGAAGCAGTGTTAGGGAGAATTCTCTGTTTAGGCTGAATTTCCTAACCTAGTGAGTCCCCCAGCAGCTTTGATGGATTTTTTGGGGTTTATTTTTTTCTCCTGCCAAGAGTGAGACTCTTTTACCCTCACTCTTGGACATGATTTGAGTGTGTTTCTTTGAATCTAGATGTGGTTAATGGGCTATGGGGTCTTTTACTCCATAGGGTTTCATGTGTTTTTGTGATGTGTGTTACACAGCACCCTCCGTGCAGTAACACAGGGGTGTCATAGTGACCCCCCAGTATAGACTCCATACCCTGGGACTGACTACTGTCTCCCAGGGCATGTAAAGTCACCATTGACTTTACTAGTCTTAAATTCTGAACAGAACCAGTACAAACCATCATATTGTGGACGTACTGGCTGGGGCAATTCGATTGCCCCAGGGTCTGTTAGTCGAGGGGGCACGTCTCCATCCCCCCTGATCGAGTTTTGGCTGGTGGCAGTGGATACTACTTTTTATATTCAACCGCGAATATTTTTCTATGGGATTTCCCATTGTTTTAGGCTACTATCTTTATTTAATTATTTAAGGTAGCCTCGAACATACCGCCGGTTTATTTAATTAATAATAATTCTCCGGTTGGTATTTTTTGCCAAAACTTGATTCTAAAATGGCGTTTGTGTTCTCTTCTGTGACTCCAACCCAAGTCGAGCCCTTTGTTCCACTTTTTGGCAGGCTTCTCCACAGAAGCCCTCCAAAGTGGTGCCACTATGTCTGGGGTACTTAGGAGGGGTGGAGGGGAATTTAGGCACCCTGGACTGAGTTGTCTAGGCAACTCAAGTCGCACTCCATCCTGATTGGCCCAAGTGGTGAGCCGGCCGGCTCACCACTTAGCATGTTTGAGTGACAGCTAGGCTGAGTGAATGGGGGTTTGCTGCATAAAAGCAGGGCTTTTGGGACTGGAAATTCAGAAGTCGCCACAGGACCTAAGAATCCGACGAGGGAGAAGCTGAGCTGACCTGCCACGACACCACGACCAGTGGAGCCCTGCTGGACCGTCTCACCACTTTTCCCAGCGACAGAGGAGATCTCCCGCCGGAGAGTCTACTTCCTTTGACTGGTGGGGATAACCAGTTTCACCGTCTCTTTGATTTCCCGACGTATCTCCTGGCCGCCTTGCCCGTGCTAAGCACCCCGGCAACCGGGATACTACTTTTTACCACGACCGCAAGATAAAGGTACCACCTTTTACCGGAAAACTCCGCAGCTGGTTTCTGCCCTGGTAGTGCAACGACCTGCATCTTTCTTCCACGTCGAGATCTTCTCTTCCCCTGGACGTCGACGCAACTTGCAACCACTACCAGGAACAACTGCTACTGCTGGAGGATCCTTCCCACTTAAGGTACCCTGTCCCGCCTGGCTTCCCTTGCAACCAACTGTACGGGGTAGATTTAACCCCCGGCTTTCGAACCTGGGTTAGCCTGGGACACCTTGGCTAAACTTTTCTAAGCCTCTCTAAACTCTTTTCTGAACCCTCTGCAAGACTTTCTAAGCCTAGTGTAACTGTGTGATCTTGGGCGCATTTGTGCTCTGCTCTCTCTAAGAGTGGTGTTAGGCGGAAACCTGTGCAGTTCCATCTGGGACCACTGCAAAAGATTTAGGACTACAGGCGTTGGCGGTGAACCCACTTGGTAGCAGTCTGTACCACACAGATTCACGTGGTAGCTGTGGCTGAGCAGTCAGACCTCTCTCAAGAAAAGTAGAGCAGTATGTGGAGTATACAAAATAGGGCAATTCTTCACAGCAAGACAAGCAAACACGCAACGAGGCTTAGTGTAAAGATATTACGGTATTTATTTATAATGAAACATCTATGGAAAACACTAAGGCAAATCACGGCAAACAAATCAAACACAATTACTCTACGAAGTAGAAAACGATCAATCCCCCTAGCAATATATCGACAACTCTAGGTTCTACTGGTATCACTTATTTTCAGACAGAGGTGTATACCTCAACCTAGATGACACTCGAATATTAGTTAGGACGGGAGAGAAAAAGATAGGCAGGTTATGAAATCAACACAGTTCAATTCTACGCGGATAAAATGCAAGGCAGGAAGGCAAGAATCACAATAGATCATAAAGTTCAGAGACCAGGCCCACTCGGAGAGAGGCAAGGCGCGATGTCCCAAAAAGTCTCTAGTGGAGATGCATTCAAGTCTTTATAGCAAATGGTTATCGGCAGATTGAACCAGTTCAGAACAAAGAATGAGAAAAGCTTGGAGGCGACCCAATGGAACGGAGAGGATTAAGACACCTCACTCAAACCGATAGAAAGGGAAGCCAGGCAGACACGGTACCTTGTTGTGGAGGGCAGCTCCGGCTGGGGCAGTTGTTCCTGGTGGTGGATGCACGTCGGGTCTTTGCCAAGAGTAGAGAGGTTCTCGTCGTCGAAGAAAGTGAAGTCCGGTGCACCACCAGGGAACAGACCAGCCGCGGAGTGCTCCGTCACAAGGCACCACCTTTTGGTCGCGGTTCAGGGGTAGTGGCTATCCGGTTGCCGAGGTGCTCTGCACGGGCAATTCGACCACTGCGTCCTGAGGCGAATAAAAAGCAAAGGGGACTGGTTGTTCCCACCAGTCAGGGGAAGAGACTCTCCGGCAGGGAGATCTCCTCTGTCGTCGGGAAGTGGTGAGTCAGTTCCGCAGGGCTCCACCAGAGGTGTCGTCGTTGCAGGTCGGCTCAGCGTTACCCTCGTCGGATTCTTAGGTCCTGTGGCGACTTCTGAAGATCCAGTCCCAAAAGCCCTGCTTTTATGCAGAAAACCCCCATTCATTCAGCCTAGCTGTCAATCAACACATGCTAAGTGGTGAGCGGGAACGCTCACCACTTGGGCCAATCACTCCAGAGTGGGACCTGAGTGGGCAAGGCAACTCGGTCCAGGGTGCCTAAACCCCCTCCCACACCCCTGTGGTAACCCAGACAGAATGGCACCACTTTGGAGGGTCTCTGTACAGAGCCCGCCAAAAGTGGAACAAAGGGCTCGACCTTTGGTTTAGGAGTCACAGAGACGAACACAGACGCCATTTTACAAACCGAGTTCTGGCAGAAAATACCATCCGATAAACTTATTTAAGATAAGTAGACCGGTGGTACGTTAGAGATTAACGAGAAAAAGTATCAATCTCCAACAATGGGACGAATCCCATAGGGTTATGTCCGTGGTCGAACATAGCAAGTAGTTTCCACTGCCACCAGCCAAAACTCGACTAGGGGGGATGGGACAGTGCCCCCTCCAGTAACAGATCCAGGAGTAATCGAATTACCCCTACTAGTACGTCCACAATAAGATGGTTGGTACTAGTCCTGTTAGTAAATTTAGGTCTAGTAAAGCCAATGGTGACTTTACATGCCCGGGGAGACAGTAGTCAGTCCCCGGGTATGGAGTCTATGGTGGAGGTCCGCTAGAACGCTCCCGTGTTACGGCACATAGGGTGCGGTGTAACACGCATAGAAAAACATATGAGACCCTATGGAGTAAAAGACCCCATAGCCCATAGAACACATTGACATTCAAAGGAATTACACACATTCATGTCCAAGAGTGGGAGAAAAAGAGTCTCACTCTTGGCAGGATGGAAAAAACAAACTCCCGAAATCCAGCAAAGCTGCTGGGGGACTCACTAGGTTAGGAAATTCAGCCTAAACAGAGAATTCTCCCTAACACTCGCCCCCCCCAGACTAAGGGACAGGAGGATTTAATCCACTCCTGGATGAATCTCATACCTCTAGTCGATGACATACATCCTAGAGAGACCATCAGCATTTTGGTGGTGACATCCTGACCTGTGCTCAATGGTGAAATCAAACCCTTGCAGGCAGATCGACCATCTCAATAGTTTTGGGTTTTCCCCTTTCATTTGCATTAACCATCTCAAGGGTTGGTGGTCAGTCTGAATGACGAAAGTAGAACCATACAAGTACAGCCTAAACTTCTTCAGAGCCCACACGATAGCAAAGCACTCTCTTTCGATTGTTGCCCACCTTGTTTCAGGATCCTTCAGCTTGCGGCTGATGAAGCAAACGGGGAGCTCCCTACCTTTCCATCCAGTTGACTGAGTACGGCACCTATTCCTACATTTGAAGCATCTGTCTGCACAATGAAGTGTTGGCGGTAATCAGGAGCTCTGAGTACTGGGGCTTGGCAAAGAGCCTTTTTCAGGTTTTCAAAAGCCTGATTGCACTCCTCCTTCCATTTAACCTTTTTAGGGAATTTGGGCGAGGAGATGATATTCAGTGGAGAAGCTATGGTCCCATAGTTCTCTATGAAATTCCTGTAATACCCAGTGAGGCCTACGAAGGCTCTCACCTGGGTTTGAGTAGTCGGTGTTGTCCAATTTTGCACAGCTTCAATCTTACTGAGCAAAGGCCTTATTTCTCCACCGCCTACCTCATGCCCAAGATAGACTACCCTACTCTGTCCAATTTGGCATTTACTCGCCTTTATGGTCAGATTGGCTCGTCCAAGAGCCTGCAAAACATCTCTCAGGTGGGTTACATGTTCTTCCCAGGAATTGCTGAACACTGCTATGTCATCCAAGTATGCCATGCAGAAGTCCTCCATCCCATTCAGAACCTGGTTTACCATCCGTTGAAACGTAGCAGGTGCATTTTTCAATCCGAAAGGCATTACCTTAAACTGATATAAGCCAACGGGGGTAGAAAATGCAGTTTTCTCCTTGGCATGGTCTGTCAGGTGCTATTTGCCAATAGCCTGACGTCAAGTCAAATGTGCTGAGGAACTTGGCGGCGCCAAGCTTATCCACCAACTCATCTGTTCTTGGCAAAGGGTGGGCATCAGTCTTGGTGACTGCATTAAGAGCTCTATAATCCACGCAGAATCTAAGTTCTTTAGATCCGGCCTTTGGTACTAACACAACTGGGCTAGACCATGGACTAGTAGAGGGCTCTATTACCCCGAGATCAAGCATCTTGCTGACCTCACCTTTGATGTGGGTTCGTACGTTTTCTGACATGCGGTATCCTCTGCTTTTGACTGGCAGACAGTGACCAGTGAGTATGTCGTGCTGGCCCCAAGGGGTCAAGCCTGGTGAAAGCGAGAACAGAGAGGCAAACTGATTCAACATAGATTTGCACTCTTCTTGTTGCTCGGGTGTCAGATTGGAGGAGAGATTTACTCCTTCAATTTTTTCATCTAAAGGTAAGCCTCTGAGGAGATCCGGAAGAGCTTCACTCTCTTCTTCTTCCTCGGATGACGCTAGAAGCAACGCTCCTACATCAGGTCGCGAGACATACGCTTTAAGTCGGTTGGTGTGAAAGACTGTCGGAGCCTCCTTGGGATTGCCCAAGTTCACCAGATAGTTAACCTCTCAGAGTTTACCCACTACTCGGAAGGGTCCCATCCACTTATCTTGCAGGGCCCTCTGCCTTGTTGGGATCATAACGAGAATGAGCTGGTCTTGAGTGAACTCAACCATGTTAGCCTTTTGATCGTGCCAGTGCTTGACCAATGCTTGTCCAGCTTTCAAGTTATCGCTTGCTTCCGTCATCATGTGTGACATTCTCCTCTGGAGACCTATCACGTAGTCAGTCACTCTGACTGGTTTGGGGGAAGGAGCACTCTCCAACCCCTCCTTAATCAGGGCCAATGGACCTCTGACGGGATGACCATAGAGTAGTTCGAAGGGAGAGTAACCTACTCCCTCCTGAGGGACTTCTCTATAAGCAAAGAGAAGGCATGGCAGTAGAAGGTCCCACTTACGCTTAAGGGGTTCCTCTAAAGCACCTATCATGCTCTTCATGGTTCGGTTGAACCGTTCTACCAACCCATTGGTTTGTGGGTGGTAAGCTGTTGAGAACTTGTAAGTAACTCCACAGGTGTTCCACATGGCTTTCATGTAGTGGGACATAAAGTTCGACCCCCTGTCAGA
The DNA here is from genome assembly GCF_040938575.1 of Ambystoma mexicanum. Lineage (NCBI taxonomy): Eukaryota > Metazoa > Chordata > Amphibia > Caudata > Ambystomatidae > Ambystoma > Ambystoma mexicanum. The sequence continues at coordinate 78,939,616 of NC_090927.1, read as the reverse complement.
GATTACTTCCCTCGGAAACCCGACCCTAGTAAAAATACCAAGGAGGGCCTTAGCCACAGCCGGAGCTGTAACAGTCCTCATAGGAATTGCCTCAGGATACCTAGTAGCATGGTCTACTACAACAAGGATAAACCTGTTGCCTGAGGAGGTTGGAGAATCAAGGGGACCAACGATGTCAATCCCTACTCTCTCAAATGGGACTCCCACAACTGGGAGAGGCACTAAAGGTGCCACATTCTTGGAGCCAAGCTTACCAGAGATCTGGCAGGTGTGGCAGCTCCTGCAGTGTTTTTCTACTTCGGCCCCCATCTTCGGCCAATAGAAGTAGAGAGAGAGCCTTTCCTTAGTCTTCTTGAAACTCAAGTGACCAGCCAAAGGAATCTCGTGGGCTAACTGCAAGAACTGTGGTCTGTTTTCTTGGGGTACTACAAGTCATTTGTAGTCTCCAGGTGCAGACTCGGTCGGTTCACTGTAGAAGAGGCCATCTTCCCAGTGCAACCTGTATTTCCCAGGCTCTTGCCCTTCAGCCTGAGCTTCTGCCTGGTGGCGAAGACCTTCCAGAGTGGGACATTCTCTCTGTCCCTTACTGAAGTCTGCCCTGCTGGGTCCACCTTCTGCCAGTAAAGACTGCAGCTCAGGATGGTCAACAGGATCCAGATCTCCAATGAGTTCCTGGCCTTCCATTAGCTCTTCCTCAGAGTCTAATTCTACCACACAGGGTCGTACCTCCCTCTCAGCCTCGGCTGGAGGTGGAGTTACGGGTGTAACTGTGGACAACCGCGGGGAAGTCCGTGTTGGCTGCACTGGAATGCGGGCTGCTGGTTTCGGGGTAGAAGCCTTAGGTTTCCCTTTCACTTCTGTGTTCTTGGAGACAGCGGCCGACAATTCCAGTGGAGCAGGAGTGATATCTTTCTTCATCATCTCCCCGAGAGTACCGCGCATGGTCCTCTCTCTTGCAGGTCTGGTTAGCTCCTGTAACCGTTTACTAGGAGGTTTGGGAGTATGCGATACAACTCCGAGAGTTTTCAAATCGTTACCCAACAGTACGCGTCCTGGTACCTCACTCTGTATGCTGACAGGTATCTTCACAGTCATGTCGTTACACTGGATGAGAACTGGTAATTGGGGAAGCAGCTGCACAGGCCCTCCAGCTAACTTGGTGAGGCGTTTGGGTGCCTTAGCAACATCCTCAGCCTGAAAAAACGATTTATCCACCACAGTTATGCTGGCCCCAGTGTCCCTAATGGCAGGAGTCTCCTGACCATTCACCCTGACACTGTCCTTATAATACTGTTTAGTATTATCGGGGATAGAATTATAGACATCTAAATTCTGTTGTTCCCACAACCCCAGAGATACTAAAGAAACGCTGGCTGAGACTCCAATGGGTTCGTCAGCTAGCAGTAGAAAGTTTCCACTTGCCATTTGGACTTCCTCCTCTGGAGCGAAGGCTAAGGAGACAAGCTGGACCCCTGAAGGTTTACCCTTACATCTGGGATCTCCTTTCACGTGGTCAGTCGAGCCACAAACAAAGCATTTACCAAATGCTTTCTGGAATGGTGGCTTGTTATGACCTCCTTCCGGTTTGGCACCAGAAGGCACACTATTCTGCTGTGGTTTTCCCGGTGGCTTACCCTTCTGGTTTTGTTTGGGTCCCTCTTTGGAATGTGAGTTATTAGAATTCTCTGTTGAGTCTTTTTTAGGCTGTTTTCCCTCATCCTTTTTCTGAGTTGCCCCATAATCCTTGTGAGTAGCCCTGTTGGCAACCCACAAGTCAGCAGCCTTAGCTAGCTCCCTGGAATCCAATTCCTTCGAATCAGCCAAGTGCTGTCTGAGCTCAGGAGAACAGGCATCATAAATAGACTCCAACATAAAAAGATTCCTCATACCCTCATAAGTGTTCACTTTGTAACCCTTAATCCATCCCTTCAACCCTTCACTCACCCAGGTATCCCAAGGGGTACCATCATGCTTTTTGAGGGTTCTAAACCTCTTAAAATACTGGGAAGGGGTCTTCCCGAATCTAGCTATTAAAGCTAGTTTCACACTTTCGTAATCCGTCTTATCCGCCTCCCCCAACTCCATTACCACATCAGTCGCAACAGGAGGGAGCCTAGAGAACAACCAGGGAAGCAAAGCATTCCCGGTGATGTCCTGGAGCCCATGATTGTATTCAAACAGTTTCAACCAATCCAACACATCCAATCTCGGTTCATACATACCCACTAATTCCTTCGGCATCCGGGGTCTTTTGGACTGGATCTCCTAGAGGAACCAGAGGAGAGAGAAGCATTTTCCATAGACAACTTTTTCATCTCTAACTCGTGATTAAGTTCTATTTCTCGGAGTCTTAACTCAGCTTGCTTCTGCTCAGCCTGGGCATTCATCCGTCTGAACTCGAGCTCTTGGTTTCGTTCAGATTGAGCCAAGAACCGTTTATATTCTAATTCGAGCTTCATTTTTTCTAGTTCAAAATAAGCAGGGTTACTTGTAGGACCTGGTATGGGCCCCGTAGGCACAGCTGGTAAGGCAGGTAGAGGAGCAGGGGAGACAGTTTCGTTAGCCTCTCCGTCCTCGTCAGCCTCTTCATCGCTATCATCAGAATTACGATTCAGATCAACAAATTACTGTTATCTACAGTTGCTGGAGATATTGGTTCCTCTGAACCAGTACCCAGACTTTGGTTCGCCAGCAATCTCTCGATTAGTTCTAACTTCTTGCCTCTTACAGGAAGATTCTCTTGCCTACAGAGAGCTCGCAGACTCTCAGTATTTTCACCTGACAAAGACTCTTGACTGTAAGTTTCCATCGTAGACATGTTTTTTGAAAGTTGCTTTTTGTGCAAAGTTTTGTGGTTAGTTATCCTACAGTGTCGAAAAGCACTCTAAACTGTAAACTCGATACAAATCCCACCGCTGTACACCAGTGTTAGGCGGAAACCTGTGCAGTTCCCTCTGGGACCACTGTAAAAGATTTAGGACTACAGGCGTTGGCGGTGAACCCCCTTGGTAGCAGTCTGTACCACACAGATTCACGTGGTAGCTGTGGCTGAGCAGTCAGACCTCTCTCAAGAAAAGTAGAGCAGTATGTGGAGTATACAAAATAGGGCAATTCTTCACAGCAAGACAAGCAAACACGCAACGAGGCTTAGTGTAAAGATATTACGGTATTTATTTATAATGAAACATCTATGGAAAACACTAAGGCAAATCACGGCAAACAAATCAAACACAATTACTCTACGAAGTAGAAAACGATCAATCCCCCTAGCAATATATCGACAACTCTAGGTTCTACTGGTACCACTTATTTTCAGACAGAGGTGTATACCTCAACCTAGATGACACTCGAATATTAGTTAGGACGGGAGAGAAAAAGATAGGCAGGTTATGAAATCAACACAGTTCAATTCTACGCGTATAAAATGCAAGGCAGGAAGGCAAGAATCACAATAGATCATAAAGTTCAGAGGCCAGGCACACTCGGAGAGAGGCAAGGTGCGATGTCCCAAAAAGTCTCTAGTGGAGATGCATTCAAGTCTTTATAGCAAATGGTTATCGGCAGATTGAACCAGTTCAGAACAAAGAATGAGAAAAGCTTGGAGGCGACCCAATGGAACGGAGAGGATTAAGACACCTCACTCGAACCGATAGAAAGGGAAGCCAGGCGGACATGGTACCTTGTTGTGGAGGGCAGCTCCGGCGGGGGCAGTTGTTCCTGGTGGTGGATGCACGTCGGGTCTTTGCCAAGAGTAGAGAGGTTCTCGTCGTCGAAGAAAGTGAAGTCCGGTGCACCACCAGGGAAGAGACCAGCCGCGGAGTGCTCCGTCACAAGACACCACTTTTTGGTCGCGGTTCAGGGGTAGTGGCTATCCGGTTGCCGAGGTGCGGGCAATTCGACCACTGCGTCCTGAGGCGAATAAAAAGCAAAGGAGACTGGTTGTTCCCACCAGTCAGGGGAAGAGACTCTCTGGCAGGGAGATCTCCTCTGTCGTCGGGAAGTGGTGAGTCGGTTCCACAGGGCTCCACCGGAGGTGTCGTCGTTGCAGGTCGGCTCAGCGTTACCCTCGTCGGATTCTTAGGTCCTGTGGCGACTTCTGAAGATCCAGTCCCAAAAGCCCTGCTTTTATGCAGAAAACCCCCATTCATTCAGCCTAGCTGTCAATCAACACATGCTAAGTAGTGAGCGGGAACGCTCACCACTTGGGCCAATCACTCCAGAGTGCGACCTGAGTTGGCAAGGCAACTCGGTCCAGGGTGCCTAAACCCCCTCCCACACCCCTGTGGTAACCCAGACAGAATGGCACCACTTTGGAGGGTCTCTGTACAGAGCCCGCCAAAAGTGGAACAAAGGACTCGACCTTTGGTTTAGGAGTCACAGAGACGAACACAGACACCATTTTACAAACCGAGTTCTGGCAGAAAATACCTTCCGATAAACTTATTTAAGATAAGTAGACCGGTGGTACGTTAGAGATTAACGAGAAAAAGTATCAATCTCCAAAAATGGGACGAATCCCATAGGGTTATGTCCGGGGTCGAACATAACAAGTAGTTTCCACTGCCACCAGCCAAAACTCGACGAGGGGGGACTGGACAGTGCCCCCTCGAGTAACAGATCCAGGAGTAATCAAATTACCCCTACTAGTACGTCCACAATAAGATGGTTGGTACTAGTCCTGTTAGTAAATTTAGGTCTAGTAAAGTCAATGGTGACGTTACATGCCCGGGGAGACAGTAGTCAGTCACCGGGTATGGAGTCTATGGTGGAGGTCCGCTAGGACGCTCCCGTGTTACGGCACGTAGGGTGCGGTGTAACACGCATAGAAAAACATATGAGACCCTATGGAGTAAAAGACCCCATAGCCCATAGAACACATTGACATTCAAAGGAATTACACACATTCATGTCCAAGAGTGGGAGAAAAAGAGTCTCACTCTTGGCAGGATGGAAAAAACAAACTCCCGAAATCCAGCAAAGCTGCTGCAGGACTCACTAGGTTAGGAATTTCAGCCTAAACAGAGAATTCTCCCTAACAAGTGCGCCCAGCCTTTGGACTTTGGCTCACCAGTGACTTTTTGCTCTCTGCCTTGCTAATAGTGTTCCTGAATCGTAGAGTGGTGTAAACCTGCATATTCTGTCTTTTTCCCTCCCTTTTTCACAACCTTAGTAGAGTGCAATCTAGTTAAGCGCTCACCTCTGTATGAAACTAAGTGGTGTCTTACTGTGATTTTCTAATAAGGGAAAAAGGGGTGTATATATCATAATAGTAACTGTGTTTAGAATATTTTACAATAAGAGTGCTGGAGTGTTTCAACTGTGTGTTTATAAATAAATAATTATATACTTTGATACCAAAGCTCTGGTCAGTGTTTGCTTGTATTATTGTATCTGAGTGCCTATTGAGTATACTTTGCATACTGCCTAACTCTTCTTGAGGGAAGTCTGACTGCTCAGCCACAGCTACCAGGTAAATCTGGGTGGTACAGACTGCTACCAAGTGGGTTTACTGCTAACACCTGTAGTCTTAAATATTTTGCAGTGGTCCCTAAGGGAACTGCACAGGTTTCTGCCTAACAAGCGGTACAACCCCGCAAAGAACACCCTATGATTACCTGTTCTAGAGAAAGAGAGATAGGGAAAGGACTTCCTACACATCCAGAGTGAGGGAACACTGACAGTTTGTTATTTTTCTTTCCGCACACTGACATAATTATTCTTCGTGAAAGTGCAACAGATATTATTATTGTGTTCACATTGAAGTAGGCTAAGATAAAGAGTAAGGGGTTCGACTAAATGTACCTACGCGCTAAAATATCCACATGGGTAAGAGATCAGAAATCAAGGTCTGCTGCGTGCACAGTCCCACAGAGCCTCCCCTAGCAAGACTCAGATTTGGTTTGAAAAGAATAATTGATTTGGGAGTGTGGTCAAACGTGCAATGCCATAAACAATAGTTGCTAAGGTTAAATTATGAAGTCTCAAGTCACTAATCATAAATTCACATAAATTGATACTGTGAATATGTTTAATCAGTTATTGTACAGCCGACACATGTTTCGACCTAGCTGGTCATTTTCAAGTCTCTTGACATTGTGCAAGACACGCAAGATAATTCATAAAAAATTAAAAGATACACAATAGGAGTACCATTTTGTTGGAACAAGAGATTGAGAAGAGATTGAGAATTAACATACCATACACCAGGCGTTGGATTTGAGGTTGGTCGGAAAGGTAGGCTGAGAAAACACATGGTATGAAATTACATTAGATTGTAGTGTCATGTAAAATCAAAACTATATCAGCAAAGAGTTTCTGTTTCTTGTCACTGAGTCTATTTAAAATGGAAAAATAAGTGGGAAGAGAACAGGGCCCAGAGACAGAGGAATGCTACAGAATCTAACAAAACTGCTGTGTTTAACGTGGAAAGTCGCAAAGTACTAGATTAGAAAAGACCCCTCTTCCATAACCGCTATAATGTGGTTGAAGTGTCAAGAGCAGCATGCAGAGTGTAACAAGCATGCAGTGCTGTAGCTAGGGACTTACCCAAATAACCTGACTTAGTTAAGCATGTGACTAAAATGCAAAAGTAAACGATGGGCAAAGCGTCATTATTCAAGGAGTCAGTACAGAAATGGCCTATAATTAAGGTGAGTACAGGAGAAGGAAATTGAACGTACCAATATTGAGAGGTTGTCATTCGTGGAAGAGTTGCACATCATAGAACGTTAAGGCTCATATGCCTCATATCAATGAAAGCACTACACAGGAAGATGACATCTAAATCACTGGAAAGAAAGAAGTAGAGGAAGAAATATCAGCACTGCAAATGCCAGTGTTACTAGACAAGTTTAATTGATCGAGATTACAGGATAAAAAAGGATAATAACATAAGGAAAAGTTGGCTCACCCAAAATTGGTATCAAATGTAGCACGGATCAGCGCTAGAAGAGGATAATCCCTTGAGAGGTAAAACAATCCACTGTATAGTAACAACAATCAACAATCAAATGGGAGTGTGCGATCTCTAGCACAATATTCGTATGGGATTTGGGCATTACTGTAACGCTCACCTGGTTCCCCCGGAGGCGCAGGTCTTGATCTGGCGAGGATACTGTCTTCAGTGTTAGGCGCAGGGTTCGTTTTGCTCCCGGACTGGGCCCCCTTCCCACCGACTGTTTAAGCTGAAGAGTGAAATGTCTGCAAGGGTAAACCAAAGTATTAGGGTTTGGAAGGTTCGTAAAGTTCCTAGCCCCTCTCGCCCTTTCTTTCCCCGTGGAACTGGGTTGATATTGCGCTTACCTTATATAGGTAAATGCCGGACTCTCCATCCTGCGTCTTGTGCAGGGGCGCTGGGTCCAGTTGCTTCACTGGATGCGAGCTCTGCCTCTTGATAGCAGAGGATTTGCTGAGAGCGAAGGCGCCGTTAATGCACGAGCGTGCCTTGTAAGTATTAAAGTTCCTTTTGCATTGTTCTCTTCTCTTTCAAAAGTCTTAAGTCTGTAAAGTCTATATCTTTCCATTTTCAGATGCTGTGACGATGAAGATTATCCTTCTGATGGCACGTGAGTAGAAAGACTGCACTAGCGCTGGAGAATGCTCCGTAATGTCTCTTTTGTATTTGCAGGTACTGAGGTGCAGCGCGAACAGATTGAAAGCGAACGTAACACAGGTAAGCAGTCTTGTAACGAAGCGTTACTAACCGATGTATCTTGCCTTGCAGGTGCCGGAGTGCAGCGCAAGCTGAGTTGGAACGGGCGTAACACAGGTAAGCAGAACTTGTAGTTGGATATTACTGACCGATGTTCTCTCTCTTTGCAGATGTCAGATGCCGGAAAAGAAAGGCAGAAAAAGGCGCCTTGGATGCTGCCGTTGGATTAGGTAAGTAGATTCACTGTCTTTACTTTAGCCTAACCTGTGCCTTTGTTTTGCAGGAGCTGCAGAAGACTGAAGAAGACTGAAGATTGGATTCCAGCAGGTTATTTCGTGTTCACAGGATCTGGAGCTGGAGGTTTCCTGGAGCTGACACGGTGAGCGTCCTGCTGCAGATGCAGAATAACGCGAAGCACGTGAAACCAATCGGGTGTGGTTTAAATAGCCTTCTGTAGTGCTTAGGCATCTCCTTCCACGGCCACACCCAGGTAAGAAAAGAGTTCCAGATTTCTAGAAGAGTTCCTGTGTTCTGCTTCCAGGGAGTGGCTCCTGCTCCACCCAGACAGAAAAAGTAGTTCCAGGCAGAGAAGGATCAGGAGACCAGTTAGCTGGTAAGTAAGCAGCATGGTCTGCTACAGGTAGGTCCACCAAGCACTCTTATCTAATATGAGCCCGGCGCTTCCTGTGCCGGGACCAGTCATCATCATGAGCCTGGCGCCACTGGCGCCAGAACAAGGTCCAGAGGGTCCCTATAGGGACTGGCTGGTTCCTGGGATCAGAGTCATGGACCTGCTTCCAAGGTCGTAGGGCCAGTCCTGACCCCTTGGAAGCAGGGATCATGACAGCACCCCCCCTCAAGGCCCCTCCCAAGGTTGACTTCTCCGGAGGTCTTGGTTTGTTAGGAAATGTCCGATGAAATTTCTTGATTAGTCGGGGTGCGTGTACATGTTCTGCAGGTTCCCAAGATCTTTCTTGGGGGCCGTAGCCTTTCCAGTCAATCAGGTAGTGTAGTTTTGATTTGGAGATCTTGGAATCCAGGATATTTTTGATTTCAAACTCAAGTTCTCCGTCAACTAGGATAGGTTCAGGAGATTTAGTCAATCGGGTTTCTGGTTGAACAGGTTTTAGTAGTGAGACATGGAAGACTGGATGCATTTTCATGCGAGGGGGTAATTCCAACTTGACCGCTACTGGATTTATTATGGCAGTAACAGAGTAGGGTCCCAGGTATCTCGGGTTAAAGGTGCGTGGTCCCTTTAGGGGTAAATATTTGGTGGATAACCAGACTTGATCTCCTATTTGGTATTGAGGGGCTTCCTTTCGATGTTGATCTGCTCCTTTCTTGTATTGTTCCTTGGCCCTTTGAAGGTGGGTAGTAGCTTCCTTGAAGGCTTGGGTGATGGTTGAATGTAGGTGGTCAACTGCTGGTGTTCCAAGATCCTGAGGTGGATCCAGGTTAGAGGTTCGAGGATGATTACCATACAAAAGAAAAAACGGGGTCTTTCCGGTTCCAGAGTGGACTGAGTTATTGTAAGCGTACTCGGCTATCCAAAGGATGTCCTTCCAAGTTCCTCCCGTCTGTTGCAGCATGCAGCGTAGGTACTGTTCCAAAGTCTGATTGGTCCTTTCCGTCTGACCATCTGTTTGTGGGTGGTGACTGGTGGAAAGCCTCACATCAATTTGAGCTAACCGACAGCAACTCCGCCAGAAGTGGGAGATGAATTGACTTCCTCTGTCTGAGATTAAAACTGAAGGAAAGCCGTGCAACCGAACGATGTTTTCAAGAAATTCTCGAGCCAGGATTGCTGCTGACGGTAACCCCTTTAGTGGGATGAAATGTGCCATTTTTGAAAATAAGTCTACGATTACCAGGATTGTATTGTATCCGGAACAGGGAGGTAAGTCAGTGATAAAGTCCATCGAAAGGGTATGCCAGGGATGAGGTGGGATTTCAAGTGGTCGTAAGAGGCCTGCTGGTTTTTCCTTAGGACTCTTGTTCTGGGCGCACACTCCACAGGACATGACAAAGTTTCTGATGTCTTTTCTCCAAGATGGCCACCTAAAGTGACGCTTGACCTTTTCCGAGGTCTTGGCCATACCCGGGTGTCCTTCCATTAAGGAGTCGTGATAACAAGAGATGACTTGATTTTGTAAGCTGGTACAGGGTAGATAAAGTCGTTCCTTGAAGTATAATAAGTCGTTCTTTACTGTGAAGTCTTCCCCCTGAAGCTACCATTTTTGTATGTCCGTTGGAGTTACAAGTTGTTTAACCTGGGTTTCAATTTCTTCAATGGATTGCATGCTGATCAAACCCAGGATTCTTTGTTCAGGAATAATAGGTACGAGCTCAGGGTTAACCATGTGTTCCTCTACTCCGATTCGAGAGAGGGCATCCGCTTTACCATTCTTATTGCCTGGTCGGTAAGTGATTATAAAATCAAATTCGGCAAAAAATAATGCCCAGCGAAGTTGTCTGGAGGATTGAGCTTTGGCTGATTTAAGATACTGTAGATTACGATGGTCAGTAATGACAGTGACTGTGTGTCGGGCTCCTAAGAGATAGTGCCGCCAGGCCTTAAAGGCGGACTTAATAGCCAACAGTTCCTTATCGGTAATGGTGTAATTGATTTCTGGGGCTGATAATTTGCGAGACCAAAACGCCACGGGGTGCAACTGGTTGGTTTCTGGATCTCTTTGTGAAAGCACTGCTCCCATAGCAAGGCTGGAGGCATCGGTCTCGACGATGTAAGGTAGTTCCGGGCGGGGATGTTTTAAAATCGGGGCGGAGGTAAATTTAGTCTTTAGTTCCTGAAAGGCTTGTTCTGCCTCGGTAGACCATTCAAAACGTTTGTTTTTTCTGAGGAGAGCTGTTATGGGTTGGACTACCCGAGAAAAGTCTGGAATAAACCTGCGATAGAAGTTGGCGAAGCCCAACATACTTTGAACCCCTTTTACAGATGATGGTGAGGGCCACTTGATTATTGCATCTACTTTCCTGGAGTCCATGTGAACTCCGTTAGGTGACAAAATAAATCCCAGAAATTCGACCTCAGTAACATGAAAGACGTACTTCTCTAATTTTGCAAAAAGTTTGTGTTTGTGGAGCCTCTCCAGTACTGCGGTTACATGTTTTCGGTGTTCTGCCTCAGAGGACGAATAAACCAGAATGTCGTCAATGTATACAACTACACACACATCAATGAGTTCACGGAGCACGTCATTCATAAAGAACTGGAATGCGGCCGGTGCGTTACACAACCCGAAGGGCAGCACTTGATACTCGAACAGTCCATACTTGGTACGAAAGGCTGTCTTCCATTCATCGCCCTCCTTTATTCGCACCAAATGGTAGGCTCCTCTGAGGTCTAACTTAGTATATATGCAGGCGTTTTTGACTTGGTCAAGTAGTTCTGGGATCAATGGCAATGGATACCTGTTCTTAATTGTAATCTGGTTCAGGGCACGGTAGTCTATACACGTTCTTAAGTCTCCCTCCTTTTTTGGCACGAAGAACAGAGCTGAGGAGGCCGGGGACTTCGAAGGACGGATGAATCCGTTAGCCAGGTACTGGTCCAAATATTGCCTTAGGTGGAGATTTTCAGGTTCCGTAAGGGCATAAATCCGACTGCACGGAGGAGTGGATCCGGGAATCAGGTCTATCTGACAGTCGTATGATCTGTGGGGAGGCAAAGAATTAGCTTGGTCTTTCCGAAAGACATCTTGGAATTCCTGGTATTCAGGAGGCAGTTGCGGACTCTCAGAAACAGTTGCAGCTAGTTTGGTGGAGAGCTGAGGGTAGCAGGTAGAAGCGCATTCTGGAAACCGGATTGTCTTTGCTCGCCAATCAATTTGAGGATTGTGTTTCTCCAACCAAGGAACTCCCAAGATGACTTGAAACTGAGGGGCCTTGATCACATCAAACACGATCTTCTCTTGATGCCCATCTTGGCTTACTAACGTTACTTCCATGGTGGTGTGAGTTACGGGTCCGGAAGCTATTTCCGTCCCGTCCACGGTGGTAATGACGTCTTTCACCGTCTTTGGACAAAGAGATAGATTCATCCTGGTGGCCAGCTCACAGTCCAAGTAATTCCCGATTGCGCCACTATCAATGTATGCTTTAATGGCATGCATACGATTAGGTTGCTCAGGACTCACGAGGACCATGGGCATGATGAAATGCGAGGTCAAAGAACTGGTTTTAACGCTCGGCAAGCGGACCTCTACACTTGCCGGGCGAGGTCGTTTCCCGGCTCAGAATTCTCGGTACCTTTATCAGACGCCCCTACTATCTTCTTCTTGGGCTTCACTGGACAATCTCGAAGAAAGTGCCCTGAGTTTCCGCAATAGAGGCATAATTGCAGTTGTCTCCTCCTTTCCCTCTCCTTTTGGGTTAAAGGTCCTTTTACACCCCCTATTTGCATGGGTTCCACGGAATCAGTTCCTTTCGTAGAACTTTGTGGCCTTGAAAAAAGTCGGGTTTCAAATCTGGATCGATCGGCTTTCCGATTCTGTAGTCGATGATCCAATTGCACTACCAGATCGATATATTCGGAACAGTCTTGTGGAGGATTTACCACTTGAGCCAGAACGTCTTTTAATTCCCCACGCAGACCTCTGTAAAACAGTGTGATCCTCTTATCCTCCGGCCATCCGGTTTCCACCACTAGTCTGTTAAATGATGCAATATAAGTCAGAAGATCTTGATTGCCCTTTCGTAGTGAAAGAAGTTCATTGTCCAAGGCCTGTCCCTGATAGTGCCTTGCGAACAGTTTCTCCATACTGGCTTGGAAGTCCTGGAAGTTATGGAGAATGGGGTCATCTTGAGACACTAAAGGAACAGACCAATCTGCGGCACTGCCACTGAGATAAGAGAGCACGAAGGCCACCTTAGCCTGGTCCGTTGGAAAAGCGGCGGGTCTGCACAAAAAGTGCAAGCGACATTGATTGAAGAACACAGCAAACCTTTTTGGATCACCTGAAAAGCGTTCGGGCGGAGCCAAAGGTATATTTCCTGGTAGATTGATTTGTACCGGATTCGAGGAAGCTGGAGGAGCGTGGCCCCCACTTGGGGTTGGTAGAGGAGTTTGTCCAGCTTGGGCTTGCAGCAATTGTCTAGCCAAATCGTCTGTTCGCTCTTTGGAGACCACTAACTCCCTCCTTAGGGCATTTGTTTCCTGACGTGTAGCGTGTACTTCCGCCCTCAACTCCCCGAGTAATTGGGCCAACTGGTCTGTGTCTGAGGTTTCCATTGCGCCTGGGCGGGAATTTTGTGGTATGGCTTCGCGTTCTGTAACGCTCACCTGGTTCCCCCGGAGGCGCAGGTCTTGATCTGGCGAGGATACTGTCTTCAGTGTTAGGCGCAGGGTTCGTTTTGCTCCCGGACTGGGCCCCCTTCCCACCGACTGTTTAAGCTGAAGAGTGAGATGTCTGCAAGGGTAAACCAAAGTATTAGGGTTTGGAAGGTTCGTAAAGTTCCTAGCCCCTCTCGCCCTTTCTTTCCCCGTGGAACTGGGTTGATATTGCGCTTACCTTATATAGGTAAATGCCGGACTCTCCATCCTGCGTCTTGTGCAGGGGCGCTGGGTCCAGTTGCTTCACTGGATGCGAGCTCTGCCTCTTGATAGCAGAGGATTTGCTGAGAGCGAAGGCGCCGTTAATGCATGAGCGTGCCTTGTAAGTATTAAAGTTCCTTTTGCATTGTTCTCTTCTCTTTCAAAAGTCTTAAGTCTGTAAAGTCTATATCTTTCCCTTTTCAGATGCTGTGACGATGAAGATTATCCTTCTGATGGCACATGAGTAGAAAGACTGCACTAGCGCTGGAGAATGCTCCGTAATGTCTCTTTTGTATTTGCAGGTACTGAGGTGCAGCGCGAACAGATTGAAAGCGAACGTAACACAGGTAAGCAGTCTTGTAACGAAGCGTTACTAACCGATGTATCTTGCCTTGCAGGTGCCGGAGTGCAGCGCGAGCTGAGTTGGAACGGGCGTAACACAGGTAAGCAGAACTTGTAGTTGGATATTACTGACCGATGTTCTCTCTCTTTGCAGATGTCAGATGCCGGAAAAGAAAGGCAGAAAAAGGCGCCTTGGATGCTGCCGTTGGATTAGGTAAGTAGATTCACTGTCTTTACTTTAGCCTAACCTGTGCCTTTGTTTTGCAGGAGCTGCAGAAGACTGAAGAAGACTGAAGATTGGATTCCAGCAGGTTATTTCGTGTTCACAGGATCTGGAGCTGGAGGTTTCCTGGAGCTGACACGGTGAGCGTCCTGCTGCAGATGCAGAATAACGCGAAGCACGTGAAACCAATCGGGTGTGGTTTAAATAGCCTTCTGTAGTGCTTAGGCATCTCCTTCCACGGCCACACCCAGGTAAGAAAAGAGTTCCAGATTTCTAGAAGAGTTCCTGTGTTCTGCTTCCAGGGAGTGGCTCCTGCTCCACCCAGACAGAAAAAGTAGTTCCAGGCAGAGAAGGATCAGGAGACCAGTTAGCTGGTAAGTAAGCAGCATGGTCTGCTACAGGTAGGTCCACCAAGCACTCTTATCTAATATGAGCCCGGCGCTTCCTGTGCCGGGACCAGTCATCATCATGAGCCTGGCGCCACTGGCGCCAGAACAAGGTCCAGAGGGTCCCTATAGGGACTGGCTGGTTCCTGGGATCAGAGTCATGGACCTGCTTCCAAGGTCGTAGGGCCAGTCCTGACCCCTTGGAAGCAGGGATCATGACAATTACCAGTTGGGTTCTAACTATTCCTTTCCCAGTGTTGTCACTCTGATAAAGTAAACCTTGTTTCAAAAAACAGAAAGGACTTCCTTTCTCCAGCCCCTCATCTTCAGATACAGCTTGTAAAAAGGCCTCAGCAAGTATGGGATCATTTCGCTGGATGAAGGCTAAGTCGGTGAGGAGGGTTGTTTCATCATCATCTCTAGGGAGCAGATGTCATTTTTTTTTATCTGCCTCTCCAAAACCCCTTTCATCTCTTTCATTCACTTCCTTTTCTTCCTCAATGCGTGGAAATAGATCCTTTTCAAGAATTCTCTAGGCAATTGCATCCCCAGGTCGTACCTTAAAAGGATCCTCCCCATGGTACTGTATCAGAACTTTAATATCTTCTCTAAAAACTGGATCTATGACTCTTGCCAAAATATCTAGACCATATTTCCAGGCCAAGCCGGATTCCAGGGCCAGCCTGATGTAACAGCCAGGGGTAGGTATCAGCGGAGTGTGCAGCTGAGTGCTTGTCAGTGTTGGAGGCAGACGCTTGTTCTTTGGATTGCCAAATCACGAGTAGTCTTTCTACTCTTGCTGCTAATGGACACTCTGCACTGTGAAGACGACTATTTCTGTATAGCCGTTCACGCACAGAGAGAAGCGGAGTGTGCAGTTGAGTGTTTGGTGGTGTTGGAGGCAGACGCTGGTTCTTTGGATTGCCAAATCATGAGTAGTCGTTCTACTCTTGCTGCTAAAGGACACTCTGCACTGTGAAGACGACTATTTCTGTATAGCCGTTCACGCAGATTGTGAAGCGGAGTGTGCAGCTCAGTATTTGTCGGTGTTCGGTGGTTTCAAGGTGACCTCACCTCTTACTGGCCACTTCTCCTTGCTAACTGTGCAGCAAATGCGACACTCTCCTGATTTCTTGTTTCGCTGCGAGCACGGCTGCCATAGGCTGATTGCCTCCAGGAGCAACCCAGTATCAACAGCTCTGAGATTGGAGCATGTCCGGAAAGGCTATGGCAAAAAGCAAATGTTATAACCTACGGCAGTCCAAACCCTATGGCAAAAGCTCAGGGTATCATCAGGAAGAACGGGCTTTTTCGCACAATGGAACAAATGCCAAAACTAATGTAACGTCTGCCAACATAACAGCTAATAAGTGTAAACCCCTAGTAATTAAAACTCCTGGGCAAATTACAAACTTCTTTAAACCAGGGAATTTGGAAATTTGCTCCGAACAATATGTTACCTCTAGCGGTAGCAGAAATTCATGATAACAAGGCACATGCAAATATTAGTTTGACATCCGTCAACTCGTTAGAAGCAATTGATGACAATTCCCTCCTTGATCTTTGTTATTTCTTTTATTTGTATTTGGTTTAATCAAGCAAGAGTTTAAACCATTACAAATCTTTAAAACAAAAGAAAGCTTCCGATTATACTTAAAACAAATTCATAAACAATTATCAAAATCAATATTAGTCATAATCCATTCTTATATACTTCTATTCTTGTACCATTTCCACCATTAATATCCTAAAAACTGCCAAATTCTCTTGGTGTTAAATACATTGCTTTTTTCTTGCTTTCATCCTGCTCTCGGCCAAACCGATGGCCCCTTCTCGGTTGATCTAATTAAGAAAATTTAGGGCCCCTAGTATTTCTATCACTGCTGATGTAAGGAGCGTTTCGTGCCCTGATATCATTCTGTGCCAGAGGTGATCCGATGTAATTCTTTCCTCCCCTGAGTCAAATCTTCTTAATTTGTCCCCTCTCAAAGTCCAAGTCCCTTCGCACTCCATTTGGAGATCATGCAGGGACTGGTTCGAAGGAGTAGCGCAGATATTACAGAGCTTAACTGCTTTCTCGCCGATGACGTGCCTCTAAGAGCTCGCCCGTGGGCAAAAGGTTCAGTCTTATCCTTAGGAAATTATTTCTGATCCTTTTTTACCAGGTAACGAGGGAGATGACCTAATTTTTTTTACGCTGCCAGGAATGTGTTACCTGGAATAGAGTTCCGCACTTTTGCTATTGTTTCAATCCAGTCCAACAGCTCTAGTTCTCGCTTTACCTTTAGGGGATTGCTAATTAAAGTGTCTAGATCTGATGCTGTTTTGGATAGAATAGTTTTCACTTTCTCTTCCAACACCCCCAAAATTCTGGATTTCGAGTCAATGAGATGCATTTTGATATCCTCATACAGTGAACTTGGCCTAGGGCTTAAAATCTTCTATCCAGTGAGATTAGTTTCCAATCAGCTAGACACCCTAGCGATTCCAGCCAGCAGTGCTCAATGGTAAATTCTGGGCCTCCTTCCATACTTTGCCTTCAATTTTAGCCCAATTTAAGCTCCATTTTGATTTAGCCTCTAGGCCATACAACAATACTGGAACTACTTTGGCAATGTAGTATTTTATCATAGACAAGATGGAAAATGTGCAATACTTGGTATTGATTTTTTTCATGCGGGGTACCAGTATCTGTGCTTTACTTACAATATCAAGCTCCTTTTTAAATGCTGCCGAGTTTGCATAGATCTTGTAGCCTAAATATAATAGAATCTTCAGCCTGTGGAATGACCTGCCCGTTCAGGGACCAGTTTTTTAACCTGATTTTTTCTTTGAGTGCTTAAAGACCAGGATCTTTGCTTTTGTGGGTTTTATAACCAACCCATTCAAGGTGGCATATTCTCCCAATTTTGTCAGCAATCTTTGCAGCCCTATTGTTAGGCAGAAACCTGTGCAGTTCCCTCTGGGACCACTGCAAAAGATTTAAGACTACAGGTGTTTGGCAGTAAACCCACTTGGTAGCAGTCTGTACCACACAGATTCACTTGGTAGCTGTGGCTGAGCAGTCAGACTTTCCTCAAGAAGAGTTAGGCAGTATACAGAGTATTCACAATAGGTCAAAAGAACATAGTAGAACAAGTAAACACTGACCAGAGCTTGGTGTAGAAGAGATATCATTATTTATTTAAAACCACATCTAGAAAAACACACAGGCACTAATAGTAAGCAATTCAAAAACACGTTCACTAAAAGATATACTCTCCCTTAGAAGAATATTAGACAAGTCTTAGGTAAAGCCCCACTTATTTTCAGACAGCGGTGAGCGCTTAACGCAGATGGCACTCTAATAATTCGTTAAAAAGGGAGAGAAAAGCAGAGTATAATATGAAACAGATCCCAACACTTTCATAAGATCAAAACAAGAGAGGAAGGCAAGTACAACCGTGAAGTTAAAGTTCAGTAGGCCAGATCCACTTTAAGAAGATCAGAACGAAATGTGTCCAGGGTCACACGGTTGAAGTGCACAAGAGTCTTGCGAAGGTTCAAAAAGGATTGGACCAAAAGAAAGGGACCAGTTAGAAGGTCAAGGCGGCCAGCCCAGTCCAGAAGGTTAAGGGGTTATTATTACCTTGTAGCAATCTATAGAAAGGGAGGCCTGGCGGACACAGTACCTTAACGTGGTTGGAATACTCCAGCGGGGGCAGTTGTTCCTGGCAGCGGATGCAAGTCGGTGCTTCATCCGGGGGAAGAGAGGATCTCGTCGGGGAGGAAGACAGGAGTCAGTTGCACTGCCAGGGAAGAAACCAGCCGCAGAGTTTCTCAGGTAAAAGGAGCGGTCTTTTGATTCGCGGTCCAGTGGTAAGTGGCTATCCGATTGCCGGGGTGCTTGGCACGGGCAATTCGACCACAAGGCGTCCTGGGATGTGAAGGAAAAAAGGTAAACTGGTTGTGCCAACCAGTCAGGGGAAGAAGCCTCTCCAGCCGGGATATCTTCTCTGTCGTCGGGAAGTGGTGAGTCAGTTCCGCAGGGCTCCACCGGTGGTGTTGTGGTGGTAGGTCAGCTCAGCTTCTCCATCGTCGGATTCTCAGGTCCTGTGGCGACTTCTAAAGTTCCAGTCCCCAAAGCCCTGCTTTTATGCAGCACACGCCCATTCACTCAGCCTAGCTGTCAATCAAACATGCTAAGTGGTGAGCCGGCCGGCTCACAACTTGGGCCAATCACACAAGAGTGCGACTTGAGTTACCAAGGTTACTCAGTCCAGGGTGCCTAAACCCCCTCCCACACCCCCTGTGGTGCACAGACAGAGTGGCACCACTTTTGGAGGCTTCTGTGGAGAAGCCCGCCAAAACGTGGAACAAAGGGCTCAAATGGGTTGGAGTCACAGAAGACAACACAAACGCCATTTTAGAATCGAGTCCTGGCACAAAATACCAACCGGCGAATTAATATTAAATAAATAAACCGCCGGTATGTTCGAGGCTATGAGAATTAAATAATTAAAGTTGGTAGCCTCGAACAATGGGAAAATCGAATAGGGATATATTCGCGGTCGAATATAAAAAGTAGTATCCACTGCCACCAGCCAAAACTCGATCAGGTGGGACGGAGACGTGCCCCCTCGACTAACAGACCCCGGGGCAATCGAATTGCCCCGACCAGTAAGTCCACAATATGATGGTTTGTACCGGTTTCTGTTAATAATTTGGGACTAGTAAAGCCAATGGTGACTTTACATGCCCTGGGAGACAGTAGTCAGTCCCAGGGTATGGAGTCTATGGTGGGCTGTCACTATGACACCCCTGTGTCATTGCACGGAGGGTGCTGTGTAACACACATAGTAAAAACACATGAGACCCTGTGGGGTAAAGGACCCTATAGACCATAAAACACATAAACAGTCAAAGGAACCCCATAAATCATGTCCAAGAGTGGGAGAAAAAGAGTCTCACTCTTGGAAGGAGAAAAAAACAAACTCCAGAAATCCAGCAAAGCTGCTGGGGGACTCACTAGGTTAGGTCATTAAGCCTAAAGAGAGAATTCTCCCTAATACTCGCCCCCCCCAGACTAAGGGACAGGAGGATTTAATCCACTCCTGGATGAATCTCATACCTCTAGTCGATGACATACATCCTAGAGAGACCATCAGCATTTTGGTGGTGACACCCTGACCTGTGCTCAATGGTGAAATCAAACCCTTGCAGGCAGATTGACCATCTCAATAGTTTTGGGTTTTCCCCTTTCATTTGCATTAACCATCTCAAGGGTTGGTGGTCAGTCTGAATGACAAAAGTAGAACCATACAAGTATGACCTAAACTTCTTCAGAGCCCACACAATAGCAAAACACTTTCGTTCAATGGTTGCCCACCTTGTTTCAGGATCCTTCAGTTTTCTACTGATAAAGCAAATGGGGTGCTCCCTACCTTTA
The DNA here is from genome assembly GCF_040938575.1 of Ambystoma mexicanum. Lineage (NCBI taxonomy): Eukaryota > Metazoa > Chordata > Amphibia > Caudata > Ambystomatidae > Ambystoma > Ambystoma mexicanum. The sequence continues at coordinate 78,920,029 of NC_090927.1, read as the reverse complement.
TCCATACAATAGGGCTGAACAACTTCCAACCCTGGGTGAGCTCGCTCTCACTCCCCTCAACGGGTTTCAATTCATTCTCATTAGTAATTTGTATTTCTTCATTAAGTAATCCACCATTTTTGTTATAATATTTCCAATATTTCAATTGTTTATTTATTCCTAACCAATCAGTGTTCCAAAATTATTGCCAATGCATTTCGGACATCCGTCCATCATCAGGGCTATCAACACTATTTGTTATCAATCAATGATATTTACAACACCATGACCCATTCCCAATGATTCACCCAAACGTGAAATCGTAAAGTAAATGCATGCACATACCAGATTAAAGTTGTGTTCCATCATGGCGTTCACATCAATATAACAAGTCAAAAAATACAAAAACATCCATTATAGATCATTGTTAAACCTTATTTCACAATATAATATCATAATTTACTTAACGCTTTTCTACCTGTTTGGCTTTTCGTCCCCAGAGTATGTATTCACCTCTGTTGCCGGTATCCTTATCTAGCGCGTATCCTCTGAAACAGATATTTATATATATGTGTATATAACTACTTCCATATCTGTGGTCCCCCTCCTTCAGTATTCCCACTTAACCTCCTCTTCCGTTGTGCTTACCTCTACTCTCCTACTCTCCGTACGCGACTGCTATTCAAAAAAAGCTGCCGCCACTTTTACTAGCATTTATCAACACTACTCATTCCCGCGCATGCGCGCCGCTGCGTGCAATGCCGTGATGCGTTTCACTAATCTCCTCCGCGCATGCGCGAATGTGTCTTTTCAACACTGTCTATTATTTCACTGAGCTCACTGTTAGGCAGTGGTTAGCTGCCTTACGTCCCACAGGGAAATTAACCCCTGCGGGATATACTGTGAACTCCAACATTAGACACATTATTGCAATTGGCTCCATTATTAAGTAGTGTTAAACTACCTTAAGTTCCACAGCACATAAATTCCAGCATTTTTATCAGTCATGATTTTTCTTTACATTTAACAAACACATGAGACCCTATGGGGTAAAGGACCCCATAGCCCATAAAACACATAAACAGTCAAAGGAACCCCATAAATCATGTCCAAGAGTGGGAGAAAAAGAGTCTCACTCTTGGCAGGAGAAAAAAACAAACTCCAGAAATCCAGCAAAGCTGCTGGGGGACTCACTAGGTTAGGAAATTCAGCCTAAAGAGAGAATTCTCCCTAACACCTATGGCCGTCCTGTCTAATAGAACAATATTGTCCGCATAGGCCAGCCAGAAGATCTTTCTTCCATTTAATTCTGGACTGGCCAGTGCAGACGATTCTAGGTGATCCCCCAAATCTGCCAGAAATAGATTGAAGAACAGAGGCGCCCCAAGGCACCCTTGCCTTACTCCTCTCTCTACCTGCACAGATTCAGAGAGATGACCTTCATCTAGGCAAACCCTCACCGAGGTACTTCTATGCAACTCCATCAGCATTGAGAGCAATGTATCTGGTATTCCCTCGGTCCTGAGTTTAAACCACAGCTTAGATCTATCAATCTAGTCAAATGCCTTGGATAAATCTATCCAGGTGCCATATAATGGCAAGCCTCCCTTTACCGCAGCAAATTCACTTACCAGGTTCAGGGTTAGCGAGGTTGAAAGTCCTTGCCTGAAACCTGTTTGGAATCGAGACATAACCTCTCCCTTGTCTACCCAGTTTTGAAGGTCTTTTAATAACACCTTCATGAAGACCTTACTCTGAATATCAAGGAGGGTGATAGAACGATAATTTATCAGATCTGTCCTAACACCCCCTTGAAGAAAGGAATTACCAACGCTGTTTTCCATGATGGAGGAAATTGCTTTGCCCTTAGGATCTCCTCAAAAAGTTGTTTCAAAAACTTCAACCAAAGTACCCTGATCGTTTTTAAGTACTTGATATGTGAGGCTGTTAGGGCCAGCGGCTTTGGATGACGAGGATTTGGCAATTAGTTCTGCAATCTCCTCCTCCTCAAAAGTTAATTTCCAAACATTATTTGAGCTACTTTCTTCTTGGTCTCCTCTTGGTTTCTTAAAAATCTTTGTTATCGTTTATGTGGTTCCAACTGTGCTGCAGAGGAAGCAGAAGAGGTGCAGAACAATTGTTTAAACAGAAACACTGTTTGGGAAAACCAGGACATTGCTTGTAACAACATTGAAACATCTCCTCACTTGTCGAGTACCCCTTCAATGTTTCCTATGACTGCACCTATCAGCTGTCACTATTCTGTGTTAACGACACTCCAAGAAATGACTAATGGTGATAACCTGCCCTCTGTTTCTTGCCCGTAAAACACTCCAAAAGAGAAAGGAGGCGGAACGGCTGAGATCCACATACAACCTTCTAGCAGTTTATTGCACTTTGCACTGAAGATTTTAATCAAATTGTGCGACCAGATCTATTTACAGACCCAAAAACATAGCGAAACTTTAGAGAGTCTCATACAACAACTTAAGATCAATCCTCCTACCAAAGCTGAGGACCAAACGAATACAGCTCCCAAGGGTGAAACATCCGTTCATTATGAGGGGGAATTGTTGAATGCGATCTATGAAGAGATTCATAATTTGTGCAACATAACTGAATCTCCCCTTTCATACCCTACCCACAAACAAGGCAAATGGCAAAAAAACGGAAACAACAAAAGGCTAAACAACTTCCATCCATTATAATTGAAGATGATGTTTCTCCGCAATGCCATCTGCTTAACTCCACTGTCACCTCGACAGGTGGCATGAAAAATAAATCTAGATGCCTTAGAAAGCGTGAAAATCACAGAAGAAAAAGACAATCCTTGAAACCAGGCACCTTGACCAGTTGGTTGCTAGAAAATAGTAAATCAAGTATGCAGAAATATCTCAATCAGAATGTGGAATTGGAAGAGAAAACTCGTCCAGAAATAGTAGCAGATAATGTGAAAGGACCAACTGTTCGACCTGTGGCCATTATTGAATTACCAAAATTCAATAATGGCCACAGGTCACCACGGAGGAAGACGTACCACTTAATCCCTTTATTGAATGTGGGAGCTTGTTTACCAATAGAGTGGTAAATATTAGTGAACGCCCCGATTAGCGGTCAAAGAAATCTATTAACTGGTCTGCTTTGGTTGCGCTTTTTACCAAAATTCCTGCGCTCAGAATACTTAATTCATGTGATTTTGAGTTCATACAACAATTGAAACAGGACTTTGGAGCAATGACCTTAGTCCATTGTGTTCTTCCGGTGACAGCATTGCTAATCCGCTCCCAAACAGAATCTTTGGAATTCCTGGGTTTTGAGTTGCATAAGGAGATTATACAACTAACTCCAACTGCACGATGTGAACATTGTTGCTCTTCCAAGACTAAAATCTTGTTAAATCACCTGGCCCACGCGCCACTGTAATTGATAATCAGACTGGTTGAAAATGGTTAAAAAACCTGCTTAGCCAATTGGAAAAGGCACAGCCATGAGAGTGCAGCATTGCTTCCTGGATTACCAGGGGCCATGCTAATTTTCTCAGGGTGGTTGGCTCCTTAGATGACCTTATAACTTTCCCCATTTTCATTTTGCAGGAGACGTGGCTACTAGAGGATTATCATGTTGAGTCCCACCTCATTTTCTAACGTAATGCAAAAAAAGGCGACAAAGGTAGATCCTTTGGCGGCCTGATTATAGGTGTAAAGCATACTTTTATTGCTAGTGAATACTATCTAAACTAAAACATGATAATGTTCTAGCAATTCAAATTAAATCACAAAATCCACAATCTTCTCCAAATATCCTAATAATTAACATCTACGACCCACCTACTAGAGAATGTACGGTTGAGAACTATGAGGCGATTGATTCAATTATTACTGAATGGCTCCTCCTCGAAGGGAATAACATGAAAGTCCTAGGTGGTGACCTTAATGCTCAGTGTGGTGTCTCTTCTATGACTGCGAAGTTTGACCATATTGAAGTTACTAACATAATGGCAAAATCTAGGAGTAATGTAAGGGGATCAGCATAGAGAGTTTTTCTGAAGGAATGGGAACTATGGCCTCCGAATGGAAGAACAAAAAGTGACATTCCTGGAACATGCACATGGTTTAGTGGCAGAAAATCAGCCACCCTTGATTATATATGTGGGCATGTTTACATGCTTGAGTATATTAATGACTTTGGTGTGATCCAGATGCCTTATAGCAATCATTCCTTAATCTATGCCACGATGAATATGCCATATGTGGATCCCAGTGTAAGGGGCCCACTTATATTGAAATTAGCAACAGTGGGAATAAGATTACATGCAATGCTTCCAATATTAAGCGAATGACTAGAAAAGCTCGGCAATTAATTAACACATTGGACACATTGGATAATACCATAGGTGGGGTGAATGGTGATGAAATTGAAAATGTGAGCAAGAAACTACTGCTGAAATCACTGAAACTAGTGGCACCTTGAATGTCGCTTCAGGAAAGTAATGAATACATTTTATGATGGTGAGCTGTTAATTCTGAAGTGTAACCACCGAAAAGAAATTCGCCATTTAAAAAAATTGGGTCTCCCTTTGCATGAGTATATAAAAAAAAGAAAATGTTGAATAAAAAATAAAGGTGCTGGCATAAACGCAGAAAAGCAGCAAAAATTAACTCTCAAAGGCAAAAGATGATAAGTACTTTACTTAAAGGTGACTCTAGTTCGATATGGAAATTGTTAAATAAAGTGAGAGGTGACTCTTCTCCAACCGTTGAACACGATAGATCAATGGGCTGAATATCTCACTCATTCTATGTATGAAGAGACCCCTCCTATTTTGGTGAATGATACTTCTTATGAATGGCCCTTGCAGTTTTCTAGGAAAGACATCATAGCAATTATTAGTAAACTCGAGTGCACCTGGGCCGAATGGGTTGGTATCGATAGTTTTTAAACATGATCCTATTAGTTGGTCCATGATTATATATCAACCTTGTAAAAAGGTATGTAAGGATAAGAAAATACCTTCTACATGGACCACCTCTATTCTAATACATGTCTATTAGGCCGGCTCGAGATATGCACCTGAAAACTATCGACTATTGTCCATACTTGATACGACCAGTAAAATGTAACCCGCCATTGTATTCGATCATTTGCAATGCTGGGCTAATGCGTACAACCTATTGCACCCATTCCAGTCTGGTTTTAGAGCGGATTCCAGCACAATGTACAATATTCGGCTTCTAGATGCCGGCATTTCTAGTGCCAAGCAGAAAACAAAACCTTCAGTGTATGTTTCGTTTATCGATTTTAGCTGTGCCTTCGATAGTGTTGATGGCAACACATTATGGGAGCTATTGTCTGAAACGAAGTGTCCTAAATGGTTGTTAGAGATATTAATCAAGCTTCATTCTAACAACACTGTACAAGTACATCTTGACAATGGAGGGCAGTTATCCCGAACAATCGAGATCAATAAGGGCGTCAAGCAGGGTTGCTTGCTTGCCGCCTTGTTTTTTTTTCTTTCTTTTTTTATTTCTTTATTTGGCTCGGTTGATTGGAAGATTAGAACAGCATGCACATTGCCCTGCTTAATTTGGAATGATTAAGGTCTCAGCTTTACTATACGCTGATGATAATTGTTGATCATACGGTAAAAGATATGAAGCAGATTCTGGAAGAGCTCGGCCAATTTACAATTTAACAAAGTCTGCAGATTAACCTAAAAAAATCCCAAATAATGTTGTTTGCTTCAAAGAAGGTGAACAGACCGAAAATGGAATTAAGTTGGGGTGTAATTGAATATACTGAGTCCTATAAATACTTAGGAGTCCACATGGATAGTAGAATTGGATACCCGTCAACAATTGAAAGGAAAACATTACGTTCCCGACAAATAACAAAATTAGTTCATAGTTTTGTGTTAAACTATGCAGGCTTTTCCTTGAAGGGCATATTGACGCTGTATCTGCAGTGACTAGTTCCAGTCATAGCTTATGGGATAGAAGCCCTCACTATGAAGAACCTTAATTGGCTTTACAAAATTGAGGGTTACTTCTGGAGTAATATACTTGACCTGCCATCATCATGTCCTTTACAGTATATCAGAGTTGAATTTGGCCTGACAGCTTTAAAAGCCCTCATCTTACAACTAAGAGGCCTCTTACCACTGAAATCCAGTTGTCATCCTTTGAGCCATATGTTAAACATCATAGGTGAAAATATAATCCAATTGAACAAAATTGATCGATCTAACAAATATGCTGCAATGTGTAGGGAATTGTATACTGAATTGAGTTGTTCATGGGATCGCTCATGTTGTGGCCGGTATAGTGTGATCAAATCTGCATTTAAAAAAAGAGTGGCGATAAAAGATTGGGAAAGTAACTTTTCCCATATGAATACCCTTCATAATTATCACTATTTAGACAGTATTGTCCATATGTTCGCCACCCACAGAAGTACTTACTTCGCTGCCCTAATCCTGACATCCGCAGATTCTGGTTGCTGATGAGAACAAATCAATTGCCGGTCAGAGCTACTCATGGTTCTCAATGGAAGCTGGAAAAAAGGCAACGACTATGTTGGAATTGTAAGGTAGACAGACATATACTAACAGAATGTCCTGATTTAATATCTACTTATAATCGGGAATATGAACGATTCGTACATCAATCGAATATGTCTTGTCAGTACATTTCTGGCACTATTGTCTTAATACCCTGACTAAAGCGATGCATATTGTCTTATATAAGATATGGAAGATGGCTCAGACCTTGTTTGAAAACGCTGGAAGTGTATAAAATAGTAGTAGTTTCTAAGTACGTGGCACTTTACAATTGTTCATATACATAATAATGATTAGCAACTAACATTTAAAACGTCTGGGCCCTCAGTGCCCACTTGTTATCTACTGTGACTTACATATGTGTATCATCGGGATTATACATCATCATAATAACCTCATTGTTATCACTGAATACTGAAGTCTGTAGATCGGTTTCTATTGAAGAAAAAAGTTATTTATTTATGTCTATGGTTCCAGAAATTGTATATATGAATTTATGATAATGAATTGTAAATGTTTAGTAATGATCAACTGAAAACAGATGTATATTGAATGATTGGTTGTCTGGGATTGTTTTAAGGCGGTGCTAAGGGGAGAACTAAGTAGAATGGCTCATGCAAAAAAGAGAACTCAGGAAGAGATTAAGAATTTGGAAGTGGAAGTTAATGAAATGCAAAAGGTATGTGCTAATGATAATTTGAGTCGGAATATGGTGAAATTAAAGAAGTTAGAGGCAGAGCTGGAAACTCGAGTACAGAACTTGGCAAGTAAAAATATGTTTTATTCTAAACAGCGGTTTTGGGAGTTTGGGGACAGAAATGGCAAGTTATTGGCTAATAAGCTTAAAGGGATGATATCTGATACGTGTGTTTCTTCTATTCAAACAGAGGAAGGTGATGTTCTGCACAGAAACGGAGAGATTTGTGATTATTTTAGAAAATGTTATGAGACGCTGTATAGGGAGGATCTTAATCCTGATGCAAACTGTTTAGAGGTGTTCTTTGAAAAGATTTCAATTTCAAAATTATCTCTGGAAAAACAAGCCTTACTTGACTCTGATATTGAGGTTTCTGAAGTGTGTACTGCCATATCTCAAATGAAAGATGGGAAATCACTGGGCCCAGACGCAATGTTTTTAGAATTCTATAAGAAATATGATACTCAATTGGCGCCAATTTGATGTGATCTTTACAATGAATTTATTGCATCTGGACTACTGCGTGATTCAATGAAAGAAGCATTGATCATAGTGATTCCGAAGCCGAATAAAGATCATAGGAATTGTAGAAATTACAGACCCATTTCATTGCTTAATGTTGATTTAAAAAATGTTACAAGAATTTGGGCTAATAGATTAAAGTTAACTGTGAAAGATCTGATTGATGAGTCTCAGGTGGGTTTTATTCCGGGAAGATATGGGTATGATAATATTAGGACTGTGTTGAATGTGGTTGGTGAACATTATGGTGCAAACTCGAATAAGGTGATTGGCTTCTTTGATGCTGATAAGGCTTTTGATAGGGTTAATTCGAAATTTATGGAATATACTTTGAAAAAGATGAGGTTCGGGCCAATTTTCATAACGATGGTAGATTGTTTACATCATTATATTAAGGCTCAAGTATTGGTAAATGGAGTTATTTCAAGTTCATTTCCATTGATGAAAGGTACGCGACAGGGTTGCCCATTGTCGCCTTTATTTGACTTGGCGTTGGAGCCTCTTGCAGCATGCATTAGGCAATGTGAACTCATTAAAGGAATAATGGTTGGAGCGGTGGAAGTTAAAATTTTACATATGCTGATGATATGCCGCTTTTGTTGTCGAATCCGGAGGCATGTGGGGATATAATTAAAGGCATGTTTGAAGAGGTGGACTGTCTGGTCATAAAGTCAACTGGGACAAAACTGACATTTTTCCATTGTCCAGGACATGTGATAGTAACATCTTGCACTCATGGAATTGTAAGTGGTCACCAGGTGGCAGATTTGAGAAGGAACCAATTTGGCTGAGTATGGAAAGGGGTGTGTGTGCACCGTATGATCTTGGCAATATTTATACTATGGGTAAGATACCGAACAAAAGGTTGAAACTGATCCCAGTAGTGGTAACTAGACAGGTGGTTGGGTTGTGGTTTAGTGAGAATGGACAGGGTTATGGTTTCAGTCCAGAAGCTTCTCTATGGTATAATGAAGCTCTTCAAGTAAATAACAAATGTCTGAATTGGATCAGTTGGATTAATAAGGGAATTCTGACGATAGGAGATGTGATGGATGGGAACCAGTTGTTGGGATTTGAGGCACTGCAGGGAAGATATGGATTGCATCGAAGAGAATTGAATAGATACCTGGCTCTGGCTTCTATGATTGATTTGAGGATAGTAATGGCTGGTGGTTCTGTAGGGAAGAAACCAGAAATTAGCAAATTATTGGAAGATCAGGAATTTTGTGTGAGAACTTATATGCAATTTATGCCTTTTAGCGAGAATTTTCATTCAGCATGGACGAGATTGAAGGAAGATTGGTCAAATGATATTGGTAGGGTCATTACTGATGTGGATTGGGATAGCATCCTGAGGGTGAATTTGAATTTGGGAACAGACATGGGATTACATCTGATTCGACAGAAGGTTATTGGACGGCTTTATTGGACACCTGGTAAGATGTTTAAATTAGGGCTTCAATCTGATGATTTATGCTGGTGTTGTGGTATTGGTAGAGGCACACTTTTACATTTGATGTGGGAGTGCCCGAGAGTGCAATTGTTTTGGAAGGAGGTAACTTGGTGGGAGGTCGGCACTCTGCTTTCTAAGGGTTAATCCTCACGTGTTTTGTAACGAGCATTAACTTACGGTCTGCCTGCCTTTGTACAAGTGTATTGCCATCTGAATGAATGAAGCAACGAACGCATGCTTTGATAACATAGTTTGAATTGCCTTTTGCCGCTTTAACTAAGGAACACCTTGTGCTGCCTTCACGCACTAAGTGACTCCCTTTGAGTTGAATAGCGCGAGCACAGCAACTAGATTCACACGCTTAGGGAAGTACTTACTTGTGGGTCCTCAGGCATGGCAGGAACGCCCAGGAGATCCTTGCCCCTCAGACCTCGTGTTAATTACTGGCAACTGCAGCCGCTTTGCGGTGCACTAAAATTATGACCTATAGTCAGCGAACTCGACACTGACTCCTGCATCAGCCTCTGCCATTGGCTAAGCAGGCTTACAGACTACAATTCCCAGGAGCACCAGCGCCCTTCATAGGGAAACGTCAGGCGCTTCAGCGCCGGCGCTTCAGGGTCAAGCCGGTCTTGCGCCGGTCCTCGCCGTCCACGGCGTCCGGTGCACAGTACGCTGCCCAGAAACCACTGCTAATCAAAAACCATGAGGCTTCTACCTTTTGACATAGTGGCCAACATCAATCGTAATTACCAAAACACAAAGCTTGCTAAAGCAGCTTGTGATGCTATCCTTGAATGAACTGGCCCCGATGTTAGACTCACCTCTACAGAAACCCTTGCTATTAAGAGACGTGAGAAAAAAACTCCATCAAACACTATCCTCAAGAAAGTGCCAATCCAACCTCCTCCAGATCTAAAGATCTGTCTCCTCAACACTCGTTCCCTCAACAAACATGCCATCAGCGTCCATGATAAGATATCCGCGGAGAAAATAGATATCATGTGTATTACCGAGACCTGGCTAAAAGAGCACGTCGGTCCTACCTGTGACCTAGCAGTCCCTGAGGGCTACACTATTGGCCTCATTACAACTCAGGCGTTAAGGGTTAACGCCGTCGTTAACCCTTAACGCCTATTCTGATTTTAACGGCTGCTTTTAGCAGCCGTTAAAATCCATGGCACTAACCTGCCATGATGCTAATTACGCCACTGTAATTTACGGTGGCGTAATTAGCGCCTTCCCCACTCCCATTATGCCCTATGGGGCAAAAATGGGAATGGGGAAGGGAAAATGGGAAATGGGGATTTACCGCCCCACTCACCTTGGAATGGGGCGGTAAATCCGCCATCCACCATGGTGTAAACGTAGTTTACACCATGGTGGTAAAGTTGGCGCAATTAGCGCCTGGGTTGTAATGACCCCCTATATATCATACCAACAGGGAATCAGGACAAGGGGGTGGCATGGCCGTAATCGCCAGGGACACCATCCAACTGTTCCCGACCAAAATACAATGTAACGGTACAGAAATCCTCTACCTTAAACATCTTCACACCAATAATAGCAGCCTTAACATAATTGTAGTGTACAGACCACCTGTCACTATGCCCAACTTCAACGAAGAAATCACAAATCAGCTTAATATGATCAAAGGACCCAATACCGCCACTCTACTTCTAGGAGATTTCAATCGGTGGCGGGGGGACCCGAAAGACAGAGAGGCCATTAAATTGGAGAAACTCCTGAACAACATAAACTACCAAGTGATGAATACCGATCCCACCATGGACAACGCCACCTACTTGACTGGGTTGTCGCCAACAACTTCACATCCCAAGATTACAAAACTGACCCATGTATATGGTCGGACCACTACAGTGTGACCTTTCATATCTATCCCCCTGCACAAGGGCCCAAACTTCCCAATCTTCCCATCAAAAAAACACTGCGGAACTATAAAAACATCAGCAAAGAGCACCTGATGCAATGCCTAGATGCTCACGAAATAGAGGTAAAAAATGAGGATACATGCGAAATCACCCTATCTAACCTAGCCATCTACAGGCACTAGTGGACCATGAAGCTCCACTCCAAACCAAAACCTCTAGACCTAAAAAAATAAAACAAGAGTGGTTCACAGAGGAACTTCTCGAACAGAAGAAGCTTAAAAGGAAAAGGGAAAATGAATGGAGAAAAAACCCACGGTGCAAAATAAATCTCTCTGGAAAATCAGCGAGAAAATTTACAAAGAAATGATAATTGAGGCTAAGAAAAACTACTACGATAAACAGATTTCAGTAGCAGTCAACTCCACCAGCAAACTTTTCAATATATTGAAATCCATCGATAAGCCAAAAGGCTTAACCCCTGCCTTTCCGCCCACCCAAGAAGAATGCGACGCAACACAGATTGCATTCTTTAATAAAATTAATAGGGCCAGGGACATCATAGCCAAATCTCAAGCAGCCTCTAAGTCACCCACTAAAGACACACCAGAGGAACGTGTACACCAGACGACCCAATACAAGTTCCATCCCATCACTACCAATGACATGATAAAAACCCTAGCATCCATGAAATCCACCACGTGCGCGGAAAACATACTCCCGGCTAACCTGATCCTAGACCATCCAGCCATTTTTGCACCAGCTCTAACTAAAGTAATAAACACATCCTTCCGTGATCAAAATGTACCAAAAAGCATAAAAAGGGTAACAGTCACGCCCCTTGTAAAAAAACCTAACCTAGACCGAAGGGACCCAAACAACCTAAGGCCCATAACTAACTGCAATTTTATACTTAAAATCATGGACAAAATTGCCACCACACAACTTCAGGAACATGTAGAAAGCTCTGATCTCCTCCATCATCAACAGACAGGATTTCGACCAGCACATAGCACAGAAACAGCTATGCTGGATCTACAGACCAAGATGCTTAACATCATTGATCAGGGAAAAGCCGGACTGCTAATACTTTTAGCTCTGAGCGCGGCTTTTGACTTACTAGACCACAACTTACTTAAGTCAGCTCTAAAAGAAACAGCAAACTGCTCAGACGAAGCAATAAGCTGGATCATGTCCTTCTTACAAAATAGAACATCTAGAGTTCATTGGGGAAATTTATTTTCGATAGAAAAAGAAATTACATGCAGAGTCCCCCAGGGCGCTAGCATGTCCCCACTCCTGTTCAACATATACCTCAGATTTCTATGTATAGTCCTTGATAACATCAACACGTTCTTTACCAACTATGCTGATGACAATCAGCTGGTAATAGAACTAAGGGTAGACCATCAAAAGGACGACAAAAAACTCAACACAGTGTACAAAGCTGTGGAGAAATGGATGGACCAAAATTGGATGTGTCTAAATGGCAATAAAACCGAGCTCATGGTCTTTGGTTCCAATTTGGTCAGATCCAAAATCCACCCCGCATATAACACCTTTATCATCAAAAACACTCCAATCAAAGTCCTTAACAAGGTTAAAACCTTGGGGATGATGTTAGAAGCATCCCTGGGATCCGAGGCTCAAACCCTCTATGTGAAAAAACATGCTCCTACCACCTCCGCTTATTGAAAGCCATTAGACCCTACCTATCGGAGGAAAACAGCGCCACGATCGCAAGAGCCACAATTCTATCTCACCTCGATTATGGCAACGCGTTAATACTGGGTTCTAACAAAAACTGTTACCACAGCTACCAAGTCCTGCAAAACAATGCATTGAGAATCATCAAACAAATACCTAGGAACCAGCACATTAGCAAAGCCAGGAAAGAACTACACTGGTTAAAAATCGAAGAAAGAGTCCAATTTAAGTCGCTCACACTTCCACACAGATGTATATATGGCAAAGCTCCAGCTTACATGAGAAGTAAAATCATCCCATATAAGCCCTCCAGAGAGCTAAGATCAGCCGAACAAGGACTGATTACGACAGCCCCTTTCAGACTCAAAAACGGAGCGGGCAAATCCTTCCCTGTCACTGTAGCAGGCCTCTGGAACAACCTCCCAGGCCAGATAAGGATGGAAGCCAACTACCAACGCTTCCGAAAACAATTGAAAACGTACATCTTTAAGTAAAACATATAATTACTTCCTGCCCAGTTCTATATCTTCTATATCTGTCTAGTGCTTCTTGTATGTATCCGTCACTTGTCTCTCGTGTTCCTGTCTCTGCGCCCCGAAGCTTACGAGCTACCGGCGCAATACAAATAAATAAAATAAAAAAATAAAATTAAATAAAATAAAAGGAGGTTATTGACAGGATTGATTTGATTTATGGAATATCCTTACAGAGATCCGCAGTGAACATAATTTTGTTATCTCATGTTGATAGATGTGTGCGTGCTAGGAAGCATACTAATTGGATTGATAGAGCTATGGTGGTAGCAACTAAGATGATTCTCAGAATTTGGAAAAAGAGAATAAAGCCTAATGTTGAGGAGTGGCTAACCGGATTGCATGTTTTATCACAGTACGATAAGGTTTCAATGGAGTGTAAAGATAAAAAAACGAGGAACACGTGAGAGTATGGGGACCTTTTTTGGCCCTTTATGATTGATATGATTGTGGATCTGTTTTGTTGGATGTGTCATTTGGGGAGGGGGAATAAGGTGAAGTGGGTTTCAAATATTTATTTTTTTTGTCTTCTTTCTTTCTCTTCCCATTTGTGTTGTCTATTGTGCTGTTTTGTGTATACCTGTTGGTTGGAATATTGTGTTTCACAGGATAATACTTCTTTTGATGGGTGTGATATTATGTGATGTTTAATATGTTTAACTCATTACGTTATGCTATTTTCAGTGAGACAATATGTACTTGATGTACAGTTCTTCTTGTTTTTTTATTGTAAACTTAATAAATTGTGTTGGAATTTTTTTTTTTACTTGTTTTGTACTAATGTAAATTAAATTGTATCAGTTGTAAAAGTTCTTTTGAACTAAACACAACTTAACAATAAAATAAGTATCATTATTAGGTATGTGGGAATTAACCCTCTCTTTCCAGCAGGGATATTAGTTTCCCTACTACTACATATGTCAAATCCAATTGACTTCCTGGTGGCAACCAAGGGATCGGAGGCCTGATTACTAAGCTTTTAAAATGTTAGGGTTCCCCAATTAGTATCAATTGAGTCAAATCCCACCCTGGCACCATATGTAAGGAAGGCGCGGTAACAAACAGTGAAGGCAGACACAAATCCCCACAGTTCAATAGTGTTTATTAAACTCCTATCTGAACCTAAATCTAAGGATGGAAGCAATTTACGACCATCAAAATAAAGATAACAGTCCTAGTGGAGTCTTCGTAAAAACAAAAGGGTCTATACTAAAAACATATTGCCAATCCTTACCTCTAAACAATAAATACTGTCTGAAATGATGTAGGAAACAAAAGATGTGTCAAGAAACAAAGGATCAGGATGACTGAATAGTTGGCTCCCCTTCCCCACGTTTTCAGCACAGGACAAGGTGGCTCACTGAAGCTTGGTACACACTTTAGTTCTGCTGAGCACAAGGACACAGTTCCAATTCAGATAAAAGCTTTCTGGGATAAAAGTCTCTTGTTCAATCAAGGTTCACTTCTCACTCGCAAGATAAAAGTTCAAAGAAAATACTCAAAGTTCCTTTTTTCAAGAATTTACTTTCAATCACTTTCAGAGTTCTCACTTTCAATCACTTTCAAAGTCTTACTTTCAATGTGATTCTCCCTCAGCTGGGCTCGGACTACTTCTTGATATAATTACTCAATGGGTCTTTCTTGATCAGACTCGGACCCCTTTTAAACCCAAAGTCACAGGCCTTCAGTATGGTTCACGCCTCTGTATGGTTTTGCTTTAAATTGACAGTTCACCAAAATCGAAGACTTTCGAGTGTGCAAAGGATTTGCTCTAGACCCTCACAAGACCATTTTGATTCCCTTTTTCACAGAATTATATTTGCATCTCAAAATTCTTCCTTGCAAGATATATTCAGTCAGAGAGCTTTGATTGGGCACACGCGCTGTGACGGACCACTCTGCAATATTGTATCTTTCTCATTTCCTTTTAAATTTTCAAAAATAATTATCAGCTTTCTGTTGTTGTTCATCAAAAGCTTCAACACTCAATTTCATGAGACACATTGTTGCCGCCGGCAACCTTCATCAGATACAGTACGGTCTCGCCCAATTTCCTCCAACTCACTGGCTGTGTAGAAGGCTCGGCTCACAGCTTTGATGATGGAGCCAATGATGATACCACAGAGGCTGCATTTCCTCTCCGACTCAGCCAGTCAGGTAGGAGGGCCGCTCGTATCTCGGACACACAATACAGGATTATCTGGCCTCTCTCCCCAGCCTTGCACGTCTGCTTCCAATTCTTCAAAATCCCAGCGATCATTCGTCGAAAAACTCAAGGGCGTCTCCCTCCTTATTCTCTCTTCTCGACTTTCCGAGACTTGCTCACTCAGTTCGGCTGAAGTCTGGGATTGGCTGCTCCTTCTTGTGCTATACCTCGCTCAAACTGTGCTCTCGGGTCTGCCTTTAATAAGTGTAGGGTAGGTAAAGGGGAATCAGATGTGAGTCATTCCCGGCAATTGATTGACTCTGCCTGACCAAAGCACTGGGACATGTTTGAGGAAATACTAGAATCTGTCTTTCCCCAGAGTGTAGTGTTGAAGAAAAGGTGTTAGTATAGGAAAGGGGGTGGGGAGGTGCAGTTCCCAAGTACCCGACCTGGTAAGAGGGAGTAAAGGTTTTAAAGGGGGGATACCGCGTCTCACCATCAGGTGTCCCACACCTACTCCACAAGGACACCTCACCCAGGTGATCCTCCCACACTGGTCCAACCCCAGGGTCTGGATCCAAAATGGTGGCTGTTCTCTGGCCACCTGGATGACAGATCCCAGAGGACTGGTAAGTGAGACACCCTCTGGTTTCTCACAAAACCTATGCCACATATTTACATACATATGATTTTGACTTTAATTTCACAGTTTAAGTTTCTGTTCTTGTTCGAGGCACATGTTCCATTGTTGATTTTAGCTGGTGTAAAATACTTAATCATTCTTGTGAAGTCAAAGGCAAGGCTAATGGATGTTGAAGACATCTTATCTCTCTGGCCAGATGGGTCTCTAGCATCATGTGACAATCTTGATTGCAGGCCATCCCCAGTCAGCCCAGGGATGCTCCACAGAATTTCCTGAATTTTGGGGATTTTACAAAGTTTAGCCCATGAAGTGTGGCCTTTCTGTTGACGCAGTACACCAATACATGGCTCTATCATGTATGAATGTAGCTCTTTGCCATTTCCCTAAAACGTCAAAGAAATGGTCTTTCAATAGATAGCATAGAAGTGCATGTAATGGGGAAGTTTGCTTTGTGTGGATCTTCGAATCTCATGAGAAATGTAATTCTGGGCTACACACAGAGCTGTTCTCCATCAACAAAAACTCACACTTTGAATGTTACATGTATGCCACAACTTTGAATGTTACATGTATGCCACACATGAGGCCTTTTTATTTATTTGTATGTAATTGCATCTCACCATAACTGTTCATTTTTCTCCTGATGATATGTTCATTTTGGCAAGGGAACATTTTTCTCCATGTATTTGTTTGAAGCTACAAAAATGCACACCCTTTTAGACATATCAGTTTATGTGTTTGCAAATGCCATGCTTTCCATGTAGAATATGCCTTTCATTTTCTATCAATCACATGCAAAGTCCAATTAGTACATAGATTTCTCCAGCATTGGATCTTTCATAAATTCAGATGCTTGAATATTCCCCGTCATCAGACTGGGAATCCTCTTTGATAAAAATTAATTATAAAATGTTTTCAATATACATCCCTTCTCACCTAGATAATGTATGCAGACACTCCATTGTGGCTTATGAGCCAGTCTATTGTGTAGTCCCTCCACCTGACTTTGGTCCTTTATGGCCCCAACCGATGAGGTGGCAGGGCTTAAGCTTTGCCCCAGGCAGCCATCTTCAGTTTTTTCACCGCAGTCTATCAGACAGAAGGAATCTTCCATATCTCTATGCTTTCAAAATTCTTTTCACCTTTGGTGTGTAGTATATATTTTCTAATATATTCTACTGTTTTCCCCTCCTTAGGGGCTTGCTATTCTGAGTCTTTGGACTCAGAGAAACATTTTTGTTGGTACTTTTTCATCGAGTGAAAGTTCTCCTCAGCATGGCTGAGCTTCAGCCTGCCAAGAAGCCTTCCCTGTTCAGGAACTGCACGAGGTGCAAAAAGAAACTGGTCTACATGAAGGATCCACATGACCACTGTATTTACTGCTTATATCCACATGATATCAACAAATGTGACATTTGCAGGACTGTCTCCCCCAAAACCCTGCAGGGCAGACACAGGAGACTTCTGTTACACCTAGAAGCCAAAGGTCTGTCCTCTTACGAGGAGTCTGCCAAAACAGCTCCCGTATCTATCGTCTACCAAGCCATCTGAGAGACAAACTTCTAAAAGAAGGGCCTCTTCAGTGGAAAGGAGTTCCACTCCCTCTCATAAGGCTAAAAGAAAGTTGGAAGCCACTTCTTCTATGCCTTCCTTGGACCCAGGACACCACAAAAAATGTCATCCTGAAGAAAAAATCACCTCCAAAGGTAAGGAGGCATTTTAAAAATACTGTGGGGGCAGGGGGCAGCCGTCCACGGAGAAGCCGTCCACAAGTGGCAGCAAAATCAGGCACGCGCCGTCGACCAAGCCGTCGATGAAGCCACCGTCAACGACAACACACCAAACCACATCGTCCACGACAAAATCCTCATCGACGACATCATCATCCACGAAGCAGTCGTCTTCGAAGGAAACACATCACTCGTCGTTGAAGCTCTCGTCCATGAAACTCTCGTCCACGAAGCTCTCGTCGATGGGTAAACCATCTTCAAAGTGTTCGTTCACGGAACCACCGTCGACAAAACCGATTCCGAAACCAATTCCAAAAAATGTGGTGTCTTCTGAAGAAATAGAACCTGCAACACTATTCGCAGACATCGCAGCTAAATCATCAAATGTGAGCAGTCTTCACAAGTCTTTGGGACCAGCATCTCCAATTCCAGTTACACCTCAGCCAGTTGGAGCACAACTGTCCCCTTTAAAAGAGATGATGGAACTTCCTGACGTCATTCTTCAGGAGGAGTTCTCGGACACGGAAATGCCTGGTGAGCAACCTTTCCTCATTCCTAAGGAAAACAGCCTTCCTTGGCAACCGGATTCAGAGGACATGGCTGATTCTTATGACCCGGTGCTCATGGCATCGATGCAAAGAATCATTTAGGAGTTTGACAGGCACCAAGAGTGGCAGAATAGGTCTTCGGTACCTAAGGAAACCCCCTGAGGGACGCTTCACCTCGGCATAGCACACCCAGACACTCCCCTTCCAGGAGTAGACCGCAGAAGAGAGCAACATCACCTGAGCCTCCACGTAGATCCAGGAGCAGAACACTCAGTGCTTCACCGACAAGAGTCCCCTCTACAGCATCACCTCATAGATCTCGATCCCCAGTTCGAGACCCAACTATGGTACCTTCATCTGCGTCAGTATCTGATTGGAAAGAGGACCCATTCAGGGATTTTTCGGATCCAGAGGAAGGAGAAATTAAGCAGGAACCAGATGCTCCTAGTGAATGGGATGATTATATTGTCGAGAAACCCAGGAAGAAGGACTCACCAGGTGAGGCGTCACCTCCAGACGATTTGGTATCATTTCTTACTATAATTGGTAAAGCTGTGGACTTTTTCAAGATACAAGTTTCTTCAGAAGAAAAGAAGTCGGTGCTCTATGAGCACAGGGACAAATGCAGAAGAACGGTTACACCATTACGCTTCTCAACACCATATGGGAGTCTGGGTCGAAGATACTAGCCACACCCTTATGCACACCTGCTTTAGTCTCAAGGCCTGAAAAGAAGTACAAAGCACCTGACTCGGCTCTGCTTTGTTTAAGGGGTCATAGGAAGCCAGATTCAGTCATCACAGTAGCGGCTAGAAAGAAATTAGCCAGCCCATCATCACCACTGTCAGTACCACCAGACAAGGAAGGTCGTAAGACGGAAGCCATGGGTAGAAAGGTGTCTTCCTCAGCATCTCTCACTATAAGAGCGGGCAACGCATTAGCCAGGACCGCCAGGTTTGACTGAGAGCTTTGGCTTCACATGTCCAAGTTGACCAAACATCTACCAGAAGATTTACAGGAGGAAGCCAGGTCCATCATTGGGGACGGAGAAGCCACTTCAGACCACATGATCGACGCGGCTGTCGATGTGTCTGAATCAGGTTTCAGACAAATGGCCCAAGGCACGGTGTTAAGGAGACAGGCATGGATGAAAGCCACACATTTTGGACATGCCCTTCGATGGGCAAGACTTATTTGGCAAGAAGACAGAGCACCTTAAAGGAATTAAAATGGACACAGATACAGCTAGAGCCATCAGTTCCTTGAAGGATAAATATAAAGACTGCAGGTCCTTTCGTCCCTTTCGAGGTGCAGTGTCAAAAGTCAGAGGATACTCGCGTTCCTCCGATGGTCAGAAGTCACAAGGTAACACATTTCAAGGCAACAGATATCAATCCGCCAACAGGTATTCCCAGAGAGGAAGGCGCGGCTCTTCCCAAGGAAAGTCCCAGAACAAACAGAACTGACCATTCGATTCTTCCCCCTCTATGCCAAACATCTGTGGGGGAAGGGTAAGCCAATATTTTCAATGCTGGAATTCGATAACATCAGACAAGTGGGTATTACAGGTGGTTCGCAGGGGACACACCATAGAATTCCTAGACCATCCTCCATCCCTTGCCCCCAGCCCTCACAAAGTTCACATGCTGAAGAACGTCATGGCAGAATTTCAAAGGTTACTGCACAAAGCAACTATAGAGCCAGTCCCCTATTCCCAGAAAGGAAAAGGTTTCTACTCCTGCTTCTTTCTAATCAAAAGTCTTTATTGTATATCGTGTATATTTTATAACTACGGATACTATGTAAGCCTTTATTGTATATATTGTATCTCTTGTAACTATGTAAGCTTTGCATTTTCTTACTGCGCCTTGTTACTTACGGGTCTGGTGCGCAATAAAAGTGAATAAACAAACAAACAACAAACAAAAAGAAAAACGGTCAATGGAGACCTATATTGGACTTAAGGGCACTCAACAAATACATCAAATGCATCAAATTCAAAATGATATCCCTGCAAGGCGTCTTACCGTGGCTGAACAGAAACAACTTTCTAGCCACTCTGGACTTACAAGACGCGTACTTCCACATTCCAATTCATCCTGCCCACAGACAGTTCCTCAGGTTCACTATAGGAGACCGACATTTCCAATTTCGGGTACTCTCGTTCGGGCTAAAATCAGCACCAAGGGTATTCACCAAGTGTCTGGTGCCCGTAGCAGCGAACCTCAGAAGGTTGGCAACTGAGGTCTTTCCATATTTGGACGACTGGTTGATAAGGGCAAGCTCCCTCAGTCAAGCTCAATTGGCAGTGTCAAAAAACGATAAAGCTCCTAAAAGAGTTAGGTTTTTCGATAAACAACGTAAAATCCTGTCCAGTACCCAGCAAGAAGGTTATTTTTCTGGGAGCCGAGTTCGACACCACCATTCCCAGGGTAAGACCATTGGTGGACAGAGTAACAGTCATCTTCCGCTCAACATCATTGTTCCTAGAAAAAGAGACGCCCACGGTACGATCTTTCAAATCCCTCCCTGGCATGATGTCCTCATGTATATTTCTCATACCAAACTGCAGACTTCGCATGAGACCGATCCAGGAGGCCCTGGACCACCAATGGAAACAAGCCAAGGGTTCATGGGAAGATATAGTCCAGGTAAAGACGGCAGTGCACAAGGCACTTCGATGGTGGAACACGCCACAGAACCTGTTCCAAGGGATGCCATTCCAGGCACCAACATCCACTCTTCTCTTCAGGACAGACGCGTCCCTTTCGAGATGGGGGGCACACTTGGCAGACCTTCAGACAAAAGGGGCTCGGTCATACCAAGAATCACAGCTACACATCAATGTCCTGGAGCTCATGGCGATATGATGGGCTCTAAAAGCTTTCCTTCCAGTAGCGGCAGGTCAAGTCTTAACCATCCAAACAGACAATATAACCTCCCTGCACTACACAACCAAGCAAGGAGGCACGAAGTCAGAGATCTTATCTCAGGGAGCTCAACTGCTATGGTCATGGTCCTTGCAATACAAAGTCCACATCAGGGCAGAAACATCATCCGGGAGTGGACAATGTCTTAGCGGACAAACTATGCAGGGAGGACGCCACATCCCACGAATGGTATCAGAATCCGAGTCCTCGGATTTGTGACTCACCTATTTGTTACTTGTGGTCCTTTTCTTGGAGTTCATGGACTTCTTTTTCCTGGAGAAGCGAGCCTTATAGAGGTAAGGTCTTGATTCCGCTGAATCCTGTCTGCTGGGCGGCAACGAGCGCATGCGTTCCAGGCTCCCACCTGCAGCAGCTTCGAAACTCGGGAAACGTTCAAGGTTCCTGGAAGGATCCGGGAAGGGTCAGGGGCAAAGACGGAATAGCGGTAAGTTCAGAAAGGGAAAACAGGAAGGATAATAGATGCGGGCACTTAGTTAAACACAAAGGTAAAACAGGGCCAGTAGAGTTAGTTACACAACCTGCCGGGACAAGGGTTACAGGCAAGCGGAGCGTTGAGATGCGCCAAAGCGTGGGGGCGTGTCTGCTTTCAAGGAAGCAGGAGAGTGAATCGGAAAGATTAGACCGCACAGTTTCTAGGCGTCGGCCATGTTGGGAAGGATCGGAACGAAGGGGTCATTGACTAAGGGACCAGGCTGACCAGAAGGGTCGGTATCGCCGATTCATGACAGCATGCCCCCTTCTAAGCTCCAATCCACCTGGCTTGCCCAGATGAGTCCGATAAAAACGCTGCAACATACGGGGAGCGTTCATGTTAGAGGCTGGTTCCCAATCCGTTCACTTGCCGGATAGCCTTTCCATGCCACCAAATATTGGCGGCGACCTCTTCTGTACCTGGAATCACAGATCCTGGAAACCTCGAATTGGACTTTGTTGTCGACAAGGAGTGGCGGAGGTCGAGGTGTTGACTTGGTTGAATGGTGAAATGGTTTCAATAGAGATGTATGAAAAACAGGGTGGATACTTTTCCAGGAGTCTGGTAATCGGAGTCGGAAGGCAACTGGGTTGAGGATTTCAGTCACTGTGAAAGGGCCGTAAAAACAAAGTGCCAGCTTGTTGGATCTCAGATGTCTGTGTAGGTATCGAGATGAGAGCCAAACTTTATCTCCAACAGTATAGGAAGGCCCAGGTCACCTCTTGGTGTCTGCAAATTTCTTTATGTCCATCTTGGCCTTAACTTGTTTGTGAACTGATACCAGCTGAGCAATCCAAGCATCAACTGAAGGGGTTAATGTGGTCTGTGGTAAGAGCGTGGGTAGCACCGACGGATGGAACCCCTGAGTGCAAAAAAAAAGGACTTATCTTGGTTGTGGAATGATCATAATTGTTGTAAGCAAATTCGGCTATTGGAATCAGTAATGGCCAATCATCCTGGACTTTGGAAGCACAACACTGTAGATACTGTTCAAGGGTTTGGTTTACTCTCTCAGTGATGCCATTTGTTTGTGGATGATATCCTGACGATAAGGCACGTTGAATGCCTAATTTCTGGCAGAGATGTTTCCAGAACTTAGAAAAGTATTGTGGTCCGCGGTCGGAGATGATCTTAGACGGCAGGCCGTGCAATCGAAAGATGTGAGTAATAAATACCCCTGCCATTTTAAGTGCTGAAGGTACTTTGGTTAGAGAAGTAAAATGGGCCATGTGAGAAAAGAGGTCTATAGTGACCATTATGGTGGTATACCCTTTGGAGGGAGGAAGATTCAGCCTGCCAAGAAGCCTTCCCTGTTAAGGAACTGCACGAGGTGCAGAAAGAAATTGGTCTACATGAAGGATCCACAGGACCACTGTATTTACTGCTTATATCCACATGATATCAACAAATGTGACATTTGCAGGACTGTCTCCCCCAAAACCCTGCAGGGCAGACACAGGAGACTTCTGTTACAACTAGAAGCCAAAGGTCTGTCCTCTTACGAGGAGTCTGCCAAAACAGCTCCCGTATCGTCTACCAAGCCATCTGAGAGACAAACTTCTAAAAGAAGGGCCTCTTCAGTGGAAAGGAGTTCCACTCCCTCTCATAAGGCTAAAAGAAAGTTGGAAGCCACTTCTTCTATGCCTTCCTTGGACCCAGGACACCACAAAAAATGTCATCCTGAAGAAAAAATCACCTCCAAAGGTAAGGAGGCATTTTTAAAAAACTGTGGGGGCAGGGGGCAGCCGTCCACGGAGAAGCCGTCCACAAGTGGCAGCAAAATCAGGCACGTGCCGTCGACCAAGCCGTCGATGAAGCCACCGTCAACGACAACACACCAAACCACATCGTCCACGACAAAATCCTTGTCGACGATATCATCATCCACGAAGCAGTCGTCTTCGAAGGAAACACATCACTCGTCGTTGAAGCTCTCGTCCATGAAACTCTCGTCCACAAAGCTCTCGTCGATGGGTCAACCATCTTCAAAGTGTTCGTTCACGGAACCACCGTCGACGAAACCGATTCCGAAACCAATTCCAAAAAATGTGGTGTCTTCTGAAGAAATAGAACCTGCAACACCATTTGCAGACATCGCAGCTAAATCATCAAATGTGAGCAGTCTTCACAAGTCTTTGGGACCAGCATCTCCAATTCCAGTTACACCTCAGCCAGTTGAAGCACAACTGTCCCCTTTAAAAGAGATGACGGAACTTCCTGACGTCATTCTTCAGGAGGAGTTCTCGGACACGGAAATGCCTGGTGAGCAACCTTTCCTCATTCCTAAGGAAAACAGCCTTCCTTGGCAATCATATTCAGAGGACATGGCTGATTCTTATGACCCGGTGCTCATGGCATCGATGCAAAGAATCATCGAGGAGTTTGACAGGCACCAAGAGTGGCAGAATAGGTCTTCGGTACCTAAGGAAACCCCCCTGAGGGACGCTTCACCTCGGCATAGCACACCCAGGCACTCCCCTTCCAGGAGTAGACCGCAGAAGAGAGCAACATCACCTGAGCCTCCACGTAGATCCAGGAGCAGAACACTCAGTGCTTCACCGACAAGAGTCCCCTCTACAGCATCACCTCATAGATCTCGATCCCCAGTTCGAGACCCAACTATGGTACCTTCATCTGCGTCAGTATCTGATTGGAAAGAGGACCCGTTCAGGGATTTTTCGGATCCAGAGGAAGGAGAAATTAAGCAGGAACCAGATGCTCCTAGTGAATGGGATGATTATATTGTCGAGAAACCCAGGAAGAAGGACTCACCAGGTGAGGCGTCACCTCCAGACGATTTGGTATCATTTCTTACTATAATTGGTAAAGCTGTGGACTTTTTCAAGATACAAGTTTCTTCAGAAGAAAAGAAGTCGGTGCTCTATGAGCACAGGGACAAATGCAGAAGAACGGTTACACCATTACGCTTCTCAACACCATATGGGAGTCTGGGTCGAAGATACTAGCCACACCCTTATGCACACCTGCTTTAGTCTCAAGGCCTGAAAAGAAGTACAAAGCACCTGACTCGGCTCTGCTTTGTTTAAGGGGTCATACGAAGCCAGATTCAGTCATCACAGTAGCGGCTAGAAAGAAATTAGCCAGCCCATCATTACCACTGTCAGTACCACCAGACAAGGAAGGTCGTAAGCCGGAAGCCATGGGTAGAAAGGTGTCTTCCTCAGCATCTCTCACTATAAGAGCGGGCAACGCATTAGCCAGGACCGCCAGGTTTGACTGAGAGCTTTGGCTTCACATGTCCAAGTTGACCAAACATCTACCAGAAGATTTACAGGAGGAAGCCAGGTCCATCATTGGGGACGGAGAAGCCACTTCAGACCACATGATCGACGCGGCTGTCGATGTGTCTGAATCAGGTTTCAGACAAATGGCCCATGGCACGGTGTTAAGGAGACAGGCATGGATGAAAGCCACACATTTTGGACATGCCCTTCGATGGGCAAGACTTATTTGGCAAGAAGACAGAGCACCTTAAAGGAATTAAAATGGACACAGATACAGCTAGAGCCATCAGTTCCTTGAAGGATAAATATAAAGACTGCAGGTCCTTTCGGCCCTTTCGAGGTGCAGTGTCAAAAGTCAGAGGATACTCGCGTTCCTCCGATGGTCAGAAGTCACAAGGTAACACATTTCAAGGCAACAGATATCAATCCGCCAACAGGTATTCCCAGAGAGGAAGGCGCGGCTCTTCCCAAGGAAAGTCCCAGAACAAACAGAACTGACCATTCGATTCTTCCCCCTCTATGCCAAACATCTGTGGGGGAAGGGTAAGCCAATATTTTCAATGCTGGAATTCGATAACATCAGACAAATGGGTATTACAGGTGGTTCGCAGGGGACACACCATAGAATTCCTAGACCATCCTCCATCCCTTGCCCCCAGCCCTCACAAAGTTCACATGCTGAAGAACGTCATGGCAGAATTTCAAAGGTTACTGCACAAAGCAACTATAGAGCCAGTCCCCTATTCCCAGAAAGGAAAAGGTTTCTACTCCTGCTTCTTTCTAATCAAAAGTCTTTATTGTATATCGTGTATATTTTATAACTACGGATACTATGTAAGCCTTTATTGTATATATTGTATCTCTCGTAACTATGTAAGCTTTGCATTTTCTTACTGCGCCCTGTTACTTACGGGTCTGGTGCGCAATAAAAGTGAATAAACAAACAAACAACAAACAAAAAGAAAAACGGTCAATGGAGACCTATATTGGACTTAAGGGCACTCAACAAATACATCAAATGCATCAAATTCAAAATGATATCCCTGCAAGGCGTCTTACCGTGGCTGAACAGAAACAACTTCCTAGACACTCTGGATTTACAAGACGCATACTTCCACATTCCAATTCATCCTGCCCACAGACAGTTCCTCAGGTTCACTATAGGAGACCGACATTTCCAATTTCGGGTACTCCCGTTCGGGCTAAAATCAGCACCAAGGGTATTCACCAAGTGTCTGGTGCCCGTAGCAGCGAACCTCAGAAGGTTGGCAACTGAGGTCTTTCCATATTTGGACGACTGGTTGATAAGGGCAAGCTCCCTCAGTCAAGCTCAATTGGCCGTGTCAAAAAACGATAAAGCTCCTAAAAGAGTTAGGTTTTTCGATAAACAACGTAAAATCCTGTCCAGTACCCAGCAAGAAGGTTATTTTTCTGGGAGCCGAGTTCGACACCACCATTCCCAGGGTAAGACCATTGGTGGACAGAGTAACAGTCATCTTCCGCTCAACATCATTGTTCCTAGAAAAAGAGACGCCCACGGTACGATCTTTCAAATCCCTCCCTGGCATGATGTCCTCATGTATATTTCTCATACCAAACTGCAGACTTCGCATGAGACCGATCCAGGAGGCCCTGGACCACCAATGGAAACAAGCCAAGGGTTCATGGGAAGATATAGTCCAGGTAACGACGGCAGTGCACAAGGCACTTCGATGGTGGAACACGCCACAGAACCTGTTCCAAGGGATGCCATTCCAGGCACCAACATCCACTCTTCTCTTCAGGACAGATGCGTCCCTTTCGAGATGGGGGGCACACTTGGCAGACCTTCAGACAAAAGGGGCTTGGTCATACCAAGAATCACAGCTACACATCAATGTCCTGGAGCTCATGGCGATATGATGGGCTCTAAAAGCTTTCCTTCCAGTAGCGGCAGGTCAAGTCTTAACCATCCAAACAGACAATATAACCTCCCTGCACTACACAACCAAGCAAGGAGGCACAAAGTCAGAGATCTTATCTCAGGGAGCTCAACTGCTATGGTCATGGTCCTTGCAATGCAAAGTCCACATCAGGGCAGAAACATCATCCGGGAGTGGACAATGTCTTAGCGGACAAACTATGCAGGGAGGACGCCACATCCCACGAATGGTATCAGAATCCGAGTCCTCGGATTTGTGACTCACCTGTTTGTTACTTGTGGTCCTTTTCTTGGAGTTCACAGACTTATTTTTCCTGGAGGGGCGAGCCTTATAGAGGTAAGGTCTTGATTCCGCTGAATCCAGTCTGCTGGGCGGCGACGAGCGCACGAGTTCCAGGCTCCCACCTGCGGCAACTCCGAAACTTGGGAAACATTCAAGGTTCCTGGAAGGATCCGGGAAGGGTCAGGGGCAAAGAAGGAATAGCGATAAGTGAAGCTCCGAAGGCGGAGATCATGGAGGAGTTTGGAAAGGGAAACCAGGAAGGATAAAAGATGCGGGCACTTAGTTAAACACGAAGGTAAAACAGGGCCAGGAGAGTTACTTACACAACCTGCCGGGACAAGGGGTACAGGCAAGCTGAGCGTTGAGATGCGCCGAAGTACGGGGGCGTGTCTGCTTTCAAGGAAGCATGAGAGTGAATTGGAAAGACTAGACCACACAGTTTCTAGGTGTCGGCCATGTTGGGAAGGATAGGAACAAAGCGGTCATTGACTAAGGGACCAGGCTGAACAGAAGGGTCTGTATCGCTGATTGATGACAAATGGGAAGTAGACGAAAAGAAGTTCAATGGATTTTCTCTGTATGGGGCCAGCCACAAATCAACCCTTTTGCCACCAGGATCAACAGGAAAGGTCAAGCATTCGCCTCAAGGTACCCAGAATATCAATCAGCAGGAGATGCATTCTCGGTGGACTGGACATGGAAGTTCATTGATGCCTTTCCCCCAATTCCACTCATAGCCAGAGTTCTGGGGGGGTGTGGCCAGCGCGCATGGTGTGAGGACGTGCTTTCCTTGCACTCCTGCCCGAGATCCTACAACGGACCGAATTGTTTGGCCAACTCAAGCTGAATAAACACACTTGAAGTAGCTACGAGAAGAAGAACTTACCTACCCTCGACGAAGTTTCTGCACGAAAATCGGATCAAGATAACTGTTATTCGAGGCGAGCAGAGAGGAGGCCCCCGCCCAACAAGATGGCGGCGCCCGCGGTTCCTATCTGAGGCGCACTGTTGGAGAACGGATAGCCTGCGGAGGGGAGAGAGAGAGGCCTGCCGCATCTGACCCGGCAACGCAGCGACACCCCGGGGAGGACCGACCCCCGCTGCTAGCTGCAACCCGAGTTTCTGCTTCCAGGACCGCAAGCCGCGGTCGCCGCGGCCGAGGGGTGGGGAGCCCCGCGGCGGCAGAGAGGAGGAGACGGAGGAGAGGACCCTCCATGCGAGGCCGCTGGGTGCACCGTCTGCCGGGACCCCTCGCACGCAGCGAGGAAGAGGGGCCCCGAACGGTGCCGGCTGGCGGGAGACCACGAGAGACACAGAGAGACACGGAGAAGGAAGTAGATGGCGGGCGGTTCCCTCCGGAACATCCACGAGCTGACGACTCCTTTCACAGTCGACTCTACATAAACATCCCCGAAAGAACGGGAATAGGTCGTGGAGTAAACCCAAAGGCAAGAGATGTCGCCCCCCAAAAGCAAACTAAAAACCGCGACCTTGTACTCCTGCACCACGGTCAGGGCTAAACAACAACAGGGAACAGAAGCAGCAGACGACCCGACGGCCAAGGAGGACGATCCCACAAATACGCAAGTGCTACAAAATATAGCAGCGCTACGAACGTCCATCGAAACCAGGATTGATGAAATCAAGTCGGACATGCAGCTGATGAGACAGGATGCCGGTAACCTCACTGAAAGGGTGACTACAGCGGAGGCAACGCTCCAAGACAATGTTAACAACACCACAGAACTTAAATCTAAGGTCCAAGACCTTGAATTGCAAGTAGCGCCGCTAGAAGCGCGATCAGAAGACGCAGAAGAGCGCGTCCGCCGCGGCAACATTCGAATCCTGGGGGTACTAGAAGATATGGAGGGCCCAGACCCAACTGAATTTGTAGAAACAATGCTATTGCAAGAAATTGTGGCCGGCAAACGGACCCAGGGCTTCTTGATAGAGCAGGCCCACAGGTCACTACAGAAAAGGCCCCCCCCCGGGCTCCCGTCCACGCCCAATAATTGTAAAAGTCTTGAACTTTCGCGACAGAGAGACTATATTGAGATTCTCGAGAGAAGGAGGGGAAATTGAGAAACATGGCGCCAAAATAGTAATTTATCCAGACTATACCCCCGCGGTACAGCGAACACGGAACGCAAACTAAACCTTAAGTATATGCTAATGTACCCGTCCCGCCTTAAGGTACTATACAAAGGGAAAGCTATCTTCCTTGAGACCCCGGCGGCGGCAAATATGTGGCTTGAGGACAACAACCTTGCAGATGAAAAGGAAAGCACTGCGCAGGGAGTCACAGGCCACTGAATGCTCCAAGCAACAGGAAAGAATAAAGGTTCGCACAACTGCCGAATGAACACCGGACCGCTAGAGATTTACAACTTCACGAACGGTACGACGGGCAGGAGCACACCGACCCATGCGTACAACGACGAAGCCGACGCACCCCCCTAAAACACGTGAAGGCCGACTCCCGACACACCACCCGCACCAGGAGGCCCGGAAAGGCCTGGAAGGATCGGGTGCCCCCGAGCGCTGCAAGTTTGAGGCAACTGCTGGGGGCCGTTCTGAGTTGAAAGGTTTGTTGCCTTCATTCACTAGAATGAGGATTGCTAATGTTAATAAGTCTCCAAGTGACGCTGATGGAGGAGGAGGAAGGGAAGGGGGAAAGGAGGTGGCTCTTGCCCCAACCCCAACTCAGACCGACCCCTGGATAGCCGGTCCAAGCCCAGGGGCGGTAGGGTCGGGGAGAGGGGGGGACAACAGATCTGTTACTGAACCCCTATGGCCGCGACCACCATAAAAATAATGACATGGAATGTAAGGGGTCTGAGGACTTATCTCCGAAGAAACAGGATTAAAACCTACCTGCACAGAAAAGGGGTAATGATAGCATTACTGCAGGAGACCCACTGCACAGCGGACTCTGTGACCAAACTACAAACAGGACAGGGATTTGGCACCACCTACTCTAAATACGCACCTGGATCCACCCACAGCTCCCATTCCGGGTGGACAAAACAGAGATAGACCCGGAAGGTAGGTTCGTCGTAATTTGGGGATTCATTGAACAGGAAGCAGTATGCATCATGAACTCCTGTCTCCCTAATAATAACATACCGTCCTACCTGAACACACTGTACCCCAGAGTTGCACAGTATAGGAACGATCTTTTTATTTGGGGGGGAGATTTTAACTGTGTGCACGACCCAATGCTGGACAGATCCACACCACAGTTGGGAGGCCCATCGACTGCTACGGCAGCACTGACAGCCATGTTGGGGAGGCTGGACATGACTGATGTGTGGCGGGAAAAGCATCCTGAAGCACGCAAATACTCATACCACTCATCTCTGCATAAGCTACACACGAGACTAGATTATATACTCATAGACAGGGAACACTTGCCCCGGGTGGAGGGAGCACAATACCTGGGGAGGACTATCTCGGATCACTCCCCGCTCCTGATGACATGGAATCACAAAGGGCCCAGACCCCCCATTCCCATGTGGAAAATGCCTACAGATGCCCTGAAGGACCCAGCCTTCCGGGAGGAATTACGTGATTCTATCGATGCCTACCTAGAGGTTAACACCGGTAGTGTAGCACACAATAGCACAGTGTGGGAGGCTCTAAAGGTGGTGACCAGGGGAGAAATCATTTCAAAGGCGGGAGGTATCAAGAAGCTGCTCAGGAAAGCACTAGACCTAGTGGAGCGACAAATTGAGCGACTCGAAACGACCCCCATAGATACTCAACAGAGAGAAGAGGAGCTTGTAAAACTAAGAGAGAGAAACATAATTGCGTGGAACAGGCTGGAAAAGTTCGACTATACTGCCAGGACGAACAGAGCACATGTTGAGGCGGACAAACCGGGCAGGTTACTGGCCTGGCTCTGCCGAAAAGAACACCCCAAACACCCCATCACCTCACTACAAGATGAGGAAGGGAACACACACTACACACAGCAGGGTATAAATGATACTTTCACTTGCTTTTACACACACCTGTACTCACATGAGGAGCTGGTCCCCCATGAACGGTTGGTAGAAACATTAGAGGAGATATGGCTCCCTAGGCTGTCCCCTGAACAAGCCGACTCCCTTGAAACAGAAATCACGCCCGAAGACATTACTGAAGCAATCAGATCCCTGGCCATAGGCAAGGCACCTGGTAGTGACGGGTTGCCCACAGAGTTTTTTAAAACGTATGAGTCCTCCCTGACCCCCTTATTACACGCAGTGTACCAGGAGGCATACGAAGAAGGGATACTACCCGAAGGTATGAGGGAGACGCTCGTGATCCCGATCCTCAAGCCCAACAAGCCGGCAGACCAATGTGACTCGTATCGCCCGATTGCAATGTTAAATTATGAAGTAAAAATCCTGACTACGATTTTAGCAAAGAGGCTGTCTAGAATAATAGGGGATATAGTTCACCCAGATCAGTGCGGCTTCGTACCGGGCCGCAACACATCCATGAACCTACACAGGCTACAACATATTATAGTGCAAACCAATAAAGACAAGGACTCATACGCGCTGCTGTCTCTGGATGCCGTTAAAGTGTTTGACTCCATCTACTGGGAGTGGCTTGTGGCAGTGCTCAGGGAGTTTGGCTTTGGCCCCGGGTTTATCAGGTGGATTAACATCTTGTATGCTTAGCCTAAGGCAAGGGTGAAATCTGGGAAACGTGTCGGAGGCCTGGGATATATGCAGGGGGACTAGACAGGGCTGTCCACTATCCCCAATGCTTTATATATTGGGACTAGAACCCATAGCTGTCTACTTTAGAAAGTAGTTTTTCAATGCAGGCATAAGGCTGGGAGACGTGGACCACATCATCTCAGTCTATGCGGATGATGTTCTCATATACGTCAGGGACCCACATCTCAACGTACCAACCTTGCTAGAAGTATTGGACAATTATTCCAAGGTCTCTGGGATACACTTTAGCAAGCTGAAGTCCTGCATGTTAACCCTGGCGGCCCTGAAAGAAGTGAATTTGGAGGCACTCCCTGAGGTGGGGATCCAGTGGCAAAATACGTCATTCCGCTACCTTGGAGTGTACATAATGCATACCCCCGAGTTAATGCACGAACGCAACACAAAGGCAGCACTCCCAGCTCTATGCAAATCAATGATGTTTTGGGCGAAGCTCCCCCTTTCTATGATGGGCAGAGCTTCGATAATCAAAATGATCGTTCTCCCACGATTCCTCTATGGGTTTCAAAATGTACACTGTACACTACTATATACACAAACCCTTGTTCCGACTGCTCGAGACCATACTGCGAGAGTTCTTATGGGGGAAAGGAAGGCACAGGATAGCGTTGCAGTTGCTAACCCTACCATATAGTCAAGGCGGTATTCAACTTCCGAATCTGGAAAGGTACTACCTAGCAGCACAGCTTAGTTTTGTGACCAAATGGCTAGATGATGAACCCACATCTGAAACACCATTGCTACAGGCCATGCTGCCCCAATTCCATCTGAAAGAGCTGGTCTGGGCGCCGTCCAAACTGCTGGGAACTTTACCCTTTTTGGCTGATCAAGGTAGAAAAATTTGGCGCAGGGCGAAAACGCTCACTAACTCACGGAACCCCTATGCCCCAGAAGTTCCCCTGATCGCAGACTTATGCACAACACTTTCTGAGTTGAAACACATCAGGCTTTGGGAGAGGGAAGGGGTCTACACCTGGGGAGACCTGTATGACGAGAGCACTTTTAGGGAGTTCACCTCGCTACAGGAGACGGAGGGCATACATACCGGCCAATTTCTATGGTGTCAAAGAACCCGTGCTGTGGCCCGACACAAATGGGACTCGTGGCCTGAAGAACCAGCTACAGACCCATTCCTCACTCTGATGTACAACATAGGAGAGGGCGGTAGACCCATTTCGCAAATATATGGCCACCTGATCGACATACCAAATCCTCAGAGTATGGAAATGAAAAGCAAATGGGAGGTGGACATAGGCCGGGAAATGTCTGAAGGGGAATGGAACAGAGCTCTTACATTCCCCAAAGCGGTGTCCAGGAATCATAGATTCAGACAGATTCAGCTAAACATTCTGCATAGAACTTACCTGACCCCGTGCCGCATAGCCACCTTCAATCCCCAGGCACAATCGACCTGCAACTGGTGCATGGGGGAAAAAGTGGATCTGATCCACATGTTATGGGAATGCCCCAGAACAAGGTCTCTGTGGGAGAAAGTTCAACAAACCTGCGAAAAAGCAGGCCTGAGCAAATATAACTGGACACCCGATGAGTGCCTCCTGGGAACCTACCCCAGACCAACCAAACTCAAGCATGCGACAAGACTCATGGACATATTGTGCATAGTGGTCAAAAGAACTATTGCAATGGCTTGGAAAAAACCTATGGGCGCTCAGTTCAAACTATGGCACAAAGAGACTGAACGATGGGTGCTAGCCGAGACCGTGGCATGGGAGGACTGTGTGGCCAGATCCACGGATGACTCCAGTATGACACTCGAGCCATAGAAGGAACTCACCAGACACATGTTCCACCCTTCGGATGACAAACCCCCTTGAATTGGAATTCAAACTAGGCCCATGAGGCACCTACCAAAAAGCCAGCAGCAGCGGAAGTGCTGCAGACGATAGAGACCTTTCGGAAGCCCTCCCCCTTTGAAGTTACCAGATGGTTCCCCTTCGCTCCCACCCTCCCCCGTAGCAGATGACGCTATATGATACGAATAGAATATGGAGACAGTTATGGTTGTTTTGTTGTGTATTTGTATTTTCTTGATTTTAAGTTAAAAATATGGCTATTGGTATTTGAGAAAGGCATTATCGCACATAACTTGTTTGATATTATTGAAAATGCCAATAAACAAATTTGAAAATAAAATAGCCATAGTTCTTGCGCAGAATGAAGGAGCAGGATTGCTCCATGACCCTAATAGCACCGGACTGGGCGTGACAGATCTGGTACCCGACTCTGCAGCATCTATCCCTGTGGCCTCCAATTCGCCTCCAGGCTCATCAATACCTCTTGACTTAACAGAACAACAAAGTCCTCCACCACACCCAGAAAGCCTCTCCCTCAAAGCCTGGTTCCTGAGCAGCGCAAACTCATGAACTTGAACTTCCGGCGGACTGCTGGGACATAATCAGGGCCTCTAAAGCCCCCTCAACAAGGATCACCTACGTGCGAAAATGGACCCATTTTTCTAAGTGGTGTGAAACATCGGCAATTAACCCACTTACAGCTTCGGTAGAACAGATACTACCTTACTTATTACATTTGGCTAAGGCAGGTCTCTCCCTATCCTCCATCAAAGTTCACCTGTCGGCCATATCGGCATACACGACGAATCCAGAAGCGCAGTCATTACTCTCTCTTCTGGTCATCAAGATCTTCCTGAAAGGGTTGATGCGTACTTTTCCTCCTTCGCCCTCATCAGTTCCTTCCTGGAGCCTGATTACTGTGCTAATGGCTCTCATTGAACCCCCTTTCGAACCCATGCACAGATGTGAAATAACATTTTTATCTTGGAAAACATCTTTCCTGATAGCCATGACTTCGGCCAGGAGGATCAGTGAATTACAAGCCTTGTCTTCAGAACCTCCTTTTAATTTGTTTTGCATAAGGTATGACCAGCCAATTTTCCCACCTTTCCCTGAGTATGTAACCTTTGTGTTGCCGCATGGTAAAGGTTTGTCAGAAATATAGTTTTTTCTGCATCTATGCTTATATGTGTGTGTATATGTTGGCATGCTTTAACTGCTTGGTATTCTATTCAAGCATCTGAATCTATGAAAGATCCTGCTGGAGAAGTCTTAGGGCCTCATCACGACTTTGGCGGTAACCCTTAAATCCGTCAGTCGCGCTATTACCGCCAGATTTAAGGGTCCGCCACTTCGGCGGATTTCGCCCCAGCTCTTGGCTGGGGGGAAATCTGCTGAAAATTCACGCTTTTACCGCTGGCGGGAAATCCGCCGGCAGTAAGAGCGCGAATTTTCCCCATTGGACCCAATAGGGAATGGGGCATTCCCGAATGGGCTCAATGGGGAATGGGGAATTACATTACAGCCGAACTCATGATCCGGCGCTATTAGGGCCGGGGAGTTCGGCGGTAGGGCTAATACCGTCGGCGGTAATACCGCTGCCGTTACCGCCAAAGTCGTGATCAGGCCCTTAGTTACTTACCTGTAAATGTATTTCTCCAGCATTGGTATCTTTCATAGATTCACATGCGCCCACCCGCCTCCCCTGCTCCTATGCTCAGCACCCATCATACTGTAGTATAAAATACCGGTACCGGTAAATCCTTACCACCTTACTACGAGGTCCCTTTGCGGGTTGGGGGATTTAACGCCTGCTTTTTGCAGGTGTTAGAAACCAACCCGCAAAGGGAACCAGGGAGCTAATTACAGTACCGCAATTTGCGGTAAGTTAATTAGCGCCTTCACCATTCCCATTGAGCATATGGGTCAAAAATGGGAATGGGGAAGGGCAATGGTGGAAGGGGGAATTACCACCCCGCCAACCTTGGAATGGGGCGGTAATTCCCTTTTCCGCCAAGGCGGTGCCGGTATTTTACCGGCATGAACCATGGCGCTAATAGCGCCATGGTTCTCCGCCATCCGTGTAATGAGGCCCATAGCCTTGTTTTCTCAGTGTGCATGTGATTCAATGTAGGCTTTTATGGCATCTTTCGGAGTGTTTGGATGATGATTTGTCTCGTAGTTATTTTTCTCGTTTCTCCATGGTTTGATGTTTTTTTTTATTACCGTATGCATAGCTACCTGGTATTTTGTTGCAAGTAAAGCCCAATCTGAGTAGATGCGCATTTACCTGCAGGATGCGCTTCATCATTGTTTCTAGTTGTAGGGCTATGTGGACCAGATGGATTTGGTCGTCGTTTGGGAAGAAGATCACATCGATAACTTTGGATCGTATTTTCTCCAGGTGGGGGGATTACGTTAAACAGACGTAATATGTTGTCTCTGTTTAGTATTGTTGTCTTCTGTGTTGCCGAGTTTTGCTGGTGCAAACAAATTTGAAATGCTTTTGAGGCTTTTCTTGGGTCAACAAATTCCGGAAGAAGTATGGAGGGTTCATGTCCGTCATGTTCCTGGTGCGCGACTTGTTGCGCATGAGAACTTGCGGGTGGATACTGTTTTCGGAGTCAGAAATGGTAGAATATGAGAGTGTGAGGTTCGTTGATTCAGCATGGGAAATGGAATTGATTGACTGAGTTTTGTGGTATTCATCTATCATTATTAAATCTTGGTCTTGTGGGTGTTTCGTTAAGTCTATTGTGAGGTCCTCTGTAGGCGCTGTAGATGTTGATGGCCGGTCACCTTCTAAGTGGGGGTTTTGGTGGGAGTTTATCATTCCTATTAACACGTCTATTAACACGTCTAGTGGTTCTTCAGGTTGACAAGATTCAGCTAACTCTGGATTGTTAGAGTTTGGGATCTGTTTGTTGCTCTGCCGATGCACTCTCTGGCAATCTTTTGACAAATTCTTCTCTTCATGATCTTCCATTGGGAGCTGTACCCAGCGCAGGTCAATGCGCCAGCTGTCGCCGGATCCAGCACCAGATATGTTCCTGGATCTCGGGATCTGACCAGCCTAAGCACCAAAAAAAAAGCCTTTGTAAAAAACAAAACAAAGGAAGCGCTTTCCACGCTAAGGTAGGGAGTGTGGGGCGGAGCTGCACACAGCACATTGCCGCCATAAGCGCTATTCTGGATGTGCCCCCTACCTATGTCACAGGCTACAGGAGCAAAGGCAGACCCTCAGCGAACCTGGGGGCTTCCATCTCTAACCAAATCTGCTCTATGCAGTATTGCCAACTTGGCGATTTTCTCGCTATATTTAGTGAAAATCAAGGCCCCCTAGTGACTTTGTGCTGAAAAAGCATCTAGCGAGAAATCTAGCTACTTTTTTTATATTGGTTTGGAAACTTACACTTTTTTTGGATTTGCTTTGGAGACTTGCGTCATTTACACAAGTTTCCAAACCAATAGAAAAAAGTGTAAGTCTCCAAAACAATAGAAGTAATATTATGATAACCTGTGGTGCTGTGGGCCTCTTTTGCAGATTGTGAAAGGCTCCTAGAAAAGTTGTTAGGGGTTTAAAGTGACTATGGAGTGAGGACCATGTAAATCTGGAAATTGGGTGAGAAGGAAGGTAACAGTGGGGGACTTAAAAGGGCACAGGAGGAGGTGCCAGTGGGCATGAATCTATGCACGTGGAGTTTAGCCGTGCGTTGCTTCCATCAATGTTAGCATGTTGCATGGCTGAGTGGTGTTGCTCTTGGAGCTTGTTAGACTTTAGCACAGTAAATACATTTTACCACAGTTGTTCTTTTGGGCAAAAGTCAAAGCATCTTAAATTTTGTTTTTTTAAAATGTTTTTATTTTTATTTGCATATGGTTCATTACAAGCCTTTACAAAATTAAAAAGACATTTCCAAATAAGTATTTACAAAGTACAAAATATAAAAACATACAATACAATTCATGCTTACAAAGCACCCGAGGTTTCAAAATTTCATAAACGAGAAATGTAAGAGAGAAAAACCACAACTTAAAATGAGAGAAGCCAATCAAATTCCATGAACAACGTCTATATTTAGGTAAAGGCTTTTAAGGAATGGGGCCACAGGTAGGCCGTCCGAACAGCGGGATGCCCTTAAGCACTTGTGCCAAAGGTTCTGTTCCTTGCACCAGGCTATATTCAACAATTTGCCCAGATGGACCTTCCTCTGACCTTCTAAGGCAGGGCACCACAACACTAAATGATTTAGGTCTTCAAATGACTTTCTATCCAAATAAAATTGACACACAGTGACCGAAGCCTCAATTTCCCCTCTTCTGAGCAGTACTTCTTTAGTCAAGAGTGAATTCCAGCAAAATCTCATTAAAATGGATCCATAGTGTCTATTAGGAAACACTAACAGGCCGATTCATGGAATCAAGGTGCGCCGAAAAAACGGCGTACGCGTGCGAAAATGTGCGATTCGCAGAGAAACAGCAAAAATCGCAGTGCAAGTGCGATTATCGTACAGAAAACATCGCACATCAATTCATGGAAGTCCGTGCACGCGTGAAATGTGGGATGTGCGCTGAGAAAGTGCGCGGCGCACGCTGGCGCACGCTGGCGCACAGGTCATCGAACGCCGTGCGGTAAGGCCACAGCGAATTCCCACATAGCGCGGCGCACATAACAAAAGTAGGTGTAACACGGGGCGTCACACGCGGAATGGGGAACAACTCGTGAAAATGTGGGCGTCACGGGGGAAGTACAGGAGGCAAGTGCGCAGAATGCCCACACGCTCGCCTACAACACGTATTCATGGAATCGAATAGGGAAAAACAGCGCACAGCCAAAGACGCGCACAGGCCCATACATGTGCGCCACACGAAAGCAAGCGGTAGCGTCCCTGCGCAGGAAAAAATGTGCGCCAAAGTCCTACACGCGCAAGAAGGCCCACACGCGATCGGGCCTGGGGGAGCGTGTGCGTGTATTACAGGGGTGCGCGTGAAGTTCCACATGCGATTGGCCTGGGCGCGTGTATTTCAGGGGTGCGCGAGAAGTTTCTCACACGCGATTGGCCTGGGCGCGTGTATTACAGGGGTGCGCGCGAAGTTGTACATGCGATCTGGCCTGGGGGAGTGTGTGCGTGTATTACAGAGGTGCGCTTGAAGTTCCACACGCGATTGGCCTGTGCGTGTGTATTTCAGGGGTGCGCGAGAAGTTTCTCACATGCGTTTGGCCTGGGCGCGTGTATTTCAAGGGTGCGCGCGAAGCTTTACACGCGATCTGGCCTGGGGGAGCGTGTGTGTGTATTTCAGGGGTGCGCGCGAAGTTTTACACGCGATCTGGCCTGGGGGAGCGTGTGCGTGTATTTCAGGGGTGCGCGTGAAGTTCCACACGCGATTGGGCTGCGTGTGGGCATTTCAGGGGTGCGCGTGAAGTTTCACACGCGATTGGGCTGCGTGCGGGTATCTCAGAGGTGCGCGCAAAGTTTTACACGCAATCTGGCCTGGGGGAGCGTGTGCGTGTATTTCAGGGGCTCGTGGGTGTTTTCACACGCGATCGGTCCTGGGGGAGTGTGCTACGTGTATTCCAGGGGTTCGCGTGAA
Source organism: Ambystoma mexicanum (assembly GCF_040938575.1). Classification (NCBI taxonomy): domain Eukaryota; kingdom Metazoa; phylum Chordata; class Amphibia; order Caudata; family Ambystomatidae; genus Ambystoma; species Ambystoma mexicanum. The sequence goes on along the minus strand of NC_090927.1, from coordinate 78,880,618 downwards.
GTTTTTCACACGATCGGGCCTTGGGGGGAGCGGGGTACCACTCACCGTCTGCCTTGCGTGTAGAAGAACGCGTAGCCAACACCCGCTGTGAAGTAATAGCGTGTGAACCCCAACGGATGGAAAACACACGCACCGCACGAAAAGCACGTACAGAGCAGTGTAAAGGCACGCGGGATCTCCAAGCCCTGCCAGGGCAATGCCGGTGTGCGAAACCCCACAGACGCGCTTACGCTGTAAGGGCCTTTGGTTCAATGAAATCGTGTACGCGTGCTGACGCGCTTACGCGCTAAGGTCTTTTCCTCGAATTTCACGCTGACGTGCAGGATTTTCACGTGCAAAATCACTCCGTATCAAGCTGGCCACGCGAAAACACACGGAAGACCACGCTCCTGCCTAGAAGGCCGAATTACTGCCCCCCAGTGCCCCGAGCAGCCTCCCACGTGCCATCTGCTGCTGCCTGCCTGCCTGCCTGCCTGCTGCCACCGTGCCCTGCCATTTGGTGCCTGCACATCAGCCATCTGCAGGGGTCCAGTTGCTGTGTCCACCCCTGCTGGAACAGAAGACTCCCGACTCGGATAACATCGCTCCACAGCCCAGCCCCAGGACCCAGTTGCCCACCCACTCCTGCCCCTGGGGTTGCCATGTCGGGCACATCAACATCTGGCACCAGTGGCAACCCCCGGCCAGAGGGGCAGAGGGGCACCAGCTTCCCTGCCACCGAAGTTGGTGTCCTGGTGGAGCAAGTCCTGGGGCAGTATGATGCCCTCTTCGGATCGTCCCGCGCCAACAAGGAAGGACGGGAGAGGATCTGGGCCAACTGTGTGGTTGCCATCAACGCGGAGGGGGTGGCAACCCGCACCATCCAGAAGGTCAAGAAGCGCTGGGAGGACTTGAGGTCCAGGACCCTCATAAAGGCCCGGCGCCTCATGGAAGGGGGCCGGGGCCGCATGAGTTCCATCCAGATGAGGGTCCTGGAACGCGTACACCCAGCGCTCCACGCCCAGATCCTTGAGAGGGAGACCCGTCTGGAGTTGAGCGGTAAGTGGCCAAGCATTGCTGTGTGAGACAGGGCATGTTGCAGTGTGCTGGTTGTCTGATACTTGCCTGTATGTGTGACATAGGCCATGTACGCATGTATGTGTGCAGGGACATCATGGTAATGCATGTGCGACCAGTAATGTGTGAACCGCACGGTTGTTGCATGTGTTTAAATGCGACATGGGGAGCCCTATGCAGATTGCACACATGAGAGCATGGCAGTCTCTGTTCCTGGACATGGGTGGGGGTGAGGGATGGGTGCTGATGCCAGGTACATATATGGTATCCATGTCTGTGTGCCAGACCTGCGTGTCTGTGACTTGTGAATGCCATGGATGCATGACACATGTCTGTGACAATTTACAGATTCACTGATGCAGCCTAGTCATCTTTGTATCCACTGTGATTGGGGTGTACGGGGCCAGATGGATGTGACTGAGGTGAAGTGTGTGCATGTGATAGGCATGACCCATGATGCATGTGAGTCCAAAAACAACATTGTATGCTTCAAGAGTCCCTTGGACATGTTTGCTTATGTCCATAGCATGCGCCATGCCTGTTACTGCATGTGTTTTGCCTGCACTGACCCATGTGTTGTGGAGGGACATGATGGAAGTGATCTTTGACAGTGCCACTCATCTGCTGTTGCTTCCTGTCTAGGGGACCATTGTACAGTACCCTGATGCTTGTGTTCTATGTCTCCCTCTAGACAGCGCAAAGTGAAGAAGAGGGCGGAGACGGCGCTGTGGAGCTAAGCGGCGGGGATGCCCCCACGGCTGCAGCGGAAGGGGTGGCTGAGCCCCCACAGGGGCTTGCAACGGCGGAAGACGGTGTGGAGCTATCCAGGTTGGTGGTTTCCACAGAGGAGGAGGAGGCCGCTACTGAGCCGCACATGGGGCCTGGTGGGGGCATCCCTGCTGGTGCAAGTGGTGCAGTCCAGGGGGAGGGGCAGGAGGCAGCACAGGTCGCCGTGGAGGTGCCTGTGCATGTCGCTGTCCCTGACACTGTGACTGCACCACCATGCACCAGCAGGGATGCCCCGTCCCAGGCCCGTCCGCAGGTAGGGGGGATGTCCATGTCATCTGACTCCCCTCCACCTGCGGACGAGGGGACCCCTGGCCGTATGGAGAAGGTCCTGATTGGTGTCGCGTTGCGCACGTCATCACGAAGAGCACCGTGCCAACGTGGCCCAGTTGGGAGCGGTCATGGTCGGGGGTCTCGTACATGTGTCGGGCACTCTGGCAACCCTCTCCTCCTCTGTGGAGGCTATGCGCCAGTCGTACTCCATGCCGTCTTCCGGCCCAGATGCCACCAGGGCCCCCTGTGGACCTGCCCCGACCAATGCAGCCACCTCGGTGGGGCTCCCATCCCTGCTACAGTCGGGAGTCGGAGGTCCAGCTGTGGAAATCGAAATAATATTGTACCTCCTATCGCATTGTTTTGAATGTATGTTGGCCTACGCCAAGTTGTCTAAAAACATTGTGTACGTAGATCCGCGGCAAGGTATTGACATCAATGTATTGTGCAAATCGCCATCTTGGATTAAACCACCATTTTAGGTACTCTTGCAGTGTGGAAGTCACCCTGAACAACAAAATGGAGGCCGAATGACATTTCGAGTGGGATTCTGGCCGTTGTGACCTCCGCACACATGAATAAGTAATATGCCCACAGGCCACTTGTTGGGGTCGCGAACTGAGACCTTGTTTTATCCCTGACCTATGTGTAAATGAACAACTGTATCAGCGGAACTGATCAAATTGCATACATTATGGGATTGACCTGGCAACGAACCCTAGGCCTGGTCCAAAGAATGGTTAACTCGCGAGGGGGTTGGCCAAGGCTGGATAAAAAGTATAAAAACCTGAGTATCCCAATGTACGCTCTCTCACACTAACACGGCGAACTACCGTTGATGGTTCGTTCTGTTACTCTGAGGGCCGAATAGCTATCCGTATGTCAATTGACTTTTGGTAATTGTTGTAACTTTGAATAAAGCACTTTGTATGTCCTTTGTAACCTGTGTTGGTGTGTTTCCTTTGGGCTTCCCGGCCACATATCAATTTTTCTGTTTCCACACAGCAGGGGTGGACACACCAGCAACTGGACCCCAGCAGATGGAGGATGTGACGGCATCATCGGGCAGGGCACGTGCACGACGGCGTCAGTGGTTTCCGTCAGCCTGGATGCCGTCGTGCTGGCACAGGCAGTTGCGTCGGAGGCAGCGGCAGGCTCGACGTGGGAGGCATCATGGCTCGGGGCCATCAACATCAGGGGTGCAGGCATCGGCCGGAGGGCAGGAGAACCCTGGAATGGGAGTGGCTTCCGTGTGGGAGCGGTTGGGCGAGCAGATAGGTGCGGAGCGGCAGCGGGCAGAGGAGGAACGGCTCACAATGGTCAGGGCGGAGAACTCCATGCGGAGGGCGCTGAGGTGGGCTGAGTGCCTCGAGGGTCTTCGCAGGTCTTTGCAGGGAGTTGGAGCTGGACACTGCATTATCCCTGCGGGACCTTAGGGCCCGCCTCCAAGCCATTGAACAGGAGTTCGATGATGCCCTGGCCCATGATAACAACCAGTGAGCCGTCGGACTTGCCCGCTGCCCTTGTAAATAGTTATGTAGTTAGTGTAGGTTTCCTTTGCTTTTTTTTATTTATTTTGGACCTTTTGGACAATGGGCCACATTTATGTATATAGTTTTATTTTATTAGGTAGTATTTTTATGCAGGTTTCATTTCTTCAGTTGGGATCATGGACCCTGGTTTGTTTATCTGTATATAGTTGACTGTTGTATTTTTTTTTTTTTTTTGGATTTACCCATGGAGCAATGGTTTTCGGTTTTGTTTTTACCTTGGATTTACTTTCTTTAACTGTGACTTTGGACACCTTTCCTTTGGATTATGATTTGTCGTTTTTCATTATTTTACGGACATGCTGCTTTTGGTTTTTGATTCCCATTGTCATTTGTTTATTTTTAATTCCATTTATGCTGTTTTTAATACATTTTTTTCATCAAACTTCAATGTGTAGTATCATCTCATTGGTATCATGCATATCATGATATGGGTTTTGAGATTCACTGACACCCATTGGGTGTATGTGAGGGCCATGTGTTCATTTCCAGACTTGCTATTGGGGTTCTATCATGTCATTGCCATTTCTAAGTGGGTGGATGCAATACTCGAGTGGGTGTTGTTAGACGGAAACCTGTGCAGTTCCCTCTGGGACCACTGCAAAAGATTTAGGACTACAGGTGTTGGCGGTGAACCCACTTGGTAGCAGTCTGTACCACACAGATTCACTTGGTAGCTGTAGCTGAGCAGTCAGACTTCTCTCAAGAAAAGTTGGTCAGTATGTGGAGTATACATCATAGGGCAATTCTTCACAGCAAGACAGCAAACACACAACGAGGCTTAGTGTAAAGATATTAAGGTATTTATTTATAACAAAATGTCTAGGAAAAACACTAAGGCAATCACGGCAAACAAATCAAACACAATTACTCTACGAGGTAGAAAACGATCAATCCCCTTAGCAAAATATCGACAACTCTAGTTTCTACCGGTACCACTTATTTTCAGACAGAGGTGTATACCTCAACCTAGATGACACTCGAATATTAGTTAGGACGGGAGAGAAAAAGATAGGCAGGTTATGCAGTCAGCACAGTTCAATCCTACGCGGATAAAATGCAAGGCAGGAAGGCAAGAATCGCAATAGATCATACAGTTCAGAGGCCAGGCCCACTCGGAGAGAGGCAAGGCGCGATGTCCCAAAAAGTCTCTAGCGGAGCTGCATTCAAGTCTTTATAGCAAATTGTTATCGGCAGGTTGAACCAGTTCAGAACAAAGAATGAGCAAAGCTTGGAGGCGACCCAACAGAACGGAGAGGATTAAGACACCTCACTCGAACCGATCGAAAGGGAAGCCAGGCGGACACGGTACCTTGTTGTGGAGGGCAGCTCCGGCGGGGGCAGTTGCTCCTGGTGGTGGATGCACGTTGGGTCTTTGCCAAGAGTAGAGATGATCTCGTCGTCGAAGGAAAGTGAAGTCCGGTGCACCACCAGGGAAGAGACCAGCCGCGGAGTGCTCCGTCACAAGGCACCACCTTTTGGTCGTGGTACAGGGGAAGTGGCTATCCGGTTGCCGGGGTGCTCTGCACGGGTAATTCGACCACTGCGTCCTGAGGCGAATAAAAAGCGAAGGAGACTGGTTGTTCCCACCAGTCAGGGGAAGAGACTCTCCGGCAGGGAGATCTCCTCTGTCGTCGGGAAGTGGTGAGTCGGTTCTGCAGGGCTCCACCGGAGGTGTCGTCGTACAGGTCGGCTCAGCGTTACCCTCGTCGGATTCTTAGGTCCTGTGGCAACTCGGTCCAGGGTGCCTAAACCCCCTCCCACACCCCTGAGGTAACCCAGACAGAATGGCGCCACTTTGGAGGGTCTCTGTACAGAGGCCCGCCAAAAGTGGAACAAAGGGCTCAACCTTTGGTTTAGGAGTCACAGAGATGAACACAGACGCCATTTTACAAACCGAGTTCTGGCAGAAAATACCACTCGATAAACTTATTTAAGATAAGTAGATCGGTGGTACGTCAGAGATTAATGAGAAAAAGTATCAATCTCCAAAAATGGGACGAGTCCCATAGGGTTATGTTCGGGATCGGACATAACAAGTAGTTTCCACTGCCACCAGCCAAAACTCGACGAGGGGGACGGGACAGTGCCCCCTCGAATAACAGATCCAGGAGTAATCGAATTACCCTCACTAGTACGTCCACAATAAGATGATTTGTACTAGTTCTGTTAGTAAATTTAGGTCTAGTAAAGCCAATGGTGACTTTACATGCCCGGGGAGACAGTAGTCAGTCCCCGGGTATGGAGTCTATGGTGGGGGACCCGCTAGGGCGCCCCCGTGTTACGACACATAGGGTGCGGTGTAACACACATAGAAAAACATATGAGACCCTATGGAGTAAAAGACCCCATAGCCCATTGAACACATTGACATTTCAAAGGAATTACACTCACATACATGTCCAAGAATGGGAGAAAAAGAGTCTCACTCTTGGCAGGATGGAAAAACAAACTCCAGAAATCCAGCAAAGCTGCTGGGGGACTCACTAGGTTAGGAAATTCAGCCTAAACAGAGAATTCTCCCTAACACTCGCCCCCCCCCAGACTAAGGGACAGGAGGATTTAATCCACTCCTGGATGAATCTCATACCTCTAGTCGATGACATACATCCTAGAGAGACCATCAGCATTTTGGTGGTGACACCCTGACCTGTGCTCAATGGTGAAATCAAACCCTTGCAGGCAGATCGACCATCTCAATAGCTTTGGATTTTCCCCTTTCATTTGCATTAACCATCTCAAGGGTTGGTGGTCAGTCTGAATGACAAAAGTAGAACCATACAAGTACGGCCTAAACTTCTTCAGAGCCCACACGATAGCAAAGCACTCTCTTTCGATTGTTGCCCACCTTGTTTCAGGATCCTTCAGCTTGCCGCTGATGAAGCAAACGGGGTGCTCCCTACCTTTCCCATCCAGTTGACTGAGTACGGCACCTATCCCTAAATTGGAAGCGTCTGTCTGCACAATGAAGTGTTGGCGGTAATCAGGAGCTCTGAGTACTGGGGCTTGGCAAAGAGCCTTTTTCAGGTTTTCAAAAGCCTGATTGCACTCCTCGTTCCATTTAACCTTTTTAGGAAATTTGGGCGAGGAGATGACATTCAGTGGAGAAGCTATGGTCCCATAGTTCTCTATGAAATTCCTGTAATACCCAGTGAGGCCTAGAAAGGCTCTCACCTGGGTTTGAGTAGTCGGTGTTGTCCAATTTTGCACAGCTTCAATCTTACTGAGCAAAGGCCTTATTTCTCCACCGCCTACCTCATGCCCAAGATAGACTACCTTACTCTGTCCAATTTGGCATTTACTCGCCTTTATGGTCAGATTGGCTCGTCCAAGAGCCTGCAAAACATCTCTCAGGTGGATTACATGTTCGTCCCAGGAATTGCTGAACACTGTGATGTCATCCAAGTATGCCATGCAGAAGTCCTCCATCCCGTTCAGAACCTGGTTTACCATCCGTTGAAACGTAGCAGGTGCATTCTTCAGTCCGAAAGGCATTACCTTAAATTGGTATAAGCCAACGGGGGTGGAAAATGCAGTTTTCTCCTTGGCATGGTCTGTCAGGGCTATTTGCCAATAGCCTGACGTCAAGTCAAATGTGCTGAGGAACTTGGCGGCGCCAAGTTTATCCACCAACTCATCTGTTCTTGGCAAAGGGTGGGCATCAGTCGTGGTGACTGCATTCAGAGCTCTATAATCCACGCAGAATCTAAGTTCTTTAGATCCGGCCTTTGGTACTAACACAACTGGGCTAGACCATGGACTAGTAGAGGGCTCTATTACCCCAAGATCAAGCATCTTGCTGACCTCACCTTTGATGTGGGTTCGTACGTTTTCTGACATGCGGTATCCTCTGCTTTTGACCGGCAGACAGTCACCAGTGAGTATGTCGTGCTGGCCCCAAAGGGTCAAGCCTGGTGAAAGCGAGAACAGAGCGGCAAACTGATTCAACATAGATTTGCACTCTTCTTGTTGCTCGGGTGTCAGATTGGAGGAGAGATTCACTCCTTCAATTTTTTCATCTAAAGGTAAGCCTCTGAGGAGATCTGGAAGAGCTTCACTCTCTTCTTCTTCCTCGGATGATGCTAGAAGCAACGCTCCTACATCAGGTCGTGAGACATACGCTTTAAGTCGGTTGGTGTGAAAGACTGTCGGAGCCTCCTTGGGATTGCCCAAGTCCACCAGATAGTTAACCTCTCCGAGTTTACCCACTACTCGGTAGGGTCCCATCCACTTATCTTGCAAGGCCCTCTGCCTTGTTGGGATCATAATGAGAACGAGCTGGTCTTGAGCGAACTCAACCTTGTTAGCCTTTTGATCGTGCCAGTGCTTGACCAATGCTTGTCCAGCTTTCAAGTTATCGCTTGCTTGCGTCATCATGTGTGACATTCTCCTCCGGAGACCTATCACGTAGTCAGTCACTCTGACTGGCTTGGGGGAAGGAGCACTCTCCAACCCCTCCTTAATCAGGGCCAATGGACCTCTGACGGGATGACCATAGAGTAGTTCGAAGGGAGAGTAACCTACTCCCTCCTGAGGGACTTCTCTATAAGCAAAGAGAAGGCATGGCAATAGAAGGTCCCACTTACGCTTAAGGGGTTCCTCTAGAGCACCTATCATGCTCTTCATGGTTCAGTTGAACCGTTCTACCAGCCCATTGGTTTGTGGGTGGTAAGCCATTGAGAACTTGTAAGTTACTCCGCAGGTTTTCCACATGGCTTTCATGTAGTGGGACATAAAGTTTGACCCCCTGTCAGAGATTACTTCCTTAGGAAACCCGACCCTGGTAAAAATACCAAGGAGGGCCTTAGCCACAGCCGGAGCTGTAACAGTCCTCATAGGAATTGCCTCAGGATACCTAGTAGCATGGTCTACTACAACAAGTATAACCTGTTGCCTGAGGAGGTTGGAGGATCAAGGGGACCAACGATGTCAATCCCTACTCTCTCAAATGGGACTCCCACAACCGGGAGAGGCACTAACGGTGCCACGTTCTTGAATCCAACCTTACCAGAGATCTGGCAGGTGTGGCAGCTCCTGCAGTGTTTTTCTACTTCGGCCCCCATCTTTGGCCAATAGAAGTAGAGCGAGAGCCTTTCCTTAGTCTTCTTGAAACTCAAGTGACCAGCCAAAGGAATCTCGTGGGCTAGCTGCAAGAACTGTGGTCTGTTCTCTTGGGGTACTACAAGGCGTTTGTAGTCTCCAGGTGCAGACTCGGTCGGTTCACTGTAGAAGAGGCCATCTTCCCAGTGCAACCTGTATTTCCCAGGCTCTTGCCCTTCAGCCTGAGCTTCTGCCTGATGGCGAAGACCTTCCAGAGTTGGACATTCTCTTTGTCCGTTACTGAAGTCTGCCCTGCTGGGTCCACCTTCTGCCAGTAAAGACTGCAGCTCAGGATGGTCAACAGGATCCAGATCTCCAATGAGTTCTTGTCCTTCCATTAGCTCTTCCTCAGAGTCTAATTCTACCACGCAGGGTTGTACCTCCCTCTCAGCCTCGGCTGGAGGTGGAGTTACGGGTGTGACGTTGGACAACCGCGGGAAAGTCCGTGTCGGCTGCACTGGAATGCGGGCTGCTGGTGTCGGGATAGAAGTCTTAGGTTTCCCCTTCGCTTCTGATTTCTTGGAGACAGCGGCCGACAATTCCAGTGGAGCAGGAGTGATTTCTTTCTTCATCATCTCCTGGAGAGTACCGCGCATGGTCCTCTCTCGTGCGGGTCTGGTTAGCTCCTGTAACCGTTTACTAGGAGGTCTGGGAGTATGCGATACAACTCTGAGAGTTTTCAAATCGTTACCCAACAGTACGCGTCCTGGTACCTCACTCTGTATGCTGACAGGTATCTTCACAGTCATGTCGTCACACTGGATGAGAACTGGTAATTGGGGAAGCATCTGCACAGGCCCTCCAGCTAACTTGGTGAGGCGTTTGGGTGCCTTAGCAACATCCTCAGCCTGAAAAAACGATTTATCCACCACAGTTATGCTGGCCCCAGTGTCCCTAATGGCAGGAGTCTCCTGACCATTCACCTGGACACTGTCCTTATAATACTCTTTAGTATTATCGGGGATAGAATTATAGACATCTAAATTCTGTTGTTCCCACAACCCCAGAGATACTAAAGAAATGCTGGCAGAGACTCCAATGGGTTCGTCAGTTAGCAGTAGAAAGTTTCCACTTGCCATTTGGACTTCCTCCTCTGGAGCGAAGGCTAAGGAGACAAGCTGGACCCCTGAAGGTTTACCCTTACATCTGGGATCTCCTTTCACGCGGTCAGTCGAGCCACAAACAAAGCATTTACCGAATGCTTTCTGGAATGGTGGCTTGTTCTGACCTCCTTCCGGTTTGGCACCAGAAGACACACTATTCTGCTGTGGTTTTCCCGGTGGCTTACCCTTCTGGTTTTGTTTGGGGCCCTCTTTGGAATGTGAGTTATTCAAATTCTCTTTTGAGTCCTTTTTGGGCTGTTTTCCCTCATCCTTTTTCTGAGTTGCCCCAGAATCCTTATGAGTAGCCCTGTTGGCAACCCACAAGTCAGCAGCCTTAGCTAGTGCCCTGGAATCCAATTCCTTCGAATCAGCCAAGTGCTGTCTGAGCTCAGGAGAACAGGCATCATAAATAGACTCCAACATAAAAAGATTTCTCATACCCTCATAAGTGTTCACTTTGTAACCCTTAATCCATCCCTTTAAGTTTTTCAACCCTTCACTCACCAAGGTAGCCCAAGGGGTACCATCATGCTTTTTGAGGGTTCTAAACCTCTTAAGATACTGGGAAGGGGTCTTCCCGAATCTAGCTATCAAAGCTAGTTTCACACTTTCGTAATCCGTCTTATCCGCCTCCCCCAACTCCATTACCACATCAGTTGCAACAGGAGGGAGCCTAGAGAACAACCAGGGAAGCAACGCATTCCCGGTGATGTCCTGGAGCCCATGATTGTATTCAAACAGTTTCAACCAATCCAACACATCCAATCTCAGTTCATACATACCCACTAATTCCTTCGGCATCCGGGGTCTTTTGGGACTGGAGCTCCTAGAGGAACCAGAGGCGAGAGAAGCATTTTCCATAGACAACTTTTTCATTTCTAACTCGTGATTAAGTTCTATTTCTCTGAGTCTTAACTCAGCTTGCTTCTGCTCAGCCTGGGCATTCATCCGTCTGAACTCGAGCTCTTGGTTTCGTTCAGATTGAGCCAAGAACTGTTTATATTCTAATTCGAGCTTCATTTTTTCAAGTTCAAAATAAGCAGGGTTACTTGTGGGACCTTGTATGGGCCCCGTAGGCACAGCTGGTAAGGCAGGTAGAGGAGCGGGGGAGACAGTTTCGTTAGCCTCTCCGTCCTCGTCAGCCTCTTCATCGCTATTATCAGAATTAAGATTCAGATCAACACCATTACTGTCATCTACATTCGCTGGGGACATTGGTTCCTCTGAACCAGTACCCAGACTTTGGTTCGCCAGCAATCTCTCTATTAGTTCTAACTTCTTGCCTCTTACAGAAAGATTCTCTTGCCTACAGAGAGCTCGCAAACTCTCAGTATTTTCACCTGACAAAGACTCTTGACTGTAAGTTTCCATCGTAGACATGTTTTTTGAAAGTTGCTTTTTGTGCAAAGTTTTGTGGTTAGCTATCCTACAGCGTCGAAAAGCACTCTAAACTGTATACTCGATACAAATCCCACTGCTGTACACCAGCGTTAGGCGGAAACCTGTGCAGTTCCCTCTGGGACCACTGCAAAAGATTTAGGACTACAGGTGTTGGCGGTGAACCCACTTGGTAGCAGTCTGTACCACACAGATTCACTTGGTAGCTGTGGCTGAGCAGTCAGACTTCTCTCAAGAAAAGTTGGTCAGTATGTGGAGTATACAACATAGGGCAATTCTTCACAGCAAGACAGCAAACACGCAACGAGGCTTAGTGTAAAGATATTAAGGTATTTATTTATAACAAAATGTCTAGGAAAAACACTAAGGCAATCATGGCAAACAAATCAAACACAATTACTCTACGAGGTAGAAAACGATCAATCCCCCTAGCAAAATATCGACAACTCTAGGTTCTACCGGTACCACTTATTTTCAGACAGAGGTGTATACCTCAACCTAGATGACACTCGAATATTAGTTAGGACGGGAGAGAAAAAGATAGGCAGGTTATGCAGTCAACACAGTTCAATCCTACGCGGATAAAATGCAAGGCAGGAAGGCAAGAATCGCAATAGATCATAAAGTTCAGGCCTGGCCCACTCGGAGAGAGGCAAGGCGCGATGTCCCAAAAAGTCTCTAGCGGAGATGCATTCAAGTCTTTATAGCAAATTGTTATCGGCAGGTTGAACCAGTTCAGAACAAAGAATGAGCAAAGCTTGGAGGCGACCCAACGGAACGGAGAGGATTAAGACACCTCACTCGAACCGATCGAAAGGGAAGCCAGGCGGGCACGGTACCTTGTTGTGGAGGGCAGCTCCTGCGGGGGCAGTTGTTCCTGGTGGTGGATGCACGTTGGGTCTTTGCCAAGAGTAGAGATGATCTCGTCGTCGAAGGAAAGTGAAGTCCGGTGCACCACCAGGGAAGAGACCAGCCGCAGAGTGCTCCGTCACAAGGTACCACCTTTTGGTCGCGGTACAGGGGAAGTGGCAATTCGACCACTGCGTCCTGAGGCGAATAAAAAGCGAAGGAGACTGGTTGTTCCCACCAGTCAGGGGAAGAGACTCTTCGGCAGGGAGATCTCCTCTGTCGTCGGGAAGTGGTGAGTCGGTTCTGCAGGGCTCCACCGGAGGTGTCGTCGTACAGGTCGGCTCAGCGTTACCATCGTCGGATTCTTAGGTCCTGTGGCGACTTCTGAAGATCCAGTCCCAAAAGCCCTGCTTTTATGCAGAAAACCCCCATTCATTCAGCCTAGCTGTCAATCAACACATGCTAAGTGGTGAGCGGGAAGGCTCACCACCTGGGCCAATCACTCCAGAGTGCGACCTGAGTTGGCAAGGCAACTCGGTCCAGGGTGCCTAAACACCCCCCCCCCCACACCCCTGAGGTAACCCAGACAGAATGGCACCACTTTGGAGGGTCTCTGTACAGAGTCCCGCCAAAAGTGGAACAAAGGGCTCAACCTTTGGTTTAGGAGTCGCAGAGACGAACACAGACGCCATTTTACAAACCGAGTTCTGGCAGAAAATACCACTCGATAAACTTATTTAAGATAAGTAGATCGGTGGTACGTCAGAGATTAATGAGAAAAAGTATCAATCTCCAAAAATGGGACGAGTCCCATAGGGTTATGTTCGGGATCAGACATAACAAGTAGTTTCCACTGCCACCAGCCAAAACTCGACGAGGGGGGACGGGACAGTGGCCCCTGGAATAACAGATCCAGGAGTAATCGAATTACCCCTACTAGTACGTCCACAATAAGATGGTTTGTACTAGTTCTGTTAGTAAATTTAGGTCTAGTAAAGCCAATGGTGACTTTACATGCCCGGGGAGACAGTAGTCAGTCCCCGGGTATGGAGTCTATGGTGGGGGACCCGCTAGGGCGCCCCCGTGTTACGACACATAGGGTGCGGTGTAACACACATAGAAAAACATATGAGACCCTATGGAGTAAAAGACCCCATAGCCCATCGAACACATTGACATTTCAAAGGAATTACACTCACATACATGTCCAAGAGTGGGAGAAAAAGAGTCTCACTCTTGGCAGGATGGAAAAACAAACTCCAGAAATCCAGCAAAGCTGCTGGGGGACTCACTAGGTTAGGAAATTCAGCCTAAACAGAGAATTCTCCCTAACAGGTGTTTTGCATTTGGAGGCTGACCATAAGGGCCAGGGATCTAGATTGTGATGACATGTTGGCTGGGGGACATGTGTGGGGGCCTGCTGGCAGGTGCCCCGCAATGCGGGGCGTAGGGGTGGTGGGGAACATGAGTTGGACATGGGTGGGGGCCTGCTGGCAGGTGCTCCACAGTGCTGGGGGGTGGGGGTGGTGGGGAACATGAGTTGGACATGGGTGGGGGCCTGCTGGCAGGTGCCCCACAGTGCTGGGGGGTGGTGGGGAACATGAGTTGGACATGGGTGGGGGGCTGCTAGAAGGTTCCCCACAATGCTGGGGGTGGGGGTGGTGGGAGACATGGGTGGGGGCCTGGTGGAGGGTGCCCCTTCACTGCTGGGGGGTCGGGGTACAAGGGGACATGAGTGGGACATGAGTGGGGGCCTGCTGGCAGATGCCCCGCAATTCTGGGGGTGGGGGTGCAAGGGGACATGAGTTGGTGATCATTAGTGCAAGGAGACATGTGCCTTTGCTGGGGGGCATGCCCATGTTGGGTGGGCTGCCTGCGGGACATGACCAGGGATGCAGGGTAGTCCCCTGTGGTGTGAGCCACCTGCAGGGGCCGTTGAGGGTGTAGAGGGAACACCTGGGAGGACCCACACGTGCAATTCACGTGTGGTGCTCCCCGCGCACCCCTGTAATACACGTACCCTGATGAAATTGCGTGTGAAACTTCCCGCGCACCCCTGAAATACACGCACGCAGCCCAATCGCGTGTGAAACTTCCTGCGCACCCCTGAAATATACGCACGCAGCCCAATCGCGTGTGAAACTTCCTGCGCACCCCTGAAATATACGCACGCAGCCCAATCGCGTGTGAAACTTCCCCCGCACCCCTGTAATACACGTACCCTGATGAAATAGCATGTGAAACTTCCCGCGCACCCCTGAAATACACACACGCAGCCCAATCGCGTGTGAAACTTCCCGTGTACCCCTGAAATATACGCACGCAGCCCAATCGCGTTTGAAACTTCCCGCGCACCCCTGTAATACACGCGCCCTGGGCAATCGCGTGTGGAACTTCTCGCGCACCCCTGAAATACACGCACACGGAGGCCACCAGGGGGCGCGTAGGCAATGGCTGCCTGAGCGCATCGCTCCCGCCGTAGCTGGGCCATATCAGGGATTTGAGCCCCCCCGATGCCCCCCAGGCGGATGAGACAGAACGGGAAAGTGTGGTGAACCCCCCGGGCGTCCATCGAGCGAAAGAGCGAAGCTCGGAGCCCCCGGAATCGAGGAGATCGAGACCCGTGGTTTGGGGCGGATACGGGGCTGCGCTAGGCCTCGGCAGCCGCCACGCAGGGTAAGCGTGGGGACCAGAGGAACCTCCAGGGCGGAGCCGCGCCCCTCCCCCCCTACAAGCGGACGAGCACGGTGCTCCACACGTGCGGAACTCGGGACCACGCCACCCTCCCGAGAGTTACTCCGGCGACGAAGGGCAATCCCCGGGTGCGAGGCCCCCGCCGGACCTTGGCGGGGCGAGTGCCCGCCCGGGTAGACAGAGCTATCCCCTCGTCGGGGACCGAGGTGGCCCGTAGGGGGCAGCCCGGGCATTCTGGCCCACAAAGATCGATGATCGGACGGGGGGGAAGGCCCAACGGACTGGCGGCTGACCCTACAGGGATTTCGCTTCAAGGAGATGGCGTCCAGAAGTAGAGGCCAGAGTCCCCTCCGGACCCCTGAACAGGCAGAGGCCTCGGAACCCCCGTGTCGGCTATGGAAAGAGGCTTCGCCTCCGTATTACAGGAGATCAGGGACATGCGGTCGGACATCGCCCAAAAATTTGAGAAAAAAATTGAGGGTGGACAAGGTCGAGGACAGGCTGTTGCAAGTGGAGGCCAACCAAACATCAGCGGCAACCTTGGAGATGGACCTGGGAATGAGAATAACGGCCCTGGAAAAGAGAGAAGAGGAAAGGTCCAGGCAAATGGATGACTTCGAAAATAGGGAGAGGAGGAACAATCTTAGATTCTTTGGGATTCCAGAACAGGACGGGGAAACGGAGAGAGACATCACGCACACGGTGAGGGATATCATCACCCTCCTCTTCGCCGGAGAGATGACCACGGAACCCACGTTCGATAGAGTGCACAGAGCGGGGGGTAGGGCAGGGGGCCCCCGCTCTGTCTTGGTCCGGTTCCACTACTACACTGAAAAAACCAAGGTACTGGAGGAAGCCAGGAAGGCCCGGGAGATCACTTATAACAACGCTCGGATCTCGATTTACCAAGACCTCTCGGCCTACACCCTGGCCAAACGCAGGATGTGTCGTCCACTAACGCTCTTGCTGAAAGATAAGGGGGTCCGCTACCGCTGGGGGTACCCCTTCTCATTGACCTTTGAATACATGGGCCAGCGGTCAACCCTGACCACGGAGGACGACATACAGATGGCCATCCAAGATTATGTGGGAGACCCAGACCCCAGGAGGGCCCCGTCGGGGCCGGGGAGAGAAGCCTCAGGGAGCCCGGGCCCGTCCAGGGACAGGAGACGCAAAACCGGAGCAAGAAAATTTAGAAAAATGAATACCCCCTCGCCGTCCAAGGAAGGAGAGCGGAACGATCCTGAAGGCTGAGACTCGGGGGAGGTCCGCTGAGTCATGCGGGACATTGGGAACAGCCAGCGGAATCACCATTGCCGGCCCCCATACGAACAGCAAGTATGAAGATGCCAAGAGGGGGTCAGTAATGTGAGGGGGGAGGGGGGGCTCACAGGGACAAGCCTCGAATGAATGCCCGGCTGCAGCGGGCAAACTGGTGGTTCGGCCAGTAGCCGGGGATGGCGGATCAACTTGGCCGGACGCCGGGGATGGGGGAGGGGGGGCACGAAGTTGGGGTTGTTCAGTTTGGGGAAGGGGGGCAGTTGGGGTTTAGCTTTTGGCACACCCGAAGGGTAGGGGAGGGGGGAGACAGGGGACAAAACACTGATTCAAGGGAGCACGTCAGGAGGAACGAGATGAGTGCGTTGGCCGGGAGCGAGGAAGCTTTAGATCATGGCTGACAGTCTGCCCTCTCTGGGTGTGGGGTCCCTAAACGTTCGGGGCTTAAATACCCCCACGAAGAGGTCCCTGGTCTGCAGGGAGTTCAGGAGGTCCAGACTTGACTTCCTCCTTGTGCAGGAGACGCACTGGCCGCGGGGCAAGGAGCCCAAAATGCGGGGGGGGGAATAGGGGAGGTCTTCAGCGCCTCTCACAGAGGCAAAAAGAGGGGAGTTGCTATCCTGGTATCGAGGAATGTAGGGTTTGAGAATGAGGCCGTGTTCAAGGACCCAGAGGGTCGCTACCTGATGTTACGGGGATCCCTTCAGGAGGCCCCAGTTACCCTAGTGGTGATTTATGCCCCAAATGAAAGTCAGTCCCTATTTTGGGAAAAGGTAGGGGACAAAATTAAACTATTCTCCCATGGCCCGGTGGTGGTGGGCGGGGATTTTAATATGGTCCTGGACCCTAACCGTGATAGAAAACGAACAGGACCGCAGCACGCAAGGGCATCGGACGAAACCATGGCACGTGACTTCCAGGGGGTTAACCAAGACCTGGGACTGCTGGACACGATCACGACCTCTGAAACGAACACCCCACACTTCACCTTCTATTCGGCCACCCATGCATCGTTCTCCAGGATCGATTATATTTTGGTGGACGAGACCCTGCACCCATTTACCTCGGGCCACAAGGTTGACCCCGTTCCCTGGTCTGACCATGACTTGGTCCGCGTCACGATAGCTAGGGGAGCCCTGACCGGACGGAGGGGGAGGTGGAAGTGTAATGATTCTTTGCTGAAAGACGAGTTACGAGCCCAGGAAATACTTGAAGCCATCAAAGATTTCTTTGAGATAAACGACAATGGGGAGGTAGGGGTACATACCCTGTGGGATGCCTTTAAAGCCACCTTGCGGGGAGTCCTGATTAAAATGGGTGCCCAGAACAAGAGGGAAAGGGAGGCTCAGGAGCGACGACTGAGGGACAAAATAACCCGGCTTCAACCGAGGGGTTCCCCCTCAGCCCCCTTGGAGCGAGGCCAGATAACCGCCTTGGAAGACTGTAGGCTTCAGCTGAGGGAACTCCTCCTCCACCAGACAGAGAGGAACCTCCAATTAGTGAAGCAAAAATATTACGAAAAAGGGGATAAGGCAGATAGGATTCTAGCCTGGAAGTTGAGGGAGGAACAGAGGAGCAGACTGGTGAAAGCGGTCAGGAGTGAGGAGGGGGTGATAGGGTACGACTCGACTCATATTGGAGAGGCCTTCCGCCAATATTACGAGAAACTATATTCGTCTGAGTTTGAGGGGAGGGATGCGGAGATAGAGGAGTTCCTGAACTCAATACGGGTCCCGGCCTTGTCAGGGGAAATGGCGGAAGGGTTGGAGGGCCCAGTCACGGAGGAGGAGGTGGAGAGGGCGATTAGGGGGATGAAGGGGGGCACTTCACCCGGGGAGGATGGTTACACAACCTATTTCTATAAGAGGTTCTTCTCCACTCTGTCCCCCCATTTGGCTAGGGTGTTCAATGCAGTGCTGGAGGGAGGTGCCCTCCCGGACTCCATGATGGAGGCGATAATAGTGGTGCTTCCCAAGGACGGCAGAGACCCCTCGGAGTGCTCCTCCTATCGCCCAATTTCCTTGCTGAACACGGATGTGAAGATCTTGGCGAAGGTGATCGTGGGACGAGTTGAGGGGGTCCTCCCGAGGCTGGTCCACGGAGATCAGGTGGGGTTCATCAGGGGGAGGCAGGGCTCGGACAACATCCGAAAAACTATAGACCTGTTCCACTACGCCCAGGTGTCAGATCTCGATGCATGCGTCTTGTCGCTTGACTCGGAAAAGGCGTTTGATAGAGTGGAGTGGAGGTTTCTGGATCTCACCCTCAGGAAAATGGGCTTTGGGGCACACATAATGAGTTGGATATCGGCCATGTATAGGGCTCCGAGGGCTAGGGTCCAGGTGAACGGCAGGCTAACGGAATCCTTCCCTCTCACGCGGGGAACCCGGCAGGGTTGCCCGCTCTCCCCCCTCATCTATGTCCTGGCGATGGAACCCCTAGCCATAGCGGTCAGAGCGCATCCAGATATTGGGGGGATCCGGAGAGGGAAGGTAGAATTCAAACTCTCCCTGTTCGCCGATGATATACTGGCGTATCTGGTGGACCCGAGAACCTCGCTCCCCCCCCTCATGGCCCTGATGGCAGCATACGGGAGCCTCTCGGGGCTTAAGATAAACGCCTCAAAATCAGTCCTGGTTCCCATGAGAACGGTGGATCCGGTGCTGGACCCCATGTCCAGCCTGGAAGGGATTAGGGTGGGCAAATCCTCTATCCGGTATCTGGGCGTTCTCATCACTCGGAATCTGTCCAGCCTCGCCCCGGCGAATTACGATCCGGTCATGGCAAGGGTCACCGCGGATTTGAGGAGATGGGGGTCGATGATCCTGTCCTGGTACGGCCGTAAAGATAAACGTACTCCCACGCTTATTGTATCTCTTCACCGCCCTCCCAACTAACATCCCCGAACACACTTTCAGGGTCCTCGAGAAGGCAGTGAGGGAGTTCATATGGCAGGGTAGGACCCCAAGGACAGCGAAGGCAATCCTGACCCTTCCGAGGGAGGAGGGAGGGTTTGGGCTACCGGACTTCCGACTTTATTTTCGTGCGGCCCAGCTGCGAGTGTTCCTCGAACATATGAAGGAGGGGCTGGGCACGTACTGGACGTACTTGGAGGACATGGACGCCCGCCCACTCAAAGTTAGAGACCTCCTGTGGGCCCCAAGTAAATTCATCCCCAACAGACTGAAGTCACACCCGACACTGGGTGTCCTCTGGGCGATCTGGCGTGAGGGCCCCCAGACAGCACACCTAACGACCTGGCCGTCCCCGTTGTCATCACTATGGGGACACCCCCTTAGACTGGGAAGCAGGGGGTTCCGCAACGCTCAAGCCTGGTCCGACTCGGGGATGGAATGGGCGGGGCAAATGTTTAAGGAGGGGGAAATTCGCCCATATGAGGAAATGAGGGAAGCGCTGGGTCGGGGAGCCCTCTCCATCTTCGATTATCTTCGCTTGAAGGGTATTTTGTGTGACCAGGCCTGGGGACAGAACCTGAGTAGACAGCTGACTCCCTTCGAGAAATTTGTGGACACAGCAACCTCTAGGAAGGGGGCGGTATCAGGGATGTACACAATACTAAACACTGCCAACCTAGGGGAGAGAAGGAGGTTTCGCACCTTCTGGAACGACCTGGCGGGGGAAGAGATTTCGGAGGACGCCTGGGCAAGGATATTTAAGATAGCTTTCCATGGGAACTTGTTCACGGTGGACATGGAACATAATTTTAAGATACTGCAGGGATGGCATAGAGACCCTGAGAAACTTGCAAAAATGTTCACGGGAGTGTCCCCTGCATGTCCGAGAGGGTGTGACCAGGTTGGCTCGAGGGCTCACATGTGGTGGCACTGCCCGAAAGTCCAGGTATATTGGGCGGAGGTACGGGGCTGGATCGCTGAAATCACTGAGGACCTGCTCCCCCAGAGCCCACTGACAATGCTGTTGGGCCTCCCCCCGGAGAATACAGAGATACTTAGATACCCAAGGATGTGGGAAACCATGCTGAGGGCGGGGAGGGTGGCCCTGGCACAAAAGTGGAAGAGCCCAGAGACCCCAACGAAGGTGGTCTGGTTGCAAAAAGTCAAGAACATGTTCCTCATGGACAAACTGACCGCTATGATGAACAATAAGCTGGGCACCTTCCAAGCGAACTGGTTTGGAGTACAAGAGTCTTGGGGATGGGATGTGCATTGAGTTAAAAGGAGAGACAGAATGGGATTGGGAGCCCATGGCCCGGGAAGAGGCGGATGTGTTACAGCCACAAAGACAGCCGACGTACTACCTTTTCATGCGTGCAATAGACAATGAAAGTGACAACAGCGACCCCCTAACCAAGGGGACCTATCCGGGCGAAGCCACGAGGTGGGGGGGGTGGGGGGTTCGGGGGCGGGGTAGGGGGGTTGGGTTGCCGGGCCAGCAATCTGCATTGTTTTTCTTCTGATTCAGTTACTGAGCCTGTTTGTTGTATGTTTAAAAAATGCCAATAAAACAAAGTTTTAAAAAAAAAAAAATACACGCACACGCTCCCCCAGGCCCGATCGCGTGTGCAACCACCCGCGAGCCCCTGAAATACACGCGCCCAGGCCAATCGCGTGTGAAACTTCTCGCGCACCCCTGAAATACACGCACACGCTCCCCCAGGCCCGATCACGTGTGAAACCACCCACGAGCCCCTGAAATACACGCGCCCAGGCCAATCACGTGTGGAACTTCTCGCGCACCCCTGAAATACACGCACCCAGGCCATTCGCGTGTAATACTTCTCGCGCACCCCTGAAATACACGCACCCGCTCCCCGAGGCCAGATCGCGTGTGGAACTTCTCGCGCACGCGTGTTCCCGACACCCGTAATATGCGTTCCCCGCTTTGCATTTGCTGTTTGCCAGTCCGGTAAACTGGTACAGGGTTGGCGCAGCCCTTTGCGATGGTTTTGCGATCTTGGTGGCTTTTCTTTGCGCAAGGGCGTTCTTGGGGGCGTAACTGGCGCTGCTGCAGGGTCGCTGCGCCACTCTGCGCCACGTCTGCTTTTGGAGGTGGGAATCCATGAATACGCTGTGCGCGGAAATTGATTTTATCGCACGCGGCTGGCGCAGACATTCGCAGGGGCACGCTGTGCGCCAGCCGCGTGCGACACTTTTGAGAGGAATTACATGAATCGGCCTGTTAATAGGTAGCAATACACCTTTTTTTGCATTCAAGCTTCAAATGGCACAGAGAGGAATAGCCATGGAAACCGTCAGTAGTGGTAGCCCAATCCCTATCATTATCTGGGTTTTCCAGCAAGGTCTCTAGGCCCAAGTTCATATAATTCAATAGAATCTCACAATGCCTTTTTACTTGACCAACACATTCTGGACTCCCCAAACCACTAGACACTATGTTCAGATTTTTCCCAACATCCGCTTACAATGAATTTGGGGGAGAGGGGATGAATTAAGTTTTTATCATTTGTTTCATTCGGGCAGAAGCCTGCTGAAACAATACATCATTCATATACCCCAAAGCTGGATGTGATGTTATATGATATCCCAAGTAGATCAGCTTTAATTGGACAGTCTCAAGTGACCATGTCAAAATCATTCTACTCCTGCCCTTCGATAGCTCAAGTACGTTTGTTTTTTCAGGGTTAATGACAATCAAATTCTCCCTTGCATAACCAGAACATGCTTTTAACAATCACTGAAGCCCAATTCTTGTGTTCTCGAAAAGCAGGAAGTCATCAGCATAAACTAGCTAGCACAGCCTACGCTCACCCAATTTTGGTGACACAAGCATAGCAGGGGATTAAATGATCGTTAATGTCAAACAAATATAAATTGAATAGGCAGGGGGCCAGAAACCACCCCTCCTAAGTCCAGATTTTGTTTGAATTCTTTTTGATAGGTCACCCTCCCTATTCAATTGGACCTTTATCCCCGAGTTACCATGCAATCTTATAAGAATTCTCACCAGACCATTCAGTTGCCCCCTAATTTTTTCTGCAGTCCATTGCGATTGACTATCGAACGCTCAAGATAAATCGATCGATGCAACATAGAATACAAGTGATGGGTCTGACCACGTATGGACCTGGATAGAACAAATCACTGACCCATTTAGTTTGTTTGAGTGGCCACGCCTTGACCCAGTTTCTAATTTATTTAGTCTCTGGGTCACCCCAATCTTCCAAATACCTCAAAATGAGGGATGCAAAAACCTTACAGTGTCAATCAGTGAAATTGGTCAATCATTTTTAGGTTCAGTCCTCGTGCCCCTCTTATATATTGGTACAAGGGCAGTTTGCCATGATTCTTGAAAAATACCTCTGCAACATTACATTACTGTGGAATAACACAGATTAATGCATTTGCCCAGTTCAAATGGTCTCACTTCAATGTATTGTTTGTCAGTCTATTAGAACCAGCCACTCTGGCGTTTTTACAGGCCTCAGTAGTCGCTACCACCTCTTCCACATCCAAATCCGGTAGGCTATTGTCACGGTTTATTACACGTCACACCCAAGTCAGAGATCTCCTTCCCCCACAATAAATTTGGCACACAATAGCGCACTTTGATTTATTTCAGGTTCTGTTTGGTGAGGCCTTCAACCTGTCTCACACCGAACCCCAACAAGTACCCAGTGACACAATGGAATAGTAACCAGGTCGGTGTGTATTCAGAATATATGTATTAATTAATTTATTTAGCCAAATATCACAAATAAATTAACCTCAGCCACCAATGTTGTGGCAACACCAAAAAAAATAACTTTCGTAAAGGCACCAACATAGAGATATGCTGTCAAAATTAATTCCTTTTATATCACTCACCAATACACCAACACAAGAAAAGAACAATTCAACGCACATAGTGATTTCAAACAGGGTTATGCTTTACTCCCAGCAACTCCCAGCAACCCTCACCCTCCAAACATCAATTTGAATTGACTCCTCTGAATTGAAGGCAGTGGTAGAGAGTGGGAACACAATGGGAAAATCAGATTTGGGGTCTTACTCACATGAAAAATATGAAAGACAGAAAAGCAATGGAAATTAGTTTTGCTAGACCTAAAAAGAACAGGCAGGACTTTGGGGTTTTAGTCAGCACACAATGGGCAAATTGGTTTTTGGGATGTTTGATCACAGAACCAACATGGGAGACAGAAAAGCAAAATAATTTTGCCACACCTAACAATAGCACACATGGCTTTGGTGTTTGTGTCAGAACAGAATGGGGAAAATCGTTTTTTGGAATGGAAGCACAGATGCAATGTGAGAAATAAAATACACATGGGAATATTCGTTTCACAGAGGACAATGTGTACACAGAACAGGTGGGGCTTATGGGGTTTTGGTCAGAGCACAAGGGATACAAAGGGGCAATTTCGTTTTGCACCTCACACGTGCAAATGCATTGCCAGGCTTCACACTTACGATTCAAAATGAATGGGATCGATGGAGAATTTAGTTTGCACCCTGCACCCACACGTGGAAGCAGGCTTTGGGATTAATTGTTTTTGGCAGTTCTTTATGTCTATACCGGTTCAAAACACACTGGGAAAAGATTGTTGGTTTTGAATGCCAACAATACAGATCCCATGAATTCAATAGGGGAATTAATTGATTTACTTTGATAAATATGCTAGGGATCTATGCAGACAAAGAGGATATTTTCAATGGGGAACTAACTAAAACAATGCTGGAAGAATATAGGGCCTACACAGACAACAGGATATTTTCACTGGGGAAATAACTAAAACAATGGTGGAAGAACATAGGGCTTACACAGACTGTGGGCCTCATCACGAGTTGGGCTGTATTACCGGCTGTAATACCGCCGACTGTAATAGCCCTAGCACCGACCGGTCTGGTGGTATTACCACTGGATCACGGGTTGGGCCTTAACGGTAAATCCCCATTCCCGATTGAGTCCATTGAATCCAATAGGAAATATTCGGTGCTAATACTGCAGGCTAATACAGCCGGCTGCAATACCGTCGAAAACAGGGATTTTCACCTCCAGAAAAAAGCTGGAGGTAAAACAGCCAACTTAGCACCCAACTCGTGATAGGGCCAGCCCTTAAATGCGGCGGTAATACCGTTACCACTGCATTTAAGGGCTACAGCCCAACTCGTGATGAGGCCCTATGTATGGATTTGGAATAGATCTACTTAAAGGAGAGGTCTGTACTTGGCATCAGGGAACATCAGAGCACCGCTGGGACAGCGAAGGGTCACTCAAGGATCTCCTCTGAGTCCTCCAAGGGGTCCCAATCAGCTTCTATGTCTCCTGTTTCCTGTCTTCAATGCAAAACTAGGCCTCTCTGCTGGGATGGTATTCGCCAGGTTTCAACAGCAGGTGGCCTCTCGGAATTATTGGAAGTAGTCCAGCTCTGATGCAAACTGGATTATTTATTGGGCAAATGACATCACAAATTTATCATGATTCTCGCAAAAGGGATTGGTTGATTATCATGACCCCCCTCCCACCTGTGTGCTGATAGGACAAGGGGATGCAGGAGTGCTTTGGAATGGCTGTGGGAGGAGAGAGCTTCACCATCTCACTTTGATAGGTGGGCTCAGTCTGCATTGAGTTCACAAAATATCTGAACATGGCAAGTACCCTGAATTTTCAAATCTTTACATGTCTATATACATTTATAAGAACTACATTTTAAAGAGAATCATATGAGACTAGTTTGGTGTCTGCATGCCCTTCCTATGTAGAGATACGGTTTTTCTTCATTTACAAATGAACCATATCAGTGAAAAATATACCACTTTACAGTCGTCATATTAATTATTACCGGCATGCTTTTACCAACTTTCACATCTCTTGGAATCAAGGGAATGCCCAAATCACATTTTCATTAATAACTTTAGTTGTGTTCATCCCACCAGAATCATTTTAGTATGGTTAGAAGGGGGTGACTGTCATCTTTAATAAAAGCCTACAATGACCATTGTGACATGTACGCTTCCCCTTTTATGCAATAACATTTATCTCTCCCATTTAAGCAAACTGCAGTTTCATATCCTCTGTCTCTCTGGCCTCCACCCTTGCACTCCCAGTTCCGTTTCTCTTTAGGCATATAACCTAAGCAGAGCTGCCTGATAGCCACACTAATGTTTTTTTATGAGGCTTGTGACCCGGAGGTCACTTCTGCTGCAGAACAGACCTGCTTTATCTGCTCTCCACCGCATTTCTGATCTACAAAGTATTCCTGCTTGTATTTTTAAGGAAGGGCAATGATGGATGAAGGCAATCATGCCTGAATCTCCAGGGCAACAGTGGGAGGTCCTTTAGCTTAGTTTCAAATGACTGTCCATATACCCTTCAGCAAACAGCCTGTAAACTCGCCCAGGATTATAACTTTACACAGCATTTTATAAGGCTTTCACAGTTTCAACAAACTTGCATTTTGCTTTGCAATTGTGCATGTGGATGAGTTGGTTATAGGCAGAAACCATATTCACACTTTGAAAAGTCTGGTGAGCATTTTGCTGTGCATATTGTTAATCTAGATGAGGGAAAAAACAAAAATGACATTATTTTATTTATTGCACATTAAATGCTCTGTTTCACTTAAGTTGCCTGGAGCACAATTCTGGTATCCCATTGAAGATAGTGTGCACTGCGGTTTCTTGATGTCAGTGCAGCTCTCCATAGATTGTCAGCCACAAGTCTTCCTTTTCCTTCCTGAAATGCATTGCGCACATTTTAGCATTTTTGTATTTAGGCCCACTTTCTTTCCTTTATGATTTAGGTTCAATTTCTGTGCTGGCCTCTGTATTTCTGGCATCCCGGGGTATATTTCCCTGCACACTATAAATGTCCTGAATACTTTCACCATAACCTCTAGGCATCTCAGGGGAATCTAATCCTTTACAGTAAAGGGATTCAGAAATATCACCCACACCAGCTCTGAGACCGCATTCAATAGAGAGACAATGTTACGCTCCTCACTAGTATTCACGAAAAAACAGAATGCCTGTGCGTCTTTTTTTATAAGAACTTTGAGCATAGCACTGCATCCCTTTGCATTAATAATGCCCTCCTGCTTTTACAGTAGTTCTTATACTTCTGTTTCACTTTATTAATCATTACGCCCTTCTGTTCTAATGAATCACCAGTATTCTGGATCCTTCTAATCGCTTGCCTCATATTTATTTTTTCACATTTGCTCTTAAACCGATGGACATGCTTATTCCTACAAAATGTTTTTCCAATATTGGCATTAATTACTCTTTCATATATCAATCTCTCCATAAAACTATTAAAATTCACCAAATTAAAAGTGTTCATTTTCCACTGTACACTGGTGTGCTTCATAATCCAATCCAGGCCAGGCATTCCAATATTTTGTGGAGTCCACCGGATAGAAATTCTGGAAATATTCACTCTCAAATCAGTCGGGCCACCACTCATTGGAGTCCCAAGATTTACTGCAAACACTGCCCTTAATATGCTATGATCAGTCCAAGAAGTTTTCAGGATTTCAAATTTAGTATAACGATTCAATAAAGATGGATCCAGGAAAATATAATCTAGGACTGATTCGCTACTCCCTCGATGGCAGGTCGACTGCAGCAATGCACTTTGCCTCCAAGCACCATTGAGCGAAATAAGCCGCATTGAGGCCATAGCTACACACCACGTTCTTCCCATCTGAGATTTAAAATCGGGAGGACCAAATCTTCAGATGAATCCCAGTAGTCACCCTCAAAATCAGGCAAACTACAACTGGAATTTAAGTCGCCCGCCAGCATTACATGACCAATTTCTACAGTAGATTGCCATCGAATAATAGCCTCCAGTATTAATTCCAAGAAATCAACTAAGAGGGCAACCTCTTTGTGCCAATAAATATTCATGAGCAACAGGTTCAGGTCTGTATCCTTGCTTGACAGAGCCACTGCTAATACACCAAACGGGTGATTGGGTATCTTCTTCATATTTAGACCCTGACCTGATCTGACTTCCAGCACCAAACCACCTGAAGGCCTCCCCCTCTCATTAGATCTAGCAGGCGGATAAATACATTTAAAACAATCTAATACCAAAGGACCAGTTTGCCAGGTTTCTTGAAGAAGCAAACAGCTAGACTTCCTAAGCAAGTTAAAAACCTCCCCATTAGAAACCAAATGTGAGCGACCTCAAGAATCCACAAGATAACTCCCATAGAAACCTGGGGATTACTAGACTTATGTGGAGCCTTATCCTCATAGGTCAATCCTTTTCCACATGGAAGATGTAACTTCTTGCCAGTTGATTTTATTCCCTGGCTGGTTTCGTTGGGGCCCTTCTAAGAAACTACTCCATGTGCCCTCTGAGTTCATTACTCGTTCCCCTGCACATACAGGAGTCATAACATGCTCTTCTGTCCCAACACAGCAGTAAATAGAAAATACCATCTTTTTTAGGTGCCGATGCTCTGAATAGACCAGATCTCTCACCAATCTAGGTCTAAAATGCAAGAGAATGGTCAATTCTCCATCTGGCCAGGAGCTCTACCTTGTCAATATCCACGGTAGTCAAAGCTGACAAAGGGAATATATCAGAGAAAATTGACAGAATGTTACCCTTGTTTAGACAGACCGGGACTTGAGGACCCAATTCACTAGTCATTCATCATTTTTCTCCTCCCTCAACATGCGAGTTCAAGTGGTGGTTTCCAAGCCTTCCACTGAATAGCAACTTCCCCCGTCTACCCTCTTAGCATCATCACTTCTTGGTTGTCCCAATGTACTATATGTCCGAGTACCATCATGCTGAGGCACTGGATACTTACAGTTCCTAGGGTTTCCCCTCCCGTTACCTCTTACATCCAGGCCACCCAATGACCTTCCTCATTAACCAACTCGTACCCTATGTCTATACACTTATTTTTGGGTGGTTTGTAGCCCATCAACCTTTAGAACTATTCCAGAAATTCACATAGAAAAGTTCCAGGTTTTCCAGGGGTACAAAATGAAGGTCCTGTGTCAGACAGCCAGGCCTCACAGGGAAATATAACATGCCCCCCTGCTATGCTGGGGCTCTTGCATGGTCCATAAAGAGGTAGAAATAGGGTGTGACCCTTTCTAGGGGTGTCTGGGCATTGCTTGGCATGGGGAGGCCTGGTGAGCATTGTGGGGAGAGAGGGGGACTTGATTGCACCCCTAACCGTGTCCCACAAAACTTCACAGGGCATCTTAGGGGGTGTTTACCCACTTCTACTGCATTGTATGTTTGGTGCATGTACAGTGTTTACACAGTTGTGCCACACTCAAGCACAGGGACTGTGAAATGATGTTGTTTCAGGCCCAAGACCATGAACACACTCAAGGCCACTGTAATACCGGCATGTGCTTTACCAAGTAGTGAGTTCCTTGTGCATTCTCACTCACAACTTGTGCATCCATACATCTCAATGCTATTTGCTGTTTGCAGACCAGGACTAATTTTCCAATTGCCTTGATTTCTTGAACTCTTTTTCAGACATCACCTCCAATCATATGTTAACTTCTTGGCGTATGTTTACGCTGTGGATGAGATAAACCAGAACCCTACACTGCTACCTAATGTATCGCTGGGATTTCATGTGTATGACTCCTGCCAGCGTGGAATATCATCAACACGCGGAGCCTTTGGGATACTCTCTGGAGGAGTGGGATCAGCTATGAATTTTAAAAGCGGGCATCGCAAACCTGTGATCTCGATCATCGATGATTTACCGTCCGCATTGTCATTAGAAATGGCCCATATACTGCGTGTTTACACGTACCCACAGGTGAGCGTAATCTCGTGAGTTCCTTTTACACTGTTATTATAGTATTAAGGACCCGCAACCCCAACAACGTTTCTAACAAATCCACGGGTGTAAAGGATACCGTGGCAGTCCTGTGGCACACAATGTAGCCTCAGCCACACTCTGAGAATGCCCTTTAGGAATTCCTGGACTGTATGGTAAGAGTAATTGGCGCAGAATGCAAATAGCATGAGCGGGTACCGTGGTCTATGATGATGCAGAAATGGATTCAACCAACTGATAGGATTGTCAAATAATGTTCACACGATTTCAAGTAGAAGTTTTCAAATTGTATTTGTCTTTCTTCTTAATCATTTAATTAGTCTTAACATGCAGAGTGTGGAGCGAATGTTGAATGCATTCTCTCTTTTGAGACCTTCGGCAGCCTGGAGTGATCTTCCTTTCTCTCCAAGGACTTCCGGAATCGTGAAATATCATCACTTGATTTCAGAAGCCATGTGAGGGCAGCAGCCATTGCCAAACCACACCTGCCACACATACCTCTAGTGGTACCAGCATCACCCGATAACTGCCATTTTGACCCTCTTTTTGAGTGTTCCCAGGCGTCCTGCACACCTGGTCATCTGAGGTAAAGTGAGGTGTAGTAAAACCTGTCACCTTGTTGACCCTTACCACTTACCTGTAACCTATACCACACCCACCTTACATCCACTCTATTCCTCACGCCTTTTCCTATCCCCACACTCCCCTTCTCAAGCTCTATCCCAGGATGCCTCAGGTTCTGCACCCCTCACCAACCCCTCCTCCCACAGTGTACCCCTATTCTTATGCCGCACACCAACAACAACAGGCACCAGTTTCAGCTATACTGCCCCAGAACCCCGAGCTTACCTATGGTCCCCGTTTACCTTTCCCCTTGAGTTCAGTAATGCTCAATCAATTAGCAACAAAACATACTTTATTTTTATATTAATACTTTAATTCCCTCAGTCCCAACATCATAGTCAAGAGAATAACTGAAATCTGTAATGTCTCACAACCCCCACCCCCTGCAATACTGACACTTTATTGTCCCACCACATGGACACTGCTTCCTTCTTATACTCTCCCATTTCAATAAAAGCAATGGTGTTGTTCCCTTAATGATCACTAGAGCCAACTTCTCAGACTAACTTCAACTGTCTGACTTACTAACCCTTTCCTTCATCACTCTGGCACTCAATTTCTCCCACTCTCTCCCTTCACTATTGATATACTTTTTTTAATGTATTTATTGTGCATTTAGTTTACAATAAGAAACCTTGCACAAACAGTATCGAGCTAAAAGGTGAAGAAGAATAAAAGTCCATTAAAATACAAAGAAAATACAAAATTCCATTTAAAATAAACAACCATTCAGTCACGTTAGTCCATATTATGAATTCCAAGCACAGCAAAACTAAAACTCACTAGTGCAATACATAGACATAACGTTATTACGCGAAACCATTTTAAAAATGTGTCATAATCCTATTTCACAATTTGCTTAAAATTCAATCACATTTACTGCTTGTAGAATTTGGTAAAGATCTTTACGCATTTTCCAGTAGGTTAAATCTTGAATATGGATCCATAAGATTTGCCAGATTGATACTCTTAAATCCTCTATGTGTCTGGCAAAATGCATCTTGCGTTTAGGCAACAAAATAAGGGAACCATAAAACAACATGTTTAAGTGTTTCAATCACTTTCTCGCAGTATCAATACAGTATATTGTCACAGTTTGCCCTTTTCCAGAGAAAAAAAATTATCTTTTGTCAGTAGTAAATTTTTGTGGACTCTAAGCAAGTCAGGCCTCCTTTTGTATTCGGTCACCCTCTCGCGGGTTAGACACCAATCCTGTCACCATAAAGCTTCAGAGTTCTGAATTACTGTGTTGTAATCAAAACCTTGAGTTTCTAACAGTAAGGTACCATCGTTAATATGCCGAATCACAGTGTTCCGCTCTCTTGCTTTGATTCTTTCAAATGAGGATCCTATCGCGGGATCCTCACACTTATTACAGAAGAGAATTATTTTCCAGAAGACTCTCGCATTATGCGAGATCAATGCTAATTTGAATCAAATAGCAGCCATAAGTGTTGACATAGGCAGGGATAAAACAGATTTCCAAAACAAGCCTTCTACAACGGTGAAATCATAAAAAGAAAGTTATAGATATCCAAACCATAAATAATAGCCGATACATTTTAGCCTCATGACGCTCTATGGCAGGTAAAGTGAACTTCCCATATCTACAATCAAATTGTTTCATTTGTGAAGCCAATGTTTTTGCTTTCGCTTTCAAATACTTTAAAAGAGCCATCTTGCTCTGATATGCAAACAGTTTAGAACCAAGGTGCTTAAATTCATCAACGTCTACTTTGCTACCATTAAGTCACCAATTACGTTTTGTCTTCCTTCCTGCTGAAAACGACAATATGTATGTTATATTAGTGTTAATTAACAAATCATGTTTGTTAGCATAGTCCTTTAAGGCAGTCAATAATCCTTGGAGTCCTATATATGTTCAATCCATTAAAATAATGTCATCTGCATATGGCATCCACAAAATCTTAAAACCATTAATTGTGGGGGAAATAAAAGATACTCCTTCAAGTTCGCACCCCAAATCAGCTAGATAAATATTAAATAAAAACGGGGCTAGGATATATCCTTGACAGAGAAACCAAAAAAGTAAAGATTTCCTTTGAAAAAAATCACCATCCAAATTAAGGCGAACATTTAATGCAGAATCGGAATGCAGATGTATTCAAATATTTAACAAATTGTGTGGAAGGCCCACATTTTAATTTAGGCCATATTATCCCTCGATCGACCCTATCAAACGCGAGCGACCCGTCTATTGTGGCTACAAACATAGTCAGTGTTGATTGCAGTGAAGGATTATGTTACGTGCTTTCTGTGAGCTGTGGAATGTTGGGGCGTGGAATGCTGAGTCAGCGTTTTCCTTTAGCGTTCTGTGAATGCCAGTTGGAAGTGAGCTGCCTGAGAGTGCGGGTGCCGGCGGATGGCTCTGTGTCTCTTTATCCTAATGTACTTAACTTTTACCTGTAACTTGATGACCTGTAACCTGAGCCTGGAGTAAAGAAGTTACCTACCTTACCTGTGACTGCAGTCTCATCTTTACAAGGGACGTACCATCATAACATTGGAGATGAGCTACAAGAACCCTGTGGTTGTTCAAGGGGGACAGTAGAAGAGACCCTTGCTGTTAGTACTCATGGAATCAGTGCCAGTTTGTCGAAAGCAAAACGCATATTCTGCTACTGTCTGTACCTTCACTGGAGTCTCTTTCGCTTCGATCCACGTTAACTTTGACACATATGTTCCCCAGATGGCAACACAGTTCTTGTTCATGTTCCATATTACTTCTTCATCGAACCTCGCCAAACTCCACTATTCGAAGTGTACAAAAAGAAGTAGTGGAACTATTTACTCTGCTGCCCCTCCACCCCCACTCTTCACAAACCCCATCACCACGCCCCCTCCGACCCACAATCCAAACCCCCAAACAAACACACATGCTGTTTAAGGGAATGTTCCATGTAGTGCACTGAATTGCAAGTTTCAACTTCTTCCAACACTTTTGTTTTAAAACGAAACTATCCCAGAATTGTTTCGTTTTAATATAAACGTATAGGACTGTGTGCCAACCTCCTCCCTCCGCATTGGTGCCTATCAATGCAATTGTGTCTCCTGTGACCACCACCCCTTCCAGACCTAGTGCAATCATGGTCCTTGCTTACGGTGCATTGATGCCTGAGGGCATAGTGTGCGATACAAATGTAAAAATAAATACAATAAATGGTCTTTGTGTATATCTGGTCAAAATGAAAATTCAATTGGTACCCTCCACAGTCTACTGACCAAACCTGGCACTGCATTAAGCAAAACTGTAAAACCTTATGTGAACAAATCTGGGTGTACAGGTACTCCTCCGGTTGCTCCATCACTTCCTAATGCGTGCACAATGACCATGGCCCTCACACAATATATTCCTGGGGTCGAACACACTATATTCCTAGATTCTCTTCCCTTTCTCACTTTCCCCCAGAAGATCATCGGCTCCAGAGCCCTGGTTCTCTCTAGGCTGGACTACAGCAACAGCCTCTTTCTCAATCTGCCTTCCTCTATTCTCCACCCTCAGCAACTCATCCAGAACAGGACTGAGGTGTATCCTTGGCCTCAAGCCCTGGGATGGTATCTCTCCAGCCCTGAAATCTCTCCACTGGATTCTGGTGGCTGCAAGGATCAAGTTCAAGACCCTTTGCATTGTCCACAAGGCTTTCTGGGGCCGGGGCCTGCACTACATCCAACACTCTCTTCCAAAATACCTTCCTTCTCAAGCACTTCGCTCAGCTACTGCCAACTCTCTAAGGGTTAGACGCTTCTCCAGGCAGAGAGTGGGGAGCAGATCTCTCTCCTCTGCAGGTGCCTTCCTCTGGAATGGCCTCCCTGCCCCTCTCAAACTTGTTTGTCTGTTTGCTGCTTTCTGCGCTAGTTTTTTCTCTATTTTGCTATGTCCTGTTCTGCCTTTCCTTATCTCGCTGCATCGGTTTCCTGTGCTCGTTTTTACTCCATTTTGCTGTGGTGTGTTCTTCCTTTCCTTGTGGCATCTGTTTCCTGCACTCGTTTTTTCTCCATTTTACTATGGGGTGTTCTGCCTTTCCTTGCCTTACTGCATCTCTTTCCTGCTTTCTGTGCTAATGTTTTCTCCATTTTACGATGGGGTGTTCTGCCTTTCATTACTGTGCTGCATCCGATCCTGCGCTCGTTTATCCTGTTTTCTGTGCTTGTTCGGTCTCCATTTTAATATGGCCTGTTCTGCCTTTCCCTGCCTTGCTGCATCTGTTTCCTGCTTTCTGCACTCGATTTTTCACCATTTTCTATTGGGTGCTCTGCCTTTCCTTGCTTTGCTGTTTATTTTCTGCCTTCTGCACTCGTTTGTTTTCCATTTTATCCAACCGCCAAAACCTCAACATCTGCATACACCTCTCATGCGCTAAACAAATGCAGCCACATATTTGCATAGCAATCCGCATGCACTTGACTACACTGCAACATCAAACCAAACCTCACATAGCCCCACACAACAGCCATCTGAGTCTACCGATTCGTAAATCGCACCGATGCTCAGCGAACAGTGTAAACCAATCTGAATATGTCAACAGGACATCACAACCCTTGCTCTACGTCTTCCCACTATGCCCTACTAATCCATCCCACCCTCTTACCTTTCAGATTTGCCAGAGCACCAGCGGACCACTCCGGTGGTGTTAGTGCACGGTATAAATGACGTTTAACATTAACATTTTGCTATGGCGTGTTCTGACTTTTCTTGTCTTGCTGCATCAGTTTCCTGATTTCTGCACTCGTTTATTTTCCATTTTGCTATGGCCCGTTCTGCCTTTCCTCTGCATCTATTTCAAGTTCTTTGTATTTTGGTTTTCCATTTCATTTGGAGTTGTTTGTTAACTTACCCTGCCCGCCCTGGACCTGCACCTAGCCCTCTGAGTGGCTTCTACCCCTCCCCCCCTGACTACCTCCTCTCTCCCCATTGGACCATGAGTAGGTCACGGTACCAGAAACCTCTCCTCATCATTGACCCTCCCAGGGCAGCCATGCCCGGGCAGCCTGTGAATTGTCACAGCAAAGGACAGCTTCGATAAGCAGCTACCGTTCCCTGTTTGCCCCTTGTTAGGCAGAATTATATGCAGTACCCTTTGGGAACACTACACACAATTAGGACTACAAGTGGCAGCACAAATTCACCTTTGATACAAGCCTGTACTACACAGTAAAGTGGTAGCAAAGGCTCAGCAGCCAGATTTATCTCAAGAGCAAGTGAGCAGTATTAAATAGTTACACACAGGACAGCAATTACTATGATTCAAGCAAACACTGACTCAAGGTTTCCAAGTAAAAGAATATACAATTATTTACTTTTTAGTTGTATAACATTTCACTAAAGTAAAGCAGCAACAAAATCACACTCTTAATATACCACGCCACTCCCAATAGTTTCCAGACAAGTTAAGCTCACAAAATGAAGTGAGAGCAAAATGGCACTCTGTTAATTAAAAAGGGAGGGAAAGACAAAGTTAGGCAGAAATTGACCAGCATCAACAGGTAAGTAAGCAGAGCAATCTAGAAAGAGGAACTCCAGTGATAGGATCAAATCAAATAGGCTTAGGACCAAAGCCAATAGGACAAAAGTCTTTTGCTCAAGATCACATGGTTCAGGGGAGTTCACGGGTAAGTCTTTGCCAAGTGTTCCGGACGAAGTTGGCCGGCAAAAAAGTTAGTTCAAAGAGTAGAGAAGGACAAGCCCTCGGACTGGAGAAAGACTTCACACACTTTCACCGCGGCTGAACGAAATGAACAACCGGATTTTGAACAGTACCTTAAATGGAGACGAGGCTGTAGCTGAGGCAGGCGTTCCTGGTAGTTCCTGCAGGCTCACGGTTCCTGAAGGGACTGTCGGGCTGACATTAAGTAGGAAGACTAGAGGGTCCTGCACTACGCAGGGAAGAAACCAGCAGCAGAGCAAAGCAACGAATAAAAGGTGTGCTCCTTAAAACCCATGCAGAGTCCAACTTTCTTGGCTATCTGACCCACTGTAGGTCTGTACAGCGAATTCGACCAGAGGCCGGAGTCCTGGCTTGCAGTTTGGGGGAACTGGTTGGTCCCATCAACTCAAGGGAAGAAGATTCCTGGAGGAACTTCTCTGTCGAAGGATTCTGACGATTCGAACCTGCAGCAGGGCTTCACCGGGTGGTTCAGTCGTTGTAGGGGTCCTCTTCTGTCATCTCCTCATCGTTTCTTTCATTCCAGTGGCGACTCTGCTCTTCCAGACCCAGAGTCCTGCATTTTATGCAGTTTTCCCCCATTCACACAGTCTGACTGTCGATCACACAGCCTGGTGGCTGTCCTGGCTGGGCAGTCACATAGCCAATCAAACAGGAGTGCGACTTGGGTTATCAAGGGAACCCATGGCAGGGGTCCTATGACCACTCCCTCACATCCTGCCTGCCCAGACTTTCAGTGCAGAAGCCCGCGAAAGGACGGTGAACAAATGAACCAAACCTGGTTTGGCGCATAGAGACAAATACGAGCAAGACTTTTCCAAAAAGAAATGGAGACTAAACCCAGCCAGAACAATATTAAAATCAATATGGTCAAGCGGGTTTAAGTTCGAGGCTACCAAGATAGCCTAAAACAATACCATGGTTATTTAAGATAACCGCGGTAGGAAAAATAGGGTAGTTACCACTGCCACCAGCCAAGTCTTAATGGAAAGGGAGCAAAACAGTGCTCCAAGAGAAACAGACAAAAAGGGATAAGGATTAACCCTTTCCAATACTCCATGGAAAATGTGGTGAACTGGGTCTGTGGTTTGAAGAGACTACATAAAGTTAATGGTAACTTTACATGTTTCTGGGAGACAGTAGTCAGTTCCAGAAAAATCAGTCAATGGGAAGTCTGAAAGACAACCCTGTGTCACTGCACTGAAGGTGCTGTGTACCACACATTAAAAAGATGATGCCTATCGAGTAGGTGAGGCTCCATAGCCCAAGATCACACAAAAAGGTAAAACACACACAGCAAAACACATGCAAGAGTGGGATAAAAGGCTCACACTCTTACCAGGTAAGTGAGTGTAAATAAATCCTAGAAATCCAGCAAAGATGCTGAGGGACTCAGTAGGTAAGGGAAATAAGCCATTTTGGAGAATTTTCCCTAACACCCCTGTTCACCCATGGACACCTGGCATAGCACCCTAAAGGAAAAACTATGGTAAGGTGGTACGGCAGGTGGGCACAGCTATTACTGTGCTCAATTAAGACCCTACCACTTCTTCATTACTACCTTCAATTCAGAAGATTATGTAGATTACCTGCTGCACTCCTTAGATAGCCAGATACATGAATTTTGGAAGGCAGTGTTGTGTTGTATTTGATGCATTTTGGGGTTTGAGGGTGGTCAGTGGGTTGCACTTGCATTTATTTGGTGGGGCAGAGAATGTGTTGGACTTAGATGTATTTGCAGTGCAGGCTATGCGTTGAACTTAGATGTATTTTGGGGGGGTGGAAAGGCATTGGGCTTAGACATATTTGGGGGGCAGGATATGTGTTGCAATTAGATGTATTTTGGAGTCAGGGAATGGGTTGCACTGAGATGCCTTTTGGGGGCAGGAAATGTGTTGCACTTAGATGGATTTTGGTGGCAGGAAATGTGTTGGACTTAGATGTGTGACTAGAGGGCTCTTACACGGACATACTGATCAAACGGTGGCGTCAATATCAAAGCTTCATCCGAGCCTCAAGGTACGTATAAAAGCACCACTTCCGTGGACATCTGCCACAGCCATTACTACCCACACACATGCATCAGAATGCAGAGAGAGCTTACGAAAAAATTAGGTCTAACTGGGCACATAACGTTTTCACCTCCTTACACCTGATTAAGCCTCAACACCTCTGCCATCAGAATACAGCAACATCCTACGACAGAGATTCGGTCCAGTTGGACACAAGGAGTCTCTTGCACTCTTACAATCTCCTGACCTCCCTCAGCACCCAACCACATGCCTGATCTTTAGGGCCTCTTACTGGAGCCCGGACAGCCCACCTAATTCCTTATCTTGGTAAAAATGCACACACGCATTTTAAGCCTTTTCTGAGAATTTCCCATACTCTGGAATGTGATACCCGAGGGCGTTCCAACCACAAGCACGTTGAGACCATAGTAATGGGAAAAGACGCTATCTAAATGACTACTACAATACAATACAATTAATACATTTTGATGGTATCTGTCAATATTGTATTGAGCCATTAAAACGAACTAGCATTAATTATTCCCGTGATTACTTCATATTAATTCTAGTTAGATACCTACCAAATGGTTTAAAATGGCTCACATTAATACTAACTATACTCATAGTCATATTTCTAGATCAGGAAAAAAACCTGTACTTTTCTAGCTA
Source organism: Ambystoma mexicanum (assembly GCF_040938575.1). Classification (NCBI taxonomy): domain Eukaryota; kingdom Metazoa; phylum Chordata; class Amphibia; order Caudata; family Ambystomatidae; genus Ambystoma; species Ambystoma mexicanum. The sequence continues at coordinate 78,842,773 of NC_090927.1, read as the reverse complement.
TTTGCATAGCAGCATAGCAATAGAACTACAAGTGGCCATAACAGTGAGTTTAGTATATTAGCACCCGGCGAAGGGTGCTTAGCCAATCAGGTGGCTGGAAATGCGGATGAGAACACAGTGTACCACCCGCGTTTCTCCAGCCACACAACACGCTTCCGCGGGTGCCACCATCTTGATTGTGGGGCGTCAACATGGAGCCCCTCCCTGTTGCCTCTCGATACTGCCACTCTCCTCCCCACCCCAAAGACATCCTGCACGCTTCCCCTCACCTCCCTGTCACCCTCCCCACTCACCTGTTGGACTGGACACCTCAAAGACATCCTGCACCCTTCCCCCACCTCCCTGTCTCCCTCCCCACTCACCTGCTGGACTGGCGCATTGTGCTTCGATCTCACAGGTCCCTTCTGTCCTTGGCACCCACAATAGAAATAGAGTATGGATGAATGTAAGAAATGAGTGACATTTACATGTTAGGATTATAAAATCTACTTTTCCAAAATACACCTTCAACACTAACCTTACAAAATACAATGGTCCTCATTATGAGTTTGGTGGTAAATTGGTGGGTAATCCGCTGATTTACCACCAAAATGAATTACCACCATCGCCACTATGCCCTGTGCCATTACCATGGGATCAGTGGTTGTTTGACAGTTTGAATCCCCATTTTGTGATGTCATAGGACTTCAAGGGAATGTACCCCAGAGGTAATTTCTGAGTGTTAATTCTGCCAGTTTTTGGTGGTAAAGGGGATGATTAACCTCCAGCTTTACCTGAAGGTAGTTCCTCCACTTTACTTCCAAAGCTCAAGGTATGGAGGTGCCATAATGTGCCAGTAAAGTGGTGGTATTGGAATTACATTGGGAGAGCCACCTAAGGCAGGAGACCTCTGTACCATTCCACTAGCAGTTTAGATTTTGCCCTTTCATTTCACTGTAGCTAAATACTGAAGTAAGGAATGTTCTTTTCGTTGTCCTCCATAATATCTGTATTTGTAGTGGGTGTATGCAGTGAGTGAGTATATACGGGTGGCTGGACTGTGGAGATGGGCGGAGCCTCTACGTTTGCCCACTGAGATCTTGTCTGATAAAGTACCAGTAAGGTCCTGAGTTTCCCAATGCGCAGAATTTCAAGGGTTTTGTAGCGTCACGTTTGGTCACCTTAACTGCACTTCTACTAACGTTCGTTCCTTGACTTCCAAGGGTTTTGTTATACTTTCGGCCTGCCCACTGTATATTCTTCAGCGCCACTGCACATGGCCCTCAGCCATGGCCAGTGGGCACAGCCTTTAGCCATGCCCACTGTATATCTCTCAGCCCAGGCCATGTCCACTGTATATTTTCCGGCACCACTAGCTATGGCCAGTGGCCACGGCCTTCCGCCATGCCCACTGTATATTTCAAAAACACTAACTGCCCACTAACAATGGCCTTTGGTCATGGCCAGCGGCCATGGCCTTCAGTCGTGCCCACTGTATTTTTTAAATCACTCCCTGCTCATTAGCGATGACCTTTGGCCATGCCCACTCTCTATTTGTTTATAAAACTAACAGGCCACTGACCATGGCCTTCGGCCATGCGCACTTTATATGTTATAAAACTACTAGGCCTTCAGCCGTTTAAAAAGTTACCAAGCCACGGCATGAGCAGTGATTTTTCACTCCCGATCTCAATGTAGCTATATAAATATCCATTATTTATTGTTTTTACTTTTTCTCCATAACCGTAGCTATAATATCAATGTACTGCATATAGCTGCGATTATCGGAAACAGCAATGTTCCCCTGGAACCCCACTCACTCACTCACCAAGTGGTCCTCTGCTCCTGCAATGTCCCCTCACTCCCACAAACTCCCATTTACCTCCATTTACCTCTCGTCTTTGTGGGTAACCAAGGGTATCTGACCGAATACCGAATACCTGTGGCTATTGAAAACGTTTGTGCTGCAAACACGGTCCCTAGCCCACCTCCAACTCCCAAATTTGACATGGTGCCCTCTCCCCCTACCCCTCATCTCTAGCCGGATGCCTTTTTACAGTTTTTCTGCCTCCAAATGACATTTTTTGTGCTTTTAATTTTTGTGTACCCCATGGTATAGCCATAGGTATCTCTTGCATCAGAAACCAAAAAATTGCTGATTTTCCTTTTTTGAAAAGCCTTATCTTGCAGTGCACCATGGGAGATATAGCTATTTTTTCGGAAGAAGGGGACACCCCCTTCTCCATCAAATATATTTTTAAGTACTGGACGCAACATCCCCAAAACCACAAAAAGATTGCGAGTCAACGCTTTGTGCCCAAGTTGTTTTGTACCATGTCCACATCCATCCAGCGGTTTTCGATGTGCAGTCTGGCACAAATTGACCTTTTTTATCAATTGGAAAATTAATGGGGACTAGGCCGCAAGTAATTTTTTTGTTTTCTTAATAACTTTTATTGTTTAAAAAAGCTTTCCCAAAATGTCCAGTCTAGGTGGTTGAGGGCTGCGAGTACAATTCGGTCTGCAAAATGTCAGCAAAATTCATTGTACGAGACAAAGGTTATTAGCAGTGCATTTTTGGGATTTCCTATGGAACTCACTACACACCTTAACTATAGTGTGGCGATATATATATGAACAAAAGAAAATGAAAGCGGAATACCACTTCCTGGACGGCACTCTTCCTCAATCACAAAATCACCCAGATACGTCAAAAAGGATCTCCATCAAACGTCCTTTATTTGGCAACCATTATCACCTCCCCAGGGGACAGTGCCTACCCTCTGAGCAACCACATGATGACGCCAATCCGGAACCCCACCACACCACCCCAGGTAAGATACAATGCTGCCCATATTGCAACCAGGGGCATAGTGGAGCGCACATTCGGAGTGCTCAAGTCACGCTTCCGCTCCCTTGACCGCTCTGGCGGGCCCCAGTAGTGTGCAGGATCATTGTGGAAGCATGTTTCCTGCACAATGTTGCAAGACGGCAGGGTGTACCGGTGGACATGGTGGTGCCCCCACATCCCCAACCACAGGCACAGGCGCTTCCCATGGGAGGGGATAGGGCACGTGGCGAGGCAGCCCGGACCCAGTTTGTGGCCACATTTTTCACTTAAACTCCCACCCCATGGCTACCCCCTTACTGGGTACCGGGTCCGGGTTCATTGAATGAGAAATAACCGGGCCATTCTGACCTTGGAGGGACCGGTAATTTCTCATTCAAGGAACCGCATCCCCATTCCCATTCGAGGGCTCAAAGGGAATGGGGATGGTGTTAACAACGGGCCCGTTAATAACCAGGCATCCTTAGCGGGTTCCCGCGAGCAGACTCGTAATGGGCGGTAAGGGGTTGACGGCTCCGGCACCTTTACCGGCGCAGTTAACCCCTTACCGCCTACCTCGTAATGACCCCCGAAGTCTCTATGGAGCTTCAGAAGATAACATTTCTTAATAACTTTTGATTCCACAGTAAAATTTTGAGGGGGCCGCCTGTGCAAACAACATTTCTGAATTCTTCATGAACGGCTTCATGGTGTTACTGCGATTGCGTTTTGAACAGCTTATCCATATGTTTGGCATGCACCTACATTTCATCAGGAATTTGAGCACTGAAGAAACATTTTGAAAATCGACCAGGCCAATTTTGAGATGTTAAAGGTTTTAAGTTTATCTATATTTGTTGAATGCCCAGAACACATGTGCATCATTCATATGAACTGTAGTAAGACGCCTATGAGTTTTACAATTCACACCCTTATATCCGATGAAAACTCATAGAAAAGTCAAGGCTGAATTTGTTGTCATTTTTCAGATGAAATTAATGTTCAGGAACTATAAAGATGCATATGACTTTTACATTTTGTAGATTACTCAATTGAAATCTCCTAAAAACTCATGTGAATGTCAGGGCTGACTTTGATGTCAGTTTTCAGGAGATTTAATATGGAAACTGTAAAACTCATACACCTCTTTGTACAGTTTGTACACATTAATTTAAGTATGCACTGTAAAACTCATATCCTACACTGCTACAACACACACTCGCAAAAACATCAAAGCTTGCTGCAGAATCATACATTGTGTATTGCTTGAACTGTGGATTCTGATCTTATCTCTGGGCTGCTCAGCAGCAGGAATATCTGAATGGTGTCCTGGTCCATACGTAGCTGCTTTGGGAACAGCTTCTACACGAAACGTACATGTACATTTAGAATATGTTAATTGCAGACACTGAGACTCAATGTACATAGGACAAACTAAGTGAGATTTGATTACAATAATACGCTAGTCCAAAAATATGAAAAGGTGTGCGCAGGAACATACACTGCATATTGATTGAACTGTTGGATTTTACCTTTTCTCTGGCCTGCTTAGGAGCAAGAATACTCAAATGGTGTCTGGGTCCCTGCAGAAATGCTCTGGGAACAGCTTGTATACAAAATGTAAATCTACATTTATGATATATACATAGAACACACTTAGAATCAGTATACATATGTCAGTCATCATAACTGAGATTACATTACAATGATACCCTAGTTCAAAAACATAAAAGGTTTATGCAGAAACATACGCTGCATTTTGCTTCAACTGTGGAACTGCGCCTTGTCTGTGGCCTGCTCAGCAGCACAAATATCCAGATGTATGTTGTCCGGGTCCATGCCTGGTTGCTATGGGAACAGCTTCAATAGAAAATGTACGTGTCAGTGCCTGCACTCCAACACATGCTCCTACAACTTGCGCTACTATGACAAGTGCTCCTACGACACATGTGCCTAGGACACATCCTCCTATGACAAACAGTTCTAAAACACACAATTTTATGACCTGCACTCATACAAACCATGCTTGTTTGATATTCGCTCCTACGACATGTTATTTTATTTATTTTGATTGATTGTGCATTTATTAGGCACTTATACTACAAGTAAATGTGTTTCAAAGCGCCCACATGGCGACAGGAAGGGAACATGGGATTGAAAAATAAATTAAACAATGGAAGAAAAAACAAACCTACTATGCCTTGTGATTATTCAGAATGTGCATGCACAGAGAGAGAAGGAGGGGCAAGTAAGTGGAGGTAAGTGCTGGAGTGTCCATGCTCGTGGGTGAGCAGCACATGGAAGTGCCGAGTATAGTAAGAGCAAGGAAGCGTTGAGTTGCAGTAAGCGGGTAAGTGCAAGCCTACAATGGTATCAGGTCAGGGGGTGCTGAGGCAAGTGCTGTGTCTAACAGAAGCTGAGATGGTTGGATGTGGGAGGCCAGGGCCCAGAGGACACATAAGGGCCCTGGTCACCAATCACAGCGACAGTGAGGTTAGCGGAGGAGGGAAGAAGGGAAGGAAAAAGCGAAAAAGGAGAGGCTTGAGGAGCTTCTGGAATTTGAGAAAGTCTGGCTCAAGACGAAGTTTAATGGGTAGGGTGTTCCACAAGAGGGAGCCAGCAGAAGCAAGAGATTTGCCTCCGGCCCTCTGTTTAGCGAAACGCTTCACACACAGAGTGTTTGTTCCGGAGGAACGTAGGGGTCTATAGGGAGTGTATTTAGTAATGGCCAGTTGCAGATAGCGTGATCCCCTGCCCCAGACAGTCTTGTGGAGGATGCAGAGGGATTTTAATTTAATCCATGTGTGGAGCCACTGGAGAGTTTTTAGGACAGGAGGGATGTGGTCCCTGTGCTTGAGGCTAAGGATAAGTCTAGCTGTCCTATGCTGGATTAGCTGCAGTAGTCAAGCCTAGAGAGAACCAGATCTCTAGTGACATTGAGTGTCAAGGATGGCACTCTATTTAGAGTGGCACAGGACACCCAGGAAGGGTTTGGGTGGTTGTGCCAAAGTAAGTGGACAGATAAGTACACACACAGCGGAAAGAAAGGAGAACGAAGAGTAGGCAAGAGTAGTAAGGAAAAAGGTACAGAATGGATTCCCTCTTGGGGTATATGCAGATATGGGAAAAGAGTATTCCACGAACCTTAGGAAAACTCTAACCTTCCGCACAGTTTGCTATAACAGAGGTCCACGCTGTTTGCTCATGGCTTGGAACAACAGCTATGGGTGTCTGTAACGTAGAAACTAGACAAGGGAAGGGGCAGAGGTTGCCTGATGGAAACCAACAGACAAGCTATGTACAAGGGGTCTACAAACAGTACAAGAGAAGACACTAACAGATAAATCCAGGGGAAAGGAAGTTGAATAGCAAACTAGCAGAAGGAAATGAAGGGAAAGTCGTATAACAGGATTGGATAGGGAGAAAGAACTGAGGGTTGAAAACAAGTAAGAAAGCAACAGAGCAGCAGTCAGGAAACAGAGGAACTGTAATAACTGAAAGTAAATAATGAAGGTAAACTGATGTGGATAACAGAGGACGGAAGGGTACAAGGTAGAAAACTCAGAAAAACAGGGAAGCAATGGGCCAGCCCAAAAGGAGCAGGGCTGTAAGGAAGGAAGCCCCAAGGCATAGGGCTCAGGGCAGCGGAGTGAAGCAGGCTGCACGGCAAGGAGCTCAGAAGGGCCGGGCAGCAAGGAGTGAGCCTAAAGGAGTAGGGCCGCTGACTGTAGAAGGGTTCGGGAGGACTGTAGAAGGCTGCTAGACTGGAAGTCCAGCGGACGAAGACTGTAGGTTGAAGGCATTGGAGCGTGAATCTGCTTTAAGGCAGGAGCCTGGAGGCAGTGGCGGAAGGTAGCAGCGGAGCATGATCGGCTACAAGGCAGGAGCCTGGAAGGCAATGGCGGAAGGTAGCAGCGGAACGTGATCGGCTGCTTGGCTGGATCCTGGAAGGCAATGGCGGAAGGTAGCAGCGGAGCGTGATCGGCTGCTAGGCTGGATCCTGGAAGGCAAGGACGGAAGGTAGCAGCAGAGCGTGATTGGCTGCTTGCCTGGATCCTGGAAGGCAAGGACGGAAGGTAGCAGCGGAGTGTGATCGGCTGCAAGGCTGGATCCTGGAAGGGAAGGACGGAAGGTAGCAGCGGAGCGTGATCGGCTGCAAGGCTGGATACTGGAAGGCAAGGACTGAAGGTAGCAGCGGAGCGTGATCGGCTGCTATTCAGAGGAACCGTATACAAAGATACGTAGCTCGAAGCAAAAAGGTGCTGGAAGGACTCTTAATGCAAGAGACTGAGCCCCTGCAGGCAGCAGCTTTTATACTGCCCAGTCCAGCACAGAGGCAGGCTAATTGGTCGCACCTGGCTAATCACACCTGCAGACAATCGGCCACCTCCCTCTCTGTTCCTGAGCTGGTGGAAGCAGAGCAAATCCCTGGGGCTTCTGGGGATTGTAGTTTCGATGATGACCAATATGAATAGCCAGGAATAGATGGTTATAGCCAAGTGCATTGTGGTAATTGAAGTTTGTTGGAAAAAATCGAAAAGTACCAAAGTCTCGAAAATGGGAAATAAGGTCCATAATGATCGCCAAGGTATGCGCCCATGGTGCAGGCATGACAGTATGCCCCTCTCCAGGCCCCTCTCCAGGCTCCCTGAAGGTTGACCAACAAGAAGAATGTCTGTCACACCGTGAAGGAGTCTTATTCCAAAAAGGCACATCATGAGGCACCAAAAACTGATTAAGGTTGTTAGGTGGGAGTCTTGAAGGACAGAGACAGTATCAATGTTCTGAACCGTTGAGGTAGAATTCAGAAAAGACAAGGTCTTTGAAGTACAAAACCCAACAGTGTTTTCAGAGGAACTGTGAAAGACTGTTGCAGGCTCCATGGCAAATCTTGCTTTGAAAGGCAATAGTAAGGTGTTGGAAGGTGGAGTCAGAGGTACAGCAGAGTTGGTTGCTTTAGGAAGGTTTTCCAAGGCATCAGACGAGGCAATGGCAAAGTCAAGATTAGCCACAGAAATTTTAGGAGTCACAGTGGCGGGTTTTCCATGATTAGTAGGAAGTTCAGAAATCACTCCAGCAGGGAGATCATGAATGACTGTAGATATGTCCGATGCTGTGGTAACTGAGAGTGTGGGTGCCGTAGAAGAACCAGCGGGCAGTGAAGCACCTGAGACTGACAGAGCAGAGTCTGGTAGTTCTAGTCCTTCAGAGGCACCAGCAGGAAGAACCGGAGCTGTAGTCCTAAAAGAAAAATTGTTATCTGACTTAGCAACAGGTTCTGTCCGTGCAAGCCGAAAGGAAGGGGGTGCTTCTACTGCAGAAAGAGTGATGTGAGATGCTGCAACAGTAGCAGGTTTAGAAGGAGGAGCATCAGAGATTGGGTTAGCAGATACAGTAATAGGCAGTATGATAGATGTGGGGTCAGGACAGGATAGGTGTTCTGAAGGCTGATCTTCAATGTCTGGGTTGCTCAGATTTCTAAGTGGCTCTGGGGTATTGACTGATGGAAAGGTTGTATTCCGGACAGGTTCTGGGTATTGTTCAGAATTAGAATTGTGGTCTGGTGTACAACAACCTGAGTTACTGTGACTGGAAGGTGAAAGAGCTGTGTCAGATTTTAGAAGGGATGCATACTCTAAATTTAGGTCTTCCATCTGCTTGGTATAAGTCTGTATCCTTTTCTGCGTGGCAATTTCAGGCCTTATCATATCGATCTTTAAAGACAGAATATCGGGTGTAGGACATAGTGTCAGAAGGTCTGGAATATTGTGTCCCTTCATTAAATTTTTACTATGTAAATAACAAAATTCATCATAGAGATCTTCGGTCTGTCTTCTAAGGCGTAGGAGTTGTTCTTGAAGCAGATATGTACCATTAGCCTGATCTAAAGTTTCAGAATCTGGTGTAGCAGAAAATTCGGTTGTAGCAATAGGAAGACTGACCTTAAGGTTATTGTGGTTGGTAGATACTGGGGAAGTATTAAGACAACCGATGGTCAGTATTGGTCTTTTGTACCCAGGGCTAGGTGGACTAACCTCAGGATACATAATGCTGTGTCCTGTCAAATGAGGGTTTCCAGTAGACTGGGGAGCTTGCCAAGCAGATCTTGAACATATCACTCTAGCAACAGCGTACTCTGGTTTAGAGACTCCCACAATGAGTGCTATATCCTTAGCTGTAGTAGTGTTAGAATAAATGTCAGAAGACGCAGGTGTGTCTTTCACTGTTTGGCCTAACAAGATCTGTAAGAATTCATTATCTTGCTGTAGCTTTTCACTCTTCAACAGATAAGGACTGCGGATCATAGTCGCAAATGTCATAATAATTATACATGGAAGAAGGGTCAGCAAGCCAGTGAGTGTAGTACCGTGCTTGTAAATCTTTGTTAATTAAGACGAGACTGTCTTTAAGACTAATGTTCTTGTTTGCTGACTTTAGGGAACCTATGGAATTTTGCAAAGGTTTCTTAACCCGAAATGATAGCATCTTTGGTCTGTGTGTGCCTTTCCTGTCTATAGAACAATACATCTTTTGCTCTTGCATTCTGTTAAGGATGGCACTCTATTTAGAGTGGCACAGGACACCCAGGAAGGGTTTGGGTGGTTGTGCCAAAGTAAGTGGACAGATAAGTACACACACAGCGGAAAGAAAGGAGAACGAAGAGTAGGCAAGAGTAGTAAGGAAAAAGGTACAGAATGGATTCCCTCTTGCGGTGTATGCAGATATAGGAAAAGAGTATTCCACGAACCTTAGGAAAACTCTAACCTTCTGCACAGTTTGCTATAACAGAGGCCCACGCTGTTTGCTCATGGCTTGGAACAACAGCTATGGGTGTCTGTAAATTAGAAACTAGACAAGGGAAGGGGCAGAGGTTGCCTGATGGAAACCAACAGACAAGCTATGTACAAGGGGTCTACAAACAGTACAAGAGAAGACACTAACAGATAAATCCAGGGGAAAGGAAGTCGAATAGCAAACTAGCAGAAGGAAATGAAGGGAAAGCCGTATAACAGGATTGGATAGGGAGAAAGAACTGAGGGTTGAAAACAAGTAAGAAAGCAACGGAGCAGCAGTCAGGAAACAGAGGAACTGTAATAACTGAAAGTAAATAATGAAGATAAACTGATGTGGATAACAGAGGACGGTAGGGTACAAGGTAGAAAACTCAGAAAAGCAGGGAAGCAATGGGCCAGCCCAAAAGGAGCAGGGCTGTAAGGAAGGAAGCCCCGAGGGATAGGGCTCAGGGCAGCGGAGTGAAGCAGGCTGCACGGCAAGGAGCTCAGAAGGGCCGGGCAGCAAGGAGTGAGCCTAAAGGAGTAGGGCCGCTGACTGTTTCAGGAGGACTGTAGAAGGCTGCTAGACTGGAAGTCCAGCGGATGAAGACTGTAGGTTGAAGGCAGTGGAGCGTGAATCTGCTGTAAGGCAGGAGCCTGGGAGGCAGTGGCAGAAGGTAGCAGCGGAGCGTGATCGGCTGCAATGCAGGAGCCTGGAAGGCAATGGCAAAAGGTAGCAGCGGAGCGTGATCGGCTGCTTGGCTGGAGCCTGGAAGGCAATGGCGGAAGGTAGCAGCGGAGCTTGATCGGCTGCTAGGCTGGATCCTGGAAGGCACGGACGGAAGGTAGCAGTGGAGCGTGATCGGCTGCTTGGCTGGATCCTGGAAGGCAAGGACGGAAGGTAGCAGCGGAGCGTGATCGGCTGCAAGGCTGGATCCTGGAAGGCAAGGACGGAAGGTATCAGCGGAGCGTGATCGGCTACAAGGCTGGATCCTGGAAGGCAAGGACTGAAGGTAGCAGCGGAGCGTGATCGGCTGCTATGCAGAGGAACCGCATACAAAGATACGTAGCTCGAAGCTAAAAGGTGCTGGAAGGACTCTTAATGCAAGAGACTGAGCCCCTGCAGGAAGCAGCTTTTATACTGCCCAGCCCAGCACAGAGGCAGGCTAATTGGTCGCACCTGGCTAAGCACACCTGCAGACAATCGGCCACCTCCCTCTCTGTTCCTGAGCTGGTGGAAGCAGAGCAAATCCCTAGGGCTTCTGGGGATTGTAGTTCCGATGATGACCAATAGGAATAGCCAGGAATAGATGGTTATAGCCAGTGCATTGTGGTAATTGAAGTGCCAAAGTCTCGAAAATGGGAAACAAGGTCCATAATGATCGCCAATGTATGCGCCCATGGCGCAGGCATGACATTGAGCTTCTGAGGAAAAGTGAGTTGAAAGTTGGACTTATTGGCAATGTCCTAGATGTGAGGGATGAATTATAGAGAGGAGTCAAAGATGACTCAGAAGTTTTGGCTTCATATGCAGGTGAAGGGGGCAAGCCCATAGAGGATGGCCAGTGCGTGTACGACATCCTTTCATCACCGTTTTCTTTTTTCGCAGCATTTTTTGTCACATATTGTTTACCGGAAAAAAATTGTGAAAAATATAGGGAGTGGGTAGAGGGATATAAGGTTTCTGGGTGTTTTGGGGCTAGATTCGAAATAGGTGTGAAGGGGGTTTGGAGGGGGTTAAACCCCTAAAAAAAAAGAAAAAGAATTCAATGAGTTTTTGAGGCAAAGAATCCACAGTAAAGAATGCCGTGAAATAAAAAACGGGCGATGGAATAACATGGAACCCCAGAGAGAAGGGAAGAAGGAGGGAGCAGGGGTCCCAATAGGAAGAATCTCAGTCTTGCTGTCACACTCAAGCCCCGATCCTACCTGTTTGTCCTTCGCTGCTCTCTTCTTTGTGGGTTTCTCTGATTTCCGAGAGGTCCTGGACTTGAACAGGTACGGCCGGTGATCCTCTATATCCAGCGTGGACGTGGATGGATACAGGGGGAGAGATCAGGATTCCAGGAAGCCAGGGAAGACTACTTTCAGAATTGAGCACGGAACCAGGAAGGAAGTTGCTGCTCGAGAGCTAAACAAGCCGGGAGCAAGCACGGAGCAAGGAAGGGAGCAAGGAAGGAAGGAGCGAGCGGCCTGGAAGAGGAGAACCACTCCGGGGTCCGGGGATAAAGGAAGAAGGGATTGAAGTATCGGAAAAGCAATACGAGGAAGGAACACAAGGCACACCAGCCGCTAACTAGTATAGGAGCCTTGAGACGCAGAGCGCAGCAGGGGCGTGTCCTTTTTGTAGGCGTCCATCGCACCGGCGTAAACGCAGGAGCGCTGCATGACTGATGTGGCGGCCATGTTGAGAGGGACACCACCCGGTGGTACGATGCTTCATGGACCAGAAAGTCCAGAAGGGACGCGAGTGGTGGTTCATGACACTTGCTGGCATTCAGGTAGAGATTATTAGAAGTGCCCCAGGTCTGGATGGCAGATAGGCAGTCCAGGATGATGGGAGAAGCAAGAGAGTCAGCTGGAAGTTTGAAGAAGTGTTAGGTGTTGTCTGCATAGCACTGGAAATTGTGGGATAAGGTGTAAATGACGCATGCCAGAGGACCAATGTAAGGGTTAAATAGCTAGGGGAAAAGTTTGGAATCCTGCGGGACACCACAGGTGGAGAAGGAGACTGGTGAGGAGAAGGTGCCCAGAATAACCTGGACGGACGATTAGTTAGGAAAGAGGTCAGTCCAGTGCTCGCTTCTAGATGCCCAGGCTATCATGCAGTCGTTTTATGAGGATAGAGTGGTTGACCATGTTGAAGGCAGAGGAGAGATCAAGAAGAATGAGGACAGCTGAAGAGTTGGAATCAAGGGATGCGAGCAGTTCTTCACGGCTGTTCAGAAGAGCAGTTTCCGTGCCTCTGGATGCTCAGAATTGAGATTGATGGTCGTGGAGTCTGCCTACAAGTTCATAGTGGGAGGTAAGTTGGGGGGAGTCCAGCTTCTCCAGGAGTTTCCCAAGGAAGGGGGTTATAGAAATAGGGTGGTAGTTCACTGGATAAGTAGGATCTGCTGAAGGTTTTTTCAGGAGGGGGCACACAAGGGAGTACTTGAGGAAGGAGGGGAATGAGCCAGCAGCAAAATAATGGTTGCAGAAATCACCACGAGTGGGTGCAAGAGAGCCAATGTTTACCTCGATGATTCTGGAGGAGAACGGGAGACATGTTTGGTGGAGACCTTCATACAGTGGACTACTCTGGTAACCTCCTCAGGTGTGACAGGGGAGAAGGAGGCAAGAGTGGGAGGGTGAGAGGCCATAGGAGGCAGGGCAGTGGGAGAGGCATTAGGGGAGTGTGTAGCAAGGGTGCTCAGGATGTCCAGAGTTTTAGTGGTGAAATGTATGGCCAGTGCATTGCAGAGGGCCTGAGAAGCAAGAAGGGAGGAGGAGACTGCGGAGGGGTTGGCTAGTTCCCTGCAGATTTTAAAGAGTTCAGCTGTATTGTTGGAAGCACCCGATACCCGAGCCTATATGTGGGCCCTTGTCTTTCCATTGTCTTTGCATGGATGGAGAGTCTATTTCCTTTGGAGCAGGTGGCAGGCTAGTTTGTCAGAGGGTGTGCCTGAGGTTAGTCAAACTTTCTAAATTCATCTTTAACAAAGTGACGCTATTAGGGCATAGTTTCTAAGTACAAACTTTAACACAGTGACGCTATTAGGTATACTTTCTAGATTCAACTTTAACACAGTGACGCTATTAGGCATATTTTCTAGATTCAACATTAACACAGTGACGCTATTAGGCATACTTTCTAGATTCAACTTTAACACAGTGACGCTATTAGGCATATTTTCTAGATTCAACTTAAAACAGTGACGCTATTAGGCATATTTTCTAGATTCAACTTTAGCACAATGACGCTATTAGGCATACTTTCTAGGAATAAGTTAACTTTTAATATTAATAATAGGATATCAAAGATACAAAATGTAAAACACTGCATTCTGAGGTAAGCATTAAAATACAGATCCAAATAATACGATTAATAATTACTAATTGATTTAAACACACCACCCCAAAGTGGGCAAGTGGCTAAATCAATTAACCTACATAGTGATGTGCATAGCAAAGCTAATCCTGCAAGTCTTTGTGACATTCCATCAGGTTTGGTCCACCAGAAAATGGTTCCTTCCATTCCACTAGTGAGATTAGATGACTAACTTCAACCCTTTGAAATACCCAAAAGCGAATTTCAGGTGGAAACCCATACGAAACCCTACAGCACCATCCTAAGTACCAACAGCGAGGAACCCAACATCTGGATCAATATTCACACATCACATAGATTTGAAGTATTAGCAACTATTAACGTATCACAGACCTACCCAACATCCGGTGACATTGGGTGCAAGGAGAAAGCACATGGCGCTATGGTCCCTATTAGCCCGAGAATGGGGGACTGTGCCACCAAGTCAGCCAGCAAATCATTGGCCAATCCTATCCCAGCAGGAAAGAACCGTGTGTACAGTTGTATCTGCTCTAGTGGCACTGGTCCACTCGTAAAGTAACTAATGCTATCACTTAAGAGCATACAGGTGGATTTGGCCATAATTAAGGACAAACTCTCCATCCTAGCAAGAGAGTCCCCAGACACCGCTGATAACAGATCAGGTAATAATGGTGCCAGTGCAGAGCTCTGCAAGGAAGCACGCCTTTATACTAGAGAAAGGGCTGGGTGGTCGGGTCTAACTATCATCCCCGGCTGCAATTCTAGCATCACAGGTTAACATCGCAGGGAATAATTGACGAATAATAAAACTACTCTCGTTGATAGATCCCTGATTAGTAGAGTCAGTAAGGCTATAGAGGAACACAAAGCAAAGAGATCTACTCACAGCTCAGAGACAATGCACCTAAACAAGAGGGGTGTTAACCTATGGGGTAGACAGGACAGTGGACAAGTATCAGTACCAGGGAGTCTAGACAACACCCCATCAGCCCTAAGCAGTCCCTGTTGAAGCACACATGAACTCCCCGATGCAAACCATTTGCCTGATGAATGCACCAAACTGAGCCTGAATAAAAGGGAAACTAATGAAGCGCTAAAGAACAAGGTCATTCACTGGATCAGATCCCGAAGGGCCTGTTGCTCAATTACTATGCACTGCATTAAAGATTGCACTCTTCATCCCTTTCCCAATAACACCTCTAAATACATGATTAGTATTACATTTCTACACAGCTATCTGGCAGAAGGCTTTTTGCATCGAATTTAGAACATTGCCTCCAATTGGAGTAAATGTCGAAGTAAGTTTATCCACCTGTAGATGGCAGGAATAAACAGGTAATGTCGGCTGAAGTTAATACAGCACCCAATCTGGATGGAGTGGAATTACTGATTGCGTGCTTCTCGTCAACCGGAAGGACCCTTACGTATGGGGCGGGGGCTCTCCTGTGGTGCACCCGGGGCCCTTACTATCATGGATTATTGTCGGAATGACTCCAAACCTGGCAGACGATGACTGGTGCTGCTTGATTAGGTTGCACCCAATTATCTGCTGTGAGAAACCAGCGGGTGTCTCACTACTAGTCCTCAGGGATCTGTCATCCAGGTGGCCAGGGCACAGCCATTGCTGTTGGATCCAGACCCTGGGGGTGGACCAGTGTGGGAGGATAACCTGGGTGAGGGGTACTTTGTGAGTGGGTGTGGGACACCTGGCGGTGAGACGAGGTATCGCCCACCTTTAAAACCTTTACTCCCTCTTACCAGGTCAGATACCTGGGAACTGTGTTCCCCCTACCCCCTTTACTACAAGAACACCTTTACACCGAAAGTACATTCCGGGAAAGACAGACTCCAGTATTTCCTCAGATATGTCCAAGTATCATGGTCAGGCAGAGTCAGGCAATTGCCGGAAATGACTTGCACCTGATTCCCCTTAACCTTCCCCACATGGATAAAAGATGGAGCATGAGAGCACACTTTGAATGAGGCAGAGCACACAAAGGAGCAGCTCATCCCAGGCTGGAGCTAAATCGAGCACGAAAGACAAAGTCGAGAAGAGAGATCAAGGATGGGAGATGCCCTTGACCTTTTCGATGAGTGATCGCTATGCTTGTGGAAACTGTGATGCAGCACGTGTAAGGCTGGGAAGCGAGACCAGCGAATCCTGTATTGTGTGTCTGAGATACCAGGGGCCCTGCTACCTGACTGGCCAAGTCAGAGAGGAACCACAGCCACTGTGGTATCGACCTTGGCTCAAAGATCAAAGCTGCAAACTGAGCGTTTCAAACAGCTGGTGAGTTGAAGGAAACTATGCAAGACTGGACTGTGTTCGAAGGAAGGTTGCGGGCAGCAACAATGTGTCTGAAGAAAACATGTGTTGAATTGTTTGATGCAAGACGCGAGTGAACCACAGAAAGCCGATAACTGTTTTTGAACATTTGAGAGGATAAACGAAAGATACAAGATTGCAGAGCAGTCTGGCACCGCATGTGTGCCCAATTGAAGGTCTCTGACTGAATATATCTTTACAAGAGGAATTTTGAGATGTGTATATAGTTCTATGATAAAGAGAATCAAAGTGGTCCTGCAATGGTCTAAGACAAATCCTTCGCATATTTGAATGTCTTCGATTTTAGTGAACTGTCAAAAATTAAAGTGAGATCATACAGAGGCCCGAGTCCAGCTCAGGGAGGTCTATTTTGACTTTGAATTAACATGATGGTCCGAGCCTAATCGAGGAAGTGAAAGTGAACTCTTGAAGAATGAAACTTTGCTAAAAGTAATTGAAAGTAAGATTCTGAAAGTGATTGAAAGTGAACTCTGAAGAAAGGAACTTTTGAGTATTTTTCTTTGAACGCTTGATTTGCGATTGAGAAGCGATCCTTGATTGAACAAGAGACTTTTATTGCAGATAGCTCCTATTTGAATTGGAACTGCTTCCTTGTGCTCAGAAGAACCAAAGTGTGTTTCAACCTCAAGTGTGCCGCCTTGCCCCGTATTGAAAACATGGGGAAAGGGAGCCAACTATCCAGTTATCCTGATTTATTATCTCTGAACACACCTTTTGTTACCTATATCATTTCCCTTACAGTTTGTTGCTAAGAGGTAGGGATTGGCAATATGTTGGTTTAGTATAGGCCCTTTTATTTTGAGGAAGGCTCCACTAGGACTGTGTTATTTATTATTTGATGGTCATAGCTTGCTCCCATCCTTATATTTAGGTTTAGATAGGAGTTTTTCCAACCCATTGACGTTCAATAAACACCACTGAAGTATGAGCACGTGTCTGTCTTCACTTTTTGATACCATGCCTTTGTCACACTGCCTTCAGGAGCCCTGCGTATTTACAAATTGTTCCCTCCAGGGTTATGCCTCATTTATTGTCCTTGCCACTAAAGGAAAAGGTGGAAGACCCAGTGGAGGGTTTTTGATCTGGATTGATTCCCCACTGATTGAGAATAATGTAGAGGCTGATTGCAGTACTAGTGATCTCCAGGAGCTCCATATTAAATTCCATGATGTCAGGTACTTGCTACTATTTAATAGGTATAATATGCAGAAACACAGGGATGGGTTGAAAACCATCTGGCTAGTGGAAGAACAAATGAATGCCTGAAAAATGAATCACAAAAGGTCTACTACTATTATTACGGAAGCGGGATCAGAATCTGCAGTTTGACCCATTCTTGTGACAGATAGGTTTGTGGAGGATGAAGACCAAGTATGAGATATCCCTCAGTTACCTGCAACGTACCCCAAAAAGCAGTATGGACAAGCCGTGGAGCCCACTCCACAGTGCCTCGCCTTAAATGTAAGAACATGTCATGAAAGGGCAAAGAGGGTAACGCCGGCAAAACCCATCTTTGTTACATGTAGTCGTACCAGCCACATTAGCTATATTTAGCAGAATCTCCAATCATGGCCCATGAATTTCGAGGTAATTACCAGATTCTATTGTCAGTGACACTGAAAGTAGGGATTCCATTGTGTGCATCAATCAATAACCATCTTATTAATACGATTCTTAAAATAGAGTGCCACATAAGACGGTCCTTGAAAATGGGCAAAACTAACTTGAAAGATTATTGGCTAACCTATACAAACAACTGCTAGCACCCCTTGAACTTGTATTAGGAACCCATATTTTCTTTTTTTAATTTTTTTTAAAATATGTTTATTTTAAATCAAGGCAGGGTGACAACAATACAGCGTTAACAAGACATGTAAGGCACTCAACAATCCACTCCAAATCCAAACACGCCCCCGTCCCTAGTCCTGGGACCCCTCCCCTAGGGTTGCCCGTACTGTGGCTCCATCAGCCATGGTTCCATTTCGGGGCACTTCCCGGTCCGTCATGGCCCACTGGGTATTGAAGGGCTTGTAGGTCTATGCAGGAAATTTCTGGTCATACTCCAGCACTGGGGTCCAAATGTTCTGAAAGCGGTGGAGGGCTCCGGCCCTTGCCGCTGTTATCTTCTCCGCGATCAATATATCCCATAGTTTCCCCCACCATTGAGATATGTAAGGGCCATCAGGGTCTTTCCAGAAGCGTGCAAGCAATATTTTCCCACTAGGAGGCATTGTGTCAGCAGTTTAGCTCTGTTTCCAGAGCGCGGATAGATCCCGGGAACTGGGACCCCCCAACAGGATGGGGTCAGGCTCCAGCAGGCGCGCAGTCTGGGTAATCTGTTCAATAGTAGCTAAGCATAGTTTCCAGAATTGTTGGATCTTTGGGTATGTCTACCACATGTGGAAATAGGAGCCCGGTCAGCCGCACCCTCTGCAACAAGCATAATCAACCAGGGGGTTCATATGGTGGAGCCTGAGGGGGGGGATAGTACCAGCGCAGCAAGATCTTGTGTGCGCATTCCCTGTTGGTGACGCAGGTAGATGAGGTGTGTGTTCAAGTCCAGATGCCCACCCAGACCTGGTCCTCAACAGGGTGTCCCAAGTCTGCCTCCCACTGGGCCATACATCGGGTTTTTGAAATCACAAAGTTCCTTAGGAATCGTCTATATAGGGTAAAAATCCTGCTTTTGGCTGGGAGGTCCTTAAGAGTTAATTCGGGGGGGTTGAGGGGGCGCGTAGCCGTGCAGAGGGTTTGGGGATGGGGGCACCAGTGGCATAGCTGAATGTACGTAAATCTGTCTCTTTCCTGGAGTCGGAACATTTCCTTACATTGTTCGAATGTGCGAGGTAGTCCTCTCGCACACGGCTGTTCCAAGGTTTTGAGCCCTCCCTCTAGTTACGGGGGTTTGCCCTAGGTGAGAAGACCGGATTGTGGAAGATTGGTGATAGGGGACTTGGTTCTCTCGGGATTCCCTTATGCCTCAGTGCCCAGTCCCAGGAGTTCAGGGTATGTTTAGTTGCCAGCAGGAGTCCCTTCCATCGTTCTCTGAGGGGAGGCAGGATATGTGGGAGAAACCGCAGGGGGACCGGGAGCCGTGATTGCTCCAGTTCCACCCATCTGGGGCTGTCCGTTATAATCTGCCACGCACGAATGTGTGCCAACTGCGCTGCCACCCTGTAAGATTGTAGGTGGGGGACCCCCAGCCCACCCAGTCTTGCGCTGCCTAGCATTGTTGTTTGGGGGATCCTGGCCTTTTTGCCCCTCCAGATGAACCGGAGCATTTTCCTTTGCAAGTCGCGAAGGGCTGGAGCTGGGATTGCCACTGGGAGGGAAGAACAAGCATAAAGGAATCTCAGAAGTAAGTTCATTTTGCAGGCTGTTATGCGCCCCATCAGTGAGATTTCTAGGGTCGTCCAGCGCTTCAGATCCTCCTCTAATTCCCTAAAGAGCCGAGGGAAGTTGGCCTGGTACGTGTCTTTCGGTTCGCGTGAATGAGGGACTCCCAGATAAGGGATGGCCCTTCTCTTCCATGCAATTGGACACATCAGGGCCAGCGCCTCCCACTCCTCCAGGGAGAGGCCGATGCCCAAGTTCAACGATTTGGTGAAATTGATAGAGAATCCGGTAACCTCCCCATAGCTGGTTATTTCAGTCAGGGCATGCTTTAGTGAGGAGCAAGCCTTTCGAGATCCTCAGCAACCCGTCATCTACATAT
Organism: Ambystoma mexicanum; assembly: GCF_040938575.1. Taxonomy (NCBI): domain Eukaryota; kingdom Metazoa; phylum Chordata; class Amphibia; order Caudata; family Ambystomatidae; genus Ambystoma; species Ambystoma mexicanum. The sequence goes on along the minus strand of NC_090927.1, from coordinate 78,823,081 downwards.
AGGGTAATTTTGTGTTGAGATGAGCTGATCTGGGTGCCCTTGATATGGCTATTCTTCCTGATCTTCTGAGCGAAGGGTTCCATGATAAGTGCAAAAAGCAGTGGCGATAGGGGGCAGCCATGTCTGGTTCCGAAAGTCAGGGGGATCAGGGCGGAGAGGGAGCCATTGATCCTCAGGAAGATCCTTGGTGATTTACAGTTGCCCAGTACCATGGCCCGGAACGCTGCGCCAAACCCAAAGGCCTCCAGGGTGAGGCTCATAAACTACCAGTCCACCCTGTCAAATGCCTTGATGGCATCTAGGGCCATCAGTACCAGCCCCTGGGAGTTTCGGGAGGCGAAGACTACCAGGTTCAGGGTTCTGCGGATGTTGTCTCCTGCTGCTCTGTTCAAAATGAAGCCTGTAGGATCGACTTCCGCTTGGCGGGGAGTTCAGCCCATTGACATTGAGGGAGAGAAATTTTAGGTTTTGATGGTCCTGGGCTAGGTTCCTCCCCATTGCGACGTCTGGGGGGGAGAGGTTAGCAGGAAGAGGGTTAACCGCCATCCTGAGTAAAAGCTAAAAGTGTGTCATCCTGCTCTTGGGTTTTAACACAAGCCCCCAACAGGAGGCCATAACTTTAACTGGCGGGGTGGCGGACATTGTGAGTTCGGGCAATCCCCAGGCCAATCGAATAAGTAAAGGTAGTGTGGGATTCCAAGGACTCATAGGTGAAATGTACCTTGTAAATGGGCATGAGCCGTGGTTGAGGCCCGCTGCAGTGGTCATAGTTATTCTTAAACTGGGTCAGGATCAGTAATTTTCTTTAGGACAGAGCTGGATAGTTGGTGAAAGCTTGAAGCAGAGTTCCGCAGGATGTGGTCCTGCTCCTGATTATCTCCTTCTATTGCTCCGCAGCACCTTCGACCAGGAGGATTGCCTGGGCTTTGGGGAGGGAGCAACTCCTGTGTCATTGGTGACTTCCAGGTTCGGCGAAGCGGCCTCTTTGGGTGAGGATGAATGCATGATTTTGTTAGCATCTTCGAGATGGCTAATTCTCTGTAGGGTGCCATTGTATGAGAATTGTAGGGCAGTTGGAAATAGCCATCTATATCGAACCTGATGCTCCTGGAGGAAGAGAGTTAGAGGCCGGAGAGATTTCCTCTTTTGGAGAGTAAGGAGCAAGAGGTCTTGATAGATCTGGAGAGGCGAGCCCTGAAAGGAGAGTTCATCTTGTGAGCGGCTGATTGCTGAAATGGGCGCCTTTGTGGTGAAAAAATGAACCCTTGTTATAACATCTGGGGGGAGGTCCGATTCCACTCTTCGACGTGGGTGCGATCTAGCAAAAGTTGGATTTTGTCCAATTGTCAGAGCAGGGATTGGAAAAAATCCCCTACATATTCTGCTAGATTTTTCTCCGGAACGGAGCATGGGATCCCTCGGATCCGGAGGTTATTATGTCGGGCCCTATTTTCAAGATACTCCTGTTTAAATTCAAGGATGTCACATTTGTCCTGTAAGGTTCTGATTGAGCATTGGATTTCCCCCAATGTGGTTGCGTGGTCCTGAGAGCGGTTGTCGATCTCCCCCAGTCTTTGTTCCACCTCGGTCACCCTTTGATCGGTGTGTTCTAGCTTAGTGGTGAGTTCTGTCATGCAGGATCTAAATTCAGACTTGATATCAGCCATGAAAGCCAGTATATCCCCATTTAGTAGCAAGGGCTTCTTCTTCTTGGGGTTTCTGCAGGGTAAGCTTGGAGGGGTCGAGTTTTTCCCCCCTATCTGTTGACGTGAACATAGTGGCAATATCCAAGTTCTTACCAGCTTTTGATTGTTTAGCCATAGTGAAAGTTCGGAGGAGAGGAGAATAATGCTGAAGTTTCCCGTTGGCGTAAGGTTCGGGAGGCTATTGACTGAGGACGGAGCGTTGTAATTCTGTAATTCGTTGGTTCGAAAAATCCAGTGCCTTGACTCGAGTCCTATTAATATAGGTGGTTGCGTAGATTGTGGCCCCCCAAATACCAGTTGAGGAAGAAAGGGAGACTATGGTTCCTCCGATAAGAATTGGGGTTGTGATGTCATTCTCTGCTCCTCGGGGTGGGGTAGAGAAGGGGGATGAAGATGTGGGCCGGGGCGCCCCAGGAAGTGAGTGGGGGGAAGGAGAGGTATCAGAGTCGCCACATGAGCATACCAGTTCAGTGTAACCTCTTTGTGGAAGAAGATGAGGGCCCAAAACGATTCAGGCAGAGCTAAAGTTCTGAGAGTCTTGAGGGTTACCTTTTTGATATAGATACCCTCTGCTAGCTTGAATGATAGGCCTGACGTGAGAGGCCCACCGATTAGGGTTCCTTGCTGCCTGAGGAGTCAACGAGAGCTTCCAGTGGAGTCGCTACGGGCTTCAGTCTTGCATCAACTGCGCCTAAGGGTTTCTAAATGATGACATTTTTGGAATCTTTCTAGGCGATTGTTAACAAGCCCAGGGAATTAGTCACAAAACCTGGTAAGGCAATTAGGGACTCAACCATAGCAAAAACCTCTTGGTTTGAAGAGGAAGACCAGGGGGCAAAAAACACCCATCAAGCTGCGTTAAAAATGTGAATGACATAGGGAGAAGCATGCTTTTCCAGGCTAGGTAGGTGTACAAAAGCACCATAGCCATTTCACTTCTTGACTCGGGAGGGAAAATCTTTGCTAGAGTGGTACTTGGGTGCTTGAATATTTGGGTTCACAAACCTGCTTTGATCAATTATCAACAGGCAGGTTTTAGAGAAGGAGTAAGCACCATTTACCAGCGTTTTTGGCTTGATTGAGAAATATGTCAAGCTAAGAAACATTAATGTATTTGTGCCTTTTGTTGACTTACGTACAATGTTTGTTACGGTACCACGCACAACACTGTGGGAAGTTTTGAGTGAGTCTAGTTCCCTGCACACCCTCCTTTCAGCAACATTACTATTCTACATGGAGAACGAGACTGTAGAAAGGTGGGGCCTGGGTGGGGAAATTACTGCACCTAGTGTACCAAGGTTGTATACTAATTGACCTTTTCACAATTGACCTCGGGAGAATTTACCTAATTTAGAAGGTCAATTCGGACTTATATGTGGGGAGAAATACCCCCCACAAACCCCCACCCAATCCAAAACCCCCCACAGCCTCCACCTAATCCCCTTATATTATGTATAATCAAAACCAACCCAATACATATGTAAAATAACTAAAATAATATAAAGGTCAATTGTGTAGAAGGTCAATTAGGACCACTATAATTAGGTCAATTGTGCAAAAGGTCAATTGTAAAAGGTCAATTTGGGTAATACTGTACCAAGGTGTGCGTCAAGTTTGCATGTTAGCCCCTACTCTGTTTTTGCTTTACATAAATGGCTTAATCGACAAATCTTAGCATTCCCTAATGATGCTCCATGTTTAGACAGGAAAATGTAGCCAGTATTATTATTTGCTGATGATGCAATTCTTATTTTCTTAATACCATCTGGGCTGGAAACACAGCTCCAGCTTTTTCAGCAGTTTTGCACTGATAGGGGCTCAGCCATTAATTAATGTCAGCAAAACAAAAAAACAAAATCTATGGTCTTCTCTAGGAAGAGAGAAAAGGTAACTTGACGCCTAACACAGGAAAATGATGCAATTGAGCCTGTATGGGCATAGGATTATCTAAGCGCAAGGTTTGCCAGCTCATGTAAATCCGGCTCAAAGCTGCATAGAGCAGGGGTTTCTCTATCTAAGTACTGCAGGGGATCTCTTAATTTGCATATGACTATAGGGATGGAGTCACGGGCCCCCTCCTAGAGGCAAACAAACTAGAGGCAAAGAAGGCTGCCCCATATGGAGGGAGGTTTGGGTCATACTAATTGTAGCAAGCTTTGTGTGACTGCGAATGGTTTCCTATAGAAGAACCTAGGGCTGCCAACCTGTGCCTCTACATTATTGATACATGAGGAAACTGGATTGCTGCGCTTACGCCAGGATTATATTGGATCAGGCTATGGAGCAGAGCAGAACTCCCCAAGTACAGAGAGGCAGCTAGGGATGTTCTTGAGTAGTCAGTAGGCTGCCTCTGCATTGGTGTGTGCATGCCAAGAACATTTTGTATGAAATATAACATGCCAGCCTATGGCTAAGTACTGATAATATTATCAGCTGTGCAAAAGGGATAGTTAAGGCTGATTTGCACCATGAATGCCAAATAGATCTGCTCAGAATGAATCTATCTCAGTGTCATTGAGTACTTATAGGGAGAACATACTCACTCTGGGCTGCAAAGTGTTTTAGTCGTCATTGTTTTTAACTTTGCTAATCTGTTGTGTATGCCAATTGTTTCGGTCTGTACCCTTTTATGGAGTTGAAACACAGTATTTTGACTGTCTGATATTAAAACCCTGCAAGCACGTGTTGTGAGATGAACATTTCTATTAACGCGCATTCTTACAACTGCTCCTCGGACATGCGCTCCTAAGAACCACACTCCTACGGCAAACACTCTTCTGACACACACTTCTAAACACACACTCCTACAACACAAAATCCTACAACACAGATCATACACACTCTTACCACGCACCCTCTTACATTGCACACTTATGACACACTTGCAACACATGCTGTAATGGTATTAAAACAAAACCACAGAATCAATGTACACCTTCTATCCAAATGTGCATGTAGAAGATGTACATTTCGCACATGTACGCTACTATTGTCACTGGGATCAGAGATATCCTCGTCAGAGAACGTTGATTCCGATTCTCCACCCTCCCCTAGCTCCTCACCTTCTTCTTTCCTTTCCGTACCCTTCACTCCTTTTCTTCTTGGTCGCTCCTTTTTTTGTGTAGATAAGGATGGCCATGGAAGGAAGCCACCGTGCTACCCGAAAAGGGTGCCCGGGGCCCCCCTCCGGGAACTCCAAAAAGGGGAAAAAGCCCTAAGGCACAAAAAACCCCTGAGAGACCCCTGAGATGTAGTCTTGAGATGGGGCCAGACTGAAGAGATGGTCAGCGGAGATATTCTGGAGGAGCTCTGGAGGAAGGCAGTCCAAAAGCAAGCCAAGATCCGGTACACTGGGAAGCAACAGAAGAAGGTGACCAAGCGGTAGAGTAGACAATCCGAAATCAACAGGCAGGGGTCCGGTACACAGGGAATCCAGCAAGAAGATGAGAGGAGGAGACTGGTACAGAAAGACAGAACGGAGAAAAGGTAAGGAACACAGAGAGAAGGAAAGATGGGACGGGGGGTGGGCTAGAAGACTGGAAGGAGAGCAAGGGGGAATGAGAGGAGCGGAAACAAACAGGGGGAAAAAACTCAGAGCAATGAGGAGCAGGCAAGAAAGGGAGGAGGAACGGAACCCGATAGGGATCAGGGACCGACAGAGACACTACACGAGCGTGAAAGCTGCGAAAAGGACAGAGCGTAGAGCACTCTCGGAAAAGGAAACCGGAAGCGTTGCAACGCGTCCGCGATCCGGATGCGGGAGGCTTTAAGCTTCCGAGTCGCGTCAGCGCGCAACACTAGAACAGTGCTAAAGGAGAATGTGACTGGTGAGCGGAGCGTGTGACGGGCTAGTATCCGCGCCGCCAGCCGCTGCACAGGCTCCACCCGCCTCGCGGCATGACAATTATACATATAAAAACGGTCATACAGAAAACATGCATACGACATACAGTCTCACACTATACATTGTACTGCCCACAAAAACATTAAATATAAATAAAACAAATAGTTCATTTATTCTCCTCCTCCGCGCTCTACACTCCTCTTAGGAAATGCAAAATGATGAATTAAATCTCTCCTCGTTCTATTCCATTCCTTCACCCCTCTTCGCATTCCCACCTTTGTCTTTCCTCTCCTTCCATGGCTCCTCTCATCCTTCTCTCATTCTTGGCCGTCTTTCTTTTCCTTTCAATCCTTCAACCATCTTCACCAGTCTCACCCCTATATTTCCTCTTCTTCCATCTCTCCTCCTTCTCTTCCCCTTTTTCTCTATTCACATCCATCTTTTCTTTCCTCTCCTACTCCGCTCTCATTCCTTAACCCCTCTTCTCCATTCTAACCTTTCACTTTCCTCTCCTCCTTTCCTCTTACCTAATTTCTCTCATTCTTTCTTCCGTAATATCATTGTTTTCTGTCAGTTTCTTTCCTCCTTTTCATTCTCTTTCCATCATTTTTCCCCAATGTTTGCACCCCTCGACTCCGTTGTGTCCCTATCTTTCCTCCCTCCATTTTCTTTCTTACGTTTCCTTTTCTCTATTTCATTTGAATATTGCTCTCTTCTTTTTCCTCTCCTTACCACATCCCATCACCTCCCTCTTTTCTCCTTACTTTGCTTCCCCCTTTTCACTCACCTTTCATAATTAATCTGCTCTTTTACTACATTAGTAATTCCTCTGCCCTTTTCTCTCAAGTATTGTCCATGCTCCGACTTTCTCTCACCCCGTAGCTCCTCGCGTTATTTTCCCTCCCTTTGCGCATTCATATTTTTCATTCCTTCATTCCTCTTGTTTGCCTTTCTTTCTCTCTATCTTCTCTGTTTTTCTGGATCTCCTCCCTACCTCCCGCTCCTCTTTTTTTCTCTGCATACCACAGTGTTACCCTATTTAACTCTTTTTCATCAATCTGCTCTTTTCTCTCCTTCCCAGTTTCCTTTCCTCTTTTGTCTCCCTCTCTCCATTGTTCCCCTCTTTGCATCGCTACTTTTCACTTTTCTTTCTCACTCTCTTGTCCTCTCCTACTTTCTGCTCTGTTCTTCAGTCTCACTTGTTACTCTACTTCTTTTCCCGAACGCCCCCTCACCTTACTTCACCGCTATCCCCTTGTTCCTTTCTCTATTCTCGACACACCTCTTAATATCGGATAGGTCAGCCTATGTAGGTCGCCCCCTTCCTGGAAGCAGGTTGGGCTGAAGGAGGTGACTCAGTTTATGGTGGGTGTTTTTTACAATGTGCTTTGTTCTACCTGTTATGGAGAATTCTCATTTATGGCTAATTTCCCTTACCTAGTGAGTCCCTCAGCAGCTTTGCTGGATTTCTGGGGTTTATTTTTTCCACTTGGTAAGAGTGTGAATCTTTTTCCCACTCTTAGTGTATTTTTGTGTGTGTTGTACTTTTTGTGCTCATGGGCTAGGGGGTGTCACCAACTCCCTAGGCATCATCTTTTTACTTGTCTGTCACACAGCACCTTCAGTGCAGTGGCACAGGGTTGTCTTTGAGACTTCCCCCTGACTCCATTTTCTGGGGCTGACTACTGTCCCCCAGAAACAGGTAAAGTTGCCATTAACTTTACATAGTTACTTTAAATTGCAGACCCAGTACACCCCATCTTACATGGAGTACTGGAAATGGTTAATTCCTATCAATTTTTGTCTGTGTCTCTGGGAGCCTTGTTTCACTCCCTTAACTTTAAGACTTGGCTGGTGGCAGTGGTATCTACCCTAATTTTCCTACCGTGATTATACTTTATAAACGTGGTATTGTTCCAGGCTATTATATTAGCCTCGAACATAAACCCGCTTGACCAAATACATTTTCTTTTGGCTCTGGTCGGGTTTAGTCGCCATTTCTTTTTGTTAAAGTCCTTCTTGTGTTTTACTTTGCGCGGCAAACCAGGTTTGCCTTCTTTGTTCGCCGACCTTTGGCGGGCTTCTACGAAGAAGCCCTCCTTTGGCTACTGGGTGTCTAGGTGTGCTGAATGTGAAGGAGGGGTTTAGTAACCCCCTGCACAGGGTCTCCTTGGAGACCCAAGTCGCACTTTGTGTCCATTGGCCGGGGTGGTTGTCCGGGCTGGCCAACCCCCCTGCTGTGTGATTGACAACCAGGCTGTGTGAATGGGGGATTTTCCCATAAAAGGCAGGACTCTTGGGCTGGAATTCAGAGTCGCCACTGGAACTACAAGAACCGAAGAAAAGCGGAGAAGAAGACGGCTGCTGCAACTCCCGAGTGCCGGTGAAGCCCTGCTGCAGTCCTGAGCTATCTACCCTCCAACAACAGAGAAGATCCAGTCCGCAGTCTTCTTCCCTTGAGCCTGGTGGGATCAACCAGCTCACCTTCAACAGCCAGAGAATCCTCTTCTGGGTCGAAATCACTGCACAGTGCTGTAGTGGTCTGGAAGAACCCTCTCCTGTTTCTAATGAGCACGCCTTTTATTCACCGTTGCTTTTGCTGCTGCTGGCTTCATCCCTGGTTAGTGCAGATCGCTCCAGACGTCCTCCTTTTGTCCACACGACTGAAGCTTCAGGAACCGTGAGTCTGCAGGAAATTCCAGGAACAACTGCCGTGGCACCAGCTTTTCTTCATACGAATAAGGTACTGTGTCCATTTGGTCGTTCTCTCTGTTCGACCTTGAGGAATCGAGGTGAACCCTTTTCCTCTACGAAGGCTTGTCCTTTCTTTCTTCACTCTTATAACTTTTGCTTCCTTTTTACAATATCCAGGTACTCCTGGCATCTTGAATCGTGATCTATCCTAACAGTGTGATCCTTGACAACAGAGCCCCTGCTCCATTTGACACTGGTGCAGGCCTATTGACTTTTATCTGCTTCGTGAAAAGGTGTTCTCTGATTCCCTTGCCTTTACAAAAGTATTGCCTGTGATTTTATCCAATATGCCCTTGTTTTAATTATTTGTGCTATGAGTGTTTGACTACGGTTACATTTCTTCCCGCGGGTATGATTTTCTTTAGTAAGACCGAACTGTCATTACTGTCAAAAAGTAATCGCATATTAACCCACTGTAACGTCTTTGGTTTCACAACGGTGGTCAGTCAAAAGACCGAATACATAATACCGAATGTCAAAAATCTCGAAACCAAAATCTCGGAAAAAAAAATATCGAATTATTTATTTATTTATTTATATGTTTTTTTGGGGTCAGGTAAGTAAAAAAAATGGTTAAAATAAAAAAAAAATAAAAAAATTCGATATTTTTTTTTTCGGCCTTTTGTTTTCGAGATTTTGGTTTTCGAGATTTTGGTATTCGGTATTATCACTATGAACCTTTCAAAACACCGGTCTGTCAAATCCTAATGTACTTACTTTGAATTGACCTGAACAAGTGGAATTGGTTATGTCTAGTGTATATTAAAGTGTGGTTTTATTTAATAGAAGTGAAGTGTTTTGTGAACAGATGGTTTAAAAATAAATGTACTTATATTTTTTAACCAGAAACCTTGAGTCAGTGTTTGCTTGAGTCACAGTAATTGTGGTCCTTTGTGTAATCTCTAGTACTGCTCATTTGCTCTTGGGATAAGTCTGGCTGCTCCGCCACTGCTACCACTCTAACTGTGTAGTACAGGCTTGTACCAAAGGTGAAATTGTACTATCACTTGTAGTCTTAATTATTTGTAGTGTTCCCTAAGGGTACTGCAGGGGATTCTCCCTAAAACTACCCAAGTTACTTTTGCCAAAATCAGTTATGGAACAAAAACACTCATATTTACAAATATCATCAGGAAACATATACGCATTCAAAGTATATTATGGGGCTATAATGCGTAATGGAATCATCCATAGTTCATCTGCTCCTATACATATACGTTAGGCGCTTGCCGCAATCTATTCACTACATAGCCAGCCTTAAAAATACTTTGTCTGCTTGCGTTGCTTAGCATCTGTACACGTGTAAAATTAATTAATATCTTCATCTTTTCTGTAGCATGAGCATCTTCATATCGAGTGCCAAATGTTGCTCATCTGTGACACTTCTTCTTTTAGAATGTCTGTATTCTTTCGCCTCTCATCTCTTCTGGGTGCGTCAGTTCTGCTTCATGTGACATCACCAATCTTCTCTTTTGCTAATTTTTTACTTTTCTTCTGCAATTTCATTTAAATGGCCATCATGTCTTGTATGCAGGTATGGCTTTCTCAATGGGAACCTCGCTTCCAGGGTTCACTTAGGTATTGGCACTTTAATTGGTACTGCTCTTGTTTCGCACTCTGGTTCCCAACATATAGGCAGCATGGGAGCATTGATTGAGGTGGGGGTACTTAGCTCCTTCTCTACAGTGTGGTGGGATCAGAGGATCCAGCAGGGCTCTGGCTCGTTCCCCCTTGTTGGGGTCTGCCGGGGCTCAGCCCTGGCCCACTTAAAGCACTATCGACTTCCTCTGGCAGCTCAAAAATAATGTCTCTCACTTCAAGGCCCGCTGTAAGCCTGAGGAGCCCTTTAATCCGCTTGTCATCATGAGGGTTTAGGGCATTCGAATACATTTTAAAATCCAATTCGACCTAGACCACCTGGGCCCCAGGTTGGTCATGTCCGTCATGTCAAACTGGAGGAGCGTCGCAATGGGAAAGGTGTGCCCTACTTGCTTGCAATCTGTTGTGCCAGTTAAGAATCGGGCCCTCCCTGGGTGTTTCCTGCTTCCCTTCCCCTTATGTGCTTTGCACATCCTTACAGATCTGTAACAAGGTGTTGCTCCCACCTAGCCCCTCATCCTGCCTGGCTCCAGGAGTCTGAGGGGTTAGGGGAGGAGAGGGTGCTGAATTCCCTAACAGGATGAGGCTCTTCCAGCCACAGACTTGCCGCTCTCCCTATCCTGCCCTCCTTGTCTACAGGTTACTGGCCCCCGCCTTTGAGCTGCGGGGTTGTTAGGCAGAATTCTCTTCTAAGGCTAATTTCCCTTACCTATAGAGTCCCCAGCAGCTTTGCTGGATTTGAAGGGTTTATATTTTTCTCCTGCTAAGAGTGAGACCCGTTTTTCCCACTCTTAGACAGATTGCTAGTGTATGTTTTAGGCTATCTTGTGTGCTTATGGTCTATAGGGTTTTTCTCACCCTCATAGGAATCATCTTTTTAACATGTGTGGTACACAGCACCCTCTGTGCTGCACCACAGGGGTGTCGTAGCGACCCCCAAACATAGACTCCATACCCTGGGACTGACTACTGTCTCCCAGGGCATGTAAAGTCCCCATTGACTTTACTAGTCAATAATTATGAACTAAACCAGTACAACCCATCTTAAAATGGAAGTCCTGAAAGGAAGAATAGTTTTTGCCTAGTGTTCATTTTCGAGGGGGTAGCGTATAGTCCCTCTCTCAAAGGTTTCTGGCTGGTGGCAGTGGTTACTACCATAAATATTCGACCGCAAATATTTTCCTATGGGATTTTCCCATTGTTCGAGGCTACCACTTTTACTGACAGCCTGTAACATACTGCTGGTTTATTTTAATATTAACTTCAATCCGGTGTTTTTTTTTTTGTCAGAACTTTAATAATATTTCTTTCTCGTGTCTTTCTCTGAAATCCTAACCCGGGTCGGGGATCCTTTGTTCGTCCTTTTGGCGGGCTTCTGCACATAAACCCTCCTCTTGGCGCCACTGAGTCTGGGGTAGACAGGATGTGTGGGAGGGGGAATAGGCACCCTGGACAGGGTTGCCTACGCAACCCAAGTCGCACTCTGCCCTGATAGGCTGGGGGGTTCTCCCGCCAGGAGAGCCTCCCCATTGTGTGAGTGACAGCTAGGCTGTATGAATGGGGGTCTTGCTGCATAAAAGCAGGGTCCTGAGGACTGGAGGACAGAGGTCGCCACTGGAACTAAGAAACTGAAGAGGAGAAAAGCTGAAGACATCTGCAACGACTGAACCACCGGTGAAACCCTGCTGCGGATCCTGACCACTTTTCGCCAACAACTTGAGAATATCTTCCTCTGCAAGAGCCTTCTTCCCTTGAGCTGGTGGGCCAACCAGTTCACCAATCGCCTTCCCGGACCTGCCTTGGTTGAATCGGCAGTGCCCTGCACTCGGAGACCGGAAAGCCAGGCACCCATCCACCACAACCGCGATTTAAAGGAGCGTACCTTTTATTTGTCTTGGCAGCACCGCGGCTGGTTTCATCCCTGGGCAGTGCAGTAACTCGAACCTTCCTCCACGACGAGAGTCTCTCTTCCTCTGCTGGATGTCCCGAACTACAGGAACTGCCAGGAACTACCACCACCGCAGGAGCCTCTTCCAGTTTTAAGGTACATTGTTCCGCAAGGCCTCCCATTTCGTTGGGTATCGCTAAAGGTGTTTTAAATCCTTTACTTACCTACTGGGTTGGCTGCCCCTATCATCTAACATTGTCTTTCACCTTCTGCAACCGCCTTTTCAAATCGTTAAACAAAGACTTGACTGCAGCTACTAGAACAATTTGATCCTGGGCACATTGCCTTGTACCACTGACTCTGGCACAGGCCTATTGACGCTGGCTAAATCTGTTACAACTGCCTTCTCTAGATTGCTTCTCACCTAGAAATGTGTTGGTGCACCTAACTCTTATAACCACCTTTTTCTTCCCTCTTTTTAAACTTGTGAAGTGCCATTTTGCTCGGTTTTCACCTCAGTATGTATGGCATATGCTCAAGTACTGCCTTGCCTAACTTGTTCACAATCTACTTGGGAAGTGTTGCTGGTGTGTTCTAGAGTCTAAATCTGTGTAACTTGTCCTATCCCTCCCTTTTGAGAAATTGATAGAGTGCCATATCTGCTTGGTTTCCACTGTGCCGTTTTGCTCAGTTTTCACTATTGCTCAAACTTGTCTAAAATTCAAATAGGGAGTTGTGTATACTTTTCTTGACTGATTTAACTTGCTTTAATAATAGTGATTTGTGTGTGAACATCAGAGTGTGCAAAACATTTTTTATATATTCTTTTTGATACAAAGCTTTAGTCGGTGTTTCCTTGTTCCGTAGTGCTGAAGCCCTAATGTGTAAACCCTGAATACTGCTTATCTCCCTCTTGAGATAAGTCTGACTGCTTAGCCATAATACCAACTAAATCTTTGTGGTACAGACTGATACCAAAGGGGATTTTCTTGCATATACCTGTAGTCTTAATCTTCTGTAGTGCTCCCTAAGGGAACTGCACAGGAATCTGCCTAACAGGGGTGTCCCCTTCGCAGCGCTGGCTCGAACTGTAGTTGCTGGGCCCCTTCTGCAGGAGCTGCCCACTCGACTCTCACCTCTGCAGTGGTCTCCTTCCCCTGCGTTCTTCGCAGCTGACGCTCGCCGGTAAATTCAGAAGCCACAGTGTCGTTGCGCCTCCTACCTCATCTTTCAACAGCCGCCTTGGAATCCGGCTTCCAGCTGCCTGTGTTTAGCTCCAGGCTACAACATCCTCACCGGAGCATTTTTGGGGTCGGCGAGCAGCGCATCGGTCCTATCACCGCCCGCCACAGTGCACAGCTGCTTCAGCTGGAGGTGCGGGAGCCAATCTGGCATGCAAGCGGCATGCTTAGGTGTTGGTTCAGCCACCGGACACCATAAAAATGGGCACGACACACAAAAGAACCTGACACTTCGGAGTGCTGGCATAGAACTATTTTATTGGCGCCTCCTCACTTCCTACTCCACCTCTCCTCACGTGACCAGATCGAGCTTTGAGTTTACTTGTGTGTGGAAAAGGGGTTTAGTGGCATCATTTATTCTCCAGCATTGGATCTTTCGTAGATTCAGATGCTTCAATATTCTCTGTCGTCAGACTGGGAATCCTCGGTGATAAAAATAATTATTAAAATGTTTTTAATATACACACATTGCTACCTAACAATGCATGTACATAGCCCTGAGGTGGCAGGGTTTAAGCTCGACCCCTCGCAACCATCTTCAGATTTTTCACCGCAGTCTAACAGACATAAGGAATCCTCCAGCTCTCTGAGCTCTTCAATTCTTTTTCTACTTTCTGTGTGGAATATATTTTTCAAATATATTGCACTTTGTTCCCCTGCTAATCTCAGGTAAATTTTGGGACAAATAGCCTTTATTTTTAACCCAAAATCATTGTGTAAACCTTCTCTTCAGAATGACGGCATCTCAGGCTGTCAAGAAGCCTTCCCTGTTCAGGGACTGCACGAGGTGCAAGAAGAAGTTAGTTTACATGAAGGACCCACATGAACATTGTATTTATTGGTTGTATCCACATGACATTCAGAAATGTGATATTTGCAAGACCTTTTCCGACAAGACCCTTCAGGACTGGCACAGAAGACTTCTTTTACATCTGGAAGCCAGGGATCGATCTTCAGACGAAGAGTCTGTCAGAACAGCTCCTGCTCACTCCAGCATTCCATCTGAGAGGCAAGCTTCAAAGAGAAGGTCCTCTTCAGTGGAAAGGAGTTCCTCTCCCATTGCTAAAAGTAAGAGGAAGCTGGAGTTAATACCCTTTCTACCTCCACTGGACTCTACGAGCCAGAAGAAGTCACATTCGTCAGCAAAATCTACCTCCAAAGGTAAGAAGGAGTTTGCAAACAACCGGGGTGGGTGGGGCATTCGTCGACGGGGAAACCATCCACGAGCGATGGGAAAGACAAAGGCCCGTCGTCAGCCAGACCATCGACAAAACCCTCATTGACGACGATTATGCATAAGACATCGTCTACGGCAAGATCCTCCTCATCGGATTTATCGTCCACGAAACAGTCGTCGATGAAAGAAACACACCATTCGTCCACGAGGCACTCGATGAAACGCTTGTCCACAGAGCACTCGTCGACGGGAGAGCGACCGTCCAAACCACATTCATCAATGGAACTATCGGCGGCGGGACGCTCGTCGACGAAGGTACCACCGACCACAACACCGCAAGTTCCTGCATCTACAGAGGAATTGGAGCCTGAGACGCCTTCTGCTCACGACAGGGCAACACCTGTCATTGAGGACAGTTTCCTGGAGACGGTTGAAGCTGCTGAACCAATGGTAGCACCAGTTTCTCCTTTGGGGGACATGGCAGAGCTTCCTGATGTAATTCTCCGGGAGGAATTTTCAGATGCAGAAGTGGTGGAAGAACAACCTTGTCTTTCTCCTAAGCAACACAGTCCCCCTTGGCAGCCTTCTACGGAAGAGGCCGACTATCCTCATGATCTGATACTGATGTTGTCCATAAAGAGGATCATGGATGAGTTCTACAGGCGTCAAAGGGAGCAGAGCAGGCCGGCTGATCCCATAGAACCGTAAACCCATCGGAGAGACACGTCTTCAATTTCAGGCGCATCAAGAAGTTCACATCATGGAAGTAGACCCCAAAAGAGAGCACGATTATCTGAGCATCCTCGTAGGTCTACAAGCAGGACTCACAGTGCTTCACCGGCAAGGGTCCCATCACCACCATCATTGCATAGACCTCGATCCCCTGATAGGGATCCAACAATGGTACCGTCCTCCGTTTCAGTCTCAGATTGGCAGGAGGATCCTTTTAGAGAATTCTCTGATCCAGAAGAAGGTGAGATTACACAGGAGCCTGACACAGCCAGTGAGTGGGATGAGTACATCGTCGAGAAACCCAGGAAGAGAGATTCCCCAGGCGATGCTTCACCTCCGGATGATCTGGTTTCTTTCCACACCATAATAGGCAAGAATGCAGAATTGTTAAAAATTCAGGTTACATCAGAGGAAAAGAAATCGGTGCTTAATGAGCACAGGAACAAACGCAGGAGGACGCTGACCACCATTCCTCTCCTCGACACCATCTGGGAGTCCGGAATCCAAGATCTTGTCTATGCCTTTGTATACTCTGGCTCTGGTGTCCAGACCAGAGAAGAAATATAAAGCACCCGAGTCTGCACCGCTTTGTCTGAGAGGGCATACAAAACCGGACTCGGTTATCACAGTTGCAGCTAGTTCCAGCTAGGAAGAAACTTGCCAATCCCGCTTCGCCACTGTCAGCATCACAGGACAAGGACTGACTTCAACTAGAAGCCATGGGCAGGAAGGTATCATCTTCGGCGTCGTTTACTATAAGAGCGGGTAATGCGCTGGCCATGAAGGAAAGATTTGATCGCAAGCTTTGGCTCTGCATGTCCAAAGTGGCTAAGCACTTACCACCAGAGCTCCAGGAAGAGGCTAGATCCATAATTGCCGATGGTGAAGCAACCTCGGATCATATGATCGACGCAGTGGTTGATGTTTAGTTTAGTTTAGTTTATTATTTTATAATGCGCTCCAAACCCAAGGGTAGCCGGGCACAGCCGTTGCAAGAATACTTAAGCTTAGGTTACATACACAGGTTACATACAGAAGATGCATTACATGTGTTATTAACGTATTTACAATACAAATATACACAAGATTCAAAATGTAGGTATCTCTCATCACAAGGGATAGTCTATGGTCCGGTTTCAGAAGTGACGTGGTAATTATTTACAGTGTTTGATCTGGTCCTAGGGCATGGGATCAGATTGATCAGTCGTCATTAGTCCAGAGCCAACTTTTCACCTTGCATCTAAATCTAGAGTGAGGTATATTAGCTCTCAGTGCAGTGGGGAGTGCATTCCTTGCATGGGCCTCTCTAACAGGGAAGCTTGCTCCACCCGCTTTTGTTAGTTTGAATCTGGGCTTTCGAGTAGGAAGTGGTTGGAGGCTCTAGTGTGGTGAGTAGAGGATTTTCTGGTCAGTTTGGCCGAGATATATGGGGGTGCGGTGTTGTTCAGTCCTTTATGGGTGAGAGATAGCGTCTTGAATAGAACTCTGTCACAAATTTTTAACCAATGATGACTTTCCTAATGTTGGAGATGTGTGCTCTGCGGGGTATGTCCAGGGGTGCTCTAAGAGCATTATTCTGCAGTATTAGCATTTTGTTTATGACAGTTTTACTAGCACCCGTATATAGAGTGTTACAGTAGTCCAATTTAGACATTACTAGGGCATTGGGTAGAGTGATACAGTTAGTTTTGGAAAGGTAGAGTCTACAGGCCCTGATTAATTTGCAGGTGTAAGCCGTGGATGAAGCGAGGGAGTTAACTTGTTTTTTGAGAGATAATGTGGATCGAGGTAGAAACCAAGTGTTTTTACCTCAGTTGCCACTTTAATTATATTGCCATCTATGTTGAAGGCGAGATAATTAGGGCTGAGTTTTTTGAGGTTGGAGTCGGAACCCAGGATCAGTATCTCTGTTTTGTCGTCATTCAGGCAGAGGCCGTGGGAGGCCATCCATGCCTCAATGAGGAGGTAGATCTTGTTAACTAGAGCTGTGTCTTCGACGAAGTTGCCAGATAGGGGGATGAGGATCTGCGTATCATCTGCATAATTAGTATAAGTTACCCCCAGTCTGTCAAGTTTGTCGAAGAGTGGCTTAGTGAAGATGTTGTACATTGTGGGGGAGACACATGAACCTTGTGGGACGCCACAGGTGATTTGTATTGGGTCCGCTGAAGCTAAGGGGGAGAACACTCTCATCGTCCGGTTGGCTAGGAAGGATTGTACCCAGGCTATAGCTTCACTTGAGAAATAGGTGGCAGACGCTAGGTGGTTGCATAACACTGCATGGTCCACCAGGTCAAAGGCCGCCGATAGGTCGAGGAGGAGCATAGCTGTTTTGCCTTTATCCTTCAACTCGTTGATTTGTGTCTTAAGGTCAATTAGGGCCATTTCAGTGCCATGTAGTGGTCTGAATCCAGATTGGCGTGATCCTAGTAGTTGGTTGGACTCTAAATATTTTTGGATCTGGGGGTATGCTACTCTGTCGATAATTTTAAGGAGAAATGGGACCGTGGTAATGGGCCTGTAGTTGGTAGGGATAGCTGGGTCAAGGGTCTGTTTTTTTAGGAGGGGCAGTACCCAAGATTCTTTGAGGTTTGTGGGTACAATGCTGGATCTGAAGGATGCATTGATTAATTTAGATATGAAAGGTGCTAAATCTCTGGCTGCGTCCTTAATAACTTGTGCTGGGCAGCTGTTACCTTGGCAGTTTGATGGTTTCAGGGATGATATCACCTTTTCAGTTTCAAATATGGATATGTTGGTGAATCTAAATGGTTTGCACTTGTTTTGAGTGACTATTCTAGGTGTATCAGTCAAGTAGGTCGTGTGGGTTCCAGTGGAGCTCAAGGATGCTTTCTTCTTTGCAATTTTAGATTGTAGGGTTGTAATTTTATTAGCTAAGGCATTTTGGATGCTGGCGCACCATTGTTTGTCCTTGGGGACATTGGCCCTCATTACAACACCGGCGCTAAACCATGGCGCTATTAGCACCATGGTTGCTGCCGGTATTGTTACAAGTCCACCATGGTGAAATGGGGAAGTACCACCCCATTCCAAGGTTGGCGGGGCGGTACTTCCCCATTTCACCATGGCCCTTCCCCATTCCCATTTTTGCCCCATAGGGCATAATGGGAATGGGGAAAGGCGGTAATTACGGTTATTGCAGGGAACTTTGAGGGTCCCTGCAATAACAGCTGGTTCCAGCCGCCGTTATGGGAATTGTGCGCTAAGAGATTACCGGTACTAGTACCCTTACCGGTACCGGTAATCCCTTAACGCCAGGGTCGTAATGACCCCCATTGTCTGTGGGAGCAATCGGGTTTTCCATTTCCCAGTGGATGGAGAAGAGTTCTTTGGAATTAGAGTTAGCTTTACTAATTCTCTCGTTAATTGTGTCTTTTTTGGTTTGGATTATATCCTTCTTATATTTTTGAGCAAGGTTGTCGAGTAATGTTTTATTCTCAACTGAGGGCGTGTGCCTCCAGATAGCTTGGAGTTTTTTTGGATTCGTAGTTCTTTGAGGTGGGGGGTAAACCATGAGTTCAGATGAGATTCTCGTTTACTTTTATGTAGTTTGGTAGGGGCAATTATGTCCAGGGCTTTGGTCATAGTGTTGTTAAATGTCTCAACTATCATATTAGGGTCAGAGTTAATAGCGCTGGCTGTGAGAGCTGGTAGGAGGAGTGGAAGTCGTTTTTCAGACGTGATTTCTTTTTTGCTTCTGGTTGGCATGGGTGGTGCTATTTCCAGATGATCTAATTTAGGAGACTCTATAGTGGATGAGAAGCAGATGAGGTGGTGGTCAGTCCAGGTTTGTGGTAGGATATTAGAGATGGCGGAAGCACAATTTCGGTCACCTATCCAATGTAGTGTGCATCCTTTTATGTGTGTGGGGGCTAAGACTTTTTGGGTAAGGCCATGATTGATTAGGATTGATTGGATGGAGTGGGCTTGTTTGTCCTCATCGTCGTTAAATCCCAGGTTAAAGTCACCTAGTAAAAGGAGCTGGGTGGAGTCTTTGATGTTATTTGTGAGGAGGCTAGATAGGTCTTCCTCAAAGTTACCTATAGGGCCTGGTGGTCTGTACACCAGAAGGACAGTTAGTGTACTGTTAGTAGAGACAGGTATTTTAGTGGAAAGTAGGTCGCAAGATGTAATTGCTGGATGTGGGGTGAGTCTTACCGCTAACTTGGTTTTAGCGATGATGGCCAGGCCACCTCCTCTGGAGTGGGGCCGATCAGCTCTTAATATATTGTAATGATCTGGTATGGCAATCATGAGTGCAGGACTTGCAGCATCGTGGAGCCAGGTCTCAGTGATAGCGAGGAGATCTAGGTTATCCATGGCGAGTATGTCGGCAATTTCTATGTTATGTGCCATGAGGGATCTCACGTTGATAAGGGCTCCTGATAAGGTAGGTGTGATTTTATCTTTGATGAGTTTAAGATTGGGAAGGTTAGGTCTCTTCTGGTTGTGGAGGAGGTCAGTTTGTATTTTGGGGCGCCTTTCTGCAGCTAGGGCGAAAGGGTTGGGGTTGGAGAGAGTTCGAATTGATTTAGAATCTAAGGGTCTAGTTCTTTTGTTTTTGAGGTCATAAATGCAAGGCAGTCTTGCTCTATGTCTCGTGTTTCTCTCTTGCAAGTTGCAAGGTGTGGTATTCGTGTGGGTCATTGTTATAGTAATAATAAGAGTAGTCCAGAGTAGGGAGCAGAATGTGTATATAAGGCAAGTCTTGGTGGTGCACATATTGGGAGGAGACAAGTAGCGAGGGGCATCTAAGTTTGGCAGTCCCAGCAGTGACTAAAATGCATACAGGATAGGAGGCACCTAAGTTTGATAGACTCAGCAGCGACTAAAGTGCATACAGGATAAAAGGCACCTATGTTTGACAATCCCAGCAGTGACTATAATGCATATCCCAGCAGTGGCTAAGATGTATACAGGATAAGAAGGCAACTAAGTTTGACAATCCCAGCAGTGACTAAAGTGCATACAGGATAAAAGGCACCTAGGTTTGACAATCCCAGCAGTGACTATAATGCATATCCCATCAGTGGCTAAAATGTATACAGGATAAGAAGGCAACTAAGTTTGACAATCCCAGCAGTGATTAAAGTACATACAGGATAAAAGACACCTAAGTTTGACAATCCCAGAAGTGACTAAAATGCATATCCCAGCAGTGGCTAAAATGCATACAGGATAAAGGACACCTAAGTTTGACAATCCCAACAGTGACTAAAAATGCATATCTCAGCAGTGACTAAAAACGCATATCCCAACAGTGGCTTAAGTGCATACAGGATAAAAGGCACCTAAATTTGACAATCCCAACAGTGACTAAAAATGCATATCCCAGCAGTGACTAAAAATGCATATCCCAGCAGTGACTAAAAATGCATACAGGATAAAAGGCACCTAAATTTGACAATCCCAGCAGTGACAAAAAATGCATATCCCAACAGTGACTAAAAATGCATATCCCAGCAGTGACTAAAAATGCATACAGGATAAAAGGCACCTGAATTTGACAATCCCAGCAGTGGCTAAAAGGCATCTAGTAGTGTGGAGCGGACAGGCTAATACTCAGATTGGATACAGTAGGTACAAAGATGCAGGCAATTGTGGGCAAGTATGGCACAAACACTAAACACATATCAAATCAGCAGTATTAGCAGAGTAAAGCATCGTGTCAAAGCGACCATAGCAATGATATAAACGCAAACTTTTAGAGACAATGGCCATATGCGCTCATGGTCTCTCGTCGTTGATTAGACAAATAATGTATGCATAACGCTTGCACGGCTGACGTTAACAGACTAACGCATGCAGTATAGCGGGAGTCTTTAGTTACAATGCAAGTACGAATCGTGGTACAGAAGGGTTCTACAACCTATATTTAGTGTGAGTGGGAAACACCGGCAGTGAAGTAAAACAGAAATAATGTTATATAAGTAGCGCAGAACACAAACGATTGCTAGTAGTGTTAGGCAGAAACCTGTGCAGTTCCCTCTGGGACCACTGCAAAAGATTTAAGACTACAGGTGTTGGCAGTAAACCCACTTGGTAGCAGTCTGTACCACACAGATTCACTGTGGTAGCTGTGGCTGAGCAGTCAGACTTCCCTCAAGAAGAGTTAGACAGTATACAGAGGATACACAATAGGTACAGAGGCCCAGTAGTACAAGCAAACACTGACCAGAGCTAGGTGTAAAAGTATAAACTTATTTATTAAAGGCACACTCATAAATTACACTAGCACAGAAAAAGGTAAGAAAGTCAAAACACAGTTACTATTACTCATATGTACATCCCTAGTTTACTTGTTGGACAATTCTAAGTTAACACCACTTATTTCCAACCAGAGGTGAGCGCTTAACATTAGATGGTACTCCGACAAGTTATTAAAAAGGGAGGGAAAAGGCAGAGATAAAGGGAGCAGTAAGGTAAAACACTTTTCACAGAAGGTTAGAAAAGGCAGTCAATTGTGGAACAAGGAGAATTAGTTTGGGGCCCGCTTTAGAGGGAGCCAGGCGAAAATATGCCCAAGATCACACAATGTCGCAAGTCTTTGCAGGTGAGTAGAAAAGGTTTTACTACGTTCAGAAAAGTTTAGTTAGGGTGTCCCAGGCCTATCCAGGTTCGAGAGCCGAGGGCTAAATCTACCCCGTACAATCGGTGGCAAGGGAGGCCGGGCGGAACACAGTACCTTTAAAAGTGGAAAGGATCCTCCAGCGGTGGTAGTCGTTCCTGGTAGTGGGTGCAAGTCACGGCGTCGTCCAGAGGAAGAGGTGATCTCGACGTGGAGGAAAGCTGAAGGTCGTTGCACCACCAGGGATGAGGCCAGCCGTGGAGTTTTCCGCACACAAAGGATTTTACCCCTCTTTCGCGGTTGAGGTAAAAAGTGGTATCCCGGTTGCCGGGGTGCTTGGCACAGGCAAAGCGGCCACAAGATGCTTCGGGACGGCGAAAAGAAGGCAGCAACTGGTTGTCCCCACCAGTTAAGGGAAGAAGACTCTCCGGCGGGAGATCTCCTCTGTCGTCGGGAAAAGTGGTGAGACGGTTCCGCAAGGCTCCACCGGTGGTGTCGTCTTGGCAGGTCAGCTCGGCTTCTCCCTCTTCGGCTTCTTTGGTCCTGTGGCGACTTCTGAAGAACCAGTCCCAAAAACCCTGCTTTTATGCAGCAAACCCCCATTCATACAGCCTAGCTGTCACTCAACCACTTGGGCCAATCACACTAGAGTGTGCGACATGAGTTGGCAAGGCAACTCAGTCCAGGGTGCCTAAACCCCCTCCCACACCCCCTGTGGTACCCAGACAGAATGGCACCACTGTGGAGGGCTTCTGTGCAGAAGCCTGCCAAAAGTGGAACAAAGGCTCGACTCGGGTTCAGGGTTACTGAAGTGAACCTAGATGCAATTTTGGCGGCGAGTTCTGGCAAAAAATCCCAACCGGTGAATTTATATTAAATAAATAAACCGGCGGTATCTTTAACATTGCACCAAAAAGTGGTGCATAAAAACCAATGGGAAATCCCATTGGAAAATATTCCGGTGGAATATTTCCGTGGTATCCACTGCCACCAGCCAGAACTCGGCGAGGGGGGAACGGGACAGTACCCCCCTCGACAACAGACCCAGGGGCAATCTAATTGCCCCTACCAGTACTTCCACAGTAAGATGGTTTGTACTGGTTAAGTTCCTAAGTTAAGACTAGTAAAGTCAATGGTGACTTTACAGACCCAGGGAGACAGTAGTCAGTCCCAGGGTGTGGAGTCTATGTTTGGGGGTCTCCATGACACCCCTGTGTTACTGCACTGAGGGTGCTGTGTAACACACATTCAAAAACCAATGATAGCCTATGGGGAAAAAATACCCCAGAGCCCATAAGCACATCTCAAGTCACAGAAACACTCTCAAGTCATGTCCAAGAGTGAGGGTAAAAGAGTCTCACTCTTGGCAGGAGAAAAAAATAAACCCCAAAAATCCAGCAAAGCTGCTGGGGGACTCACTAGGTTAGGAAATTCAGCCTAAACAGAGAATTCTCCCTAACAAGTAGCAGGCAGTGTCGCGCTGGCTCGTGCAAGTTGCAAATGTAGTGAGGGGTCACATGGGTGTACCGCTATAGTTGAAAGGCAATTAGTTAAGAGAATAAGTCAATATAGAGCAGCGTTCCGGTGTTATAGAGCGATTACCACTGACGACAATTGGCTGAGGCAAGCAATAGCTGGGACATCAGATTTGCAAGGCTGAGCTTATGGTAGCTGTGATAATAAAAATGGTTTCTCGCAGCCTGACTAGGTAGACGTTGTATGTCGGAGACAAGTGTGAAGCCAGTGGTAGGAGAAGCAGATGGGCTATGAGGCATAGGTTACTCACAGTAAGTCGAGGGTAGGGCAGAGATGTGGCCGAATCAGGCTTCAGACAGATGGCCCATGGCACAGTGCTCAGAAGACAGGCCTGGATGAAGTCCCAGCGCAGATATTGGACATGCCCTTTGATGGACAAGAGCTTTTCTGAAAGAAAATAGACGACCACCTGAAGGGAATTAAATCAGACACGGACACAGCCCGAGCCATCAGTTCTTTAAAGGACAATGATCCTTTCAGTCCTTTCGTCCCTTTAGAGGCTCATCTTCTAAGTACAGAGGGTACAGCCGCTCCTCTTATGGTCGGAAGGCGCAAGGTAGCACGTACCAAGAGAACAAGTATCAATCCTCCAGCAGATACTCCCATAGAGGCAGGTGTGGTTCCGCCCAGGGGAAGTCACAAAGGAAACAAAACTGACTATCCTATTCCTTCCCCTCAATGCCACACCCCGGTGGGGGGAAGAAGGGTAAGCCAGTTCTTCCAACGCTGGTAGTCAATTTCATCGGAGAAATGGGTGTTGCAGGTGATCCGAGAGGCTCTGCATGTCCAAATTGGCTAAGCACTTACCACCAGAGCTCCAGGAAGAGGCTAGATCCATAATCGCCGATGGTGAAGCAACCTCGGATCATATGGTCGACGCAGTGGTTGATGTGGCCGAATCAGGCTTCAGACAAATGGCCCATGGCACAGCTCACTATTCTTAGAGAGGCACAGCTCCTCCCTACTGATGAGGTCCAACCAGACCGAAACACGTGTCTGGGGATGCTGTTGGTACTCTTGTTCAGAGGAGAATTGCCTAACATTTCGGTGCTGGACTGCCCCAGGGCAGGACAAAGACTGATATGTTTGGGATATTTCTTCTCTGTGAAAGATGGTGAGCTAAAGACTCTGGGTAAGTCTCTCCTAACCAGGACTAATGTCTGGCAGAGGGACTCCCAGGACCCCCCTTGTTAATTTGCATATTTAAGTAACTTTGGGTCTCACCCTAAGTTACTAGGGGAATCCAGACGTGGACCCCTTGCTCACTATTCTTAGAGAGGCACAGCTCCTTCCTACTGATGAGGTCCAACCAGACCGAAACACGTGTCTGGGGAATGCTGTTGGTACTCTTGTTCAGAGGAGAATTGCCTAGCATTTCGGTGCTGGACTGCCCCAGGGCCGGACAAAGACTGATATGTTTGGGATGTTTCTTCTCTGTGAAAGATGGTGAGCTAAAGACTCTGGGTAAGTCTCTCCTAACCAGGACTAATGTCTGGCAGAGGGACTCCCAGGACCCCCCTTGTTAATTTGCATATTTAAGTAACTTTGGGTCTCACCCTAAGTTACTAGGGGAATCCAGGCGTGGACCCCTTGCTCACTATTCTTAGAGAGGCACAGCTCCTCCCTACTGATGAGGTCCAACCAGACCGAAACACGTGTCTGGGGATGCTGTTGGTACTCTTGTTCAGAGGAGAATTGCCTAGCATTTCGGTGCTGGACTACCCCAGGGCAGGACAAAGACTGATATGTTTGGGATATTGCTTCTCTGTGAAAGATGGTGAGCTAAAGACTCTGGGTAAGTCTCTCCTAACCAGGACTAATGTTTGGCAGAGGGACTCCCAGGACCCCCCTTGTTAATTTGCACAGTACACAGAAGACAGGCCTGGATGAAATCCCAGCGCAGATATTTGACATGCCCTTTGATCGACAAGAGCTTTTCTGAAAGAAAATAGATAACCACCTGAAGGGAATTAAATCAGACACGGACACAGCCTGAGCCATCAGTTCTTTAAAGGACAAGGATAAGGACCGTCGGATCTTTCGTCCCTTTAGAGTGTCATCTTCTAAGTACAGAGGGTACAGCCGCTCCTCTTATGGTCAGAAGGCGCAACGTAGCACGTACCAAGTGAACAAGTATAAATCCTCCAACAGATACTCCCATAGAGGCAGGCATGGCTCCGCCCAGGGGAAGTCACAAAGCAAACAAAACTGACTATCCGATTCTTTCACCTCAACGCCACACCCCGGTGGCGGGGGGAAAGGTAAGCCAGTTCTTCCAACGCTGGCAGTCCATTTCATCGGAGAAATGGGTGTTGCAGGTGATCCGAGAGGCTCTGCATGTCCAAATTGGCTAAGCACTTACCACGAGAGCTCCAGGAAGAGGCTAGATCCATAATCGCCGATGGTGAAGCAACCTCGGATCATATGGTCGACGCAGTGGTTGATGTGGCCGAATCAGGCTTCAGACAGATGGCCCATGGCACAGCTCACTATTCTTAGAGAGGCACAGCTCCTCCCTACTGATGAGGTCCAACCAGACCGAAACAAGTGTCTGGGGATGCTGTTGGTACTCTTGTTCAGAGGAGAATTGCCTAGCATTTCGGTGCTGGACTGCCCCAGGGCAGGACAAAGACTGATATGTTTGGGATATTTCTTCTCTGTGAAAGATGGTGAGCTAAAGACTCTGGGTAAGTCTCTCCTAACCAGGACTAATGTCTGGCAGAGGGACTCCCAGGACCCCCCTTGTTAATTTGCATATTTAAGTAACTTTGGGTCTCACCCTAAGTTACTAGGGGAATCCAGACGTGGACCCCTTGCTCACTATTCTTAGAGAGGCACAGCTCCTTCCTACTGATGAGGTCAAACCAGACCGAAACACGTGTCTGGGGAATGCTGTTGGTATTCTTGTTCAGAGAAGAATTGCCTAGCATTATGGTGCTGGACTGCCCCAGGGCAGGACAAAGACTGATATGTTTGGGATATTTCTTCTCTGTGAAAGATGGTGAGCTAAAGACTCTGGGTAAGTCTCTCCTAACCAGGACTAATTTCTGGCAGAGGGACTCCCAGGATCCCCCTTGTTAATTTGCATATTGAAGTAACTTTGGGTCTCACCCTAAGTTACTAGGGGAATCCAGACGTGGACCCCTTGCTCACTATTCTTAGAGAGGCACAGCTCCTTCCTACTGATGAGGTCAAACCAGACCGAAACACGTGTCTGGGGAATGCTGTTGGTATTCTTGTTCAGAGGAGATTTGCCTAGCATTTCGGTGCTGGACTACCCCAGGGCAGGACAAAGACTGATATGTTTGGGATATTGCTTCTCTGTGAAAGATGGTGAGCTAAAGACTCTGGGTAAGTCTCTCCTAACCAGGACTAATGTCTGGCAGAGGGACTCCCAGGACCCCCCTTGTTAATTTGCACAGTACACAGAAGACAGGCCTGGATGAAATCCCAGCGCAGATATTTGACATGCCCTTTGATCGACTAGAGCTTTTCTGAAAGAAAATAGATGACCACCTGAAGGGAATTAAATCAGACACGGACACAGCCCGAGCCATCAGTTCTTTAAAGGACAAGGATAAGGACCGTCGGATCTTTCGTCCCTTTAGAGTGTCATCTTCTAAGTACAGAGGGTACAGCCGCTCCTCTTATGGTCAGAAGGCGCAACGTAGCACATACCAAGTGAACAAGTATAAATCCTCCAACAGATACTCCCATAGAGGAAGGCATGGCTCCGCCCAGGGGAAGTCACAAAGCAAACAAAACTGACTATCCGATTCTTTCACCTCAACGCCACACCCCGGTGGCGGGGGGAAAGGTAAGCCAGTTCTTCCAACGCTGGCAGTCCATTTCATCGGAGAAATGGGTGTTGCAGGTGATCCGAGAGGGTCACGCCTTCGAATTTCTAGACCAACCTCCATCCATGCCTCCAACTGCACGCGGGGTGCATATGTTAAGGCAGGTCATGTCTGAAGTTCAGAAACTACTCCAGAAAGCAACGGTAGAGCCGGTGCCGTACCCCCAGAGGGGAAAGGGTTTCTACTCCCATTTCTTCCTCATCAAAAAGAAAAACGGTCAATGGAGACCCATCTTGGACATGAGGGCACTCAACAAATATATCAAACGCACAGCATTCAAGATGGTAGCATTGCAAGGAGTACTTCCTTGGTTAAACAAGCATGACTTCTTGGCCACTTTAGACTTGGAGGACGCATACTTCCATATACCGATCCATCCAGCTCACAGGCAGTTCCTCTGGTTCACGGTGGGAGAACTTAATTTTCAGTTTTGATGCTCCCGTTTGGGCTGAAATCGGCACCGAGAGTTTTCACAAAATGCTTGGCGCCAGTAGCTGCAAAACCAGGAGGGCAGGAACGGAAGTCTTCCCATACTTGGACGACTGGTTGATAAAAGCATGTTCCGCCACAAGGGCTCGCTCAGCAGTTTTAAAGACTATCATCCTCCTAAAAGAGTTAGGTTTCTCCATAAACAACACAAAGTCCTGCCCCATTCCCAGAAAGACAGCTCTCTTCCTGGGCGCCGAGTTCGATACCAGCATTCCCAGGGTGAGACCATCGACAGAAAGGGTAGCAGCGATTCTACGCTTAACCTCGTGCTTCCTGGAGAGAGAGACAACATCTGTAACTCTTACAAATCCCTTCTGGGCATGATGTCCTCATGCATATTCATCATACCAAATTGCAGGCTTCGCATGAGACCGGTTCAGGAGGCCCTGGACCACCAATGGAAACAAGCTCTCGGATGTTGGACGTCGTCCAGATTCCATCAACGTTGCACAAGGCTCTTCGATGGTGGAATGTTCTGCGGAATCTTCTACAAGTGATGCCGATTCAAGCACCGACATCGACCCTCCTGCTGAGGACGGACGCGTCATTATCAGGATGGGGCGCTCACCTTGCAGACCACCAAACCAAGGGCACTTGGTCGACACAAGAGTCCCAACTCCACATCAATGTGTTAGAGATCAGGGCCATAAGGTGGGCGCTGAAGGCTTTCCTGCCTGTGGTAGCTGGGCAGGTACTTACAGTCCAGACAGGCAACACGACCTCCATGCACTACACAAACAAGCAGGGAGGCACGAGGTCAGAGATCCTGTCACAAGAAGCCCAACAGCTATGGGCATGGGCCTTGCGCCACGGAGTGCAGATCAAGGCAGAGCATCTTCCGGGAGTGGACAATGTCCTAGCTGACAAACTAAGCAGAGAATACACGTCGTCTCACGAGTGGGAGCTGGACAAAAAGGAAACCCAACGGTTTTGTGCCTTATGGGGCCATACGCAGATCGACCTTTTCGCCACCAAGGCCAACAAGAAGTACCGAAGGTTCGCCTCGAGGTATCCGGAGTATCAATCACTGGGAGACGCTTTCTCAGTGACTTGGACGGGAAAGTTCCTCTATGCCTTTCCCCCCATTCCCCTCATTGCGAGGGTACTACGCAGACTGAAGGACCAGAATTGTTCAATGATCCTAATTGCGCCAGATTGGGCGTGACAAGTCTGGTACTCAACTCTGAAGCATCTATCCCGACGGCCCCCGATCCGTCTCAGGGCGCATCAATATCTGTTGACGCAACAGAACCGCAAGGGCCTCCACCACGACCCGAGGACCCTATCTCTCAAGGCATGTTTCCTGAGCAGCATAAACTGATGAATCTTAAGCTAACATCAGAATGTTGGGATATCATCCGGGCAGCGAAAGCCCTGTCGACACGAGTCACCTACACCAGGAAGTGGACTCGATTTTCCAAGTGGTGCGAGAGATATGCCCTCAATCCTCTCACTGTTTCAGTTGACCAAGTTCTACCCTACTTATTGTGCCTAGCTAAGACAGGGCTTTCATTGTCCTCCATCAAGGTCCATCTGTCAGCCATTGCGGCGTACACAATCCTTGCTCTCTTTGCCGGCGGTTAAAGTCTTTCTGAAAGGGCTGATGCGTACTTATCCTCCTACGCCCACGCCAGTCCCGAACTGGAGCCTGAACACCGTCTTGACAGCCCTCATGGAGCCTCCCTTCGAATCCATACACAGATGCGACGTGAAGTTTTTGTCATGGAAAACAGCCTTTTGATAGCCATCACATCAGTCAGAAGGATCAGTGAGTTGCAAGCTTTGTCGTCTGAACCTCTGTTTACTTTGTTCCAGAAGGACCTCGTCATCTTAAGACCACATCCTAAGTTCCTTCCCAAGGTGCTGTCGGAATTGACACTCAACTGAGTGTATTGTTTTGCCAACTTTTTTCCAGAATCACGCTTCTGAAGCAGAAAGAACATTACATTCTCTGGACGTTGCGAGAGTCTTGATGTTTTACTTGCAGAGAACCAAGGAGTTCCGCTCCTCAAACAGACTGTTCATTGCTTTCTCTGGCCGTACCAAGGGCCAGCATATCTCTAAACAAATTCTGGCTCGCTGGGTTTCATCCTGCATCACCCACTGCCATCAGATGAAAGGCGACCCTTTAACTAGACCTCCATCAGCGCACTCCACCAGAGGAAGGGCGGCGTCAACAGCATTCCACGCAGGGGTGGCCTTGAAGGACATATGCAGAGTCGCCACGTGGAGCACTCTGCACACGTTTGCGAAACACTACTGCCTAGCTGAAGATACCAACAAAGAAACTACAGTTGGTCAGGCAGTGCTCCGCCATCTCTTTGTATAAGGTAGGACGAGCCTCCTTTTCCCACCTTTCCCGGAGTATGAACCGCTGTGTTGCTGCATGGTAAAGGTTTGAGCAGAAATATGTTTTTCTGTATTTATGCACATATGTATATGATGGTGGCATGTTTTAACTGCTTGGTATTCTGTTCAAGCATCTGAATGTATGAAAGATCTTATGCTGGAGAAGTCTTAGTAACTTACCTGTAACTGTATTTCTCCAGCATTGGTATCTTTCATAGATTCACATGTGCCCGCCCGCCTCCCCTGAGAGGCTGCTCCTATGCTCGGCATCCATCATACTGTAATCTCTACGGTTCAAAATCTGAAGATGGCTCCCTGGGGCGGAGCTTAAGTCCTGCCACCTCATTGGTTGGTGCCATAAAGGACCAAAGTGAGGTGGAGGGACTACACAATAGAATGGCTCATAGGCCATAATGGGCTATGTACATGCATTGCTAGGTAGCAATGTGTGTATATTAAAACATTTGTAATAATTATTTTTATCACCGAGGATTCCCAGTCTTACGATGGGGAATATTCACGCATCTGAATCTATGAAAGATACCAATGCTGGAGAAATACAGTTACAGGTAAGTAAGTAAGACTTAGATGCCGAAAATCCCTGGAGTCTTTACTTAGTAGTAATTGAAGCATTGTAGGTGAGTTTTTAATCAGCAACTTGTATTTATGTCCACATACCCAATTCCAATAAACCTTTTGTTCCCTACGCTGATCTACTTTATCCCCCTTAAATCCTTGCAATTCCATTTTTTTTGTAATTCAGGGTTGTAGGCCTGCTTATTAACGACCACCGGTCTTCTTCTGGGCTTTAACATTTGGTCGTAAGCTTTTCCTATTAGGGCATTAATATACGGGACTTTTTCCAGCATGACAAAAAGATTGCCAGAAGCAAACATACTATTCAAGACTGTGTTAAAAGACCTTATGTTGTAGTTATTCCAGGATAAATGGTTACCCCTTTCGTTTAATTCCAATTCCGCTAAGTATAAAAAAGTCCATGTAATCATTGTAAATGTATAGGTTAGTAAACAATAAACATAACAAAAATAAAAACATACACTAAACAACTTAAAATTCTGTTAAAATATCATATGCAATACAAACTTAGTAACATTTTCTTCAAGTAGTTTTGCAACGTATGGCACGTTTGAAATTGGACGAAGTTTAGATGGGCCAGCCAGGTTCAAAGTAGACTTATGCCACAAAGGGGCGACAACTGTGAGCTTTAGCCCCCTCCCCCCAGAACTGTGCCTTTGGGTAAAAGCAGGTTCCAAGCATCTGATTTGATGGTGCTGTATCACTTTGTATTATGATTGTCACTTTACATGTTGTGATAATGCATGGACCTCACAATGAATACTAACAGTAAAACATGATTATTGCCCTAGCTCTTTATAATACCCTCTTCTTTTGCCCACAGATCAGTGCTGGGTCACAAGATGACCTGCTCAGTGATAAAGCTCAGTTCCCTTCCGTGTACCGCACTGTGACGAGGGAGGCCTACCTCCAGGTGGCCATCGGCAGGCTACTGAAGCACTTTGGATGGACCTGGGTTGGGATCATTGCCTTTCATGAAGGAAACAGTGAAAACATAATTCGGAGCCTAAAAGATGAAATTGGGAGAAGTGGAGGGTGCATCGAGTTCCTCCTCACGATGCCCTCGTGGACATATATCTTTACAAAGATCTTGATTTTACAGGATGCTGTAAGGAAGAGCACGGCCAATGTGATTGTTATTTATGGCAGCGCCGAAGACCATGTTCTCCTCAGTAGAATATTACACCCAGATGGAATCTTGATCCCGGGGAAGGTGTGGATCCTCACAGGAGAACTTGATCTGACGGAATTGTACGAGTTCCACACATTTCCTCTCCAGGGCAGCCTGGCTTTTGTGAACCACAAAGCACACATTCCAGGATTCAGGGAATTCTTGTCAGTGCTGAACCTGGAAACGTATCCAGATGACCCCTTTCTGCCAGCCCTTTGGGAAGATATTTTTGATTGTAACGTGATAACAATGTATCAGCTGGAGGACTGTTCTGGGCACGAGACTCTGAATGATGTTATTTATTTTCAATCCAATCTTAGAGGGCCCTCCAGCGGGTACAACCTTTACAACGCAGTCTACGCCCTGGCACACGCTTTACACGATGCCTTTACATCAACGTATGGAAAAACTGCCCCAGCCGGAGAAGTGCATTATCAAGACATGAAGCCCTCAGAGGTATGAACTAAGAGCACAAAGGGGAACTTATGCAGGCTGTGTAGTGTGGGAGGGTGGGGGAAGAGAAGGGAAAACCAGAGAGAGGAGAGGAGTTAATATGGGGTAGGAGAAGGGACACATGATGCCACATCAGCATTCCAGCAGGCTCTGACATGTGTTAGTAAGAGTACACAATATATAAAGAGCGGGAGACTGGGTATTCGACATCTGGCATCCTGAGGAGGATTAATATTCTGGAAAGGCTTGCTGGAAGAGTATACTTAGACTAGCAGGTAGGTTTCAGTAAGCACACATGTGTGGCAGTAAACAAACCAGTTGGAAGGTGCTGAAACAATCAATAAAACAACAATGCGCATATAATGATCACTAAGAGAGAGAAAGACCTTTTAAGATTAAAAAACAACCATAAGAGTAAACCCCAGAATATGTATCTTCAGATTATGGAAAAAGACAAACATTTGAGCAGCAGGGAAGTACTAGACCTATTAATACATGGAGGGCCTTCCACAAAGAGTTTTACACCCCATGTATATTTGCTTTAAGCTCACTTCCCTGTTTGATCGTAGGGAAGGGCCAGGGTGATCCTGTTCATCCTCATCTGTTGAAGACTGTGGACCAGATGCCAGTAAAAAAATGCCATGCCACAGTAAGAAAACATGCCTCGAGTGGCTGCAATCTCATTGGCTTTACTCTTGATGCCAGTAAAAAAAGATCCTGCTGCAGCAATAAAATACAGCCACATTGGCTGCTGCACAAATGATCCCCCACCAAAATCAGAGGCCCCCACCCGGCACACACTCTAGCCCAGACATACGTACAGCATGCCCTTGCACACCCATTCATTCAAGCTCTCCTTCACTCTCACACATTTACAACATGCAAAACTCACCAACAAGCGAGGAAAGCCACAGGGAGAACAAGCAGCCTCAGTACCTGGATGCTACCACACCAAAGACTATTTCCAAACTTTGCTGGAAAGGGAGAGGCGCTTATTGGGCTGTTAAAGCATCTCACCTGTGTAGTCTAGCTGCTGGGAAAAAGACAGGCACCAATTGGTGCATATGATTACCTGAGCGCTGCAGCCAATGGAAGGGGGAGACAGATCCAGCAGGACCACAGTATGAAAGGACTCAGAAGGAAAGGCAGAGTGTGGGTTTCAGGGGTAAGGTGAGGAGGTGGTATGAACGTGGACAAAGTAGTATGAAGGTGGACCAAGCAACCAGGCAGAGGACGGTTAGAGGAAAAGAGTACTGGAGAGTTTGTGGCAGAATTGGAGAAGAGTGGAGGCGAGGTATTTGTGAGAGAGGGTGGTACCAGGGACAGTGTAAAAGGTGAGGGAGAGAGCACGAGAGATAGATATAGAGTGGAAGATAAGAGTAGGGTAGTCAGGGTATTAGCAAGAGGAATGTTACGGTATATTGGACAGCCACTCTCAACTCAGGGATATCCCCCACCGCAAGAAATGTGTTGCACAATAAAGCGCTTTGCAGATTCAACTTTAGTGAGGCCTCCACCCCATCTCGTACCCCCCGGCAAATACCCTCTTTACCACCAATGAGCTAGGAACCGGGCCGGTGTATAGTAAGAATATTTATGTAGGCGTTATCAAGAATAAAAGAACAGTCACAAAAACATCAGCCACTAACGCAGTGGCACTACACAATACCACAATTTCAAATGACTTGCACAATTTAACTGACAGACATTTCTAATGGGCCTTCAGTTCCTAGAATATGCAGGTAAACATTTGAAGTTTGCAGTCACAATTTACATCAGATTTCTTGCAATTGAATCCACAAAAGATGTAACACAGACAGTGATTTCTTAATTAGTCACAATACTCTTTTCCCGCAGCAAACCCCACCTCCAGGCATCAAATAGATATGACCCCTTTGGTGTGAAGGCAAGGTACAGGGAGATGGGAATACATTGAGAAAAATAGTTTTGGGCTTTTTACTAGAAAGACAATGGAAAAGGAACTCAAATGGGAACATTATTTTGTAACACATAAGAAAATGAGATGCAGAGCTTTGTGATTCTGGTTTGAAAATAAATGGGAACAATGGGAAATTTCGTTTTGCAACACTCATACAATTGAGAGGCAATGTTTTGGGGATTCTGGTTTGAAATGAACAGGACAATTCGCTTTACACCCTCTACATTCACTTTAAAGGCAACATTTTAGGGTTACTACTATTGGGATTCAGGATCCCGCCCCCTTCTGTACAGAATTCAGGGTTTTCAGAAGAACTGACACCCAAATCTTTATGGTGAACTCTAACACACTGGGCATGAATTTTGTTAGTTTCAAACTGTAACAACACTCATCCTGTTATTTTTCTATTTTGGGATTCATTGTTTTAACTTTAATTAAATGTGCTAAGGGTCTACGTAGTTTCACCCCCTCCCCTCACAATTTAATGTAAAGGATTAAAGCAGGCAGTTTCCAGCACAATTCAATTTAACGGATAGGGTGGTTTTATATGGAGAATTCATTTGAGTTATATTTAATAAAATGTGCAAAGGGCCTACACAGTTTCACCTCTCCTACCCACTAATGGAAAGGGATTAAGGCAGGGAGCTCCCCACACAATTGATAGCTTTGGGATATCCACTTACACGGGAGATCTCTGCTCTTAGCTCAGGAGGCCAGCCAGATTTTTTGGATTATCTTTTGGTTGGCAGCTCACACAAGGCCTCTCTCACAGCAAGGTCCCTCCAGATAGGCCTCTCTCAGATAGGGCTCCCAGGTTTCCAGGCAAGGTTTACCCTGATGGTCTTGGTAGCTCTCCTTGCCTCTCTGCTAGTTGTTCCTCGGTAGAGTCCAGAATCAGATCAGATGCCAGGAGCAGACATCAGAATCCAGGACCCATCCCTCTCAGACTGAAAACTGATATTATATAGGGCTGATGATGTTTACACATTATAATAATTCGCATGATATGGATTGGCTAGCTCTCTCTCTTCCCTTTCCACCAATATGTCCACTGCATGCTGATAGGACCAGGAGTTGGGAGATGTGTATGATGTAGGCTGAGGGAAGGGAAAGATTCCTCATCCCAAAATGACAGGTGGGTTTACCTTTTCATTGTGCTGAAAAATCTCACAACATGGCAGCTACCCTAATTTTTCAGATAACTGCATGAACCTATAAACGGAGGATAGCACAGGGGTAACGCGCTGGTCTTGGAAGCAAGAACACGCAGAGCAACAGAGGTTTGAATCCCGGATCCACGCTTAGAAACCGAACTCAGGTACGGTATTAGGCACACTATAAAAAACCAATTAAATAAATGTATTTGAGTTCTATATTTTTTTGCCGAATCAGGAGATCCTAATTTTATTTTGGCATGCACTCCTGGGGTCAAGCTATTCTTTTTTTACGATTTGCTCCTGAGTCGAATTAACTAAAAATGGGCCATTTCCCAATTTAAACATTAATTTTGCGATCTATCACTTCACCAAGTTTCCAGCCCCTCAGGGTTTATAGTCAATAAGTTGAATGCAATAATTTCGAATGCCTTAATGTCGGATACAAAATGTCTGTGTTTTTTTTTTTAATGGGGGGGTCCCCCCTAGCCCCCTGTTTTTTGTTTATTAACCCTTTTTTAACTAACTAGACCCAAAAAAACCTATAAAATAAAATACATAAATTTGAAATAAAAATTTTGACATTTTTATTTTCGACATTAATGCATTCAAAATTATGCATTCGAAATTATGACTGCACACTGCCCCTCAGATCTTATGAGAAGGCAAGAATCATATTTTCCCCATAACTCAACTTGTACACATTCCACAGAATTCATATGTGCAGGGTCCGGACTGGCTTTTTATCCCCTTTAATATGAATCCAGGCTGAGCTCTCTGAGACACACAATTCTGTTTTTTATTAAAGAAAGGGTGGTCCAATGTTAAACATATGGCAGTGCATCAAATGTGGAGTAGCTCAATTTCTACCCCCCACCTTTTTTTAGGTTTATTTTCTCAATCACCACCTGACCAGGCCATCTGCTTGGCTCATGTTTATTCTACTCTCCCCTCCTTGGCTTCAAAAGACCCTGTTCACAGCTAATGGACAGTTAATGAGAAGATTTGAACTTAAGGATAATTTCTGCTGGCCATGTTATCTGTATCATGCAGATCTCTTTCCATCATTACTTTGTATTTGTTAACTGAACTCCAGGTCTGTGATTTCAATCCGGCACACACCCAAGTCAAAGCCCAGCATGTAGTGCACAACTGAAACCCTTATTTATTTTTGTCTATAAGTTCAACATTCTGAACGATAAACCACTCATATCACGCCCTTCTCCTGCAACCCCCACCTCCATCACACTGAACCAGGAATCAGGCTAGTTTGCAAAGGTAAATATTTATTTATGTATTGAAAATTTAATCACAGTATATTTTAATAGGTACACAACAATCACCAATGGGGTGACAGAACACTGAAGAATATCTTTAATACACTAGGAATAAGTAAGGAGCAAAACAGATGCAGCACAGAAAATAATACTTTTGTGTTGGTTCAGATCAGATAGCACTATGGTTAGAGGTTCCCCCTGCAACACCCCTCAACCCCCAATAGGCAATGCAAAGAGATGGGAGGAGAGAGCAGGTATTCAGGAATAGCACAAATCAAACAGATTATCAGTCCCACTTCCCCCTTCAAACACAAGAGAAAAACGGAATTAACCTTTCAGCTGTCAGTATGGCTTTAAAATTGTCTTTTAGAATTAACTGGGCAAAACACCAAATATGGTCAAAAATACTTAAATTGATATAATTTCCTATGGGAGCCGCTTTGAACAGTTGCACACCATCACAAGCAATGATTTAGTCCAAAGAAAACATTTGAAATCTTAAAGTCCAAGTTGGAAGCAGTTTAAAGTTATTTTACACGTGTAAACCTTTCAGATTTTTAAAATCGCGGCAAATTTTCCTTGGGTTATATGGATAGCTATGGATGTTAGGTACAAGTAGGATTTGAAATTTCGTTTCCATCATAAATACTGAGGGAGTTATAGAGGTTTTAGTATAGGTTGTTTTTGCGAGATAGGCGCGAGAATGGAGAATGGAAAACAGAAATGCACTTTTGGGTTTGCTTACACTAAAGGATGACTATGAAAAAGCGAATACCACATAGGGATCTTACAGTTACGTGACCAGTGTAACCCGCCTACTGAGGAAACTCGACTTCTTCAGATGAGAAAAGAGTCAGCTCAAAGATGGTTCTAACAATACTGGTTCTGAATGAAAGATAGGATGGGTTTGAAATAGGGATAAGGCAATGCAAAGATACTCCTAACAATACTGGTTTTGAATGAAAGATAGGATGGGTTTCAGATAGGGATAAGACAATGCAACTATACTATGGGCCACAGTTCTTCCTATTAATACTCACAGGATAAGTTTTTAAATTGGACCGTCAGTTCTGGTCATGGATTGGGTCTGGTCTAGGAAAGACAACATATCAGGCATGGTACTGGATCAGCTAGGCCGGTCGCCGGATTTGCGCAGGGTCTGCCCTCCTAGTCTGTGGGTATTGGAATCAGCTGGATGGTGAGTTCCTCAGGCAAGCCTAGTGGTGGCAAGCCAGAGGATTTCAGGATACTGGTTCAAAAGGCCTTCTCACACCACACAGCGCTTTACTGGGTGGAGAGAATATATTTGAAGATTTGGGCCTTGCTGGAAATCAATGGTTCTCTATTGCTGGCAAGAGTCTTGGCATCTGGATCTGGAAGAATTTTAAAGCTGGATGTAGAATGCTGGATCAGAGTGCTTTGCCGGAATCAGGAAAGTGAGTGGATCTGTGAGTCTCTATCTGTGGTCAGCTGTCTCTATTTATGCTATAAAATGACATCACAAAGGGGGTGTATGGGCCGGCTTAGCTAAGCTTGCCCCTGTGAGCTGGGATTGGACCCAACTTCATCACCGCCTTGCAATTTGAGTGATTGGATCAAGGCCGGATGATGTCACATTTTATGGTTTGCTTTACAATCCTCAGAAACCTCTCTTTAGCCACTGGACTCAAAATCGGCTTTGATACTAAATGTACATTTCCACATTGGTCACCTTTATACAAATCACACACAAAGATGCCATATTTTATGTAGCAGCTATTCCTCAAAACCCCGCAGCGGTGGGATCTTGTCTCAACTTTCTACAGAATTTTGTCCTTTTACGCTATGAACACATTTTCCAAATTGTATGCAAATTTCCACAACTGTGTGTGTTTAACATAGGGATGTGCATGTGCATTTTCACAATTCTAACATGAATACATTTTGCATAAAACCACATTTCGAATGGATTGTGTCCTCCAACGTATTCCTCATATTAGATGTATTCCTTCCAGCTTTAGCTGCTTTGCAAAACATTTCTCGGCAGAGGCTGCCGTGCGTCGATGTCGTCGAGTCAATGGTCCCTCGAAGGCCTCCATCGAAGGTGATGTCATCGGGTATACAAGTAGCATGCGTGGCGCCCATTGGCCTCAGTTCCGTTTTTCTGCAGTACGTGTTGCTTCAGAGACTTGGCGCGCCTTGAGTAGTTCTGTGATGCAGTAAATACTGAAGAGATATTCAATATGTTCTCGTCATCGACCCCGGCTATGACCCCACGATCGGGATTCAAAAAGTGTAAATCCTGCGGTTCGAAAATGTCCATCACGGACCCACACAGGGAATGCCTGTGGTGTCTCGGGGAGGACCACGACATGGGAGCCTGCACGAAGTGTCAGGCAATGCGATGACAGGGAAGGCCTTGTGAGAGAGGAAGGGAAAACTGCAGGTAGGTCGTAAACCCAACCAGAAAGCCTCTAGCATTGAGTCGAGGTCCCGTGAGGAGAAATCGCCTCTACGCGAAATGCATCAGTCTAGGCCCAGAAGCGATTCTCATCACTCTTCATCTTTGACGAAAAAGTCCAAAAAAAGACACCACCGGTCCCCTTCCACCTCATCCTCGGACCAATCCCCAAAAAGGATGAAATGCCCCACAAAACATTCTTCCTCCGAATAGAGTGGGAAGCATTCAGGGTAAAAATGATGGAGGTATTTGAAAAAGCAAAGCCTCGGTCTGTGCCTTCTTTGGAAGCCGGCTGGGAGCGTTATCGTTCAGACACTCGCGCGCCCTCAAGCCCAGGTGATCGAAGGAGGAAGGATCGGGAACCTTCCAGGACGCCGAGCGAGAAAGACCGCTCGAGTCGAGTCGACCGTTCGAGGTCACCAACGCCATCTGAAACCCCACGCACCTCAAAGGGCAAGTCTTTGAAGAATGCCTC
The DNA here is from genome assembly GCF_040938575.1 of Ambystoma mexicanum. Taxonomy (NCBI): domain Eukaryota; kingdom Metazoa; phylum Chordata; class Amphibia; order Caudata; family Ambystomatidae; genus Ambystoma; species Ambystoma mexicanum. The sequence goes on along the minus strand of NC_090927.1, from coordinate 78,783,814 downwards.
GGCACCCTCATAGCCAGCTCCATAGATGACCACTATTTTATCGGTGCCATCGACGCCATCGGCACCTTTGTCGACATCGACCCCGAAGCCCTCGGCGCCAAAGATTCCAAAGGCTCCATTTCAGCCAACTCAGTCAGAAGCTGTAAAAATAACAGCAAAAGAGAAGGCCACAAAACCTGTAATGCCTTCAGGTTCCACTGATGCACCTCTCCCACCTCTCCCAGAAAAGGTTTTTAAACCACTTCCAAGGAAAGAATTTTTAAAATCCTTGACTTCAATATTTGAAGAACCGGCCGCGGAGTCTGCTGCAGAGTCTTTTAGTCTGCAAGAGAGGAGGATCTATTGTTTGTTGCTGCTGCCGACTTCAAATTGTTTTTTGGGCTAGTCCACTTTCTATCGCTACTACCTACCAGCCTAAAACCCCCAGAACACTGCAGAGCCGCCACGGAGTCTGCTGCAGAGTATTTTAGTCTGTGGGCTCTGCGGGCTTCGCGGCACCGCCCGCAGGGCATCGACGCGTATCCCATCTGACAACACTTATACAATCTCGGGTGGCCGTGAACCGTACCCAACCTATACACTGAATTTGAACTGTCAGCAACCAGCATCCTGTCTACAACCTTCTTTCCCGCCCTTCCCTGCTCCCCCCCACAGCGAGACACCAGCAACCCCCACTTTGATCCTGCACGCCAGCATTCCTGGCAAACAGAGGAGACCACAGCGTGTAAAGCCGCTTCACCGCCACCAGCCGCGCTGCTGCGGCGTGGTCCGTACAATGGACACAGACAGATTTTACCCAGCGGCTCTGCAACCCACAGAGGCCCCCCACTGACACTACCCCAGGCACCAACACTTTCCACTACCACCGACCAGCTGTCGTGGGCTGATTCGCGACAGTGTTGCCCTCGGAACAGAACACGCCAGCGACTCTGCATACTAACAATCCTGTCGCGTTAGTGGCGCATGAGAGTGGGACTAAAAAACAGCAACGTTACCCCACCCCTGACTTCTCACAGTTCGCAGCAATAAACTCACCTCCTGCACTTCTATCCCTGACAAGAAGTTGAAGCACCTGGAGCTGGCCACATCCACTACAACAAACTCAACGCGAAAGCACCGCGACAAGCTCCAGTGCTCCCCCGCCTGCCTGCAGCGTCTGGAAATCACTCTGAGGCAGAGCCTCCTCACTCCACTGTAACGACGCGAGCATTACCTCACTGTGCAGAGCCATAGCACACCCCAACTTACCGTGGCACCCTCCACCACTGCAAGCCCTATCTCCTGTCCACGGGATTAAGAGAACTTTATTTTTGCACTATCACCGCTACAACGGGATTAAGAGAACTTTATTTTTGCACTATCACCATTACAGAAAGCCCATCGCTCGCGCTCTCCTCCCTGGCGTGAGTCGGCAACATCCAGAGCACTCACGAACGCGGACAAATGCACACAGACTCTAATCACACCCTGGGGCAGTCTCTTCGAACCTCTGTACTATAAGCTCTACAACACTCTCAGTAACATCACATCATTGGTGGGAAAACTAAAAATTCCAACCCTGGCCCCACCTTCATTACCTCAAAAGTCTACAAAGGCCAAAGAACCAACTTAAAATGTGCAACTTCATAGCCCACCAAGGGCCTCATTCAGACAACTGATCAAGAGATCGAAAGGGAAAACACTTTTGAACCCAGTACCCACCATCTGCACATCCAGATTGTCCACTATCAGCAAGGGACTAATGGGTTTGCTCCTTGGGCCCAACTCAAATTAACAAGAAAAATCACTCACACAAGAAGACTGTTCCCCTGGCTCACCTTCTCAAACCCCAAATAGAGCTACTGCTACATTCTCCACAGGTGACCTTGGAACCCGTAGCTCATAGAAATAGTAACAGACCGACCACCTTTGTTAAGAGACCTAAAGGGTTTGTCCCTTGGATCTTAACAGAGCTACTGCCACACCTTCTGCTCAGGAAACCGAAAGAGCCCGTCCCTTGGATCCTGCATGCTATAGATACAACATTGCACCTTCTATTTTGTTAGGAGACCAAAAGGGTTCGGCCCTTGGATCCTAACACAGACGCAATAACACCTGTACCAGAGTCGTCGTCACACTTCTATCGAGGAGACCGAAACGGCACGACCCTTGGATCCGGTATCATAGAAAAAACAACGCTCCTTTTATCCTGCCAGGAGACCAAAAGGACAACGAACAACAACCCTAATAAAGCTACCGTTATATTTCTACCCAGGAGACCGAAAGGGCACGACCCTTGGATCCTGTACCAATAGAAACCTGCTACCACTGCAAAGAGACTGACAGGGTCCATTCCTTGGATTCCAACACAGACGCTTCAACAATCAAAGAAGTAATGTCTACAACCAGATCCCAAACAACAAACCGCTGTGCGCCCTAAAACAAGACTAAGAACAAAACTTAACACCGCTGCCATGTCCACTTTAGATTCCTTGCAATTAACTTTGGAACAATCACTCTTAAGAGCTCATGCCGCAAAAACCGACTCAAATTACCCACAACAGCACGCAGAACCGGATAACGATCATGTCACTACAACAGATGACCCCCTCACCATTCTCAGCACACCCCAGCTATCACCTCAAGCAAAGACCAACCGATCGAATCCAGAAACCAACCGACAATCCAACGATCAAGTAGATTTATCGAATCAGCTCAACATACAAGCACAAATACATAGTGCCTGTATCACGACTGAACACCACGAAACGCAACCTACTACTATCCATAACCTTGCCGAACCAACCAGCTTTCCAATGATGTCCAACCAACAGAAGCTAAATCACAAAGCTGCATTGAACTGGAAGAAATAACAGCACCAACACCTTGCAACCAACAATCTCCCTAGCATCAAAACAACTCTGTGACTCTGGAAAAGAGAAAACCGGAATCCAACAACAATGACACCTCGAATAACATCACTACGAACATCACTACGCAAACGAACCCTAACAGCAAGGCACCAATCTCACACCAATCTTTTCGCGCCTTGAAACACTTGTGTATAGGCGCGTTACAAATGCCATATCATATCATATCACAAACGAATCACAACATCAGGAGGAGCCACCACAGCCCCTATTCCCGCTTCTGTATTACAAGATGAAACAACCAAAACAACTGTCAAGCCTTCTGCTGCCACACAAGATGAAGCATCTGCTCCAACAATTGATCCACCCAAACACAAGATTGCAAAAGATACTATCAATTCACCAACAAAGGAGCTATACATTCATACATCCAAGCCCCAGTCTGCCACCCAAGAAGAACTATGCGCGACTAGGAAAGATCCCAACAACTATGAAGCTGTTAAAGACACTTCCAAACCTCAATCAGATGAACCCAGACTTAACACCACCCTCCAAAAGCCATCAAGCAGTACAACTCAACAAACAAAGAAAGAAAAAGCAAGATTAGCCAAACTCACGTGGCTACATACTCATAACTCAATTAAACTCGCTCAACCCTTAGAAACTGCTGCTAACAAAACCACAACCAAGGCAAGAAGACTTTCGATGGACATCACAGAAATCGAATCAATCATGTTAAGCTTAGACAAACTAAAAGAAATATTTGGTAATATAACAGGAAACCACCAACCGCATTTAACTTCGACCCCATGCATGACACAGGGAAACAGCCAAAGACTCATCAAAAGAGAAACCGAAACGAACTCATCAGGAAACCAAAATATCCCAACCCATTTCAACTATGACACAGATGAATTCTACTACATGCCTGATCTCACGACCAAGAACCAACAGCCTACTCCTCAATTGAGCGAAACAGAAACCAAAAACACTAATACTACATCAGAAAACAATGACCACGAGGAATGCACCAATCCCAGGATCCCGACTACCATGCTGAACTTACAAAATATGCTTATTGCAGTGCTGTCTCAATCGATGATCCCCTTTTTGAAATTACACAAATCCATGAACGATAACATCAAAGATCAAGAAACTCTCCTAGTACTTATACACTCCAAACAGATCCACATAGAGAACTTAATAACTACAATTGAATCCCGTTTGAACTTAGAAGCAGAACAATCTAATCGCTGGCAACAGCGACTATCAGAATAGCAAGAAGCGATCGCCAAGAAAAAAACAAATTAAACACAGAAGTACTAGCCTTGCTCAAAGCACATCATCAACATCAAGCAGCGCCTCAAATGAACACAACGACTGATCAAGCGACACCAGCTCCTCCTGTCAACAATACATCCCAACAACCAACTTGTGGAGTCCCGATCATTGATGAGTGTCCTCCACAACGAAGGACCGGATCTAACGCAACCTCACAAACAGAGATCCAAGAACCTAATCATTCAACTAAGAACACCACAGAGCAATACCAGATTTTCTCTAAGGAGAAACTACCACACGCTATGAAACTAGCACAATCAATAAACAATAAAGAACGACAAACAGGCTAAAGAGCGTTCCTGAGAAGAGTGAAAATGATGGATCAAACTCCCTTAATATCAAAAGATAA